>NC_045983.1:22492666-24892666 GCF_010909765.2 Amblyraja radiata | reverse complement strand
AGTTTTCCAACCTCCTGCAAAGGTTTTCACCACAGATTATGGAATAATGCTTTTATTGTCATGCACTAGAAGTCTCTTTTCAAGACTTTTGTGCAGCCGGTGATTCAATTACAGACTCACTGTAAGCGCAAGTAAACAGGAGAAACACTAGTCTTATAAGAAGCTGTAAAATATATTGGCCTGTCCCTTACAGTGAGATGGGCCTGAATAACTCATCTGTTTGGATATTTTATTTCTTTGGGTAAATTCTTTCTCAAGTTGGCTCATTCTGAACTTCATCGCAGCAGAACTCAAGACAAAGTAATATTTGGGGGCGGCACAGTAGAGTTGCTGCCTTACAGCGCCAGAGACCCAGGTTCAATCCTGACTGCGGGTGTTGTCTGTACGGAGTTTGTACGTTCTCCCCATTGACCGTGTGGGTTTTCCCCGAGTGCTCTCGATTCGTCTCACACTCGAAAGACATTGAGGTTTGTAGGTTAATTGGCTTCGATAAAGTATGTGAATTGTCCCAAATGTGTAAGGTAGTGTAGTATAGCTGGTTGGCGTGGACTCGGTGGTCAGAAGAGCCTGTTTTCATGCTGTATGTCTAAATTAAACTAAACTAAACTAAACTAAACTAAACTTTTTAAAAATCACATTGCACATAATAACGTCACAATTATTGAGAGTGCAGTTCTTTATTGTGTATCTTGCAAGAACAGTGAAAGATTCAATTTCATACAGAGGGTTTTTTATGGAAACCATTTCAAAAGGATAGTTTTAACAATCTGTTTCCCACTGGGATAATCGACTGGGCTCTCCACATCTTTTCACCCAGCCTCTCGGTGAAGAAGGGTTATTCTTTCAACATTCATTCAGAATAATCAGAAAGTGATTCACAGATACTTCAAAAAGAAAATGAGCACAAACAGGTACATTCCTGTCCACATTAATAACATTTGTGAAAGGCAAGTCAAGTGAGGTGTTTCAACTCTGAGGAACTCCAGACATGAAAGCAATAGGAAGAGAAGAGGTTTTCCTTAGCATTGATACCATGCCACTGAGCTGCAACGTGCTACCAGTGGGGTCTCAGACAGTGGGGCACGATAGTGAAGAGCGGTACCCACACAAAAGTTGAATCAGTTGACTTCACCAGACAAAGAACAGGAAGCACAGTGACCTGACTGGTAATCTGTTGGGTAGCCTACTGATTGGACAATTGACATCTTGTGAATCCAGACTTTGCACGTTCATTAAATGAAAGATTTTGGCTTGGCAAGAGCTGACACATTGCTTCAGATAACCTTCATCAAATGTGCCATTGTAAAACCACAATGATGATAGGTGCAGGAATAAATGAGAGTAAATCCATAGTCCAATGAAAATCTTTATACTTCTACTGTTACCTACCGCTGGGCTGTAAACCTCTCAGATTTATTACCTGCTATAATATTCAGTTACCAATGACATATTATTGAAGCAGGATGTCCTTTGAAATGCAAAGCCCACTCACAGTAGATACAACGATCAACCAGTGGCTGCTTTTCACTTCAGATGATCTTATACTTATATTTTCCGCACGCAGATTCCCCCAAAATCTAAATGTCCGGTAGCAATTTTGTTTTAAGACTGATCACAGATATTTACTGAGATCTGTCCAGTTGTTTTACGACATTCTTCATCATTTTATTTCAGAGGCACCCATAGTCCGATAGATTCTTGGAAATGCGGAAGAAATAATGAATACTTTGGTTTTTAAATTATCTCGCTTTCCTCTAATTGCAGATCGATTTGCTACATAGTTCTAATTCTGCTTGCTATTTTACAGAATATCGGTCTGGAACCATTATTGTTTGGTTTGTGTGTGCTTTTGATCTGATGTTACTTTATGGCTCTGATCGTACTGAATAAAATGACCTCCAGATGTTCCGGATCATGTCCAGGCAGAGTTGAAGCAAACTTGACTTGCCTTTAGTGTTGACAGAAGAGGTAAAGTTCCATAGGTCATGGGTAAAAGTAGGATAATATTATGACTTTTTTTTATCTTTAAGATCAAACCACATTTGTCTATGTCCCCACCCCCTTACCCCTGGAGATGATATTTGGAGCAGTCCTAAAAATAAAATGAGGAAGTTGTGAAATGATGTATCATTAAAAAAAAGTCCACAGTGAGATGATTAGAATTAGATACACAACGTCAGTCTTCAATGGCGATAAGTTGGACAAATAAAAAGCAAATGACCAGCAAAGACACATGCTTTTGTGATGCCATTCTGTCCATCCATAGTTTCCAAATGAACGGTATCACCAGCATCTAGTACAATGATAGCACCTCCAGCCATTGACTGATAACTATTTTGATATGCTTGGTAGGCTACAACAATGGTTACATCATTTTTCTTCAATGCAATATATGCATTAACTCTGTTGACTTCACAGTGAAATGTAAAGAAATACACACCGGGGATTCTACATCTGAACATACCTGTTGCAGGACTATAGAGCCCTTGGGCATTGTATATCATATTTTCAAATCTAATTGGTGCATTACCTGCTGGAAAGTTGTAGCCAAGGCTGACACAGAAAGCGGCAAGAACGACATTGTAGGATCCTGGCATACCTGGTAGCCCTGGTCCTCCAACATCGCCTTTCTCTCCAGTCAGTCCAACATCTCCTAACGGTCCCATTCGTCCCCTCAACCCAAGATTGCCTTTGTTACCATCTGCACCTCCCATCCCATTAGCTCCATTTCTACCTTTGGGTCCAGATGCTCCACATGGACCTCGTGGACCTTGTGCCCCAGGTGTTCCTGGAAAGCCATGGGGTCCACGTGCTCCTTGTTGTCCAGGACGTCCTGATAATCCTGGTTGTCCTCTGGATCCATCTGCACCTGAATCACCTTTTGGTCCCACTTGTCCCATATGACCTGGTTCTCCTGGAGGTCCCCTTGGAGCATTGATGACTGTTCAAAAAGATGTTCATCTTATTTAGTGTCAGAACCTTGCAATTAATTGTGATATGAAACATTTATATTTGGCAAGGAACCCAATGGCAAAACCATGATGCATGCAGTATAAGATCCATTAATGCAGCACTTGTCAGTGGATCGTTAATCTATTGGCCTGGACCAATGAACCAGGGGCCGAAGTCCATTCTTCAGTCTTATCACTGGGAATTAAAATTCAGTTAATTACACACAAAAAAAATCACTGAAATTAAAAAGCTAGATTCAAAAATGGTGGCCATGAAACTACAGATTTGTTCTAAGATAGATCAGCTGTGAAAAAAGTTGGCCTCAAAGATGGTTTTAATTTAAATGGGTGTCAATCCTGCCACAAGGGATCAGTGCACCACAAGCACAGATGTGACTACAAGCGCACTGTGCGTTTCATTACATTGCAACTATACATGGTCTCCATAATACATTGTACATCTATAATGACTGTGAATCTAAGAATCATCAGCAGTTGAAAATATGCATGTGATGACTCATTGAAAAGTATGGAGTTTGTTAATACTTACGGATACAGCGTGGTGCAGGACCATTCCATTTGCCAGTGTTGATACAGGTTATTGATTCATCTCCCAACATGTAATAGCCACTTGCACAGGAGTATGTTACAACTTGTCCTACATGTTTGAAAAATCCATTTTCGATCCTTATAGGTTCTGGGCATACAATTTCTGTTGCAGAAAAATAAGAACAATTGTGAAAATTAAAGATAATGTGTGTTCTGGGTTATCAATTTCCAATGTCAAATACATTCTGAATCGTTTCAATGGGCAGCAAATCTCACCCCATTGTTTAAGAAACTAGGGAAAGTGAAAAGATGAAAATCATGATCTGTTGGGGTTACAATAGTGGTTGGGAAGATGCTGGAGTCTGTATGCAGAACATAATAACCGAATGCCTTGTAAAGAATAATAGGATGAAGCAGAGCCAACTTAGATTTATGAAAGTTGGAGTTCTTCAGGATGTGACCAGTAGACTAGATAAGGGGGAAACAGTGTATGTGGTTTGTTTGCATTTTTGGGAAGATGTTCAATTAGATCCCACACAAGTGGTTGATCAACAATGTTAAAGTGCATGGAAATGGGGGGTAACAGATTCACATGGATTAAGAATAAGTTACTAAATGGATAACAGAATGCAAATGGATTCTCAGCTTGGCTAGGTGTGATTATCAGGATACTGTAGAGATTATAAGCCTTAATTGTGGGAGAATATGAATACAAGGATAAATAAGTCCTATTGCAGTTGACTTTGATGAGACCAAACCCGGAGTATTGGTCCCTTGTTAGAAGGGTCATGCATGCTGTAGGAGACATTGAGAAGACCGGGACTATATTCTCTAGAGTTTAGACGAGAGCGATATCTCACCGAAACATGCAACATTTGAAAGGATTTGACATTTTCGATGAAAGGAAGATGTTTCCCCTGGATGAGGAGTCTTTGGCCAGGGGACCCAGTTTCAGAATAAGTAAGCAAGTCGATGCACAGAGTCTCTTGCCCAGAGTAGGTGAATCGAGGATCAGAGGACATAGGTTTAAGGTGAAGGGGAAAAGATTTAATAAGAATCTGAGGGGTAACTCAAAGGGTGGTGGGTGTATGGAACAAGCTTCCAGAGGAGGTAGTTGAGACATTTAAGAAACAGTTAGACAGGTACATGGATAGGACAGGTTTGGAGGGAATGAACCAAACGCGGGCAGGGGGGACTAGTGTAGCTGGAACATATTGGCCTGTGTGGGCGAGTTGGGCCGTAGGGCCTGTTTACAGGCTGTATCATTCTATGACTCTATGACTCTAAATAAGCCATCTGAGGGTGGTGAATCTTATAAATTCTCCCCTGCAGAGGATTATAGAAATTCAGTCATGGTATTCATTTGAAATAGAGCTCAATAGAATTTGATATAATAAGGGAATCGCGAGAGATGGAGATAGTGCAGGCAAATGGCACCAAGATGGAAGAATGAGCATTATCTTGAGCAATAGCATAGCAGGCTTTAAGGGTTAGATGGCCTGCTCCTCCACCTCCTCCTCCTCCTATTACTGATGTTATAATGTATCCCTGCCCTATCAATCTGGTGTTGGAGCATTTAATTGCTTACTTTTACAGATTGGTGGATCACAGTCCCAGCGACCTGAGGGTTGGCAATGGAGTGTTGCTGATCCTGTCATTGAAAACCCAGGATTACAGGTGTATGTCACTGTGTTACCAGCATGATGAGCCTCTCCACCATGAACATTAGGTGGGTTCCCACAGCCGGAAACTGAATTAAAAAAAAAGAAATTTGAGAATCCCACACAGGAGCAAATGCAACGTTTCATACTGCTTTAGAGTGCATTAAAATTAAATATGGCCAATTGGAACAAGTACCAAAACAACATTTATAACAAATCCAAAATTGAAAGGCAGTTTGTGTGGTTCAGGGATGGAAATAAAGATAAGGAATGTATACCGTACATTTGCTGTAATGATTAAATGGCTGCCTGATCTGCTGAGTTACTCTAGCACTTTTGTTTGTAAACCAGCATCTGCAGTTCCTTGTTTCTACATTTCAGATATTTAGCCTGTCCTCATGACTACCATTAGAGCATGTTATTCACTGGAGTTTCAAAGGAAGGCTGGTGCATCAACCTATTCTGAGAAGCCTTGCACTTTGTTAACAAATGCTTTCAGTGGTGGAAAAGAGGCAAGAGGCTAGGAATATCCCCTTGTACTTCACTTCCAATCTTCTGTCTTTTCTCATTGAAATTCCAAGGCAATACAAATGGCTGAGACCTAACTTGCATTACCTAAACCTCACACTAATGCAAAGTGTAGTTTTCAGGTGCAATGATGTTTGCCGATTTAATTCCTCACAGATGAATTGGATTTCAAATTGTAAAGATTCCTCATTTGATGGGACGATGAGTAAGTATAATAATCAATGAGCTTCAGTGTGTCACAATGAATGGAAGGAACAACTTTGATTAGACATGACCTATGATTTTAGTCTGTAAACTTATTGTAAATTAATCTTAGAAATTAATAAAGGCAAAAGGGATTCATTTCCCTGAAGTCCATCATTTGTACATTAAATCTGCCATCAAATACACACTTCTAAAATATTTGATCTATGGTCCTCATGCCAGCCGCAGAACATGGAAATATATTTTCTGCACTACTCGTCCAATCACCCACCACACTTCATCAGAAATTCCACGGAAATATATAACATTGTGGAGCAGCGTTATGCCATTTCTCCTCATTCGTTTATTTCATTTCCATTATTATTTTAAATTTATGTCTCAACTCACAGTAACGCTTTTGGAGATCATTTTCGGACATATCCAAAGAAGCAGGGATTACATTGCTGTAAAATAAAATTGGTTCTGGATGAAATGGTCTGATTAACAATGGTCTGATTAACAAACCATATTGTTTGTTTTGTTTTTGTTTTTGTCTTTTGTTTTTACCTTGTTTGGGATGTGTTTACCTTGTGTGGGACTAAAGATGGAAATTAGCTACTGGCTACAATCTTGCATATTACATGCAAATGTTTATTAATATGCACTGTCCCTAATAAAATCAATTCAATTAATAAAGGTTCAAGAATTTAAAAAAAACAACTAATTTTAAGTGTGAAAGAGCTTTTGATGAATTCATAGTGCACATTTTTGCAATGAAGGAAATTTGACATCTTAAAATGGTCAAAGTAAGGAAAAATGAAAGGCTATATTGAAATGTTTGTTCAAGTCTCCAACCGAAGTTCATTGTTGTAGCGGTCAGACTCGGAGATGGACCTCTGGTATACTTACAGTCCATCAAAGCACATTTCACCAGCATTTTCACTTGTCCATTTTGACCCAGCTTTTGTTTTGCCTAAATTCTTCCAACTGTAGGAACTACTATGTTTTAATTCCTAGTTCTAGATTTAGACCCTTATTTTAATTTTCCAGTCCTCTGCCTCTGTTACAAAAGTTTGACACTTTTTGCGAATGATATGATGTTGTGGAAAAGTGGTGCTAACTTTTATGAAAGTGCAAGTTCTGTGTAGAAATGGATTTAGTAGAAATTCACACACACGATTGGTTGTTATTAAATAATTTATCCTCATGCATCACTCTCAGGGGCACTGAGTATAAATGAGACATCATTTGGCAGCTGTTCAAGACTTTGGTTAGTCTGCACTTGGAATATTATGTGCTGTTCTGGACACCACTCTATGGTAAGAACTAGAGCGATCTCTATGGTAAGTACAGAAGAGATTCTGCATGGAATGGAAGTTTTTAGTTACAAGGAGAGATTCGATAGGCAAGATTGTTTTCAGAGCACAGGAGGCTGTAGGGTGATCCATCAGAGGTTTATTAAATTAGGATGAACAGAGATAGGATAGGTAGGCATAGTCCGTTTGAAAGGGTATGTGAGTCTAAAACTAAAGGGCATAGTTTAGTTTAGTTTGATGGCCCTTTGGCCCATCGAGTCCCCACTGAACAGCAATCCTGCAGGTATCAGGATTGAACCCAGGTCTTTAAGGCAGCAACTCTGCCACTGTGCCACCATGCCGCCATAAGGTGAGAGTGGAAATATTTGAAGGAGGGGCATGTTTTTCTCGTGGAGGTGGCGGGTCTATGGACCAAGTTGCCAGAGGAAGTGTTTAAAGACCATTGCAACAGGTACAAGGATATAAGGATAGGAAAGGGTTAGAGGGGGATAACTGTAAGAAAATTGGATGAGCATTGGATGGACATCTCGGTTGGCATGTTGTGTTGAACCAAACATCCTGTTTCAGTGCTGCACGACTATGACATAATAAATTTAGGATAATGAATGATCAGGATAGGAATTTTCCTTATCTATGCTTTAATTTTGTGAAAAGAATACTTAATTATTTTGAATATTTTGTAACTGTGACAAACACATAAGGGAACAAGATTGCTGTGGTTTACAGCATCTACAGTTAGCTCGACTTGTCCATGGCTTTTTATCACCTTGCAAGTTTCAGAAACTGCAAGATAAAAATAATGTAATCCCTCCCACACCAAGAACAAGGGAAATGACTTTTCTTCTTGAGCACCGCGCTAGAAAAAAGTTCTGAAATTGGCAGCACAAAGCCCAAGTAAGAAATGCAAGTTACAATGATGAATAAAATCTTAAATCAAGGTACGCGCAGAAACAAAGAGCAGAAAGAAAATTTGGAAGAAAAGGTTGTCGAGAAAGATTGGAAAGAGGAAGCAAGGTTTTATTTATTTGGAAAATTCCTCAAGATAAGTTAAACTTTCATATATTTTATGTCATTGCTTTGTGCACCTTTATAAATTTGAAAGCTGATGTAATGCTTTGCGAATTTGGCAGAAAATCCCAAATGTTCATTACCAACAGTTCAAAGAATACTTCATATCATGGCTAATATCTATCAAGATAACACTTCGAAAGGACTTGCAAAGGCAATAGAAATAATCAGTCAAGCAGAATGGACCTCTCCAGTACTGAGAATGTATGTGCATCCAATTAGTTCATACCTCCATTACACAGGCAATGATATATCTTTTTACTTCCATTAATGGAAATGTGTATGTAATAAAATGCACATTCTAAAGATGAGTTTTTTTTAAATGCTGGTGATTGTGATATCCTAGCTTTCCTTCTTGCATGGCACAGAGACTCTACAAATTTAATATCATTATTGCGAGATTTAAAAAAAATACCTTGTTAATGAGGAGGGAAATACCTACCTGTAACTTCTCCCCACCAGTTCAACAGATTCCTGAGCATCTGTGGAAAAAATAACAAGCACGGCATTTTAATAGTACTGGACTACTTTTATAACAAAACAAGTAGATTTGATGATGAAGTTTATTTAGACCTTGTTATCGATCTAAATGCAAACACTCAGTTGATCCGATTAATATAACGTGGAGAAGTAGGAAGTTTAACCCATTGTGATATGACTCCCACATTTAGGAACTTCCAAGCAGCAGTTTATTCTCAACTCTCAGTAAATTTGAAAAACTGTGAATTGATGGGGATTGCACTATAGAGGAGAGAAGGTTACACATAAGAAGCATTCAGTGTTTGAAATAATGTGTTTTGCTGCTTTTTTTGGCAGTCATGCTGCTGATTAAATCAAGGCAAAGAGAAGCCTGAATGATTGTTGTGGCTGAGCAGTGTGAGCCCAGTGCACCCACTGGATATTTACAGGGCAGCGTTACAATTGTCAGGATGCAATGCCAGCCATCTCTGACAATGAGCCAGTTCAGAGCAGAGCCAGGAAATCTTCATGAGAGCTGAACAATAATGGGAGCAAGAGAAGCAGATAAGGGTGGTGAGAGAAAAGAAAATGTAGTATTATGGCGAAGGAAGGAGAAAGTAAGAATATTTGTGCAGTCACGTGAAAGTGACTCTTTATGCTCCACAGCTTACGTCTGGGCTTTAGGATATCACTACTGAAATGCTACTGTGTCATTGCAATCCATTGTCATAGGTCAGATAATGAACAGGGCAATTCAATTGATAGGGTGCCCTTTATGATAGTAAATTGCATAGTAAGAGCTAGAAACAGCACATTCAGGATTAATATTTATTATATTTAAATGGGATATTATTATTCTTGTCAAAAGCAAAATTACATAACGATTTGGGTTTTTTTCTCGCACGTACGTTGAAGGAATATGACAGTGGTAAACATTGTGTATTATATTAATGTTGACCAGACTTCAAAACACTGGAACTATTTGAATATCAAACGTCAGTAAAATGGGATGCAATGTTGGCAGAACGATGGCTAAATTAATAATGCAGGTTTGACACTGCCCTATTATAACTGTAAAAATAGATTTGTCATTTTGCAGTCAATTAAGGACAATTTGTGAAACATTCTGATTAGCCACCATCTCCTCACCTGCATCCACCTATCACTTGCCTACTTTGTCCCATCCTCACCTCTTTTTTCCCATTTCTCTCCCCCCCCCCCCCCCCCAGCTACATTCATTTGGCAGCAAAGCCAAATTAATAGATGAAGATTTTACCAAATTAAACGAGTGTTAGTGAGCTGCTCAGTGAGATAGAACCATTTGATAGCATGATATGTCTGTGGCTTATAGTGTCTAAGATATCATTAACTGGTGCCACATACGACAGCAGATTCATATGTTGGATTTGGATGAATATTACTCTCTTGCTACTTTAATGCTTGATTTGCCACATTTTATGCAGTACTATCACAACATTCAAAATACATTTGGACAGGTGCATGGAGAGGACAGGTTTGAAAGGAAAGTGGCCAAACACAGGCAATTAGGACTAATATAGATGGGGCATGTTGGAAGGCGTGGGCAAGTTGGGCCTGTTTCCACGCTGTATGACTGTGATTCTACAACATACTGGGCAGTTTAAACACAACCTCCCATTTAAAACAGAATTCAAGTAAAGTTAAAGTGAGGTGGTCAATCTAACTCCCAACAACGCAGGTATCCACCACTAGATCCATTACATACCTGTTGGATCCGGGGGAGAAATCCCATTAGTCCCATTAGCTGAGGCCACGAGTATTCGGGAACTTCCCTCGAGTATGAAGGAGAGTTCCAGTGACCTCATAGGACCTCGTGTCGACCATGCTGCGAGTTTGAGTCGAGGGCAAACTCGTCTAAACTCACAGATTAGGTCGCCACAGTGGGACAGCCCCTTAACTCTCACTTGAAAACATCCAGTGAATTGGCCTCCACTCTCTTCTGTGGCAGAGAATTCCACAGATTCACAACTCTCTGGGTGAATTTTTCCCCCTTATCTCAGCCCTAAATGGTCAACCCCATATTTTTAAACTGTGGCCCCTGGTTCTGGACTCCCCCAACATCGGGAACATTTTTCCTGCATCTAGCCTGTCCAGTCCCTTAAGAATTTTATATGTTTCTATATGCTTCTATCAGATCCTCGTATGGCCTCTCGATATGAATCCACGTATAGTCTCTTACCTGATGGAATTCCAAAGGTCTGAGGGAGGAAAATCCCAGCGAGGCACACCCCCAACCACAAGGGTACCATTCTGTAAGAAACAAGTTCAGAAAATGCGTCATGCCAAACGGTGACAATTCTGTGGCAAACATAGAAATCCAAACCTCAGCCATAGAATAGAATGGAAACAAAGAATATAATGAAACTAACTGATAGAATCACAAACGGATGCCTTATACTAACCGGCAACCTTATATTAAGATAGCCCTTACAAATCCCAGCCCTGAAAGTGAAGCTTGCTGTTTCCAGATGCTAACAAAGCCCATTCTTCCCAAACTAACTCAGTCCTGATATTACTTCTGTCCTAGTTTCCATTATCCTGATCCAAGCTGTCAGCCTGAATTCTTATATACATCAAGGGCCCAGAAGTGTGCAGAAAGTGACCTAGGTAGTCCCCAGACTGTGAGACAGGCTGTCACTCACCTCAGGCTTTCAGAATCTCTCTGAACATGTTTCCAAATCCCAGTCTTTTAAATAGACTAGCCCCTCCCAGAATTTGCATAACTTGGTGCTTTCTGGCTTGTCACTTTGTACGGTGAGTTATATGGGTCCAGACAATGCCAGGCTCTGAGTGGAATCAATCACTCGGCGCCAGCAACTTTAAAGGGCCATCCTTCTGTACTGACACCAATTCTCATACTAGAAAGCCTGAGTGGATGTTTGCAATTTTGTTCAAGTCTGGTTTCATTACTAGCTGGAATTGTTCACAAAGATTGGATTTATACTCCCAGGGCATCAATCCAAGATGCTGATTCCTGTACTGTAAGAGTGTGTACCCCTGGTGCTATTCATTCCAATGCCACTTTCTGTTTCAGGATGTATTGCATTGAATTGCTCACTTTTTTTTTGCCTTAGCAGAGAGAGGTTAGACATCAGTTGTCTTCACTCATCCTGCACTTTGAACTTAATCAAACAAGCTTCAGCAGCTAGACTATTAATTCCACTGGACTTGGCTAGCCATACATGCAACAAGAAATAAATGACAAACATGTACCTTTGATCAGCGGTAGAAAACATCCGTCAAGCTCTGTAATGTTTTACACTGAATGTTAGATCAGTGTAATTTACAGGTTCAGGTACTAAAAACATTTTTTTTTATTTTAGCATTGTCACATCTTTGGCAAGTTGAATAAATCCCTAATATTGTCTGCCTTCTTGGAACTATGACAGAAGCCAGTTTGTAGCTCAAACTTCCTTCAACCATCTGAGTGTCCAATGCATTTACATTCCAGGTCTGTCTGTCTGTTTCTTTTCCCTTTGTTCTTTCTCTCCTTCTTACCTCTTTCCCTTTCTTTCCTTCTTTCTTTCTCTTTCTCCCTTTCTCTCCTTTTCCTCTATTTCGAGCTTTCTCTCTATCTCTCTCTTTCTCCCTATTTCTTCTCATAAGGGCGGCACAGTGGTAGAATTGCTGCCTGACAGCACTTGCAGCGCCGGAGACCCGGGTTCGATCCCAACTACGGGTGCTGTCTGTAGGGAGTTTGTACGTTCTCCCCGTGATCGGTTTCCTCCGAGATCTTCGGTTTCCTCCCACACTTCAAAGACGTACAGGTTTGTATGTTAATTGGCTTGATGTAAGTGTAAATTGTCCCTAGTGTGTGTAGGATATAGTTAATGTGTGGGGCTTGTTGGTCGGCACCGACTCAGTGGGCTGAAGGGCCAAACTAAGCATAAATCTACCAAGCACTATTTTCAACACATTTGACATCACAAGTCATATTTTGGAAGTGCTGGAGAGAAGAGCTGACATACTAACGTGGCTGTATGAAACCTCGCAGGTTTGTTTGACTTTTTGCTAAGTACCACAATTTATTATCGGTAGCAAACAGGCAAAAAAGGGACCATTTCATTTGTTTCCTAGAACCTGAAGTTTCAAACACCTTCTGTCTTCTGATTAGTTGATGAATGTATAAATAACTACTTACTCAAATAAAAATTATATTTTAACAACTTCTCTGAAAGCAAAGATCAGTTTGCAATTTAGTGCTGTAACCTGGTGAGATTAAGATGTGAGTGTGCCTTCCTTCCAATAAGTTAAATTCATGTTATATATTTCCAGACAACAGAGGAGGAGGCCAATCAGCCCATTAAGTTCATACTGGCTCTCAAAACAATCCCATTCCCCCATTTATTACCCAGTAATCTATTCTCTCACACATGTCTTCCAACACATCCTGATTCTCCTAACATCCACACCACTTAAACTACCAACCAACATGTCATAGTCAGAGAGTCCTAGAGTTATACATCATGGAAACAGGCACTTTGGCCCAACTTACCAACGCCGATCAACATGCCCCATCTACACTAGTCTCATTCTGCCTGCATTTGGCCCATATCCCTCGAAACCTATCCTAGCCACATACCTGTCCAAATGTTTTTAAAGTGTGATAGTACCTGCCTCAACTAACTCCTCTGGCAGCTTGTTCCATATACCTACCACCCTTTATGTAAAAAGGTTGCCCCTCGGGTTCCTATTAAATCTTTCTTCCCTCACACTAAACCTATGTCCTCTGGTTCTTGATTCTCCTACTCTGGGTAAAAGACTATGTGCATTTATCCTATTCATTCCTCTCATAATCTTATAAACCTCTATAAGATCACCCCTCATCCTCCTGCACCCCAAGGAATAATGTCATAGCCTGTTCAACCTCCTCCTATAGCTCAGGCCCTCGAGTCCCAGCAACATATTTGTAAATGTTCTCCATACTCTTTCCATCTTAACAACATATTTACCATAGCATGGTTACCAAAACTGAACACAGTACTCTAAATGTGGTCTCATCAATGTCTTGTACAACTGTAACATGACCTCCCAACTTCTGTCCTCAAAACTCTGACTGATGTGGCCAATCAGGTCAAGAAAGCCTTCTTGACCACCCTATCCACCTGTGATGCCACTTTCAAGGAACTATTTATCTGCACTCCTGGATCCCACTGCTCTACAACACTCTCCAGAGTTCTCCCATCGTGTTTTGCAAGTTTGGTCAAGTCTTTGCAAGTCAAGAGTTTTTTCACCTCCCATCATTTCTTTTGCATCTGGCAAACCACACTGAAATCAAGGGTGACTTTTTATGGCAGATGCAGGGCCATGAGACAGAGCAGGGTTTTCTGCAGCAGTGAATCCAAGGACCGCTGATTTAGTGTGAAGTGCTCTGACTGTGTTCCCTCATGGCATTTGATTTCAGTAACTAGTTCACTTTCAGGAAAGTTTTAGTTTCTTGTGTAAAAGTGAATAGGCAACTTGATTTTATGATTTTATCATTTTCATTATCCCCATCACAAAGTCGAACGAAAGCAGGGATAGATAATCAATTTTAATGAGCCTTAGCGGATGGACTTTAAATAATCCATAGCACAGCATCGGCAAGAACAGATCCTCTTTTTTTAATGTTAGCTGCTGGAATTTTGGATTAAGTAAGTCTGACCCCAGTGGGATATCTGGAAATAACTTCCCTGAAGGAGAAATCCACCACAACATTCAGGAGACATTATAATAAATCAAAAAATATATCAAATCAAATGAGTTAAATCAGGTAAATTCTAAAACAAGTCCCTGATGGTTTTTAACTGTCTATGTGTTGAACATTGTCCAAGTTTCAGCAGAGATCAATGTAGAATATTCACCTGAACTAAAGAATCAGGTCACCTTTATAGGAGGTACACAAAATTGCTGGAGGAACTCAGCGGGTGCAGCAGCATCTATGGAGCCTTTATATGTCTCCATAGAGGACATGTTGTGCACATCACACACATGAGATTGGTTCATGTTTTCCATTTAAAATAAGTTGTAAATCTGTGAATTCTCAAAGCTCTGTTGTGTTAAATGTGATATTTTGAAGTTGGTGTTGAAGTGCACTGACCTCGTCACCTCAGACAATTAATCTGAAACTTTCTGTGGCTGAACCAAAATAGAAAACGTTGTAACTCTCCAAAGTTGCTTGGTTGATTCTGCTCTTGAAACCCCCATCTATGTAGAGTAATGTTGTTACGTCAGGTAAGTGCATCTGATGGGAGAAGTGGAAAATGTTAAATAAGAAAATGACAGACAGGATTGTGACTGTCGACATTAAAGAAATTAGTAGAAATAACAGACATTTTAAGAGAGTTTAACGATTACTAAACGTTAATGATATCTCTGCCAAGTGCTTGAACAGTGCTCCATGACACTAATCATATATTTTGAGCAATATGTTAAGATATCAGGCTTCTATAAATTCTTCCTTCTGCTGCATTGATGGTGTCCACAAAGTTCAAGTACCTTGCTTTCAGTGTTCTATCAGCAACACCTTGCATCTGCCCATGTTGATCTCGGTTGATAATACGCTTAGATTCAAATCCTGAACTTCACTGTTGTAAGGTTTTGACTCTTTTAGTTCACATCCATTCCAAAGTTTGTGGTCAACTCTAAATTTAACTGTGTGACTATGGAACTGTTCACACCATGAACCATATGATTCCCCAGCCCGGATATCTCAGTCGCTCGATGAAATATTTTCACATCTTATATTTCCGAATTGTGGGATAGATTAATGTGTCTTCAGTTGGCTGGGTTTTATTCGGTCACCCATTGCTCTGGTTATCAGAATGCGCCATATATTATTGACTGACTAAAAGTTGTGTCCAATGCGACACCATTTTCCACCGTGTCACTTTTAATCAAAATGAGGAAATGATAAATCTATCTTTGGAGATTTATTTTTATCTCATTAAAATCTCGGGAACTCTGAGAAACACAGTCCACATGTAACCGGAAACACAGTTAGTTGCACCACAAAAATAGGCTTTTCATCAGGTGTTTTGCTTACATCAGTTCAATCCTTCTACCCACCCACGGAGTTCAAAGATATTGAAACATTTTCATTTCAATAACTATTTTTTACTTTTAAAATAATTATTGAATGGAACTCCAGTAATGTGTGGCAAACAATTGAATATTCTTACTAACTTCTTGAACTTTAGCAACTTTACTTTTTTTCCGCAAACTTTATTGTTAGCATAAGTCAGCATAGCCTTAAGGCGAAGGGGAAAAGATTTATTAGAAATCTGAGGGATAACTTTTTCACACAAAGGTTGGAGGGTGTATGGAACAAGCTGTCAGAGGAGGTAGTAGAGACATGGGACTATCCCAACATTTAAGAAACAGTGAAAGAGGCACATGGATAGGACAGGTTTGGAGGGATATGGACCAAATGCGGGCAGGTGGGACTAGTGTAGCTGGGACATGTTGGCCAGTGTGGGCAAGTTGGGCCGAAGGGCCTATTCCCACACTGTATCACTCCTTGACTCTATGTCTCTAAGTGCGTTCTGCCATTAGCATATCATTGGCCGATGAAAGCAATCGATCATTATATATCATTTAATCTTGAAACATACCAGTTTGTAACTTTTTCACAATTGTCATAGAATCAGATAGCTTGGAAATGGCTATTTGTCCCACCAGCTCCACGTTACCCAGCAATGATCCATTTGCACTGGTGCCAATAATTCACCCTACATTGCCATCAGCTCAGCCCCAGATTCACAATGGACATTCTACAGAGGCCAAGCAAACTACTAACCATTAGGTCTTTGGAATGTGGAAGGACATTGGAACATCCAGGGGAAACCCATGCAGTCATGGGTATTAGGGCTAAAGGACTCATTGGATATTGGGAAAAAGCAGGAGCAGGATTTTGGATGATCAGTCATGATCATATTGAATGGCAGTGCTGGCTTGACGGGCCGAATGGCCTACTCCTGCACCTATTTTCTATGTTTCTATGTCACAAGGAGAACTTGCAAATGCCTCAACCAGAGGTGAGGATTGCATCTGAGTCACTGGAGCTGTGAGGCAGCAGCTCGATTAGTCGCACCTCTGCTGTATCCAAAATTGTTCAGTAAACATTTTCACTTTTAACTCTCTTAATACAAGAGGTTTGAGATTCACCAATCAGGCAAAGATGCTCAATGCATCAATGATGAATTTGTAGAATTAAAAATATGACGTGTCGCAATAAAGTATAGTATTCCTCAATGCTAACTATCCAAATCATGCTTGATTACAGCATGGATCGGATTGTTAATCAGTCGGACTTTGACTAGTTTACATGTACAGTTCCAGGCAAGAGACACAACACACTGCAGATGCTGGGAGCTTGAGCAAGAAACAAACTGTTGGAGTAACAGCAGGTCAAGTAGGATCTGTGGAGGAATATGGACAGATAACAATTTGGATTGGGCTCCTTCTTCAGATTGATGAAGAAGAGCGCAGAAAGCTGGAAGAGCGAGATTCTTTTTGCCACTTGGGGTGTCGGCTGACCATTTCCCCCCCCATGGATGCTGACTGACACGTCGAATTCCTCCTGCAGTTTGTTGTTTACTTGCTTTCTGGCAGGGATGCCTTAGTTTTTGCTTCACCAGTCACAGTGCTGACTTCCAACTGGTTATGATGCCCTCAGTCAGGCAGAGATGTGGCAGATTAGATCTCAATCTACCGAGACATTGTGCAGAGCCAGCGGACCAAAGCCTCATCCCATAACCATTGCATGTACAGAGTGTGACTTGGATGGAGCTTTTATCTGATATAGCGGGCAGTTTGTGCGGAATATATTGTTCGTACACTGGTCATCTTGTTCTCCATCAGATGGGGCTGTGATGGCATAGATTGCAGAGAGATCTGTGATGTTAACACTAATACATTAACTTGCTTGAAAGCTTACAAGAGCCAACACTGTGCCTGCTCAGCTCTCTGAGAGCCAACAATGTCAAAGAATGGTGTATTTTCCCATGATGAAGAATTAATCCCACTTGGATTCTTTCTCTGCTGCTGTAGCCAGGAGAGTTTGTATATGGCTACACCCCAATAGAATGTTTAACTAGTGGAACCATTTTTTTTCATTTCTGTGGCTCATAAAATGATAGTGAAACATATGATCTGATGCAATATACACTGCATGATGTCCACTCTGTCCACTTCTGCATGATTTTATTTTCTCAACTTTGCTTCCAATAATGCACTTGTGGAGCCTTCTCGCCCACGTTGATTTTGCATACAGCCTGTTACCGCTGGCGACTCGGCAGCAGCCTCATGAGTAGGTCAGCCACAAGAGCTAAATAACAACTACAATGTCAGACGTACTAATTGGCCTTATTTGCACATGGGTTATGATTGGTGATAATGTAGGTAAAAGGAGCTTCTGGAATAAATGTGAGAAAAGGTGTCTGGCTCATCTAAGTGTTGTTTATTCTTTGCCTTGTGTCGTGGGATTCAGTAGATCCTACACACTCGTTTAACTGCATCGTGGTCAGGAAGGGCATTGCAATGAAACTTAATCCTCAATCAAAGTAGCCTGCCATGCCATGCTAGCTTGTCAGGAGAGGAAACTCCAGCTGAGATTTACCCATTTGAACTCAGACATGATGACCACCCACATTACCACCACAGTAGGTGGTGGCAGATATGAACAGATTCCACATTTCGTCGACTTGAGATCTTTCAAATTTGCAATCACTGGTGGCAAGAACCTTTGTTGGCATATCATTGCAATGTTTAAAAACTAAAATATGTTCATGTTGAATGTGCATCAGCTGCCAAGTACATTTGAAGAAAGAAAGACATGAAATGCTGGAGTAACTCAACGGGTCAGGCAGCATCTCTGAGGAACATGGATAGTTGACATTTCGGGCTGGAATATATGCAATATCAAGAAACAATGCTTATTGTACAATGTAGTTTGAGGTGTAAGTCACTATTTCCAACTACCGTGTTAAGAGACAGATCTGCTCAATTGTACTTTTTCCAATAAGATGAGCCAAAGATTATAGGAATGTTTATGTTAACAGATTTAAGGGTTTCCTTCATTGCAACAGAAATTGGACTTCAAACATGCTTTCATGGATTTAAAGATATTTGTATTAATTTACTATCCATCAGGTCAGAAGACATCCTTATTGTGTGTTGTTCATGAATTAAATTGTTCATAATTTTTTTTTAAATATGTCACCACAGTGTGTGTGGTCAAGTGTGCTGTCTAGGTATTTTTTACTTCTGGGCAGTTCAGCCTATGGGAGTAAAGGTGTCTGCAATATTATGTTTTTACTTCCAATGTACCCTCAAAGACTTTTGCCTAATCAGTCAGTCCTCTCTGGAGCAATGTATCAAATCAGTGACATAGACCTTGTTTGCCAGAGGTATTACTGTATGTTTACCATTTTTGCAATAGAAAGGAAGCACTGGCAGAAGAGCAAATGTTAACTGTCCCAGGTGACAAGTGGCCAGAAACACAATCCAGTGGATCAGCAAATCTATCACTTAAGCAAATATAAGCCAAAAAAAATGTAGATCAGAGGAACCCACCAATAAATGTATATGCTTCATGGCTTGAAGGCAGCAAGATGATCATTGTCTCGTGGAGGGGGCTGACTGGGCAGATGAGGGCAGTGAGACCAAGAGGCCCATTGAAGCACATTAAGATGTTGATTTTAGCAGCAGATGAGCTATTGTTGGGATGAAGTATTGTGATGATGTACAAACGAAAATTGTAGACATGATCAGGAACCGAATTAGGGAACAAACAGTTAATTATGGAAACACTCAATAGCTCAGGGGGCATCCTCAGAAAGTGAAACGGAGTCAATGATCAGGCCGGAGACCTTGCATCCGAATTTATATTTAGTCTGTTCTCAGTCATCAGCAAAACTAATGGAAGGTGCCATTGACAGTAATATTGAGAACCATTTAATGTCTAATAAAGTGCTCACCTAAAGGTCAGTTTGGGTTATGCCAAGGACCACATTTATACAGGTCTCACTGCAGCCTTATTCTGAGCATATACCAAAGAGGTTAATTTCAGAGGTGAAGTAAAAGTGACTGCTTTTGATATCAAGGCAGCATTTGACAGAATGCCTCCCGGTAAAACTGAAACCAAGGGCAACAAAGGCAAAACATTCCAACAGTTGGAGTTATACATTGCGCATCAAAAGATTGGAGTAGTTGTTGGAGCTTTAGGGATATCAACACAGTGTCCTGTGTCCTGTGTCCTCTGCCCAAACATCTTCAACTGCTTCATCAGTCACCTTCCTTTTGTCATCATATTAGAAATAGGGATTTTCTCTCATAATTGCAAAATAATAAATGCCATGGAAAATCCATAGCAAATGTTCATGCCTGCATACAGCAAGACCTAGAGACATGCAGCATGTGTTGTTAAGAGGCAATCAGTATTCATTTTGCAACTGTGCCATGCAATGACTCTCTCCAACAAGACAGAATCTAATGATCCATCCTTGATATTCAATGACTACAATCATCGAGTTCTCCATTGTCAATATCCATTGGTCAGCATCTCAACGGGACCAGCAACACAAATACTGTGGTTACTTGGATGAACACACAGATGGGTTGATTAGTAAGTCTACTGACAATGCACAAAATGTGGAGTTGTGCATAGTGAAGTGGGATTTTAAAGGACACAGCAGGATATAGATCAGTTACAGATGTGGATGGAGAAATGACAGATTGAGTTTAATCTGAGCAAGCGTGAGGTGTTGCATTTTGGGAGGACGAATGTAAGGGGCAGGTATACAGTTAATGACAGGGCTCTTTACAGCATTGGAGTGCAGAGGGATCTTGGGATCCAAGTACATAACTCCCTGAAACACAATGAGATGGAGTGGTAAACAGGGCATATTGTATGTTTACTCTCATCAGTCAAGGCATGGAGTATAAGAGTCATGAAGTAATGTTGCGGCTTTATAAAACTTTGGTTAGGCTGCATTTGGACTACCATGTGCAGTTCTGGTTGGCACATTACAAGAAGGATGTTGGTGCTTGGGCAAGGATGCAGAAGAGATTTGCCAGAATGCTGCCTGAATTAAAGAGTACTAGGAGAGGTTGGACCAACTTGGATTGGCTTTTCTGGAATGTTGGATTCTGAGGGACAATCTTATAGAAGTGCAGTCTATAAAATAATGAGATGCATGGGATAATAGAGTCAGAGAGTCACAAAAATAGGGCCTTGAGCCCAAGTCATCCATGTTGACCAAAATGCCTCATCTGAGCTATTCCTATTTACCTGCATTTGGCCCTTTTCCATCTAAACCTTTCTGATCCGTGTACCCGTCCAAATGCCTTTTAAATGTTGCTATTGTTCCTGACTCAAGTACTTCCTCTGACAGCTCATTCTGAGGTTCTACTACAGTTGTACAGGGTATTGGTGAGACCACACCTGGAGTATTGTGTACAGTTTTGGTCTCCAAATCTGAGGAAAGACATTCTTGCCTTAGAGGGAGTACAGAGAAGGTTCACCAGACTGATTCCTGGGATGTCAGGACTTTCATATGAAGAAAGACTGGATAGACTCGGCTTGTACTCGCTAGAATTTAGAAGATTGAGGGGGGATCCTATAGAAACTTACAAAATTCTTAAGGGGTTGGACAGGCTAGATGCAGGAAGATTGTTCCCGATGTTGGGGAAGTCCAGGACAAGGGGTCACAGTTTAAGGATAAAGGGGAAATCCTTTAGGACCGAGATGAGAAAAACATTTTTCACACAGAGAGTGGTGAGTCTCTGGAACTCTCTGCCACAGAAGGTAGTTGAGGCCAGTTCATTGGCTATGTTTAACATAGAAACATAGAAACATAGAAATTAGGTGCAGGAGTAGGCCATTCGGCCCTTCGAGCCTGCACCGCCATTCAATATGATCATGGCTGATCATCCAACTCAGTATCCCGTACCTGCCTTCTCTCCATACCCTCTGATCCCCTTAGCCACAAGGGCCACATCTAACTCCCTCTTAAATATAGCCAATGAACTGGCCTCGACTACCCTCTGTGGCAGGGAGTTCCAGAGATTCACCACTCTCTGTGTGAAAAAAGTTCTTCTCATCTCGGTTTTAAAGGATTTCCCCCTTATCCTTAAGCTGTGACCCCTTGGCCTGGACTTCCCCAACATCGGGAGCAATCTTCCTGCATCTAGCCTGTCCAACCCCTTAAGAATTTTGTAAGTTTCTATAAGATCCCCTCTCAATCTCCTAAATTCTAGAGAGTATAAACCAAGTCTATCCAGTCTTTCTTCATAAGACAGTCCTGACATCCCAGGAATCAGTCTGGTGAACCTTCTCTGCACTCCCTCTATGGCAATAATGTCCTTCCTCAGATTTGGAGACCAAAACTGTACGCAATACTCCAGGTGTGGTCTCACCAAGACCCTGTACAACTGCAGTAGAACCTCTCTGCTCCTATACTCAAACCCTTTTGCTATGAAAGCTAACATACCATTCGCTTTCTTCACTGCCTGCTGCACCTGCATGCCCACTTTCAATGACTGGTGTACCATGACACCCAGGTCTCGCTGCATCTCCCCTTTTCCTAGTCGGCCACCATTTAGATAATAGTCTGCTTTCCCGTTTTTGCCACCAAAATGGATAACCTCACATTTATCCACATTATACTGCATCTGCCAAACATTTGCCCACTCACCCAGCCTATCCAAGTCACCTTGCAGTCTCCTAGCATCCTCCTCACAGCTAACACTGCCCCCCAGCTTAGTGTCATCCGCAAACTTGGAGATATTGCCTTCAATTCCCTCATCCAGATCATTAATATATATTGTAAATAGCTGGGGTCCCAGCACTGAGCCTTGCGGTACCCCACTAGTCACTGCCTGCCATTGTGAAAAGGACCCGTTTACTCCTACTCTTTGCTTCCTGTTTGCCAGCCAGTTCTCTATCCACATCAATACTGAACCCCCAATGCCGTGTGCTTTAAGTTTGTAAACTAATCTCTTATGTGGGACCTTGTCGAAAGCCTTCTGGAAGTCCAGATACACCACATCCACTGGTTCTCCCCTATCCACGCTACTAGTTACATCCTCGAAAAATTCTATAAGATTCGTCAGACATGATTTACCTTTTGTAAATCCATGCTGACTTTGTCCAATGATTTCACCACTTTCCAAATGTGCTGCTATCCCATCTTTAATAACTGACTTCTAGCAGTTTCCCCACTACCGATGTTAGACTAACTGGTCTGTAATTACCCGTTTTCTCTCTCCCTCCCTTCTTAAAAAGTGGGGTTACGTTTGCTACCCGCCAATCCTCAGGAACTACTCCAGAATCTAAAGAGTTTTGAAAGATTATTACTAATGCATCCACTATTTCTGGAGCTACTTCCTTAAGTACTCTGGGATGCAGCCTATCTGGCCCTGGGGATTTATCGGCCTTTAATCCATTTAATTTACCCAACACCACTTCCCGGCTAACCTGGATTTCACTCAATTCCTCCAACTCCTTTGACCCGCGGTCCCCTGCTATTTCCGGCAGATTATTTATGTCTTCCTTAGTGAAGACGGAACCAAAGTAGTTATTCAATTGGTCCGCCATATCCTTGTTCCCCATGATCAACTCACCCGTTTCTGACTGCAAGGGACCTACATTTGTTTTAACTAATCTCTTTCTTTTCACATATCTATAAAAACTTTTGCAGTCAGTTTTTATGTTCCCTGCCAGTTTTCTTTCATAATCTATTTTTCCTTTCCTAATTAAGCCCTTTGTCCTCCTCTGCTGGTCTCTGAATTTCTCCCAGTCCTCTGGTATGCTGCTTTTTCTGGCTAATTTGTACGCATCATCCTTCGCTTTGATACTATCCCTGATTTCCCTTGTTATCCACGGATGCACTACCTTCCCTGATTTATTCTTTTGCCAAACTGGGATGAACAATTTTTGTAGTTCATCCATGCAGTCTTTAAATGTCTTCCATTGCATATCCACCGTCAACCCTTTTAGAATTAATTGCCAGTCAATCTTGGCCAATTCACGTCTCATACCCTCAAAGTTACCTTTCTTTAAGTTCAGAACCATTGTTTCTGAATTAACAATGTCACTCTCCATCCTAATGAAGAACTCAACCATATTATGGTCACTCTTGCCCAAGGGGGCATGTACAACAAGACTGCTAACTAACCCTTCCTCATTACTCAATACCCAGTCTAAAATAGCCTGCTCTCTCGTTGGTTCCTCTACATGTTGATTTAGATAACTATCCCGCATACATTCCAAAAAATCCTCTTCCTCAGCACCCCAGCCAATTTGATTCACCCAATCTATATGTAGATTGAAGTCACCCATTATAACGGTTTTGCCTTTGTCGCACGCATTTCTAATTTCCTGTTTGATACCATCTCCAACTTCACTACTACTGTTAGGTGGCCTGTACACAACACCCACCAGCGTTTTCTGCCCCTTAGTGTTTCGCAGCTCTACCCATACCGATTCTACATCCTGCAAACTAATGTCCTTCCTTTCCATTGCGTTAATCTCCTCTCTAATCAGCAACGCTACCCCACCTCCTTTTCCTTTCTCTCTATCCCTCCTGAATATTGAATATCCCTGGATGTTCAGCTCCCAGCCTTGGTCACCCTGGAGCCATGTCTCCGTGATCCCAACTATATCATAGTCATTAATAGCTATCTGCACATTCAACTCATCCACTTTATTACGAATGCTCCTTGCATTGAGACACAAAGCCTTCAGGCTTGTTTTTACAACACTCCTACCCCTTATACAATTTTGTTGAAAAGTGTCCCTTTTTGATTTTTGCCCTGGATTTTCCGGCCTGCCACTTTTACTTTTCACCTTGCTACCTATTGCTTCTACCCTCATTTTACACCCCTCTGTCTCTACGCTCACACATTTAAGAAACCCTTTCCCTTTAACTCCATCCTCCACTAGCCCATTCGACACCCCACCCCCCTTATTCAGTTTAAAACCACCCGTGTAGCAGTGGCAAACCTGCCTGCCAGAATGCTGGTCCCACACCTGTTAAGATGCAATCCGTCCCGGATTAAGAGGGAGTTAGATGTGGCCCTTGTGGCCCTTGTGGCCCTTGTGGCTAAAGGGATCAGGGGGTATGGAGAGAAGGCAGGTACAGGATACTGAGTTGGATGATCAGCCATGATCATATTGAATGGCGGTGCAGGCTCGAAGGGCCGAATGGCCTACTCCTGCATCTATTTTCTATGTTTCTGTTTTTATCCGATAAACACCACAACCCTGTTTGATGAAATTGTCCCTCATGTTCCCATTAAAGTTTTCCACTTTCTCCTTAAACCTATGCCCTTGTCCTTGATTCCCTGAGAAAAAAAGATGTGCGCATTCACCGCATCTACTCCCCTCATGATTTTATACACCTATATAAGATCACCTATTAAACCTCTGCACTGCAAGGAATAAAGTCCTACCTGCCCAGTCTCTCTCAAGTCCTGGCAACAACCTCATAAATCTTCTCTGCACATTTTCCAGCTTAATGCCATCTTTTCTAAGGCACGGTAACTAAAACCCAACACAATAAACTAAGCGCGGCCGCTCCAACATCTTGTACAACAATAATGGCACCATCTACCGTCACTGCAGGAACAATTGGTGCAGGCCAATGTAATGATTCTTGCCTCCAGGCTCTTCAACTCTTCAACTCCTCCCCAATCTTTTGGTTGTAATAGCCGGCATTTGGAAAGCTTTAACTGGATCGGTCAAAATCAGCATGGATTTATGAAGGAAAAAAATCATTATTGACTAATCTTCTGGAATTTCTGAGGATGTAATGTAGAATGGATAAGGGGGAGCCAGTGGATGTGGTGTATCTGGACTTTCAAAAAGCCTTTGACAAGGTCCCACACAAGAGATTAGTGGGCAAAATTAGAACACATGGTATTGGGGGTAGGATATTTATATGGAAAGAGAACTGGTTGGCAAACAGGAAGCAAAGAGTAAGAATTAACGGGTCCTTTTCAGAATGACAGGCGGTGACCAGTGGGGTGTCGCATTGCTCAGTACTAAAACCCCAGTTATTTACGATATATATTAACGATTTAGACGAGGGAATTAAATGTGGCATCTCCAATTTTGCGGATAACACAAAGCTGAGTGGCAGTGTCTGCTGTGAGGAGGATGCTATGAGGCTGCAGGGTGACTTGGATAGGTTGGGTGAATGGGCTGATGCATGGCAGATGCAGTATAATGTGGATAAATGCGAGGTTATCCACTTTGGTGGCAAGAACAGGAAGGCCGATTATTAACTGAATGGTGTCAGATTAGGAAAAGGGGAGGTGTAACGAGACTAGGGTGTGCTTGTACATCAGTCACTGAAAGTAAGCATGCAGGTACAGCATGCAGTGAAGAAAGCTAATGGCATGTTGGCTTTCATTGCGAGAGGATTTGAGTTAAGGAGCAAGGAGGTCCTACTGCAATTGTACAGGGCCCTGGTGAGACCGCACCTGGAGTATTGTGTGCAGTTTTGGTCTCCTAATTTAAGGAAGGACATTATTGCTATTGAGGGAGTGCAGCGTATGTTCACAGGTTAATTCCCGGGATGGCGGGACTGATATATGGTGAAAGAATGGGTCAACTGTGTTTGTATTCATCAGAATTTAGAAGGTTGAGAGGGGATCTTATAGAAACATTAAATTCTTAAAGGATTGGACATGGTAGATGCAGGAAAAATGTTCCCGATGCTGGAGGAGTCCAGAACCAGGAGTCACAGTTTAAGAATAAGGGGAAGGCCATTTAGGGCTGAGATGAGTAAAAACCTTTTCACCCAGAGAGTTGTGAATCTGTGGAATTCTCTTCCACAGAAGGCAGTGGAGGCCAATTCACTGGATGTTTTCAAGAGAGAGTTAGATTTAGCTCTTACGTCTAAAGGAATCAAGGGATATGGGGAAAAAGCTGATTTTAGTTGATCAGCTATGATCATATTGAATGGCGGTGCTGGCAGGAAGGGCCAAATGGCCTACTCCTGCACCTATTTTCCATGTCTATATCGATGTCTTCTCCACAGAAGTAAAGCATAGGTAGTTCTTTGAAGAAACAAAATTCCTCCTTCTGGTGAATAATTGGTTTTCGCAGCTATTCGTAGGAACAGCTGAAACAGACCGTTTCCTCATGCTCTTGATATCAGTTTAAACTAGCTTTATTCCTGGATGCCCATTCCAGCGTATCACATTGGATCCTTGACCTGGAACCATCAGGAGCCTCGCTTCACTTTCACCATTTCTCATTCTAATAACATATCCTCACCACATTGATCTTTTCACCAGTGTAGATGGGAAGGAGAGCGGATGACTCCTTGAACTACTCTATATCATCTTGCCAATGTCGCTTAAATTCATCATCACTCAACACCGATATATAAATTTAGAATTAATGGCAAGACCCTTAACAGCTGCTCAGCTAGAATAACTCTTCAAATGATTTGCTGCAATTAGGTTATTATACATTTGTATGTCGATCTACAATTGAGAACAAGAATGTAGGACCCACAGTAGAATAGTATATTACAGAACAGAAAATTCAGCCCATGATATCCGTGCCACATATGATGTCCAGTTACGCTAATCTCCTCTGCCTCTGCAATGCTTTTTGGTGAAAAATGAACCAATCCCTTCTATTCTATTCAATCCATGCGCTGACTGAACATTTGAAAAAATGTGAAATCGCAAAAGTGGTGATCTTGAATTGTGTTACACCACATCACCGCAGAATTAGAGTTGTAGAAACAAAGAACTACAGATGCTGGTTTACAGAAAACACACTAAGTGCTGGAGTAACTCAGCAGATCCGACAGGATCCATGAAGAACACGGATAGGTGACGATTTGGGTGGGGACCCTTCTTCATAAACAGAATTACCCAAGTTCACCTCAGCCTCAGTAATCTAGGTTATAAAAAAGGAACACAATGCTCATAAGAGGCATGCAACAGTTAGTTCTGGAAGCAACTTTCAGTCTCAATACAACCATTGTAATGGCATATTTTATGATATGCAAACATCTTGTAAAATTAACGCAAGTTTCAGCAGTTTTAATATGCAGAGCTCTGAGCAATTGCAATTGCATTTGCAACAATATGATCATGAACACAAGGTTCTTGTGGGTGATTAAAATATTCCCAGTGTAGATCATTACAATATCACAAGATTGAGAAGGGATAAAGAAATGATTTAGAACAGAAAACACAGTGCATTTTGTAAATGTCGCACATTGAAAGTCTTGTCTAATAATAGCCGGCAACTTGAATATTTAGGATGGATGATGGAAAATATGATTTGTTCTGGAAGAAGTCAAACTTTCTGAGTTTAGTCAGCCCTACATTCACCCAGTGCACAGATAAAGGATAAATTAAGCAATATTTGTAAATTTGTAGGTGATGGAAAGATCTTGATGTGTCAGAAGGTGAATCAGACAGCACCTGTAAATCGAACCCAGGTCTCTGCCGTGTAAGGCAGCAACTCTACCGCTGCACCACTGTGCCACCCAATGCCAGATCTGAATTTCAAGAGCTGTCTTGAATTTATCCAATTTTGCTAAATGATAGTGTTATCCCCACCTGTTTTGCCCATCTACACCAATTCCATTTGGATTATATTGTATTGTGAGTATTGATTACATTGTGAGCAATTTTGGGCACCATATCTAAGGAAGGATGTGTTGGCTCTGGAGAGGGTCCAGAGGAGGACTACAGAATGGTCCCAGGAATGAGTAGGTAAACCTATGATGAGCGTTTGTTGGCACTGGGCCTGTACTCGCTGGGGTTTAGAAGAATGAGGTGGGACCTCATTGAAACATACAGAATAGTGAAAGGCTTGAACAGAGTGGACGCGGAGAAGATGTTTCCATTAGTGAGAGAGTCTAGAACTAGAGGTCATAGCCTCAGAATTAAAGGATATTCTTTTAGGAAGGAGATGAGGAGAAATTTATTTAGTCAAAAGGTGGTGAATCTGTGGAATTATTTGGCACAGAAGGCTGCAGAGGTCAAGTCAGTGGATATTTTAAAGGCAGAGATGGATAGATTCTTGATTAGTACAGGTGTCAGAGGTTATGGGGAGAAGGCAGGGGAATGGGGTTAGGAGGGAGAGTTAGATCAGCTATGAATGAATGGCGGAGTTGACTTGATGGGCCGAATGGCCGAAATTCTACTATTTCTTATGACCTTATGATCTTATATCCTTCCATCAATAACCCCACTCTCACCATCGACGGCACCACTGTCTCCCCATCTCCCCAGGCCCGCAACCTTGGCGTGATCTTTGATTCCACCCTCTCCCTTGAGCCTCACATCCGCCATGTCATTAAAACCTCCTTCTTTCATCTCCGCAACATCGCCAAACTCAGACCCTCTCTCACACCGCCTGCTGCTGAAAGACTCATCCATGCCTTCATCTCCTCCCGACTGGACTATTGCAACTCACTTCTCCTTGGCATCAGCTCCACCTACATCAACCGACTCCAATTGGTCCAGAACGCAGCCGCCCGACTCATCACCCACACCAAATCCTGGCATCACATCACTCCAGTCCTCAAAAAACTTCACTGGCTTCCCATCTCCCACCGGATCACCTACAAAATCCTGGTCCTCACCTACAAAGCCCTCCACCATCTGGCCCCCCCATATCTCACTGACCTCCTCTCCCCCTACCAACCCTCACGGTCCCTCAGATCCACATCAGCCGGTCTCCTCTCCATCCACAAGTCCAACCTCCGCAGTTTTGGGGACAGAGCCTTCTCCAGGGCAGCTCCCAGGCTCTGGAACTCCCTCCCCCAACTGATCCGCAATTCCGTGTCCCTCACCATCTTCCAGTCCCGCCTCAAGACCCATCTCTTCACCTCTGCCTATCCTTAGCCCCACGTCCCCGTCCCTTTTCATCTGTGCATTAATTGCCTCATACTGTGTTTTGTATTGAATTCTGTCTTTACTTTGTGTACTAGTCATGTCTCTACTATTTATTTCATTCCCCTTACATGTTTTTCCTCTACATGCTCAATTTTTGTAAGGTGTCCTTGAGACTCTTGAAAGGCGCCCATAAATAAAATTTATTATTATTATTATTATTAGTTTGAAGTTTGATCTTTATTTTATGAGGAGTTACGATGAGCGATTACGTGAAGACCCCGCCAGTCCGCATGCGCGTCAATCTTCAAAGCAGCGGTGTGAAATCACAGATAATAGTAACTGAAGTAACATAGTAAGACTATAAACAGACCTTCCAGTTGACCTTTATGATATTGAGGGCCGGGTGCGGTGGGCACGTAATCGCTCATCGTAACTCCTCATAAAATAAAGATCAAACCTCAAACTGGTAAGTTCTCGTTTAATCTTACTATTTTACTTCGGAGTCACGTGAGTGATTCCGTGAAGATTTCAAAGCTCTGTGATTTCATGCCGTAGATACGAATCCAGGCGTCTCACACTGCATCAGTTGACTCAGGAGGAGTGAATAATGAGCAATACAGTGAAACATGGTACAGATTAACATGTTGATGCTTTAATTCACAAACAAAATAAAGAAACACAATAGCGACCCCTCTCTCCCAGGGGAAGCTATGAAACAGAACTTAAAATGGAATCGGCGAACACCCCGGGTTCGATAAGTGGTTTATTATAAAACCGCTGAAAAGTCAGTTCATTTGACCATCCTGCGGCCGCGAGGATATGGTCTAGAGGGACGTCCATTGCCCTCGCTGCTGAAGTTGATGCCGCCCTGGTGGAGTGAGATTTAAAATTGTCAGTATTAACTCCTGCACAAGCCAGCACTTGTTTCAGCCATCTTGAAATGGTCTGAACCGACACTTTCATATGTGGCTTTTTGTGCCTAATAAACAATGATACTTCTGAGCCTCTGATGCCCTTGGTCACCTAGATATAACATCGCAAGTGCGCCACTACACACAGTCGTAAATCCGTGGGATATGCTGACAGTACAAGCTTGAATCCTGACACCCCTGGTCTGCTCTGTTTTATGAGATCATAGATGTAAAATATAACGTCATTACCAGGTGACACCATCCTGTCCAGTCGCAACTTCTGCAGAGTCTGAACCCTTTGCGCTGACACCAGCGCCATGAGCATGACCAACTTCAGGGTACTCTTGACCAAAGACAAGGATGTTGCTGGACCCCACAGACGAAGCAGCGTGAGTACCATGCTCACATCCCAGATTTCTGAATATCTAGGCCTGGGGGGATTGGAATTAAAAACACCCTTCATAAACCGCCACTGCCCCTGGGTCTGGTTCCCATGAAACATACTTCAGTACCTGGTGATTGAGTCTGGATGCAAACAAATCGATATCTGGCAATCCATACCGAACAACAATATCATTAAATACATCATGATTCAACATCCATTCTGTGTTGTCATTGAATTTGCATGACCTGGTGTCTGCCACCATGTTGAATCTGCCTGACAGATGAAACCCAACTGTTTCTTTTAATGCACCAGTGCCAAATAAAGTTAGCCAATCTGTCACAAGATTCCAACTTGATTCCACCCATATGATTCACATACGCCACTGCGTGGTGTTGTCAATCTGAAGCTGAACATGTAAGTGATGCTTGGTGGTACAATAAGCCTTAACCCCATAAAATGTTCCCAGTGACTCTAAATAATTAATTCCATGTGATTGGAGAATAAATGCCTCATGCACATTCCATCTGCCTCCATAGCTAGAGATGGTATCAGTAGCCCCCAACCTAGGGTACTAACATCAGTCTGTAAAACAACTGAAGGTGCTTCTATCAAACTGTTGCTGGAACAATTCGAAATGTTTCTTATCCACCACTGTACTTCAGCAATGGCTCCAGCTGGTAATTGCATGGGTCTGTTGAAATGACCTGCATGTATCCTGAGTGCCTGTACCTTTGCCCTCTGTAAATGTTGGTAATGCAAAGGGCCATACTGTGCAGCTGGAAAGGCAGCTACCAATTTACCAATCCAACTAGCCACATGCCTAATTGAAGGTGATTGCTCCCCAATGAGCTTGATACAGCCTTCAATTAAATCTAATCTCTTGCCCTTGGGCAGAGTTACAGACATGTGAGTTGAATTAACTGTGAATCCCAGATAATCAATAACTTTAACCGGTATCAATTTTGATTTAGTTGGATGGATGAGAAACCCCAATCTCTCAAACATGAGTTTTTTTGTTTTTGTTTTTTTTTGTTGTTGTTTATTTTATTAGAAGTTAATACAATACAAAACAATACAGTGGCACCTAATTTTAGGTGCCAACTATGTCATACCGTAATCCATTCTATGTACAACCTCTAGTTTTATGTTATGAGTAGGCAAGACAAGAAAAAGAAAACAATAGAAAGGGGAAAGAGTGGAAAAATAGATGGTAGAGAGTAGAAAAATGTGAAGTGTGGATATAAAAAATAAAAATAAAAAAATAAAATAAAAAAGAAAAGGTGGAAAGTAGAAATAGAAGAAAAGGCCCCTTAAAAGAGAATTTTTCAAATCTATATTCGGAGATGTAGATCTATCCACGTCATGAACTGAAATCAGCAATCCTTATGGTACCGCTGCATCACATGATTCCAAAAAGTCGATGAAAGGAGACCAACTCCTTAAGAATTGGTCATATTTATCAATTAGTCGGAGTCTCATTTCTTCAAGGCGTGCTATGTCCATCATATTCCTAATCCACATTTTAACAGTTGGTATGGTTGTATTTTTCCAAAATTTAAGTATCAATTTCTTTCCAATTATTAACCCATAATTTAAAAAAACATTTTGGTCTTTATTTAAATTGGTATCTTCTCCTATTATTCCAAATATAATCCATTCCATTTTGGGTTCTATTCTTGACTTGAAGAGCTTTGTAAATATATCAAATATATCACTCCAAAATGTATTCAACTTTGTACATCCTACAAATGAATGTGTTAAATTAGCGTTTTGAAACAAACATTTATCGCATCTGGGAGAGACGTTTGGATAAAATTTATTCAACCTCGTTTTTGAATAATATAGTCTATGTAATAATTTGAGTTGAATTAAATTATGTCTTGTATTAATAGAACAGTTATGTGTATTCATCAAATACTTTTCCCATCTATCCTTCGAGATCTTTATCATTAGCTCATGTTCCCAATCTTCCCTTAGTGCTTCTGTTGAGGGTGATTCTCTATGTAATATATTATTATAAAAGTATGATATTAATTTTTGTGAATCAGCCTTAATATTCATTGCTTCTTCTAAATGGTCTAAAAATATAGTTTGAAATCTATGTATATATTTCTTCATAAAGTCACATACCTGTATATATTTAAAATATTGATTATCCTTCAATTTAAATTTTAATTTTAATTGTTGAAATGATAACAGTTTATCCAATTCATACATATCCCCTACCTTCCTAATCCCCAGTCTATCCCATTGTTGATATGTGTTGTCGATGAGAGAAGGTTTGAATGCGGGGTTGTTCAATAGTGGGGTTAGTACTGATAAATTATTTAATTTCAAGGATACTTTTATTTGTTTCCAAATTCTTATTATATTGTGAATAATTGGGTTCTTCTTATATATTATACTATTCAATTTTATCGGTGAGAGCAGGATCGTTCCTATATCGTGCGGATAGCACTCCTCTTTCTCCATTCTTATCCACTCCAACTGCTGAGTGGAACTATCCAGCCAGTACATTATGTTCTTAATATGCACTGCCCAGTAGTAATACATAAAGTTGGGTAATGATAAACCCCCAACTTCTTTAGATTTGCACAAATGCTTTCGTTGAATTCTATGTGTTCTGTAATCCCATATAAAATTAGTGATAGTGGAATCTAGTTTTTTGAAAAAATATTTTGGAATATATATTGGGATCGCTTGAAACAAATATATTAATTGTGGTAAGAAAGTCATTTTTATAGCGTTAATTCTACCTATCAATGAGAGCGGAAGTGTTTTCCAAAATTTAATCATATCATTCAGTTTATTTAATAGTGGTAGAAAATTGGCACTAAATAATGATTTGTGTCTTCTCGTAATTTGAATACCCAGATACTTGAATTTTTCTGTTGCAATTTTGAAGGGGAATTTTAGTAAGTGTCTCGAATCCTGTGGTTTTAAAGACATAATTTCGCTTTTATCCCAATTTATTCTATATCCTGAAAAAGAGCCGAATTCCTCAATTAGTGTTAATAAGGTGGGTATACTCGTTTGTGTATTAGTAATATATAAAAGAATATCATCAGCATATAGTGAAATTTTATTCTTTGAATCCTTAGTGTTATATCCGTGAATATTCGGGTGATTTCTAATCCTTTCGGCCAACGGTTCTATCATAAGGGCAAATAGCAATGGTGATAAGGCACACCCTTGCCTATTACCCCTTGATAAGTAAAATTTTGGAGATAGCGTATTGTTAGTTAATATTCTTGCCGTAGGTCTATCGTAAAGTAGTTTAACCCATCTAATAAAATTCTCTCCCATATTGAATTTTTGGAGTACCTTGTATAAATACTGCCATTCTACTTGATCAAATGCCTTCTCTGCATCCAGCGTGATAACTGAAATATCTTCATTGTCCTCATTATGAGAGTACATTATATTGAAAAGCCTTCTCAAATTATTAAATGATTGTCTTTTGGGTATAAATCCCGTTTGATCCGTATTTATTAAATTGTTAATATAAATATTTAGCCTTCTGGCTAGAATCTTTGCTAAAATTTTCTGATCCGTATTTAGTAGTGAAATAGCTCTATAAGAACCCGGTTCATCTAAATCTTTATCTTTTTTTGGTATAAGTGTTATTGTTGCTTCTGCTAGGGTTTCTGGTAGTTTATTTTCGGTATAAGCCTGCGTGTATAAATTGAATAATCTTGGTATAATTGACTCCTGAAATCTTTTATAAAATTCATTACTAAAACCGTCTGGTCCTGGGGTCTTCCCATTTTCAGTGAGTTTATTATTTGTTTTATTTCTTCACTAGTAATCCGTGCTCCTAATTGCTCTTGTTCTAAACTATCCAATTTTGGGAGCGTGCAATTATCTAAAAAAGTTGTAATTTTACTAACATCTGTATTTATTTTAGATGTATATAAATTGTGATAAAATTGGGCAAACCTCTTGTTAATATCCTTAGGCAGTGTTAAAAACTCACCCTTATCCGATTTAATTTTAGTAATAGTTTTTTCCTTTTCTCGTTGCTTCAGTTGCCTCGCAAGTAGTTTATGTGGCTTATCCCCAAATTCGAAGTGTGCTTGTTTTGTAATTTGGAATAATTTTATTACTCTAGCCGATAGTATTCTATTGACTTTATATTTCAATAAAGTTATCTTATTATGTTTATTTATGGTTGGGTCAGTTGCATTGTCCAGTTCTAGAAGTTTTATTTTCTGTTCTATCCGCTGAAGTTCTCTTTTATTTTCCTTATTTTGAAAACTTTGGTAAGAAATTATGACGCCGCGAATATATGCCTTGAAGGTTTCCCATAATAGCGGTGCAGAAATACCCGGCGTGTCATTTATTTCGAAAAAAAGTTTTATTTGTTCTTTTATATACTCATAACCCTGCGGGTTATTTAATATATGTACATTGAATCTCCAAAAAGGTTTTATACTCGGCATTCCCTCAATTTTAAGTATAAAAGTCAATGGTGAATGATCAGAAATAATACTATTATGATATGATGGTTTATTCGTATACGGGATTAATTTTGTGTCCAATAAAAAATAGTCAATTCGCGAATAAGTTTTGTGAACTGATGAATAAAATGAGTATTCCCTACCACTTGGATTTGCTATTCTCCAAATATCAGCTATGTTATTATTTTTTATATAAGTATTTAAAAATTCACAGGTCTTAGTTTTAACAAGACGCTTCCCTAGCTTTATTGATTTATCTAAGTATGGATCTATAACACAGTTAAAATCTCCCCCCATTATTATATTTTGATAATTATGCTCTGCGATTAAATCTATTATTTTCCTAAAAAATTGTGGGTTATCAAAATTAGGCGCGTAAATATTTATCATAGTTAATGGTGTATTGTAAATTTCTCCCGTGACTATAACATATCTTCCCTCTTTATCAGATATAGATTTCTTTAATTTAAAAGGTATACCCTTCCGAATTATAATAGCCGTGCCTCTTGCTTTAGAGGTGAATGAGGAGTAATAGGTTTGACCTATCCAATTTGCCCTTAATCTGATCTGAGTTTGTTGTTTCAGATGTGTCTCTTGTAGGAAACCAATATCCATATTTAATGATTTTAATTGTGCCAGAATTTTACCCCTCTTAATTGGCTCATTCGCACCTCTGATGTTCCAACTACAGAAGGTGAGACCTCCGATATTTATTCGACTATTATCTTGCATTGGCTATTATTACCAGACTGTATGATTCATGTGATGCAGCCAAGTACCTCGGAATCCCGAATCCAGAGTTGTCCTTCATAATTTCTACAGTAGTTCTACATCTCCTGACACTATTAAACATAATTAAGGGAAAGAGAAAAACATAAAATAAAATGTACATAAAAATTATTAAGTCACACAACAAATAATTGTGAATAAACAAAAAAAGTGAATGTAATTTATCAAAAAGGCGATAAATTACAAAAAAGCCACCTAAGGTAGCTAGATTTGTTTTTAAATTGACCTCCGTCGATGAGATTATGCACTGGGCCTTGTCCCCCTATTAGAATTTGACCCAACGTTAGTCGGTTCCCTCTAATTGTTACCAAAATTATCATATCAGGTCAATTAATCGCTGAACAGCTTAAAATAGAATAAAATAAAAGGGAAGGTAGAAGATTTGGATTAAAATTAAAGAAATTATGGGTTAAAGTACCTCGTCAATAATGACACTTTTCATTTACTTGTATGTTAAGTAATTCATAATTAGTATTTAGTATTTAAAATATATGTCTAACCTCCCCCATCCTTCCTGCTATATAGTTAGTCGTGTTAGTATAGTACATTGCGCCTTTAACGTTAGTTGAGTTTATTGCGCGTAAGTGGTTAATTAGTTAGTTAATTATATATATAAATAATAGGTCATATATCATATAGTGTGGAACAGATGCCTCATAATGGCCATTTCAAAAGGAGACGGTCTCATAGTTCTCCGTGCTGAGGGGTTTGTTGACGAGCTTGCGACCTTGAGCTTCCATCTGTGCTTTCAGTTCAGAAGTTTAATTCGGCCTCTGTTATTGAACAACACATTCTTGCCAGATAAGCCTGTCTGGTAACCGTCTGAAGCGTTCTAGTGTCTTAATTGAAACAGAAAAAACAAAGTTCCACAGATAAAATGTCTATTATTCTGTTCCTCCTTGAATTTTGTTTAAAATCTCCTGGGCGTATTTGCAAGCAGAGTCCGGGTCCGTAAATGAGCGTTGCTTGCCCTTAAACGTAATTAGCATTTTCGCTGGATAGATCACGCCATAACGAACTTCAGAATGTCCATATAAAATACTGCTTACCCTTTTAAACTCGCGTCTTTTTGCCAAAATTTCCCGAGGATAATCCCTGTAGAATCTTACGATATTATCAGCAAATGTAAGATTTTCTCCATAGGTTATCTTCTTTAATAGATTTTCCAAAGTTGAAATATCCAGGAACTTTACAATGATTTGCCTTGGTTTAGCATTATCATGTTTTTGGAAGCGACCCACATGAGTTTAACAGCTGAAACAGATAACTCAGCAGATAACTCAGCTGCCTCCCGAGTTTTTCCAATTATTAAGATATCATCCAAATAAGCCATTACAATATGACCCTGAACCCGGAGTAGCCCCAGTATTGGTTTTAGCAGCTTTGTAAATAATCTAGGGGCTGAGGTTAAACCATTAGGCAGCGCTTTAAACTGCCACCATTGCCTCATCCAGGTAAATTTCAAATATCTGCGATAATCTTTATGAACAAGCACTGAGTAATATGCATCCTTTAGATCTATACATGCCATATAACACCCTCTGGAAACCAATTGCTTGGCTGTCTCAAATGTTTCCATTTTGAAATGTTTATACTGCACAAACGGATTAAGGTCTGTCAAGTCCAAAATAATCCGCCTCCCACCATCTTTCTTTGGTCTAGGAAAATTATTAGATACGAATTGGTGAGGTTGACAAACTGTCCTCTCAATTACACCTTTTATATATAATTTTCCAATTTCAGCTTGAACCTCCAAATTCTCTTTTTGTGAGAAAATGAGTGCCCGCCTTGGTGTATTTTGAGTAGGCGGACACAAATTGGGAATTAATTCAATTCAAAACCCTTGTATAGTTTGCAGTATAGGGAGGTTGCACGTAAGGTCACTGGGTCATAGGGCTCGACGCACGGAGCCGCTAAATCCAACTGGAAGACATCCGGCACTTCCGGTATATGTTATTAATGCTAGAAACGCGTACTTTCCTACCTGTTAAAAACCGCCAAAATGTTGAATCTTTGCGCTGAAAAAAATTGTGGGAGTCGGGGTAAGTGTGAGAGACATGTACCCAACTTCAGAATTCCAAAAGTGATGCGAAATGAAGGTATAGAGAAGCGAGAACTGAAGGGACTACAGCAGCTAAAGTTGAAAATATTGGGAATTATCGCGTTTGCTCACTGCATTTCATCAAGTAAGGCATTATTTGTGTTTTTTCTTGATTCCTTTGGTATCTAAAAATTCTCAGGTGATAAATCTGTCTGTAAATTTTTCTTCAGATGCGTTTTCATTTTGTATGTAAAAACCCACTTGGGAACCATGGGCGATATAAAAAAAATTACAGCCAGATTTATCACTTCTGAAACTTTTTAGATGCCAAAGGAATCAAGAAAAAACACAAATGATGCCTTTGTTGATGAAATGCAGTGAGCAAACGGCCAATGTTCGCCAAGCACTCTGTCTGTTGTTGTCCCTTCAGCTCTCGTTTCAATCTACCGTAATTTCTTCTCACTTTTGGAATTGTGAAATAGGCTAAATGTCTCTCACGCTAATCCCGATTTCCATAATTATTTACAGCGCAAAAATAGTTAATTTCAGCTGGTTTTAATGGGCCCGCTACGCTGGAAACAATGGTAAGTGCCTACCTGCAGTTCATCGCGTGTAATCCATTTGGAGTAGCGTAGCAACAGTACGGGTCATGGGTCGTGACCCGACTGCCGTGAAACCTCCCTATAAACAACTCTGATGTTATCCCATACCATTTTTTCAGAAACCAGTGTAACCTCACCCCAACTGGAAGGTAATTCTCACTGAATATGTTTCGACAAGCACCAGACCCACCTACCTCCATGGTTACCGGTGGCGTTCTTTGTCCCCTGGTTCTGGTGGGAAAAGGCATGTTTGGTCGTGCTCCTGCTGGAGTGCGCCAGCTGCGCACATTGAATGGCCGGCTTGGTCCTTGACCCGACCCGGTTTCAGCAAACCGCTTGTAGGGCTGCTGCCTCTGAGGGGTTCTGCTGGTCATTGGCACCTTAATGAGCCCTATGGTTTTTACCTCGTCGTCCAGCTCTTTCACCCGTTTTGTGAGTTCTTCCCCGAACAAAAGATTTGGTGGCTGGATGTTGCTAGGCTTACACAGGGCAGCGAATTTTGGGTTGATTGTAGGGCGGATGGCGCTCTTTCTAAGGCAGTTTATCTCAAAGTGCACATTGCACATGAGAGCCAAGGCATCCTGCTGAACCTCAGTCAGGTGCCCACCATCCACCGACATCCTGAATGCCGTAATGCCGGAAGCTAGTAGCTTCAGTACTCTTTGCAGCTTCATCTCCTGCGCCCTGATGCCTACTCCCATATGGCCCCAGATGGCATGGTTTACTGCCGGCACTTTAAGCAGGATACAATTAGCCGGTGTGTCGTATTTCCTAGCTGTTGCATCCATGGTCAGCTCCTGAAGCTGGTGTGAGGCCAAGTAATTTATTGTCACTTCCAATTCTTCACCAAGCGGCTCTCCTGAATCTGTCGGGACGGCAAATCTAGCTGCCAGGAATGGGACATCCGGCTCGTGCCCTTCGTCCCTTGGGGCAGCCTCCAATGCTAAGCCCTCAGACTCGGCGTCAGATTCATACTGACCCGTTATGCTCTCCTCCTCCAAGAGGGAGACATTAGGCAGCCCTGTAGTAGGTGCCGCTGGCGCCGGTTCTTGGAGAGGCCGGCGCTCTTGATGGAGCATCCCCTCCATTAGGAGCTCCATCCTGGATAACCGCCCATACACGGTATTGCTTCTCGGAGGGGAACCCTCCTGACCGGACTCGTCGGAGTCTATCGGCCGTACAGACTTCCTGGTGTCTTTACGCCCCACCAGTGCAACCACGGTGCCCTCAGTCACCAAGTCTGCAGTCGCTGGTTTTACTATTAGCGACTCGGTAGATGAGCTAGGCGGCCGCCCACTACCCGCACTCTTGCGGTCCTCAGTTACTTTCGCAACGGCTCTCCTTGCTCTCAACGATTTCTCCATGCTGGGACTTGCCCTCCTGTAACAAGATTTAACAAGCGCAGAAACGACCTCCGACTAAGTTTGACACTTAGCTGAGGCTTTTTTAAACTTACCGCTGGAGGAGCGCTGCACCTCCGAGCTGGTCGCTGCACCATGCGTCAGACGTAATGACGCGCATGCGGACTGGCGGGATCTTCACGGAATCACTCACGTGACGCCAAAGTAAAATATGTTATCTATACTGCTCATAATCTTACATACCCACTGCGGCAACCCTTAACCTCCTTTGCTTCAGGAAAGACAAGCCCAGCTTATCAATATTCTCCCCATAATTAATGTTACCTGATTCAAGCAACATCTTGGCGAATCTCCCCTACATTATTTCCAGTGCCATTATAAGTTCAGGATCAGTTCCTGTGGATTGGAGGATAGCTAATGTTATCCCACTTTTTAAGAAAGGAGGGAGAGAGAAAACAGGGAAATATAGACCAGTTAGTCTCATATCAGTGGTGGGGAAGATGCTGAAGTCAATAATAAAAGATGAAATAGCGGCACATTTGGATAGCAGTAACAGGATCGGTCCGAGTCAGCATGGATTTACGAAGGGGAAATCATGCTTGGCTAATCTTCTGGAATTTTTTGAGGATGCAACTAGGAAAATGGACAAGGAAGAGCCAGTGGATGTAGTGTACCTGGACTTTCAGAAAACATTTGATAGTCCCACATAGGAGATTAGTTGGCAAAATTAGAGCATAGTATTGGGGCTCGTCAGCCCGGGAAGGCAGTCTATCTAGGAGATGGAAAACTCTGATTTAAAAGCTCCACTGCCTTGTGGCCATATCCAGTCATGGAAAAGACCCCTGGAGTAAACCTCAAGACAATCCGCAGTCGGAACCCTTAAGGCAGTTCGTCGTTGTCTACAACCTCGCTCTGGCAGCTCCTGCGATGGCGCTGGTGCCAAACTGTAATGGACCGGCTGTTCCTTTGAATCGATCAGCGATGTGGAGAGGGGGGACGTGCTGCATGGGCAACAGCCTGTCCTCCATATGACATCGCCCAGGCTTGCATCCGACCAGGATGCATCACCCCTGGACAGTCATGACCGAGAGGGGCCTACGTATTGACGTGGATAGAAAATTGGTTGGCGGACAGGAAAACAAAGAGTAGGAATTAACGGGTCCCTTTCAGAATGGCAGGCAGTGACTAATGGGGTACCCCAAGGCCCGGTGCTGGGACCGCAGCTATTTACAATATACATTAATGATTGAGATGATGGGATTAAGAGTAACATTAGCAAATTTGCAGATGACACAAAGCTGGGTGCCAGTGTGAGCTGTGAGGAGGATGCAGTGTGTGTGGGCGGCGCGACTCTCGTCAGCAGCGGCCTCTGCAGTCCGTCTGTGATTTATTATTTTTTGTCTCGTTTTTATGTAGTTTTTGTTATTTTTTTTGTTGGGGTATGTGTGTGGGGGGGTGGGGGTGGTGTGGGGGGGAGGGGGTAACTTTAAAATCTTTCCCCTGCACGGGAGACCCGACCTTTTCTTTGTCGGGTCTCCGTTGTCGTTGGGGCTGCAACGTGGAGCGGCCTCCAACAGGAACGACCTGGGGTTCCAGCTGCGGAGCTGCCGACTACTCACCGTCGCGGGGCTGGCCGAGTCCGGAGCGGGTGGAGCTGTGGTGGACGCTGCTGCCACCCGACCTCCGGAGATTCGGAGGCTGCAGCTGCGGGTTTGGCGGACGGCGGCACCGGGAGCCCGCGGGTCCCTGCTGGGTGGCTGCTTTTCGGGGCTTCCGCAGCGGCGACTTCTCCCGCCCGAGTTGCGGGGTTGAAGATTACCTGAGCGGGGCCTTACACCATCGCCCCGCGTGGCTTGGAATGGCCGCGGGACTTTGCGAGCGCACGCCGGGGGCTCTAACAACAAGACCCGGTGTGCGACCTTGCATCACCCGGCGTGGCTTTAATGGCCGCGGGACAATCGCCATCGCCAGCCGGGGGCTTTGACTTTGACTCTGACTCTGACATGGGGGGGAGAGTGCAGTGGAGAGATAGGTTTTTTTTGCCTTCCATCACAACGATGTGATGGATGTTTGTGTAAACTGTGTTGTGTCTCGGGTCTTTTTGTTTTGTAATGTATGGCTGCAGAAACGACATTTCGTTTGGACCTCAAGGGGTCCAAATGACAATAAATTGAATTGTATTGTATTGTATTGTATTGTATTGTATTGTATTGTATTGTATTGTATTGTATTGTATTGTATGAGGATGCAAGGTGACCTGGACAGGTTGGGTGAGTGGGCAGATGCATGGCAGATGCAGTTTAATGTGGTTAAATGTGAGGTTATCCACTTTGGTGGCAAAAACAGGAAGGCAGATTATTATCTGAATGGTGTCATGTTAGGAAAAGGGGAAGTACGACGTGATCTGGGTGTCCTTGTTCATTGGTCACTGAAAGTAAGCATGCAGGTACAACAGGCAGTGAAGAAAGTGACTGGCATTTTGGCCTTCATAACAAGAGGAGTTCAGTATAGGAGCAAAGAGATCCTTCTACAGTTGTATAGGGCCCTAGTTAGACCACGCCTGGAGTATTGTGTGCAATTTTGGTCTCCAAAGTTGAGGAATGTTAATTACCGGGATGGCAGGGCTGTCATATGTTGAAAGAATGGAGCGACTGGGCTTGTATACACTGGAATTTAGAAGGATAAGAGGGGATCTTATTGAAACATAAAAGATTATTAAGGGATTAGGCACGCTGGAGGCAGGAAACATTTTCCTGATGTTGGAGTCCAGAACCAGGGGCCACAGTTTAAGAATAAGGGGTAGGCCATTTAGAATGGAGATGAGGAAATACTTTTCACCCAGAGAGTTGTGAATCTGTGGAATTCTCTGCCCCAGGCAGTGGAGGCCAATTCTCTGGATGCTTTCAAGAGAGAGTTCGATAGGTCTCTTAAAGATAGCAGAGTCAAGGGATATGGGGAAAAGGCAGGAACGGAGTACTGATTGTGGATGTTTAGCCATGATCACAGTGAATGGCGGTGCTGGCTCGAAGGGCCGATGGCCTACTCCTGCACCTATTGTTTATTATCTATTGTCTATTGTCTCATGGAAGTGGATCTCAAAAGTCCAGAAGGGACTTGACACCACAAGGTTTAATAACTGCAACTATCAATGTTGTTTCCTTAAGACATGAGGAGCATTATACTTAAGTATACTTATCCATCACTTTTGTCACCGATGTTAACATTGACAATTAGTAAGAATTTTGGGAAAGGTTTAGCAATTTTTAAATATGTTATGTCATTAGATGTGATAATATTCTGGCCAAAGGAACTGTTACTTGACTCCCAGTATTCCCACACCATCACTGATTTCTGTGGATCACCCCTTTCTTTCCCTTCCCTTCCCTGACAAGCTCAAGCATGAATGGCTCAGCGGCTGTCTGTCCAAAAAATGGAAGCAGCCATAAGAGATAGTCAATGGGTCAGGCAGAGGGCAAGTTGGGACTCTTCCTGAGGCTCTGCCAGAAAAACTGGAGTCTGAAGTCTGGATTTACAGGATGGTGGGTTTGTTGTGTAAGAGGTTTAGCAGACGGTGCCCATAGTCTCTTAATATAGATTGTGAGCAACTGGGTTCCCGGCAACAATCACTGAGGAACCCCAGTAATTACAGCTTCTCAGAGTGTAAAAGAATGAGGTGGCCTCATTGAAACATAATAATTCTTATAAAGCTTGCAGAGAAAATGTAGAGTTGCTTTCTCACAGTGAGTTTCTCACAGTTGCATTTCTCACAGTTTTGAACCAAGCATCACAATCTGCAAATATGGGTAGTATTGCAGATAGTCATAAGATCATAAGGTCATAAGTGATATGAGTAGAATTAGACCATTCGGCCCATCAAGTCTAATCCACCATTCAATCATGGCTGATCTATCCCTCCCTCCTAATCCCATTCTCCTGCCTTCTCCCCGTATTCTCTGACATCTGTACTAATCAAAAATCTATCTGTGTCTGCCTTAAAAATATCCACTGACGGCCGCCACAGCCTTCTGTGGCAGATAATTCCACAGATTCACCACCCTCTGACTAAAGAAGTTTCTCCTCATCTCCTTTCTAAAAGAATGTATTTTAATTCTGAGGCAATGACCTCTAGTCTTAGACTCTCCCACTAGTGGAACCATCCTCTCCACATCCACGCTATTCAAGCCTTACACAATTCTGTATATTTCAATAAGGTCCCCCCTCATTCTTTATAAACTCCAGCGAGTAAAGGCCCTGCGCCGCCAAATGCCCATCAGAGGTTAACCTACTCATTCCTGGGATCATTCTTGTATACCTCATCTGGACCCTCTCCAGAGTCAGCACATCTTTCCTCACATCTTTCCTCACATATGGTGTCCAAAATTGCTCACGTTATTCCAAATGCGTCCTTACCAGCGCCTTATAGAGCCTCAGCATTACATCCCCGTTTTTGTATACAAGCCCTTTTGAAATAAATGCTCGCATTGAGTTTGCTTTCTTTAATAGACAATAGACAATAGGCAATAGGTTCAGGAGTAGGCCATTCGGCCCTTCGAGCCAGCACCGCCATTCAGTGTGATCATGGCTGGGCGGCGCGACTCTCGTCAGCAGCGGCCTCTGCAGTCCGTCTGCGTTTTTATTATTTTATGTCTATGTTTTTATGTAGTTTTTGTTATTTTTGTTGGGGTATGTGTGTGGGGGGGGGGGGGTGGGGGTGGTGTGGGGGGGTTGGGGGTAACTTTTAAATCTCTCGCTGCACGGGAGACCCGACCTTTTCTTTGTCGGGTCTCCGTTGTCGTTGGGGCTGCAACGAGGAGCGGCCTCCAACAGGAAGACCGGGGGCTGTGGTGCCGACTACTCACCTCACCGTCGCGGAGCTGGCCGAGTCCAGAGCGGGTGGAGCTGTGGTGGACGCTGCTGCGACCCGACCCCCGGAGTTTCGGAGGCTGCAACTGCGGGTCTGGCGGCCGGCGACACCGGGAGCCCGCGGGTCCCTGGAGGGAGTCCGCTTTTCAGGGCTCCCGCAACGGCGACTTCTCCCGCCCGAGTTGCGGGGTTGAAGAGCTCCTGGAGCGGGGCCTATATCACCGCCCCGCGCGGCTTGGAATGGCCGCGGGACTCTGCGAGCGCACGCCGGGGGCTCTAACATCAAGACCCGGTGTGCGGCCTTGCATCACCCGGCGTGGCTTTAATGGCCACGGGACAATTCTCCATCGCCCGCCGGGGGCTTTGACTTTGACTCTGACATCGGGGGGGAGAGTGCAGTGGAGAGATAAGTTTTTTTGGCCTTCCATCACAGCGATGTGATGGATGTTTATGTAAATTATGTTGTGTCTTGGGTCTATTTGTTTGTAATGTATGGCTGCAGAAACGGCATTTCGTTTGGACCTCAAGGGGTCCAAATGACAATAGATTGAATTGTATTGTATTGTATCATCCACAATCAGTACCCTGTACCTGCCTTCTGCCCATATCCCTTGACTCTGCTATCTTTAAGAGCTCTATCTAATGCCCCTGTCCCACTTAGGAAACCTGAACGAAACCTGTCTGGAGGCCTTGCGCTCCACCCAAGGTTTCCGTGCGGTTCCCGGTTGCAGAGAGGTCTTACCTTCCACTACCTGCAACCTCCGGCAACCACCTTCAACTAGCATCGCAACCGGCTTCAACTAAAAAATTACCGATTTTTAAAACGGCAACCTATTTTTAGTCGCGGCCGGTTTTGAATTTTTTGAAATAATCGCCGGAACATAGAAGAAGCGGAAACCATTTTCGACCATTAGGGAGATTGAAAAAATCTCCGGGAACCTCTGGGAACCGCACGGAAACCTTGGGTGGGGCGCAAAGTCTCCAGAGGTTTCCGTTCAGGTTTCCTAAGTGGGACAGGGGCATAACTCTCTCTTGAATCGACTTGCAGATTAACTTTTTGGGAATCGTGTACCTCAGATTTCTGGATTCTCTCCCCATTTAGAAAATAGTCTACACCTTTATTCCTAGTATTTCTTCTTTTATAGTGAAGATGGTTGTCAAAAATTGCAGCAGGACCTTGATCAGTTGGCCAGGTGGGCTGAGGAATGGTTGATGAAATTTAACACAGAGAAATGTGAGGTGTTGCATTTTGGAAAGTCTAACATGGGCAGGACCTACACAGTAAATGGTAGGGCTCTGGGAAGTGTTGTAGAGCAGAGTGGATCTAGGTATGTAAGTACATAGTTATTTGTAGATGGTGTCACAGTTAGATGAGGTGGTCAAAAAGGCTTTTGGCACATTGGCCTTCTTCAGTCAGAGTATTTAGTATAGAAGTTGGGAGGTCATGTTGTACCTGTAGTTACCGTATATAAGACATTGGTGAGGCTATATTTAGCGTATTGTGTTCAGTTCTGGGCACTATATTATAGAAAAAATGTTGTTAAGTTGGAAAGGGTGCAGAGAAGATTTGCAAGGATGTTGCCAGGGCTCGAGGGTCTGAGCTATAGGGCGAGTTTGAGCAGGCCAGGACTCTATTCCCTGGAGCACAGGAAGATGAGGGGTGCTCTTATAGAGGTATACAATTATGAGAGGAATAGATCGGGTAAACGCACAGTCTCTTGCCCAGAGTAGGTGAATCGAGAAGCAGAGGGCAAAGGTTTAAAGTGAAGCAGGAAAGATTTTATAGGAATCTAAGTGGTAACTTTATCATACAAAGGATGGTGGTTGTATGGAACAAGCTGCTGAAAGTGATAGTTAAGGCAGGGACTATCGCAATGTTTAAGAAGCAATTAGACAGGTACATGGATAGGACAGATTTAGAGGGATATGGGTCAAACGCAGGCAAATGGGACTAGTGTAAATCGGACATGTTGACCGGTATGGGCATGTTGGGCCAAAATGTCTGTTTCCACACTGTATGACTTTATAACTCCATGTCTTTCTCCAGAATAAATACAGAGGAGAAATATTGATTGTGGAGTTCACCTATCTCCTGCAGTTCCACACACAGATGACCACTTTAGTTTCTGGTCTACATGTCAAGTTTCAGTATTAATGTTTGGATGAACATTTCAAAAATACTCTGGCGTTATAGGCACATTTCAGTTGGGGTAATGTACAGTGGTCACATAAAGTATTATGTATATGGACAGGAACGGTTTAGAGACTATATGAGCCAAATGCAGGCAGATGGACTAGTGTAGATGGGGCATCTTGGTCGGCATGGGCATATTGGGCCGAAGGGCCTATTTCTCTGCTCTTTGACGCTTTTACACAGTCAACTTGCTTTGATGGTTGTAAGTAAATCTAATCATAACTTGCTCTTTACATTCAGTTGCTCAACAGCAGCCCACGTCTCACCAAACGTATCCTGAAATGTTTAAAGAAGGAATTTTAGCATCCCATAGGGTGTGCTATATTGGGACAATTGTTGGGCCAAAGACCACTTCTTTTGTTGTACTAATTCAATTCAGATGGTGGAGAGGTTTGGATGATTCATACCAGGCAGTTGAATCATAGGGGATCAGTTATGTGTGACCAATGAGTTTGAGTTTGAGTTTAATTTATTGTCATGTGTACCATGGTACAATGAAAATCTTTTGTTGCATGTTGATAATGTTTGTGTAGAGTATGTGGAAAGTCAGGAGATCAACTGTTTCAATCAGATCTGTTAGTTTTAGTGGGAGTGGAGGTGAGGTAAGGAAATAGATCATGAACTTAGCTGCTCCATGTGAGAGGTTCTAAGCCTCAGACTCAGTCAGTGCAGTGCCAGTGTTGGACTAGAGTTGAGAGTGAGGATTGGGAGTCAGGGACTTGATGCTGTTCAAGTTGAGGTATGGTTCAGAACTGAATGGGAGAGGGTACATTGTGCAGTCATCATACGGTGCTGGGCACTGAGACCATTTCCTAACATTCAGAGTGCTAACAGGAGCACATACATTATTTTATTCATATGAATATTAAATATACAAATAAACTTGCAGCAATGAGAAATGTGAAAATTCCATTTGAAACCACCATGCATGTGAAAGCAGGATTTATTTTATTGTGTATCTTTGAAAATATCCATACAATTAAGATTTCATAGAGGAGTGAATTCTGAAAGAACAATAAAAGAAATCCAATTTCAGATAAATCCAGACAGAAATTAATGCTACGCAGAGACACTCTCTTCAGTATTTTGTCTTTCTCCAGGGTTTGGTGCCAGTAGTGATAAGCAGCAACTTTCAGATATCCGACTCCCAGTCAAAGATGGTCAGAACCCCATGCCCACTCTAGACATTGATTTAGATGGTACATTCTGTTAAATATTGACAACATATTTGCCAATCTTCAACTAGGTTCTGTCCAACTAATAACCAGGTTTACATAGGCTGAGAAGTGTAACTTGGTTTAAGACAACCTCTGCCAGTTACAATTACAGCTCATTTGAGAAAATACATGGATATACTGAGTACCAAATGCAATATAGTTCACATTCTGAATAAATGCAGGTGTCTATCAGATTCATTATTTGCTCAGAATGTTTGATAATGTATTGTTATGGCCAAGTTCAGTGGTAACAGAATATTCAATTATATCAGGTACAATAACTGACTATTGCATCATTATCAACATTAAGGTCTCAGATCATCTTAAGTTATCTGCTGCTGATTTTCTTTCCATGCACATTTCATGATGGGACACATCTAAATTGCTCCAATCAAAATCACTGCCGAAAGGCACAATATTATCTTATTTATTGCTTTCCCAATTGCTTTCACTGTAATTATGATTTCTTGATTAATTCAGTGATGAATGTTTTAAAATAACCAAATGCAATCTTATTTTTTGAAGGGGTAATTTTGGTTTCTGACCTGCCAGCTTGCACTGTATGGTTTTATAGTGTACAGATGAAATTGCTGATCTAAGCTTAGGCTCTGAGGTGTGAATTTTCCTGCAATAAGGCTGGGGCCGATTTATCAGTGGTCTGTGTAAGACACAGGGCAGCCTTGAAGCAAAATTAGGTCTTCTTTGCATGCAGACAAGAACAAAATGACCCCCAGCCCAAAAATAGTAAGGTATTTCAGACTCATGCATCTATGAAATTGAGTTAGCACATTTTGTTGTTTTGAGATTGTTTCATGGGTGTGACATGACAACATAAGACATGGATCAGTGAAAATGTCAAATTTAGGTGGTAGTTAAGATCGAAATTGGAATTAGATACACGTGAAATATGAAGTTATGTAGTCAAATATTGGATTTCTACTTGCACTCGTAAATCAAGTATCCCATGAAATAACTGTTACGGCAAACGCCAGTATCTGAATCAACAGGTTGTACCCAAACTTTGTCACCTACTTTCAGTCTTACAATTGTACCAAGTGTTGACATTTCAGGATATGAAGAATATGACTGGAAATTAGAGTAAACACGTCGCCCATTTACTATTATTGCAGTGTGTGCATTTCTAGTATTCACTTCAAAATAAGCGTGGAATGCATAGACACCTGCAATGCGACAAACAAATGTACTGGACTGAATGTTATAGTCACCATCTTCATTATACAGAATTTCCTGGAAGGCAATCGGTTGGTCACAAATAACACTGCCAGTGCCAAGTTTGACACAGAATGCAGACCTTCTCCATGCAATGGAGGTCCCTGGAACACCTGGTGCCCCAGGATCTCCTCGCTCTCCCTTGTATCCTGGTTCTCCTTGGCTGCCTTGAGGACCATTTGCTCCAGTTGCACCAGGATCACCATCAGCACCTTTTGCACCATTGATACCATTCCTGCCATTTGCTCCTCCTGGCCCTGGCAGTCCAGCACTGCCTGCAGATCCGACTGCTCCTGGGCTACCGTTGGTCCCTTTCCCACCTCTTACGCCATTCCTTCCAGGCATACCAGCAGAGCCCATTTGTCCCATAGCTCCAGCATCACCTGGTTCACCTTTAGCTCCCATAGAACCAAGATCGCCTGGTTCACCCCTTGGTCCTGCGAAGAACCTTGGTGTTGCTAGAAACAACATTCAAAGTTTGGTTAAAATTACTGACATTTTAATTGAATAAACCAATATATTTTCTTCTAGAAAATGAGTACAAAATTAAGATTCTTGTAAGGTGAAGCAGTTAATGTATTACTGCATTAACTGGCATGTATTATGATAAGATGTGTATATAGCAAACTCTGTATGAAATTTAACAAGGTTGTCTTTTAACAGAAATGTTATGCAATTTAAAAAATATATATATACTTTTAACCTTGAGTCTTTCTGAGTCAAGTTGTCATCTATTTGTTAAGAATTAATTCTTGACAGGCAATTCAGGACAGATTTTCCTGGAGGTCCAGTCATATCATGTGGAATGGTTTGAAGGGCACCATCTTGATCAAAAGTAACCTTTTTGTTAGCTCAATAAGACCACACAGATATGCATCCAGCTTTAGAAAATGTTAAATATGGATCATAAGCCCAAGGCCACCAACTTGAATGAACCAGACTAACGCAGGAACTTGCCTTGGATCCTGTCATAGGGGGAAAAAGGCACCCACTATGATGTTGAAAATAAAATCGACCAGAAAATAATTATTTTTTTCTGATAACTCTATGTAGGGCCTATTTCAACTGTTTTTCTTAAAGCCCATGTTCTTTTTTGAAGGAAAGTTTAACAATAATTTATGATTACAACTGACCCAATGATTACTCTTAAAACCTGGAACAATTTGGAAGCAAAAGTTGGCTTGCTTATCGTGGTCAATCAACACCCCTTTTGAGTTTGACTAGTTACATTCAGCCCCAATAGGACACACATTTAGAAGGTGCAACATGCTTCAGTTATGCCTCAAGAACATGCATTAAGTAACAGTCCCTTAACCATTGCCATATCCTTCATCAATTAAGTTTTGTCGCGTTTAGTTTATTGTCATGTGTACTGAGATGAAAAGCTGTTGTTGCATGCTAACCAATCAGTGGAAAGACAATACATAGAAAAATATAGAAAAATAGGTGCAGGAGTAGGCCGTTTGGCCATATAATTGAACCATCCACGGTGTACAGATCCATGAAAAAGGGAAGAAAGCGAACAACATGAATAATGTTAAGTGTAAGTAAGTCCAATCATAGATAGATCAAAGAATACGTGGAGTGAAAAACGATGTAACAATTAATAGCCAAAGTCGCCTGAAGTTCAATTTGGTACTGTTGTATTTACTGTTGTTGGTATTTGGTACTGTTATAGTTAAAAGCTGTACTAATACAATTTTAATCTCTCGGCATTTCCATTAATTCCCCTCCAGATTCTACCACTCACCTGTACACCAAGTGCAATTTACAGAAACCAATTATCTTACCAACCCACATATTTTGAGGATGGAAGAATGTATCTACTAATTTTCAAAGAGCCACATGATGTCCTGGGTGATGGGATTAATGTGGAAGGGGACCCGTTGGTCTGCATGGACAAGTTAGGCTTTCCACGTTGTATGATTCTATGATTCTAGATACATAAAAAAGGATGCCGATAACAGCATAAATTATGTGTGGAGTGAAGAGATGCAAATAGTTTCAACCATTAAAGATTCAACCATAGAACTTGGAGACAATTTTACTAGGCTAGCAGTCTTTTTTTTTTAATTTCCTTTAGGGGTTTCCAAGATAAAGATGCAACTTTCTAGCAACCATATGGAAACTCAGTAGTCATGGATTTCATTCCAAAAAACAGCCTTCCAAATGTAAGATCCACCTGGGTCTCTTTGGTCCCAGAGGATCGACAACCATCCAATATAATCACCCAGCTCTTTTAAATTTATTTTCCACCAATATGGCTAACTCTATTTCTCATTCTTCTGATAATATTCTCTTCAATATTCTTGCAAGTCTGATGATCTAGCAAATCCGAGGGCTGAAGTTCTTACCTGACCTGAGCTGGCATCATTGCAGACATTGGACTTTGCCTCTGGAACTGTTAAGCTTTTCACTGTACCTCAGTACAGGTGACAATATAAACCTAAACCTAAACCCATTTGTCTTTTTGTCAGGAACTGATACCACTATTAACGTGGACATATTGCTGACAGGCTTAGCAGTTGGTTTGTTTGATACTGGAATATTTGATGAAGCCTACCAGAGATACTGTGAAGCTACAATAAGTAATGAGAAAGTTAAGTACCAGGTTCTTGAAGCTTTAACATTAATGGACTTACGCAGACATAGTGGTGCTTGGCTCCATCGACCATGTGAATCACAGTAGATAGAGTCTTCTCCTAGTACTGCATATCCTTTTTTACAAGTGTAGAAGGCCTTTCTCTGTGCAACCTTGCAGGATCCATGTGCAACCAAGGGAACAGTGCCACATGATCTAACTGAGATTAAAAGCAAAATTAGATTCAAACAAATATACTTAAATAATCCTAAATTCCCGGTATCCCACCTTGTGAGTATTACACTTCAAATCCACGCAGCTATAAATATTAAACACTTTGTATCCCACGCCCTTATGAATATTATTTATCTTCCCTGAAGCTAACATAAAAATTAATACAAAAATATTTTTGCCTTTGCAGGTGGGCATAAAATGAGGAAATAAAATGGTGCTGGGATTTGTAAAACACTAATGATACTGAGTTTATATTGTGCTCTGCGGTGTTTTGCAAAATTAATTGTCATGCAGGTACTTAGATATCTGGAAGCATATTATTCCAATAATTATAGTAGAATAAACATGTTAACCTCTGATTTAAGGGACTATTTAAGGGATCATAGTGCCACCTGTTCTAATGCTTTAGGTAGAATGAGCAGCATGTACCATTGGAGATAGGATCAGTTATTTAAAATACATGATTTGGACATTGTATTTATGCAGTCAGCATCTCAGTAATGGGTTTAGGCATCCCTCGCATATTATTTCTTTCCCCATCCCTCTACAACCCCCATAGATCCTGGATTGTAAATAATGTTCATTTTAAACTCACTGTTACGCTTTTGGAGATCATTATCATCAAGATTCTCGGAATTTTGGACTCCAGAGCTAGACAAGTAAAGAAGGAATTGGATGAAGGAACAATGACCATAATATTATTGTAGAAGAACTCTTGACAAGCATGGTTTGTTTTTTTACTGATCTTTTGACAATTCAATTTATTTTCTAAATGAGTTAAAACATTTCAATGTATTTATAGCCGGATATAAAATGTTATCATCAGATGATTCAAGCACATATGCACATAAGAGTAATAATACAGATTTATTGCATTCTTCAAAAAATCAATATTATTATTAGCATAAAAACATAGGTTGGATAAAATGCTAAATTAATTTAATCATTTTTTAAAGGAGTCAAAAATAGAAATGTTTAGAATAACTGGTTACTAACTAGGCCAAACTCATGCTAATTCATTATTGTTTTATCACACAGGTGTGGATTGTTGCAATGGACTCAAACCAGTGATGGTACCTTGAAAGGCATGTCTGTTTGTGGAGGCTGTCTATAGTCAGATATGGCATCGTACCAAGAGTAAATCTAAACCATGATATAAAACCGTAGGAGATTCTCAACTAAAATTAAGTCTATTCATTACAAAATCAGGTCCTTATCTCCTTCATACATTGTCTCTGTTTAATTGCATCCAAAGATGATTTGCCTGCAGCTCCAAAGTGACTGACTAAATTTAGTGAAGTCTTAATTTCTTACTCGGAGTGTCTCCATTTCCAAACAGGTTAATGTGAATACAAGGTAACGGAGGGAAATACTTACTTGTCACCATAGAGGAAGTCTCTTTGCACTAGCCCAATGGATTTCTGTACAACTATATCTGCCAGGGCAGTTTCAGAATCTACAAATACAACAGAGATGCAACTTATATGGAGTCTTCATTTGTACTCCTGATCAATAATTTACTGGCTAATCAGGACTTAAATGATTGAATATAGAATTCGACTATAAAGCACATGTTCACATTGTTGTGTCCCAATCTCAAAAGCACATTTCACCCGGACTATTTATCACTGGTTGTGTGGACTTCATGCATTTGACAGTGGTTGTTTATTTTTTTTAGCAAAGATCAAATAGTCTATAACATTATGTGGTTCTCATTTGCCTGTGCTAACACAGCACAATTCAGCATTGGCAAAAAATCAACAACAACACAGAAGAACAAACGTCTAAACTGCACTACCATACATCATCAGTGGGATGGCTTGTTCAGGCAGTGAACATGCACTCTCTCCAAATGAATTCTAGGACACAACATGCAATTGCAACTCAGTTTAATTGCAGAAACCCACCCCAGGTTTCATTGATTTTCCAGCGGGACTTGGTAAGAAGTTGGAGGTTGCATGAATATAGCTTTCAAATAATCTTCAAATTTCTTAAAGTATATATGAAAATTGTTCAATTGCCATTGAAAAAAAACAACTTGGTATTGCTCCAAAAGAATGTTCTGAGAATAATTTGCCTCCTTTAACTTCCACTAAGTTAGTCTATTTATTTGCTGTGGAGGAAATTTAAAAACTTCAGTGGAGGAATTCCATTAATGTCTGCATATTTTTAAAACCTACATATTGATTGGTTGAAAGATACAACATGGAAACAGGCCATTCAGTCCATTGAGACCACGTCAACCACTGATCACCCATTCACACAAGTTCTGTTATGCAACTTTCACACCCACATCCTACGCACTAGAGCCAATTAACAGAGACCAATGAGCCTACAAACCCGCACGTCTTTTGGATGTGGGAGGAAACCGGAGCACCCAGAGGAAACCCACGTGGTCGCAGGGAGAAGGTGCAAAGTCCACACAGATTGCACCAGAGGTCAGGATTAAACCTAGGTCTGTGGCGCTGTGAGGCAGCAGCTCTACAAAAGCCCCATTGTGCTGCTATATGCTTAAGTGATCATGGATAAAAGTTCAGAAATATGAACAAGCTCAATATGTATAAATAATTAATCCATGCATGCTATACTATAGTCCAGATACTCTAAATTTGTTATTGCCACTGTATTCAGATTATGGTTGCTACATATTTTTTTAAATTCTGATTTCTAGGAAGTCTCCATGAGATCTCATGGGTCTACCCAGCTCCAAGCAATTCTGCTTGTGGTAAGTTGTATGCGGATGTTTCTACTCCATGTGATTTAACTGGAACTGGGGAATTTTGAACAGTCTCTTACCTGCCGGAACTCCATAAGTCTGAGGGAGGAAAAGCCCAGCAAGGCACAAGCCCAACCACCATATGGGCACCATTCTGAAAGAAACAAGTTCAGTACATGCTTTAGGCTGATAATTGTACAACAGATTTAGAATTACCAATCGTTCACCTATGCTGTATAATGGAAATTAATACACTATTTAATGAAGCTCACAAAGCCATACTCTGACCACTCTCATGGACCAGCAATTTTATATTACATTATTTCCTTTGTCCAAATCATTAATCTCAGTTCTGTGATTTTCAGGTTGTCCTTCCCCTAACCCAATCCAATATTACTTTTAAAATATCACAACTTTTGCTTCCTTTGCCATGATCCCAGCTTTCACCCTGATTTTCAGTGTCGATAAATGAAGGGCCTGAAGTTTGTCAGAGAGTGATCTGGACATCCCCCAGACTGGAGACAGACTGTCACTCACCTCAGGCTTTCAGAATCTCTCTGAACATGTTTCAGAAGCTCAGCCTTTTAAATAGATTAGCCCCTCCTTCAATTTGCATAGCAGGTCCCTTTCTGGCTTGTCACTTCACGCAGTGAGTTATATGGGTCCATACAATGCCAGGCACTGACCAGAATCAATCACTCTCTGTCATTCGCTTTAAAGGATCGTTCACTTATAAAGTAAAACACCATATTATAAATGCAGCTTGAGATCATTCAAATCAAATATAATAATAGTGTGTCAGGAGATTAATAATAAATATAATAATGTATACATGGAAATTAATCTCCTCTGTCTGCACGTGATTTAAATCCCTCAATTCCATACATATCCCTATGTCTATACGAAAAGGCTCTTAAATGCAGTTATTGTACCTGCTTCCAATACACCCGGCAGCATGTTTTAGGCACCGACCTCTCTCTGCATAAAACTTGCCACGCATATCTCCTTTCAACTTTGCCCATCTGACAAATCCATGCCCTCTGAGGCTTTTTCGACCTGGTATAAAAAGGTTCTGACTGTCTACCATGTCTATGTGTCTTGTCATTTTATATACCTTAATCAGGTCTCCCCTCAGCCTCTGAAGTTCCAGAGAAAATAATCCAGGTTTGTCCAATCTCTCCTTACAGCTAATACTCTATAACTCAGGCAGCATTCTGGTAAACCACTATTAAACCCTGTCCAAAGCCTCCAAATCCTTCCCGTACCTTTTTTTTGTGCATTGAGTTGCATGAAATTGGGAAATTGATGAAAACCAGGCAAAGCATTCACTGGTAGACACAAAATGGTGGAGTAACTCAGCGGGACAGGCAGCATCTCTGCAGAGAAGGAATGGGTGATGTTTCGGGTCGAGACCCTTCTTCAGACTGATGTCAGGGGAGTGGGCGGGGCAGAGATAGAACGTAGTCAGAGAACTGGGAAGGGGGAGGGGATGGAGAGAGAGGGAAAACAAGGGTTATTTGAAGTTAGAGAAGTCAATGTTCATACCGCTGGGGTGTAAGATACCCAAGCGAAATATGAGGCGTTGTTCCTCCAATTTGCGCTGGGCCTCACTCTGACAATTAAGGAGGCCCAGGATAGAAAGGTCAGATTGAGAATGGGAGGGGGAGTTAAAGTGCTGAGCAACCAGGAGATCAGGTAGGTTAAGGCGGACTGAACGGAGGTGTTCAGCGAAACGATCGCCGAGCCTGCGCTTGGTCTCACCGATGTACAGAAGTTGACACCTGGAACAGCGGAAACAGTAGATGAGGTTGGAGTAGGTGCAAGTGAGCCTCTGCCTCACCTGCAAAAACTGTCGGGGTCCTTGGATGGAGTCAAGGGGGGAGGTAAAGGGACAGGTATATGGACACATTTATCTGTTTTGTAGTAAATGCCTACTATATTCTGTGTGCTTAAGCAAAGCAAGAATTTCATTGTCCTATACAGGGCCACATGACAATAAACTCACTTGAACTTGAACTTGAGGTTGCATCTGGGGAAAGTACCTGGGGAGGTGGTGGTTTGGGTGGGACGGGACGGGTTGACCAGGGAGTTGCGGATGGAATGGACTCTGCGGAAAGCAGAAAAGGGTGGAGATGGGAAGATGTGGCCAGTAGTGGGATCCCGTTGGAGATGGCGAAAATGATGGAGGATTATATGCTGTAATGGTATATAATGCTATATGCCCAATGGTAGATGCCATCAGATTTTGCAGCTGCTGCATGCATCCATAGTCACGATGACCACTGCAAAATGCATCAGATCTTGAAGGATTATGGTACAACAGTGTAAAAGTTCACCACAGACATGAGGGAAAATGGGGATGGGGTATCTGACACAGGGCTGAGGAGTAATCTCAAAGAGAAGTATTAAACCTCAAGGGGAATAGATAGGGTGAATGCACCAAGAGTCTTTTACCCAGAGTAGGAAATCCAGAATCAGAGGACATAAGTTTAATGCGAGAGGGAAAAGATTTAATAGGAACCTGAGGGCCAATTTTTTCACACAGAGGATGGTGCGTCTGTGGAACGAATGTTGCAGTTGAGGCAGATACTATGACAACATTTAAACAGCATTTGGATACATGGATAAGAAAGGTTTAGAGGTATATCAGCCAAATGATCTATGTATTTTCTGTCTGCGTTCGTTTTGAATCTGTGGGTTTGTTGGTTGGGAGCTTCTGGACATCTGAATTTCCCTGAGGGGATCAATAAAGTATTTATTATTATTATTATTATTATTATTATTATTATTATTAAATGCAGGCAGCGGGGCACTTTTGTCGACAGAAATGTTCATCAACACAATATGAAGTGTGATAAGTGGTGTAACAGTGGAGCTGCAACTCACAGCTCCACCAACCTGAGTAAAATCCTGGCTACCAGTGCTGTCTGCATGGAGTCTGAATCTGCTTCCTGTGACATGGAGGTTGGTTGGTTAGTTGAACAAGTTAGAGTGTGTAGGTGAGTGGAAGGATCAGGTGGGAAAAAAGGGAATGTTGGGAGAATAGATTATAGGGAACATTATTGGGGCGTTACCAGCATAAACTTAATGAGCTGAAATAACCTTCTACATCATAGGGAAGTATGAAAATAGTTTCTGTGCAAAAATATGCATAATTGCCTGTGCAAGAATGTCCATTTTAATGGCAATAATTATCCGATTTAAATGTCCCTTGCAAGTCTTATAGCTTCAAAGCAGCTCCCAATTGTCTGAGAGGTCTTCACACTTTGTAAGAAACAAGATACTAAATCCAGTGAAACAACGCTACCAATGCATTGTTTCAATTTCTTCTCCATATCCTAGTACACAAAAGATTGGGTGCTTGATAATATATGTAGCAATGTCCAAGGCTACATTTCACATATACTCCAGTTGCCTCATCCATCTCCCTTTGTTTCAGTATGAAGAATGCAATTCTCCTTAGCTGAAGAATAGTTCTTCACTGTGTGTGAATTAACTTGATGAGCAGTCATCATTCTGACTGTTTCTCGCTTCAGACCTGCTGATCATCTCCGCTATTTCTAGCTTATTAGACATGGTGATATTAGGACTGGCAAGATAAGTTTTGAGGAACATCTTTAAGATGGAAAGGGAGAAGGAAGAATACATTCATTGTTGTGTATTGCGATGTGGAGGGTACGAATGGGGGTGGGACAGTTGTTGATGGTATTTCATAAGTCAGTGGACTGAGCTGCTGAACATGCAATTATTGATGAAATGGTTGATGTTGGGGATAATTGAAAGACGAGAGGCGGAGATGACGCTTTCTCAGAGGGCTGTAGAACTGGAGAATGCTATGGAAATAAAGAGAATGAGATCATGGAACGATTCGCAAACAAAGAGGAGAATTTTAAAATCGAGGTGTTATCTAAACAGGAGGTAATAAAATCTTCAAGGCATATTTTGATGCTGGCTCTGGGCTCAACAACCATCCGTCTCCTACCCTTAGAGGAAGAAAACTGAGGGGAAAACTGAGAGCACAATCATTTAGAAATTATTATGCCTTTCTGTTATTTGCACCAAAATGGATAACCACATATTTTTCAATGTTCCATCGGTCACATTCTTTTCCTTCACTGATCTTGTCCCAGTCTGTAGAAGGGTCCTGATCCAAAACATCGTCAATCCAGTTCCTCCACAGATGTACTGCCTGACCTGCTGAGTTCCTCACCCATTGTGTTTTTCATCTACTTATATCTACTGTACATCCTCATCCCTCCTCACAACCACACCTAGTTTTGTATCTTCAACAAACTTGTATATGTCACATTTGGTCCAATAGCCATCTCGTTGATGTATATTGTGAATAGATGAAATCCAAAAGATAAATTCCTCTTGTAGCCAATGTATCGTGTTTATTTCCACTTTAGTGTTCTGTCTGAAACCAATTGTCAATCCCCAACTCCACGTGCTTGAATTTTGTTGACCAATTTCTTTAATGGGACTTTATAAAATGCTTTCCGAAAATCCCAAATCACCTCAGCCTTTGGTTCCTCAATTATTTTACTCATCAAATCCTCAAACAATTGCAGAGGATAAAGTAAACATATTTTTCCTTTCACAAATCCTCAAATCCACAAATCCACAAATCCAGTCTTGTGAGACCCTTCTTCTTGGTGTCCGAAGAAGGGTCTCAACCCGAAACGTCACCTATTCCTTTTTTCCAGAGATGTCGCCTGACCAGTTGAGTTACTCCAGCACTTTGTGTCTATCTTCTTGTGCTTTTCAAGATGAACTGTCCGTACCCCTTCCTAAAAAGGGATATTGTACCATTGGAATCAGTCCAATGATATTCACCAAGCTAATTTCTGGGAAGAGAGGGTTATCCTATTCAGGGGTTGAACACTTTGGGTTTTGTGTTCCTTGGAGTTTAAGAGAATGAGAGGTGACCTTATTTGATACATGTGAAGATGTTTCCACTGGTGGGAGAGTCATGAGCAAGCAGGCCTAATTATGAAATAAAGGGCAGATTATTTAAAATTGAGGTGTGTAAAGAATTCCTTTCTCAGAGCGTATTGTAATCTGTTCCCAAGGGTGGTGAAGGCCAAATCTTTAGATATATTTAAGGTGAACATAGATAAATATGTAATAACTATGGGCATGGACTCACTGGAGTTTAGAAGAATGAGGGGGACCTCATTGAAAAGTACTGAATAGTGAAGGGCTTGGAAAGAGTGGACGTGGAGAGGATGTTTCTACTAGTGGGAGAGTCTAGGACTAGAGGACTTGTCTCAGAGTTAAAGGACGTTCCTTTAGGAAGGAAATGAGGAGGAATTTCTTTAGTCAGAGGGTGGTGAATCCGTGGAATTCATTGGAACAGAAGACTGTGGAGGCCGACAATGGATATGTTTTTTAAGGCAGAGATATGGATTCATGATTAGTATGGGTGTCAAATGGTTATGGGGAGAAGGCAGGATAATGGAGTTAAGAGGCAGGGATAGATCAACAATGATTGAATGGCGAGTAGACTTGATGGGCCAAATGGCCTATTTCGGCTCCTATCACTTATGACCTAACATTTGAAGGATCGAGGAATTGAGTGTTATGGGGAATTGGCACAGAAGAGATGTTGAGGCCGGCATAGATAAGCCCTGATCACAATAAATGGCGGAACAAGCTTGAAGGACTAAGTGGTCAAATCCTGATCTATTTTCTTGTATCTTTGTATTCATTCATCAAAGATTCCAGTGTTTTCTCCACGCTGGCGCCAGTTTAACAATTCGATTATTTTTGTTTTCGTCATCTTTCATTTTAGAAATGTGTCAGTCATATTTGTAACACTCTAATTCACAGGACAATTTTCAGAATGTACAGAATGCTTCCACAGACATTTTAAAGTCACAACTTTTGCATTCATAGCAAAAGGATTTGAGTATAGGAGCAGGGAGGTTCTACTGCAGTTGTACAGGGTCTTGGTGAGACAACACCTGGAGTATTGCGTACAGTTTTGGTCTCCAAATCTGAGGAAGGACATTATTGCCATTGAGGGAGTGCAGAGAAGGTTCACCAGACTGATTCCTGGGATGTCAGGACTTTCATATGAAGAAAGACTGGATAGACTTGGCTTGTACTCGCTAGAATTTAGGAGATTGAGGGGGTATCTTATACAAACTTACAAAATTCTTAATGGTTGGACAGGCTAGATGCAGGAAGATTGTTCCCGATGTTGGGGAAGTCCAGGACAAGGGGTCACAGTTTAAGGATAGAGGGGAAATCCTTTAAGACCGAGATGAGAAAAACGTTTTTCACACAGAGAGAGTGGCGAATCTCTGGAACTCTCTGCCACAGAAGGTAGTTGAGGTCAGTTCATTGGCTATACTTAAGAGGGAGTTAGATGTGGCCCTTGTGGCTAAAGGGATCAGGGGGTATGGAGAGAAGGCAGGTACGGGAGACTGAGGGATGATCAGCCATGATCATATTGAATGGCGGTGCAGGCTCAAATGGCCAAATGGCCTACTCCTGCACCTATTTTCTATGTTTCTATGTTTCTAACTGGTTGAAATTATTTTAGAATTCTGAATTATTTTTTGATGGTCAGACTTAGAAATATGTTATTGAAATCGCTTTTTCATCTGCTCTCATTTAGTCAGGTATGACCTGGAAGATGGCAGCAGCATCAAAAGCGCCAAATCGGCTGCAAAAGAAAGCGAGAAAAGATTTAATGTGTAGGAAGGAACTGCAGATGCTGGGTTTAACCAAAGATAGACACAAAATGCTGGTGTAATTCAACGGGTCAGGCAGCAACTCTGGAGAGAAGGAATGGGTGATGTTTCGGGTTGAGACCCTTCTTCAGACCTTTATGCTTATACTGCATCAGAAAGATTTGACAAAAGTGTTCAGGAGGTTACTATAGTTGGCGCAGCCTATCTGCATTTGTTACCACTTCTGCATTTGTTCACATAGCTTCATAAAGGTAGTCATTGAATTAACCTTGTAAGATTTGAAGTATCCATAGCGCAAGATGAAGGCTGCTAGAGGATATGGAACGTAGGACATGGAACATTAGATTTGCTCAATAACTTCAATCTTTGTATACCTTTGACCTGACATTGTATCAATGTGATGGGTATTGGAGGATTGTTGACTTGCAGCAAGTCTTAGTGAGCCAGGCTCTCACCCCTGTGATCATCAGGCAGCATTTTTCCAATCATCAAAATAAAATTACGGAAACTCAGACTTTGGCAAATACAATGGTGGAAACCATGGCAACAGTTTTGGAAAGTTGAGGAATAATGGTTTTGATCATTTCATCCTCCAGATAATACGTACATCCAAGAGATAATCTCAGGCCATCTGGTTCTCCAAAAGTCACATGAGTTCAATTCTATTTGGTCTACTAAATGGATATTGAACCATAATTGAAGGATATTTCCCATGAATTTTGAGCTAGTGTCAGTGATGGCTTACTAATTATTGCAGGTGTGAAAGTCTAAACAAATTACTAAACATTGGTCAACATTCAAGATCATGCATAAATAATTCTCTCCATGACTTAATTCCTCAGCTACTCATTACTTTGGAATCAATCATTTGTTGTTTATGATTGATGGTGTCGGTGGAACTGTTATGCACATCCTTGTATAACAAAACTGGGTCGACAAAATCTAGAAAAGGCAGGCCAGACATTGAATTATAATCACAAATCATAAGTTGTGCAATGGTTTGCAGCCTATGGCAATGTCTTATTGCCATTGGCAATGAGTAAAGGGATCAGATATAAATGAGTAAAGGGACCAAATATAAAGGAGATCAATTTCAACTTTGTTACCAGTGCATTGAGTTGCATATGGCTGGTTTCTACAAGGGGCATCAACACCACTTTGCCAGTTTACTGCCTGAGATTAAAATTACTTTTTTAATCCAACAGTTTTAAACATACAAAGACCAGAGTAAGTGGCCAAAAATCATGTATAAAATATTACAAGATCAACAAATGCACCAAATAATTTGCAAGGCAAAAGCATAGATGTGAGAGTATTCAATGCAAGGTTGCATAGTACAATGAAATGGCAGCACCAGTGATGATTTTTTATTGGAGAGTCCAATGCTTTACCAGACTTGAAACTAGCAACATCCAAAGGTGAAAAATACGTGGATCTAAGTGTATCCATTGGTGCAATACAACTGGAACACGCAACATCTTGTGATACGACACATCTGGATCGAACAATATCCAATGCTGTAAGCTACATGGCGCAAGCACCTGGCAACAATAATTCACTTTCTTTCCAATAAACTTTTTTACAGAAGCTGAGCTAATGAAATTCATGCTGGTGGAAAGTAAGCACAAGATGTTTTGTGTCCCACAGTCTAGATATAACAACACAAACAGTGACAAAGTGACCTAACCCATTCATAATAAATCATTCAGTCATAGCTTACATAGACATTTCTGGCAGCATTTTATGTCCTGCCAATTTACATAACAATATGTCATGTTGGTTGCCTGATGGTTATCTTGCCCTCAATCACACAGAGATGTAACAGATTAGAAGGTAGACACAAAATGCTGGAGTAACTCAGCGGGACAGGCAGCATCTCTGGAGAGAAGGAATGGGTGAGGTTTTGGGTCGAGACCCTTCTTCAGACCCGAAACGTCACCCATTCCTTCTTTCCAGAGATGCTGCCTGTCCCGCTGAGTTAAGGGCCACTTAGGCGATTTTTCTGGTGACTGCCAGCGACTGTCATAGTCGTAGCAGGTCGACGAAAAACCGGCGACTCGACCCCCTACGACAATGTGTACAACAAGCTACAACAACTTACCACCTAATCGACGTCAAGCTACGGCAAGCTATCGACAACCGGCGACCCAATCGTTGCGACTTAGGACGTCCACCTACGACCACACCTGCAACAACCTTCGACGACACCTACACCTGCGAGAAGCTACGACAAGCTATGATCCTGTCGGCGACAAGTGAGGACAACTGAAGACATGTGACATCATTTTGGCCTCTAAAACAATGGAATCAGACAGTTTTCCTGTAAAACGGGTTGTAGACAGCGGTTTCAAATCATTCTGCATCATGACTACCAGGGAGCAGCATCAAAGGGCATTGCTCTTATTACGAGAAGAAGAAGCCCTGCTGCTTGTAGCATCCCTCTTGCTTAAATATCAGCAAGACAGAAGGACAAGAAGAATGGTGAAAAAGAAGCCCAAGAAGAGGTCTGTGTGGTTGAAGGCCTTGTCCCTGAAGCGACACAGGTTGGGCCAGCATGAAAACCTGATAGAAACATAGACACATAGAAAATAGGTGCAGGAGTAGGCCATTCGGCCCTTCGAGCCTGCACTGCCATTCAATATGATCATGGCTGATCATCCAACTCAGTATCCTGTACCTGCCTTCTCTCCATACCCCCTGATCCCTTTAGCCACAAGGGCCACATCTAACTCCCTCTTAAATATAGCCAATGAACTGGCCTCAACTACTTTCTGTGGCAGAGAATTCCACAGATTCACCACTCTCATCTTGGTCCTAAAAGACTTCCCCCTTATCCTTAAACTGTGACCCCCTTGTTCTGGACTTCCCCAACATCGGGAACAATCTTCTTGCATCTAGCCTGTCCAACCCCTTAAGAATTTTGTACGTTTCTATAAAATCCCCCTCTCAATCTTCTAAATTCTCGCGAGTACAAGCCGAGTCTATCCAGTCTTTCTTCATATGAAAGTCCTGACATCCCAGGAGTCAGTCTGGTGAACCTTCTCTGTACTCCCTCTATGGCAAGAATGTCTTTCCTCAGATTAGGAGACCAAAACTGTACGCAATACTCCAGGTGTGGTCTCACCAAGACCCTGTACAACTGCAGTAGAACCACCCTACTCCTTTACTCAAATCCTAACATACCATTTGCTTTCTTCACTGCCTGCTGCACCTGCATGCCTACTTTCAATGACTGGTGCACCATGTTGCATCTCCCCTTGTCCTAATTGGCCACCATTCAGATAATAGTCTACTTTCCTGTATTGCCACCAAAGTGAATAACCTCACATTTATCCACATTATACTGCATCTGCCATGCATTTGCCCACTCACCCAACCATACCAAGTCACCTTGCAGCCTCCTAGCATCCTCCTCACAGCTAACACTGCCCCCCTGCTTCGTGACTGAGCTCCAGCAAAAAGATGAGGCTGCCTTCAGAAACTTCACTAGGCTCTCCCCTGAGCTGAAGACACGGGTGGGCCCTCTCCTAGAGAAAAAGGAGACCTCCATGAGGAAGCCACAGGAACCAGGCCTGTGCCTAGCCATCACCCTCCGCTACCTGGCATCAGGAGACCCCTACAAGAGTCTCTCCTACAACTTTCTTGTGGCCCACAACCCCATCAGCAAGGTTGTCCCAGAGACCTGTGAGGCCATCATAAATGCTTATGAAGATTAAGTCAAGGACTGCCCTAGTACACCAGATGAGTGGAAGAGAGTGGCGCAGGGCTATGATACTATCTGGAACTTCCTGCACACATGTGGGGCAGTGGACGACAAGCATGTGGCCATCAGGTGTCCACCCAAGGGCGATTCTATGTTATTTAACTACAGGAAATTCCATTCCATCGTACTCATAGCTGTGGTGGATACAAACTACAACTTCCTGTTTGTGGATGTGGGCACACGTGGCAGTGGTGCAGATGGTGAGATCTGGAGAGAGACCTCCCTTGGGCAAGCACTGGAAGAAGGAAGAGCAGGCCTTCCTGATCCAGAACCTCGGCTGGGAGAAGACATCCCCTACACACTGATTGGTGATGACGCCTTCCCACTCACGTCATCGATGATGAAGCCCTACCCTCACAGGCGGATGTCAAGGGAGCAGAGGATCTTCAACTACAGGCTGTCCAGGGCTAGGAAGGTCATGGAAAATGCCTTTGGCATCCTCGCCAACAGATTCAGATGCTTGCTGACTACGATGGATCAAGGGCCCAAGAAGGTGGGAACCATTGTCTATGCAGCATGTGTCGTCCACAATCTGATCCATACTAGACGTGCAGCAGCAGCAGCCATTGTGGATGCAAAAAAATGATAATTTGCATAACCAGCTACATTTACACCAGCAAAATTGTGGGGTAACATGTTTTATCAGGCTGCTCACAAGACTGAATGCAATCATCTTTAAGCTGCAAAGTTCAAAGGTAAACAAAAAGTGTCCAAGATGTCTGGCAACTTGTCAATAAATAAATATATAAATAAACATCAAACTATTAAATATATAAATAAAACACATCCATTTGTTCCTCTTTGTACTGATTTATAGAGCTAGAAGATGATTGTGCATGGACTCAAATGCACTGATTTAAGCTATTGAGGTTTAAGATGAGAACATTATTTTCTCTAAATCTTTGGAGTTCACTGCAGTATATGGTTTCTCAACACAATCCAAGCTGAGATTTTTGACTGTAAGAGACAGGAAAGTTATCAAAATCATCCAGGAAAGTGGTTAATGTTCATGATCACTCACGACCTTATTGAATGGCAGAGCAAACACATACTGTAACTGCTAGGATCTAAATAAAATTAAAGGAAGGAGCCAGAAAAAAATGTCTCTGATTTTACGTGTCGATAACACCACATAGCAAGTCCTTACCGACTCATTCTCCCAAATCATTAACAGTCTTCTCCAAACTCCACTATTGTAGAAATGAAACAGGGCAAATTAACCCTTCTGAGTACCAAATGTCTTTTGGAACATGTACATTTGGTACCTGCCAACATTTCCTTTCCTTTATGCGCAATGCAATGGCCCTTTGTATCTTATTCAACGTGGGCATTAACTCAACAGGCTTAAATTCCACACTTTTTAAATATTAAAACTTTATTCTGCACCATCCCATGAATATTTAATGTTTCAATTAATTTTTCTTGGTAATATATAATTTATTGTTTTAACCCAAGTGCCTTCTCTCATGCCAGTTTATGATTCACATACTACAAGTCCTCCTCAGCATACAAATGGCCAACTTACGTCCAGCCTGTGTAGTAAGTGCAAGCATTTGAGAGGCTGTTATGGATTAGATGGTTGCTATGGGACTGAAGGCATCTTCTGCAATGTGGGAACCCAGTACTTCCACCTTGCAAGCTGTTTGGGTGTCCTGTACAACAGATGATGAGGCCGTTCAGTCTATTAGGCCGATGCCAGGTCCCAACCTAGAGTCCCGTTAGTCCTATCATACCCTTCTTAAGGGCCTGTCCCACTTTCCCGAATTTTCCCAAGTTTTCCCCTTGATTCAAACTCGGAGAATGTTCGTAACGGGTCCATAGGAGGCCGTAGGAGTCCGTAGATATACTGTAGCGGCTCGTTATGTCAGCCGTAGGTACTCGGGGCATCAGGTAAGTCGGGACGTTTTTTCCAGCATGACAAAAAATGTCCACGAGTAGAAAGATAGTCGGGAGGAGAAATATTGCAACATTTAATGCCTCGAGTACCTACAGCTGACATAACGAGCTGCTATGATATATCTACGGACTCCTACGGACCCTTTACGAACATTCTCCGAGTTTGATTCAAGGCGAAAACTCGGGAGAATTCGTGAGCAGCTCGGGAAAGTGTGACAGGCCCTTTATTTTCCCTGTAGTCTACTTATCTGTCTCTTTTCCATGCTTAGCTACTCCTCTTTAATCCCTTTGCTATTTACCTACACTAAGGGGCCATTTACTGCAGCAAATTAACTCTCTAGCATATGTTATGTGATGTCCTGGTAAACTGGAGCACCCAAGGCTATATGGTCACATAGGCAATATGCAAACTCCATGCAGACAGCAAGCAAGTTCACGACTGAATCTGGGTCTCTGGAGCTGTGGGGCAGCAGTTCTAATTGCTGCATCACCAATATCTTCAGCAGTGAACATGATGCTTTTACCCAGGGATTAACCTATGTCAGTGATAAGTTGAATATTGATTTAATTGATAGATAATCACTCAACTTGTCTTCAGAATAGTCTGATGCGACCTTTGTATTCACCCTAGAGAAAGCAGTCAGGACTTCAAATGAACAATGTATCCCAAAAACGTTATCTCTTGCAATACAGCATTGCAGTACTGACAAGTATTTTGACCCCCACCTTCTAGAACTAAATTTAGAGACAGAGGCATACAGCAGGATGACAAACCCTCCAGCACATTCCTTCCTTAGAGATTGGGATTCAATTCAAGTTACCTGGAGTTGCCACACTTATCATGAACTTTGAATATTCTGATTCGTTCAGAGAATGCTGTCCACTGAGTCCCAAGTGGCATTGATGAGTGGCTGCAGGGACATGTTTTGTTGCCTGAGAAGTGAAGGCTTTACAATGTCTGGCACATGGTTGGTATGTATTGGAGCACACCAAGGCAACAATGTAGGTAGTTCATCTAATCCTCAGCAAATGACGATTAGATGTCAAGACCTGCTTTGTGATGCCTGATGCGGTCAAAAGAGGCTTTTTTTACTGTGTAGAAGAACCTTTCATTGGAGTTGAAAATACATTGCATAGTGGACCTCAATGTCCAGAAGCAACCATGTGCAATTCTACTATGTCCAAAGGACTTTCTGTGATTAACCTTCAGCTCTAATGGGCTGCTAGGTATACGTCCTATTATGCTTGAAGATCAAATAAACTGCAGATGTAAACAGGAAATATTGGATCAGGTAACATCAGGTATCAGGAAAGAGAAACAGGTAACATTTCAGGTCTGGAATGCTTCTGGGGAATGATTCTTTGAATACAAGTTCTCTACAAGAGTCTAGATTTCTAGTCAACAAGTTTCAACTTTTCAGCTTCCATCACCCATGTAAGTTAACATAGAACGTAGAACATAGAAGAGTACAGCACAGGAATGGGCCCTTTGGCCCGCAGTGTTTGTGTTGAACATATAGCCAAGTTAAACTCATCTGTCTGTGCATGATCCATATAATTTAATTCCCTACACTTCCACTTCCACCATCTAAAAGCCCCTATCTAAAACAGCACAATAGTTTAGCTATTCTCAGTACTTTATCCATTGGATCTCATTCATCCACAATTCCTACTCCTCACCATAGATAGATAATGAGAGATCAACCATTTGACCCATTCATGATCACTGATTCTGCCTCTCTGGCTGATCCTTTATTTTATAGGTAACCCTTTCAAGGGATGGAGTGAAAACTCTCTCCTTCTTCACCTGCAAGGAAGGCAAATTCACTATGGAGCCACATTATGACCGTTGAAGGCTCAAGGATCACACTTCCCACTTCTGTGTGCAAGTTTAATCATTCTCCAAAAACCTAATTTCATGGGAGTTCTGGATCCTAATCTTCAAATTCATTGCCAAATTCCTGCTTCGATGTCACTGGGTTGAGGGCATATTACTACACTTTTCTCCATTACTCTATGAATCACAGATCCTCATCTCATTACCACTTAATTTACTTGAAGGAAACTCTCTAAACTGTTGTCCGGGTTCAAAGAATAAAATGCTGTAGATAGCAAGGCGATGCCAATTTTCACTGCTTGAACATGTTAATTTTTTTGTTGGAAATTCAATTTTTCCTAATTAATGGGAGGAGTTTGGAACAGAGCATGAGAGATGGAAAGAAGTTGTTGCGACCAGCAGATAGGACTTAATCCTTAACATTCTCACTCGTATTTGTCGGGTGGCACGGTGGCGCAATGGTAGAGTTGCTGCCTTACAGCGCTTGCAGCGCCAGAGACCCGTGTTTGATCCTGACTACGGGTGCTGTCAGTACGTAATTTGTATGTTCTCCCCGTGACTGCATGGATTTTCTCCGAGATCTTTGGTTTCCTCCCACACCCCAAATACGTACAAATTTGTTGGTTATTTGGCTTGGTTAAAGTGTGTGTAGGATAGTGTAAATGTGCGGGGATCGCTGGTCGACACGGGCTCGGTGGGCCAAAGGGCCTGTTTCTGAGCTGCATCTCTAAACTAAACTAAGCTAAACTAAACAGTGAGCAGACAAATTACAAAGTCCCTTCATAACCAATTCACGAGAAAACTAATGGAAGTACGAGTTCAGAATAAATCCTGAGTAATACCCTTAATTGACTGTGTTCTTGATTTTTAATTTCTGTCTTCCAGTGTTTCGGCCCTCTGGTCCCTCAATCTGATTAGCTAAAAGTGCTTTCAGAGAAGTTGAGACAATGGAAGAAACCTGAAACAAAATGCCGTCTTTCTTTCTTTATTTAACATTGTTGCAGAAGGCAATAACTATAATCCGCTCAATCACTGCCCTACTTTGTCACAAGGCAGTTGAGGCCAATTCACAGGATGAATTTGAAAGAGAGTTAGATAGAGCTCACAGGATGAATTTAAAAGAGAGTTAGATGGAGCTCTAGGGGCTAATGGAATCAAGGGATATGGGGAGAAGGCAGACACGGGTTACTAATTGTGGATGATCTGCCATGATCACAATGAATGGCGGTGCTGGCTCGAAGAGACAAATGGCCTCCCCCTGCACCTATTTTCTATGAAAGTAGTAGTGGGTCTCCAGTATAAATGAAGAATGAAGCTGGTGGAAGATATTGGATGATTAGAGGTTCAGATTCCAATAATTGCAAATGCTCAATTATTGAATGTTTATGAGATGCTGACAACATTAATATCATTCATATAACCTGTTGCACTACTATGGACTTTCTTTTCTAATTATGTCTTTGCATAAATATTTTGTTTTCGCCCAGCCTTTATTTTAGAATTGTATGTGTAATGTGTGTATAACTTGTTTTTGTGCGTCTTTCTGAGTCTATGTGTCTGTGATGCTGCTGCAAGTATGATTTTTCACCTCAGCGGGTTTATGCTGAAGACAATAATATAATAATAATAATAAATTTTATTTATGGGCGCCTTTCAAGAGTCTCAAGGACACCTTACAAAATTTAGCAAATAGAGTAAAAACATGTAAGCGGAATGAAATAAATAGTAAAGACATCACCAGTACACAAATTAAAGACAGAATTCAATCCAAAGACAAAAATCAAAAACACAATATGAAGAGAGAGCAGCGGCAGCTAAAGCGCGCCAGCGTACACTCTCCCTTCCGGCAGCCATCTTGAACACAGAATAAAATAATCATTTACACACAAAAAAACATCCCCCCACAATGGTTACCAATCCCCATCCCCAGTTCTCCCATAGTCAGGCCTATTGAGGCCTCCACAGTTGCCTCTACGGAGGCCCGATGTTCCTGGCCGTTCTCGCCGGGTGGTGTTGCTCCGGCGTCGGGAGAGTCCTCACAGCGGCTGGGACGGCTGGAACGGCCGATTCCCTACCGGAGTCCGTGGCATTCCGAAGCCGACAGGGCCGCATCGGTTGGTGCTCCGAGGCTCCCGATGTTAAAGTCGGCGCCGCCGCCCGCGGCTGCCCGCTCCACAGTCCCGCAGCTCGACGGTGTTGATCACGGCGGTCTCAGCATACCGGAGCACCAGCGCGGCAACCCAACGCGGCGACCCAGGCAAGGCATCGCCCGCTCCGCTCCGCGATAGCGCTCCAGCGCTGTGCCGCCACCGAAGCTGAAGGTGCTGGGCGGTCCCCGCCAGGAAAACGCTGCTCCACTCCCGCTGGTAGGCCGCAAGGACGGGTCGACGGTGCAACCCGGGGACAAAGCTGCCTCACCGACCAGGTAGGGACCTAGAAAATAGTTTCCCCCTTCCCCTCCACATAAAAATGTCAAATTCCCCAACAAACATAGGACAAAATTCACTAAAAACTAATTTAAAAAAAGTGAATTGATCAGACAGCTGCTGGTTAGCAGCCGTTCCCAAGGATGGCTTGGCCAATTGATATGGATGTCGCTAATCTTGTCAGCATCCGGAGCCCCATGACACTTGCTCCAAGGATTTCAAGGATTTAAGAAGTGTTATTTGCAGGTTGTGCATATTGGTTTTCTCTGCATAGTAAATGTTGAGTGTGTCAGATTATATGAGAAAGGTGAAGTAAGAAATAGCTGAGCTATAGAAGGAGATTATGTTTTTTTTGCATGGAAGTAATTCAAGTCATGGGTCGTAAGGAACCATAGAACAACATATGCATTAGTGCAGATGATAAATATGGTGGGAGAGTAAGCAGCTTTCTTAAAGAAACTATGCCCTGGTTACAGGGTGTAGAGTTTGCACATGTTCCCCGTCATTGCATTTCCTCCAGGTATTCTGGTTTCCTCTCACAACCCAGGATTCTGTGGGTTAATAGATTAATTGGCCACTGTAAAGTACTCCTAGTATATAGGTGACTAGAATCTGGGGGAGAATAAAATGTGCTTGGATTAGTGTAAGAATAGGTGCTTGATGATCGATGTGGATACGTTGGGTCAAAAGGCTTGCTGTAGCTATGATTCCATGGCTTTAAAAAGAGAGACTTATCATCATAATTCCCTCCCAGCTTTGTGGTGAAAAGTGATGCCACATTTTCTGCTATTCCTTTACGAGAAATGGTGGTAGGTTCCCGATCTAGCCCAACATCTTCAAATCCATTGAACTCCCCTCTCCCTCCCCAAGCACAAACACTGACTTATGAGATGGGATGGCTGAGTAAGACAAACTTCCAGGCAGGGGTGAGTCTGCGCTCGATTCTGGTAAATCATTGGGAATCCAGTAAGCCAATGAAAAGTAGATGCTTGAGCAGAGGCAGAAATGCCTTGACCATCCAGCGACTTTCTAGAAAGTAGAAGGTCTTATAAATATTCTAAAAGCACTGATAAATACTACCATGTTCTAATAAATGGTGCAGTAAGTCTCTTTCCCAGTCTCCTTAGTAAGGACATTAATATCTGAGGCATTCGAGTAATCTGGGCCGAGCCAGTGTTTATTTAGAGAGAATTTGATAAAGTGGTAAAATACTCCATCAAGAAGATCAAGAAGTTAATTTGTGGGCTCCATCACCTCCAATGAAAAGAAGGCTACACTCCTGCAGAAAAGTAAATCTTCCAAAACCCTCAGAAGACTGTAAGTCATGTTCTCCTCCTGTGGCAGAGAAGGCAAATTACACATGCTGGGAGAGTGGCTGAATCCTGAGGGTGATTTTTTTGCCTCGAGTTTTTTTAAAAAATGATGGATTTAATAAATCAGCAAGTAATGTCACAGGTAGATTTTAATCTAAACTCTCACAGCATTGCCTGAATGAGTAAAACTCAGCATTATGCCAAAGGTACTGGCATCAAAGTGTTTATTTTGGTGAGAAATATCTCTCCAAGTCACAAACTGTACCATCAATGGAGCCTGGTGAATCAGTTGCGGATGGAAGATTCGGCACAATAATTCTGGGGCATTCAGAACGTAATCTGCTACATCTCCATCTGATTGAAGGCACGATAGCCAGCTGAAGGTCACCATGGCTGGGAACACAGTGAACAGGTGAGGTGTAAAATGCAAATTTTTCCTCCCACAAATTCACCATCTGAGTTCATAATCTGATGCAGTGATTGATCGATTAGATCAGGAGCAGGTCATTTCTCACTGCTCGTATTAATGTGTAATCTCGTGGTTTCTCGTCACCAGTGTAAACACGATCAACCGAGCTTCCACAGAGGCAGTTCGTGCATTAGAAGCAAAGTCATGTTGCCCTGTGGAAGTTACGTGTTCATAGAGCAGTGGATGCTGACAGTTTGACATTTATTACAGCAATGCTCGCTCTCAGTTATTTGATCCTTTGTGCATTATATTCAATGACATTATTCGTGCAAACTTTGCATCTGCCCCCAAAAGGTAGACCTTATCTTCGGACGATGAGAAGGTATTAGGTTTTCCATTCATTTTGCTGCCTTTAGTGTTCCTTAGTGGTGCAATGCAACAGAAGACATAAAAAGTGAAGCCTTATACTTATGCAATATCTGACCTTTAAATACATTTTCTATAATTATTGCCTGTATACCAAACTCTTGACCACCAATGCCAATGTGCAGGAAGGTTGCCTGCTGTCAGCCTTTTGATAATTCCACACTTCCAACTGTTACACTGGTGGTGTCTGTCATAATTTTCCAATCTTGTCTACAGAGGCTGGCAATATATGGATATGTATATGCAAGTGTGTAGATGAAGGAAATGGGCTTAGAGATATTCAAGCACAGCAATCTCCAATGTGATGTGATGTTCTCCTGACCTAATGATATGGAAGTCTTCCTCAATCCCAGTAAAAGGAGTTGCAAACTCGGCAACATTTCTTATTAAAAAAATTACACTACACCAAAGGTAACTATTTTCCACCATCAAATTATGTATACTGTAACCCACTTCGGACTCAATCGCAAGTCCCCTCAAGGAGATGGTTGTCTGAGAATGTTTATGCTTTATGCACAGGAAGAACTGGGAATGTCTTTCTGTGTTTTCTGATCACCACCATTAGTTTGAATTTTGAGCGATATCTACTTTGTTTTATTGTGAAATACTCAAATCACAAATTTGTTGCATTTCTTCAATAACATGGACCAAAAAAACTAAGAAAACTTTAGAAAACACAAATTATGTGAGGAAATTGTACTGGAAGAGACATGTTAGTTTGTTATATCACTGGCAGTTGATGTATGAAAATCACTCACAGTTCAGCATATGGACAGTATTCACCATGGTGAGGGCCACAGATGATGGAGAGATTAGGGAGAAGAATATTGATATTCTAGGGCATATAACTATTAAGGAGGTGTCTTCAATATCATTATTCATGCAAACTTTGTATCACCACAAAGTTTGCATGAGTTTGAAAGTTTGGTGTTTTGAAAAACATGAAAGTGCATAAATCCACAGAGTCTAATTAATTCTTTCCCAGGATACTGAGGGAGGCACAGGAGGAGATTGTTTGGGCCTTGAAAAGATCTTTGTATCCTCTTTAGCCATGGGCAAGGTTCCTGAAGACTGGAGAATAGCCATTGTTGTTCCTTTGGTCAAAAAGGGCGACAGGGATAATCCAGGAAATTATAGGTTGGAGAGCCTTAAATCAGTGTTTAGTTTAGTTTAGAGATACAGCGCGGAAACAGGCCCTTCGGCCCACCGAGTCTGCATCGACCAGCGATCCCCGCACATTAACACTATCCTACACGTACTAGGGACAATTTACATTTATAACCAAGCCAATTAACCTATAAATCTGTACGTCTCTGGAGTATGATTTTGGAGAACCGAAGATTTTGGAGAAAACCCACGGGGTCACGCGGAAAACGTACAAACTCCGTACAGACAGCGCCCGTAGTCGGGATTGAACCCGGGTCTCTGGCGCTGTAAGTGCTGTAAGGCAGTTACTCTACCGTTGCACCACCATGCCGCCCTAGGGTTGTTGTGGGGAAATTATTGGATTACAGGATTTTATTGCTTTTGTTAAAGTATGGAATATAGGGAACGTCAGCAGTGTGTGGAAAGTCCTGTCTCACAAATTTGATTGAGTTTTTGGAGAAGGTGTTGAAGATGATTGATGAAAGTAGGGCAATGAATGCTGTCTACATGGACTTTAGTAAAACCCTTGACAAGGTCAAAAATGATAGTCTAGTCCAGAAGACACGGGATCCAAGACGAGTTGGTAAATTGGATACAAAATTGGCTGGGCTATAGAATACAGAGGGGGTTGTAGTGAAAATATGCTATTCTGACTGTACGTCTGTGACCAGTGGTGATACAGAAGGATCAGTGCTGGGAACTCTGTGGTTTCTAATATAGATTAATGATTTGGATAAAAAAGGTGATCTGATTTGCAGATTATATGAAAATGTGTGGATTTGCAGATAGTGAGAAAGATTGTCAAATGATATAAACTAGTTGGAAATTTGGTTAGGGAAATAGCAGGTGGAATTTAATGGGGGCAACTGTAAGGTGATGAATTTTGGGAGATCAAATGTAAGAGGGGAGTCCACAGTAAATAGCTGGATCCATGTAGCACTGATAGACAGAGATCTCAGGGTGCAAGTCCCATAAAGTGGCAACACAATAGATGGGGCAGTAAAGGAGACATACAGCATATTTTCCTTTGTCAGTCAGTGTATTGAGTATAACATTTGATAATTCACATTCCAGATGTGTAAAGTTTTAGTTAGGCCACATTTGTGTGCAGTTCTGACTACCACATTACAGGAAGAATGTGGAGGCTTTGAAGAGGGTGTAGAAGAGGTTCACCAGGATGTTTATTGGATTAGAAAGTAGAGCCGAAGGAGAGGTTGGATGACCTTGCATTGTTTGTTTCTGGAATGTTAGAGGCCGAGGGATGACCTGATAGAAATATATAAAACTACGAGCGGCTTACTCAGGGCAGATAGTCAAGATTTTTTTCTGAGCATGGAAATATCAAATTCAGAGAGCAACCTTCAGGTGAGAGGGGAAAGTTTTAAGGGGAATGGGGAAAACAAGTTGTTTTTACACAGAGAATGGTAGGTACCCGAAATACGGTGTCGGGTAGGTGGTGGAAGCAGATTGGATGCCCATGGTTCAGAGGCATTTAGATGGATGTAAAGAGGCAAGGAATGGAAGAACCATGGACCAAATTAAGGTAGATGGGATATTTTAGAACAACATAATAGTCAGGGACACATGGTGGGACAATGGGACTGTTCCTGTGCTATACTGCTCTAGAGTCAAGAAGTGTTGAAAGAGCCTCAGACAACAAAATTACTTACACACCATGTACTCAAACAAGTAGATACCTGGACAGATTATTTTTTTTTAGGATCATCCTAAAGGAAGAAAAATAGATACAGAAGCAAAGGCACTCAGGGAAGGTATTTTAGATTTTCCAGTGTTGGTATTGGAAGTCACAATCCTTAATGGTGGCATGATTAAGATTGAGTTGCTTAAGAGGACAGAACTTGACGTGCAGATATCTTAGAGTTGGGAGTTTTAGAACAAAAGGAGGAGGGTGAAGTGACAGAAGTATTTAAGACTAAGAGATTATACTAAATTCAAGGTGCTATTTAACTGGGGGCAAGCCCAACTGGGCTGTTAGCAAAACAGGTTGGTGTGAGACAACAAGAAAGTGTAGATGTTGGAATCTTGAGCAAAAGATGAAGCGCTGGAGGAATTCGGTGGTTTGGTGTGAGTTAGGACATGGAAGTGGGCAACCGGAGATCCAATCCATCTAATTATTTTCAAGCAAACTACATACTTGCATCATACAATTTACGAGCAGTTATGTAATAGCTCCACTACACTCCACAAACACCAATTCCCTTGTCAAAGATGAGCCAATTCACAAAGAAACATCCAAGAATCCAAGTCATCCTGCAAGGACTACCAAGATGCTAGTTAGCAGTCCAACATTTACCATTTTGCTTACAAAAGATTCCTCCCAAAACAAATTTCTTGTCATAAAAGAATCTGGGGTTTGAATTAAAAGGACGATCATTCTAAAGCAGGTTGACAGAGAGTGATTGATACTGGTCAGTGCCTGGCATTGTATGGACCCATATAACTCACTGCGTGAAGTGACAAGCCAGAAAGGGACCTGCTATGCAAATTGAAGGAGGGGCTAATCTATTTAAAAGGCTGAGCTTCTGAAACATGTTCAGAGAGATTCTGAAAGCCTGAGGTGAGTGACAGTCTGTCTCCAGTCTGGGAGATGTCCAGATCTGGAAACTTCAGGCCCTTCATATATCAACACTGAAAATCAGGGTGCCAGCAAACAATTGTGCTGAGAACTTGAAGAACTTGTCAATTTTCACTTGGAATTGGTTGTAGTGGTAGCGTAGGATGCATCACTGCAACTGAAGAGTCTAAAATAGTTTGAAGTTTCCTTAATTCCAAAATCAGCTGAATTCCCTTTATTTTCAGCTCCATTTTCCAAACTGTTAGTCCGACTCATGTACTAAATGTATTTGTTTCTTTCAGAATGCCGCCTATTTGGGTGCTGGGCGCAGTCCTCACAGGATTTTTCCTGTGTCAGTTTCATGGATCTCTAGCAGGTAAGACTGAGGCCAACTCTTCTGCATTGCCTCATTCTGTTTTAGGGAGTAAGGAGATGGGGTTATCTTTCAGTAATTGACACCATAACGAAGGTTTCCCACAAATATAAATTACTAATTAAATACCAGTGCTGGAGATTCCTGTATATACAGCATGCGTGAGGGACCTTTCAGACTGTATCCTTGATTATCTGCTCAATCGCACTGGGTTAGTTGTGGCTATGTAAGGTATGTGTCTGAAAAGGCCCTTGTAGCTTGTTGCTGCTGAGCGTGCGTGTTTTAACAGTACCCGATGCACCAGACGTAAGGTGGAACAGCTGAGGACAGTGATGCTTTTCTAATTTATTTTAGCCAATGTTTTCATTACCTGGCCAATAAATGAGATATGCCAGCATGCTACTCAGGCATGTTAGAGTGTTTTATCATAGAGCATAGCACCGTACAGTGCAGGAACAGGCCACCCGGTCTTTAAAGTCTGTGCTAACCATGATGCCAGTCTAATTTGCACAACTGCATGCACGTGGTCTATATCCCTCAATTCCCTGCCTGTTCAAAATGTGTCTTAAAGGTTGTAATCATATCTTTAAATGTGTCTTAAAGGTTGTAAACATTAGGGACTGCCACTTCCCTAATAATGTGTTCCTGGCACTTACATTCCCTGTGTTAAGAAAATATGCCTTGCACATCACCTTTAAATTTTCCCCCTTTCACCTTAAACCTATTCCGTCCAGTATTTGACATTCCATGCTGGGAAGAAGACTCTGTCTACCTTATCTATGCCATTCATAATTTTATGCAAGGTCACCCTTTCGACTCCCTTGCTCCTGAGAAACCAATTCAGGTTTATCCAATCTCTCCGTATACCTAACACACTCAAATCCAGGCAACATGCTGATAAGCCTCTTCTACAACCTTGCCAAAGCCTGCACATCCTTTCTGTAATGCGACAACCAGAGCTCAACAATACTTCAAATGCAGCCTGACCACAGTTTTATCCATCTGTAACGTGACTTTCTGACTTTTATACCAATCCTAAGCATGTTATATCCCATCTTTACCATCCTATTTATTTGTGTTGCCACTTTCAGGGAGCTATGGACTTGAACCCTAAGATCCCTCTGTACATCAGTACTCCTAAGGGTCCTGCCATTTACTGTATACTTTCCTCTTACACTCAAAATCCAACATCTCGCATACATTCAGATTAAACTTAATTATTCCCTTGCCCGCATTTATTGCTAAATCCTTTGACAACCTCCCTCACTATCCACAACTCAGACATTTTTTTTATTCTTGTCTGCTAATTTAGACCACTTATATTTTCAACCAAATCACAATACATCACAAACAACAGAGGACTGATCCCTGAAGAACACCACCGGTCACAGATGTCCAGTCAGAATAACAACACGCTGTCTTCTATGCCCAAGACTCTGAGTCAGTTATAGACTAGCACTGTTGTGCACTAATGAGCCCTGAAGCCTTGGTTAGCTAATTCTTTGGGATCTGATGGGAGGATGGCTTCACTTGATATTAATTAATGAATCAGAAACCTTACTGGTGATCTCATTGACTTTAATTGGCAGATTTCCAAGTAAAACCCTGCATGTGATCATTAATCTTAATGTCTGTACGTGTTATGTTTGCTACTTGCATAGCACCACATTTCATATTGGTACAGGAATCAAATATACTCAAAGTAGGTGCAATTATTTAAAAAAAGATATTGAACAATGGATGATATTTATTTGTTTTTAATATTATAACATTGCCAAAAGTACATTTAAAACTCTATTTGATTAGACCCAGTAACATTCCGTGCTATCAAGAAATATTTTGATGTTATAAAAGATTTTAAATTTTGTACACTCCTATTATGGATTTTAAACGTATTCTCCCACAAAACAAAGATAATATTTACCTTCTCTGCGTAATTGTATTTGCTGAGAAAGTTAATTGCAAATTAATAATTGAGGGTTCCAACAGCTTTCAGGTGTAGTCACCATGGCAATTCATCTTTCAGAAAATAATGTTAAGTTAAGTTTCAGGAATTAATAGTAAGGAATGATAGAGCTGAGTGTTTTGTCTTTTGTAAGAGTTTAATTTTCCTGATTCTATATATTGCTTTATATCTTGCGATCTAATCAATTTTAATTGATTCAATTGAATGAAATAATAAATGTAATCCATCTTCCATTGATGAGGCTGTTCCATATTGACATAGAAGCATAATGTCTTACCATGCATGAATAACTCTTGTCTTACACACCACATTTTTGGACTCTCTTTAGGTTCTGGTGTTGAATTGGTGGGGAGGTCACTCTTGCAAGACAATGACTAGTAGGTACTATGTGTAGGAATGAACTGCAGATGCTGGTTTAAATCGAAGGTAGACACAAAATGCTAAAGTAACTCAGCGGGACAGGCAGCATCTCTGGAGAGAAGGAATGGGTGACATTTTGGTTCGAGACCCGAAGAAGGGTCTGAAGAGGTCACCCATTCCTTCTCTCCAGAGATGTTGCCTGTCCCGCCGAGTTATTCCAGCATTTTGTGTCTACCTTCAACTAGTAGGTACTTCCTTGAATAAACTGCTGTCTGTAAATAAGTACATTCACCATTTTTTTAGCTGCTCTTTGAAGTGGCCTAACAAGCCATCCTGTCAATGGGCAGTTTTAGATAAAATATTATGGGCAATCTTGCCAGTGACATCCATATCCCATGAACAAATCAAAAACAAATTAGTTTCATGATAACAACAAGGACAAGGAGAATTTGGGCTGGATAGACATATAATATTCACTGAGGTACTGCAGAATGAAAGAAGATTGCACACAATCCTCTTATTAACGCATTCTGAAAGTTTATTATGGTACATCTGCTGGTTCTATATCAACTATTCTCCTTGTTACGTACTCGTTAAAAAACCCAATAGGTTTATTAAAGACAATTGGCCTTACAAAAACCCATTTAGTCCAATCTTGTTAATGCTTTCCAAATGGTCTGTTATGGCACTTCTAAATAACATATAGTTTATTCTAAATAATTAATTCCCCCTTTTAAATTAAGGGGGAATGAATTGAATTATTAATTAAATATAAGATAATCAATGTTCTTACATCCCTTTTTCTGTGATAGTTTGTTTACCAGAAGGAACAATGTTTCCTGCAATTATTTTCCCTTTTTCTGTGGGTTCTATCTTTTTTGTTTCATTTCATCCATCTCGCATTAGTTGCCTGCGATGGCAGCAAGCCCACTTCGACCCAAAACCTGAGGCTGCAGTCTTTCTGTTCATCCAAACCTGAACTATAGGTCTACTAAATATGATCAAAAATATTTTCAGAACGATGTCGTTTATTTCCATCTTTTATTTTATCAGTTCCGCTCTACTCGAGGCTGATGCCAGCCAACAGGGACTTCAAAAAAGACATTTCCGTGAGTTCAGAAACAATTTTAATTACAATTAACTATGAGAAGAATGTGTTACTAAATGCTTAGATTAAATGTTAAAAAATTATAAAACCCTCGTATGGCATGCTTCAGGAATGGTTCATTTACTTTAAACATAGTTTCCTGTCCCATACAATTAACATGTGTGTAATGAAAGGGATTCATAGAACCAAGCTTCTTTGTGACCATCCATCATTTGAATACATGCCACATTTTATTCTATACATCTCACATTTTACATAATTGAATAAAGCCTTTTTCCAATCTATGTTTCTTATTTCCCATTTAAGCTGAGCTTTATCCTTTGCAAGTGAATAATTATGCGGTTGCACAAACCAGTAATTTCACAGGATGTGCATAGCCACCACAAGGCAGAGAGTAGATCAAACTGACCGAGCCAAGATTGGGATTTCATCTCTCCTGCCTACTCACTGCATTAGAGTTTCCAGATCATATTTTCTACGATCTGGATACACCTTAGAGTGTAAGGTTTTCGACTGGATGCTGGAAGAAGAGGGACTATTGCTGAGATTAAATTTCATACCCGAGAGAAATGTTTGTTGAAATAAAATGTATTTTTACCCCTTGGAAAGCTGGGATTGCATTTTCAGGGAACATGTGTTTTTTTGTCCAAAAGGACTGATTTTTGGTAGATTTTTTTGACAGAAGCATACAATGTTCAGTTAATGCTCAAAGCTCCTTGAGTGCCATCGGGAAGGAGGTTTCCCCACATTGATCCAGTGATAAAGGACGAGCTGCAATTTTTGTCTCAGTAAAGATAAAGCGTGACTTAGAGCTGGTGATGTTATTCAGTGCTGGTATGTGGATGTTGTGGGTTTGAGAGGTATTAACAAAATCATTCCCGTCTTGCCAAAGGTCATAAGTTCAGAAGGCACAGGAGTAGAATTAGGCTATTTGGCCCATCAAGTTTACTCTGCCATTCAATCATGGCTGATCTACTGTATCTCTCCCTCCTAACCCTATTCTCCTGCCTTCTCCCCATAACATAGAAACATAGAAACATAGACAATAGGTGCAGGAGTAGGCCATTCGGCCCTTCGAGCCTGCACCGAATCACATTATGCACTTCCATATTCTGATACCTTCCAGATGATTTTAATACTCAATGTTTTGTTTTCATATTTTCCCAGAAACCCCTTGTGGTGAACCTGCATTTCCGAAACATGGATCATGCAAGATAATTGGAAGGGTCGTGTACTATTTCTGTAATCGCGGATATGCTATGGTCGGCAATAGAAGATCAGTCTGCATGCCAAACTGTCGCTGGCAATTTCCAGCACCCTATTGTATTGGTAAGAACTTTTAATATAAGGGCTGGCCTCTGAGTGCTCCTGGAAATGAATGATTAAATCTTAGTCCAACAACCTTTCCTATTTTAAATTAATGGAGGAGAATGAAACGTCTTTTCAAACAGGTAAAATATTTGTACTGGGTTCCCGCTAAACCATTTGCAGGTTTGATAGAGCCGATGCTAAGTTTGCAGATTGGCTCACTGGGAACAACAACCATCGCACTTGGAGCCAGTGAGTGGATATTAGTAAAACTTCTTGCACTGCAATGAAGGTGCAGGGGTGCATCTTTCCCACTCCTCAAGGAGACAATGAAAAAAGTGAAAACAAATGAAAAATGGGTTTGTTGAAGCCAAAGTACGATCACCACATTCTAGCTCATTCAAGTACATTTCTTTGAAAGCATGCTCATATATCAGTGGAGAAGCACGAGCACAATCAATATGTTATTGATATCACCCCCTCTTTTCAATTGGTTTGGATCACTCGAACTATCCTATGGTTGAGAGGCTAGGAGAATTCCCCAGCGAATAGACTTGATCTTGCTCGTAATTGGAAGCAAGATGCAGACTAGGCTGTCAGACACAGATTTGCTGACAGACTTTGAATGGCAATTGGTACAGTGCGTTCTGCTGTTGGACTCCGAGTGAAGTCCAGTGGCATAGCCTGAACCTGCTGAGATTCCTGAGCATTTAGACTGGGAACAGCCTTTCTGATCACACACACAATCCACAATGCAGTAAATACCAGAGAGATATAGGGCTGCAGATATGCAGCAAGGGGAAAGTAAGTGCCTTACTTTTCAATAACTTTGTTTTGGTTTAACATATTTAATTATTTGCCTGTTTCATATTTAACTCGGTTTATATTTAACTATTATTTTCAATGTTTTAAAAATATATTTCACTTTTGATATCTCTAAATGTCCTTCAATGTAAGAGACATGAAATCTATTGAATGACACTCAGTTTGACAGTCAAAACTGGGGCTGACCTTAATAATAATAATAATAATATATTTTATTGTCATTGCACGTCAGTGCAACGAGATTTAGTGTGCAGCTCCACTGATGTACAAGAAAGGTAAATAAATACAATACATAAATAAGCAAGCTGAATTGATTGACGTGACCATCTGAGGGAGACTGTCCAAAGGGGGTGGGTGGGGGGGCACTCATTAGGGCCGGTTCAGAGCCGCTATAGCTCTTGGGATAAAACTGTTCCTGAGTCTGGAGGTTCGGGCGTAGAAGGCCTTGTAACGTCTGCCGGAGGGAAGTAGTTGAAACAGACCATGGCAGGGGTGTGATGAGTCCTTATGGATGCTGAGGGCCTTCCTGAGGCACCGCGTGTGGTAGATGCCCTCCAAGGCTGGTAGCTCTGTCCCGATGATCCGCTGCGCTCTGTTGACGACGCGCTGAAGAGCTCTCCTCTCCGCCTCCGTGCAGCTGAGATACCACACAGAGATGCCATACGTTAGTATGCTCTCTGTGGTGCAGCGGTAGAACGTTGTCAGCAGCTGTTGGGGCAGACCAGTCTTTTTTAATGTCCTCAGGAAGAACAGTCATTGCTGTGCCTTCTTGATCAGCGCGGCGGTGTTCGTGGACCATGTGAGGTCTTCTGAAAAGTGAGTGCCCAGAAACTTAAAGCTGGACACTCTCTCCACACTTTCCCCGTAAATGGAGATTGGGGCGTATTCTCCAGAATGGGACCTCCTGAAGTCAATAATCAGCTCCTTGGTCTTGGAGGTGTTTAGTGCCAAGTTGTTATTGGCGCACCAGTCCGCCAGGTTCTGCACCTCCGCTCTGTAGTTTGTTTTATCACCGTTGGTGATCAGCCCAATCACTGTTGTGTCGTCTGCAAACTTCACGATGGTGTTGGTGTCGAATGCAGGGACACAGTCGTGAGTGAAGAGGGAGTAGAGCATGGGGCTTAGTACACAACCCTGTGGTGTGCCGGTGCTCAGGGTGATGGTGGAGGACAGGTGCGGGCCCAGTCTCACTGCCTGCGGTCGCTCCGTGAGAAAGTTCAGGATCCAAGCGCATATCGGTGAGCTGAGGCCTAGCTGGTGGAGTTTGGTGGTGAGCTTGGTGGGGATGACCGTATTGAATGCAGAGCTATAGTCAATGAAGAGCATCCTCACATACGTGCCCTGTCTGTCCAGGTGAGTCAGGACAGTGTGAAGGGCCAGAGAGATGGCATCCTCTGTCAATCTATTTGCCCTGTATGCAAATTGATGGGAGTCCAGTGAGGCAGGGATGCTGGATTTGATATGGGAGAGGACCAGCCTTTCGAAGCACTTCATAGGGATTGGAGTCAGGGCAACCGGCCGGTAGTCGTTGAGGTTGGTGATTTTGGACTTTTTCGGCACCGGCACTATGGTGGCTGTTTTCAGGCACTTGGTGACCGTTGCCAGAGATAGAGATAGATTGAAGATTCTCATGAATACCTACGCCAGCTGTCCAGCACAGTCCTTTAATACTCTTCCCTGGACTCCATCCAGGCCTGCAGCCTTGCGTGGATTGATCCTACGCAGCGCGCACTGCACCTCCTGAGTGCTCAGTGTTAAGGCCTGTCCCTCCGCAATGGCCGGGGTTATTCCACACCTGGTGGTGTTGCCAGTTTCGAACCGGGCAAAGAAGGTGTTTAGTTCGTTGGCCAGTGTGATATCACCGTGGGGGCAGGCGGGGCTGCTCTTGTAGTCAGTGATGTCCCTGACACCCTGCCACATGCTTCTGGTGTCCGCGGTATTGAAGTGGTCTTCTACCCTTTGCCTGTGGATGACTTTGGCCTTTTTTATGCCTCTGTTCAGGTTCGACCTGGCCGCACTGTAAGCAGAAGTGTCCCTGGATTTAAAGGCGTTGTTGCGTGCCCTTAGCAGATCCTGAACCTCCTTGTTCATCCAGGGTTTCCGGTTTGGGAACATCTCTATTTTCTTGTCCACTGTGACAGTCTCCACACAGCAGTTGATGTAGGAGAGACCTTTGTGGGGTATCAGCGCCTTAGCAGGCATTGATACCATTCAGAACATGGTGCTGGAGTCTGTGAAACTTTGGGTCTGCAAGGCTGACCCTCCACATCCAGGGAAGTATGTGCAGAAGATGATTTCAATGTTTTCATTGTGATGATTTCAAGCGGGTGATTAGTTCAACGAGATCTGGTCCTTTATTTGAATGATACAGCAGGTATTCTGGTATAGGTAAAGCCCATCAGTTACACATTTTCACTGCTTGTTTTGTTTGAAATGCTTTTTAAATGTTGTTATCACATATATATGTGACCGCCACTTCCCTGTCAGTGTGTTCCTGGCACTTACATTCCCTGTGTAAAAAAACTTTCCCCCTATCCCGTCTAGTATTTGACATTCCATGCTGGGAAGAAGACTCTGTCTACTCTATCTATGCCACTCATAATGTTATGCAAGGTCACCCTTCAGACTCCCTTGCTTCTGAGAAACCAATCCAGGTTTATCCAACCTCTCCGTATACCTAACACACTCCAATCCAGGCAACATGCTGATTAGCCTCTTCAACATCTTTGCCAAAGCCTGCACATCCTTACTGTAATGTGACAACCAGAGCTCAGCAATACTTCAAATGCAGCCTGACCCTAGTTTTATCCATCTGTAACACGACTTTCTGACTTTTATACCAATCCTAACTGTTGAAGACAAGCAAGTTATATCCCATCTTTACCATCCTATCTATTTGTGTTGCCACTTTCAGGGAGCTGGTGGACTAGTGCACATCATCAACAGTTAAGATTTGCTGTAGGAGAGGATGTATCATGGATAGAGATAGGCAATGTATGATGGGGGTAATGTTGTTGGTGAGAGGAGTCTCCATGCATAGATAGGAGGAATATTGTTAATTCTTTCAAAGTTCGGTAGGCTTTCTTTCGATACCTAAGGGTCATTTGGAACAAGTATGTGTCATCTATGATTAGAGTGAGGAAAGTGATGAGAAATCTCTCAATTAAAACTTAGTACCACATCTATGGAGAGTTAAAGTGTCCATTATATATATTACTGTGAACATCACCTGCAAATAGTCAAGTGACATCTATGAATCTCAGCAATTTGTAACTAGACACACATTTTTTCCAGCTTTGTATATTGGACCAAGAGGTTCTAAAGGTCCACAAGGCGCAACCGGAGCACGCGGTGCTAAAGGTGAAAATGGACAACCTGGACAAGTGGGCTGGAGAGGTTCCAATGGAATATCGGGAAAGACAGGCGCAGAGGGTGCTCCTGGAGCAGCTGGCATGCCCGGATGGCCTGGTGCACGTGGTGCAATGGGTTTTCGGGGTCGGAGCGGTATTAACGGACACAATGGGCAATCAGGACGCAAAGGAAATCGTGGAGATACAGGGCAGAGGGGACGTATGGGACCAATGGGACCTCAGGGACTCAGGGGTACAAAAGGTGATACTGGAGCAATGGGAATGGCTGGGGCTAATGCTGTTGCACTAACATCTGCATTTTCATTTGCACTTGGCACGAGTGACGCTCCAGTTGGCGTACCAATTGTTTGGCAGAGAACAATCTACAATGGAGATGGGGACTTCCAGGCTAGCTCAGGCATTTTCCTTTGTAGGATATCCGGTGTGTATCGCTTTACATACATCTTCCAAATCTACACAACAAATGCATATGTGGTTTTTAAAGTAAACGGTGTTATTGTGTGGAGCACCTTCCAGTCTTTTAATTCCTACTATGAAGTTGCATCTGCCAGCTTAATTATAGGCATGAATCGTGGCGACAAAGCCTGGTTGGAGATAAAAGATGACTGCAATGGCATAACTAAGGCATCTACTTTCCTAGGACATTTGATAAGTCCATGTTATATAAAGTAACTTTGTGATGCTGCCTAGATTTTTCGTGTGCTTTGTTTTTAATGCCAGTGGTGTTTCCATGGATTAAAAAAACGCTGTTCGGAAAACCTAGCCTTTCACTTTTTGTGTATCAAATTCTAAAAATCATTTTTGTGATTCTTATTTAAACTTACACCTCTGGGAAATGTTTCTCTTTTACCTAAATTTATTCATAAAATAAAATGCAATGATGCAGATCAGTTTTCTGAATTTTTTAAATAATGAAACAGATATTTTTAGCAGATGGCTAACCAGTCCAGACCATCCTGGTTAGATTAAGAAACAACTGACTATGTGTTACAAGCCATAGACAGATAATTAATGAGATACAAGTCCCCATTCCGTTGGTTGCATTGAAAATTGTCATAAAAGCTAAAAGTGTAATGGTCTTTAGAAATTGCTGTATTGTCTGCAAACATTTCCTGCTGAAATTAACCTTCTGATCAATGGAAACAGTCTTGGCTTAGTCTTTATTCGGCCCCTTGAAGTCTAAATACATTTCCGTCACCTTTGTTTTTGCTACGTTACTATATAATGGGGAACAGAAATATGGGGAAGAGTGGATAGTAACCCGATCAATGTGCATGGAAAAGGAATGTATTTTCAGATGTGCCCACGTTAAGAATAATACAGACAGCAACTCACCATGCTAGTGGCGATTTAATCTTGATAAAGATACGTTATTTTAGTTGCTTTCTGCATCCAGAGAACAATTATTATTTCATCTGTAATTGAACACTGTGAACAAGTATTAATTTCAAGGGGTTTCTACTCTACTTCCTGTTGAAGATCATTCCTCATCACTAGGCCATGAATCTGCATTACTTCACAATTATCCGTTTTGATGGATTTTCACCCATAACCCCAGCTGCACAACATTATTTCTGACAGAAAACACGTGACAATGCTCAGGCGATCAAAATGCCTCTTCAGGGCTATGCATAGTTTGAAACCTTTAAGGGATTTATTAAACGCAGACTTGCAAATAGCCATTCACAAGGTTAGCAAATAATGTATTATCCACATCACTGGGTGCACATCTGACCTTCTGCAGTGGCAGGAGGTTACTGCTCAGTGTTAGAGGTGAAGAACAATACAACACTGCTGTTTGAATCAAAACCAAAAAAAAAATTTGTGAAATGATTAGCAGTTCAGGCATCATTCACAATGAGAAACAGAATCAATGTTTCAGTTGATGGACTTTCTTTAGAGCCTGCTCTCTCCTATGTTCAATTCATGATCCACATCTGATTTGTCTCCTCACAATACTGATTAATTAGACCTATTAATGTGAAAATAATTTTGTTGGTTGATGTTCCCTAATTGGATACATTCTAACAATTTTAACATTTGAAATGTTCTGGACAATAGAATCACTTTAAAATCTGGTGTATTGACGAGCCCATGAAATTACTGGGCTTGTTAGAACTGTCCTTTTGAAATGTAGTTTCCTGTGAAAAATTAACTGTACGGAGATCTTGAAAGATACACAATAAAGAATATTGCACTCTCACCCAGTGCCGGACTCTAGCGCATTTGTCACCCACCCAGTTTGCACAAGTAATGAAACAAAAAACTCCTTTGTTACTGTCTTCTCTGTTTGAAACTGAACTCCAATGATTGCCATATGATTCAATAAGGCGTGACTTCTGGTAACTGACGATATCTCCCTTCCCTGGTTGATGCGCGAGACACAACGAGTGAAATATGTAACTTTCAGACTGATCAACTTTGGTGCCATAATAGGATTAGAATATAGAAAAGCTTAAATGATAGAGGTCATGATAATGTCATGAAAAAAGCACAAACCTGACAAATATCAAGTACAAAAGATGGGAGGGGGCACTATAAAACAATGATAGTGAACTACAGGGGGAAACCTGTGAATGGAAATGTCTTGAAGAAGGGTCCCGACCCAAAACATCATCTTGCTTTTTGGGGAATTGTAATATTGACCCAGGAATTGTGTGGAAATGTCTCTGAGGGTCGATAATATTGTTAAGCAGAACAACATGGCCATAATGCAGGACATAGGCTGGGGTGTGTATGGGAATCAAGTCAGGTATTTCTGTTGAGGCAGAATAAGTGGCTTGGCGTTCCTATGCAGGATTGGCCAGCTGCACTTTGGGGAAGATAAGCATTGGGTTTCCAGAGGGGGTTGATTGTTCTAGTTGTAGAGAGTACTCATGAACAGGGAGCAGGGGCAGATATTAGAATGAGGGACAGTGTGCTTGAGAGAATTATAGCAACAGACATTGAAGAAATTAATAAGCCACAAGCCACATGCTTCAAACATATAGAACTGGTATTTCGATTTGATTTGATTTGATTTAATTTATTGTCATTGTCTTCAATGAAGAGACAACAAAATTATTTTTCCCTTACAGTCATACAAAGAAAAGAAAATTAAAAAAACACAAAACACAGAACACAGTAGTCCACAACACAAACATCCCCACAGCAGCACCAACGTTCCCCACTGTGAGGGAAGGAACCAAATTCCAGTCAACCTCCACACTGATGTTCCCCAATGTTCACCCGTGGTCGAGGCCTCCCGAGCAACCCGTAGTCGCTGCTACGGGCGGCCCGATGTTCAGGCCCTCTCGCCGGGAACCTCTCGTCGGCCACCTTCCACCAGCGTTCGTGGCTCCCGATGTCTACAGGCGCGCTGGGTGGAGATTCGCGCTGGCGACCCCCGGCAAAGGGTCCCAGGACTCCGCGATGTTAAAGTCAGCGCCGCCCGCGTTGGGAGCTCCGCATCCACAGCTCCGCAATGTTGGAGCAGCGGCCCAGCATTCCAGAGCTCCAAGCGGCGATCCCAGGAAGGCCTCGCCCCCTCCGCGATGTTTCCATGTTTCCAGCGCCTCGCCACCACTGCTGAAGCTCTGGTCCGGTCCCGGCAGGAAAGGCGGCGCCAATCCAGCTGATAGGCCGCTGGGGGTGGGGGGGGGGGGGGGGAAAGAGGACGCGACTCGGATAATAGCCGCATCCTCGTCAGGAAGCGATTGAAAGGCGGTTCCCCCCTTACCCTACCCGCTTCCCCCCACATAAAATACCGAGAAAAAAACGAGAAAACGAAAAAAACTCTAAACATAGCAAAATAAAAAAAGACAGCCAGACCGTGGGCGGAGGCAGCTAGCAACACCACCACCGGATGTCCAACAGCGCCACCGGATTTCCACCTCATCGTCCCGTGTTTTTAATGGGCTGACGATGAATTAGTGCCAGTTGTGCAAAAGTCAGATTGAGGGATTTAATCCATAAAAGATAATTAATTCTGAGGTAATATACCTTTATAAGAGGATGAACATTTTCATTATCCGTAATACAGCATCTGTACCTATGATACTCTTCTCTTTCTCTCTGCTGTCTCTGATACAGACTGAGGTCCAATGATCACCATGATGATCCATTAAGACGTGATTTCTGGTGACTGACCTTATCCCTTTTCCTGCCTTAATTTGATGATCCAACTTGTCAAAACTGTTGGTGAATGGTTAGGTTATCCTTCCCCGACTGCTGTGACCTTGTCACTCAGAACTTTTACTTCAGAGATAAAACCTGCTACCTATTAACGGCCTCCTTTAGTTTAACAAGTGCAGAAGTGCAGCTGGTAGAGCTGTTGCCTCACAGTGCCAGGGACCTGGGTACAATCCTGACCTCGGATACTGTTTGTACATTCTCCATATGACCGCGTGGGTTTCTTCTGGGTGGTCCAGTTTCCTCTCACATCCCAAAGACGGACGGGTTTGTAGATTATTTGGCCTCTGTAAAATTGCCACTAGTGTGTAGTGAGTGAACAAGGATGTGGCATAACATATTGTGTGAATGGGTGTTTGGTGGTAAGCATGGACTTGGTGGGCAAAGGGCCTGTTTCCATGTGTTGTCTCTCAACTCGCTACATTTAACACTCCTCACCCTTCCCTAGCATGATCAAAGAAGACAGCAGCTTTCTCCGCCTCTCCTGTCTTGTCTTTGTGTCAATTATTTAATGCAATTATAAAATGGTAGTCACAATTCAGTGATTACAATTGAAGTTATTGTGATGGGGCTGAACCAGTGGAAAGCGAGTTTCAAAAGAATTGCAAAATATACACAAAATACAGATGAGCTCATTGCATATTGACATGGAAATGTCTTATATAAACCATCATTTCTTGAACCAGCAGCATTTTCATTGCAGTACCTCTGCTGTTTGGATAGCTGAAATGTTTTCTCAACATATTTAACTCGGCAATCTCTGGCTACAAGCATTCCAAAGACAAAGCATACCAACCCTCACATAGACATAAAAAGCTGGAGTAACTCAGCGGGACAAGCAGCATCTCTGGAAAGAAGGAATGGGTGACGTTTCGGGTCGAGACCTTTCTGCACACCTTGATTCCTGTTGACTGTACTGTGACTGGGCGATCGTTTCACTGAACACCTTTGCTCAGTCCGCCTGTACCTACCTGACCTCCCGGTTGCCAAACACTTTAATTCCTCTTCCCATTCCCACACCGACCTTTCTGTCCTAGGCCTTCCCCATTGTCAGAGTGAGGCTAAACAAATTGGAGGAACAGCATCTCATATTTCACTTGGACAGCTTACAACCCAGTGGTATGAACATTGATTTCTCTAACATCAAGTAACCCCTGCACTCCCTCTCTCTCCACCCCTCCCAAGGTGCACCAGCTTCTCATTCTTATCTAGCAAACAGCTAAAACTGGCCTGTTACTTTTATCGTCGTTACTGTTTTGCATATCTTTATTTCCTTTGTTCTATATCTCTCTACATCACCGTCTATATCTCTTGTTTCCCTTTCCCCTGACTCTCAGTCTTAAGAGGGGTCTCGGTTCGAAACCTCACCCATTTCTTCTCCCCAGAGATGCCGTCTGTCCCATTGAGTTACTCCAGCATTTTGTGACTACAGTGCATTCAGGAAGTATTCAGACCCCCTTCACTTTTTCCACATTTTGTTACGTTACAGCCTTATCCTAAAATGGATTCAATTCTTTTTTTTAAATCATCAAGCTACACACTATACCCCATAATGAAAAAGCGAAAACAGGTGTTTAGAAATTTTTTCAAAGTAATTAAAAAGAAATAACTGAAATATCACATTTACACAAGTATTCAGATCTTTCACTCAGTACTTCGTTGAGGCACCTTTGGTAGCGATTACAGCCTCAAGTCTTCTTGGGTATGACGCTACATGCTTGGCACGCCTGTATTTGGGTAATTTCTTCCATTCTTCTCTGCAGATCCTCTCACGCTCTGTCAGGTTGGATGGGGAGCATTGATGCACAGCTATTTTCAGGTCCCTCCAGAGATGTTTGATTGTGTTCAAGTCCGGGCTCTGGCTGGGCCACTCACGGACATTCACAGATTTGTCACAAAGCCATTACTGCATTGTCTTGGCTGTGTGCTTAGGGTCGTTGTCCTGTTGGAAGGTGAACCACTGCCCCAGTCTGAGGTCCAGAAAGCTCTGAGCATGTTTTCAACAAGAATCTCTGTACTTTTCTCCGTTCATCTTTCCCTCGATCCTGACTAGTCTCCCAGTACCTGCCACTGAAAAACATCTCCACACCATGCTTCATCGTTGTAATGTATATAATGTAATTAGCATATGTTATGTCTTGTGCGAGGGGACGCATGCGCTAGGGAAGACTCATGGTGGCATCCTACAATAAAGAAGCTTGTTAGTTTACTCCTGTATCTGAGAGTCCTTTTGAGTCAGTTCCAAGTACCCAAAATACACTACAATTGGCGACGAGGATGGGATAGCATTTGTGAACTCACCCACAGGACTGTTTTGCAACACGTAGGATTGTTTAACAGTTTAAACTGTAGATACGGAGTTGTGTCGCAGTTGTTTGCGAGCGGGACAAGAGAGGCCTGCAGATCCCTCTATGCCGGGGACTGCATTTAAAACATCAGCTGTACAAGTCGGCGAGTTTTGTCAGGCTATCTCTATGTTGCGTCTACGTGGCAAGATGTCGTCCTTCGGATTGTTACTCATTTTAGACTGAGTTTTCCTTTTGTCAAATTCCTCAAGCTGAATAGTCTTTGTATAAGTTTGAGGTGAATTGTTACACCAAAACACACAACAACAGCACGAAGAGAATAAAAGAACAGAAAAGGAAAGAAGAAGGACTGTCAGAAAAAAAAAGGTTGTGTTTGGAAACAAAGTGGAACGGCACCAAGCCAAAAGATTTGGCGCCAAATGGTTTTGGATTGGCGCCAAAGAAAGGCAAGGTTGGAACAGGAAGCAAGGAAAACAAGTGGGGCAGTAAGTAAGTGTCACCGAAGAAAGCATCTGAAAGCTGGAAGCCTAACCAGCAGGACAGCGACGGTGTCAACATACCTGGAACATTTTCCAGGGCTGTGTAGCCAAGGCAAAGGGGCAGAAGAGGCCCAGCAGCTGCCACCGACTTCGGACGTTTTCCAGGGCTGTGTAGCCCACAGCCAGGCCCAGGAGCCGCCAACGACGTCGAGTGAGGGCCTAGTACCGGGTAGGTCACGGACAGGTCCGGTGAAGCCACCGACGAAACGGAGTCAGCCCGGCTGGGAGAAGAGTCAACCCGGTCGAGGGAGAAAGCCGGCCACGTGAGAAGCGGTCCAGCAGCGAGAAAAAAAAGCCCGGCCACTCGTGAGAAGCGGACCGGCAGAGTAAAAGAAAACTGGCCGCGAGAGAAGCGGACCAGTCGTGAAAGAAAGCCCGGTCGGGAGCAGAAGAGAGGGCCCGGCCGCGCAAGAGAAGCGGATTGGCCGAGGGGAAAAGCCCAGACGTGAGAGGAAGTCCGGCCGCGAGCAAAGAGTGGGTCCGCACGAGAGAAGCAGGACACAGCGCTCAAGCACTTCAGCCCGGTCGGGAGTAGAGTCAGCCCGGTCGTGAGCAGAAAGTGGAGAAAGCCCGGTCGCGAGAGAGAGCCGGCCGAGGGAGAAGCGGATCCGTGCGAGAAAAGCGGGAAGTAGCAGTAGTCGACTTGGCAGCGAGCCAGCGGCAGCAAAAGTAACGGTGAAGCCCGGAGGAGCTAGCAAAAGCAGCAAAAGTGGAGGTCTGGCGAGGCCAGCAGCAAAAGTGGGGACAGCTCGAGAGGTCAAGAAGGCACCGGTGTCCATAGGCCGACAAGTTGGACAGGTGAAATTCTTCAAAGTAAAAGCAGGACTCTAGAATGTAATGCGTTGTTCACTATTCCTTCACAGTAAAAGCGGGACTGTTTGGATGTAATGCATTGGTCACTGTTATTAATAGTAAATCTGTGTGCATAGCAGGATTATGGAAAATGTTCTAAATGTCTATTAACATGAAATGTTGGTTAATAGCATAAATCTATTATTATAAGAATCAGTAATAGTCAGTGGGCTGGATCACTTCTTAGTGTGTAGAAGGATTAAGTCTAGCGCAGAATACACAGTGAGAGAAAAGAAGATAGTGCACCTGAATAGCAACAGGTAGCATGGCTTTTCAAATTGTAGGAAACGTGCCGCAGTTAGATTCTGGGTGTAATTTTGTGAAATGGACCAAAGTCTTGGAGGCTTGTTTCATTCCCAATGATATCGCTGCAGAGGAGAAGAAGAGAGCATGGTTCATATTAGGCTTAGGAAGAGAGGGTTATCAAACCTTACGTATGTTACTCCTGCCAGCAAAGCCCACAGATAAAATGTATGAAGAGTGTAAGAAGGCTTTAATGGCTCATTTCTCGCCAAAACCTCCAAGGGTATCCAGAGGCAAGGAGCCTGAACTAAAGAGGGCAGAGAGTCTCGCAAAAGGACAAAGGTCAAATGCAAAAGGACAAAGGTCAAGTGCAAAAGGACAAAGGTCAAATGCAAAAGGACAAAGGTCAAGTGCAAAAGGACAAAGGTCAAGTGCAAAAGGACACAAGTCAAGTGCAAAGGGACACAAGTCAAGTGCAAAGGGACATAAGTCAAGTGCAAAATGACACAGGTCAAGTGCTAAGGGACAAAGGGCAAATGCAAAGTGGCAGAAGTCAAAGGCAAAGAGAAATTGCCGTCCAAGGGGCAACCCTAGCTATTCAAGCTGCATTCAGGGGTATGAAGGTATGGAGAGAGAACCGGAACAAACAGAAGGCAGCAACGGTAATACAAGCAGCATTTAGAAGGCACAGAGTATACCGTCAATACAAGGCAATGAGATTGGCAGCTATAATAGTACAAACCTATTATAGGGCACACCTTCAAATGGAAAGTGATCGCAAAACTTACATGAAGGTACGCAGAAGCGTTGTACTGCTTCAGGCAGCCTACCGTGGAATGCTTGTTCGAAGGCAACTACGGGGCATGCACAAATCTGTCAAGGTCATACAGACTTATTATCAGATGTATAAACAGCGTCAGTACTTTAAGAAACTACGCTGGTCTGCCATTGCGGTACAGCAATGATACAGAGCATGCTAGATAAGAGATGTCCAAGTGAGACAGTATAAGAGTTTGAGAGAAGCAGTGGTGTGTATTCAGGCCTTATACCGTGGGATCAAAGCCAGAGTATTGGTAGAGAAAACCAAGGCAGCACGCTGTATTAAGTCATTCATAAGAATGTGCATTACAAGAAAGCATTTCTTGATGCAGGAGGCGGCCATAGTCACTCTGCAAGCTGCATACCGTGGTTACCGATTAAGGGTACGGTACAGAGCTATGCGACAAGCAGTCATTTCGATCCAGAGATGGTACAAAGCATGAAAAATAGGGCATTCCCAGTTTGTGCAATATCAGTCAATGAGGGATGCAACTATTACCATTCAAACTGCCTACAATAGTATGGTGGTTAGGCAGTGGGTTAAGCAAAAGGGAGCTACTGTAAAAGTGCAGTCAGTACTCCGTATGAGTTGGTATAGGAAAGACCTAAGGAGACAAATAGATGCACAACAGAAAAGGCTGAAACAATACAAAAGGCTTAAACGATATAGGAAAGACTTCCTCAAACGATTTATACAGCAGTTGTAGTGCAGTATCACTACCGTGCTTATGTAGTAAGAGAAATATACAGAGCGCAAATCAAAGCCACTGTTGTATGGCAAGGACAGTATAGATCCTACTTCTTGATGAATAACCAGAAAGGTGATTTAAGAAGACAAATAGACGAACAGCAGAAAAGGCTTAAACGTTGCAAAGAACGGTTAAATAAATGTGTGACGATGAGCAAAAAGCTGTTAACAGAAAAGTCTAAAGAAGAGAGGCTTGTCGGTCGAGACAAAAGTATGCAGGACCGATTGTGATTAGGACACTTCAGTATAGTCCAGCATGGAGCTTTCTTCACTGAGCAAAGGACAAATGTTTATGCATTGCAGAATGTCATTATACAACAAGAGCAGATAAATATGCAGCGCCAGGAAATTAAGCGACAGAGAGCGACTGAAAAACGAAAACCTGCAGTCATGTGTCAGATCCCACCTACAAATAAAGAACAGAAACAGAGGAAATGTTAACTTTAGCAGAATATCAAGAACAGGAAGAAATCTGCAAATTAGATTAGGGTATTTAAAAAGGGAAGAGGCAGAGATACAGGTAGAGCTAGAGTGATTAGAAAGATGAGTGGAATGAACCATTATAAGTGCTAAGTTTAGATACAGTTTACAGTTATGAGGATGTAATATCAGATGACTGTAATAATATAATTTTGCAACTGTGTGTTAATCAATTATATTTAATGTAGTAGAAATGGTGTTATTCGCCTCCAAGTTAAAGGGGGAGCAGTGTAATGTATATAATGTAATTAGCATATGTTATGTCTTGTGCGAGGGGACGCATGCGCTAGGGAAGACTCATGGTAGCGTCCTGCAATAAAGAAGCTGGTTAGTTTACTCCTGCATCTGAGAGTCCTTTTGAGTCAGTTCTTAGTACCCAAAATACACTACAATCGTAGGTATGGTATTGGTTAGGTGATGAGCGGTGCCTCGGTTTCCTCCAGACATGACGCTTGGTATTCAGGCCAAAGAGTTCAATCTTGGTTTCATCAGACCAGAGCACCAGAGAAAACAACCCTTTTGGCAAACTCCAAGCGGGCTGTCATGTGCCTTTTACTGAGGAGTGGCTTCCGTCCGGCCACTCTACTATAAAAGCCTGATTGGTGGAGTGCTGCAGATATAATTGCCCTTCCAGAAGGTTCTCCCATCTCCATAGAGGAACTCTGGAGCTCTGTCAGAGTGACCATCGGGTTCTTGGTCACCTCCCTGATCAAGACCCTTCTCCCCCAATTGCTCAGTTTGGCAGGACGGCCACCTCCACTCGGTCCGCAATAACCGCACTTCAACTCCCCCTCCCATTCCCCATCCGACCTCTCTGTCCTGGGTCTCCTCCATGGCCAGAGCGAGCAACACCAGAAATTGGAGGAACAGCACCTCATATTCCGCTTGGGGAGTCTGCATCCTGCGGGCATGAACATTGAATTCTCCCAATTTTGTTAGCCCTTGCTGTCTCCCCTTCCTCAGCCCTCGGGCTGTCTCCTCCCATCCCTCAGCCCTCGGGCTCCTCCTCCTCCTTTTTCCTTTCTTCTCCCCCACCCACCCCCCATCAGTCTGAAGAAGGGCTTCAGCCCGAAACGTTGCCTATGTCCTTCGCTCCATAGATGCTGCTGCACCCGCTGAGTTTCTCCAGCATTTTTGTGTACCTTCGATTTTCCAGCATCTGCAGTTCCTTCTTAAACTCTATGAAGAGTCTTGATGGCTCCAAAGTTCTTCCATTTAAGAATGTCGGAGGCCACTGTGTTCTTTGGGACCTGCCGTGACAGGGGCTTCGATCGTCGGCTTCGGGGGCTTTGCTCGCCCGGACTGCGGGTGGTTCGATTGCCCCGACTGCGAGAGAACACGAAGAAGAAGATTGAACTTTACTGTCTTCCATCACAATGAGAAATGTGGAATCCACTGTGGTGGATGTTTATGTTAACTTTTATGTGGGTATGTGTCTTGTTGCTTTTTACTTAGCATGGTTGTTTGGTAACTCAAATTTCACTGTACATGTGGCAATAAACTGACCTTAAAACCTTGAAACCTTGAAAACTGAATATGGATATACGTTAACATTATTGGATCAGGATGTGTTTGGGAATACGTTTCCTAATATTTATTACAACAGTCGAAGTAAGAATATCTGAGCTATCTTTGTATGATCAAAGATGATACAATCCGGGGTGGCCACCAGGTGGCAGCCTTTCCCGTCTCTTCTTTTGTTGTTTTTAATTTGTTTTAATTGTATGTTTTAGTGGGTCTTTAGTTTTGTTTTATGTGAGGGGAGGAAACATTTTTAAATCTTTCCCTCGATGGAGATGCGACTTTTTCATCGTATCTCTGACCGCACTGCGGTCTAACATCGTGGAGCTGGCGGTCCCTTTGTTAGGGATCGACTTCAGGAGTTCCAACCGCAGGACCTTTGACTGCCCCGATCGCGGGAGCCTCAATTGCCCCCTTGTGGGGGCTGCGATCGCCGACTGCGGGAGCTTCGATCGCCCCGACTACAGATGTTTTGATCGCCCCGATCGCGAGAGAAAAGGAGGAAGAAAGTAAAAGTTATTTGCCTTCCATCAGAGTGGGGAATGCGAGGTCAGCAAAAAATCCCCACGATGGACCTGCTGCCTGCGCTGGTGGGGACATGGAGGGATGGCCGTGAGTGCAGTGATCTCAGTGATCTTGGTGTTTGTGGGAGACATCACACCATAAGAACATCCCAGAGTCTGGTGCGAGGGTGGACGGCTTTCTGACAGTTCGGGCGGACGGGGACTGCAGAGAGAGTGACAGCGGTCAGTGCAACTCTGGTCACATCACGATGAAGAAGCGTGTGTATGGCCCGGACATTGGGCTGTTGGCTGTGGGTCTCTGCTAATGCTGTGTGTCCTAGGGATTCGCACACGCCGCTGTGGTGGCTGTTTATGTTTAATCTTTATGTAGTTTTGCAACTTGGTGCTTTTTTTGTTGTGACTGTATGGTAAATCAAATTTCACTGTACCTCGGTACACGTGACAATAAAGGACCATTGAACCATTGAAGATGAATGTAGTGTATAAAGTGACCTTACAACGCAATATAAATTAGCAACCATTAAAGAAATTAGAGAGAAAAGTATTGAAGAGTAGTGAATTATGAAGCCAGAAGAAGGAGGGGAGGGGGAGAAGAGAAATAGGCACAAGGGAGACCTCTTATCTCAAACCTTATTTTGTAACGTAGAAACATAGATACATAAAGTTCCTTGTTTCTGTATTAAACTGAAGATTCCTGCTTTGATTTAGACTGTGAGCAGTTTTAGCCTAATAACGGAGGAGTGATGTGTTGGCATTGAAGAGGGTCCAAAGCCAGTTTATGAGAATGATCCTGGGGATGATTGTGTTAATATATGATGAGCATTTGACTATTTATGGGCCTGTACTCGCTGGAGTTTATTCGACTGAAAACTGGCAATTAAATATAGATAGGACACAGGTTCAAGATGAAGTGGAAAAGATTTAATAGGAATCTGAGGGGTAACATTTTCACACAAAGGGTGGTGGGTGTATGGAACAAGCTGCCAGAGGATGTAGTTGAGGTTGAGACTATCCCAACGTTTAAGAAAAAGTTAGACAGGTGCGTGGATAGGACAAGTTTGGAGGGATATGGACCAAACGCAGGCAAGTGGGACGAGTGTAACTGGGACATGTTGGCCGGTGTGGGCAAGTTGCGCCAAAGGGCCTGTTTCCACACTGTATCACTGTATGGATCTATGCCTCGAATAGAATAAAAAGAAACACATTTAAACAGGAAGTAGTCTTCTACCCACCAAACTTACACCTGAATATAGTTGGTCCCCATTTAACCAGTAAAACACTGAACAGTGTTGGCTTTTTCTTAATAAATCATGCAGAAATGTTTATGAGCTGATGGGAACATGCCTTAGGGAAATGTGCTGACAAGAAATATTTAAACACGCAATTCAAAAATGTAACAAATAGTGAACTTTGCTAAAAGATATATCACTGACCATTCCACTAAAAGTTAATTCTTTAAATTACACAGAAGGCAGTACGTGAAAATTTGTTTTGGGGAAATGTGCTGACGAGAATTTTCGTTAAAAGTTATGGGTCTGTACTGGTTGGAGTTTAAGATAAGGGGAGACCTCATTGAAATATACCGAATAATGAAAAGCCTAGATAGAGTGGACGTGGAGAGGATATTTGGGAGAGCCCAGGACCAGAGGGCACAACCTCAGAATAAAAGGACGCACGTTTAGAGAGGAGATGAGGAGTAATATCTTTTGTCTGAGGATGGTGAATCTGTGCAATTAATTGCCACAGACATCTGTGGAGGCCAAGTCATTGAGTATTTTTAAAGTGGAGATTAACAGGTTCTTGATTAGTAAGGGTGTCAAAGGTTATGGGGAGAAGGAAGAGAATGCGGTCAAGAGGGAAAGATTAATCAACCATGATTGAAGGCGGAGTAGACTGGATAAGCAAAATGGTCTAATTCTGCTCCTATGATTTATAACCTTATGAATTAACATACTTATTAATTTGTAAATTAATTTGTAAATTAACACACTTATTAACGAATTTACAATATGGTCCTCCCTCAGAAATGTTTACGATATTTCAAGTATTTCGTAATATTATGCAAGATCATGGCTGATTTGATTTAGCATCTACTCTGCTTTACTATTTATCCACAGTGACTGTCACACCCTTGCTTATTAAAAATATGTCCAACTTGACCTTACTTGGAAATTCTGTTTCACCATTCTTCGAGGAAGTAAGTTCCAGAGAGTCACGATACTGGGTGGAAAACAAAAGATTTTATCTCCAAATTAAATAGGCCACACCTTATTCTAAACAGTGACACACATCTCTAGATTTTCTGAGAAGCGGGAACATCTCTTATATACAACTTGTCAAGGATTATATTGTGCTTTTTATATATATTTAAATTTAAAATGTTATGTTTTATTAAGTCACGTCTCACTCTCTTAAACAAAAAGATAAAACCTAGCCTGGCCACATCTTCCTCATAAGGTGCTAGTCAAGTTAAGCTTTTCTAAACTGCCTTCATGCACTGTAGATTTACAATTTACATGCAACTCCCAAAACAAAATCTATTTTGTTATACACAGTGATGATCTTTGCAGATGCCCCAACAAAATTCTCGTCTTAAGTCCTGTTCAGCAGAACTCACCTGCAAACAGGGCTCATCAGATTGTGGACTCACCAGATGGCTTGTCGGTCGGTGGAGCCCACCCATAGGTTCATCAGGCTGTTGGGCCTCACTGAAGGATCGTGAGACCGCAGGGCCTGGCCGAAGGCTCAGCAGTCGGTGGAACCGGGAGGGAGCTGGAGACGTTGGATGCAAGGAGCAAGGGCCGGTAGGAGGGTGACCTGGGGTAATGCTTCCTGCACCTTCAAGGTTGGCTGCAGGAATCGCCCCTGGGACACAAAGATGGCCGGGCGAGGAGATGGACATCGATTCACGGGAATTTCTCCAGTACATTGAGCGCACAGGCCATTGGAATTGCCGCCAAAAGCCAGCATGTATAATATATGCAGAAATAATTTCACTGTGTAGTGACATATATGACAATTAAAGCACCATTGAACCTTCCTCTCTAAGAAGTTAGCACCAACACTATTCTGTCCCCCTGCAACCCACATGTGCCTGTTACTTCATAATGTGCTTTATTCTGCTTCTAAACTAAACACTAAATTATCCACTGATTACCTAAATTGCTAATTGGGAGTGCTGAACTGAGTGTTAATTTCTCTATTAGGGTTGGACTTGACCAGGTGCCATCTTATGTGAATAGAGAAAAGCTCAAAGATAAGATTGTAGGGAGTGGTAGGAATAAGGGGGAACATTAATCATTGAAAGAGACTATAAAATTTGGAGGAAGTAGGATGAAAAGAAAATTAGACATTAGATAATGTAATTCTCCCGAGTTTTATTAGCACCAGTGACCGAGGTCACAATAGTGATAACATCCATTAGGATGAGCTCCCTTTCCTTTTACTTTCTGAAGAAGGGTGTTTCCAATCACAACAATTCACTAGATGCAAATCTACAATGTGTAGTTTATATAGCACTTTTTTTATATAGCAATCAATCAATGATTAGTGATAGATTTATTTTCAAACCACAACACAAAGTGCTGGAGTAATTCAGCAGGTCAGGCAGCATCTCTGACAAACTTGGGCAGGTGACATTTTGGCTCGGGTCCCTTTTGACTGTGGAGGGGGGGGTTAGAAACCTGGAAGAGAGAAGGGCCAGGCGATAACCCGCCTGGTAATGCGTTGATACAGCTGAGGAGAGCTTTCTCATAGGCAGATTGATGAAAGACTGGAGGCATGAGACTAAAGCATTGAAGAGTTGCAAATTGTGAAACTAGAGGAAGGAATGGAGGAGAGAGGGAAGAAATAGACGCAAGCCCAGGTGGGGCACAGGGACGGGGAGATGGGAGGGGAGGATATGGGTGAAGATGGGAGAGGGGGACGGTTATGTAGTCACATAAAATTTGGAGAATTCAATTTTCACACTGCTGGGTTGCAAGCTACCAAAGTGGAATATGAGGTGTTGTTCCTCCAATTTGCTTGTGGTCGCACCTTATTGTAGATAGATCCCTCACCTGCATCTCCTCCTGCCGTCCTCTTGTTTTTGATTCTACTACCCTGGGTAAAAGATTCTGTGCAGTTTTAGTTGCCTTAGAATGAGGATGTGATTACACTGGAGAGGATGCAGAAAAGGGTGGCAAGGTGGCACAGTCGTAGAGTGGGAATCAAATGGAATGTTTAAAGTATATATTTAGGCAAATTCATGGAAAGGAAAGATTCCAAGGCACATGTGGTCCAAATGCAGGTAGACGGTATTAGCTCAGGTAGGCAAATTGGTTAGCATGGATGAGTTGGGCTGAAGGGCCAACTTCCGTGCTGCATGACGTTATGACTCCTGACCAGCCATGATCTTTTTGAATGATGAGGAAAAAGGCTCAGGGGGGCTAAATGTGCTATCCTGGAGCTACATATTTTGTTTCAGTATTGCTTGTAAATTAAACAATATCTGCGGAACTGATTCATGGTGCGAATAAACCAACCCATGTATCATCAGGCTCATGCCTCTGCATAATGTATCATGCATTTGCAACATTAACTTGGACAACTTTTGCTGAATAAAAATGTCCAAAAACTTTTCAGTTTCACAATACAATTACACATGCCATTTAAAAATGGTGCAAATAATGACTGGGTTACTAAAATTTGTAACACAAGTCATTATCATGTTATCAGGATCATCTAATTTCTTCTAAAACATGGGTGGCACCTGTTCTTTCTATTGATATTTCTATTGACGTTTCAGAGTAATTTTGATTGTTGTCAAGATATTAGAATTTATTATGCAGATGTCCATAAGGTACATAGGTAGCTAGTGTTATCTAGTAACTTATTGTTGGCATAGAGGTGGTGACAGATACATGATCCTCTATCCTCCGATCATTCAGCACTATTTCTTGATTATTACGGGTGTCAGGGAGTTTGTGGAGAAGGCAGAAGAATGGGATTGAGAGGAAGATATAGATCACCCATGATTGAAAGGCAGATTAGACATGATAGGCTGAATGGCCTAATTCTGCTTACTTCTGACCTTTTTGACCATGGCAATCATATGGTTCAATGTCCCTATTACTTTAGTGACACCTGACACCATTTCGATCAGATAGATTATGGGGGTGGGGGGGGGGTTGCCACAGCCAGCTCAACTGCATTTAATTGTCCGTTTTCCCAGACAAAAAACAGGATATGCTGAAAATACTCCGCAGTTCAAGCAGCATGCACAGGGAAAGAATTAGAGTTGATATGTCATGTCAACTAACCTTTATCGGAACTGAAAAGATGAGAGAACATCTATCTATCTATATATTAATAAAACTCTCATCTAGTTTGTTTGTTTGTATGCGTGCGTGCATGTGCGTGAGTTCCGGAAACTCCGCTGAAACGTTACATGATAGCGCTATAATTTTTGGCCCACCTTACTCACTATTGTCCTGCGATGTGCAGTGCCAAGTTTTGTTCAGATTGATGTTATATTTTACAAGTTATTCACATTTTAAACCCAACAAAAACCACTTTGGGAGAGTGAGATGCGTTCACATTGATCTTATAGTTTACACGTTATTACCATTTTGAACTTTAAAAATGCTGCAGTTGCGCCCCCACTTGCCGGCCGCGCCTGCGCAGTTGGGGGAGGGTTGCCGTGACTTGCGGCATAACGGGGATCTCTGGCGTCACAATGGGAACCCATCAGCTGCGCCTGCACAGTTGGGGGCTATGGGTCAGTGGTAGAATATTGCCTTGGGGGACGGGCAATATTACACCTGGTCCGCACCTGGTCTAGTGTATTATAATGTGCAGGGAGGGGGGAGAGCGGAGAGCAAAGTCTGTGACAGAGAGCTAATCAAAGTTGTCAAGGAAACAACTATACTGAAAACTGGCAATTAAAGACAGATAGGACCTAGATTTAAGTTCAAGGGGAGAAGATTTAATAGGAATCTGAGGGGTAACTTTTTCACACAAAGGGTGGTGGGTGTATGGAACAAGCTGCTAGAGGATGTAGTTGTGGCCGGGTCAATCCCAGCATTTAAGAAAAAGTTAGACAGGTATGTGGATAGGTCATGTTTGGAGGGATATGGACCAAACGCAGACAGGTGGGACGAATGTACCTGGGACATGTTGGCCGGTGTGGGCAAGTTGGGCCGAAGAACCTGTTTCCACTCTGTATCACTCTATGGATCTATGAATCTAAGAGACCAATAAGATACACATTTAAACAGGATGTAGTCTTCTACCCACCAAACTCACACCTGAATATAGTTCCCATTTTATCAGTAAAACCCTGAACAGTGTTGGGCTTTTTCTTAATAAATCATGCAGACATGTTTATGAGCTGATGGGAACATGTCTTAGGGAAATGTGCTGACAAGAAATATTTAAACACGCAATTCAAAAATGTAACAAATATTGAACTTTGCTAAAAGATATATCACTGATCATTCCACTAAAAGTTAATTCTTTAAATTACACAGAAGGCAGTACGTGAAAATTTGTTTTGGGGAAATGTGCTGACGAGAATTTTCGTTAAAAGTTATGGGTCTGTACTGGTTGGAGTTTAAGATAAGGGGAGACCTCATTGAAATATACCGAATAATGAAAAGCCTAGATAGAGTGGACGTGGAGAGGATATTTGGGAGAGCCCAGGACCAGAGGGCACAACCTCAGAATAAAAGGACGCACGTTTAGAGAGGAGATGAGGAGTAATATCTTTTGTCTGAGGATGGTGAATCTGTGCAATTAATTGCCACAGACATCTGTGGAGGCCAAGTCATTGAGTATTTTTAAAGTGGAGATTAACAGGTTCTTGATTAGTAAGGGTGTCAAAGGTTATGGGGAGAAGGAAGAGAATGCGGTCAAGAGGGAAAGATTAATCAACCATGATTGAAGGCGGAGTAGACTGGATAAGCAAAATGGTCTAATTCTGCTCCTATGATTTATAACCTTATGAATTAACATACTTATTAATTTGTAAATTAATTTGTAAATTAACACACTTATTAACGAATTTACAATATGGTCCTCCCTCAGAAATGTTTACGATATTTCAAGTATTTCGTAATATTATGCAAGATCATGGCTGATTTGATTTAGCATCTACTCTGCTTTACTATTTATCCACAGTGACTGTCACACCCTTGCTTTTTAAAAATATGTCCAACTTGACCTTACAAACACTTGGAAATTCTGTTTCACCATTCTTCGAGGAAGTAAGTTCCAGAGAGTCACGATACTGGGGGGAAAACTAAAGATTTTATCTCCAAATTAAATAGGCCACACCTTATTCTAAACAGTGACACACATCTCTAGATTTTCTGAGAAGCGGGAACATCTCTTATATCCAACTTGTCAAGGATTATATTGTGCTTTTTATATATATTTAAATTTATATAATATTTAAATTTAAAATGTTATGTTTTATTAAGTCACGTCTCACTCTCTTAAACAAAAAGATACAACCTAGCCTGGCCACATCTTCCTCATAAGGTGCTAGTCAAGTTAAGCTTTTCTAAACTCAGATAGATTATGGGGGTTGGGGGGGGGGGGGGGGGGGGTTGCCACAGCCAGCTCAACTGCATTTAATTGTCCGTTTTCCCAGACAAAAAACAGGATATGCTAAAAATACTCCGCAGTTCAAGCAGCATGCACAGGGAAAGAATTAAAGTTGATAAGTCATGTCAACTAACCTTTATCGGAACTGAAAAGATGAGAGAACATCTATCTATCTATATATTAATAAAACTCTCATCTAGTTTGTTTGTTTGTATGCGTGCGCGCATGTGCGTGAGTTCCGGAAACTCCGCTGAAACGTTACATGATAGCGCTATAATTTTTGGCCCACCTTACTCACCATTGTCCTGCGATGTGCAGTGCCAAGTTTTGTTCAGATTGATGTTATATTTTACAAGTTATTCACATTTTAAACACAACAAAAACCACTTTACAAAACCACATTTCCACTTGCCCTGCCCATCAGCCGAGTTTAACATCAGAATGCCATCACAATGGGATCACGGATATCATTTTTAAAAATCGCGATTTTCATTGACATTGATTTTATTCTTAATAAAAAATCAGTTTTAACCAAATTCTTCCGTTTTCATTAACACCTAACACAGTGTTTAGGTTACTTTAAAAAAAACGCGATTTTCATTGAGAATTTCATTTTTTTTTAAACATCGCTGTTTTCATTTTGGGGGGTGGGATAGGGGGGAGCAGGGGGACAGAGGGAGAGGAGGGGGGTAGTGAGGGGAGAGGGGTTTTGGACAGAGGGAGTGATTGAGGGTAGGGGAAAGGAGAGGGAGAGAGAGGTGAGGGAGGGAGTGGGGGAGGGGAGGAGGAGAGGGGAAAGAAGAGGGAGGGTGAAGAGGAGGGGGAGGGAGTGCTAGGGGATGAGGGGGCATGGAGGAGGATAGGAGTAGGAAGAGGGATGGTAAGGTAATGGAGATGGGGAGGAAGGGAGGGAGGGGGTGAGGGGAGGAAGCAGAGGAGGGTTGGTGGAGGGTGGGGAGAGGGAGGATAATGGAGGAGGGGAATAGAAGATTGAAGTGGGAGAGTGAGATGCGTTCACATTGATCTTATAGTTTACACGTTATTACCATTTTGAACTTTAAAAACGCCGCAGTTGCGCCCCCACTTGCCGGCCGCGCCTGCGCAGTTGGGGAGGGTTGCCGTGACTTGCGGCATAACGGGGATCTCTGGCGTCACAATGGGAACCCATCAGCTGCGCCTGCACAGTTGGGGCTATGGGTCAGTGGTAGAATATTGCCTTGGGGGACGGGCAATATTACACCTGGTCCGCACCTGGTCTAGTGTATTATAATGTGCAGGGAGGGGGAGAGCGGAGAGCAAAGTCTGTGACAGAGAGCTAATCAAAGTTGTCAAGGAAACAACTATACTGAAAACTGGCAATTAAAGACAGATAGGACCTAGATTCAAGTTCAAGGGGAGAAGATTTAATAGGAATCTGAGGGGTAACATTTTCACACAAAGGGTGGTGGGTGTATGGAACAAGCTGCTAGAGGATGTAGTTGTGGCTGGGTCAATCCCAGCATTTAAGAAAAAGTTAGACAGGTATGTGGATAGGTCATGTTTGGAGGGATATGGACCAAACGCAGACAGGTGGGACGAATGTACCTGGGACATGTTGGCCGGTGTGGGCAAGTTGGGCCGAAGAACCTGTTTCCACTCTGTATCACTCTATGGATCTATGAATCTAAGAGAACAATAAGATACACATTTAAACAGGATGTAGTCTTCTACCCACCAAACTCACACCTGAATATAGTTCCCATTTTATCAGTAAAACCCTGAACAGTGTTGGGCTTTTTCTTAATAAATCATGCAGACATGTTTATGAGCTGATGGGAACATGTCTTAGGGAAATGTGCTGACAAGAAATTTTTCAACACGTAATTCAAAAATGTAACAAATATTGAACTTTACTAATAGATAAATCACTGCCCACTCCACCAAAAGTGAATTATTTAAATTACACAGAAGGCAGTACGTCTTGGGTAAATGTGCTGACGAGAATTTCTGTTAAAAGATTGATTGACCACACCAGAAAAAAATGAATTTGTTAAATTAATCAATAAATTAGTCAAGTTCCAAAATAATTCAATAATGTAATTACACAGAAATGCAATTGATAGCAATTCTCTCCTTTTCATATTGATATTTAAATGAACGGAGACCCACAATATTGGCAGAAGCATAGCTGAAAATTTTAATTTGCCCCTGAACCAAATAAATTATCGAGGCCATTTCATGTCAGTATCATGCATGTTTATGCGCCCAGAGTTGCATAAAGGACAGCCTGAGCATGGACGAAGGATGTTGGAGAAATAGGTGATTTTTTTAATAGCAATCTGGTCATTATCAGTAATATTTGGTTTCTTTGTTCTGAACGTATTTCAATTGCCTCAACTGTTACATTGAGTTTCATAGACATACCTCTGGATCATTAGCCCAAAAGAGTCAAACAGTCATAGTGTGGAAACAGGCCCTTCAGTCCAACATGCCCACAATTAGATTAGATTAGATTAGATTATTTAATGACCACACAGTCAAACTGGTGGAATTCAGGTTCAGTACAGGATGTTACAAGGTAGGCTGATTCCCGTCAAACATAACATAAAACACAACATCATACAATATACAGTACATGCATGGGGAGGATATGTGCTGTTATCATAGTGTGTTCAGAATTCGGATTGCGTGTGGGTAAAAACAGTTTTTAAATCGAGATGTCTTGGCGGACAGTGAGCTGTAGCGCCTTCCTGATGGCAGCAGGTGGAAGATGTGGTGAGCTGGGTGGGAGGGATCAGAGATGATTTTCTTCACCCTTGACACAGACGGTTTGTGATGGAGTGATTCTATTGATGGAAGGGGAGTGCTGATGATTTTGGATGCTTTGTTAACTATGCGTTGTAATTTATTACGGGAGTGAGTGTCTAAACTGCTGAACCAGACTGTAATTGATGAAGTGAGCATGCTTTGGATGATGGCTGTGTAGAATTTGATTAGGAGGTGTTTCCTTACTCTAACCTTCTTGAGCTGGCGGAGGAAGAAGAGTCTCTGGTTGGCTTTTTTGTAGATGTGATTTGAATTGATTTTCCATTTGAGGTTATTGCTTATGTGAGTGCCAAGAAATTTGTATGAGTCAGTGGTGGATATGGGTTCGCCTGAGATGAGTAGGGGGGTCTTGGGTTGTGCCTTACGTCTGAAATCAATGATGAGTTCGTGTGTTTTTGATGTGTTGAGTGAGAGGTTATTATCTGTGCACCAAGTGACTGCTTTGTGTGTTTGAGTGCGGTATTCTGTTTCATTATTGTTCGAGATGAGACCTATGATGGTTGTGTCATCTGCGTATTTATAATGGCCAACAATGTCCCAGCTACACTAATCCCACTTGCCTATGCTTGGTCCATATCCCTCCAAACCTGTCATATCCATGTACCTGTCTAACTGTTTCTTAAACTATGGCATAGGCCCAGCCTCAACTACCTCCTCTGGCAGTTTGTTCCATACACCAACCACATTTTGTGTGAAAAATTACCCCTCGGATTACTATTAAATCTTTGCCCCTTCACCTTGAACCTATGTCCTCTGGTCCTCGATTCCCCTACTCTGGGCAAGAGACTGTGCAATCTTCTGGTCTAGTAAACTAACCACTGTACTAAGATGCCTACAATGTTACACCAAAAAAACTATAGGTTTGTAGGTTAATTGACTTCTGTAAAAATTGTAAATTGTCTCTCGTGTGTGAGTCGCTAGTGTACGGGGAACGCTGGTCGGTGTGGACTCTGTTGGCTGAAGGACTTGTGCCCATGCTGTATCACTAAACTAACCTAAACTAAAGTAAACTAAACTAAACTAAACCTGCTGAGAAACTATAAGAATTTGGCATTCTCCTGCTAGAATCCAATGTTGAATTGGTGTCAAGAAGTTGTTGGCGAGACTCTCTTGAGAAGTTAAACAGAAATTTTCTTTCACTCTCCTCAGATGCTGCTTGACCTTTTTAGTTTAGTTTAGCTTAGAGATACAGTGTAGAAACAGACCCTTCGGCCTACCGAAACCACGCTGACCATCCATACACTAGTTCAATCCTACACACCAGGGACAATTTACAGAGGCCAAATTAACCTACAAACCAATAGACAATAGACAATAGATAATGGGTGCAGGAGTAGCCCTTCGAGCCAGCACCGCCATTCAATGTGATCATGGCTGATCATCCCCAATCAGTAACCTGTTCCTGCCTTCTCCCCATATCCCCTGACTCCGATATTTTTAAGAGCCCTATCTAGCTCTCTCTTGAAAGCATCCAGAGAACCTGCCTCCACCGCTCTCTGAGGCAGAGAATTCCACAGACTCACCACTCTCTGTGAGAAAAAGTGTTTCCTCGTCTTCGTTCTAAATAGCTTACTCCTTATTCTTAAACTGTGGCCCCTGGTTCTGGATTCCCCCAACATCGGGAACATGTTTCCTGCCTCTAGCGTGTCCAAACCCTTAACAATCGTGTATGTTTCAAAAATCCCTCTCATCCTTCCAAACTCCAGAGTGTACAAGCCCAGCTGCTCCATTCTCTCAGCATATGACAGTCCCGCCATCCCGGGAAATAACCTTGTAAACCCACGCTGCACTCCCTCAATAGCAAGAATGTCCTTCCTCAAATTAGGGTACCAAAACACCAGGTGTGGTCTCACTAGGGCTCTGTACAACTGCAGAAGGACCTCTTTGCTCCTATATTGGATTCCTCTTGTTATATAGGCCTGCACATCTTTATTATAAACCTGCACATCTTTGGAATGTGGGAAGAAACTAGAGAACTCGGAGAAAACCCATGCAGTCACATGGAGAATGGTGCAAATTCCGTACAGACAACACCCGTAGACAGGATTGAGCAAGAGTTTTTGGCGCTGTAAAGTAGCAACTCTGCTGTTACGCCACTGTGCTGCCCAGCCGAGTATTTCCAGCACTTTCTGTTTTATTTCAGAATCTTATCTTATTCTAATGCTCTGTGATCATTGCCTATCTACCCTAACATCCATGAGACTCTCTCCTCCACATAGGGAGACCTTCAGCAGAAATGGACCTCCATCTTATCTGCTGGTACGCGCATCTGTACTGTATCACCTTCGCCTTTGAGGCAAAGAGCCTTATCAACGAGGTGTTTCCAATGCGTGGTGGCCTGTTTGATGACTGTCATCATGTGCAAGTGACTGATTGTGGAAGGAATATGGGAATCAGGATGTGATTGTCAGCATGTGTAACTTAATGGAGAGCAGTGGGTAGTAAGGTTGTAAGTGTCACCATGTGTGCCTATAATTGAGTGTGGGTGAATGGATTTGGTCGATAAGGTGCAGGGGATAAATGCTCACAACTTCACATAGTGGGTGAGCTTGTGCTAACTTTGTCCCACACTGGTGCTTATTTCCTGATGTGTTATGACAGGCTATTAGTTGCAGCACTACTTCATTCTGAGTTCACCTGACTTGTGACCTTCATTATCTCTATGTCTGCTGGCACAAAGGACTTCTGTCCCCCACTGTTGTTTCCTATCAGAGAATCACAGAACACACTCTCAACTTTCCTTGTCTCTCTCCCTATCGGATCAAGTTTTACACATTGCAGTAGTGATGGAGGTCGGTCACACAAATCCCTTTTAAAGTCTGAATCTTCAGGTCATGGCTCCATGTCCATGTTCCTTCCACTTCATGACATAACTACATATTTTCACCGATTCACTTATTGCATTGTGAAGCAGTGTACTAAATTTAAAATATTCACCTAAGCGGCTCCACAAAGATAGACACAAAATGCTGGAGTATCTCAGCTGGTCAGGAAGCATCTCTGGAAAAAAATGAATAGATGACCTTTCGGGTCGAGACCCTTCTTCATACATGGACAGGAAAGGATTTAGAAAAAGATTAGGAGGGATACAAGCCAAATGTAGGAAAATGGGATTAGGTCAGATAGGGAAACACAAAATGCTGGAGTAACTCAGCGGGTGAGGCAGCATCTATGGAGAGAAGGAATTTGCGACGTTTCGGGTTGAGACCCTTCTTCAGACTGATGTTAGGGGAGGGGGTGGGAAAAAGAAAGAATGTAGGCGGAGACAGCAAGACTAATGGGAGAACTGGGAAGAGGGGCGGGAAGGAGAGAGAAAGCAAGGGCTCCTTGAAGTTGGAGAAATCAATGTTCATACCGCTGGGATGTAAACTACCCAAGGTAGTTCCTCCAATTTGCGCTGGGCCTCACTCTGACAATGGAGGGCAGAAAGGTCAGATTGAGAATGGAAGGGGGAGTTGAAGTGCTGGGCCACCAGGAGATCAGCTTGGTTAAGACAGACTGAGAGGAGGTGTTCAGCGAAACGATCGCCAAGCTTGCGCTTGGTCTCGCCGATGTGGAGAAGTTGACATCTGGAACAGAGGATGCAGTAGATGAGGTTGGAGGAGGTGCAAGTGAACCTCTGCCTCACCTGGAAAGACTGTTTTGGTCATTGGATCGATTCGAGGGTGGAAGTAAAGGGACAGGTGTTGCATTTCCTGCTGTTGCAGGGGAAAGTACCAGGGGAGGGGGTGGTTTGGGTGGGAAGGGTACGAGTTGACCAGGGAGTTACAGAGGGAACGGTCTCTGCGAAAAGCAGAAAGGGGTGGAGATGGGAAGATGCGGCCAGTAGTGGAGGTGGCGAAAATGTTGGAGGATTATATGCTGTATGCGACGGCTGATGTGGTGAAAGGTGAGGACAAGGGGAACTCTGTCCTTGTTATGAATAGGAGGAGGGGGAGTAAGAGCGGAGCAGTCAGATAGGGATCTTGGTTGTCATGTATGAGTTGGGCCAAAGAGCCTTTCCATGCTGTACAACTCTATGACTATATAGTCTAAAGGAAGAACGTGAGCTTCCAGCAACCTAGTAGGAGCATTGGCATGGAATGCAATACGTTTAATCTCATGTAATCGGAATTGAAGAACCATGCCTCCAAAATTCATTATTGTCTCATTTTCATAATGTTAGCCAATACCAGTATTAAATTTATTTTTCTGATTGAATATTATGTAATGTAACTCTGCACATGATCGAATCACCTCCTGTGCTTTACATGTTGTGTATTAGATCAATGTTTGACGCTACTGGTTATCTACTCACGTTCACTACTCATGCAGTAAAACACACTCATCTAAATGTGTAGAAAGGAACTGCAGATGCTGGTATATACCAAAGTTAGACACAAAGTGCTGGAGTAATTCAACAGGTCAGGCAGCATCTCTGGAGAAAAAGAATGGGTGACGTTTTGGGTCGGGAATTTTCTTCAGACTTATTGTGCTTGGTTTTCCCAATGGGAACTGTGGCCCACAGCCAGCTTTCTCCATCACTATAACACATCGTGTTGAGATGACCCCTTCTCCAATGTAATGGGATCATAAGGAAGAACAATCCCACTCGCAAAATAGCTGAAGGAACTTTGATGACTAACTTAACCACATCTCCTGATTTGACTGTCAAAAACCAGGTATGTTCTCTGAGCTTCTGACATTTAGAAACATTTTAAAACAATAAGCCGGAAGGTCAGCATTGACAGAGGCCAGGACAGTTAATCTATGAACAGGATTGCCCGGCATGTTACCAAACTGGAGAGGACATACAGTGAGACTAGCAATGCGTCAGTAGATTCCTCAGTAATAGGAGTCAGTTGGATGGTGTGGTGGGTGACTGATTGTTACCTGACATTAATGATAGGTTTTGGAACTTAGACTTTTTCTGATGAGTACAGAGAAAAAAAATATTATTTCTGCAGCATTTTTGTTTACTGTAAATTAGGGAACCGCACGGAAACCTTGGATGGGGCGCAAAGTCTCCAGAGGTTTCCGTTCAGGTTTCCTAAGTGGGACAGGGGCATAAGGCAGGAACTCTACCACTGTGCCGCCACTTGCTTTGATCTCTCCCGCCGATATTATTATGGTCAGGCCACATAAAACGGCAGGTAGATTAATGAACGAAGATTTATTTACCATGTTGGTTCACTCCCAGCTGCTGTTGATCCAGGACAGCAACTCGTTCCTTTAGATTTCAGCAGCCTGGTGAGAGAGGTGGAGATTCCTCCAACTAGGGTACAATCCATTCTTTTGCTAATCTCTTCCAGCTGCTGTTCAACATACAGAAGCACTGATGCATCAGCTGAGGGAGAATGGTAAGTGGCACTCAAGAGGCAGTTCCTTGCCCATGTCTGAGATCAGGACTCAATGTTAAGGACTCCATTTAGCACCATAATATTAGTGAGGAGATAGCTACACAGTTAATAGAAATGTGAATGCAATTCTATATTTGAGTCCAGTGCCCAGAGCAGTGAAGGAAGATCCATATGATCTGACTTTTATTTTTGAGAGTGATACATAAAACCATAGAACATAGAAAAATAGGTGCAGAAGAAGGCCATTCAGCCCTTCAAGCCAGTACCGCCATTCAACATGATCATGTTTTATTGTGAATTATTTGTGAATATTATTTGGACACTTAGGCTATTTAAAAATGTTAATCATTTATTAAGAAATGGATAGATGTTTAGATCTAGTAATTGAAGTTTGAAATTAGCTACAATTAGGTAACTAACTAATTATATGCTTTAATTTCAGGTCATCCAAGTAAGATTATTTTATATTTGTTTCAGAATGGTTCAATCTATGATAACTGAAAATTTCATTCAGTTCTTTTAATTTTTAAGAAAGTTATGGGCTTTTGACTGTCCACGATCACAGCTTTTTTGTTATGTCCATAGAAAATCAATAGGGAACAAGATGCTCATTTCCGAGTATGAAAATGGCCATAACTTTTTAAATACTTGAGATATGAAAGTGAATTAGGTGTCAAATTAAACGTATTTTTATGCTTTATCTGATGTGATAAATTGGAGACTTGATTTTTAAAATCTCAAAATTTTGTAACATTGCTACAAGATAAAGTCCAGTATAGTCTGATCAAAGATAGTCCGTGGGTCTCAAATGAGGTAGATAGTAGCTCAGGATTGCTCTCTAGTTGTTGGTAGGATGGTTCAGTCCCAGCTAAGAAGAAACTGTCCCAAAATCTGGACGTGTGCATTTTCACACTTCAAAGAAGCTGTGTTTGTGTTGTCTATTCATTTCAATTATTGAAAACACAGGATTATGATTAATTGTTCAACTAGTAAAGTGGGTTAATGGGACATTGGTAAATGGGATTGCATGGCATAGGTATGTTACAAAACTTACCTTCAGCGGCGCTGCAGTTCTGTCACTGGCCGTGTGCGTGACTTTGGCGCCTTTGAGGGGGGGAGGGGGGGGAGGGAGGGGGGGAGGGGGGAGGGGGAGGGGAGGGGAGGGGGGGGTTAAAATGTGGTTTTCTACCGCCTGTCCTGGATATATTTTTTCGGGGAGCCAGGTAACGCTGAAGATTTGTTCTGACTGCCGGTCTGTGAAATTTATTTATTTTTAATCACTGGACCAATTCAGCGCTGGAGTAAACTAAAAAGTCGCTTCTAATGCCGTGAACGCCGACAACGGGGACGGATTTCAGGTACGGGACAACGAAAGGAAAGCCGTTTATTTTACATATAAACGTGCTTCTTAGGATTACCTTAACCCACATTTTACGTTGATTTAGGCCCCATACAAACCGGCAGTGTTTTTCCTGCCGATATGGGGTTTAAATTCACCGCAACCGCAACGTTCCAAACTATCGCGTTCCACAAAATCCCACTCGCAAGATTATTTAAATGGACATTAATTTACAGGAATTAAACACTAAAATCCTTCCATTTGGCCTATAAATTCATGACAATGAGATTTAAAAATCATGTTATATTGTGAATTATTGTGTGAATGTTATTTTGACACAGGCTATTTAAAAATGTTAATCTTTTCTTAAGAAATGGATAGATGTTTAGATCTAGTAATTGAATTTTGTAATTAGCTACAATTGGGTAACTAACTAATTATATGCTTTAATTTCAGGTCATCCAAGTAAGATTGTTTCAGCGGGTGCAGCAGCATCTATGGAGCGAAGGAAAAAGGCAACGTTTCGGGCCGAATCCCTTCTTCAGACTGAAGAAAGGTTTCAGCCTGAAACGTTGCCTTTTTCCTTCGTTCCATAGATGCTGCTGCACCCGCTGAGTTTCTCCAGCTTGTTTGTGTACCTTTGATTTTCCAGCATCTGCAGTTCCTTCTTAAACATAAGATTGTTTCATATTTGTTTCAGAATGCTTCAATCCATAATAACTGAACATTTCTTTCAGTTCTCTTAATTTTTAAGAAAGTTATGGGCTTTTGACTGTCTTCGGTCACAGCTTTTGTGTTAAGTCAATGGAAAAGCAATAGGAAACAAGATGCTAATTTCCGAGTATGAAAATGGCCATAACTTTTTTAATACTGAAGATATGAAAGTGAATTAGGTGTCAAATTAACCTTCGTTTCATTCTTTATCTGATGGGATAAATTGCAGACTTGATTTTTAAAATCTCAAAATTTTGTAACATTGCTACATGGCAGCCTCGCCAGCTTGTCTCGTCTTTTTCCTCTTTTGCTGTTTTGGTCTGTGCTTATTTGTATGTTTTTACGATGCCTTTAGTTTTTGTAATATGTGCGGGTGGGGGGCGGGGTGGGTTGGGGAAACATAGAAACATAGAAACATAGAAAATAGGTGCATGAGTAGGCCATTCGGCCCTTCGAGCCTGCACCGCAATTCAATATGATCATGGCTGATCATCCAACTCAGCATCCTGTACCTGCCTTCTCGCCATACCCCCTGATCCCTTTAGCCATAAAGGCCACATCTAACTCCCTCTTAAATATAGCCAATGAACTGGCCTCAACTACCTTCTGTGGCAGAGAATTCCAGAGATTCACCACTCTCTGTGTGAAAAATGTTTTTTTCATCTCGGTCCTAAAAGATTTCCCCCTTATCCTTAAACTGTGACCCCTTGTTCTGGACTTCCCCAACATCGGGAACAATCTTCCTGCATCTAGCCTGTCCAACCCCTTAAGAATTTTGTAAGTTTTCCTTTTAATAAACCTTTTTTACCTGATTCCTCGACGGAGATGCCAGTTTTTCATCATATCTGCACTGTGGCTTTAACATCATGGAGCTGGTGGTCCCTTTGTTAGGGATCGACTGCGGGAGCTCCATCCGCAGGAGCTTCGACCACCCCAATCACGGGAGCTTCGATCGCCCCGATCGGGAGCTTCGATCGCCCTGACCATGGGAGAAAAGGAGGAAAGAATGTAGAAGTTATTTGCCTTCCATCACAGTGGGGAATGTGAGGTTGCCAAAAACACAGGATGGATGTGCTGCCTGCACTGGCGAAGAGTCGGAGGGAGTGCCGGAGTGCAGTGATCTCAGTGTTTAGCAGGGACATGGCTCCATGAGGACATCCCGGAGTTTAGTGCGAGTATGGACGGCTTTCTGACTGTTCGGGCGGACAGGGACTGCAGAGAGAGTAACAGCGGTTGGTACAACTCTGGTCACATCACGGTGAAGGAGCGCGTGTGTGGCCCAGACATTGAACTGATGGCTGTGGGTCTCTGCTTTTGCTGTGTGCACTAGGGAATCTCACACGACGTTGTGGTGGTTGTTTAAGTCTATGTTTAATTTTTATGTGGTTAAGTATCTTGTTGCTATTTTATATAAACTATTGGAAATCAAATTCCTTGTATGTTTACATACTTGGCTAATAAATTAATAACAATATCGCCGGACAGACAATTAAGATGCAAATCTCTAAAAAAGCAAAAAGCCAAAGTTCATTCACTGTCTTCCTCCATTTCTCATTCTGAATCCTGAAGCACAATCTAACAGATGAACTTTCAATGATTAACTTAATGCTTTCCATATAAACACTTCTTAATTCCATTCTATAAACTGGAAGCAAGGAAGAGAGTGGGGCAGAGACAATTTTCATCTCCACTGTTTTAAAGGGCCGGAGAAAGCAATGAGTAAAGAGGAAAATGGCTCATGCCTGAAAGCAGAAGAAGTGATTGTGTTTTGTGTGATAAAACTAGAGGTACAACTTTGTGGCAGCCCCTGACCACCAAGGGAGTCTAAAATGTCTTGTACAACTGTAGTGTATTTTGGGTACTTGGAACTGACTCAAAAGAACTCTCAGATACAGGAGTAAACTAACCAGCTTCTTTATTGTAGGACGCCACCATGAGTCTCCTCTAGCGCATGCGTCCCCTCGCACAAGACATAACATATGCTAATTACATTATATACATTACACTGCTCCCCCTTTCACTTGGAGGCGAATAACACCATTTACATTATATACATTACACTGCTCCCCCTTTAGCTTGGAGGCGAATAACACCATTTCTATTACATGAAGTATAATTGATTAACACACAATTGCAAAATTATATTATTACAGACATCTGACATTACATCCTCATAACTGTAAACTGTATCTAAACTTAGCACTTATAATGGTTCATTCCACTCATCTTTCTAATCACTCTAGCTCTACCTGTATCTCTGCCTCTTCCCTTTTTAAATATCCTAATCTAATTTGTAGATTTCCTCCTGTTCTTGATATTCTGCTAAAGTTACCATTTCCTCTGTTTTTGTTCCTTATTTGTAGGTGGGATCTGACACATGACTGCAGGTTTTCGTTTTTCAGTCGCTCTCTGTCGCTCAATTTCCTGGCACTACGTATTTATCTGCTCTTGTTGTATAATGACATTCTGCAATGCATAAACATTTGTCCATTGCTCAGTGAAGGAAGCTCCATGCTGGACTATACTGAAGTGTCCTAATCGCAATCGGTCCTGCATACTTTTGTCTCGACCGACAAGCCTCTCTTCTTTAGACTTTTCTATTAACAGCATTTTGCTCATCGTCACACGTTTATTTAACCGTTCTATGCAACGTTTAAGCATTTTCTGTTGTTCGTCTATTTGTCTTCTTCTTAAATCACCTTTCTGGTTATTCATCAAGAAGTAGGACCTATATTGTCCTTGCCATACAACAGTGGCTTTGATTTGCGCTCTGTATATTTCTCTTACTACATAAGCACGGTAGTGAGACTGCACTACAACTGCTGTATAAATCGGTTTGAGGAAGTCTTTCCTATATCGTTTAAGCCTTTTGTATTGTTTCAGCCTTTTCTGTTGTGCATCTATTTGTCTCCTTAGGTCTTTCCTATACCAACTCATACGGAGTACTGACTGCACTTTTACAGTAGCTCTCTTTTGCTTAACCCACTGCCTAACCACCATACTCTTGTAGGCAGTTTGAATGGTAATAGTTGCATCCCTCATTGACTGATATTGCACAAACTGGGAATGCCCTATTTTGCATGCTTTGTACCATCTCTGGATCGAAATGACTGCTTGACGCACAGCTCTGTACCGTACCCTTAATCGGTAACCACGGTATGCAGCTTGCAGAGTGACTATGGCCGCCTCCTGCATCAAGAAATGCTTTCTAGTAATGCACATTCTTATGAATGACTTAATACAGCGTGCTGCCTTGGTTTTCTCTACCAATACTCTGGCTTTGATCCCACGGTATAAGGCCTGAATACACACCACTGCTTCCCTCAAACTCTTATACTGTCTCACTTGGACATCTCTTATCTGGCATGCTCTGTATCATTGCTGTACCGCAATGGCAGACCAGCGTAGTTTCTTAAAGTACTGACGCTGTTTATACATCTGATAATAAGTCTGTATGACCTTGACAGATTTGTGCATGCCCCGTAGTTGCCTTCGAACAAGCATTCCACGGTAGGCTGCCTGAAGCAGTACAACGCTTCTGCGTACCTTCATGTACGTTTTGCGATCACTTTCCATTTGAAGGTGTGCCCTATAATGGGTTCGTACTATTATAGCTGCCAATCTCATTGCCTTGTATTGACGGTATACTCTGTGCCTTCTAAATGCTGCTTGTATTACCGTTGCTGCCTTCTGTTTGTTCTGGATTTCTCTCCGTACATTCATACCCCTGAATGCAGCTTGAATAGCTAGGGTTGCCCTTTGGATGGCAATTTCTCTTTGCCTTTGACTTCTGCCACTTTGGGTTTGCCCTTTGTCCCTTAGCACTTGACTTGTGTCCCTTTGCACTTGACTTGTGTCCCTTTGCACTTGACCTTTGTCCTTTTGCACTTGACCTTTGTCCTTTTGCACTTGACCTTTATCCTTTTGCACTTGACCTTTGTCCTTTTGCACTTGACCTTTGTCCTTTTGCACTTGACCTTTGTCCTTTTGCACTTGACCTTGGTCCTTTGAGAGCCTCTGCCCTCTTTAGTTCAGGCTCCTTGCCTCTGGATGCCCTTGGAGGTTTTGGCGAGAAATGAGCCATTAAAGCCTCCTTACACTCCTCATACATTTTATCTGTGGACTTTGCTGGCAGCAGTAACATACGTAAGGTCTGATAACCCTCTCTTCCTAAGCCTAATATGAACCATGCCCTCTTCTTCTCCTCTGCAGCAATATCATTGGGAATGAAACAAGCCTCCAAGTCTTTGGTCCATTTCTCAAAATTACACCCATAATCTAACTGGGGCACGTTTCCTACAATTTGAAAAGCCATGCTACCTGTTGCTATTCACCTGCACTATCTTCTTTTCTCTCACTGTGTATTCTGCGCTAGACTTAATCCTTCTACACACTAAGAAGTGATCCAGCCCACTGACTATTTCTAATTCTTATAATAATAGATTTATACTATTAACCAACATTTTATGTTAATAGCCATTTAGAACATTTTAACCATATTCCTGCTATGCACACAGATTTACTATTAATAACAGTGACCAATGCATTACATCCAAACAGTCCCACTTTTACTGTGAAGGAATAGTGAACAATGCATTACATTCTACAGTCCTGCTTTTACATTGAAGAATTTCACCGGTCCAGCTTGTCGGCCTATGGACTCCGGTGCCTTCTCGACCTCTCGAGTTGTCCCCACCGGTACTTTTGCAGCTGGCCTCGCCAGACCTCCACTTTTGCTGCTTTTGCTAGCTCCTCCGGGCTTCACCGTTACTTTTGCTGCCGCTGGCTCGCTGCCAAGTCGACTACTGCTGCTCTGCTGACTTGCCTGCCCGCTGTCTCCACAGCCCTCACGACCGGGCTGACTCTACTCCCGACCGGGCTGAAGTGCTTGAGTGCTGTCCTGCTTCTCTCGTGCGGACCCACTCTTTGCTCGGGGCTGGACTTCCTCTCACGTCCGGGCTTTCCCCCTCGGCCAGTCCGCTTCTCTTGCGCGGACGGACCCTCTTTTCTGCTTACAGTCGGGCTGACTCTACTCCCGACCGGGCTTTCTTTCACGACCGGTCCGCTTCTCTCGCGGCCAGTTTTCTTTTACTCTGCCGGTCCGCTTCTCACGCGTGGCCGGGCTTTTATTTACTCGCTGCTGGACCGCTTCTCACGCGGCCGGCTTTCTCCCCCGATCGGGTTGACTCTTCTCCCAGCCGGGCTGACTCCGTTTCGTCGGTGGCTTCACCAGACCTGTCCGTGACCTACCTGGTACTAGGCCCTCACTCGACGTCATTGACGGCTCCTGGGCCTGGCTGTGGGCTACACAGCCCTGGAAAACGTCCGAAGTCGGTGGCGGCTACTGGGCCTCTTCTGCCCCTTTTGCCTTGGCTGCACAGCCCTGGAAAATGATCCAGGTATGTTGACACTGTCGCTGTCCTGCTGGTTAGGCTTCCAGCTTTCGGATGCTTTCTTCGGTGACACTTACTTACTGCCCCACTTGTTTTCCTTGCTTCATGTTCCGACCTTGCTTTTCTTTGGCGCCAATCCAAAACCGTTTGGCGCCAAATCTTTTGGCTTGGTGCCGTTCCACTTTGTTTCCAAACACAACCTTATTTTTTCTGACAGTCCTTCTTCTCTCCTTTTCTGTTCTTTTATTCTCTTCGTGCTGTTGTTGTGTGTTTTGGTGTAACAATTCACCTAAAACTTATACAAAGACTATTCAGCTTGAGGAATTTGACAAAAGGAAAACTCAGTCTAAAATGAGTAACAATCCGAAGGACGACATCTTGCCACGTAGACACAACATAGAGATAGCCTGACAAAACTCGCCGACTTGTACAGCTGATGTTTTAAATGCAGTCCCCGGCGTAGAGGGATCTGCAGGCCTCTCTTGTCCAGCTCGCAAACAACTGCGACACAACTCCGTATCTACAGTTTAAACTGTTAAACAATCCTACGTGTTGCAAAACAGTCCTGTGGGTGAGTTCACAAACTCTATCCCATCCTCGTCGCCAATTGTAGTGTATTTTGGGTACTTGGAACTGACTCAAAAGAACTCTCAGATACATGAGTAAACTAACCAGCTTCTTTATTGTAGGATGCCACCATGAGTCTCCTCTAGCGCATGCGTCCCCTCGCACAAGACATAACATATGCTAATTACATTATATACATTACAACAACTAAATAATAACTCGGTGTTGCGAGTAGATGATTCCCCGTTAAATTCTAATCCATGGCTGAGAGAAACTTTAATCACAGGTTCACAAACATCTCTCACTTCCAGAAAGTGAAAACATGCCAACGGATATCAGTTACATAGTAATTGTGACCAATTTCAAGGAAGGATATACAATATATTTCTTACTGTGATAATTGCAGAGCTGTCACCCTGCTGTCTGTCTGTAATGTAAGGGCTAAACAGGCTTTTCAGCTACAGGTGTACAACCTTTTATCCGAAAGCCTTGGGACCAAACACTTTTCGTAATTCAGAATTTGTCGGTCTTCGGAATGGAAATTTTTTAGCGTAGATTTTAATGGCTGGCTCAGTGGTAGAGTGCTCGGCTCATATCAGCAAGGTCGCGAGTTTGCTCCTTGATCCTGGCAGTTACTGGATCGCGAGTTTGAGTCTTCAATGTCGTTTTTTCTTGCAGAATAAATGTTTGTATGAAATGCAGTGTAGGAGAGGTGTACTGACTGTGTGGGCAGAACTTTGGAAGTGATTGCTCACCAGTCTAAAAAGCTGCTGTGTCTCCCTGTCCCTGGGATAGCAGGGGGCGATCAAACAGCACAATACCCCCCTCCCCCTCCAACTACAGAGGAATCCGCTCCCCGATGGGCCGCTACGGCGACAAGTGGCAGTTTGCCCACAGACCGAGCTGCGCCCCCTCATCCGCCACCCCAAGAACAAGACTACCTTGCACACCATCAGCTTCTGCCCCTACGTGTTCCTCTGGAGTTGGAGCGGGGCTGGGTTGGAGTTGCTGCTGGCTGTGGGTCTCTGGGATCTCCGTGCTAGCAGTGGGCCTGGGGGTCGGTGGGCGGCGGTGGGAGCTGTGGAGCCTGTGGACCTACGGACCTACCTCCGTGGAGCTAGCCAGCTTCGGAGCGTGGAGAGCTGCGGGGGCGAGCTGCTGCGACCCGACTCTGGTGGATGGTGACACCGGGAGCTCGCGGGTCCCCGGTGGGAGACTGCTTTGCGGGGCACCGGCAGCGGCGATTTCTCCCGCCCGATTCTTTCATTTCCTGCATATCCAAGTGCCTATCTAAAAGCCTCTTAAATGCCATTATCATATTGTCCTCTACCACCAGCAGTGGCAATGCATTCCAGGCACCCACCACTCTCAGTGTATAAAAAAAACTTGACCGCACATCTGATTTACACTTTGCTCTTCTCACCTTTTAATTTATACCTCTAGTCTTTGACATTTCCACCCTGGGCAAAAGGTTCTAACTGTAGACGTGACAATAAATGTGTAAACAAGCATCTGCAGTTACCTGTTTCTCTGTTTTCCCAAGCACCTACCTGTTTTGTTAAATTATCTCAGTTATTATATCAGCTTGTTGCTGTTTGCTTGATTAAATGCTGAGCATTGAAACATTACTGCTTGACCTATAATAATAATAATAATACATTTTATTTATGGGCGCCTTTCAAGAGTCTCAAGGACACCTTACAAAAATTTAGCAAGTAGAGGAAAAACATGTAAGCGGAATGAAATAAATAGTAGAGACATGACTAGTACACAAATTAAAGACAGAATTCAATTCAAAACACAATATGGGGAAATTCAAGCACAGATGAAAAGGGAGGGGGACGTGGGGCTAAGGATAGGCAGAGGTGAAGAGATGGGTCTTGAGGCGGGACTGGAAGATGGTGAGGGACACGGAATTGCGGATCAGTTGCTATCTAGACCTATGCTCTAGATTAGGAGCTGAGCATAGAAGCATTACATAATTAAATTGTGGGACTATATGAAACTGGCAAGGCTTACTTCACAATGCGGGCTACAGGCAAACGGCTAACTATGGGCTAACTGAAAGGTACCGTTAGGCCACAGGAGGAAACATCTGTTCAGTTACAAGGACAATATGGGAAGTAACTGGAGAATGGAGAAGTGCAGAAGGTGAACATGTCTAGATATTGGGTCATTAGTGCTGAATATGTGGAAAAAAGGGGTATAACCAGTACCTGACCTAATGGTCATTTGTATATCTGTTTGGTATTAGATAAGACTCTTGATTCTTGACCAACTGTAAGGCCGTTGGTATTATGTAATGAAACTCATGATCACCCTTGAAAGCTTCTCGTTTTGTGTGTATAAATATGCTGCTTACCCACTCCACCAGTGAGTGGGTCTCTGAGAGACAAGTAGTATCTAACCATACTGATTGTAACTCTCCCACTCCCAGTACCGTAATAAAACTTGATTCTTTTAATGACAATTTGTCTGATGTATTCTGTTGTCATCTAGCAAACTTTTACATTTGGCACTGCGAGCAGGGTCTTGCTGGGACCATCACCGACGACTGAGTAAGCGGCTATGATCTAACTGGGGCCTTGAAGGAAGTAAAAGCGCTATCGGATCCATTGAATCTGAACTTCCGAGTAAACTCCCGGGAATATCGTGGTCCCTCGTCGTTAGAGGTTGATCTGGTTCCCTGTCAAGATCCCTAAGAAGACAACTTGTGGTAAGAGGAATTACTGTATAAAGACTATAGCGATACGTCTAAGTAAGATTAAGTACAGCAGACTTCGGGTCTGGGTACATTGAGGTATAATAATATTAAGTATAGCAGACTGCGGATCTGGGTACGTTACGATGCATTAAGCTACATTAAGTACGATAAGGTACTTTAAGATACATTAAGGTACAGAGATAACAATTGGTCATGTCAGGCCAGTTAATTTGATAATGGGACTGGTCTTAGATAAAAGTGATGGTGGTGCACCAGTACTACACATGTGTTACATAGATCCGGGGAAACAGACAGATTTTAGACAATTGTCAGCATCGTTAACTAAGAGGCTGGGGAACGAAGCCTGGCCCATGGGGGGGAACGTGGAATGTAGATACAATTAAACAATTGATATGGAAATAAGAAACGGGAAAGAAGTGGAAGAAAAGGATTAAAGAATGGAAGGAGGAGGCACAAAGAAGGTGGGAAGAATCATGCCATAGGAGTTGGATAGATAACGCAAGTCGTAGAGGGATTGAAGTACGTACAAATGGGGGAACCTTGAAAGAATGGGAAGTGCTACAAGCAGAATATAATTGGCTTGATAAACAAAAGAAAAAAACAGATAAAGAGAAGGGCCCAATTAAAAGCAGATCGGTTAAACAATTGAATATACAAACTAATACCGTAAGACAAAACCCTGGGGACCCCTTATCTGGCATGGCGACCCTGTTTATAGAGGACATGGATGAGACACAAGCGCAGGAATGGTTCAGATGATCACTCACTGCCCCACTCCGCAATGGTGGGCAATTGACCTGCCCCCCACAGATCTATACCCCGGCATTTATGACCCACACGTCACCCTATATTATGGTTCCATAGGATGCGATGTCGCCGCCGAGGATTATTATAAGGATCTTACCGGCACTACGACTAAGATCAGGATCATAGGGGTTATTTGCGGGCCAGCAGGAACAGCCTTCCTCGCTAAGATATGCCCCGACCTCTGGCGAACGAAAGGACTCACATCCCCACACATTACAACTGCAGTATCCCCTGATCATACCGCTAAAGAACTCGGGTTTCTTGCCTACCAACTAATTAAACAGGCGGATACAAGTACGAATCGACGTAAGTATTTTAAAGAAGGGGAAATCGAATATTGGACGACAACACGCTACGATGAAGCACGTATACAACATCACCGACAGAAACCAACTGCATCGGTGCCGGAACAGGTCTGGTTGGCTTCCCCCTATGATGTAGGACGCACCATTTGTTCATCTGTCAAAATCACCCTCAAACCGGACGTGACCCTACCCTCGAATTCCCAGTACCCACTGAAGCCAGAAGCTAAAACGGGGATTCAGCAACTTGTTACGCGCCTCCTGCAACACGACATACTAGTTCCGTGTCAATCCCCATGCAGCACACCTATCTTCCCGGTACCAAAACCAGGACGAACCGAATGGCGTCTGGTCCAAGATTTAAGAGCTATTAACGCTATCGTCGCCCCTATGCGTGTACTCGTACCTAATCCGGGCACCATATTGTGTGAAATTCCCGCAATTGCCACCGTTTTCAATGTGGTCGACCTCCAGCATGCATTCTTTGCAGTACCCTTGCACAAGGACAGTCAATATCTGTTTGCATTCACCCACGAGGGCCAACAATATACGTGGACACGATTACCCCAGGGCTTGATCCAATCGCCCACCATATTCTCTCGAGTCCTGGGGGAACAACTACAGCCCATTAATCTACCTCATGGTTCAACGGTTATACAATATGTGGACGATCTCTTCCTTGCACGTGCAGGAGCAACGGAATATGAAAAAGACACTGTCGTACTGCTACAAGCTCTCCACAGTTGGGGCTATGTGTTACCTAAGCAGAAAGTGATTAAAGGACAGAAACAAGTAAAATTTCTGGGAATAATGGTCAGTGCTACTGAAAGGGCGTTGACCCCCTCTCGTGTAGAGCCTATCATAAACCACCCATGCCCCTCTACCCCTAAACAGATGAGGGCCTTTTTGGGGTTGGTGAATTCCTGACTACAGTGGATACCAGACGTTGCCGTCTATTATCCAAGCTATTATCACCCCTTGCCTCTTCCACAGCACCACTGTATTTCGACCTTACACCACAACAGCAAGAGTCATTTCTTAAATTAAAGAAGGCGCTGGCAACAGCCCTCGCCATAGGATGACCGCTATATGACCGTCCTTTCCAGCTTTATGTTACAATAATACAACATTGTGCATCAGCGGTTATTACACAATACCATGGCGACATACGTCGGCCAGTTGCCTACTATTCCGTCCATCTGGATCCGGTGGCTTACGGGCACTTCTACGGGTCCCGACGTGTACTCAAATTCTGCCAGTCCCACATGCGGCAGTAGGAGCTACAGCTAATATTACGCTCCACCAACCAGTGGCTGTATATACTACTCACTGTGTAGCTGCCTTCTGAGCAATGGACAGGCCCGATATTTGACCCAGGCACGTTTGGGACGTTACGAGGTTACCCTTCTGGCTAATCCATACCTTACCATTCATCATTGTACAACAATAAATCCATTGGCATTTCTTACAGACTCACCAGAGCATCGTTCAGCTCTGACACACGACTGCACAGAACTCAACAATCTGATGACACCAGCTCGACCCGACTTACAAGATGCGCCTCTGCTTCATACATGGTTTATGGATGGATGGGTATATACCCCCATTTGGACCAGATTGGATGATAGGTGAAACTAGAGCCTCTAAGATACCATGGCTCAGATTGTCCATTAATCCTCACCACCCAGTTAATGCCACCTGCAATTGCCGGCAGGAGGGTGATGGGGTCTTTTGGGGGATCAGCACCAGCTCCATGAACTGGCATACAGGTCTATCCCGGCCATTGAATGGTACCTATTATGTATGTGGATCATGGGCATATCCCTGGTTGCCTTGATTACCACCTCAGGATAATCAAAGATGGAAAAGATATAAGGGCGCCTCCCACTGGAAAGGATGCTGCTATTTAGTGTACATAGTCCCTCGTATGAGAGCTGTGCAACAGCTAATGGATGCATACCCTCCATCCAGGTCAAAAAGAGGTATCACGGAGTGAACGATTCTGGATGATCGCCTTCCCCAAGTCACGCAAACTGATTGTAATGGCCTCAACAATGGAGAAACTAGCCAATGCTACTGCAGCTGCGTTAGCTGATACCTAACAGGCTCTCTCCTTTCTGACAGCTGAAGATGTGACCACCTGCACAGTAGCATTACAGAATCATATGGCCCTGGATTTCATATTAGCAGAAAAAGGAAGGACCTGTGCCATTGTAGGACAAGAGTGTTGTACCTATATCCCAGATGAGTCTTCTAACATTACTGACCTGGCTGCCCACATATCACAAGAAGTAGGTAAGATTCGGAAGATTGGTGAGGATTTGCACCATTACACTGATGGAGCTGCCTGGGGTGTAATTCCATTCTTTTATGGTTCTATCTGGAAAAAAAATCTTGCATTTTTGATTTATCCTGCTACTGATAATTGCATTAATCTATACAATCAAGTATGCCACATCATGCCATTATTTACGGAAATGTTGATGTTTATCATCATATGATAAAAAGGAGGGAATGTGAAGGAGAAATTTAATATGCTTTACCTGTATGCTTGATTAAATGCTGAGCATTGAAACATTACCGCTTGACCTATGCTTTAGATTAGGAGCTGAGCATAGAAGCATTACACAATTAAATTGTGGAACTATATGAAACTGGCAAGGCTTACTTCATAATACGGGCTACAGGCAAACGGCTAAGGTACTATGGAAAGGTACTGTTAGGCCACAGGAGGAAACATCTGTTCAGTTACAAGGACAATGTGGGAAGTAACTGGAGAATGGAGAAGTACAGAAGGTGAACATGTCTAGACATTGGGTCATTAGTGCTGAATATGTGGAAAAAAAGTGGTATAACCAGTAACTGACCTAATGGCCATTTGTACATCTGTTGGCATTAGATAAGAATAACTTGACTCTTGACCGACTGTAAGGCCGTTGGTATTATGTAATCAAACTCATGATCACCCTTGAAAGCTTCTCGTTTTGTCTGTATAAATATGCTGCTTACCCACTCCACCAGTGAGTGAGTCTCTGAGAGACAAGTAGTATCTAACCATACTGATTGAACTCTCCCACTCCCGGTACCATAATAAAACTCGATTCTTTTAACAACAATTTGGCTGATGTATTCTGTTGTCTTCTGGCGAACTTTTACAGCAACTAACATCTTTACTTTTTACTTTAGAGATACAGTGTGGAAACAGGCCCTTTGGCCCACCGAGTCTACACCAATCACTGATCAGCCCATACACTAATAACATCCTACACACCAGGGATAATTTCCAGAAGCAATTAGCCTGCAAACCTGTACCTCTTTGGAGTGTGGGAGGAGCGGGAGGAAACCCAAGTGATCATCGGGAGAACGTACAAACTCCACACAGATAGCACCTGTAGTCAGACTCAAACCAGGGTATCTGGCACTACAAGGCAGCAACTCTACCGATGTGCCATTGTGCTGCCCATCTCCCGTCAAATACTAAACATGGAGAAAACATCAATACTTTCTGTGATAGAAATGCACACGCTTAGCAAACAGATAATTTAGATAACTAATTGACAGCTGCAATTTAATCAATTTAACAATGAAATTACTGATTCAGATGAAAACAACAAGGAAGAACGTGGTTTAACTGACAATTTTACTTCGGAGTCACGTGAGTGACTACGTGAAGAACCCGCTCAGTGCGCAGGCGCGGCATTACGCCAGCAGTGCAACAGCGGCCGCAACGGGAGTTAGGCTGTCCCGTTACAGGATGAACTGGACCGTCAGGTGAGTACCCTGAGGTCGGGGTTTCTTTTACAGGTGAGCCTTTTTTCTGCTTGTGTTTTTTACAGGCAGAGAAAAAGGCTCTGGAACAATACTGTCCCCTGTTCAAGGAGGAACGGTTTCCCGTCGGGGGGAAGGGGGGCAGCAACAGGCGGTAGGAGCGACCCGGTGTTCCGTAATTCCCCGACACCGTGCCGAGGCCAGCCCGCTAGTACCTGAGCAGCGGGCTGGATGCATAGCCACTCGAGAGGCATCCGGCAGATGTTCCCGATTTGGGACGGGACGTCTCTCCACCCGCACGGGGGGGAGAGAGAGCCGCCTGAGCCGCTGGAGCGGTTCACGGAGCAGGTGCCTGCGAGACGCGCTGCTTGAGGGGCGCTCTCGCATCTACAAGGCAAAAGCTCCAGAAGAAGGCGGTAGGAACCGGGCGCGCCGCTATCCCCATCACCGCGCCGAGCCCAGTCCCGCTAGTGCCTGAACTGCGGGCTGGACATCTAGCCATCCGAACAGGCATCCGGCCGGTGGCATCCGATTCATCGGACGGGGACATGTCTCTACCTAAAATGAAGGAGAGACAGCCGCCTGAGCTGCATCCAACAGCAATTGGAGCAGCTCCAGCGAGATGCGCAGAAAGAGCGCTCTCGCGAAAAGAAAAAACAAGACTTTCGAAATCTGCCCCCGTCCAACTCCGCAAGAGGAGAAGGGGGGGCAGCAACAGGCGGTAGGAGCGCTATCCAGGCGTTCCGCTATCCCCGACACCGATACGAGTCCAGCTCCGCTAATGTCTGAACAGCGGGCTGGAGGCAAAGCCAAACTGAAGAGCAACCGGCCGGTGGCATCCAACTCGTCGGACGGGGATGTCTCTCCACCCAGGAGGGGGAGGGACAGCCGCCTGAGCCGCATGGAGCGGCTCTTGGAGCAGGTGCTCCAGCAAGGTGCACCCCGGGAGGGGAGCTCTTGCAGAGGGAAGTCAGGCACTCCCTCTACAGTGCCTCCTGCACTGTCCATTGCATCCTCCATTCCAGAGGATAGCTTTGGGGGCCAGGACTGGGCTGGTCCAGAACAAGGGGTTATGGCTGAAGATTTCGGGAGTATGCAGGGGGTGCAGGAGCAGGAACAGCTGCTTGGTGTAGTGGGCCGCTACGTGTCAAAACCCCATGCAGGGGAACCGCTAGAGGCCAAACTAGCGGCAAGTATCAATCACCTTTCCAACAGAGCTCTGCAGGGGCAGGTGATTAATGAAGGCGCCGGAGAACTGTGAACCTCTAAAAAGTACCAGCGGTGAACAGCCAAATCTGGGGACACATTGGGGCAACCATCCGGCACCACGAGCTAAAGCTGCAGCGGATACTCCGACTATTGACAGCAGGCATCACTTCGTTTGCTCGTTCTATAAACAACACCGAGATGACCACCAATCAACAGGATACACTCGCGTTGTTGTGTAACACGCAGGTTGAAATTAATAATCTGCGGAAAGAAATCATCAAACCTGCCATCAGTCCTCGATTGCCGGGCTGTGTAAAACACCAGCCGATAAGCCAGACAGGCTGCTCTTCGGGAAGGCAGGGTATAAAACGAGCAAACTGAAAACACACACCACCAAGTGGCAGCACCCCGCCGCATCCACCAGTAAACATCCACCATTCAACACTGGTGAAAGCTCGGGGTCCGCTTACTTTCACCGTAAGTCTTTTTTAGACCAGGGCCCAGAGCGGACCCCATGGAAAATGCGCCAACCCCCAACAAACACGCCACATCAGACACCTCGCAAGCCGACCAAAGGGAATCAGAGGAAATACCCGTAACCATGGAGGTAGGTGGGTCTGGTTCCTATCACCTTTTGGGAGGTGGAGGCTTAATACTAACAGGAGGTAGATTGCACCGGTTTGAAGCATAGTGGATATAAAATACAATTCATGTCAGAAAAAAAAAAAAAAAAAAAAAAAAAAAAAAAAAAAACGCCGCCAGTTCAACAATGGCCCCAAAGAGTATTTCTCCCTCCGTCAAAGAGAAACGTGAGGGACAAGCTGAACTGGTGAGACTTATCACAAAGGGGGTCATCAAAAAGACCAAACATGAACCTTTGGAATTTGTATCGAATATATTCACTAAAACCAAAAAAGATGGTGGCTGTCGCATCATCATTGACTTAACATCACTAAACAAATTTGTTAAGTATATACATTTCAAAATGGAGACATATGTTACTGCCAAACAACTGAATTCCAAAGGATATTCGACAAGTAGCAAGAGTAATTGGGAAAATGGCAGCAGCATTTCCGGCTACTCAATTCGGACCTTTGCACTATCCAAAAAAAAATTTTTTTTAAATTTACATAGAGCAAAGGTACAGGCAATAAAACGACATACAGGTCACTATGATCGTGTCATGAACTTACCCACTGAAGCAATATCAGAGCTACAGTGGTGGGCAGAAAACGTTTGGCATAGTTTCAGCCCTATCTTTATCACTAACCCTACTTTAGTTACTAAAACAGATGCCAGTGCTCAAGGCTGGGGAGCGACTAACTCCATATCCAGCACAGGTGGTAGATGGACTAACCTAGAGTCATCATTACTAATTACACTGGGCATTAACTATCTAGAGATGTTGGGCGCCTTTTATGGTTTAAAAGCATATGTATCCAATATGCAGCACTTGCATGTTCGGTTACAAATTGATAAATACTACGGTGATGGCTTATATTAACCATATGGGTGGCATAAAATCATTGTCATGCGACAAATTGGTCAACATGATTTGGCAATGGTGTGTCGAAAGACATATTTGGCTATCAGCTACTTACCTACCAGGTAAGCTAAACACCCATGCCATGAGAAAATTAAACGACTGGGTTGCAAGTTTGAACAGACCTTACCTGGAACTGGGATTGTCCAAACAAACCATCACCATGTCGGCATCCCTTCGAACATCCACCAGAGGCAGTACTTAACCAGCATCAAAAAAGGGAGAAGTACTGCCAGGAAACAGGGACGACATACGCAACAGCTACAGCCACCAACATACTGGAGTTCCTGGCCTATCTACACCACGATGTAGGGATCAGCTACAGTGCCATCAACAACCAGCGCCAGGACAACAGGCGATGGGATCCCATCCACTGGTGGTAAAACTGATGAAGGGCATTTACAATATCAAGCCCTAAGCCCAGGTATACCCATATTTGGGATATCAGTGTGGTCCTGACATATCTCAGGGAATGGCCACCAGCCAGATCCCCCGGCCACGAGCAAGCTACACTAAAGACGCTCATGTTGATGGCACTTGTATCCGCTCAGAGGGTCCAGTCACTACACCTATTGCGACTGGAAAACATGATCACAGCTCCAGACCAGATCTGTCGTTATCCAGCGACTGATCAAACAGAGCAGACCAGGAACACCTAATCCAGTCGTGGCTTACTCACCAGAACCACGGTTATGTGCCATGACTCACCTACTATCCTACATAGACACAACCAAAATATACGAGGGAGATGAAAAGCCTTGTGGGTCAGTCACAAAAACCTTATGGTCGGGTGACGAGCCAAACCATTGCGAGATGGCTCAAGCAGGTGCTAGAAACTGCTGGGATAAACACTAACATGTACAAATTTTATTCCACCAGGACAGCATCCATGTCGACGGCTAAAGAATGGACATGCCTATAGGCCACATCCTGGCTACAGCAGGATGGTGGGGGGGAAAAGACCGTTCAGAAATGTTATAATAAGCCGTTGGCAAAACCTGGTTTATTTGCAGTAAAGATTTACGAACTGCAAATATTTAATTTAAGCCCTGGGGAGCAACTTAATTCTTTGTTGTTATTGTTTAAAAAATACCATTGTGTTTTTCTACAAATAGACTCATTGGTTGATTACGATAACACTTCCTCCCTCAAGAACTTCGGCAGTGAGTGAAATGAAACTGTTACACGGTTTGAAATCACAGAGCTTTGAAATCTTCACGTAGTCACTCACGTGACTCCGAAGTAAAATAGTAAGATTAAACGAGAACTTACCAGTTTGAAGTTTGATCTGTATTTTATGAGGAGTTACGATGAGGGATTACGTGCCCTCCGCTCCCACCCTCATTATATGGATCAAACTAATAAATTGATGTCTCCTTATCTTTACTATGTTTACTTCAAAATAACTGTGTCTATCTGTGATTCCACACCGCTGCTTGGAAGTATGCCGCGCCTGCGCACTGAGCGGGTTCTTCATTTAATCCCTCATCGTAACTCCTCATAAAATACAGATCAAACTTCAAACTGGTAAGTTCTCGTTTAATCTTACTATTGTATATGCTAATCAGGAAACATAACTGGATGCATGCCTGTATTTCTGAAAGCTACACGCTGGGTTATTCGAAGTAGTTAAAATATAAGTAAGAACTTAAATCAAAAAGCAACAAATCTGCACATGGTGCAGATTTGGAAAAAAACCCTAAACATATCAAAGACACCCAGCAGAACAGGCAGCATTTCTGGATGGGAGAAAATGGAATTCACATTCCTAATCAATGACTTTCCATTTGAACTGCAGCACAGTCACGCAATGGTTCAATGTTACTTTATTGTCACTTCAACTGTATTACAGTGAAATTCCTTTTTTGCATACAGTACTTTAGAAATATAGAGTTCTTAACTTGGCCATAAAAGCCTGTTGTCCTGGTTGTGTTGCAGGGTTGGCCAAGCCAAGCAAAGTTGTTGGCGTCCTCCATCGCTACTCGATTGCTCTGTGCCACTGTAGTCTGTGTCCGATCTGTGTGCTCAGCCTCTTGGAGTGGTGTCCAATCCAATTGAGCTCCAAGCTGCTGCAGGGCCTCCAGCGGCCCACTCCACTGATGCCTCGATCCGGACACATCGACCTGCGAACTGTCTTTCCTCACCTCCAGTTTAAATTCCATTTGGAATATTTTGGAGGACCAAGAAACCAAGAAACCAAGAAGAAACCTCACCTGTCCACCGTTCAGTCTCCATGCCCCGGGGCCGCTTCTTGCAACAGACCTTGGAGCATCCAGAGCATTTTTGAGGGCCTGTTCTTGAGGTAGAGTTGCTGCCTCACAGTGCCAGAGACCTGGGTTCAATCCTGACTTTGGATCCTGTCTATGTGGAGCTTCCATATTCTCCCTGTGACCAGGTGAGTTTCCAATTGGTGATCCGGTTTCCTCACACGTCCCAAAGATGTGCGGGTTTGTAGGTTAATTAGCCGCTGTAAAACTGCCCCTAATATGTAGGTTGTGGATTATCTGATTCATAAACGTTATATTTAATATTAAAGCATTCCTTAAAGCTGCACTATATTACGTCTGGATTTTGTTCAGGTACATGAATAAACAGAAGGTCAATTATGTTTTAATTCACATGTAAGATGACCAACAGTTGACAAGATTTACGTTGTACTTTTAGAAACATAGAAACATAGAAAAATAGGTGCAGGTGTAGGCCATTAGGCCATTCGAGCCAGCACCACCATTCAATATGATCATGGCTGATCATCTAAAATCAGTATCCCGTTCCTGCTCTTCCCCCATATCCCTTGATTCCTTTAGCCCTAAGAGCTAACTCTAACTCTCTCTTGAAAACATCCAGTGAATTGGCCTCCACTGGCTTTTGTGATAGAGAATCCCACAGATTCACATCTCTCTGGGTGAAGATGTTTTTCCTCATCTCAATCCTAAATGGCCTAACCCCTTATTCTTAAACTGTGACCCCTGGTTCTGGACTACCTAACATCAATAACATTTTTCCTGCATCTAGCCTGTCCAATCCTTTAAGAATTTTATATCTATCTATATACTATTAAAACTCTCGTGCCATCCGACCGGCTGCCGTCCGGCTGCCTGTCTGCCTTTTGATTCGTTGACTTTCTGCCTTTTGATTTGTTGACGGCTGCTCCTTCCTATCAGCTTCCAACACACTTCGAAACAAACTTGCAAGACAGGAACACTCTGAATCTTTCACTGCTGCAGCAGGCAGGGCCGGTGCAATTGGATTTTTTTTTAAATCCACTGCTGAGGGAGGCAGGGCAGTGCTGGAATCTTACATTTGGGAACGGCTTCAGTTCCATTGGAGGAGCCAAGTGCATGCTGGGTGCATTGGGTTGGGGGATCACACCATTGGGGGAGCAGACCCAACGGGTCTGCACTTGGTCTAGTATACTTATAAAACTCTGATCTTGGATGTGTGTGTGTGTGTGTGGGTGTGTGTATAATCATACTGCTCGAAAAAACGACGCTCTAACGGTAAAACGCTGTACTCCCTCAATAGCAATAATGTCCTTCCTCAAATTAGGAGACCAAAATTGCACACAATACTCCAGTGCGGTCTCACCAGGGCCCTGTACAACTGCAATCGAACTTCCTCTCGCAATGAAGACCAACATACCATTCGCTTTTTTCACTGCCTGCTGTACCTGCATGCATACTTTCAGTGAGTGATGTCTATCCTCGCCAATTCTCATCTCATACCTTCAAAGTCTCCTTGCTTTAAGTTCAAGACCCCAGTCTCTGAATTAATCGTGTCACTTTCCATCCTAATGCAGAAGTCCACCACATTATGGTCACTGTTACCCAAGGGGCTTCACACAAACAACTTTTACTTAAATTAGCTGACAGGTAGATTATAGATCCAAAGATTAGAACATTGCAATGGAAGTTAGTTGGAGTTTTGGTTGTGTCATAGTTGGGTAGTAATGATCTACAGAGACGATAGAAAACCAACAAAATTATTCTGATCATCAGTAATTTAAACTCTGAAAAAAATATTTATTATATGTTTTTCTTTTCGAAAATACATCCAATAACTAATTTCCAATGGAGATGAGAAATTAGTGTCAGGAACAACATTATTCCAGTTTTCTTTATTACACTGAAACAATGCCTCTACCGATACTGTTTGACCCATTGAGTTCCTCCTGCAGTTTATTTTTTGCCATAATTTCAGACTGCTGTTGATATACAATACAACATTCCCCTGTCCCCTTTCACTCATATCCCTCCATCTGACTTTACATTTCTCTCTTCCTCTTCTTTCTTTATTTAACACCCATTTAATCAAAGAGTCTCCTTTTCACCTCTAGCCTTTGTCACTTCCTCCACCCATATGCTATCAAAACTCCCTCATCTGTATCCACCTATCACTTGCACAGGTTTTATCCTGTCCCATCTGTCTTCTCCAGTTTTCTCCTGTCACACCAATCAGTCTGAAGAAGGGTCTTGTCCCATAATGTAGCCTGTTCATTCCCTCCACTGATGCTGCCTGATCTGCTGAGTTCCTCCAGAACTTTGTGCTGTTGCATCTTCATTGGACTCAGGCAATATAGTGTGGTGATCGGAACTGAACTCTACTGCAAATGTGGCCCCACCAATGTTTTGTAAAGTTGCAACGTAACTTTAATATTTTGCCCAGGAATATCGAAAGCAAAAAGGGCATAAGTAAAGGTGAAAGGAAGGAGTTTTAAAAGGGATCTTAGAGGTAAATGGTTTTACACAAAGAGAGTCTGATATCTAGAAAACACTGTCAGAGGAGTGGTGGAATCAGATATAATCACAGTTTAAGAACCATTTAGACAGGCATCGAAATAAACAAGACAACATATAGAATGGAGGCAAATAGGATTAGCATGATGGGCAATCAGGTCAACATGGACACAGTGGGTTGAATGGCCTGTATCATGCGATACGACTCTGCGGCTCTATATTTAATAATTTGAAAGGTCTGAAAGATGGATACCGAGAGAACGTGTTCACCCGCGAGCTGAAATAACTAGAGGCACTCAAAATAACGAAGCCCTTGAAATCCAATAGAAAATTCAGAAGAAACTTCACTCAAAGAGTGATGGGGATATGGATGGAGTACACAGCTCAATGTGTTTAAGCGGAGGCTCGAGCACATGAGGTAGAGGGAGTAGATTAACCTGACACATTTAGATGAGGAACAATAGGAGGATGGCTTAGTGGAGCATAATTGTGACCTCAACTAACTCAGCTATTTCGATGGCATTATTCTATGTTATTTTACATAATCCTTATGTGTATGGTTACCAAGGAGATTTTCTTAAAGACCAAGCAGACTGGCATTGTACACAAAATTATGCACCATAGATTGTGAAATTGTTTTTGTAGCTTGTAGGTCCATTAATTACTTCAGGCATTTAGGCAGTGTTTTTCTTTTCAATACTTGAATGAGTTGGTGATCAACAATCCTGACAGTAATTTCTGACAACCTTTTGTTCTGGAAGCTCAGTTCCCGAGAGGCTCACTGCCAATGTCAGCCTCATTGAAATTGTCATTTTTACAACAAAGAACATTTATTGTTTGTGCTGGAGCATTCATAGGCCAATCTAGCCCTGAGTTTAGCACCTTGGACCTGGAGCCAGTCTCTTATCCAGAAATGTAATTGCTTATTTGTTGTTTTATTTCCCTGCATGTAACCGAAGATCGGACTTGTTTTCCAGAGTGAGTTGCAGTAACAACCATTTCAGACCATGTCCTGACCCGATGCGTCGCCTGTCCATATCCTCAAATAATAGTCCAAAGAAGGGTCCTGACCCAAAACATCGCTTACCCATGTCCTCCAGAGAAGACTGAAGCCTGGACCAAAACGTCATCTGTCCATGTTCTCCAAAGATGCTGCCCGACCCACTGAGTTACTCCAGCACAGTGTGTTCTTCTCAATATTACAGCATCTGCAGTTTCTTGTGTCAAATACTATTTCAGAGTTATTCTGTGCCACTCCAAAAATCTGAAGGTCGCCAATTCAAAACAGAACACTGCACCCTGAAAGAACCAGCACACATACCAGGCAGCCATTGATGTATAGGAAGGAACTGCAGATGCTGGTTTAAACAAAAGATAGACCCAAAAACGTTGGGGTAACTCACTGGGTCAGACAGCACCTCTGGAGAAAAGGAATAGATGACGTTTCGGGTTGAGACCCTTCTTCAAGGGGATTGTAAGTTTTTATTTCATTTTTTTAAGCTCCTTGTTATTTCCCAATGAAACTCCTAAACTCTTGGGCACTGCAGCCTAATCTAGAAATCAACTACAATTGAAAAACCAAAACACCTGCCGGTGTCGGAAATCTGAAATTAAAACAAAAGTGCTGGAAATACTCAGCAGACCAGGCAGTAACTGCGGAGGAAAATGTCGAGTTAAAATTTCAGCTCAAAGACCCTAAAACATTTCAATGAAAATTGACAGCACTGAGGAAGGGCATTTGACCTGAAATGGCAACTCTGTTTCTCTCTCTGACCTGCATTTTATGTTCAATGCTAATAAATCAACATCTGCTATCACCAACTGCCCCACCCAGCTCTGCCTGCAGCCACTGAGAAGCCAGTTCCACTGGTTTGAGTTCCTACGGGGTGGAATGGTAAGTGACAGGTTTGATGGAAGTACAGCAACCCTTACTGTGCACATTCGTGACATGAGGATTTTGACTGCCCAGCCATTTACATGGAGTCGAGTTGTTGTTCACTGCCAAGATAATTTTTGTTTACAAAGGATTATAATTAAACATGACCGTCATTCAATTTAACTTGCTTCTGTTTTTCTTCAGATCTGATGTCGCAATAAAATTCAACTAAAACTGGCCGCAAATGAGGACCAACCTCAGGATGTTTAAAACTTTAAGGCAGGTTCAAATTTTGACCAGGATCAATTTTTTTGGTATTCCTGCCCAACCAGCTCATCCCCAGGATCACTGCATTGTTACAACCACTGGCACATATGGAAGACAAATTGGGCAGTACAGTGACACAGCTGGAAGAGCTGCTGCCTCACAGTTCCAGTGACCCGTGTTTGATCCTGATCTCTGGTAACCTCTGGTGGGTCTTCCCAAATGTGCAGTTGGTAGGTTAATTGGCAAGGTATATTTCCCCATGTGAATGAATGAGTGGTAGAATTATGTGCAGCAGACGTCATGAGCGTAATCTAGCATCTAGCTGAAGTGGGGTTGGGAGGTGTTGACCAGAACCTGGAGCGAATAAGTTACAGAGAAAATTGCCGGAGAACAAGATTGCTCTGTAAACCAGCGAAGGCGACTATTCAACTTATCCAATGTCATAAAGGAATATGGAAATATGAATTAAAAAAAATAAATTAGCTGTCAATGTATGAAGCCACAAAACCCGTGCCTCACTAGCTTCCCTTCGCATTGCTCAGCGTAACCCAGTGGATACTAATACATTTAAAAAGAACATATAACAAAAGGGAAATGAATGCATGGTTGATGGATCAATTCTCATGTCAGTGGGCAAGAGTATAGTTGCAGTAACAACCATTTCAGACCACGTCCTGACCCGATGCGCTGCCTGTCCATATCATCAAATAATAGTCTGAAGAAGAGTCCTGACCCAAAACATCGCTTATCCACGTCCTCCAGAGAAGTCTGAAGCCTGGACCAAAACGTCATCTATCCATGTTCTCCAGAGATGCTGCCCGACCCACTGAGTTACTCCAGCACAGTGTGTTCTTCTCAATATTGCAGCATCCGCAGTTTCTTGTGTCAAATACCATTTCAGGGTTATTCTGTGCCACTCCAAAAACCCAAAAGTCACCCCTATTCCTTCTAAACTCCAATGAGTACAGACCCAGTGCTATCAAACGCTCTTCGTACGATAACCCAATCATCCCTGGGTCATTTTCATAAACATCACCTGTACCCTCTCTAATGCCAGCACATCCCTCCTTAGATATGGGGCCCAAAAGTGCTCACATTATTCCAAATATGGTCTGACCAGTGCCTCATAAAGTCTCAGCATGCTATTCCTGGTTTTATATTCTAGTCCTCTTGAAATAAATGCTAAAATTGCATTTGCTTCTTTACTACCGACTCAACTTGCAAATTAACCTTTTAGGAAACCTGCATCAGCACTCCCAAGTCCCTTTGCACCTCCAATTTCTGAAGTCAGGCTTACTGGCCTATAATCTCCCCTCTTTTGCTTTGCTCCCTTATTGAACAGTGGAGTAACACTTGCAATTTCCCACTCCTCTGGGACCACTCCTGACTCTAGTGATTCTTGTAAGATCACCACTAATGTCTCCACAATCTCTGAAGCTGCCTCTTTCAGAACCTTGGGGTGTAGTCCAAGTGATCCAGGTGACCTATCCACCTTCAGACCTTTCAGCTTCCCAAGCACTTTCTTCTTAGCAATAGCAATTCCATTAACTTCTGACTCTGACTCCCTTGAATTTCAGGCACGTTTCCGTTAAAAAGATGTATTAAGTTGAGATCTGCCAAGTGACTCTTCAAATGGCAATGACATGTGCAACTTACTGAATTGGGCATCTGTTTATTTGTGACTGTGAAACAATGGTCATTTTCTGGACAATGGTTCTCCATATTTCATCAGGTAAGGTTCAAACTGGTGTGGCACAACAGTTAATGTAATTGAGCACGCTATTGATTTGATTGATACCAGAAGCAGAGAGAAAGATCCTGAACAGAAGAGCCCACACTAGTTTCTCAATTTATAGATTACAGCATGGCAAAAGGCTCCACAGTCCAACCTTCCCATGCTGCCCTTCAATTCAGTTCAGTTTGGTTTATTGTCACAATTACGAGAAGCTTTTGTTGCATGCTAACCAGCCAGCAGAAAGACAATACATGATTTCAGTCATGCCATTGGCAGTGTACAAATGCACATTAAGGGAATAATGTTTAGTGCAAGGTAAAGCCAGTAACGTCCGATCAAAGCTAGTCTGAGGATCCCCAATGAGGTAGATAGTAGTTCAGAACTGCTCTCTGGTTGCAGAAGGACGGTTCAGTTGCCTGATAGCAGCTGGGAAGAAACTGTCCCTGAATCTAGAGCTGTGCATTTTCACACTTCTATACCTTTTGCCCGATGGGGGAGGGGAGAAGAATGGCCAGGTGCAACTCTTCCTTGATTATGCTGCTGGCTTTGCCGAGGCTATGCTAATCACATTTGCCGCATTTGGCTCATATCCCTCTAAACCATTCCTATTTACATGCCTGTCTAAACATTTTTTTTATTTTTTTTAATTTTATTTTTGTTAGAAGTAAGTACAATAATGTGGTACCACAGTACCTAATACTTGTTGACATCTTACATTTCATAAACAACTTCGTATTTTTAATTTAATAATAAAACAGGAGTAAGGAAGAAAATAATAGAAAAGGAGAGATTGACATAGAGTGGTGCGTGAAATAGAATGATAGCCCGAAAGAAGAAAGAAGAAAGAAGAAGTAGAAAGAGAAAGAGAAAGAGAAAGAGACGAAATAGAGAAAAAAAAAGAAAAAGGAGATTGAAAACGATATACCTATTTAATGTTCCTGGCCACCCGTCACCTGATTCTGAAACATTTCATTTCTATGGTTGTGTTGCGCCATATGCTTGTAAGAAGTCGATAAAAGGAGACCAAATCAATAAGAATTGGTCTACTTTACCTGCTAGAAGGAGTCGCATTTCTTCAAGATATGCCGTTTCCGACATATTTGAAATCCACATTTTGAGCGTTGGTGTTGGCGCATTTTTCCAAAATTTAAGTATGAGTTTTTTTGCCGTTATTAAACCATAATTAAGTAGAGATTTTTAAAACGTATTTAGCTTATTCCCATCTTCCATTGATCCAAAGATAATCATTTCTGTATTAGGTTCAAGTCTTCTATTAAATAGTTTTGTAAAAATTTCAAAAATTTAATTCCAGAATTTATGAAGCTTTATACATGAGGCAAAAGAATGTGTTATAGTGGCATTCTCAGATAAGCATTTATCACAGATGGGAGAGATATTTGGATACATTTTATTCAGTCTAGTTTTCGAGTAGTATAATCTATGTAAAATTTTAAATTTAATTAAATTGTGTTTTGCATTAATCGAACATTTATGTATGTATATCAGGTATTTTTCCCATGTTTCTTTCAAAAAATGTATCTGTAATTCCCGTTCCCAATCTGCTCTGATTGCCTCTGTCGATGGTGATTCTATATTTAAAATGATATTATATAAGTATGATATTAAATTGCATGAATCTGCCTTAATATTCATTGCTTCATCAAATAAATCTAGAGTTAAAATTTGATATCCTGTATGTGTTTTTTCAAATAGTCTCTAATTTGAAGGTATTTAAAGTATTGGTTATATTTCAAGTTGTATTTTAATTGTAATTGTTGAAATGATTTTAAAAAATCCCATTTCCTACAAGCCTCCAATCCTTTTAATTCCCAATCAGCTGTAATTCCCAATCACAGGGAGAGAGTCAGCTCTCTCCCTGTGATTATGAATATTTTAGAACAGTTTGGGGTGTACTCTGGTTATAAACTTAACTACCAATAAAGTGAACTATTACCGATTAACTCATTGGCTAAGCAGCTCCCTCGCTCTTTAACCTCATTCAAATGGGCGGAGGACGGATTTCGCTACCTCGGCGTTTTTATCACAATACCTATATTTGATATATTCCGCACAAACTTCCTGCCTCTGGTTGAGAAAGCTGAAAGAGACTTTGACCGCTGGTCAGTCTTACCGTTATCCCTCGCGGCCCGGATAAATCTGGTCAAGATGGTCGTCCTACCCAAATTCCTGTACCTTTTCCAGCATGTTCCTATATTTATCACTAAATCTTTTTTTGATAAATTAGAAAGGAGAATATCTAAATTTTTATGGGGTAGCAAACCGGCCAGAATTCAAAAGGCGCTACTACAGTCTCCTAAGAGTGACGGCGGTTTGGCACTTCCTGACTTTAGGCGATACTACTGGGCTGCTAACTTGCAAAAAATCCTGTACTGGATGAATGATGATTGCGACCACCTACCGACCTGGGTACACATGGAAAAGGCGAGTTCACATCTCCCGTTGCGGTCTGTCCTATGCTCTCAACTCCCCCTTTCTATAACATCTGCGGGTGCAGGCCCAATTGCGTCCCTCTCGCTCAAGATATGGAGTCAATTTAGGAAAAACTTTGGTTTACAAGGCCCTTCCATCTTGACCCCACTGCTTAAAAATCACATCTTTAAACCTTCAAGTACAGACTCCGCATTCAAAACCTGGCATAGTAATGGCATCAGTAGTATCAAAAACCTATACAAGGATGGTATTTTTTCGTCTTTTGCGGAGCTTTCGTACAACTATAGCCTCCCAAACTCCCACCTTTTTCGTTTTTTCCAGATTAGGAATTTTGTGAAGAAGATATTCCCCCATTTCCCAAATCGTCCCCCTGAAACCCTGACCGATTCCATCCTAGCTCTAGATCCCAACCGGAAGAAATGCATCTCTTTTTTGCACAACTTGTTAGGGTCGGTTATATTGAAACCTTATACCTCATTAAAAGCTGCGTGGGAGGGCGAGCTGAATACGAAACTAACAGACCAGCAATGGGACTCTGCCTTGGATTTGATCCATTCTTCCTCCATATGTGCCCATCATGGCCTAATCCAATGCAAAGTCCTTCACAAAGTCCACTACACAAACGCAAGATTATCTAGAATATACCCCGCTGTTAAAGACACCTGCAACAGATGCAATCAATCCCCTGCCAACCATAGTCATATGTTTTGGTCTTGCCCTAAGCTAGCAACCTTTTGGAGGAGTGCCTTCGACGTGCTAAGCAAAGCCTATGGCCAGACTATTCCTCCAAACCCACTGTCAGCTATTTTTGGTATTCCCCCCAACACCAACCTCTCTGTTGCGTTGAAGCGGGTCCTGGCTATTACAACCCTGTTAGCCCGGAGACTGATTTTGCTTAACTGGAGACTTACCTGTCCCCCGACACACACCCGCTGGATCAAGGAGGTGCTCTACAACTTAAAGCTTGAAAAACTTAGGTTCTCTCTCAAAGGCTCTACCAAGACATTCCTAGATACATGGAACCCTTTCCTGGAACTTGTTAATTTCCGGACTCGGAAGAGGACTGAGTGCCCTCTATCACAGCTCTGTCTTATTGCAGCTGCTATCCCCTCAACCCTTCCCCCCCCCCCTCCCTCCCCACATTTTATTTATCTATTTATTTATTTATTTATTTATCTATTTGTCTATTTATTTATTTATTTATTTATTTATTTATTTTTAAGATCGTATTTGTGTGGATGTGTACGTATGTGAGTGTTGTTTGTTCCCGGGTGGCGAGGGTGGGTAAGGGTAAGGGTAAGGGTTTTGTGGGTCGTTTACATACTGTTGTACAATTATGTCCTGATTATCACTGTCTGTTATCATTGTATGTATGCAAATTGCTGTTAAATTCAAAATGCAAATAAAAAGATTTAAACTAAAATGATATTATATAAGTATGATATTAAATTGCATGAATCTGCCTTAATATTCATTGCTTCATCAAATAAATCTAGAGTTAAAATTTGATATCCTGTATGTGTTTTTTCAAATAGTCTCTAATTTGAAGGTATTTAAAGTATTGGTTATTTTTCAAGTTGTATTTTAATTGTAATTGTTGAAATGATTTAAAAAAATCCCATTTCCTACAAGCCTCCAATCCTTTTAATTCCCAATCTTTCCCAATAGGTATATGTTTTGTCAGTGAGAGATGGTTTAAATGAGGGATTATTTACTATTGGAGATAAAATCGATAAGTTTCTTAATTTCAAAGTTAGTTTTATTTTTTTCCAAATTCGAATTGTGTTGTGGATAATTGGGTTCTTCTTATATATTGTGTTGTTTAATTTTATCGGGGAGAAGAGGATCGTTCCTATATTAAAAGGATAGCAATCCTCTTTCTCCATTCTTATCCATTCTACCTGTTGGGCAGAACTGTCCAACCAATAAATTATGTTTTTAATATGTACTGCCCAGTAGTAGTATAAAATGTTCGGGAGTGTCAATCCCCCAGATTCTTTAGGTTTACATAAGTATTTTCTTTGGATTCTGTGCGATCTGTAGTCCCATGTAAAATTTGTAATATTGGAGTCTAATTTTTTTAAGAAATTTTTTGGTAAGTATATTGGTATTGATTGAAATAGATATAATATTTGTGGTAGAAAAATCATTTTTATAGCATTTATTCTACCTATTAAAGACATCGGCAGGGTTTTCCAGAATTTAATCAACGCATTCAATTTAGTTAATAAAGGCATAAAATTTGCATTAAATAGTGATTTATATTTTCTAGTAATTTGGATACCCAAATACTTGAATTTTTCTGTTGCAATTTAAAGGGAAATTTTAACATGTGTGTCGAGTCTTGGGGTTTTAACGTCATAATTTCACTTTTATTCTAATTTATTCTATATCCTGAAAAGGAGCCAAATTCCTCTATTAAATTTAGTATATTTGGTATACTAACTTGCGAATTTGTAATGTATAATAATACGTCGTCTGCGTATAGGGACATTTCATTATTTGAATCTTTGGTATTATATCTCCGTATATTCGGATGGCTTCTTATACTTTCTGCTAAAGGTTCTATCACAAGGGCAAATAGCAGGGGTGATAGTGCACACCCCTGTCTATTGCCCTTCGATAAATGAAATTTTAAAGATAACATATTGTTGGTCAGTATTCTAACAGTCGGCTTGTCATATAATAATTTTACCCATGAGATAAAATTCTCTCCCGTGTTAATTTTTTGAAATACTTTATACAGATATTGCCATTCTACTTGATCAAATGCTTATTCTGCGTCCAATGAAATAATTGATACATCTTCTTCTTCAGTTTTTTGTGAATACATTATATTTAACAAGCGTCTCAAATTGTTGGCTGAGTATCTTTTAGGTATAAACCCCGTTTGATCCGGGTTTATTAGTTTACTAACGTATTTACTCAGTCTTCTCGCTAAAGTCTTTGCTAGTATTTTCTGATCTGTATTTAAGAGTGCTATAGCTCTATATGAACCTGGTTCTTCTAGATCTTTATCTTTTTTTGGTATGTGTAATAGTTGATTCAGCTAATGTTTCTGGTAATGTGTTTTCTTTAAAGGCATGAGTATATCATTTTTGTAGGCGCGGAGAAATTATCTTGTGGAATCTTTTGTAGAATTCATTACAAGACAACACATAGAAGGGTACGATCCTAATGGAGGCAAATAGGATTAGCGTGATGGGCAATCAGGTCAACATGGACACAGTGGGTTGAAGGGCCTGTATCATGCGATACGATCCTGTGGCTCTATATTTAATCATTTGAAAGGTCTGAAAGATGGATACCGAGAGAACGTGTTCACCCGCGAGCTGAAAATAACTAGAGGCACTCAAAATAAAGAAGCCGCTGAAATCCAATAGAAAATTCAGAAGAAACTTCACTCAAAGGGATGGAGTACACAGCTCAATGTGTTTATGGGGAGGCTGGAGCACATGAGGTAGAGGGAGTAGATTAACCTGACACATTTAGATGAGGAACAATAGGAGGATGGCTTAGTGGAGCATAATTGTGGCCACAACTAACTCAGCTATTTCGATGGCATTATTCTATGTTATTTTACGTAATCCTTATGTGTATGGTTACCAAGGAGATTTTCTTAAACACCAAGCAGACTGGCATTGTACACAAAGTTATGCACCATAGATTGTGAAATTGTTTTTGTAGCTTGTAGATCCATTAATTACTTCAGGCATTTAGGCAGTGTTTTTCTTTTCCAATACTTGAATGAGTTGGTGATCAACAACCCTGACAGTAATTTCTGACAACCTTTTGTTCTGGAAGCTCAGTTCCAGAGAGGCTCACTGCCGATGTCTGCCTTATTGAAATTGTCATTTTTACAACAAAGAACATTTATTGTTTGTGCTGGAGCATTCATAGGCCAATCTACCCAATGAGTACAGACCCAGTGCTATCAAACGCTCTTCGTACGATAACCCAATCATCCCTGGGTCATTTTCATAAACATCACCTGTACCCTCTCTAATGCCAGCACATCCCTCCTCAGATATGGGGCCCAAAAGTGCTCACATTATTCCAAATATGGTCTGACCAGTGCCTCATAAATAATTTAATCAACGCATTCAATTTAGTTAATAAAGGCATAAAATTTGCATTAAATAGTGATTTATATTTTCTAGTAATTTGTATACCCAAATACTTGAATTTTTCTGTTGCAATTTTCAAGGGAAATTTTAACAGGTGTGTCGAGTCTTGGGGTTTTAACGTCATAATTTCACTTTTATTCCAATTTATGCTATATCCTGAAAAGGAGACAAATTCCTCTATTAAATTTAGTATATTTGGTATACTAACTTGCGAATTTGTAACATATAATAATACGTCGTCTGCGTATAGTGAAATTTTATTATTTGAATCTTTGGTATTATATCCCCGTATATTCGGATGGCTTCTTATAGTTACTGCTAAAGGCTCTATCACAAGGGCAAATAGCAGGGGTGATAGTGCACACCCCTGTCTATTGCCTCTTGATAAATGAAGTTTTAAAGATAACATATTGTTAGTCAGTATTCTAGCAGTCAGCTTGTCATATAATAATTTTACCCATGAGATAAAATTCTCTCCCATGTTCAATTTTTGCAATACTTTATACAGATATTGCCATTCTACTTGATCAAATGCTTATTCTGCGTCCAATGAAATAATTGATACATCTTCTTCTTCAGTTTTTTGTGAATACATTATATTTAACAAGCGTCTCAAATTGTTGGCTGAGTATCTTTTAGGTATAAACCCCGTTTGATCCGGGTTTATTAGTTTACTAACGTATTTACTCAGTCTTCTCGCTAAAGTCTTCGCTAGTATTTTCTGATCTGTATTTAAGAGTGCTATAGCTCTATATGAACCTGGTTCTTCTAGATCTTTATCTTTTTTTGGTATGTGTGATAGTTGATTCAGCTGATGTTTCTGGTAATGTGTTTTCTTTAAAGGCATGAGTATATAATTTATGTAGGCGCGGAGAAATTATCTCGTGGAATCTTTTGTAGAATTCATTACAAGACAACACATAGAAGCGTACGATCCTAATGGAGGCAAATAGGATTAGCGTGATGGGCAATCAGGTCAACATGGACACAGTGGGTTGAAGGGCCTGTATCATGCGATACGATCCTGTGGCTCTATATTTAATAATTTGAAAGGTCTGAAAGATGGATACTGAGAGAACGTGTTCACCCGCAAGCTGAAAATAACTAGAGGCACTCAAAATAAAGAAGCCACTGAAATCCAATAGAAAATTCAGAAGAAACTTCACTCAAAAAGTGATGAGGATATGGATGGAGTACACAGCTCAGGGGAGGCTGGATGGTACATGAAGTAGAGGCAGTAGATTACCCTGACACATTTAAATGGGGAACAATAGGAGGATGGCTTAGTGGAGCATAATTGTGACCTCAACTAACTCAGCTTTTTCGATGGCATTATTCTATGTTATCTTACATAATCCTTATGTGTATGGTTACCAAGGAGATTTTCTTAAACACCAAGCAGAACTGGCATTGTACACAAAGTTATGCACAATAGATTGTGAAATTGTTTTTGTAGCTTGAACATCCATTAATTACTTCAGGCATTTAGGCAGTGTTTTTCTTTCCAATACTTGAGTGAGTTGGTGATCAACAATCCTGACAGTAATTTCTGACAACCTTTTATTCTCGAAGCTCAGTTCCCGAGAGGCTCACTGCCAATGTCTGCCTCATTGAAATTGTCATTTTTACAACAAAGAACATTTATTGTTTGTGCTGGAGCATTCATAGGCCAATCTAGCCCTGAGTTTTGCACCTTGGACCTGGAGCCAGTCTCTTATCCAGAAATGTAATTGCTTATTTGTTGTTTTATTTCCCTGCATGTAACCGAAGATCGGACTTGTTTTCCAGAGTGAGTTGCAGTAACAACCATTTCAGACCATGTCCTGACCCGATGCGTCGCCTGTCCATATCCTCAAATAATAGTCCAAAGAATGGTCCTGACCCAAAACATCGCTTACCCATGTCCTCCAGAGAAGACTGAAGCCTGGACCAAAACGTCATCTGTCCATGTTCTCCAAAGATGCTGCCCGACCCACTGAGTTACTCCAGCACAGTGTGTTCTTCTCAATATTGCAGCATCTGCAGTTTCTTGTGTCAAATACTATTTCAGAGTTATTCTGTGCCACTCCAAAAATCTGAAGGTCGCCAATTCAAAACAGAACACTGCACCTTGAAAAAACCAGCACACATACCAGGCAGCCATTGATGTATAGGAAGGAACTGCAGATGCTGGTTTAAATAAAAGATAGACCCAAAAACGTTGGGGTAACTCACTGGGTCAGACAGCACCTCTGGAGAAAAGGAATAGATGACGTTTCGGGTTGAGACCCTTCTTCAAGGGGATTGTAAGTTTTTATTTCATTTTTTTAAGCTCCTTGTTATTTCCCAATGAAACTCCTAAACTCTTGGGCACTGCAGCCTAATCTAGAAATCAACTACAATTGAAAAACCAAAACACCTGCCGGTGTCGGAAATCTGAAATTAAAACAAAAGTGCTGGAAATACTCAGCAGACCAGACAGTAACTGCGGAGGAAAATGTCGAGTTAAAATTTCAGCTCAAAGACCCTAAAACATTTCAATGAAAATTGACAGCACTGAGGAAGGGCATTTGACCTGAAATGGCAACTCTGTTTCTCTCTCTGACCTGCATTTTATGTTCAATGCTAATAAATCAACATCTGCTATCACCAACTGCCCCACCCAGCTCTGCCTGCAGCCACTGAGAAGCCAGTTCCACTGGTTTGAGTTCCTACGGGGTGGAATGGTAAGTGACAGGTTTGATGGAAGTACAGCAACCCTTACTGTGCACATTCGTGACATGAGGATTTTGACTGCCCAGCCATTTACATGGAGTCGAGTTGTTGTTCACTGCCAAGATAATTTTTGTTTACAAAGGATTATAATTAAACATGACCGTCATTCAATTTAACTTGCTTCTGTTTTTCTTCAGATCTGATGTCGCAATAAAATTCAACTAAAACTGGCCGCAAATGAGGACCAACCTCAGGAGGTTTAAAACTTTAAGGCAGGTTCAAATTTTGACCAGGATCAATTTTTTTGGTATTCCTGCCCAACCAGCTCATCCCCAGGATCACTGCATTGTTACAACCACTGGCACATATGGAAGACAAATTGGGCAGCACAGTGACACAGCTGGAAGAGCTGCTGCCTCACAGTTCCAGTGACCCGTGTTTGATCCTGATCTCTGGTAACCTCTGGTGGGTCTTCCCAAATGTGCAGTTGGTAGGTTAATTGGCAAGGTATATTTCCCCATGTGAATGAATGAGTGGTAGAATTATGTGCAGCAGACGTCATGAGCGTAATCTAGCATCTAGCTGAAGTGGGGTTGGGAGGTGTTGACCAGAAACTGGAGCGAATAAGTTACAGAGAAAATTGCCGGAGAACAAGATTGCTCTGTAAACCAGCGAAGGCGACTATTCAACTTATCCAATGTCATAAAGGAATATGGAAATATGAATTTAAAAAAATAAATTAGCTGTCAATGTATGAAGCCACAAAACCCGTGCCTCACTAGCTTCCCTTCGCATTGCTCAGCGTAACCCAGTGGATACTAATACATTTAAAAAGAACATATAACAAAAGGGAAATGAATGCATGGTTGATGGATCAATTCTCATGTCAGTGGGCAAGAGTATTGTGTAGTTATATATGTGGTTAGCACTGTTAATAAATCATAGAACAGGGAAGAGGCACTTCAGTCCACTAACTGTTGTTAAGGACCTTGCCATTAACTGCAAACGTTCCTTTTACATTTGACCTTGCAAACTATAACACCTCACACTTGACTGAATTAAATTCCATCCGCCATTTTTCTGTCCATATCCATGAATGGCTTTGATCGCCTTCTTCACTGTCCACAACACCAGCAACTGTTGTGTTGTCTGCAAATTTACAACTAATCCATCTATATTTTTGTTTTTATTTACATCACCAACAACAGAGTTCCCAGAACTGATCCCTGAGGAACACTACTGGTGACAGACCTCCACCCAGAACAGCACTTTTCCACCATTACCCTCTGCTTTCTAGAGCAAAACTATCATGTCACCATGGATCCCATGCATCTTAATTTTCCGATTTTGATGAGCCTGCCACAAGGGGCCATGTCAAATGTCTTACTAAAGTCCATGTAGTCAACTCTAGCCTTATCAATCTCCTTTGTCACCTTCTCAAAGCTCAATCAGGTTTGTAAGATAGGAATAAGGACAATTTACAACCAAAGCCAAATAGCCTACAAACCTGTTCGTCTTTGGAATGTGGGTGGAAACCGGATCTCCTGGGGAAAATCCCATGCAGGTCACGGGGAGAACGTACAAACTCTGTACAGACAGCACCCATAGTCAGGATCGAACCTGGGTCTCTGGCGCTGTAAGGGAGCAACTCTACAACTGCGTCACCATGCCACAATTGCTGGCTGTATTTCTGTACCTGGCTTTTATTTCAGGTTGAAATCGTTATTCCGAAACCTCAACAATAGTCTTTACCACTGGAAAAGATTATATCCCACTTGACTTTGTTTTGTTGATTATCGCAATAAATAAACTTCCACTGAGATAGGTGTGGATCTTTTAAGTATATACAGTATACATTGCCAGCAGCTTTCATGTAATGTTACTTTTGTTTGGCACTTGAAAGTACTTTTACAGTAGGTACAAATTACATCATATTATTATTTATTTAAAGCCTGAAGGCAGCTCCAGTAAGAGTCGGAGCTGGAGGGATGGCATATTCCAGGCCGATGTGTCTGGATCAAGATACCGGTGGAGTAAGCCGCTGGAGGCCCTGCCAGAGCCTGGGACTTGATTAGATCAGTCGCTGCTCCCAGTTGCTGAGCGCACAAATCGGATGCAGCCTGCAGGGGCACAAAGCAGCCGAGCAATGGTGGAGGACACCAACAACATCACCTGGCCAGGGTGACCCTTTCAACTTCAACTGAATGCGTCGCCAGCACAACGGGCTTTTACAGCAAAAACAACACTCTTACATTGTTAACTTTGAATATGTCACACAAAATGGTGCCATAACTATGGTCTTGTTTACTGTTTCAGTGTAATGTACTATTCCTACACTCTTACACTTAAGTGTGATTATGCCTATGAATATTAAGAATTTACTGAACTCTTTCCAAAATGGAATTTTACTGCACCTGGGTACATGCGACTATAAAGTACTATTGAACCATTGATTGATTGAATTGATTGAGAAATACAGCATGGAAACAGGCCCTACTACTCACTTAATTCACATCAACCATTCACACTAGTTCTACATTATTCCACTTTTTCATCCACTCCCTACACAGTAGCAACAATTTACAGAAGCCAATTTACTTACAAACCTGTACATCTTTGGGATGTGGGAGGAAACCAGAGTACCTGGCCGGATCCCACAGGGAGATAGGGAGAAACGTGCAAACTACATGCTGAGAGCACCTGAGGTCAGAATCGAACCTGGATCTTTGATGCTGTGAGACAGCAACTCCACCTACTGCACCATTGTGCTGGCCCTGAAATTCTCATTCCCTGACCAGGAATCGAACACAGGCCACAACCTCTGAATCGTAACCACTGGAATATTTACTCTATAGTTTTTGACACGATGGTCACATGTACACCCTTTGGTTAAGATTGCAAACTACGTGCAGACCAATGTTTTTTTCTGTAAACACTTCCTGCAGAGTCTTATTTCTGTCTACATTTTTCTGTTTCTATCATCTGTTTTAACCCTGGCTCCTTTCCCAGACTGTTCTGGAGATTAGTTGTCTGACTTGTCAGTATCTTTATCCATCTTCATTGGGATTATTGTATTTCAGTCATTTCCGCAGCCAGCACTCTAGTAAGTTTCTCCTTCCTAAACATAGTTCTCTGCAGATCTGGAAATACTGATCTACCTATCTTCCTTCCATTTCTTACCATTGAACTGCATTGACCAGCAGTATCTGTAAGTCTTTAAGGAAATGGTCACTACGTTCACCTGCACATTATAACGTCTGATCTGAAGAAGGGTCTCGATTTGAAACATCACCTATTCCTTTTCCCCAGAGATGCTACCGGACCCGAAGAGTTACTCCAGCATTTTGTGTCTGTCTTCGGTGTAAAACAGCATCTGCATTTTCTTCCTACACGTTATATCATATACTGTAGATGGATCTAATAGATCTAATCGTTGCATCTCCCCCTTTCCTAATCGGCCACCATTCAGATTTTTAAAAAAACAGGAAAGTAGACTATTATCTGAATGGTGGCCGATTAGGAAAGGGGGAGATGCAACGAGACCTGGGTGTCATGGTACACCAGTCATTAAAAGTAGGCATGCAGGTGCAGCAGGCAGTGAAGAAGGCGAATGGTATGTTAGCTTTCATAGCAAAAGGATTTGAGTATAGGAGCAGGGAGGTTCTACTGCAGTTGTACAGGGTCTTGGTGAGACCACACCTGGAGTATTGCGTACAGTTTTGGTCTCCTAATCTGAGGAATGACATTCTTGCCATAGAGGGAGTACAGAGAAGGTTCACCAGACTGATTCCTGGGATGTCAGGACTTTCATATGAAGAAAGACTGGATAGACTCGGTTTGTACTCGCTAGAATTTAGAAGATTGAGGGGGGATCTTATAGAAACTTACAAAATTCTTAAGGGGTTGGACAGGCTAGATGCAGGAAGATTGTTCCCGATGTTGGGGAAGCCCAGAACAAGGGGTCACAGTTTAAGGATAAGGGGGAAATCTTTTAGGACCGAGATGAGGAAAACATTTTTCACACAGAGAGTGGTGAATCTCTGGAATTCTCAGCCACAGAAGGTAGTTGTGGCCAGTTCATTGGCTATATTTAACAGGGAGTTAGATGTGGCCCTTGTGGCTAAAGGGATCAGGGGGTATGGAGAGAAGGCAGATACAGGATACTGAGTTGGATGATCAGCCATGATCATATTGAATGGCGGTGCAGGCTCAAAGGGCCGAATGGCCTACTCCTGCACCTATTTTCTATGTTTCTATGTTTTCTATGTAACTTCAGCTTGTCACGCATGCTGAATTTTTCAAATAGCTTGTCGCAATTTATTCTAACTTTCCCAGATTATGAAAAATTCTAAATGTTTTTCTGCTATTCATGAAAGAATGCAGTGGATTTCCTCTTCGTCATGCCTCTCCAAAAGGAATGATTGTAATTTGACTTAAAATTGCTCAAACTACACAGTTGCAAATGATCCAACGCCATCATTAAGTTTGCTGACGACACCACGGTGGTAGGACTGATCAGTGACAACGATGAGTCAGCCTACAGAGAGGAGGTCCAGCACCTGACAACCTGGTGTGCCAACAATAACCTCGTCCTCAACTCCAAGAAGACGAAGGAAATTATTGTCGACTTCAGGAAGGTCAGAGGAGGCAGTCATACCCCCATCCATATAAACGGGACTGAGGTGGAGCGCGTCTCCAGCTACAAATTCCTCGGGGTACATATCTCGGAGGATTTGTCCTGGTCCCTCAACACCTCCAAGCTGATCAAAAAGGCACACAGCGCCTTTACTTCCTGAGGAGGCTCAAGAAAGCCCACCTGTCCCCCCAGATACTGACCAACTTCTACCGCTGTACCATCGAGAGCATCCTGACCACCTGCTTCACGGTATGGTACAGCAGCTGCACTGTTGCGGACAGGAAGGCACTACAACGGGTGGTGAAAACCGCGCAGCACATCATCGGTGCCCCGCTCCCTGCCTTGGATGCCCTCCACCGAAAACGGTGTCTGAGACGCGCTGGGAAGATCATTAAAGACCCCTCCCACCCCAACCATGGACTGTTTGCCCTCCTCCCATCAGGGAGATGGTACAGGAGCCTCAGGTCTCGTACCAGCAGGATGAGGAACAGCTTCTACAATTATACCATCACATTGCTGAACTCGGAGTCCCGCCGATAGATTTCTCCGGTCCCTCCGTCCCCATTGTTTAATTATTCTGTATTTTTGATTATTCTGTATCTTCTTTTTTTTAAATTTCTATATGCACTACTACTACGGACTGACGCAAAACTGCATTTCGTTGTACCCATACTTAGTATTTGTGCAATGACATTAAAGTTGAATTGAATTGAATTGAGTTATTGTGGTTGTTTTTCATTTGTTCGATACACTTGTATGCAAGAGTCAAGTCACCAGTATCATTCATGCACAGTATTATTTACTTCCTGAGTGCAGCCAGAACGTTAAGGATTTGTGGTCACCAGAATGCTGCTACTTAATTTGGCTTTTGTGCCAAATGATCGAAGGAGTCATCCACCCATCATTCACTTGCGGCCCAACTTGCGTTCCAGTGTGAGCTCCTTGATAAGGAGTAATGAACCCACCAAATGAGCTTTGCAAGCTGGTTGCATGGAAATTGCATCCCAAATTGCCTATCATTGAAGTGTGGACAGGGAGGGAGGGTGATGTGACCTCTCTCAGGGGTACTGATGGTGTTACCCGCAGTGACGCTTCACGTCACTGCTGTCTGGCAAACCTCCACACGTATTTGGCTATGCTTTGGCAAGCCTCAAACTGCCAAAGCCTATATTTCAACTTCACTATCTTGGCCCAACATTTGGATTCCCATTGTAAGGGTTCGTAAGTTCCTATGTCATAGAGTCATAGAGTGATACAGTGTGGAAACAGGCTCTTCAGCCCAAATTTCCCACACCGGCCAACATGTTCCAGCTACACTAATCCCACCTGCCAGCATTTGTTCTATAATCCTTCCAAACCTGCCCTCTCCATGTTCCAGGACCAGAAAAAGGCCATTCGGCCCATTAAGTCTACTCCGTCATTCAATTATGGCTGATTTATCTTTCCCTGTCAACCTATTTTTCTTAATTCTGCTTATTGAAAATGGGGTTAAAAAAAACAGACATCGCTAAATTAACTGATGCATTGCTTCCAATATGATCACAGACATTCTGTCCCTGTTTATGCCTTTGCTTCCCAGAAGGGGAATATTGCTATATTTAAGAGGGAGTTAGATGTGGCCCTTGTGACTAAAGGGATCAGGGGGTATGGAAAGAAAGCAGGTACAGGATACTGAGTTGGATGATCAGCCATGATCATATTGAATGGCGGTGCAGGCTCGAAGGGCCGAATGGCCTACTCCTGCACCTATTTTCTATGTTTCTAAGGTAAACTCGCATGGCAGGTGGTAATGTGTAGGTTGAAGAAGTATAACATTGTGCAGTAGGAGACAAACGGAGATGGGCACAATTTTCTGAGCAGTAAACAAAGGGGAAAAAAAAATCAAATTAAACAAATTCTATTGCTGCAAACACATGATGCAATTTAATTTTGCTATGTGATCTTGTCATCCATTTAGAAGCAGAATGTTACATCGTCCACAAAAGGACACAAAGTGCTGGAGTAACTCAACAGGTCAGGCAGCATCTCTTATAAGCATCAACAGGTGACATTTCGGGTCGAGATCCTTTTTCACTAATTGTTGGTGGGGAGAAGAAAGCTGGAAAAGGGGAGAGAGAGGCAAGGCAAAATGTCGACACGGGCAAGGGTGTTTTTTTAACCGGCATATATTTGGCATAAAGGCCAGAGATAAGAACAGTAGGTGTGAGACAGGTTTGAAGAGTTGCAGATTGTGAAGCCAGGGGGAGGAAAGTAGCGGGTGGGCGGGGCAGGGGGGGGGGGTGGTGTGGGGGGAGGTGGGGGATAGAGTTGGGGTGGGGGGGGGGTGTAGAGGGGAGAAATAGTTGGGAGTCCAGGCACAGGGGATGGAAGAGAGAGGGGAGACAGGGTCGTTTGGGGTTAGATAGAGATTACTTAAAATGTGAGAATTTGAAGTTAATATTGAAAGGGATGCCAATGCAATACATGTTTTTGTACAGAACAATATTTATTTTATCTGCGTTTGGTTGTTTTATTTCTACAGATAATTCTTGAGTAAGATTCTGACACCTCATGGATTTTGCCCTCATGGTCAAAATAGTAGAGCATAGTTAATTTAGAAATCATAGTCCAGACTGTTTATATCCTGATGCAATCTATCGACCCATAAAGTTGTATATCCATTTTCCTTCACACATTCTGCCTGACTCATCGAGTTCCTCCAGCAGTTGCAAGTAACTCTTGTTAAATTCTCCATGCAAACCCCCCCCCCCCCCCCCCCCCCCCGAAAGGTGACAAGATTTTTCTCAATTGATGGGGTCCAGTGCTTCCAAATCCCCCCTCGACTCGAAAGCCACAGATCCCTACTCTCCTTTCTTCTGGAGGCTTCACTTACTTTGAAATATTCTGTCACTCAGCAGTCCAGGTGTGTGCACAATACTGGAAGAAGAGCCTGCCACTTGAGGTAAGAGTTGGGAGTTCAGCTCAAAGTAAGTAAGTAAGTAAGTTTATTGGCCAAGTATTCACATACATGGAATTTGCCTTGGTGCTCCGCCCACAAGTAACACATGACATACAGTGACAGTTACAAAAGACTCAGGAAACAATAATAATACATTAATGTTAAAACACCATTGAACAAGCATGTGAACCAACAAAATACCAGATCAAAGGGAGGCTACAGATTTTTGGCTGTTGAGTAGAGCAACTACTCGTGGATAAAAACTGTTTTTATGTCTGGCTGTGACAGTCCAGAGTTGCCTTCCAGAGGGAAATGATTCAAAGAGTTTGTGGCCAGGGTGAGAGGGGTCAGAGATGATCTTGCCCGCTCGCTTCCTGGCCCTTGCAGTGTACAGTTCATCAATGGAGGGAAGGTTGCAGCCAATAACCTTCTCTGCTGTTCGGACGATTCGCTGCAGCCTCCAGGTGTCGTGCTTGGTGGCTGAGCCAAACCAGACCATGATGGAGAAGGTGAGAACAGACTCTACGATGGCCGTGAAGAATTGGACCATCGTTGCCTGTGGCAGATTGTGCTTCCTCAGCTGCCGCAGGAAGTACATCCTCTGTTGTGCCTTTTTGACTGTGGAGTCGATGGTAGCCTCCCACTTAAGCTCCTTGGAGATGATGGCTCCCAGGAACTTAAAAGACTCCACAGATGTGACTGTGGTGTTGTTGATGGTGAGTGGGGTGAGGGGATGGGGAGCTCTCCTAAAGTCTACAATCAATTCCACTGTCTTAAGAGCATTGAGCTCCAGGTTGTTGCGATGGCACCAGGACGCCTGCTGTGACACTTCCTGTCTGTAGGCAGATTCTTCCCCATCCTGGATCAGTCCAATCAGGGTTGTGTCATCCGCAAACTTGAGAAGCTTGACAGAGGTGTCTGTGGAGGTGCAGTCATTGGTGTAGAGAGAGTAAAGGAGAGGAGAGAGTACGCAGCCTTGCGGTGCTCCTATGCTGAGTGTTTGCGTGTCTGAGATGTGCTTTCCCAGCCTCACATGCTCTAGGTGGCATGAACAGGGATTACAGGGAATCAGTTTCATTTGTAGCCATTGTTGGAAGTTTGCTAAGGATCTAATTTGCTTAGGTTCCAGTAGAAAATCGAGGTTTCAAGGTTTCATGGTCAAGGGCAGTTTTCTGTCACATGTACCAGTTAAGCTACAGTGAAATCAGGCAGAACAATTTGGTCATGGCATTATCTTCCTCCATGTGGTAAAGCAATCTGGCTAAGGAGACAAACCTGTGATTTGGATTATTTTTACTTTCAGACTTCCTTGAACTACTGCAGCCTGTGCAGGGAAGTAATTTCCATAACGCTCTGGGCAGAAAATACCAGAATGTGACACAACACCAATGAGGAAATCACAATACATTTCCCAATGATCTGTGACTTGAAGAGGAACTTTGAAATGGCAGTTCGATGTCCTTGTTCTCTAAGATAATATATGGATGTTGGCTTGAGGAAGTTCGGAGATAATTGTTAATGACCCAGTCATTCTCACAAACATGGTACTGCAGTGTTTATTAAGACACTTACAGTGTACTACAACATGTTGCTTCAGCTATGTAGCGGCAAATAGACTAACAGCACAAGCTGGGTTAAGATATAATGAACCGTGTAGTAGGCGCAACTTCTAATAATAATGCACTACATTTGTTAGTGTGGAGTAACCAATTTACATCTTTCCTTCTAGAAATAAAAGTGAAGCACATCTAAATGCAAGTGGCCTACAAGAATAAACACACAAATAGGTGATGGCTGAGTAATACAGTACTCGAAACGCTAATAGCGCATACAGGGACGTATAGATGGCTTAAACAAATTCCCCATACCTAAGGGGTGGCCTACAAACCCATCCCGCGCGTGTGCGGTACAGATCCGCGTCTCCTCCCTTCACCGGGGAAGTAACCGGGGACCCGTTGGGGTGAACACGGAGAATCCGGTGAGCGGGGCGCTGAATGTTGTGGTGAGGGCGTAGGGGACATGGCTAGTGGCTGACCTGCAGCAGCAGAGTGCGAGGGAAGAGACAGTCCAACAGTAGAAGAGTACATCAGACACGTGACTTCTGGATATGAGACCCCAGAACATGGTTCCTTCACTGGAAGGAGATGTTGGCGCTCACCAGATATGAAAGAGGCTCCTTGGCAGGGCTGTGGATGTGACCCAAAAGGCCATAGCCCTTGTTGTTCTGAATGCGAACAACTTGCCCACTAGAGAGAGGTTTAAGTGGTTTGCTGGACTTGTCGAAAGATCGTTTTTGTTCATCGCGTTTCAGTTGGAGTTGTTTCTGGACAACAGGAGGTGACAAATTCATTTCACTTGCACTTTATGTGCAATGTGACGAATAAAACTGATTGATTGATTGATTGATTGATTGATTGATTGATTGATTGATTGATTGATTGATTGATTGATTGATTGATTGATTGATTGATTGATTGATTGATTGATTGATTGAACGGACCTGTAGCTGCAGCAGCAGCTGGGACATGCGCAGGGCAGCGCGGGTCTGCCGAGGTATCAGGCCAACTGGGCTGGAGACCCCAGTATTGGCTCACGGGCGATGTTCCTTAAGTTAAGCAGGTCCAAGAATACATCAGATTTAGCACGGTGTGAGCACTCCATTAATTGTTTGGCGCTACGGACCGCCCGTTCTGCGAGTCCGCTGGACTGTGAAAAATCAGGACTGCTGGTGACATGGCGGAAATCCCACCGTTGAGCAAAGTTTTTGAAACACTGGCTAGTGAACTGACTGCTGTTATCAGACAGGAGGCGTGCAAGGGCACCGTGCACAGAGAAGTGGTGTGACAGCTTTTGGATGACTGTGTCGGATGTGAAGGAGTAGGTCTATTTCGAACCAGCCTGAATACGAGTCCACGAGAACCAGATAGTGTTTTCCACGCCACTCGAATATGTCGGTAGCGACCGTGGAGCAAGGGTTGTTTCTGCTGGTGGGGTGTTAGGCTGTTGCAGACAGCGGAGGCTTCGACTTTTTCGCGTATATACTCGGTCATACCGGGCCAGTAAAACATGATCTTTGCTCATTGTAAAGTCGCTTCCACACTGGGGTGGCTCCTGTGGATGGCATCAAAGTACTTGTCCTGAAGAACAGCTGGGATGGCTGCTTTGTGACCCTTGATTATGACCCTGTCCTGTAGCACCAGTTTGTCGCGAGCCAGGTAGTACGGATGAATCGCAAGCGTTGTTTATCCAGCCAGCCACGCCGGATGACTGAGGACAGTAGTTGTAAGGTTTTATCTGCAGCCATGTGCTCTGCCCAATCTGCTTAGGCATTCAGTAGGTACGTACGACATCATCATTGCTGTGAACTGGTCTTGTTCTGAGGGCTGTTGTTTGCTGGTTTTGCGTGGGGCTTTTGATAGCGTGTCAGCTAGGTGCATGTCCTTGCCCTTTTTGTAGATTATTGTGAAATCGAAACATTGTAGCTGCATCATCATCCATTGCAGGTGAGCCGGAGCGGCGTGAATGGGCTTGTTCAGAATGGTGACCAGCGGCAGGAAGATTATGGAGATTCATCATGTCGAAGAGGATTCGCCTAAACTTCTACAGGTGCATGGTAGAGAGCATTCTGACTGGTTGCATCGTGGCCTGGTTCAGCAACTTAAACGTTCAGGAGCAAAAAAGACTACAAAATGTTGTGAACACTGCGTTGACCTCTCCACCGTCGAAGGGATCTATCATAGTCGCTGCCTCAAAAAGGCAGCCAAAATCATCAAGGACCCACACCATCCTGGCCACACACTCACCACACCACTGCCATCAGGAAGAAGGTACAGGAGCCTGAAAACTGTAATGTCCAGGTCCAGGAACAGCTACTTCCCCACAGCCATATTGCTATTAAACACAACGAATAAGCTATGAGCTCTGATTTACAAAAGACTATATTATTATATGCTATTTGCACTATATTTGTTATTTATTGAACTTTGACTTTTATTTCCCCGTTATGTACAATGTTTACATATTCACATATTCTGTTGTGCTGCAGCATGTAAGAATTTCATTGTCCCGCCCGGGACATGACAATAAAACACTTGACTTTTGCCTCTTGGTCTGTTTCCACAATCACGGACTTGCCAAAAATAAAGTATTTGAATTTCGTGCAGGCAAAAACCACGGCAAGCAATTCCTTTTCGATCTGGGCATAACGTTGTTCAGTCTCAGACAGGTTACGGGAGACGTAAGCAACAGGTCTGTAGTCACCTTCGGTGGAAGTCTGTAGGCAAGCAGCGCCAAGTCAATATTGGGATGCATCACACGTGAGCGTCATGGGCAACTCCAAAGCAAAGTAGGTGAGGGTTGGAGCACTGGCCAGCTGCAACTTAAGGATTTCAAAAGCTCTCTGATGTTATGGGTACCAGGACCAGGCAGTGTCCTTGTGAGTCATTTCCCGCAGGAGGGCAGATATATCACTGAGGTTGGGAATTAATTTCCCCAAGTAGTTGACCATGCCCAGGAATCTCTGTAAACTCGTAACATCAGTGGGAGCTGGCATCTCGTTGATGGCAGTAGTCTTGGAGGGGTCCGGTCTGAAGCCATCACTGTTGACCTCTGTGACACGAAATTTGCATTTTAGAGGGTTGAGCTTGAGATTAATGTCTTTAGCATGGACTAGTACCTTTTTCATATTGGCATCATGTTTAGCCGTGTTGCGTCCGGCAATGAGAATATCATCGACAATGATGGCGCACGGGTACCCCGCAAAAAATTGTTCCATTGTGCGTTGGAAAACCTCACTAGCAGAGTTGATGCTAAAGGGCATCCGCAGGAATTTATAGCGGCCAAAGGGGGTGCCGAACGTGGAGAGATTGGACGCGTCAGGATCCAGTGGGATCTGCCAAAACAAACTTTTGGCATCCAGAACAGAAAACACGCATGCACTGCCTATCTGAGCAGCAACTTCCTCTACTGTACGCATTGGATAGTGTGGGTGTCTGATCACTGTGTTTACATCTCTGGGGTTCATGCAGATTCGGATTTCTTTCTTGTTCTTCTTTGTTGCCACCACCATGGTGGAAACTCAGTCAGACGGGTCGGTGACCGTAGCAATGACATTCAGGGACACCATCCGCTGGAGCTATTATATATTGTCGCACATAGCACGTGCAATACGGTATGGTGCTCGGACCACAGGTAGGACATTTGGATCAGTGGCGATGTTGTACTTGATGGGCAGCTTTCCAAACTTGTCGTCAAATAGTTCTTTGTATTGTGAAAGTATCTCCTGAGTGGAGCCCTCAGTGGGAGAAATTTGATAGACAGCAGGCCCAAAGGTATCCAGTCCTAGATCCTGGCATGCGTTAATGCCAAGCAGAGTTGCAGAATTCCCACAGACAATGAAAAACTTCAGTTTGTGAGCTTGTGACTCCAGGCAGCAATTCAGTTCAGTTTCTCCAAGTGGGAGCAGTTCCCCTCCCCCGTAGGCTTGCAAAGTGGCCGAAGTGTTTGCAATACGTTCGTCATTACGTATTTGTTTAATTTCAGATAAAGACATGACATTGCACTTGGCACCAATGTCGATCTTTGCAACGGTGATGATGCTGTTAACGAGCACAGAAACTTCAGGGTCAAGTTGCTTGTTAGTGGAACCAATCAGCGAGTTGATGTTAGGACTGTTATCTTCATGCTCTGGGAGCCGAAAAGGAGATGGAGCTTCCAGCTCCTGGTACACGTGGACTGCAGGGTCATCAATAGTTTCAGCAAGTACCACAATCTATTTGTTGTGATCCAGAACTGCAGGCACTTAGTCGAAATGTTTTTTTCCTCTTCACATACCTAAAGAAGCTTTTACTATCCTCCTTTATATTCTTGACTAGCTTCCCTTCGTACCTCATCTTTTCTCCCTGTATTGCCTTTTTCGTTTTCTTCTGTTGCTCTTTAAAAGTTACCCAATCCTCTGGCTTCGCTATGTTATACTTGTTCTCTTTTATTTTTATACTTTCCCTGACTTCCCTTGTCAGCTACGGTCACCCCTAACTACCCTTGGAATCTTTCTTCATCTTTGGAATAAAAGACTGTAATCTACCCAAACAGCACTTGACTCTTCTGGTCCACAAGACTCTATTTTGTCACCAGCTTTGTCACTCTGTCAAATGCTTTCTTAAAAACCATTTAAAAAAACAGAAAACTTAAATCAAAAATTTAAATGGATTCGTCCAACTAGGTAATCTTTTACTATGATATGTAGGGCATCTTTCTACATAGTGAATGTTGGCCCTCCCTTCAAGAACCCACTGGGAACATTGAGGCGACACACATGCAGCTCCCAGGACTCTTCCTTGAACAATTTCCTTAAGTTACTGACCCTCTTCCTGAAACGACATGGCATTTCTCCAGAGCATTAAGTTGATCAAATGGTTGTAGGATAACTTCACTTTGTACATCTCCCCTCTGATGCCAAGCATCCACATAGTAACACAATGTAATTTCAATGAGTTGTCCTTCAAAGAGTTGCTGGCATACCCTTCTGCACTTTCCATTGTAGTGTGAAACAAATAACAAGCTATGAAATTACAGTAGTATTTATAGTATAATCCTGCTGTCCCTGATGACAATAGACAATAGACAATAGACAATAGGTGCAGGAGTAGGCCATTTGGCCCTTCGAGCCAGCACCGCCATTCAATGTGATCATGGCTGATCATCCCCAATCAGTACCCCGTTCCTGCCTTCTCCCCATATCCCCTGACTCCATTATTTTTAAGAGCCCTATCTAGCTCTCTCTTGAAAGCACCCAGAAAACCTGCCTCCACCGGCCTCGTGTTTCCTCGTCTCCGTTCTAAATGGCTTACTCCTTATTCTTAAACTGTGGCCCCTGGTTCTGGACTCCCCCAACATTGCGAACATGTTTCCTGCCTCTAGCGTGTCCAAGCCCTTAACAATCTTATATGTTTCAATGAGATCCCCTCTGATCCTTCTAAACTCCAGAGTGTACAAGTCCAGCTGCTCCATTCTCTCAGCATATGACAGTCCCGCCATCCCGGGAATTAACCTTGTAAACCTACGCTGCACTCCCTCAATAACAAGAATGTCCTTCCTCAAATTAGGGGACCAAAACTGCACACAATACTCCAGGTGTGGTCTCACTAGGGCTCTGTACAACTGCAGAAGGACCTCTTTGCTCCTATATTCGATTCCTCTTGTTATAAACGCCAACATGCCATTCACTTTTTTCACTGCCTGCTGTACCTGCATGAGTACTTTCATAAACTGATGTACAAGGACCCCCCAGATCCCGTTGTACTTCCCCTTTCCCCAACTTGACGCCATTTAGATAGTAATCTGCCTTCCTGTTTTTGCTACCAAAGTGGATAACCTCACATTTATCCGCATTAAACTTCATCTGTCATGCATCTGCCCACTCTCCCAACCTGTCCAAGTCACCCTGCATTCTCATAGCATCCTCCTCACAGTTCACACTGCCACCCAGCTTTGTGTCATCTGCAAATTTGCTAATGTTACTTTGAATCCCTTCATCCAAATCATTGATGTATATTGTAAATAGCTGCGGTCTACACTGCCACTGGTTAGCTGGTGGATATATTCTGTAATTACATCATACCTGCTTCTCAGGCACCATTTCGGGATCAAGGTGATTTGCTGCCAGTTCTGCGGGTTGAGGTGACTGATGAAAGCCAGTGTGGGACTCTGGAGGTATTTGGTGGGATAAGCAGTTGGGTAGTTGGGGAGGCAGAAAATCCCTTCCACCATTTACTCAGGGCATTATGGATATTGACAGATTCTTGATTAGTAAGGATGTCAAGGGTTATGGAGAAAAGTCAGGAGAATGAGGTTGAGAGCGAAAGTTCAGCCATGATTGAATGGTTGAGCAGACTTGGTGGGCCGAATGGCCTAATTCTTCTCCTATGACTTATGGACTTATCACAACAAATGGATTCAAGGTTGTCAATATCGTCCTGAATGTTCCTTTTCCGTTGTGAGTATTCATGGACTGGGATTCTGATTAATCTACAGGGTTGTTGTATATTTTCCAAGGAGAATTACAGATTATCCTTGAATCATTTTCTCTGTCACTTGGTAATCTCTTGCCATGACTAAGCCTCGAACAGTGAATGTGATTAATACACAATTCCGGGGATGTTGCCCAAGAGAGGGACTTGATTGTAGTTTGCTTCTCTTGTAAGTGGATTCGGTGAATTCTGTGGAGGCAGCACTGGTAGTATATCTCCAGTGACTTGAGCTGCCTGCTAAAGGTAGTCCAAGTTTCAGAGATTATTGATGCTGCTAAACCGTGAGGCTTGTGCCAGGTTTCAGAGCTTGATCTTCAAATAATCTTTTTCTTCAGAAACACAAGACTGCCTGGATCACAGAAGATAACATTGTTCTATCTTTGATATGTATTTTTATTGAGAGATGAGTTCCAGCATATAGGATTTTTTTCCAGAGCCTTGCTACGAGCCTTTATAGTCATGGGAAGGTTGTTATGGAACCTCTGTTTTGTTTAGATGCAATGTTAAAGGTCCAATCTCTTGTATTATTCAGAGAAAAAATAAATGATTTTGCCCTCAAATCTGCACATGCATAATCATGGTGTTAGATTCTAGTGTACTTTCGTTTAGTTTAATTTCATTTAGTTTATTTATTGTCACGAGTACTGAGGTACAGTGAAAAGCTTTTGTTGCGTGCTAACCAGTTAGTGGAAATACAATACATGACTACAATCAAACCATCTGCAGTGTACAGATACATGATAAAGGGAATAACGTGAATAATATTTAGTGCAAGAATTCATACTAATTGCATACATGCAATGATCCATAAGACGCATTAAAAAAACTACAGATGCTAGAGATTTGAAATAAAAACAGAAAACAATGGAAGTTCTCAGCATCTTTGGAAAGAGAAACAAAATTAAATGTTTCAGGTTGAAGACCACTTGTCAGATACACTACTCCTTCATTTCTCCTGGACTTGGCTGATGGCAATGATAGTATTGAATGTGCTTTTGGATGGATGGAGTTCACCATGTTTCAGCAAATAGCCCTTCTGCAACTGGCAGTGAAGGTAAGATGTTTCTAGCATCAACTTCCCCTGCATCAGAGAACAATCTGACCTCTCCATCGATACCCCTTTCCAGAAGGTGGTCATTATAATAAATTTGCTCCTGCGTGCTGCATTCAAATTAAACACATATCGATAAAAAATGCTTTGCAATCGTATGACTATTTTCACAACCATGGGATGAACAAATAACTTTCCATGTAAAAATTGGTTTGAAATGTAGTCATTGATCTGAAATAAGGAACTCTGTAGCCAATGTGCAGATCGCAGATCGCAAGACTCCACAGATAGAAATCATTGCCAGACAATCCTTTTGAGTAGGGTGCTGATAAATATTAGCCAGACAAAAGGAATAACTCCATACTTTTTTTTAAAACAATGCCATTATTGTTTTTTTCCATGTACTGTGGAGGGATGCCTCATTAAATGAGTTATTTGAAATTAATTTCAAATAAGCAGCATTCGCATGGCAACTTATAGGCAACTCGGAGACTCAAGCAATCCTAGGAGGTTTGAGCATACAACCCTCTGTAAAAGAGGTGAGGGAACTACAAAAACTGATCAGCCGGTGACATCTGTATACATTCGTAACAAAATGGAAAATAAACTCATTTGCAGGTGAAATAGTTCTACGGTTTGACACAAAAACATGATAGGCAGCTGCATATGTAGTTTGACCTCAAAAAAATTGCTCCAAAAGGTTACTCAACAGTTTTTTGTAGTATCAGGTGTGCTTAATAACATACCAAAAGTCTACCAGTCAGACCACTGGAAAGGTCTAATTTTCAAGATGGCGTCCAAGATGGCTGTCAAATCCTTAAAATACCCATTATTCCTTCATTATTCATCATAAACAAATAATTTTGGAGCCTAATCCAATGTTTTGGGGGGTCTAGGAATTCAATTAGCATATTTAAATTATAGTAAAGTGAGCACATAATTGTGAAATCCAAGATTGCGGACGAATATGTCCGCCAAGCTATGAAAATGTCCATTACTACTTCATCATTCATCATAGACAAGTAATTTTGGTGTCTAACCCCATGTTTCGGGGACCTGGGAATCCAATTAGCATATTTAAAGTATAGTGAAGTGATTACATTACAAAGTGATTACAAATCCCATAATACTTATTTCTGAAAAATAACTTTGATCAGCACCAGATTTACAAATAGTCAAACAAACAATGTCATAGAGGGCCTGTAATTGCACAACTGCTTGCCGAACAAGATGGTGTAGTTGCAGAAGATACGGACTACCATGCAGCCTCCTGTCAAGGCTGATTATGTGGATTCTCCCAACTCTCGTCTTGACATGGTCCACAAGCGGGGCGTGCATGATAGTCCGTAACTTCTGCAACTACACCGTCTTGTTCGGCAAGCAGTTGTGCAATTACAGTGGACCATCTGCAGGAGGCTTTGTGGGGCAACACTTTTGTTAGTCATAAATGAATGACTCAGAAAACAATAATAATACATTAATGTTAAAACACCATTGAACAAGCATGTGAACCAACAAAATACCAGATCAAAGGGAGGCTACAGATTTTTGTCTGTTGAGTAGAGCAACTACTCGTGGATAAAAACTGTTTTTATGTCTGGCTGTGACAGTCCAGAGTTGCCTTCCAGAGAGAAATGATTCAAAGAGTTTGTGGCCAGGGTGAGAGGGGTCAGAGATGATCTTGCCCGCTCGCTTCCTGGCCCTTGCAGTGTACGGTTCATCAATGGAGGGAAGGTTGCAGCCAATAACCTTCTCTGCTGTTCGGACGATTCGCTGCAGCCTCCAGGTGTCGTGCTTGGTGGCTGAGCCAAACCAGACCATGATGGAGAAGGTGAGAACAGACTCTACGATGCCCGTGAAGAATTGGACCATCGTTGCCTGTGGCAGATTGTGCTTCCTCAACTGCCACAGGAAGTACATCCTCTGTTGTGCCTTTTTGACTGTGGAGTTGATGGTAGCCCCCCACTTAAGCTCCTTGGAGATGATGGCTCCCAGGAACTTAAAAGACTCCACAGATGTGACTGTGGTGTTGTTGATGGTGAGTGGGGTGAGGGGAGGGGGAGCTCTCCTAAAGTCTACAATCAATTCCACTGTCTTAAGAGCATTGAGCTCCAGGTTGTTGCGATGGCACCAGGACGCCAGCTGTGACACTTCCTGTCTGTAGGCAGATTCTTCCCCATCCTGGATCAGTCCAATCAGGATTGTGTCATCCGCAAATTTGAGAAGCTTGACAGAGGAGTCAGTGGGGGTGCAGTTGTTTGTGTAGAGAGAGTAGAGGAGAGGAGAGAGTATGCAGCCTTGCGGTGCTCCTATGCTGAGTGTTTGCGTGTCTGAGATGTGCTTTCCCAGCCTCACATGCTCTAGGTGGCATGAACATGGATTACAGGGAACCAGTTTCACTTGTAGCCATTGTTGGAAGTTTGCTAAGGATCTAATTTGCTTAGGTTCCAGTCGAAAATCAAGTTTTCAACGTTTCACGGTCAAGGGCAGTTTTCTGTCACATGTACCAGTTAAGCTACAGTGAAATCAGGCAGAACAAGTAGTAATTTGGTCATGGCATTATCTTCCTCCATGTGGTAAAGCAATCTGGCTAAGGAGACAAGCCTGTGGTTTGGATTATTTTTCTTTCAGACTTCCTTGATCTACTGCAGCTTGTGCAGGGAAGGAATTTCCATAACGCTCTGGGCAGAAAATACCAGAATGTGACACAACACCAATGAGGAAATCACAATACATTTCCCAATGATCTGTGACTTGAAGAGGAACTTTGAAATGGCAGTTCGATGTCCTTGTCCTCTAAGATAATATATGGATGTTGGCTTTAGGAAGTTCGGAGATAATTGTTAATGACCCAGTCATTCTCACAAACATGGTACAGCAGTGTTTATTAAGACACTTACTGTGCACTACAGCATGTTGCTTCAGCTGTGTAGCGGCAAATAGACTATCAGCACAAGCTGGGTTACGATATAATGAACCGTGTAGTAGGCGCAACTTCTAATAATAATGCACTACATTTGTTAGTGTGGAGTAACCAATCTACATCTTTCCTTCTAGAAATAAAAGTGAAGCACATCTAAATGCAAGTGGCCTACAAGAATAAACACACAAATACGTGATGGCTGAGTAATACAGTACTCGAAACGTTAATAGCGCATACAGGGACGTATAGATGGTTTAAGCAAAATCCCCATACCTAAGGGGTGGCCTACAAACCCATCCCGCGCGTGTGCGGTACAGATCCGCGTCTCCTCCCTTCACCGGGGAAGTAACCGGGGACCCATGCGGGGATAGCACCGGTGACCCGGGGGGTGAACATGGAGAAGTCGGTGAGCGGGTCGCTGAATGTTGTGGTGAGGGCGTAGGTGACATGGCCAGTGGCTGACCTGCAGCAGCAGAGTGCGAGGGAAGAGACAGTCCGACAGTAGAAGAGTACATCAGGTGCGTGACTTCTGGATACGAGACCCCAGAACATGGTTCCTTCACTGAAAGGAGATGTTGACGGTTGCGTCTGTAAATTCCTCCATTGGCGCTCACCAGATATGAACGAGGCTCCTTGGCAGGGCTGTGGATGTGACCCAAAAGGCCATAGCCCTTGTTGTTCTGAATGCGACCAACTTGCCCACTAGAGAGAGGTTTAAGTGGTTTGCTGGACCTGTCGAAAGATCGTTTTTGTTCATCGCGTTTCAGTTGGAGTTGTTTCTGGACAACAGGAGGTGAACGGACCTGTAGCTGCAGCAGCTGCTGGGACATGCGCAGGGCAGCACGGGTCTGCCGAGATATCAGGCCAACTGGGCTGGAGACCCCAGTATTGGCTCACGGGCGATGTTCCTTAAGTTAAGCAGGTCCAAGAATACATCAGATTTTGCACGGTGTGAGCGCTCCATTAATTGTTTGGCGCTCCGGACCGCCCGTTCTGCGAGTCCGCTGGACTGTGGAAAATCAGGATTGCTGGTGACATGGCAGAAATCCCACCGTTGAGCAAAGTTTTTGAAACACTGGCTAGTGAACTGACTGCTGTTATCAGACAGGAGGCGTGCAAGAGCTATTGTGAAATCGAAACATTGTAGCTGCATCATCATCCATTGCAGGCGATCCGGAGCGGCGTGAATGGGCTTGTTCAGAATGGTGACCAGCGGCAGGAAGATTATGGAGATTCATCATGTCGAAGAGGATTCGCCTAAACTTCTACAGGTGCACGGTAGAGAGCATTCTGACTGGTTGCATCGTGGCCTGGTTCGGAAACTTGAACGTCCAGGAGCAAAAAAGACTACAAAAAGTTGTGAAAACCACCGTCGAAGGGATCTATCGTAGTCGCTGCCTCAAAAAGGCAGAAAAAATCATCAAGGACCCACACCATCCTGGCCACACACTCATCACACCACTGCCATCAGGAAGAAGGTACAGGAGCCTGAAAACTGTAACATTCAGGTCCAGGAACAGCTCCTTCCCCACAGGCGATTAAACACAACGAATAAGCTATGAGCTCTGATTTGCAAAAGACTATATTATTATTTGTTATTTGCACTATATTTGTTATTTATTGAACTTTGTCTTTTATTTCCCCGTTATGTACAATGTTTACATATTCACATATTCTGTTGTGCTGCAGCATGTAAGAATTTCATTGTCCCGTCTGGGACATGACAATAAAACACTTGACTTTTGCCTCTTGGTCTGTTTCCACAATCACGGACTTGCCAAAAATAAAGTATTTGAATTTCGTGCAGGCAAAAACCACGGCAAGCAATTCCTTTTCGATCTGGGCATAACGTTGTTCAGTCTCAGACAGCTTACGGGAGACGTAAGCAACAGGTCTGTAGTCACCTTCGGTGGAAGTCTGTAGGCAAGCAGCGCCAAGTCAATATTTGGATGCATCAGACGTGAGCATCATGGGCAACTCCAAAGCAAAGTAGGTGAGGGTTGGAGCACTGGCCTTCTGCAACTTAAGGATTTCAAAAGCTCTCTGATGTTATGGGTACCAGGACCAGGCAGTGTCCTTGTGAGTCATTTCCCGCAGGAGGGCAGATATATCACTGAGGTTGGGAATTAATTTCCCCAAGTAGTTGACCATGCCCAGGAATCTCTGTAAACTCGTAACATCAGTGGGAGCTGGCATCTCGTTGATGGCAGTGGTCTTGGAGGGGTCCGGTCTGAAGCCATCACTGTTGACCTCTGTGACACGAAATTTGCATTTTAGAGGGTTGAGCTTGAGATTAATGTCTTTAGCATGGACTAGTACTTTTTTCATATTGGCATCATGTTCAGCTGTGTTGCGTCCGGCAATGAGAATATCATCGACAATGATGGCGCACGGGTACCCCGCAAAAAATTGTTCCATTGTGCGTTGGAAAACCTCACTAGCAGAGTTGATGCTAAAGGGCATCCGCAGGAATTTATAGCGGCCAAAGGGGGTGCCGAACGTGGTGAGATTGGACGCGTCAGGATCCAGTGGGATCTGCCAAAACAAACTTTTGGCATCCAGAACAGAAAACACGCATGCACTGCCTATCTGAGCAGCAGCTTCCTCTACTGTACGCATTGGATAGTGTGGGTGTCTGATCACTGTGTTTAGATCTCTGGGGTTCATGCAGATTCGGATTTCTTTCTTGTTCTTCTTTGTTGCCACCACCATGGTGGAAACTCAGTCAGACGGGTCGGTGACCGTAGCAATGACATCCAGGGACACCATCCGCTGGAGCTATTATATATTGTCGCACATAGCACGCGGAATACGGTATGGTGCTCGGACCACAGGTAGGACATTTGGATCAGTGGCGATGTTGTACTTGATGGGCAGCTTTCCAAACTTGTCGTCAAATAGTTCTTTGTATTGTGAAAGTATCTCCTGAGTGGAGCCCTCAGTGGGAGAAATTTGATAGACAGCAGGCCCAAAGGTATCCAGTCCTAGATCCTGGCATGCGTTAATGCCAAGCAGAGTTGCAGAATTCCCACAGACAATGAAAAACTTCAGTTTGTGAGCTTGTGATTCCAGGCGGCAACTCAGTTCAGTTTCTCCAAGTGGGAGCAGTTCCCCTCCCCCGTGGGCTTGCAAAGTGGCCGAAGTGTTTGCAATACGTTTGTCATTACGGATTTGTTTAAATTCAGATAAAGACATGACATTGCACTTGGCACCAGTGTCGATCTTTACAACGGTGATGATGCTGTTAACGAGCACAGAAACTTCAGGGTCAAGTTGCTTGTTAGTGGAACCATTCAGCGAGTTGATGTTAGGACTGTTATCTTCATGCTCTGGGAGCCGAACAGGAGATGGAGCTTCCAGCTCCTGGTATACGTGGACTGCAGGGTCATCAATAGTTTCAGCAAGTACCACAATCTATTTGTTGTGATCCAGAACTGCAGGCACTTAGTCGAAATGTTTTTTTCCTCTTCACATACCTAAAGAAGCTTTTACTATCCTCCTTTATATTCTTGACTAGCTTCCCTTCGTACCTCATCTTTTCTCCCTGTATTGCCTTTTTCGTTTTCTTCTGTTGCTCTTTAAAAGTTACCCAATCCTCTGGCTTCGCTATGTTATACTTGTTCTCTTTTATTTTTATACTTTCCCTGACTTCCCTTGTCAGCTACGGTCACCCCTAGCTACCCTTGGAATCTTTCTTCATCTTTGGAATAAAAGACTGTAATCTAACTTTTCTACCCAAACAGCACTTGACTCTTCTGGTCCACAAGACTCTATTTTGTCACCAGCTTTGTCACTCTGTCAAATGCTTTCTTAAAAACCATTTAGAAAAACAGAAAACTTAAATTAAAAATGTAAGTGGATTCGTCCAACTAGGTAATCTTTTACTATGATATGTAGGGCATCTTTCTACAAAGTGAATGTTGGCCCTCCCTTCAAGAACCTGTTAATTATTTTTCCCTGACATCTTACCCACTGGGAACATTGAGGCGACACACAAGCAGCTCCCAGGACTCTTCCTTGAACAATTTCCTTAAGTTACTGACCCTCTTCCTGAAACGACATGGCATTTCTCCAGAGCATTAAGTTGATCAAATGGTTGTAGGATAACTTCACTTTGTACATCTCCCCTCTGATGCCAAGCATCCACATAGTAACACAAGGTAATTTCAATGAGTTGTCCTTCAAAGAGTGGCTGGCATACCCTTCTGCACTTTCCATTGTAGTGTGAAACAAATAGCAAGCTATGGAATTACAGTAGTATTTATAGTATAATCCTGCTGTCCCTGATGACAATAGACAATAGACAATAGACAATAGGTGCAGGAGTAGGCCATTTGGCCCTTCAAGCCAGCACCGCCATTCAATGTGATCATGGCTGATCATCCCCAATCAGTACTCCGTTCCTGCCTTCTCCCCATATCCCCTGACTCCATTATTTTTAAGAGCCCTATCTAGCTCTCTCTTGAAAGCACCCAGAGAACTGGCCTCCACCGCCCTCGTGTTTCCTCGTCTCCGTTCTAAATGGCTTACTCCTTATTCTTAAACTGTGGCCCCTGGTTCTGGACTCCCCCAACATTGCGAACATGTTTCCTGCCTCTAGCGTGTCCAAGCCCTTAACAATCTTATATGTTTCAATGAGATCCCCTCTGATCCTTCTAAACTCCAGAGTGTACAAGTCCAGCTGCTCCATTCTCTCAGCATATGACAGTCCCGCCATCCCGGGAATTAACCTTGTAAACCTACGCTGCACTCCCTCAATACCAAGAATGTCCTTCCTCAAATTAGGGGACCAAAACTGCACACAATACTCCAGGTGTGGTCTCACTAGGGCACTCTACAACTGCAGAAGGACCTCTTTGCTCCTATATTCGATTCCTCTTGTTATAAACGCCAACATGCCATTCACTTTTTTCACTGCCTGCTGTACCTGCATGAGAACTTTCATAAACTGATGTACAAGGACCCCCAGATCCCGTTGTACTTCCCCTTTCCCCAACTTGACGCCATTTAGATAGTAATCTGCCTTCCTGTTTTTGCTACCAAAGTGGATAACCTCACATTTATCCGCATTAAACTTCATCTGCCATGCATTGATCACTCTCCCAACCTGTCCAAGTCACCCAGCATTCTCATAGCATCCTCCTCACAGTTCACACTGCCACCCAGCTTTGTGTCATCTGCAAATTTGCTAATGTTACTTTGAATCCCTTCATCCAAATCATTGATGTATATTGTAAATAGCTGCAGTCCACACTGCCACTGGTTAGCTGGTGGATATATTCTGTAATTACATCACACCTGCTTCTCAGGCACCATTTCGGGATCAAGGTGATTTGCTGCCAGTTCTGCGGGTTGAGGTGACTGATGAAAGCCAGTGTGGGACTCTGGAGGTATTTGATGGGATAAGCAGTTGGGTAGTTGGGGAGGCAGAAAATTCCTTCCACCCTTTACTCAGGGCATTATGGATATTGACAGATTCTTGATTAGTAAGGATGTCAAGGGTTATGGAGAAAAGGCAGGAGAATGATGTTGGGAGCGAAAGATCAGCCATGATTGAATGGTTGAGCAGACTTGGTGGGCCGAATGGCCTAATTCTTCTCCTATGACTTATGGACTTATCACAACAAATGGATTCAAGGTTGTCAATATCGTCCTGAATGTTCCTTTTCCGTTGTGAGTATTCATGGACTGGGATTCTGATTAATCTACAGGGTTGTTGTATATTTTCCAAGGAGAATTACAGATTATCCTTGAATCATTTTCTCTGTCACTTGGTAATCTCTTGCCATGACTAAGCCTCGAACAGTGAATGTGATTAATACACAATTCCGGGGATTTTGCCCGAGAGAGGGACTTGATTGTTGTTTGCTTCTCTTGTAAGTGGATTCGGTGAATTCTGTGGAGGCAGCACTGGTAGTATATCTCCAGTGACTTGAGCTGCCTGCTAAAGGTAGTCCAAGTTTCAGAGATTATTGATGCTGCTAAACCGTGAGGCTTGTGCCAGGTTTCAGAGCTTGATCTTCAAATAATCTTTTTCTTCAGTAATACAACTGCCTGGAGCACAGAAGATAACATTGTTTTATCTTTGATATGTATTTTTATTGAGAGATGAGTTCCAGCATATAGTATTTTTTTCCAGAGCATTGCTACGAGCCTTTATAGTCATGGGAAGGTTGTTATGGAACCTCTGTTTTGTTTAGATGCAATGTTAAAGGTCCAATCTCTTGTATTATTCAGAGAAAAAATAAATGATTTTGCCCTCAAATCTGCACATGCATAATCATGGTGTTAGATTCTAGTGAACTTTCGTTTAATTTAATTTCATTTAGTTTATTTATTGTCACGAGTACTGAGGTACAGTGAAAAGCTTTTGTTGCGTGCTAACCAGTTAGTGGAAATACAATACATGACTACAATCAAACCATCTGCAGTGTACAGATACATGATAAAGGGAATAACGTGAATAATATTTAGTGCAAGAATTTCATACTAATTGCATACATGCAATGATCCATAAGACGCATTAAAAAAACTACAGATGCTAGAGATTTGAAATAAATACAGAAAACAATGGAAGTTCTCAGCATCTTTGGAAAGAGAAACAAAATTAAATGTTTCAGGTTGAAGACCACTTGTCAGATACACTACTCCTTCATTTCTCCTGGAGTTGGCACATGGCAATGATAGTATTGAATGTGCTTTTGGATGGATGGAGTTCACCATGTTTCAGCAAATAGCTCTTCTGCAACTGGCAGTGAAGGTAAGATGTTTCTAGCGTCAACTTCCCCTGCATCAGAGAACAATCAGACCTCTCCATCGATACCCCTTTCCAGAAGGTGGTCATTATAATAAATTTGCTCCTGCGTGCTGCATTCAAATTAAACACATATCGATAAAAAATGCTTTGCAATCGTATGACTATTTTCACAACCATGGGATGAACAAATAACTTTCCATGTAAAAATTGGTTTGTAATGTAGTCATTGTTCTGAAATAAGGAACTCTGTAGCCAATGTGCAGATCGCAGATCGCAAGACTCCACAGATAGAAATCATTGCCAGACAATCCTTTTGAGTAGGGTGCTGATAAATATTAGCCAGACAAAAGGAATAACTCCATATTTTTTTTTAAACAATGCCATTATTGTTTTTTTCCATGTACTGTGGAGGGATGCCTCATTAAATGAGTTATTTGAAATTCAAATAAGCAGCATTCGCATGGCAACTTATAGGCAACTCGGAGACTCAAGCAATCCTAGGAGGTTTGAGCATACAACCCTCTGTAAAAGAGGTGAGGGAACTACAAAAACTGATCAGCCGGTGACATCTGTATACATTCGTAACAAAATGGAAAATAAACTAATTTGCTGGTGAAATAGTTCTACGGTTTGACACAAAAACATGATAGGCGGCTGCATATGTAGTTTGACCTAAAAAAAAAAGGTCTAATTTTCAAGATGGCGTCCAAGATGGCTGCCAAATCCTTAAAATACCCATTATTCCTTCATTATTCATCATAGACAAATAATTTTGGAGCCTAATCCAATGTTTTGGGGGGTCTAGGAATTCAATTAGCATATTTAAATTATAGTAAAGTGAACACATAATTGTGAAATCCAAGATTGCGGACGAATATGTCCGCCAAGCTATGAAAATGTCCATTACTACTTCATCATTCATCATAGACAAGTAATTTTGGTGCCTAACCCCATGTTTCGGGGACCTAGGAATCCAATTAGCATATTTAAAGTATAGTGAAGTGATTACATTACAAAGTGATTACAAATCCCATAATACTTATTTCTGAAAAATAACTTTAATCAGCACCAGATTTACAAATAGTCAAACAAACAATGTCATAGAGGGCCTGTAATTGCACAACTGCTTGCCGAACAAGATGGTGTAGTTGCAGAAGATACGGAATACCATGCAGCCTCCTGTCAAGGCTGATTATGTGGATTCTCCCAATTCTCGTCTTGACATGGTCCACAAGCGGGGCGTGCATGGTAGTCCGTATCTTCTGCAACTACACCGTCTTGTTCGGCAAGCAGTTGTGCAATTACAGTGGACCACTGCAGGAGGCTTTGTGGGGCAACACTTTTGTTAGTCATAAATGAATGACTCAGAAAACAATAATAATACATTAATGTTAAAACACCATTGAACAAGCATGTGAACCAACAAAATACCAGATCAAAGGGAGGCTACAGATTTTTGTCTGTTGAGTAGAGCAACTACTCGTGGATAAAAACTGTTTTTATGTCTGGCTGTGACAGTCCAGAGTTGCCTTCCAGAAAGAAATGATTCAAAGAGTTTGTGGCCAGGGTGAGAGGGGTCAGAGATGATCTTGCCCGCTCGTTTCCTGGGAAGGTTGCAGCCAATAACCTTCTCTGCTGTTCGAACGATTCGCTGCAGCCTCCAGGTGTCGTGCTTGGTGGCTGAGCCAAAGCAGACCATGATGGAGAAGGTGAGAACAGACTCTACGATGCCCGTGAAGAATTGGACCATCGTTGCCTGTGGCAGATTGTGCTTCCTCAACTGCCGCAGGAAGTACATCCTCTGTTGTGCCTTTTTGACTGTGGAGTCGATGGTAGCCTCCCACTTAAGCTCCTTGGAGATGATGGCTCCCAGGAACTTAAAAGACTCCACAGATGTGACTGTGGTGTTGTTGATGGGGAGTGGGGTGAGGGGAGGGGGAGCTCTCCTAAAGTCTACAATCAATTCCACTGTCTTAAGAGCATTGAGCTCCAGGTTGTTGCGATGGCACCAGGACGCCAGCTGTGACACTTCCTGTCTGTAGGCAGATTCTTCCCCATCCTGGATCAGTCCAATCAGGATTGTGTCATCCGCAAATTTGAGAAGCTTGACAGAGGTGTCTGTGGAGGTGCAGTCGTTTGTGTAGAGAGAGTAGAGGAGAGGAGAGAGTATGCAGCCTTGCGGTGCTCCTATGCTGAGTGTTTGCGTGTCTGAGATGTGCTTTCCCAGCCTCACATGCTCTAGGTGGCATGAACATGGATTACAGGGAACCAGTTTCACTTGTAGCCATTGTTGGAAGTTTGCTAAGGATCTAATTTGCTTAGGTTCCAGTAGAAAATCAAGTTTTCAACGTTTCACGGTCAAGGGAAGTTTTCTGTCACATGTACCAGTTAAGCTACAGTGAAATCAGGCAGAACAAGTAGTAATTTGGTCATGGCATTATCTTCCTCCGTGGTAAAGCAATCTGGCTAAGGAGACAAGCCTGTGGTTTAGATTATTTTTCTTTCAGACTTCCTTGAACTACTGCAGCACGTGCAGGGAAGGAATTTCCATAACGCTCTGGGCAGAAAATACCAGAATGTGACACAACACCAATGAGGAAATCACAATACATTTCCCAATGATCTGTGACTTGAAGTGGAACTTTGAAATGGCAGTTCGATGTCCTTGTTCTCTAAGATAATATATGGATGTTGGCTTTAGGAAGTTCGGAGATAATTGTTAATGACCCAGTCATTCTCACAAACATGGTACAGCAGTGTTTATTAAGACACTTACTGTGCACTACAGCATGTTGCTTCAGCTGTGTAGCGGCAAATAGACTAACAGCACAAGCTGGGTTACGATATAATGAACCGTGTAGTAGGCGCAACTGCTAATAATAATGCTCTACATTTGTTAGTGTGGAGTAACCAATCTACATCTTTCCTTCTAGAAATAAAAGTGAAGCACATCTAAATGCAAGTGGCCTACAAGAATAAACACACAAATACGTGATGGCTGAGTAATACAGTACTCGAAACGTTAATAGCGCATACAGGGACGTATAGATGGTTTAAGCAAAATCCCCATACCTAAGGGGTGGCCTACAAACCCATCCCGCGCGTGTGCGATACAGATCCGCGTCTCCTCCCTTCACCGGGGAAGTAACCGGGGACCCATACGGGGATAGCACCGGTGACCCGGGGGTTGAACATGGAGAAGTCGGTGAGCGGGTCATGGTAGCCCGTATCTTCTGCAACTACACCGTCTTGTTCGCAAGCAGTTGTACAATTACAGTGGACCATCTGCAGGAGGCTTTGTGGGGCAACACTTTTGTTAGTCATAACTGGAACAAACCGATTGCCCTCCAGTTTCCATCCCCAATCCACCGCATTCATGTCACTCTCGTTGCCAATCCACACCATGATCTGGTAATACACTCTAAGGCAATGATATTAAGTTGAGGACTCGGTAGGAGGGAGACGTTCTGGGGTAACAAATTACTTGGCGCAAACGATTTGCTTGCTAAGAAGATTGTAGCGCAAAGAAGCTCTTTCCACCAAACATAACTGCCATCGCCTTGCTCCCAAGGCCCTCTATGACATTGTTTGCTTGATTTGGAAGCCGAAATGCATTGGCACATGTCTGGATGGTCGATTCACCATTCCCAAGTTTCCGAAAAGCTGACTTTTTGCCAAAACTTAAAATGCGCGAAGTTGTATCACATGCTGTGAAAGTGTGAATAAACAGCAACTGAGAAGACAAATCACTACCCAGGACTTGTTTTATCTCGATGATGTCGTATACCTTAGGAACTATGGACTTGTCAGAACGAAAAAAGAGGCCCTTATTGTTTGGCATCTCAGCGTAGTGGAGAAGAAGAATGAGTAAGTCTGTATCCTTCCCTATCGAGGTCGTGGGCTGATGTTGTAACGCCGTAATTGCAGACTTGACAATGTCCACGTCTGCATCCCCTGATGCATTGATAACAGTGCAGCCCTGCTTCTGCAGTTTCTCAGTTACAAGATCAATAAGTCCTTGTTTGTTACAAGGTCTGGAAAGGATATCATCCTTTCTTCCCACAAACTCAGTTTTTGAATTGAAGTTGGCGATCGGGTAGGTCTAAATGGTGGCCGACTAGGAAAAGGGGAGATGCAGCGAGACCTGGGTGTCATGGTACACCAGTCATTGAAAGTGGGCATGCAGGTGCAGCAGGCAGTGAAGAAAGCGAATGGTATGTTAGCTTTCATAGCAAAAGGATTTGAGTATAGGAGCAGGGAGGTTCTACTGCAGTTGTACAGGGTCTTGGTGAGACCACACCTGGAGTATTGCGTACAGTTTTGGTCTCCAAACGTGAGGAAGGACATTATTGCCATAGAGGGAGTGCAGAGAAGGTTCACCAGACTGATTCCTGGGATGTCAGGACTGTCTTATGAAGAAAGACTGGATAGACTTGGTTTATACTCTCTAGAATTTAGATTGAGAGGGGATCTTATAGAAACTTACAAAATTCTTAAGGGGTTGGACAGGCTAGATGCAGGAAGATTGCTCCCGATGTTGGGGAAGTCCAGGACAAGGGGTCACAGCTTAAGGATAAGGGGGAAATCCTTTAAAACCGAGATGAGAAGAACTTTTTTCACACAGAGAGTGGTGAATCTCTGGAACTCCCTGCCACAGAGGGTAGTCGAGGCCAGTTCATTGCTATATTTAAGAGGGAGTTAGATGTGGCCCTTGTGGCTAAGGGGATCAGAGGGTATGGAGAGAAGGCAGGTACGGGATACTGAGTTGGATGATCAGCCATGATCATATTGAATGGCGGTGCAGGCTCGAAGGGCCGAATGGCCTACTCCTGCACCTAATTTCTATGTTTCTATGTTTCTATGTTTCCCCGCGTCGCTGATGCGTATTGTCTTTGATGGAAGGACCTTCGCTATAACCATCAAAAACTATGGTTGCTTTACCATAATGGCGTATGGTAAATTCAGCGTATGAGTTTGCAATGTCACCATAACTGTCACCCCTTTTCCATGCCAAGCGATGAAGCAGGGACCCACCGTCAAGGACATAATGTTCAGTTGGTGGGATAGGATCAATGACAGTTTTGTTTGATTCCTTGCTTGAAAACTCAGCGACTGCATGTCGGCTTCACGAAAGATTTATTTGGCTTCAAATAGGGATGTAGGGAATGGGCTTAGCTCATAGCTCATTACATCTTCCAGTGAAAGGTCTCTGGTTTTGGACACAAATATAAATCGTTGGAACAGCAGGGCAGGATCAATGGTTCAGCCTTGGGCAACTGATGTTGAACTCATCTGCAAGGGATTTTGCGCGGTCTTTCCGTTTGAACGAGATCCCAAAAACTGGTTTTCCAACCATTTTTTCAACGATCTCACGCCCAACATTCTCGAACACATGCACATTCATATCCTCTTTGGTGACTACACCAGTAACAATGTTTGTCAGAGATGGGTCTGAAGAGAATGGCATGCAAGTGGAAAGTTTTTCCTTGATCTTTTCCAAGTCAGAATGATCTCATTTCATCCTTGTTTCTGTTGATTCTCGGTATTGCTCGCTAGTCGTGTACGTGAGATCATTGAATTCCTGCATGGCGTTCTTGTACTCAGATGTGATGGGTGTGGACATGGTCTACAACGCGCGCATTTCTTCGGTCATTCCACTTCCATGAATCGATCCTGTATGACTCTTCAAGGACTGCATCAATATCTGCTCGATGACAAGGTCAGAGCTAAGGCCTGCCCAGAACTGGTTGCTCTGGCGGATCACATGGAAACCCTTGGAAAATTTGACATATACATCAGGATGTCTGGTCTTGAGTTGGCACATTTCTTGGATATAGAAATATGCAGACTTCAGATAGTTGTAGTGCCCAGAGGCGGCAAATATTGGCAGGCAGTCTGACACTGTGTGCAAGTGCAGCATCCAAGATTCTGTGCGATCTGCTTTGATCAAATCTAGGGCAGTCTGCAAGATTCTCTGATAGTTTATCCACAGTTGACTGGTTTTTGACCTTGTGCTAAGTTCTGCCTTTTTTGTGTCAATCTTTTCTTTGATTTGGATTAACGTGTCCGCTGCTACAGCACTCTCCAAAGTAGTTTCTATCTCTACCAAGGATGAGTACGCTGCTCCCGCCTGGTCTACCAATGACTGAAACTGTGGGTCATCCTCCAAGTGTTTCGACACAACCAGGTGATTGAGACAGATGTCCACGGAAAACTCTTTGCACTGGTTTTCCAGTCATCATATCTTGGACGGCATTTTCCCCATAGACATTTAAGAGCCTATTTCAAATTCACAACATGGGCATAGTTATACTGTAATTCATATTACTTGATTTTCATGTGTCATGAGGTAGACCTATACTTGCATTGGAAAATATTCCTTTTTATGCTAATACTACATTAAATGGATCTTGGATGCCATCTTGAAAATTAGACCTATCCAATGGTCTGACTGTAGTAGACTTTTGGTATGTTATTAAGCACACCTGATACTACAAAAAACCGTTGAGAAACCTTTTGTAGCAATTTTTTGGGGTAAGGTTTTTTTTTTGTCATATATGCAGCCGCCTATGAGGAGTTCAGCAGACCACTTGGAATATCAGCCACTCACCCAGGTCTCATTGATGGGCCTGTCCCACTTAGGTGATTTTTCAGGCGACTGTCAAGTTGTAGCAGGTCGCTGAAAAAACAGCGACTGGAATGGCGACTGTCAGAGTGGAACACACATACACACATCACTTTCTTCACCAGCCAGTTATGCAGGTGGGGGACAGGGCAAGCGGGGGGAGCACTGTTGGAGTGAAATTCACACGGTGCAAAGCCAATGTGAAACACACACAACACGATAAACTGGAAGGTTGGCGCTGTAATTAAGACGGTGAAAGCACAGTGTATGGGAAAGGTCACTTAAGCCCTTTAAAAGAGGTGGGGAGAGGGTGGAGAAGGGGTGTGAAGGAGGAGACGGGGTGTGGAGAAGGAGTGGAGACAACTTTTAAGAAGCTAGAGATACACAGCTGTGAAGCTCGGAGAACATTAACATTACAGGTCGGTTATCCTTGGTTCTGAAAACTACTGTTTATGTTTTTTTTCCCAATGAGCCAATGAAATTCACCAGTCAGCAACGGCGACAACCTAAGACAACCTACGACCTCCTGGCGACCCACTACCACTGCACCTACGTCACGAGACTTCTCACTACTCCCCATGGCGTTGAAATTCTGGTCGCCCAGAATGCCGTTACGACTTGTTGCGAGTCTGAGGGCACTACTCATGACCATGAAGGGGACTCCCTGGTAAACACCCGCGAACATGTGGCGACCGCATAGTCTCCTGTAGATTGCGTAAAAAGTCGCCTAAGTGGGACAGGCCCATGACTCTCAGAATTCCCTTGTTGCTGTACAAGGGCAGAAAACTTACTCTCAATCTGCTGACATTAGGATTATTGTTAAAACGTGCATACCTGATTATGATCACTTGCACAATTTATCTCCTCTGCCATAATTATGTTGAAAATTACCCGCCTATTTACGTTTGCACATTCCACATTAAAATTAGTAATAATATACAGTATTCTGTTGTGACTTTTACAAATGTACTCATCTTGTCAAACAGGAATATGTGACGTAATTCATCAGTATTTAAATGTCATATGCTGCTTTGAGTTTCAGAAGACTCTTGCAGGAGGAATTGGAGTCCTAAGGTGAGTGTGATGCATCTCCTTGGGGTATCTCTGTTTGCGGAAAAGATCCTTTTAATTTTTGGAAGAACCAACGTTCAGAATATTTACTATTTCATGGTTATTCTCAACTTGAAGGGTATTGTTGTCTTTTTCTCAATTTTAACTGTGCCGAAAGGACTTAATAATTTTCTTTTCTGTGTTATTTTTTCTGCATTTCGCAATACTCTTTGACATAAATTTACCATATTTTTATAACTAAGTCAAGTATTTGCTTTTTCAATCACTTTTATTGCCCCTTTATTTTCCCTTAAATGTGTTCATCTATTTAGGACCATGCTAATTTACAATGACATTTATCCGTGCTATTCAGTATTATATATTTATAGGTAATCTACTGAACATTAAGTGGGGTCTCAAATCCCTTTCCTCAGCAGTTTTTATCCAGCCTATTGAATTTATACCCAGCCGCATTGAACTTGATCATTTTATGGTCATTCTCGCAACTGGCATCTCCCTATTTCAGGTCTCATTGACAAAGAAAGTAAGTCTTGCGTTTATATACCATTATTTCCAGCATGGGGATAAGACTTGTGCTATTAGAAACCAAGCCTTATCTCTGTTTAAGACTTCATCCAGTGACAACGTCTTCTTGAACAGCAATTCATCAGTGAAGCATTGGAAGGCCAGCCCAGATGTTTTGCACAGGTCTTTGCTCATAAGCAAAATCTGCTTTTGTTTGAAATGCCTACATATTTATTGTGACAATGGAAGGAGACCATGGGATGCAGGAGAAAACCCAGTATCATTTGCACCATCACAGAGAAATTGTGCAAACTCCACACAGACAGTGTCTGAGGTCTAATGCCTGGAGGTGTGAAGCAGCACTGCTTTCTATTGCACCACCAAGCCATCCTATCTCTGCCATGGATTACATGGCTGTGTATGTAAGCATTACTGTCTGTCTCCATGTATCCCCTTGTAGGCCTACTTGTATCTGAGTTTTAGCTGCCTGTGTTATTTAGCTTTTTAAGTGTCCTCACTTTAACTTATCTCAAGTCTCACAGCCCTGTGTCTGACTGATGCACCAAATATATTTATTTTAGCATGGCTTCTGTGTGGTCCTTGAGTGTTATCCTCTTCGGAGTTTTCCTGCTTCACAGAGTTCATGCAGGTAAGAGACTGAGTCAAACTCCTCCAATATAATATTTGCCAACAATTGATCTGTTTTCAACAATGATAACCCCTAAAAAATACGTCAGGGTGAGCTGGTTGACTTTTCCTCACTACAACTAAAGCAATGAATACAGATAGAACAAAAAATCAACAGCTTTATGACAAAACCATCATCTGAAACACACAACCATTCAAGAAAGGGGCCCACTTGATTGACATATAAATCGACAAGACCAAGCGTAGGCTCAGCGATCGTTTCGCTGAACACCTCCGTTCATAGAAACATAGAAACATAGAAATTAGGTACAGGAGTAGGCCATTCGGCCCTTCGAGCCTGCACCGCCATTCAATATGATCATGGCTGATCATCCAACTCAGTATCCCGTACCTGCCTTCTCTCCATACCCTCTGATCCCCTTAGCCACAAGGGCCACATCTAACTCCCTCTTAAATATAGCCAATGAACTGGCCTCGACTACCCTCTGTGGCAGGGAGTTCCAGAAATTCACCACTCTCTGTGTGAAAAAAGTTCTTCTCATCTCGGTTTTAAAGGATTTCCCCCTTATCTTTAAGCTGTGACCCCTTGTCCTGGACTTCCCCAACATCGGGAGCAATCTTCCTTCAGTACACCTAAACCTACCTGTTCTCCCGGCTGTTAAACACTTTAACTCTCCCTCCCATTCCTCTACTAACCTTTCTGTTCTATGCCTCCTCCACTGTCAGAGCGAGGCCCAACACAAATTGGAGGAACAGCACCTCATATTTCGCTTGGAAAGCTTATACCCCAGCAGTATAAATATTGACTTCTCTAACTCCAAGTATCCCTTGCTTTCCCTCTCTCTCTATCCCTTCCCCTTCCTAGTTCTTTGACCAGTCTGACTGTCCCCCTGAGTAGAACACACCAGTATACATGAGCAATAAGTATGACTGGGCAATGTAGTGCCTTTGCTATTTAATAAGATCTTAATCTGTTTTCAGCCTCTGATCCATTTTATTATCTGTTCCCATTGCACCTTAATGTCACTATCGTCCAAGGGTATCACGACTTTGGTCAAGAATATGTTAAGTCTGAAGAAGGTTCTCGACCCGAAATGTCACCCATTCCTTCTCTCCAGAGGTGCTGCCTGACCCACTGAGTTACTCCAGCATTTTGTGTCTACCTTTGAATTAAACCAGCATCTGCAGTTCTATCCTACACACTATATTCAGTGATTCAGAATCCAAAGTGTGTCAGGGAATCAATGTATCAGGGAATCACAGCACTAGGAGAAACAAATCTTCCCCCTCTCCACCTTAAATTTGACTTGATAGAGGTCTTGATAGAGGTCTTTAAAATGATGAGAGGGATAGACAGAGTTGACGTGGATAAGCTTTTCCCACTGAGAGTAGGGAAGATTCAAACAAGAGGACATGACGAGAATTAAGGGACAGAAGTTTAGGGGTAACATGAGGGGGAACTTCTTTACTCAGAGAGTGGTAGCTGTGTGGAATGAGCTTCCAGTGAAGGTGGTGGAGGCAGGTTCGTTTTTATCATTTAAAAATAAATTGGATAGTTATATGGACGGGAAAGGAATGGAGGGTTATGGTCTGAGCGCAGGTATATGGGACTAGGGGAGAATACGTGTTCGGCACGGACTAGAAGGGTCGAGATGGCCTGTTTCCGTGCTGTAATTGTTATATGGTTATATAGTTATATGGTTAAAGAAACGGGCTGTTGGTGTGAAACACTATCCCATTGATCCAAATTCTCCCACAAAAGTAAACATCTCTCATCATCTAACCTATCATGACCCATTTCTATCATATTTGGTTCCATAAGATATTTTTTAATTTAATCAAACACTCATGTTTTCAATTAATCAAACAACCAACCAGTTCAGCCATAGCTCAATACAACTCTTTTTCAATAATTAACCATGTGAACTTTTTCTCAACTGCATTAAATTCCTACTTATATTGGGAGTGCAAAGCCATATGTACTAGTTTGTGATTGCATTCTCACTAACAGACTGTATTGTGGTGAGATTTCCCTGCTTTGTATATTCTATCTCATGGGGTACAAGCGCTGTCTGATTAGAGCTAAGGGCATTACCAGAGCCCCTACACACCCACAATTCGGACTGTTTATACTGCTTAACTCTGGGAGGAGGTACCGCAGCATGAAGAGCGGGACAACCAGGTTCTGCAACAGCTTCATCCCCCAGGCCATAAGATTACTGAACAATCAACAAAACTGAGGCTAGAACTTTTAAAATATCGACACTTTTTTAAAAAAAAACTTTTTATATATATTTATTTTACAGAACCATGCACATGAGGCATTTTTATGGACGCACCTAGCACTTTTACTTTTACTATTTACCTGATTGGAGAGTCAAATGCAACGAAATTTCGTTCAAGGTGCACTGTGTCTAGGTGTATATCTGAATGACAATAAAGTTTTCATTCATTCATTCATCTGCGTTAAAGGTCACCATTTCAGTCACCTTAACATTCCTTGTTTCTTAAACATGGGAACTAGATCTCTAAATCTTGACTCGTCTTCCTCACAACGTGCTATCCCGTCTATCATTATAGTGTCAGCTCCCTGTCCTTCAGTACCATTGATATATATTTTAAATATTTAAGGCCCTGGCTCTTATTCACATAACACACACTGGTCACCTAAAAATGATTTTTATCCCATCTCTACATTTTCCATCAAATAAACAAACGTCTTGTTATGTTAAAATATTAATGTTATTATCATGAAATTTTTTCTTGCTTAGCACTATTTATTGATTTTTTTATTACAAATAAGTGTCAGGGGTTGTGGGGAGAAAGCAAGAGAATGTGGTTAGGAGGGAGAGATAGGTCAGCCACGATTGAATGGCGAAGCAGACTTGATGGACTGAATGACCTAATTTTTCTCCTTTCACATGAATTTTAGAAACATAGAAAACATAGAAACATAGAAAAATAGGTGCAAGAGTTGGCCATCCGGCCCTTCGAGCCAGCACTGCCATTCAACATGATCATGGCTGATTATCTAAAATCAGTACCCCGTTCCTGCTTTTTGCCCTGAGAGCTAAATCTAACTCTCTCTTTTGAAATCTTGGATCGAGTGGAACATCACAAGTTTGACAAGTTTTATGTTCTCACTTTAATTCATTGTTTCTTGTCTGACTAAATTACCAAAGGTGCTCACTTTCATATTCCTGACACGACATTTGTCACTCAGTTGCATTGTCTCATTTTCTAATCTCATGCCCACAGATAAAAGATAATTTAAAGGCATTTTATCCCTCTTTAACCGATAAGCTTGAAATACATCCTTCTCTGACAATACAGTTACATCATTTGACTTAATTTACATTATTGATCGCAACGTAAATTCCTACTTAAGTCGATTGGACACCTGACCTTGCAGAGATTGTGCAGCTCCAATCTGTTGTCTTTTTATTGCAGATGATGAGATACGCCTTGGCAGTCCATACTTAAAAAGTGCAGTGCGGAGAGCTATGGAAACAGTGGACAGAGCATATAAGGAGACCAGAAAATGGTGGGTACTTTCTCTCGATTATAGTGTCGGACTAACACTTTACAAAGGGCTCGGCAATGACTGAATTTAAAATAAAGACTAGCACATTCAGAATGAGAACAGTTCCCATTTTATTGTTCAGTTTATTCATGTGAGCATTTGGTGCGATTCTTCATTTTGTTTTGACAATGGTAAATGGGTGATTCACAGACACCATGCTTGCATGAATGTTCTTCCTTGCATTATGTGATTTGAAATCTTCCAGACTGGTGGTTTCAGGAACACTTGCTGATATCTCATAAAGGAAAATACTATATAATAACCCCCAATGTCCCAAATCATCCAGGATAAGCAAGTTCGGTATTCCGACTGCACGTGCCCAGGTTATAGGTCACAAGCGAAAAAACACTTTAGACAGCAGGGCTAACTCCACGGCTCCAGGCTGGTGTCCCATCAGTCCAGGCAGGGCTGTAGGTTAACCTGGTGAGAAAGGCAGAGTTGCAGTGGATTTGGCCCTGCTTCTCCACGCTGGCTGTAGGCCTGGGCTGTTGTTTCCATAAGTCCAGGCGGGGCTGGTAGGTTAACAGGCAGAGTTGAGCTGGATTTAGCGCTGCTTTTCCGCGCTGCCTGTGGGCCTGGGGGTGCCCTAGCTGCCCCTGGACAGAGGAGGGGGGTGCACTCAGGAGGGGACGGGGAAGGTCCAGTGGCGGTTCGGCAGTGATTGCGGCGCCGGAGACCCGGGATCGATCCAGGCTGCAGATGAGGCACTGGTCTATGTCCATGCATGGCTGCTGAGAGTTTTTATCGCTTGTGACCTTTGACAAATCCCATGATTCCTTGCGTTTTTCTGAATACCGAACTCGCTTATTCCAACATCTCTTTACCAGTTATTGAACCCTATTTGATAGAGGGAATTAGGTCACACAAGAATGTCCCATCGCCAAATGTAGAACAGTCTGTTCACACTGCCTAGACCTGTATGTAAGATTGGCCACATTTATGAACACAGAAAATTGCATAGAATTGAGATCCCTCTGAGGAGAAGGAAGTAGTGGAGAAAAAAAAGCTGATGGTAAAAAACAATAGTTTGTGCTTTAAAAAATGCAAACATGAAGGTCAAATGTGACAAAAAGGACACAAGTAGGCCAGGCAGCATCCCTGCAAAAGGATCCTGACCCAAAACGTCACCTAATCATGTTCTCCAGGGATGCTGCCTGACCCGTTGAGTTATTTCAGCACTTTGTGTCCAATTTTTGTAAACCAGCATCTGCAGTTCTTGTTTCCCTATTAGGTCAAATGTAACTCTGAGAAATATAGAAACATAGAAAATAGTGGCAGGAGTAGGCCATTCAGCCCTTCGAGCTAGCACCGCCATTCAATATGATCATGGCTGATCCTCCAGATTCAGTACCCTGTTTCTGCTTTCTCCCCATATCAACCTGATTCAATTAGTCCTAACTGCAATATCTAACTCTCTCTTGAATACATCCAGATAATTGGCCTCCACTGCCTTCTGGGGCATAGAATTCCACTGATTCACAACTCTCTGGGTGAAAAAGTTTTTCCTCATCTCAGTCCTAAATGGCCTACCCCTTATTCTTAAACTGTGACCCCCTGGTTCTGGACTCCCCCAACATCAGGACATTTTTCCTGCATCTATCCTGTCCAATCCCTTAAGAATGTTATATGTTTCTATAAGAAACCCTCTCATCCTTCTAAATTCCAGTGAATATAAGCCCAGTCGATTCTTTCATCATATGTCAGTCCTGCCATCCAGGGAATTAGCCTGGTGAACCAATGCTGCACTCCCTCAATAGCAAGAATGTCCTTCCACAAATTAGGAGACTAAAACTGCACACAATAGTCTAGGTGCAGTCTCACCAGAGCCCTGTACAACTGCAGTAGGACCTCCTTGCTCCTATATTCAAATCCTCTTGCTATGAAGGCCAACATTCAGCTTTCTTCACTAGCTGCCTTACCTGCATGCTTACTTTCAGTGACTGACGTACAAGGACACCCTGGTCTCGTTGCACCCCTTTTCCTAATTTGACATAATTCAGATAATAATCTGCCTTCTTGTTGTTGCCGCCAAAGTGGATAACCTCACATTCATCCACATTATACCGCATCTGCCATGCACCTGCCCACTCATCCAACCTATTCAAATCACACTGCAGTCTCATAGCATCCTCCTCGCAGCTCACGCTGCCACCCAGATTTGTGTCATCCGCAAGTTTAGAGATGTTGCATTTAATTCATTTGTCTAAGTCGTTAATATATGCAATATAATGTAAATAACTGGGGTCCCATCACTAAGCCTTGCAGCACCCCATTGGTCACTGCCTGCCATTCTGAAAAGGACCCGTTAAATCCTACTCTTTGTTTCCTGTCTGCCAACCAGTTCTATATCCATGTCAATGCCCTACCCCTAATACCATGTGCTCTAATTTTGCACACTAATCTCTTGTGTGGGACCTTGTCAAAGAATTTTTGAAAGTCCAGGTACACCACATCCACTGGCTCTCCCTTTTCCATTCTACGTTGCATCCTCAAAAAATTTCAGAAGATTAGTCAAGCATGATTTACCCTTCATAAATCTATGCTGACTTTAACTGATCCTGTCACTGCTATTACATCTATTACAACTCTTGCACCATTCCTGACTCTGTAAAGTGAAACTTTTGAGCATCGCATATGATGGGCAGCAAAGTGGCACAGCTACTAGAGGCAATGCCTCGCAGTGCCAGATACTTTGGTTCAACGCTGACCTCAGGTGCTGTCTGGAATTTGCATGTTCTCCATGACGAATGGGGTGCCGCAAGGCTCAGTGATGGGACCCCAGTTATTTACATTATACAGTATATATTAATGATTTAGACGAAGGAATTAAATGCAACATGGATTTATGAAGGGTAAATCATGCTTGACTAATATTCTGGAATTTTTTGAGGATGTAACGTAGAATGGATAAGGGAGAGCCAGTGGATGTGGTGTATTTGGACTTTCAAAAAGCCTTTGACAAGGTCCCACACAAGAGATTAGTGGGTACAATTAGAGCACAGGGTCTTGGAGGTAAGGTATTGACATGGATAGAGAACTGGTTGGCAGACAGGAGCAAAGGGTAGGATTGAACGGGTCCTTCTCAGAATGGTAGGCAGTGACTAGTGGGGTGCCGCAAGGCTCGGTGCTGGGACGCCAGTTGTTTACATATACATTAATGATTTAGATAAAGGAATTAAATGTATCATCTCCAAGTTTGCGGATGACACAAAGCTGGGTGGCAATATGAGCAGCGAGGAGCGTGCTATGAAGCTGCAGGTTGACTTGGATAGATTGGGTGAGTGGGCAGAAGCATGGCAGATGCAGTATAATGTGGATAAATGTGAGGTTATCCTCTTTGGTGGCAAGAACAGGAAGGCAGATTATTATCTGAATGGTGTCAGATTAGGAGAAGAGGAGGTGCAACAAGACCTGGATGTGCTTGTACATCAGTCACTGAGTGTAAGCATGCAGGTACAGCAGGCAGTGAAGAAAGCCTTCATTGCGAGAGGATTTAAGTTTAGGAGCAAGAGGTCCTACTGCACTTGTACAGGGCCCTGGAGAGACCACAGCTGGCGTATTGTGTGCAATTTTGGTCTCCTAATTTGAGGAAAGACATTATTGCTCTTGAGGGAGTGCAGTGTAGGTTCGTCAGGTTAATTCCCATGATGGCGGGACTGACGTGTGATGAAAGAATGGGTCGACTGGGCTTGTATTCGCTGGAATTTAGGATGGGAGGGGATCTTATAAAAACATTTGTTTTAATCTTAACGTTTTGTACAGGGTAGATGCAGGAAAAATGTTCCCAATGTTGGGGAAGTCCAGGACCAAGGGTCACAGTTTAAGAATAAGGGGTAGGCCATTTAGGACTGAGATGAGGAAAAACGTTTTCACCCAGAGAGTTGTGAATCTGTAGAATTCTCTACCACAGAAGGCAGTGGAGGCCAATTCACTGGATGTTTTCAAGAGAGAGTTAGATTTAGCTCTTAGGGCCAAGGGAATCAAGGGATATGGGGAAAAAGACAGAACGGGGTACTGATTTTGGACGATCAGCCATGATCATATTGAATGGCAATGCTGGCTCGAAGGGCCGATTGGCCTACTCCAGCACCTAGTTTCTATATTTCTTTGTTTCTATGTAACATGATGGACAGTAATAACTACTTCCACAGTGGGCAACAGTAAACTTTCAACAAAGGTGTTCAACGACCCATTCTGCATACCTTTTATTTTGTTGATTTTACAGGATGTGACTACCACCCAGTATGACTAAAATTCATTGAGTATCCTTACTAACCTGGGGAAGGTGGGTCAGCATCTTCCCATTAGGCAGGTGCTTGTTCTTCTGATGATGGTGCTACCACAATGCTGCAGGAGAGGGACTTCCAATACGGAGACCCAGCGATGTTGTATTTTCAAGTCGGGGTGATGCTGTTCTCATGCACTAGCCAGCCCTGTCCTTCTCAGTGGTAGGGACTGGGTCTCGGGACTACTGCAACAATATAAGTGGTTGGGATGATTAACCTTCAATAACTATCTTCTGCTGTGCATGTTCTGTGTCCAATGTTGGAGCACTTTATCCATGATGTTTATGAATCCCAATTTTACTGGTACTTTTTGTTGCCCCATTTGGTCCATTGAAGGTCTGATGTGAAGAAGAGTCACTTTCAACTCACTTCTTGAATTCAGCTCTTATTTGGATTAAGGTTTTGCATTGGATTCGGGGCAAAACCCAAACTCGGCGTTGCTGTGAAAATTATTGGCGAGATATCAGTGATAATACATTAGAACAAACTCTCCAATGCTTTGCTGATTGAGAGGAGACTGATCAGTAGTAATTATTTGGATTGGATCTCTCATCTTTCTGTGACGTTCCCATGCCTGTACACCCTGCCTCACAAACCCGGCACATTGTCCAATATACATCACAACTACACCCTCTATCACTTCTAGAACAACCTTGTTTGCATTGCGCAGGTAGGGTTGGGAACCTATGAATTAAGCCCCATACATCACTATAAGCCTTTAAGGCTAATGCCACATACTCAGTCACTGGCACAAAGGTCCCAACATGCAGATATCCAGCACCTCATTGGCCTCAGTGGCACACAATCACTACCATATTACTCTTGTTTACCCCAAGACTCTTGACCTTCTAGTGACCAGAAGATCTTCTTAAGACTTTTCTGTACAACTATCTATTCCTGCCATTCTCTTCCTCTGACATTCATTGGCCTTAACCTCCAGTTGGGGTTTCCTTTAAGTATAAGAGACATATAAACGAAATGCTGCTTTGCCAATTCAGTAGCATACTGAAATTCACTATGCTGGATATATGACCTGAAGAGTCTTTATTAGCTCATGCCGCAACCCTCTGTGGCAGAGAGTTCCAGAGATTCCCCAATCTCTGTGTGAAAAATGTTTTTCTCATCTCGGTCCTGAAGGATTTCCCCTTTATCCTTAAACTGTGACCCCTTGTCCTGGACTTCCCCAACATCGGGAACAATCTTCCTGCATCTAGCCTGTCCAACCCCTTAAGAATTTTGTAAGTTTCTATAAGATCCCCCCTCAATCTTCTAAATTCTAGCGAGTACAAGCCGAGTTATGTTGCACCGTGTCCCCTCAGTTGATGAGTGTCCAAGGCATGAATCTCTGTTTATTGTAGTATGGTTTCACAATATCATGGGTCAACATTCAAGAATTAAATTCCTGACCTGCTGCTTCCCAAATAATCTGCCCTCTGTACTTCCAGCCAAAAGGAACGGCTGCTCAAAAGAGACTTGAGTCCACATGACCTCATGCGCTTCATCAAGCACCCATTGGCTGAAACCAGGGTTGCAGTGAGATCAGCAGAGTACATGGAAACCACACTGAACCTGGTCCAAGAAAAAGTCCATCGAATCCACAGACGGGATCTCAATGCATCAGGTTAGTTGACGAACAATTAAGGAAACAATTACTGCTTTCATTGGCATGACCTCTTTCTGTCAGTGCCAGTGAGCCTTTTCTTTCTGGTGATTTTGTTCAATTCACCAAAGTTTCATGATGTAGAAAAGGTGTTGCAGATACAGTCTTGGTGGCTGGCGGGAGGGCGGGGTGGGGGTTGGGGAGACAAGACTGGGGAGCATTGGTGATTGAACGTAGCACAACCCAACATTTCCTGCACTGGACAGACCAGTTACCCAACACTTTACTGATAGTTCGAGGCTACATTGCCTACTAGTGACTTCTTGGCACTCTGCAATCAATCTGTGGTTTATGACACTCTTCGCTTCTAGTGGGAAGGAAGGCTTTCTCAGGGCATATGGCAGCTCGTGCTGTCCTCCAATGTGAAAGGTTTTGCAGTCACCAGATTTCCATTTCAGCAGCCAGCTCACGATGAAAGGAACTTAATATGAATAGCTGGGCACAGCAGGGATTGCTGCAGCTAGTCCCACTTCAGGTGCCAGCACGGGCCCATAGCATGTGGTAGACCTTGAGACAAGGGACAAGGTTATTGTCAGAAAGCACAAAAACTGCAGCTGCTAGAAATTTGAAATAAAAGCAGAAAGTGCAAGAGGTGTTCAGCAGGTCAGGTAGAGAGAGAAGCAGTGTTATGTTGTAAGTCAATAGACCAGCTCTCACTACAGATCACTGAGTTGAAGCAATAACTCTGTTTATTCTGTCACGGATGCTGCCTGACTCAACGTTATTATGGAGACACAATGATCTGCAGATACTGGAGCCTTGAGTAAAACACAAAGTGCTGGAATAACTCAGCAGTTTAGGCAGCATCTGTGGAGGGAATGAATAGACAATGGTTTGGGTTGGGACCATTCTTCGACATATTATTATCATCAAGCAGTAAGGGCAGTGTAGTGGTGCTGTATACAATGCAGCTCTTTCACAGCTAAATTGACCCAAGTTCAGTTTCTGTCCTCAACTCTGTCTTGTGTAGAATGTTCATGTTCTTCCCGTGAGTTTCTCCTGGGTGATCTGCTTTCCTCCCAAAAGTTTGCTGGTTGGTAAGACCACTGTAAACTACCCTGAGTACAGGTGAGTGTGAAAGTGAAACCAAAAAATGGAGAATGCTGCAGATGGGCCAGGTTGGAATTTATGCAGTGAGAAACAGCTAACAATTCTGTTTGATGAACTTTGAGGTATTTAGCGGGACACTTTGTGTGTGAGTCCTAGGACTAGGACTGATAGTATGTATCTTACAGATCTTTTAACATCAGCTGACCTGGTCACCATTGCACGCATCACAGGCTGCCAAGCTCTCCGTCAGCCTCCAGTCTGCATTGACGACTGTTGGACAAACCGATACAGGACCTTCACCTCCATATGCAACAACAGGTGAGGCATGATGTGCTGGTGATGGCTGCTTGTCCTCTTTCTAATTAACTGCCAAACAATAATTGCCGTTCAATAAACATTTTTACCTTTACACCAATGAATGCAAAGCAAGCCATTACATATCAGGTTAGAGACAAAATGCTGGAGCAACTCAGCGGGCCAGCCAGCATCTCTGAAGAAAATGAATAGGTGACATTTCGGGTTGAGAGCCTTCTTCAGACTGAGAGCCCGGACTCTCTGAGAAAGGGTCCTGACCTAAAACGTCACTGATTCCTTTTCTTCAGAGATACTGCCTGACCAGCTGAGTTACCCCAGCATTTTCACAGGTTCGAAGGTTCGAAGGATCAAAGGTCAGTTTATTGGCATATGTACCAATTAAGGTACAGTGAAACTTAGATTACCATACAGCAATACTAAAATAAGCAACAAGACACACAACTACATAAAAGTTAACATAAACATCCACCACAGCGGATTCCCCACATTCCTCACTGTGATGGAAGGCAATAAAGTCTAATCTTCTTCCTCTTTATTCTCCCGCGGTCGGGGCAGTCCAACCATCTGCAGTCGGGGCGATCAAAGCTCCCGCAGCCGGGGATCGAAGCCCCCGTGATCAGGGAGATCGAAGCTCCAGCGTTGGGGCGATCATAGCTCCTGCGTCAGGGCGATTGAAACTCCCGCGTCGGGTCGGTCCTGTGGCTTGGAGCTCCCGAAGTCCAACCAGGGAACACGAGCTCCACGATGTTAAAGTCCGCAGGATCCCGCGGTTGGATCCGAGGTCGATCCCCGACAGGCATTGCAAGCTCCACGATGTTAGGTCCTGCAAGCTCCACGATGTTAGGTCCTGTTAGGTCCTGCAAGCTCAACGATGTTAGGTCCTGCAGGCTCCCGCGGTTGGAGCTCCCGAAGTCGGTCTCCAGCAGAGGCCACCAGCTCCTCGATGTGAGGCCTCAGTGCGGACGGAGATACAATACGGAAAAAGTCGCATCTCCGTCGAGGTAAGAGATTAAAAATGGTGTCTCCCGCCCCCTGACATAAAAAAAGCTAACGAACACCAAAATATACATTTAACACATCCTAAAAAATAACAAAGAAAGATGGGACAAGACAGACTGTTGGCGAGGCAGCCATTGAAGGCGCCACCTGGTGGAAATTTGTGTTTATCTTTGGTGTAAACCAGCATCTGCAGTTCCTTCCTACACAGTTTTCCTACCTATTTGAGTCTCCTGTCCACTGAAGTCAAAATAAAGGAAGGTGAGTGGTTGTGAAACCAAACTCAAAGTGAAGCAAGTGTTATAATTCAGCACAGTTAACCATTGCCACATCTTCAAATCATAAAGCCTAATTCTGCTTCTATAATTTACGAGTTTATGAATTTGGCATTCATATGTCCCTGTCAACCTGGGATTATGGGATAGAAAAAGGCACAGTGGTGGAGTGACTCAACGGATCAGGCAGCATCTTTGGAGGACATGAATGGGGGACACTGTGGGTCAGGACCCTTCTCAGTCTGATTATGGTAGCAGGGCGAAAGCTGGAAGAGAGGTGGGGGCAAGACAAAACCTGGCAAGTGATAGGTGGTTACAGGTGAGGGAGGGAGAAGTGGGGAGTTTAAATGGGCAGGTGGTTGGACAAAGGCCAGAGATGAAAAGACAAAATACTGTGAGATGAAGAGATAAGGAGAAAAGGGGGATTACAGAATGATGGGAATACCCTGTCGAAGTTTTGTGTTTGGATCAAATGCATTGTGAGTGTATTTACAGAAACTAATGTCAGTTTTCCCATTTTCCAGGCAGAGGCCGCGTAGGGGGGCCTCCAACACCCTGCTCATCCGGTGGCTTCCTGCTCGCTATGAGGACGGGGTTAACCTTCCAGTCGGCTGGACTCCAAGCAAACTATATTCTGGATTTCCTGTGCCTTTGGTAACTATTCACACACCAACTATTCACATACCAACTCTTTGACACAGTTTTCATTATTTCACATTATGTGTTATTTTTACACGGATATGGGATGTTTCATAACTCTATGACTGAGCCTTGCCTTCTTTACATGTAGTGAATGGATTTCACATATTCTTCAGGTGTCCAACATAATCCAATATCCAGAGATCACATAAAAAAAAACAAGATTACCATTTCATGTTGGTAAACATTTAATTTTTCCAACTAAATTATGTGCGGTATGGAGACAGTGAATAATTGGAAACTTTTCCTCATGGCATAGATGACACAGATCAATGGGTATATGTTTAAGGTGAGACAATAGAGTTATACAGGGGATCTGCAGAATATATTTTTTATCCAGAGTGTGATTGCAACCTGCAGCATGCTGCTTAAGTAAATGGTGGAAGCAGATACACCCACAACATTTAAACAACATCCAGACGAACACTTGAATCATGAAGTCACAGTGGACGAACTGCTGGTAAATGGGATTAGTTATGATGAGCTGTGTTACGACTCCCGAAGGCAAGTACTTCAGAGCCGCGTAACACAAGTCAAAAACCAGGTTCAAGTTCAAAAACAGTTTTAATTATTCATGGGAACACAAAACCCAAACCTGATTTTAAACAACCCAGTCAGGGATATGGATAAACTGACAAACAATTTAACAATGCTCCAGCCAGCCACGTAATGGGCCGTCGAACCGGAGACTCTAAAACCTGCCTAAAGAGATATAACCCTGAAACCAAAATACACGAAAACTCTAAGGTCAGCCCTTATCCGTCCCAATTCAATATCTGTTAACAAGGAATGGTGAAAGTACACAAAGTTCTATGCCATGTGGTCAGGCTTTCCTCGGCTCACACCAGCAGTCTGCTCATCAGTCAGGGTCGACGAAGAAGAGGAGAATCCTGGGAAGCTCTGGTATTTATACTTCAGATGAGTCACCCGTCACCTGACGCAGCTTGGCCAATTGGGTACAGGAGCCTTTAACCCCTCGATTCCAGACTCACAGCCACGAGGCCTGTACTTGGGATAGAAACAGAGAAAGGTAAGTACATAGCATTCACCAGGAGGGGGAAGCGCCTAACAAGCTGGCATAGACATGGTGGGCTGAAGGGCCTGTTTTATGCATTGCATAACTTTATGACTAAGCCTTGCCTTTCTTACATGTAATGAATGGATTTCACATCTGCTTCAGGTTCGAGAGGTGTCCAACATAATCCTGAGAATTACGGGTGAAGTGCCCTTGGACATAGAATCAAGCCATTTTTTTATGCAGTGGGGACAGTGGATTGATCACGACATGACTTTAACCCCTCAGTCTGGCAGTATCCAAACCTACAGCGGTGGAATCAACTGTGAAAACACTTGCATTCAGAGAAACCCATGTTTCCCGATTAGGGTGAGAGCTATACACTGACTGTCTTATTCTGAAATGATATATGGTTGGGCATGAACAGTACAAAAGAAATCCAAAACTAATAATATATCCAGTGACTATTGTATAGAAAAGGCCACAAAATCTGAAGATGTGTACCGATCCAAAACACCACTTATCCATATTCCCCAGAAATGCTGTCTGATCCGTTGAGGTTTTCAACGGATACGTGTTCTAAACAAGTTTCCAGCTTCAGCAGTTCCTTGCGTCTCAATAGACAATAGACAATAGACAAAAGGTGCAGGAGTAGGCCATTCGGCCCTTCGAGCCAACACCGCCATTCAATGTGATCATGACTGATCATCCCCAATCAGTACCCCGTTTCTGCCTTCTCGCAATATACCCTGACTCCGCTATTTTTAGGAGCCCTATCTAGCTCTCTCTTGAAAGCATCCAGAGAACCTGCCTCCACCGCCCTCTGAGGCAGAGAATTCCACAGACTCACCACTCTCTGTGAGAAAATGTGTATCCTCGTCTCCGTTCTAAATGGCTTACTCCTTATTCTTAAACTGTGGCCCCTGGGTCTGGACTCCAACATCGTGAACATGTTTCCTGCCTCTAGCGTGTCCAAACACTTAACAATCTTATATGTTTCAAAGAGATCCCCTCATCCTTCTAAACTCCAGGGTGTTCAAGCCCAGCTGCTCCATTCTCTCAGCATATGACAGTCCCGCCATCCCGGGAATTAACCTTGTAAACCTACACTGCACTCCCTCAATAGCAAGAATGTCCTTCCTCAAATTAGGGGACCAAAACTGCACACAATACTCCAGGTGTGGTCTCACTAGGACTCTGTACAGTGCAAAACTGCAGAAGGACCTCTTTGCTCCTATATTCGATTCCTCTTGTTATAAAGGCCAACATGCCATTCGCTTTCTTCACTGCCTGCTGTACCTGCATGCTTACTTTAATAGACTGATGAACACGGACCCCCAGATCCCGTTGTACTTCCCCTTTTCCCAACTTGACGCCATTTAGATAGTAATCTGCCTTCCTGTTTTTGCAACCAAAGTGGATAACCTCATATTTATCCGCCTTAAACTTCATCTGCCATGCATCTGCCCACTCCCCCAACCTGTCCAAGTCACCCTGCATTCTCATAGCATGGTCCTCACAGTTCACGCTGCTACCCAGCTTTGTGTCATCTGTAAATTTGCTAATGTTACTTTGAATCCCTTCATCCAAATCATTGATGTATATTGTAAATAGCTGTGGTCCCAGCACCGAGCCTTGCGATACCCCACTAGTCACTGCGGGTGATTAGACTTAAAATTCCTCTCTTCTACTTAACGAAGTGGAGTGCTAAGTTGGAAATCTTTCACGATCCCCAGAAAGCTCCCTGAGCAAAAAAATCTGTGTGTGCGTGGAGTACCAATTTGCTATGAAAATATGGGGTGCTGCAGTTCAGCTGTGTATAAAGCCCAGGTTGAACTGAATTTCTCCACACCTAATGAAACAAACCTGTGTTCTGAGATCTACAGTTGCCTCAAGTCCTCATTTCCTATTAAAAATGTACACAAATAAACTCAGCCCTCTGCCAATGTATTTTAGCGCCACTGTTTTTTTTGTGTGTAATTCCAGAGTACAATTAACATGGTTGGCATGGGGCAGACCAGATGGCACCTGAAATTTTGATTAGTATCTGGAGAAGGTGTAACATCTATTTTAGGTGTGGGCACTCCCCACAGATTTGTTTATTTTACATTGGTATTTAGAACATTGTACTGCCACCAAAGCCAACATTAATTGTTCATGTAAAGCTGTTCTTGAAAAATGGATGGTCATCCTTTTTGAGCCACTGTAGTCCTTCCAATGTAGGAATTCTCACCATGTTGTTGAGATGGGAGTTCCAGGCCTTAGACCCTGCAAAATGAAGAACAAATTAGTTTAGTTTTAGTTTAGTTTAGTTTATTGTCACGTATACCGAGGTACAGTGAAAAGCTTTTGTTGTTGCTAAGCAGTCAACGGAAAGACAATACATCGGTGCTGCAAAGAGAGTGGTGAGTCTCTGGAACTCTCTGCCAAAGAAGGTAGTTGAGGCCAGTTCATCGGCTATATTTAAGAGGGAGGTAGATGTGGCCCTTGTGGCTAAAGGGATATGGAGAAAAGGCAGGTACAAGGATACTGAGTTGGATGATCAGCCATGATCATATTGAATGGTGGTGCAGGCTCGAAGGGCCGAATGGCCTACTCCTGCACCTATTTTCTATGTTTCTATGTTTCTACATGATTACAATCGAGCTATCCACGGTGTATAGATACACGATAAAGGGAATGACGTGAATAATGTTTAGTGCAAGATAAAGTCCAGTAAAGTCCAATTAAAGAAGGTCCAAGGATCTGCAATGGAATAAGTAGTTGCTCAGGACTGCTCTTAACTTGTTAGTAGACTGGTTTGGCTATAGATATAGCCAGGATACGATGGTATACGACTGCGATGAGAACCTGCAGTTGATGACGTTCCCATGCTCGTGTTGCCTATATCCTTCTGACCATTAAAAGTCCTTTACCAACATGGCAGGCACTACAACTGCAGCTTGCAATAAGCATGTACATCTTGCATGCCCTATAGCAGGTGGGGGTGTTAAAAAAATAAGTACATGCTGATTTTTTACTTTGACCGCTGCCTCACAGCGCCAGAGAACCAGGTTAGATCCTGACCTTGGATGCTGTACGTGTGAAGTTTGTGCATTCTCCCTGTGACAGCATGTGTTTCCTCTGGGTGCTCCGGTTTCCTCCCACATCCCAAACACGTGTGGGATTTTAGGTTAGTTTGTCACTAAAAAAAAATTTGCCGAGTATGTAGAGAGAGGATGAACAAGTGGTGCAATGTAGAACTAGTGTGAATGGGTGATCAATGGCCCGCATGGACTCGGTGAACCGAAGGGCCTGTTTCCAGGCTGTATCTATCAAGCTAAAACCATAAAGCTTTTGTAGTTGACTGTCATCCTCTACCTTCAAATCCTAAACCAGTTTCAAATCTAAGCAGTTGAAACCTTTATTCTTATCACCCTTAACCTTCATAGCCTTTCCTTTCTTAGACTTAGTAAAAAACATTTGAGACTAATTATTGTTAAAATAATTCCAAATTCTTCTCTGGCAGATTCCTCCCAATGACACGAGGATCGCAAATAATGAAACATGCATGCCCTTCTTCCGATCGGCTCCTGCTTGTGGCACTGGTGAACTTGGCTCAATCTTTGGAGATGTGAACACTCGGCAGCAGATAAATGCCCTCACCAGTTACATTGATGTCAATGAAGTCTACGGCAGCACCGACTGTCTGGCCAACAAGCTCAGAAACCTGGCCAATGAAGATGGCATGATGGCAGTGAACCAGGAATACTCTGACAATGGACGAGAATATCTACCATTCAACAACTTTTCAAATAACCTTTGTGGCAGCCCTGGGAACTCCTGTGGCAACAGCCCAAATGCTACTCCATGTTTTATTGCTGGTGAGTATCACCCCAGGAGGACATTGCTTCACAAATCACCTTTCTTTTCACTTGCTCTATTGCTCCCTGCACATGGAATTTAAAACAAAATGTGTCAGGAGAAATTGGCCGAGTAGTTTGCTGGCAAGTGCCATGGTGAAAGGCTGCTTTATATTCCGTTCTGGAATTCGCCAGCCAACATATTGTTTAAGACAGCAAAAGATGTTGTGCCAATTTCAAAGCTATTGTCTCCTATATCCCTCAATATCTATTAGTGACAGGTTTTCCTATATCCCTCAATATCTATTTGTGGCAGGTATTTAGTGGTTAGGTTCTTTCTTAGAGCTCCCGTCAATCTTAAGGGCTAATTTGACCGTGTTGCAACTTAGCAAGATTTCACCTATTCATGTTCTCCAGAGATGCTGGCTGACCCGTTGAGTTGCTCAGCACTTTGTGTCTTTTTTTTCCATCTATTGTTGAACGGTTTAAGGAAAGGGTCCAAAACGAATCAATATTTCTGCTTTTGTTACTTGAATATGTCTGTTTAAGATAATACCAGGTTCACTTTTATAGGGCCCAACCAAACTGGCGTAAAAATAAAATTCTGACTTGGAAGTATGGATTTGGTACTTTTAATTGGATTCCCTTGTAGAAGAATAGTAGAAGAATAGATGCATTGTTCTTTCTTCCAATTTCCACATTTCCTTACAAGCTATGATGCACTTTGAGTCGCTCTGTGGCAGGCATAGAAGCCCATCGATCCATATTTCCTCACCCAGTTACAATATTTTTAAAAAGAGTATATAACCCTTCACACCGATATAAAATGAATGATTGAAGCATTATTGGGATGAAACACAGTCTTCTACAATGCACTTACAGTCCCAATGAAACTGCACCAATAGTAATTGTGAACTTCACCATGTCCACCACAGGCGATGTACGTGTGAATGAACAGTTGGCACTGTTGTCTTTCCACACAATGTTTCTACGGGAGCACAATCGCATCGCAAAAGAGCTGAAGAGACTGAACCCGCACTGGGATGGGGATACAATATATCACGAAACGAGAAAAATCATGGGAGCTTTCCAACAGGTAAAGAAAAAATGTCACCAGTAAAATAAAGGTTGTATAACAGACAGACTAATACTTAAAGGTACACAAAAATGCTGGAGAAACTCAGCAGGTGCAGCAGCATCTATGGAGCGAAGGAAATAGGCAACGTTTCGAGCCGAAACCCTTCTTCAGACTAATACTTAAATCTCAGCATGTGAATTTAAATTTGTTTAATTAGTTGCAGAATTTGATCATTTAACACTATTACCAAACTTCTTGGGATCACAATGTAATCTTTCAGAAGAGCCATTCCTATGTCTTACTTACATATCAAGGCTGTTTCATTGTGTAGCTAAGACCTGTCATTCTCAGGTAACCTAATGATAGTCAATAAATACTCCTCCAACAAATGTTCAACAACATGAATTGGAAGGTTGATAGCACAATATAAGGATCAATCTGCTAAATATCTTACATATCAGTCCCTCTAAATTGTACGTAAGGCACTGGCCATATTCCATGATGAAAAGCAATGTCACCTGATCACAGGAAAATGATAAAGAACAGGAAGAGAAGTCGGGTGATGTGATTTCACTCAGAAATTACTGCATTTGAGGATTGAGTGTCGGAAAGAACTGCATTGGACATATGGTTCTGTGGACTGAAAGTCAGCCCTATAGTCAATAGTCAATAGTCAGATTTATTCGTCACATACACAATAAAGTGCAGTGAAATGAACTTGCCAGTAGCAGTACAATAAAAAAAGAACACACAATACACAATAAAAATGTAACACAAACATCCACCACAGCATTCATCACTGTGGTGGAAGGCACAAAGTTCAGTCAGTCCTCCTCCATTTTTCCCCGTGGTCGGGACCATAAACCTCCGCAGTCGCCGCTGCGGGCGGCCAGATGTACAGGCAAGGTAAGTCCCGAATTGGTGCTTCCCTACCAGAGCTTGAAGATGACGTAGGCCGCAGGCCAGCGGTCGGAGCTCTTCTCCAGGGATCCCCGGTGAGGGATCCCGCTCCGGATGGTAAGTAAGTCCCCGCCGTGCCCGTGGCAAGAAGCACCGCAGACCACGGCTTCAAGCTGTTATAGGCCGCGGGCCGGCTGTCGGAGCTCTTCTACTCTGGGTCCCCAACGAGGGATCCCAGGCTCTGGACGTCGCGCCAGCTGGAAGCTCCGCAGTCCGTGCCCACGGCAAGAAGCACCGCAGTCCGCGGCTTCAGGCTACCGCGGGCCAGTGATCGGAGCACTCCCTTCTGGCGAGCCCCGGCGAGAGTTCGCCCGTTCTGCGATGAAAAAGTCCACGTTGCGCTCGCTGCTGAAGCTCCGGGCCCGTCTCCGGGAAAGGCCACACCAATCCTTGTTGTTAGGCCGCATGGGAGGCGACATGGAAAAAGTCGCCCCTCCGTGGAGGAGACGACCAAAAGCGGTTCCCCCCTTACCCCACCTCACCACCCTCCACACAAGACACACTGAGAGACATTAAAACAAACATTTGGACATACTAAAAAAAAAAAAAAAAAGTAGAATTGACTAACGCAGGGCAGCCATCTCACAGCGCCCCCACCGACCTCCGTTCTTGGATGTTTAGGTGGGGTTTGGCGCGCTTCCCGCGGATGCGGCGAGCCTGCTGGATGTCTTTGGGCATGATGGTGACTCGCCTGGCGTGGATGGTGCAGTATAGCCAGTGCAGTGAGTAGGACAGATATCTTTCAAAGAGAATGTGTAATGATTTCCAATGAGTTTTATGTCTTAAATGAGGCTGCACTAATTCATGATTTTTCGCTGCAGATTATAAATCACAGAGACTATGTTCCCATCTTAATTGGATCAGAAGCAATGGAGAGATTTCTCCCAGACTACCAAGGTTACGATGAGTCCGTTAATCCCAGTATTGCTAACGCTTTCGCAGCAGCAGCCTTCCGTTTCGGACACACCACGGTTCGGGGAATGATATTCCGCCTTGCAGAAAACTACGAGGAGCATCCAGACTTCCCAAGTCTGCTCCTGCATCAGACTTTCTTCGCTCCGTGGAGACTGATAAAGGAAGGTAGGTAACACAACCTAATAATACTGAGCTCAGCAGGCACCATTGCACTGCCCTGAAAGTGGGCACACATATAGGTAAGTGACAGGATTCTGGCTGTGATTAAATGAAGAGCAAAGTAGAGCTGAATATTGATGTGCCAATTTTTGTTGCTACCTATGTCCCTACAATTGGCAAGAGGTAGAGAGCACTCCTTAAGTTCACCCTTTCTTCATTCTGGGGAGAGGGGAGCTTGAACGGGTGCAACAATAAGACTCGAGGGCAATTTGACTCGGCCTACTTCAGAAATGTCTGGTGTTGCAATTAGGAGACAACGTTCACTGATTTTACAAGCCTCAGCCCTGGAACCATCTGACTGTTATAATGGATGGACCCAGTGTCCTGAGATCATTGTGAGAAAGGGCAGAAGAGAAGAAAGAAAAAAACAACACTTCTCTTCTAGTTTCTTGAAATCTCCTCTCAGGGATTCCCAGGCTGTTAGATATTCATCCAACCAGACAATCATTGGGCTTAATAGAAATGAAATGTGGTTGGAAGGGAGCAACGTCCTTTTGCTCTCAGGACCAGCTCCTACTTCCCTGACTGTAAAATCGTGGAAATGAGGATTCTCCAAAGGCAAATATCAGGAAAATCAAACTTTAGCTGCTTTATAGTTGCACATAATCCAGGTCACGTTTGGACGAGTCATGTTGGGGGCATCGAACTTAGTCGACCATCATTGACCGATTAGGGTGAATTGTCACCAACTCCGCACCCACAATGCATAAGAATGGCAATCAGAATAGGAATGCCAATTAGAATTGGTTTGATGAAATCATCCGCATCTATTTTATTTAAAAGATTTCTACTCTCCCACTTTAATAATGCTGTTGAACTTGGGCCTAAAATTCATATGTGGGAAGGAGTGGCTGCTTTAGCCTAATGGTTGTCCTCTCCAACGCTTCTGTCACATGGACCCGGATTTTATTATATTTTTTTAAATGGCGACAATTTTAAGGTAGTTGGGATGTAATAAGCGCCAAAGCTTTTCTTACCTAAACTCTGCCTGCTACATGGGATTAATATAGTTTTCGTTTTAGAGATACAGTGCGGAAACAGGCCCTTCGGCACACCGTGTCCACGACGACCAGCTATCTCCGCACACTTACACTATCCTCCACAAGTCAATTACCCTACAAACCTGTATATCTTTGGAGTATGGGAGGAAATTGGAGATCCCATAGAAAACCCACACAGGTCATGGGGAGAACGTACAAACTCCCTACAGACAAGCTCCCATAGTCAGGATCAAACCCGGGTCTCTGGCGTTGTTATGCAACTCTACTACTGCGCCACTGTGCCACCCACGATAGGTACTGTATGACACTAATGATGTCCAACATATCAAACCTTATCACGAGGCGCACAATATTTCAGCTCAAATTTCCAGCTCCGAAAATCAGCAACAGTACAAAAGGCAGCAAGCTGAATCTGTTCAGAGTCTACAGGTAGGAAATGATTGAGAGGTGAACAGCCCCACAGATGTGCATGCTGTCCTGATCAATAATTAATTTAAGCTAAACCCTGCAATTAATAGTACTTTGTGAAATATGCTCTAAATGTGTTCCCTTGTTGGTTCCATTGCTTCTGCATTTTTTGAAGGAGTGAGGTGTGGACACTGAGGAGGGAACTGGACACCAGAGAATAACAGCTTTTGCATGGATTTAAATGGGACTGAGTGATCTTATGGTGTTTGGGTTGGGATGGAGTTGAGTGGGGAACGGTAATGATAGAACATCAGTGATTGCCAAAGTTAATCTTGGCTGATGAAGCCTCAGTAGAATCTGCTGTCTGATGCATTACGTGATCAGAAATCCCAGTCTCTTACTTCACCAATAAGATCGGGTCAAGCTAATATTTTTGTGCTACTCATTCAGAGATGTTTAACAATTGGCTCCCTCTACCATAACTGCACGTTGGAGATTTGGAAAAATCACTTGGAAGATTATCGTTAATGTGCATTTTTCTCTGTGTTTTTGTAGGTGGAGTTGATCCCATTGTCAGAGGATTGTTGAACAAACCTTCAAAACTACAGACACAGACCAAGATGATGCACGATGAACTGCGAGAGAGGCTATTTGAGATGTTTTCACAAATAGGGCTGGATCTGGGTTCTCTGAACATGCAGCGTTCCCGTGATCACGGAATAGCAGGTAGGGGGAATGTCGGTGGAGTTGAGTGTGACTCAAAAAAAAGTATTGTCAGGATGATGGTTAATACAACAAGTTTATGACCTGGTAATTTAATGTTATGAAAATAGCAGATGCTGAAATCTGAAAATAAAACAGTATAGGTTGTCCAACCTCTCCTTACAGCCAATACGCTCTAATCTAAGTAACATACTAGTGAACCTCTTTTGCACCCTCTTTAAAGCCTTCACATGCTTCCTGTAAACCTGTGACCTTCTTGTAGTCCTGTGACCAGAACTGCGCACTGTACTCCAGATGTGGTTGAATCAAAGTCTTAAGCAGATGCATTCTGAGTTCCCCATTTTTATAATCAATGCCCCAACAGATGAAAGCAAGTATATTGTATGCTTCTCCAACTGCCCTTGAGTTAGAGGGTGGACTTTGAGATCCCTCTGTACATCAGTGCTCATAAGGGTCCTGCCATTTACTGTATACTTTGCCTCTTACTTTTGACCACCCTGTGCAAAATCTTACTCTTAACTTGATTAAGGTCCATCAGCCTTTTCTCTGTCCAGATTCGCAATTAGTCTAGGTCCGGCTGTATCCTTTGATGGCCTTCCTGATTATCCAACCTCTGCAAATGTTTGTCTAATCTGTAAATTTGCTAATCAACCTACCTACATTTTCATCCAAATCATTTATATATAACAAAAGCAACAGAGGTCCCAGCACTGTTCCCTGTGCATCACCACTGGTAACAAACCTCAAGTTAGAACAACACCCCTTCACCATTACCTTCTGATGTTTACGGCCAAGCTAATTTTGAATTCAATTTACCAAGTCTCTGTGGATTCCATGTGCCTTAATCTTCTGGATCAGTCTACCAGGTGGGATTTTGTCAAATACTTTACTAAAATCCATGTAGACAATGTCAATTGAGTATAGGAGTAAAGAGGTCCTTCTGCAGTTGTACAGAGCCCTGGTGAGACCACATCTGGAGAATTTGTGCAGGTTTGGTCTCCTAATTTGTGGAAGGACATCCTTGCTATTGAGGCAGTACAGCGTAGGTTCACGAGGTTAATCCCCGGGATGGCGGGACTGTCATATGAGGAAAGATTGGAAAGACTGGGCTTGAATTCACTGGAATTTAGAAGGATGAGAGGGTATCTTATAGCAGCATATACAATTATAAAAGGACTGGACAAGCTTGATGCAGGAAAAATTTTCCCAATGTTGGGGGAGTCCAGAACCAGGGACCACCTTCTAAGAATAAAGGGGAGGCCATTTAAAACTGAGATGAGAAAACACATTTTCACCCAGACAGTTGTGAATTTGTGGAATTCTCTACCACAGAAGGCAGTAGAGGCCAATTCATTGGATGAATTTATAAGAGAGTTAGATAGAGCTCTAGGGGCTAGCAAAATCAAGGGATATGTGGAGAAGACAGGCACAGGTTACTGATTGTGGATGAACAGCAATGATCACAATGAATGGCGGTGCTGGCTCAGAGGGCTAAATGGCCTCCTCCTGCATCTATTTTCCATGTTTTCATGTTTCTATGTTTCTACCCTCATCAAACACCTTTGTCATCACAAAAGTCTCAATTAAATTTGTAAGATATGACCTCCTTGCACAAAGTTAAGCTAACTATCGTTAATAAGTCCATGGTGTGTACATCCTGTCCTTAAGAATCAAAGTTATTCCCCTCTTAGGAACAACATAGTTATTCTCCAATCCTTAGGGAACTCACTTGTAGCTAAAGAGGATTTCTGTCAAGGCCCCAACAATCTCTACACTTGTCTCAATATCCTGGGATGGATCCCATCAGATCCTGGAAACATCAACATTGATGTTCTTCAAAACACCTCCACCTCCTCCTCCTCCTTGACAGCGGGATGGCATAGAGTTTCATCACACTCTTCCCTAATCTCACTCTATCCCATATCCCTCTCCTTTGTGAATACTAATGCAAAGTATTCACTTAGTATCTTGACCTCTTGCTCTGCCTCCAGGCATTAATGTCCTCCTTTGTCCTTGAATGGTCCTACCCTTTCCTAAATTACTCTCTTGTTTTTAATGTTTATGCAACATGCCTCAGAATTCTCCCGAACCCTACTCACCAAGGACATTTAATGGCCCCTTTAAGCCTTCCTGATTCCCCATTTATGTTCTTTCCTGTGTCCTTGTATTTCTCAAGGGCCCTGTCTGATTTAAGCCTCAGATATGCTTCCTTTTTCTTTTCAACCAAATTTACAACATCTTTTCCCAAATTTTGCACTCCTTGCCTATCTTCCTCATTAATCTATCAACCAGACAGCTCATTAAAAGACAAAAAATCACCTTCATAAACCTGGTCTCACCCAATCAAAGAACTTCTCTTGTCCAATCCATTTCTCCCTCAACCTCTCCTTTTGTGAAAACGAACTTGGTTTTTTTCTCTTTTTCTGCTCTGATGAGGAGTCTGCAACCTGAAACATTAACTCTGTTTCTTTCTCAGCAGATGAGTTTTTCTCCATTTTCTGTTTTAATTTCACTTTATTGGCTAATGTAGCCATTAGGAACATATTGAACTGACTTGGAGAGAATTGACGGAACAATAACAGGAAAATGTTAACTACTTAGCAGTTACCTAGCAAATGTTTACTTTGTGGATAACTTACTGAAAAAATATGAAAAAGTATTTAGTACTGTTTACTTTAAATCTTTTTTAACTTAGTAGTGTTTACTGTGGAATATTCATCGTGTACATTTACAGCTGAATGTTTAATTAGACGTTTTGGGAATAGCAGATTCACGAATAAAAATTACTTTGTAACTACGGTAATGCAGGGAATATTCACACAGAAAAGTCACAAAATTAGGTCAATTATTTCCAATCCTTAAGGAATAAAGATACGGAATACCTACTGTCCAAGACACCAGGGGGAACCTCCACCTCGCTTTGAGTAGTGCCACTGGATATATTGTTCCTCACAGAGGGAGCTGCTGTTTAGTGTTAGATCCAAACTCGGTTATCTTCAATATTCTCTCAGAACAACAGGATAGCAAGACCTGTGACCTACATCATACCATAAAATGCTGACAATAGGACTTGGAAAAATAATTCAATAACTGAATGTGCTTATTCTAATATTTTGGCATGATAATTGCTGTCTAATGCATTGTTACTGTAGTGATATGACTACAGAATAATTATTGCACATATTTTAATTTCTACAGTGAATACTGCATTGTTGTTTCTGTTTATCAGATAGCACTGCAAGGATCACTGAATATTCTGTGATTACTATGTAATTAATCCAGCAAGATAACGGTAATTACCTTTATTTCTGCAGTCTATAGAATGTTTAATTGCTTGTATATTCTGCAACGACTTCAGAGCATTTGCAACACAAATTATACAGGAAATATCTTTTGGTTGTGTAAAATGACAGTGATTTAAAAGGCTGGTTCGTTCCATGGACTTTGAGAATAAATGAGTGGATTTGGATGAAGCAGTCAATGATGTATGGCTATAAATCTTTGGCCCACAGATCCACTCCCTATAGAGGAGAAACAATGAAAAAGCTGTCCACCCCCATTCCCCTCCTCCTCCCTATCCCCCCTACATCACCCCACCTCTCTCAAGTTAAGGTGAACTAAAATTAAAAGATAGCGATTCTACCAACCCTTCCACACGCTTCTATTTTATTCGTTTCAAAGGGGCACCACCACAGATTTGGCTAACATATTTTTTGCTCTGAATTTCACAGGTTACAATGCATGGAGGAGATTCTGTGGACTTTCACAACCCAGGAACGAGTCTGAACTATCTGAAGTGCTCAACAATAGCGATCTTGCAAGAAAGTTAATTGATCTCTATGGGACACCAGACAACATTGAACTTTGGATAGGAGGAATCTCTGAACCATTCGTGGAAGGAGGGAAGGTTGGCCCTTTGTTGGCCTGCTTGTTAGGACACCAATTCCAGAACCTGAGAAATGGAGACAGGTAATGGGCAACAATTGAAAGCTTTGACATTCATTGAATCTTTGCCTTGTGGATCTGAAATCAGAACCCAAAGACCTTTTGGATTATGTCTTGGATTTTATTAGCGTAATTTAGTGTGTCATAGTATTGAACCTGTTGAGCATGGGATGACTTAGAAAATAGGGAAGGCAAGATATATATACAATTCAAAGGTCAATAATCAGATAGTATGCTGATCATTAACTGACGACATAATGATTTAAGACAAAAGAAGATGAAGACACTGCCAAGCCTATGCAGTATTTTCTCTCATGTTTGGGTTTTGGCCAGTTCCACCAAGGATAATGTTCATTGCCCTTCACCAATTGCCCTTGAAAAGATGTTAGCGAGATACTGCCTTCTGAAGAAGGTATTCTCGGGAGTTTGGAAGATGTTGGCAGGGTAACTTGCACAAGGGGTGCATTTGCAATGCATTTATGGGTGGACTACACTGCAAATGTCCACCAGCGGTGAAGGGAATGCATGATTCGGGTAGCTGATGGGGTGCCAATGATGTAGGCCCCTTTGGCCCTGGATACAGTCAAGCTTATTGAGAGCTGTTGGCACAACATTCATACAGACAAATGGAGAAGATTCTATCATACTGCAGGGTATGCCTTGTTGTGTCCTCCACCCACCTTACTGCAGGTTACCTGGTCTCTCACCTGCTCTTGTAACCACAATATTTATGCGATTGCTCTAGTTGGGAAAAATACATAAGCCATGATTGAATGACGGAGCAGACTCTATGGGCTAAATGGCCTAATTCTGCTCCTAAGTGTAATGGTCTTATGGTGAAAGTCTCAGTTATTCAAGTTCCAGTGCACATCAGAGTAACTGGTTAGACGCTCTCTTGTTGAGGGCTGATACTTTTGTGGTTACTATTTTACTTGCCATGTATCAACCCATGTCTGAATGTCGCCCAACTAACGCTGCATGAAGGCATAGACTGCTTTATTTGCTGAGGAGTTGAAAATTGAATTGAATCACCAGCAAACATCCCCATTTCTGACCTTAGGATGGAAGGAAGGTAGTTGGCAAAGCAGATGAAAATGGTTGGGTCTTTTCTACTGCCCTGAGGAATCCCTGCAGTGATTGATCTTGGACTACTGGGATGTTTGATCTCCATTAACAACATCCATTCTCGTGTGTGAGATATGACTCTTGCCTTTGAAGTATTTTCTCCAGGAAGCCCACTGACTATGGTTCTAGCAAGATGCCCTGATATCACACATGGTCAAATATTGCCTTGATGTCAGGGCAGTCATTCGCATCTTTAGAATTCAGTTACTTTGTCTATATTTGAGCGAAAGCTGAAATGAGGCCTGGAGCTGTGGTTCCAATGAAACTGAAATTAGGTATTATTGAGTAGGTCACTGGTAAGTAAGTGCTACATCATTGCACTGCCAATGATACCTTCCTCACTGAGAGTTGAGAGTAGACTGATAGGATAGCGGTTAGCCAGACTGAATTTGTCCTGCTTTTTGTAAATAGTGCACATCCAAGCAATTTCCACATTGTTGATGGATGCAAATTTGTGACAACACTGAAAGACGTTGGCTCGAGACACAGCTAGTCCTGGGACACAGTGTACACAGTGAGAAAATGTTGTTGGATCAGCAGATTGAGAAACCGGCTCTGTATCTTAAATTGTAGAGAGAGGAAAATCACACTGTCCTCTATACTCCTTCTCGACATACTGCTTAAATGTGGCCAAGGAGACAGTCGACCCTTCTGTGTAGCCATTGGCCTTGGGCTCATTGAATCGGGATACTTTCTCTGTACCTTTTGAGGCTTGGCAATAATGCTTCTTTTTTTGTAGGTTCTGGTGGGAAAATGAAGGAGTGTTTACGAAGAAACAGCGCAAGGCTCTCACTGAGATTTCCATGTCCAGGATAATCTGTGATACCACCGGGATTGACTTACTTCCTCGGGATGCATTTAAATTCAGTTCCTCTACCGAAGATTATGTACGCTGCAAAAAAATACCACAAGTGGACCTGAAACCCTGGAAGGAGAAGGTGAAAGGTACAATATCTGAGCGCGTGGCACAGACTCCACAGCCTAATATCACCGTTCCTGTACATTTGACTATAAAACTAACCAACACTGCTGGTCTGGGATGGTTAAAAGCTGAGAGCAGGGACTAAATCCCATTAACAATTTCCTTCTTTAGCAATTCCGATATTTTATTCAACGATGTTTACTTCCTTCTGCCTCTTTTTTTCTCAGCTTTTATGACTGGGAAAAAAGGGAAAATAGGGAAGATTTGAAAAATTGCATTTAAAAAGAGGAGTGAGTGTTAGTGTATCAGGTATAATCACCAAAACCTGTAGACCAATAATGCTCTCTGGTGTATGATTATCAGCACAGCTTATCGCCACATTTATATTCCACATTCTCTGCTGGTTTGAATCATTTATCTACTTTTCCATTCTCTTTACCTTGACAGCTTGTTTCTTCAGTATGTTGTTGTCACTTCCTTGAAATGTCTTCAAATGTTACAGTAATCCCACACTTGTGTTCTCCTAATTAATACCTGCTTGCCTCCTTTACAGATCTCCCTTGTGGTCCGGTGCCCAAGGTACAGAATGCCTTTTTCTCCACATGTAATTCCTCAGTCAAGTACACTTGCCAACGTGGATTCACTTTAAAGGGAGCTCAGGTGATAAACTGTGGGAAGAAAAAGAAGTGGGAGAGTGAACCGCCTAGCTGCTCAGGTAAGAAATGGACTCAAGTCCCTGGAGAGAGTGCACCAAAGTGATTAACACGACCTGTGACAGGAATGAGTATAGCACCATTCTCATCGTCATTATTTGAGCACAAAACTGGCAGGATGGATAATCTGCCTTCCTGTTGAAATCAACAAGAGGTAACAAATGTAAGATTAACACCAAGGCAGTGAAAGAGAAAATCGACCCAAACATTATAACATTTTGAACACTGTATGTTTCTCACAACCATTCTCAGAAACCTGAAAATCCTCCATCACATTTCATAACATGAAATTCAAATATAAATTTCTCCACATTCACAATCCACTGGATTAAATTCTTCTGTAAATTTCAATTTCAATTTCAATTTCAAGGAACTAAAGCACTTTTCTCTATGGCAACAAATCTCCCCTTCCACAGCAATCATATTCATTGAAAATAGACACAAAAAGCTGGAGTAACTCAGCAGGACAGGCAGCATCTCTGGAGAGAAGGGATGGGTGGCTCAGAGATGCTGCCATCTCATCAAGACATAGAGTCATAGAGTGATACAGTATGGAAACAGGCCCTTCTGCCCAACTTCCCCACACCGGCCAACATGTCCCAACTACACTAGTCCCACATGCCTGCACCTGGTCCATATCACTCCATACTTGTCCTATCTATGTACCTGTCTAACTGCTTCTTAAACGTCGGGATAGTCCCAGCCTCAACTACCTCCTTAGGCAGCTTGTTCCATACACCCACCACCCTTTGTGTGAAAAAGTTACCCCTCAGATTACTATTAAATCATTTCTCCTTCACTTTGTACCTATGACCTCTGATCCTCTATTCCCCTACTCTGGGCAAGAGATTCTGTGCATCTACCCGATCTATTCCTCTCATGATTTTATACACCTCTATAAAATCACCCCTCATCCTCCTGCGTTCCAAGGAATAGAGACTCAGCCTATTCAACCTCTCCCTAAAGCTCAGACCATCTAGTCCTGGCAACATCCTAGTAAATCTTTTCTGAACCTTTTCAAGCTTGACAAAATCTTTCCTATAACACGTTGCCCAGAACTGGACACAATACAAAATGCGGTCTCACCAACGTTTTATACAACTGCAAAATGACCTCCCAATTTATACAAATGCAACATGACCTCTGCAGTTCTTTCGTCAAGCATATTTATTGCATCATTCCACCTTATGTTCATTTCATGAAGCTGTGGCTCAGACGTTAAAATCTCCCAGCTCTCACAATGTGAATGATTGGAATGATTTCCTGATCACCCCTACTCCCAAATGTCCACTTCCTTATCTGGGTAACGTTAAATATCCTCCCTGGGTGAAAGTAGTCTCCGTTGTTTTGCTTTGTTTTCGGGATTTTTTTTTACATTGACTCTAAATGATAAAAGCAACAGTGTTAAATGATTCAAGGAATGTGGAGATAAATATGGTGATTTTACTCCTCAGAACCCGAGGAGTCAAAAGCTGGAAAGAAAAAGAAAGGCAGCGGACCGAAAATGGGAAATAACACATAGATGAAGATGATCAAATGAGATGTTAGTATATTGCTCAGCCTTGGAAAAAGAGCATGACCTGTTGATTATTTTACTCAGGACTTGCATAATTTGGTTTATAAAAATCCTTTTTATTTCCTGGTGTAAGCAAAAATATTTTTCAGGGAGAATTTAAACAAAGCAGTTGTAGCAAATTTGCATCATATTAGAGTCATACAACTAATGAAAGGTAGAGTATTCAAACTCTCAATCGCAAAGGCAACCTGCATGCACTCACAGCTTGCATGGTATACGACCCATGAAGTTATCAGTCTCAGTCAGTCTTATGACTTCCGTTTGTTCTCCAAATTCTGAACTTGGTCCGAGAGTCTTTCTGCAATCTCAAATTTTGGTTAGGAGGTAAATCATTTTTCCAAGGCCCGTCACCCTCCAATTCCTTCTGTTCTCTTCCAATGACACATTGATAGGCCAATGCAACTCAACCCCATTCTGGCTTCCTTCATCCTGTTGCAGCTGGACTATTGGTTGCCATAGTATTACCTTCATTTTCCACTTGACCATTCTAGTTATTGATATTCAAAGGAAAACAACATGTGCTGGAGTAACTCAGCAGATCAGGCAGCATCTCTGGAGAACATGGATGGGTGACGTTTCGGATTGGAGCTTCCTTGTTTCTATATTCATACATTCATTCCCCACCTTGGTTGCATGACTTGGATACTTCACTGTTTTAATTTGGGCCTCTTGATTAATCTGGCCCTTTTGGTTAATCTCCAATTACTAATGTAGCACCTCGCTCTGTGAAAGCTGTTGGCTACAGGTCTCCAAATGGTTTCTCAGGGGCAGATCCTTAATTAACTCTGATGTCCTTTTTCCATTGACATCCATACTTTGCAATGTGATTTGCAATCTCATTTGTTCATAAATACCCAATTTGAGTTGATTATTAATATGCTTAAGGGTTTATATTAATAGGTGGATGGGTAAATTTGCAAAATGCATTCTATTCATATTACAAATGAGTGATTGTAGAGAATAAATTTTAAATGCAATAACTTGTCAGGAGTGTGACATTTATTTCAAAAGCTTGGTTGTATGAAATTTACAATCGTGATGATATGAATTTTGAAATAAAATAAAATATCACACATATTGATTGATAGATTTGATAGAATTGATAGAATTTATAGAATTTATTGCCACACAACCAGGGTCGGTGGAATTTTGGGTTGTCAGCAGCGGAACAATAATAAAGAACACACAACCACAATAAAAAAATATAACACAAACATCCACCACAGCATTCATCACTGTGGTGGAAGGCACAGAACTTGGCCAGACCTCCTCCATTTTCCCCCGTGGTCGGGACCTCCACCCCCGTAGCCGTTGCTGCGGGCGTCCAGATGGTAAGGGACAAAGTCAAAGGCAAGGTATGTCCAGGATCGGCTCTTCCCCCCCGGAGACCGCGGCTTCAGGCTGGTGTAGGCCGCAGGCCGCCGGTCGAAGATTTAAGGTTCCCACCGCGCCGCGCCGCAGCCAGAAGCACCGCAGACCGCAGGGCCGGTGGTCGAAGCTCCCCTCCAGAGGTGATGGTAAGTCCATGCCGGACCCGTGGTAAAAGTTGGCCGCGGGCCGGCAGTGATGGCTTCTTCTTCCCCCGGGTCCCCCACGAGGGATCCCGGGCTGTAGACGCCGCGCCAGCTGGAGCTGTGCAGACCGCGGCTTCAGGCTGCCGGCTGCCCCGGGCCAGCGAAACGGAGCGCTCCCCTCCAGCGAGCCCCAGCGAGGGCTCACCCGCTCCACGCCAAGAGTCCACGTTGCACCCGCCGCTGAAGCCCCGGGCGCGTCTCCGGGAAAGGCCGCGACGATCCTTGCTGTTAGGCCACGAGGGAGGCGACCTGAAAAAAGCCGCCTCTCCATGGAGGAGGCGGCCGAAACGGTTTCCCCCTTACCCTCCCACACCACCCCCCACACAAAACACACCGAAAAACATCAAAAACATACTTTAAAACATACTAAAAAAATTTAAAAAGTTGTAAAAACTAACGCGCTGCTGACAGGCTGCGGCTACCTACCTATTGCATTTTGTTTCCTTTCTATTTTTACATTGGAAATATATGATAATGATTTATTTTAATCTGTCAAAATAAAAAATGTATGAAGTGAACTGGCAAGCCAACACCAGACCATTGTGATGCCTTATAGGTTTTAACATACTCTCTACTGTGTTTGGTTGATTGGAGAGAGATCAAATCCAAAATTGATGATCATTCACAGAGTGGGGCCTCAAGCTGCCCTTATAACTTTGAGGTAAATGGAAGTCACAAGGAAAACTCTCCATCAGCTAACGTCAAAGAATGCTAGCACAAAGAATGAGAGCTGTGCTGTTTGGAGGGCAGTCACCTTAACCTCTGTGCAACACATTGGAAATTCCTCAGAGTAGTGCCCGAAATCCAACATCTACAGTTGTTCCATCAATAAAGGTTGGGGTGATTATATTCACTGAAGCACAGCCCAGTTACATTCACAACATTCACAACTAAATTATGCAGCTGTCTGTTCTCCCATTAGGAGGTAATGACCGTAATATGATAAGTTTTAATCTACAATTTGAGAGGGAGAAGGATAAATCGAAGGTGTTAGTATTTCAGTTGAACAAAGGGGACAATGGAGCCATGAGGAAGGAACTGGCCAAGGTTGACTGGAAAGATACTCTAGCAGGGATGACAGTGGAACAACAATGGCAGGTATTTCTGGGAATAATACAGAAGGTGCGAGATCAGTTCTAAGGTGCGAGATCAGACCAAAGAGGAAGAAATATTCCAACGGGAGTAAGGGGCGATCGTGGCTGATAAGGGAAGTCAGGGACTATAAAAATAAAAGAGAAGAAGTACAATAAAGCAAAGATGAGCGGGAAGCCAGAGGATTGGCTAATGTTTAAAGAGCAACAGAAGATAACTAAAAAGGCAATAAGGCGAGAAAAGATGAGGTACAAAGGTAAGCTAGCCAAGAATATAAAGGAGGATAATAAAGATTTCTTTAGATAGTTAAAACCAAAGTTGGACCCTTCAAGACTGAAAAAGGTGAATTTATTATGGGGAACAAGTAAATGGCAGATGAGTTGAACAGGTACTTTGGATCCGTCTTCACTAAGGAGGACACAAACAATCTTCCAGATGTACTAGTGGCCAGAGGATCTGGGGTGACGGAGGAACTGAAGGAAATCCACATTAGGCAGGAAATGGTGTTGGGTAGACTGATGGGACAGAAGGCTGATAAATCCCCAGGGCCCGATGGTCTGCATCCCAGGGTACTTAAGGAAGTGGCTCTAGAAATCGTGGACGCATTGGTGATCATTTTCCAATGTTCTATAGATTCAGGATCAGTTCATGTGGATTGGAGAGTAGCTAATGTTATCCCACTTTTTAAGAAAGGCGGATTATAGACCAGTTAGCCTGACATCGGTGGTGGGGAAGATGCTGGAGTCAATCATAAAAGATGAAATAGCGGCACATTTGGATAGCAGTAACAGGATTGGTCCGAGTCAGCATGGATTTATGATGGGGAAATCATGCTTGACTAATCTTCCAGAATTTTATGAGGATGTAACTAGGAAAATGGACAAAGGAGAGCCAGTGGATGGAGTGTACCTGGACTTTCAGAAAGCATTTGATAAGGTCCCACATAGGAGATTAGTGGGCTAAATTAGGGCACATGGTATTGGGGGTAGAGTGCTGGCATGGATAGAGAAGTGGTTGGCAGACAGGAAACAAAGAGTAGGGATTAACGGGTCCATTTCAGAATGACAGGCAGTGACTAGTGTGGTACTGCAATTCTCGGTGCTGGGACCGCAGCTGTTTACAATATACATCAATGATTTAGATGAAGGGATTCAAAGTAATATTAGCAAATTTGCAGATGACACAAAGCTGAGTGGCAGTGTGAACTGTGAGGAAGATGCTATGAGAATGCAAGGTGACTTGAACAGGTTGTGTGAGTGGGCAGATGCATGGAAGATGCAGTTTAATGTGCATAAATGTGAGGTTATCCACTTTGGTAGCAAAAACAGGAAGGCTGATTATTATCTAAATAGTGTCAAATTGGGGAAAGGGGAAGTACAACAGGATCTGGGGATCCTTGTTCATCAGTTAATGAAAGCAAGCATGCAGGTACAGCAGGCAGTGAAGAAAGCAAATGGTATGTTGGCCTTCATAACAAGAGGAGTTGAGTATAGGAGCAAAGAGGTCCCTAGTAAGATCACACCTGGAGTATTGTGTGCAGTTTTGGTCTACAAATTTGAGGAAGGACATTCTTGCAATTGAGGGAGTGCAACGTAGGCTCACAAGGTTAATACCCGGGATGGCGGGACTGTCATATGCTGAGAGAATGGAGTGGCTGGGCTTGTATACTCTGGAATTTAAAAGGATGAGAGGGGATCTCATTGAAACATATCAGATTATTAAGGGTTTGGACATGCTAGAGGCAGGAAACATGTTCCTGATGTTGGAGTAGTCCAGAACCAGGGGCCACAGTTTAAGAACAAGGGGTAAGCCATTTAGAACGGAGATGAGGAAACTCTTTTTCATACAGAGAGTTGTGAGTCTGTGGAATTCTCTGCCTCAGGGGCGGTGGAGGCCGGTTCTCTGGATGCTTTCAAGAGAGAGCTAGATAGGGCTCTTAAAGATAGAGGAGTCAGTGGTTATGGGGAGAAGGCAGGAACGGGTTACTGATTGTGGATGATCAGCCATGATCACAATGAATGGTGGTGCAGGCTGGAAGGGCAAAATGGCCTCCTCCTGTACCTATTTTCTATGTTTCTATGTTTCCATGAGAACGGAGGGATTTTCATTCAGCCTCAGAATCTTTGAGAAACTAGCCGAGTCTTTTGGCAAAATGGCAAGGACTTTTTCTACCTAGATGCCAATTGCTTTTCACAATTTCCACAGTGACTCCGAATGCTACTTGCCTTCACATGTTTTGATTAGTGGGTCAGAGAGTAAAGGAACCTCATCTCCAGAAGAGTTGCTGTCCCCAACCAGTTAGCTCCAGGCATGTCCTGGTGGAAATGGAAGCGAATAAAATTGTTTCTTTCATTCTCAGAAGATCTCCGACAACATTCCTGCAAAAATAAAATTGAGTTTGACCTATCAGTCAAAGCATTGTGGAAAATGGAGCGTAGGCTAAAGCCGATAGATAGGCAAGTCACTACCACTTCCAGCACCCTCAATAGAAAATAAAGTCAGTTTTCGGCCAAACAGCTGCAACTAGAGGCACAGCTAAGATACCAATAAGATAACCAGTAAAGCCATAGCCTGGAACGCAACAATGACGATAATGTTAAAATAGTTACAATTTTTTACCTGAGGTGACAGGACATAGGTTGTGAAACTGGAAGTGCCAATGATCATTATGCATACTTCTGGCAATCTATATTTATAATGACTATTTACAAAAAAGTGGACCTTCCTAGAATATAAATAGCCTCATTCCATAACATCAATGATGACACTTCTCATTAGCTTAAAATATTCTATCTTTATTAGAATCCAGTCAAACAGGAAAAGGGTCAACATTTTATGCAAATATTTTACCATTTTTAAGGCAGGTTTTCTAAAGCTTTGCATCATTGGGAGTTGAAGATCCTGAGGTGAATGTCAATTGATTTGGTTTGTGGAGGGTATTCCTCATGAATTCTTATGAATATTTGGAGAAGCAATAAAAAAATATTGCATAATTTCTGCTCAATCCCAGTGCCAGGCCATTTGTGTTTATTATTTTTGTCTTTTTCTTCTCTGCTTTATTGTTATCATCATTAAATATTTTTTTATTCTTCTAGTTGGCTGCTGGCATTGTGTTTTTTTTCTGCAGCTCATTTTGAACGTCTAAACATTCCGATAATATATTACTGCATGATCTTTCTTGAGTCTATAGGAGTGATTTATTTGTAAGTACTGGAGTAACTCAGTGGGTCAGGCAGCATCTCTGGATAAATTCAGTCTTAACAAGGGCCCCGACCCAAAACATCACCTGTCCATGTTCTGCAGAGATGCAGCCTGAAACACTGAGTCACTCCAGCACTTTTTGTCTTTTTTTGTCTTTTAATTATTTTTGTTACCTACTTCATTCTATTTGGACCATCTTGTTCAGTCTGAGTATTTATATAGAGGCTTTGAGGCAGAGAATAAGAAGTTACTTGAGTGTGTGGCTTGATTAGAGAACCAGCATGAATTTCTTTAAGGCAAGCACAATATTGTCATAAGGTGTGAGAAGTGATATGATGAGTTGATGTTTCTCCTGGCTGCGCTGTTTGAGATTTCAGTCTCAAAACGAAGGGTTTGATGATTGATGAAAGAGATTAAAATATTTTGTTTTACCCAGGAAGTAATGATTATTGGGAATGTTCTACTCAAGACGGCTGTAGAAGCTCATTTGCGGATTACGCCCAAGATAAAGGTTGATAGGTTCTTAAATATGGAGAGAGGGATGGGATATGAGGTTAGTGCAGGGTAATGGAACTGAGGTATAAGTGCAGCATTAAATTGTGCAGGAATAATGAAGGGATGAATACCTTATTCCAGCTTCAAACTAACTTGATAGAGGTTTTGATTAAATAACTGAGAGGATGAATGAGATAAATCTATTAACATGATGTATTTGGACTTCCTAAAGGCAGGTGAGAACTTATTTGATAAGAACCCAATTGTTGGAAAGGTTGAAGGAATAAAAGGGAATGCAGCAATGGATTTATAAAAGGAAAATCATGCTTGACTAATCTTCTGGAATTTTTTGAGGATGTGTCAAGTAAAACGGATGAAGGGGAGCCAGTGGATGTAGTGTGTCTAGACTTTCAGAAAGCCTTTGATAAGGTCCCGCACAGGAGACTGGTGACTAAAATTAGAGCACATGGTATTGGGGGTAGGGTGTTGACGTGGATAGAAAATTGGTTGGCAAAGTTTAGGAGTGAACGGGTCCTTTTCAGAATGGCAGGCACTGTTTCATTCTTAAGTTTTTGACTATGATACTTTGTGTTTTAATCTGGTAATTTGTTTCATTGTATGAGTGATATCTAACAAAATGTTGTTCAAGTCTATTTTAAGAATTTTGTGACGCAAGGCTCGATGTTGGGGCCGCAACACTTTACCATATATATTAATGATTTGGAAGAGGGAATTAGGAGCAACACTAGCAAGTTTGCGGATGACACAAAGCTGGGTGGCAGTGTGAACTGTGAAGAGGATGTTAGGAGGTTGCAGGGTGACCTGGACATGTTGAGTGAGTGGGCAGATGCGTGGCAGATGCAGTATAATATAGATAAATGTGAGGTTATCCACTTTGGCGGCAAAAACAAGGGGGCAGATTATTATCTCAATGAGTTAGGTTAGGTAAGGGGGGAGGTACAGAGAGACCTGGGTGTCCTTGTACACCAGTCACTGAAAGTTGGCATGCAGGTATAGCAAGCAGTGAAGAAAGCTAATGGAATGTTGGCCTTCATAACAAGAGGATTTCAGTATAGGAGTATAGGGGTTCTTCTGCAGTTGTATAGGGCTCTGGGGCATTGTTTACAGTTTTGGTCTCCTAATTTGAGGAAGGACATCCTTGTGATTGAGGCAGTGCAGCGTAGGTTCATGAGATTGATCCCTGGGATGGCGGGACTGTCATATGAGGAAAGATTGAAAAGACTAGGCTTGTATTCGCTGGAGTTTAGAAGGATGAGGGGGATCTTATAGAAACATATAAAATTATAAAAGGACTGGACAAGCTAGATGCAGGAAAAATGTTCCCAATGTTGGGCGAGTCCAGAACCAGGGGCCACAGTCTTAGAATAAAGGGGAGGCCATTTAAGACTTAGGTGAGAAAAAACTTTTTCACCCAGAGAGTTGTGAATTTGTGGAATTCCTTGCCACAGAGGGCAGTGGAGGCCAAATCACTGGATGGATTTAAGAGAGAGTTAGATAGAACTCTAGGGGCTAGTGGAATCAAGGGATATGGGGAGAAGGCAGGTACGGGTTATTGATTGGGGACGATCAGCCATGATCACAATAAATGGCGGTGCTGGCTCGAGAAAAAAAAAGATTTCTATTACACAAAAACACAGGAAATAGAATGAACCAATGGAGCAAATTGTTTGAAGAAATGGGGCAAATTCTTCACGACCTTGAGAGGTTTGGCTGGCTGCCTCTTATTTCTTCAAGTGTTGTCGCTGGATTAGTGTTCCACTATGTGCAACACTTCCAGCAATTCAGTGTGACCCGGCCCAGCACAGTGCAGATCAGTACGGTACCAGTACAGCCAGGGCTCTACTTGCAAAGGTGGCACCGGGGCAGACTTAATATATTTGATAGCAGAGTGTTCCTGCCCCCCAGCACAATGTGTAAAGCCTATCACTGCTAATGAATGTCTTTGACTGTTTTGCAACAGTTCGTTTCTCTCATTCTTTTTCATGGTGTATTTGTTTCCACTTCAGCTGACGATATACTGAGCTTGCGAGCTGGTAACTCTGTGTAACTTGGCTCAGTTCCATCATTAGACTGGAAACTATGCCCGGGCAGTGGCGCAAATCGCTATCAAAACATGTGGGGGACACAATTCTCTTGGTGGCCGCGCGCGCACGCACACACACACACACACACACGCACGAGGCTTCGGCCATGGGCCCTGTAGACGGTAACATCGGGAGCTGACCAGGTTGCTGACTGACTCCGAACACTAGCAACAGCAGCATCATCCGCCCCGAATCGTGGGGTTTGAATCGGCCTGTTTGCGGGGCCTTTCGTCGCTGAAATCTGAATAAAACTGAAGCAAATAAAGGCAAACAGAAGGACCAACCTTGTAGGTGGGAGAGAGAGATGGGGGGGAAAAATACTAAATAACCTGAGTGACTGTGAATGAGGGACTGACCTGCAAACCAGCCAGGAAACCCATTCAATCAGAGACCTTAAGGACCTGACCTATTTAAATCCGATACCCGTTTAAATCTTACCCACCCACTAATACATCCCAATTAGTTCAAATGGTAATTGTACCTGCGTCAGACAGCTTTACGAAATTTTCCGTGAATAACTTCAGTAATACTTGAAGGTCAAAACACAATTGGTGACACATCGTGTTAATACGATGTAAATGGATACATTTAACAAGCGCTTAAGAGTGACACCCCCACTGTCTCGCGGAAAGCGGAGATTTTAATAGATTTATTTTCACCAAAATTCAAAATCCGGATTACAAAACATGGGGGGGGGATTGTCCCCCACCTCTCAAAATTTGGGGGGGACACTCCCCCCCCCCTCCCCCCTCCCCGTCCTCTCCTGGGATTTCTGCCCATGTGCCCAGGGATGGAGCAACCTGTGTGATATCTGCAGATAATCTGCGTGTATCTAGGCAAAATAATTTTAAATATTCACACAGTAAGAAAGAAAAATACAGAAATATGCAGGAGTTTAAGATAAATATGTCATTGTGAAATACCAATAACCACCAGAATACAAATTATTATATATTTCTTATTTTAAGCTTTTTAAATACATTTCGTTGTTGAAGGAGGGAGCCGATTATGTTGAAATAGCTGACACAGTGCAGAGCAGGGAAGAGCAGAGAGTCACTAACAACTATGTTTGGATTTCTATATTTAATTCTGCTGCCCCATCGCAAGAAGCTGACAACCTTCCTCCATTGTGACAGCACTGATAGACTCACCATTACATCTCATAGCCAATAGGCAGTGTTAGAATATGGTTGCTGGTTCATACCATTTATCAGTTCAGTTCTCTGGCCATATCGTCAATAATTCATTACCGTCAGCTCCTTGTCGACCTCCATTACTAAAAATATGTTTAAGACGTGGTCATTAGATAAAATCAGTATGTTCAGTTTCTATTTCTGGAGATGAAAATCTAAATATGAAAGGTAGCACTCTATACATTGCATTAGTACATGTGTGGGCATGTGCCTGTCACCGTGGACATGAGTTTAAGTCACAGTGTTATTCTGTAGGTGTCTCCCTGAATGTGCACATGTGTAGATGTCCTTGTCTGTGATGGTTCCTGTTGAATTCTCCTAACTTTAATGTGCCTTTAACTTCTCAGTCTTCTGCCTAACATAGTGGATATGTTTCTTTCAGAATGGCAGCCACATGGTTACTTGTGATGGTCGTTGCTGGACTGTCCCTGTTTCACGCAAATGAAGCCGATCCGGGTAAGAGACTCAGTCTCACTCACGGGATTTCCCTGAAAGATACAACAATGAATCAGAAGGCACAGGGTCTCACATCTTAGAGACAGGTTCTTTGTTCTGGACATCAAATATCTACCAATGCTAATCCTATATTCTCAGTGCTTGGCTCATAGCCTTCTATGCCACAACTTTTTCAGTACCCAACTCCTTACTCATGAGAGTACCTGCTTCCACCACCTCCATCAGTGAGTTCCATGTTTCAACCATTCTCTAGATGAAAATCACCTCTCGATCTTCACCACTTAACATTACAACCTATGCTCTCTGATTATGATTCCTCTTCCAAAAGGAAAGTTTTCTCACTATATTCCCTGTCTATGCCTCTCATAATTTTATGTATTTCTATGAAGCCAGCCTTTTCACTTCCAAAGATAACAAATTCAGTCTCTCGTGTCATTCCACTGGTGAAAAGACTCCATTCCAGGCAACTTCCTGGTGAAGACAAAAAAGACTGCGTGAATCTTCGCAAAAATAGTTTGCTGGAGGACCTCAACAGGTCAGAGAGTCAATTCAAGTCAAGTTTTATTTGTCGCTTGCACATAAAGTGCAGTGAAATGTATTTGCCAGCAGCTGTACAATAAAAAAAGAACACACAATGCACAATAAAAATGTACCACAAACATCCACCACAGCATTCATCACTGTGGTGGAAGGCACAAAGTTTGGTCAGTCCTTCTCCATTTCCCCCGTGGTCGGGACCACAAGCATCTGTGGAGGGAAATGGACAAATGACATGTCAGGTTGGACATTCTCTCTAATGCAATCATGGCCTTCATAAAGAGTGTCAACTGACCTACATACATTAATCCAGCTGCAGCCGAACTATGGTTTTTACATGTTGGACATGACCTATCTACTCCCTCTCTATCTTGGCTAATGAAGGCAAGCAGCCCGTGTACTCTGGTATTCTTCTCTTTTCACTTCCTGTTGTACTTGTGTGTGGTTGAATAGTAAGATTAAACGAGAACTTACCAGTTTGAAGTTTGATCTTTATTTTATGAGGAGTTACGATGAGCGATTACGTGAAGAACCCCGCTAGTCCGCATGCATGTCAATCTTCAAAGCAGCGGTGTGAAATCACAAATAACAGTAATTGAAGTAACATAATAAGATTAGAAACCTAGAACTACCAGATGACCTTTGTGATATGAGGGCTGGTAGCGGTGGGCACGTAATCACTCATCGTAACTCCTCATAAAATAAAGATCAAACTTCAAACTGGTAAGTTCTCGTCTAATCTTACTATTTTACTTTGGAGTCACGTGAGTGATTCCGTGAAGATTTCAAAGCTCTGTGATTTCATGCTGTAGATACGAATCCAGGCGTCTCACTGCATTAATTGACTCAGGGTGAGTGAAGAATAAACAATTCATTGAACCATGGCATTGATTTGAATATGTTAATGGTTTATTTAACAAAGAAAAACAATAGCGACCCCTCTCTCCCAGGGGGAAGCTATAAAACAGAACTTAAAATGGAATGGGCGAATACCCCCGGTTCGATAAGCGGTTTGTTATAGAACCTTTGAAAAGTCAGTTCATTTGACCATTCTGCGGCCGCAAGGATATGGTCGAGAGGGACGTCCATTGCTCTCGCTGCTGACGTTGATGCCGCCCTGGTGGAGTGAGATTTAAAATTGTCAGTGTCTATTCCTGCACAAACCAGAACCTGTTTCAGCCACCTTGAAACGGTCTGCACCGACACTTTCATATGCGGCTTTTGTGGCTAATAAATAATGCTGATTCCGAACCTCTGAGCCTCTTGGTGACCTTGATATAATATTGCAAGTGCAACACTACACACAGTCGTAAATCCGTGGGGTATGCCGAAAAAATAAGGTTGAACCCTGACAACCCTGGTCTGCTCTGCTTTATTAAATCATAAATGTAAAACGTAATGTTATTTCCAGATGATACCATCCTGTCCAGCCCCAGTTTCTGCAACGTCTGGACCCATTGCGCTGAGACCAGCGCCATGGGCATGACCACCTTAAGGGTGATATGGGCAACGACAGGGATGTGGCTGGAGCCCACTGGCGAAGCAGCGTGAGTACTATGCTCATATCCCAGATTTCAGAGTACCTGGGCCTGGGGGGATTGGAATTAAAAATACCCTTCATAAACCGGGATATTAAAGGGTGAGATCCAACAGAATGTTGTTCCGACCCCAACCATAAGTATGATGACGGCACTCCTCTGGCACTATTGATGGCACTCTTCATCAACCCTTCATCAAAATATAGCGTTGACAGAAATTCTAGCACATCTGAGATGCCTGCCGTGTGATATGTAATGTTCCGCCGTAAGCAGAACACCTCCCATTTCCTGACATGAGAATGTACTGTGTTTTGGTACTATCCCTCCAGGCCACAGTGATCACATCCACGGTACGATCGGATAGTCCAAGCCCCAGGTATGGCCTCCTCAGAATCTGCAAATTAACAGATCAATACGGTAATGTAATGGATGTTCATCCCCAGTTACAGGGTGCACCAGTAGGTCACTACGTTTCGGGACAGCCATAAGAGGCTGTGTTATTATCTCCAAAACAAGAGGGAACCATGGCTGTGTAGGCCAGTCGGGTACCACCAACACTCCTGAGGCAGAGTCCTGCTTGATCTTTAGCAAGCACCGACTGATGAGGCAAAATGGGGGAAATGCATATAAAAACATTCCACCCCAGTGTAGCGAGAATGCATCCACTGCTACTGCCCATGGGTCTGGTTCCCATGAAACATACTTAGGTAACTGGTGATTGAGTCTGGATGCAAACAAATCGATATCTGGCAATCCATACCGAACAACAATATCATTAAATACATCATGATTCAACATCCTTTCTGTGTTGTCATTGAATTTGCGTGACCTGGTGTCTGCCACCATGTTGAATTTACCTGGTAGGTAGATAGCTGAAACCCAAATGTTTCTAGTAATACACCAGTGCCAAATAAGATTAGTCAATCTATCACAAGATTCCGACTTGGTTCCACCCATGTGATTAACATACGCCACTGCCGTAGTGTTGTCAATCTGAAGTTGAAAATGCAAATGACGCATAGTAGTACAATAAGCCTTAAGCCCATTAAATGCTCCCAACAGCTCTAAATAGTTAATCCCATGTGATTGAAGGATAAATGCCTCATGCATATTCCATCTGCCTCCACAGCTAAAGATGGTATCAGTAGCACCACAACCTAGGGCACTAACATCAGTCTGTAAGACAACTGAAGGTTCCTCAACCAGATTTTGCTGGAGCAACTTGAGATGTTCATTATCCACCACTGCACTTCAGCAATGGCTTCAACTGATAACTTTATGGGTCTGTCGAAATGACCTGCATGTATCCTGAGTGGCTGCTCCTTCGCACGTTGTAAAATTTGGTAATACAAAGGTCCAAACCGTGCAGCTGGAAAATAAGCCACTAATTCGCCAATCAAGCTGGCCACATGTCTAATTGAAGGTTGCTGCTCCTCCATGAGCTTGTTACAGCCTTCAATTAAGTCTAATCTCTTGCCCATGGGCAGAGTCACTGACATGTGAGTTGAGTTAATAATGAATCCCAAATAATCAATAACTCTAACTGGTATCAATTTGGATTTAACTGGATGAATGAGAAACCCTAATCTCTCAAACATGAGTTTAACAACTGAAACAGATAATTCAGCTGCTTCCCAAGTCTTTCCTATGATTAAGATATCATCCAAATAAGCCATTACAATATGACCCTGAACCCGGAGTAGCCCCAGTACTGGTTTTAAAAGCTTTGTAAATAATATAGGGGCCGAGGTTAAACCATTAGGCAGTGCTTTAAATTGCCATCATTGCCCATCCAGCTAAATTTCAAATATCTCCGATGATCCCTATGAACAGGCACTGAGTAATATGCATCTTTAAGATCTATACATGCCATATAACATCCTCTGGAAATCAGTTGTTTGGCAGTAACAAAAGTTTCCTTTTTGAAATGTTTATACTGTACAAAGGGGTTAAGGCTCATCAAGTCAAGGATGATTCGACATCCTCCATCCTTCTTTGACCTAGGAAAAATATTAGACACGAAATGGTGAGGTTGGTGAACCGCTTTCTCAATTACCACTTTTTTGTATAATTTTTCAATTTCTGCCTGTACCTCCAAATTCTCTTTTTGTGAGAAAATGAGTGCCCGACTTGGTGTATGCTGAGTGGGTGGACGCAAATTGGGAAGGAATTAAATTTGAAACCCTTGTTTTCTGCGCAGTATAAACAGATCTAATGTTATCCCATACCATTCCTTCAGAAACAAGTGTAATCTCCCCCCAACTTGTAGGTGATTCTTATTTAATATGTTCCTACAAGAACCAGACCCACCTACCTCTATGGTTACCAACTGGCTGGAGTTTTTAACAGACATTTTCAACCTCTCACTTCTGAGATCTGAGGTCCCCACCTGCTTTAAAAGAGCATCAATTATACCAGTGCCCAAGTAGAGTAAGGTGACGTGCCTCAATGACTATCGACCAGTGGCACTAACGCCGGTGGTGATGAAGTGCTTTGAGAGGTTGATCATGGAGCAAATCAACTCCTACCTCGACAAAAACCTGGACCCACTGCAGTTCGCTTACCGCCACAACAGATCAACGGTGGATGCGATCTCGCTGGCCCTCCACTCCGCTCTGGACCACTTGGACAACAAAAACTCATATGTCAGGCTGTTATTCATTGATTACAGCACGGCATTTAACACAATCATCCCCTCCAAGCTGGTTACCAAACTCGCAGAACTGGGTCTCCGCGCATCCCTCTGCAATTGGATCCTCGACTTCCTCATTCACAGACCACAGTCTGTTCATATTGGTGGAAATGTGTCAGCCTCGATAACAATCAGCACGGGAGCACCTCAAGGCTGCGTGCTCAGCCCCCTGCTGTACTCACTCTATACTCATGATTGCGTAGCCGCTCACAGTGCGAGCTCCATCATCAAGTTTGCTGATGACACCACTGTTGTGGGACGAATCACTGATGGGGATGAGTCAGAGTATAGAAGAGAGATCGAGCAACTGTCCATATGGTGCCAGCACAATAACCTGGCCCTCAACACCAGCAAAAAAAAAGGAACTGATTGTGGACTTTGGAAGGAGTAGGATGGGGGCCCACAGCCCCGTTTATATCAACGGGTCAATGGTTGAAAGGGTCAAGAGCTTCAAATTCCAGGGCGTGCACATCTCTGAAGATCTTTCCTGGTCCGAGAACACTAATACAATTATCAAGAAAGCTCATCAGCGCCTCTACTTCCTGAGAAGATTACGGAGAGTCGGTTTGTCAAGGTGGACTCTCTCTAACTTCTACAGGTGCACAGTAGAGAGCATGCTGACCGGTTGCATCATGGCTTGGTTCGGCAACCTGAGCGCCTTGGAGAGGAAGAGACTACAAAAAGTAGTAAACACTGCCCAGTCCATCATCGGCTCTGACCTTCCTTCCATCGAGGGGATTTATCGCAGTCGCTGCCTCAAAAAGGCTGGCAGTATCATCAAAGACCCACACCATCCTGGCCACACACTCATCTCCCTGCTAACTTCAGGAAGAAGGTACAGGAGCCTTAAGACTGCAACAACCAGTTTCAGGAATAGCTACTTCCCCTCAGCCATCAGGCTATTAAACCTGGCTTGGACAAAACTCTGATTATTAATAACCAATTATCTGTTATTTATTCATGTGTGTGTATATTTATATTACGGTATATGGACACACTGATCTGTTTTGTAGTAAATGCCTACTATGTTCTGTGTGCTGAAGCAAAGCAAGAATTTCATTGTCTTATCAGGGACACATGACAATAAATTCACTTGAACTTGAACTTTGTGTATTAACCAGCATCGTCAGTATTATGTTTCTATGAACCAATACCTACTTATCACCTTATCTACCTGTGCTGCCACCTTCTGGACCATTTTATTTGTACACCAAGCTCGTTATATTCCTCAGTGCTTTCTAACATTCTTAGCCTTCCAAAAGATTTTCAGTTATCGTCACACTTACAGTTTTCAGGATTAAATTCAATCTATCATTCCCTGACCAATTTACCAACTGATGAGTATCAGTGATTTAAGATTATTCACATCATGAGATACAACGTCACCAATCTTCATTTCTGATGCCTTCTGTATTTACATTCAGATCATTAATGTACATAACAAATAACAGGGGTCCAGTGGCAATCCCTACAGGCAACACTGATCACAGGCTTTCAATTGTGGATCCCACTTGACCATCATCCTCTGCCTCCTGTCACCAATACATTTTTTTCAGATTAAACTTGCCAAAATGTTCCTGAGGCTCTTAGCGTTTGGATAAATCTCTCATCTGGAATCTTGTCAAAAAACGTTTAAAAAAACATTCAGATAGACTACAACTGCAGCACAAGAAATTGCAGGTGCTGGAATCTTGAGCAAAATACAAAGTGCTGGAGTAACTCAGTGGGTTAGGCAGCATCCGTGCGGGGAATGAATAGGGATCACTTGGGTCGGGACCTCCTTCAGACTCTGAAGAATGGTCATCTATGCATTCCCTCCATGGAAGCTGCCTGAACCACTGAGCTGCTCCAGCACTTTGTGTTTAGTCTTCAACTGCACTGCTCCTGTCGACACACTTAGTTACTTTCTCCAAAAGGTCAATCAGTCAGCCATGTCCTTGCCACAACAAAGCCACGCTGACTATGACATACTGACTAAGGCAGCCTGGTCAATATCTGTGTGTCCAAGTGTAAATGAATCTTGTCCTTTTCCATTAATTTACGTGCCACTGATGTTGGATGATCTGGGTACAGGATCATTCATGTCCAGCAAAGACGGCAGACAGGAACTTTGCTCGACATATCATCCAAAGGCAGCACCTCTGTCAACTCAGCACTGCACAGAAATGCCATCCCGCAGCAAGATCTTGTCAGCAGATGGCACTGTGTGATTTAATTCTCAATATTCTGACTCAGAGTTGAGTTGGCCTTGAGCAAAATTCAAACTGCTGGAGGGGCTCAGAAGGTCAGACAGCATCTGTGCAGGGTAATGGACAGACTCCATGTATGTTCTTGACTGATCCTTGCATGAAAACTTTAAAAAAAACTCTTAAAAACAAATAAGATAGATTTGTCACAGGAGAAATGGAATGTTGGCACTCATAACAAGAGGATTTGAGTATAGGATTAAAGAGGTCCTTCCTTCTGCAGTTGTACAGGGCCCTGGTGGGACCACATCTGGAGTATTGTGTGCTGTTTTGGTCACCTAATTTGAGGAAGGACATCCTTGCTATTGAGGCAGTGCAGCGTAGGTTCACGAGGTTAATCCCCAGGATGGCGGGACTGTCATAAGAGGAATTAATGGATTGACTGGGTTTGTTTTCACTGGAATTTAGGATGAGAGGGAATCTTATAGAAACATATAAAATTATAAAAGGACTGGACAAGCTAGATGCAGGAAAATTGTTCCCAATGTCAGGGCTGCCAACATTGGCTTTTGCATTTATCAGCTTGAAATTATGCAATCTCGTGCAAGGGTAAGTGCCCGGGGAGAGGATGGTTTGGGTGGGAAGGGACGAATTGACCAGGGAGTTATGGAGGGAGCAGTCTCTGCAGAAAGCAGACAGGGGAGGAGATGGGAAGATGTGGTGACTTGTTGCTTTACCTCCCCCCTTGACTTCATTCAAGGACCCTTAATGTCTCCTCCCCCTCTAGCTCTCCCTCAACCCTCTGGCTCCTCCTCTTCCTTTCTTCTACCCGCCCCTCCCTCCCCCCTACATCGTTTCGGCCCGAAACATTGCCTATTTCCTTCGCTCCACAGATGCTGCCTCATCCGCTGAGTTTCCCCAGCGTTTTATCTACCAATGATAAAAAGATCTTTGTTTTGTTTGCACCTACCAACATGCATACATTATTATATTACAGTTAATATGTACCGAGGGCAATTTTTTGTTCCAATGCTCCCCATTCCCAATTACATTTACATTGAAATGATTGAAATCCAAGTGAAGTTTAAAAGGCATCAGAAAAATAAAACCTCCGGAATGGATGATATTCATTACGTGGTTGCTTAAGGTCAGTATCAGCACAATTACTATATTTAACTTTGAATCTTCAGATGTCCTGGTTCAAGCTAAAACTAAAGACAAATAATAATCTCCTCATACATTCCCCTGCAAGTATCTCTGTCACTCCTTTAAAATATGCCTCTTATTTGAACAAGTTCTTAAACATCACATCTGAATCAGTTTCCATCTGATTACACTCCTCGAGGATGTTCATCTATGATGTTCAATTAATAAAACAATGTGATTGGAGACATTTCTATTCAACCTGTCAAAGGAAATTGAGGGGGGGGGGGGGGTTGGAAATAGTCAGTGAGGTAAACAAACATAATAGTTGAGTGGCAAATGACAATAGTGCTACCTTCCCACTATTTAACTGAAGGAAATAATGGGTTATCGGGGTTGTATGTTGTGACAGACAGCCTGACACCTTGCATGTAATTTTAATATTACACTTATCCCATTCCCCTGGATATTCCAGATTAATAAATTAAGGTTTTGTCAACTAATTACAAATCAGGCTAATTAAAAAATCAATAACATTAGCCAACTCCAAAACACAAAGCGCTGATCATTGGGATCCAGACATTGCCGACAACTGGCCTCAGTTACCCGCTCACATCTGGCAGTGCTCTCTGTCTGAACCAGGGGCCATGGAGCAGTTTTGAAAGTGGGGGGGGCTGAGCGATCACTGATCATTCGCCTTGGGGGTATCCAAGTGAATCCAGTGAATTGGCTTCCACTGCCTTCTGTGGCAGAGAATTCCACAGATTCACAACGCTCTGGGTGAAGAAAGTTTGTCCTCATCTCAGTCCTAACTGGCCTACCCTTTATTTTTAAACTGTGACATCTGGTTCTGAGCTCCCCCAACATCAGGAACATTTTTCCTGCCGTTACAATAAGTAAAAATCTAGCAGGCAAGCAGGATGCTTTCTCCAACCACCCCCATTTGAAGGCAGAGAATTCAGCAGAGGCCCAAGTATTAGCATTACAATTAATGCCCCACAGCGCCGGAGACCTGGGTTCAATCCTGGTCTTGGGTGCTGTCTGTGTGGAGTTTGCACGTTCTCCCTGTGACAGTGTGGGTTTCCTCCAGGTGTTCCGGTTTCCTCCCATATCCCAAATCCCAAAGATGTGCTGGTTTGTAGGCTAATTGGCCCTCTGTAAATTGTCCCCTAGTGTGTAGGGAGTGGATCAGAAAATGGGATAACATAGAACCAGTGTTATCGATGGTCGGCATGGACTCGAGGGGCCGAACTGATTATAATATTGAACACATCAAGACTTACCTATCGGATTTAAACATGAACAATATTATCCCAAGGTTGCAGGGTATTTGAATGGCATTTACTGCATAATCCCTGACGTTATTCTTTGTAAAGTGAAGGGCAAAGTTCATCTCTACAAATTTAATTTTCTGAAGTTAATTTGTAGTTTATATTTACCATCTTGCCTTTGCTTATTTGTTCCCGCGATACGTGAATCCAAGACTTACATTTAAAGATGAACAAAATATCAATTTAAAGACAGATATCAACTAATTTCACCGATTGAGTTTGGATATCAATTTCTTTAGCATCCTCTCTCTCTCCGTCCCTCCCCCACCCGAGTGGCACTAGCTTCAAAGTCATCTTGTTAGGTCTCATTGTGTGAGAAGGAACTGCAGATGCTGGTTTAAAACGAAGAGAGACACAATATGCTGGAGCAACTCAGCAGGACCTGCATCATCTCTGGAGAGAAGGAATGTGTGACGTTTCGGGTCGAGACCCTTATAAAGGTTTCGGGTCGAGACCCTTAGAAGGGTCACGACCAGAAATGTCACTCATTCCTTCCCTCCAGAGACACTGCCTGATCCATGCTAGTCACCAGGGCGAATTCGGCAGAGAGATTAATGGCAGCGGCGCAACGCTTCCGACGCCTCCGACGGCCCGGGTCTCTTGCACTGAGGCTGCTCCATGCAGCAAGCAACTCGCCAGCCAGCAAACACTCGCCATCCCCGCAAACACTCGCCAGCCCGGCAAACACTCGCCAGCCCCAGCTCCCCGTCCGCATCTGCTCTCGCCGATACTTCTGCTTGCACCGCTCCCTGAGCGTGAGAGTTGGCAGCCCTGGTTTTGCAATGAGGCGGTGGTGATTTGCAGCAACATCACATACAGCAAGAGAAGGCGAAGGCGGATGAGCTGAGGTAGCATGGGTGGTTGAGTTTGCAGCTTGGAAATGCAGTCAGCTCTCAACCACAGGCTGGGGAGGGGAAGTTGCTGTTCCCACTGTACGAGGTAATTCAAGAGTTCTCCCGAGTTTTACCCTGATTCGAACTCAGAGAATGTCCTTAGCGGGTCCGTAGGAGTTCGTGGATCTCATAGCGGCCCGTACGAGTAAAAAGTAACAATTTTTTTCATCACGAGTATTTTTTTACTCGTGGACATTTTTTGCAGGGATGAAAAAATGTCACGAGTTTACCGGATGTCCCAAGTAACTACCGTTAGCATTACGAGCCACTACGATACATCCACGGGCTCCTACGGACCCGCTACGGCCACTCTTCGAGTTCGAATCAGGGGAAAACTCGGGAGAACTCTTGAATTACCTCGTACAGTGGGACAAGGGCTTAAGAAATATCTGCTACCCCACAGGAGCGCTTAAACCTCGCCACTTTCACAGTGGTGCACATTAGGTGTCTAATGCCTGTGCTCTACAAGCTAACTTCCTCTTTTGGAGAAAGATACAGCCAAGGTGGCCTCAAGGTCAAAAATGGGTTCTCAATAAAACTGCTGGAAACCCAGCCCCCAACTCAAGATATATGACTGATGCAATGTTTCAGCAAGTACAACTTCCTCTTTCCATGAATAGTTTTATTTCAATTGTTTCAGTTCTTCACATGATGAAATTCACCAGACTCCAAATTAAAACTTGCATTGAACTTCCACCGACTGTATGTTTCTAATGAGAAATAAAGCAAACCTTTCCCAAGAGCAACACACTGCAGCTAATCGAGGAAGTTGGATATCTTTCAGATAGTAATAAATATTTGAAAGTGGATTCTAATTAAAAGATTTGGCTGGTTAATATTGGAAATAACCGTCACCATAAAGGGTTAAAGGGTCGAATCTAATCAAGGACTTTGGATGATTTATGTAAGAATTGATGTTTAGCTTGGATATGCTGACAGTACAGATGTCTGTTGAGGAGTCTAAATCTCAAAAATCGATAAAAAGCTATTGGCCCATATTGGCCATGATCCAAAAACCACATGGTTTTCGGTTGAGGAAACTAAGTGACACACAACTACAAGTGAAAAGATTTATATGATACTTGTGATGCCCCATGTTAGTTTGCAGGGCTGCACTCATGACTTTGATTGTCCATGTGAAATGCCAGTAAAAGTGTAGCTAGTCCTGGCCTTTAGTTAACCAAACATCTTAACTGCTGAAGTTGAAGTTTCATTATTGAAATATGTTCCCTTTCCCATAACAATAATTTCTTCTTTCTCTTTCCTGTCTTCTTCCATTTCGTTTAACTCTTTCTCTGTTTTCCCTTCCATGTTATTTTACTCATTGCACCTAAAATATTAGACAGTGAAAATGTATTGTTGATTCCTTAGGGTCTTTTACAACTGTATCAATATGTCCCAACTTCTATACTCATTACCGTGATGAAGGTCAATGTGCCAAAAACTTTCTTCCCCACCCGATCTACCTGTGATAACACTCTCAAGGAATGATATACCTGTATTCCTAGATCCCTTTGCACCACAATTCTTCCCAGAGCTCTACCGTTCACTGTAAAGGTCCTGCCCTGGGTTGACTTCCCAAAACGCAACACCTTACACTTATCTGATTAAACAGCATTATACATTCACCGGGCCACTTAAGATGCCACAGTAATTATTTATAACCATCTTCACTGTCTAAGATGCCACCTACTTTAGTGTCATCTGCAAATGTAATCATGATGTCATGTATATTCTCAACCAAATCATTGATATAACAGTGCCAGTTGTCTCTGGTTGTTACAGTTGAGTAAATGCTTATTGTTTAATCATTAAAATGGTTTACATTGAAACAGATGAATAAATGTAGATCATGAAGTGTCCATCATCTCCAAGGAACACTTTGGAGCATGCTCAGCAATTGTCTTTGGTGATTTTTTTTTTTGCTCTATTAATATAACTCAATATATCTGGCTTTTATTGAGTTAGAAAGCTGGTTCCTATGGTTACGATCAAATATCTAAGTTTCAACTCTTCTACCTGAGGAATTACAATTGTCTGAAAATGAAACAGAGAATAGATTCGGAACAGTGACGAGATCTATTTTAAAAAATGATGCTGAAACTGAATGAATATGTATTTGAGAGCTGGCTTCTTAATGGGCAAGTTGTAATTAATGCCTGGTTAAGTTTGATAATTGAAGAGGAATCCTTTAGATCCAGGCAAGAACTACAGAAAGAAACGGAATAGATTAGCACTTCAGCTATGCAGAAAATATAATTTTGAAAGTTAATCAGCTCCAGCTGACATAATAAGATTCAGCCCCATATTGCTGGAAAGCTATATTTTGAACATTTTATTTGCTTTTATTGACTATATTGTGTCTTGCTTCCAGGAATAACCAATAGAGATACAGCTAGACAAGTCATTAGAAGTAATGATTCGGATATAATGCACTAGAAAAGGGAAAACGAGTAATGAGATCATTTTTTTCTAAGAGGAAAAGAATTAAAATGCATTAAAAATTGAATTAAAAACCATAATGCTTTACGTATCATACCTTGTTTGGATAATGCTTAGAGCACAGTGCACAGTTTTGGCTGCAATATTTATGGAAAATACACAATTATTGGCACAGTTGCATTAAGGGTGAAGCAGTGGTTAGTGCTGTTGCCTCACAGCGCCAACGAGCCAGGTTTGATCTTGACCTTAATAGCTATCAGGCTATTAAACCTGGATCGGACAAAACTCTGATTATTAATAACCACTTTCTGTTATTTGCACTTTACCAGTTTATTTATTCATGTGTGTATATATTTATATCATGGTATATGGACACATTTATCTGTTTTGTAGTAAATGCCTACTATTTTTCTGTGTGCTTAAGCAAAGCAAGAATTTCATTGTCCTATACAGGGACACATGACAATAAACTCACTTGAACTTGAACCTCTGATGCTGTCTGTGTGAGTTTGCATGTTTTGTGACCATGTTTAGTTTAATTTTGTTTGCAGGTACAGCACAGAAACAGGCCCTTCGGCCCACCGAGTCTGCACCGATCAGCGATCCCCGCACACTAGTGTTTCATCCGTTGGAGAAATTGACTTTTTAATGTGGTGGGTAGGGGGCAATTCTACTTCTAGGTCCCTACCTGGTCGGTGAGGCAGCTTTTTCTCCGGGCTGCCCGTCGACCCGTCCTCGTGGCCTACCAGCGGGCTTGGAGCACCGTTTCCTGGCGGGGACCGCACAGCACCTCGGCTTCGGTGGCGGCACAGCGCTGGAGCGCTATCGTGGAGCAGAGCAGGCGATGCCTTGCCTGGGTCGCCGTGCTGGATTGACGCGCTGGAGCTCGGGTGAGCTGTGACCGCCGAGATCAACACCTCCGGGCTGCGGGTCTGCGGAGCGGAGCGGGCGGCGCCGACTTTAACATCGGGAGCCTGGGAGCTCCAACCCGGCACGGCCTTGTCGGCTTCGGAAGCCGCGGTCCCCAGCTAGGAAGCGGCCGTTCCAGGTGGCCCAGCCGCTGAGAGGACTCTCCCGACGCCGGGGCAACACCACCCGGCCAGAACGGCCAGGAACATCGGGCCTCCGTAGAGGCGATAGCGGTGGCCTCAATAGGCCTGACTTTGGGTGAACTGGGGATGGGGACTGAACATTGTGCCTTCCCTCACAGTGGTAACCACTGTGGGGGGATGATTTTTTCCTATCTGTAAGTTAAATGTTAGTCTGTGTCCAAGATGGTTGTCGGAAGGGAGAGTGGACGCTGGCGCGCTTTAGCTGCCGCTGCTCTCTCTTTCACATTGTGTTTTTTTGATTTTTTGTCTTTGGAGCGATTTCTGTCTTTAATTTGTGTATTGGTGATGTCCTTATTATTTATTTTACTCCGACTATATATTTTTTCTCTTCTGTTAATTTCTGTAAGGTGTCCTTGAGATTTTGAAAGGCGCCCGAAAATAAAATTTATTATTATTATTATTATTACTAGTGACAGTTTACATTTATATCAAGCCAACTAACCTACAAAACTGTACATCTTTGGGGTATCGGAGAAACCGCAGACCTTGGAGAAAACCCACGCAGGTTATGGGAATAACGTACAAACTCATACATGGGTTTCCTTGGGTGCAACAAATTCCACATACTCGATGCAACAAATTATTTCCTTCCATGTTGTAAGAAAATATGTTAAGTTTCCCATGGTTCCAAAACTAAGGATATACAATTCTGGAAAAGATGAGGAAGCTGGTCCCTTTTTTCTGAAAAGTTATTTAAAGTGATCAAGGATTATAATAAGCTTGCAGTGGAGAAGATTTTTCTGGGAAAGCCCAAAACCATATGTTAGGATTGAAAGGCAATCATCAATAAATCCAATGGGTAATTCAGGGGAAATCTCGAGGACACATGTAAAAGGTTGCAGCCCCAATTCTTCCCTTCCCACCAATGTATGTCACTCTGTACCACACTTACCATACAGGCAAAATCCATTTTCTTGATTCCCCAATGATAATCTGCTTGGACCTGCCAGCTTTTAGCTTTTTGTTCTTTTAGGATTCGGGGAGAGAAGCTTGCCTTGGAATTTTGTAACTAAAGGTAGGTAACTAAAATGTCCATAACTGGTAGGTATTGGCTATGTAAATCTGTCACTTATTCCCTTTAATAGAGAAACAACAAATTGCAGATGGTGGTTTACAAAAAAAGTCAAAAAAGTGCTGGAGTTACTCAGCGGTTCAGGCAGCACCTCTGGAAAACATGGATAGATGATGTTACAGACTGAAGAAAGGTCCCAACCCGAAATGTCACCTGTCCACGTTCTCCAGAGATGCTGCCTGACCCGCTGAGTTACTCCAGCATTTTGTGTCATTTTACTTAATCCCCTTCACCCTGCCATTCCTGCATACATGCTCTGAATTAAAAGTTGAGCTAATATTCCCACCGACAATGCGCTCATAAAGGGTGTAGGAAAACTGTGTCTGAAACTAAACACCACGTATCTTTTTCAAATATCTTACACCCGTGTAATTATACATTGTTACTAATTGACATTGAAGGGTGCTACAATGAAGGATACTACAAATGCCGTTTGTATCTCTGTGTGAGCAATTTCACAAAATGTAACTAAAAGAAACCCTTTGAGCTTCAATTCTAAGAAATCAGTCAGGTAAAGTCAAGCGGCTTAAAAGTTGGAAACAATTTTAGAACAGAGGAAGTCATGATAAAACCGTTACAGTGCTCTGGTTAAATCACAAATCGAGTATTGTGTCTAGTTCTGTTCACAAATATGACAAAGGAGCCATTCAAGCCCTTACAAGAGAGCAGTAGAGACCAAATTCCACCATAGGGTGCTTAGTTATGAACCAGGAGCCAACTGAGAGATAATTTTTGAAGGCATATATGACAGCAGATGCCATGGATTATGCATCTATAAAATTAATTTTAATTAAATTGCATGTTGTTAGGTAGACAAGCATGTTTAGAACAGTAAAAGCAATGGAGTGTATATGGAACGAGCAACCAGAGGAGGTAGTTGAGGCAGGTACTATAACAATATGTAAAAGACATTTGGGCAGGTACATGGATAGGAAATGTTTAGAGGGATATGGGTCAAATGCAGGCAGGTGGAACTGGTGTATAATGGGGCTTCTTTGTCGTTACTGGCAAGTTGTTCAACGTTATTCATGGTGAAAAGTGAATATTATATGCAATTCACTCCCGGATTGACTAGTATCAGTTGACAAGCAATGACAAAATGGAAACCTCTGCGTAATTCTAGGTGGATTAGATAAAATGAACTGGAAAAGTGGAAAGAAGTGAGGGAGTGAAATGAAAAGCTGGAGGGAGGGTTGTGGGTGGAAGGGGATGGGCTAAAAAGGATAATATGAGACTTGGGGATTCCTGCTTTCTCTCTTCTATGCAATCAGTCTGAAGAAAGGTCCAAACCTGAAATGTCATCTATCCCTTCCCTCCACAGATGCTGCCTGACCTGCTGAGTTCCTCCAGCACTTTCTTTTTTGCTCAATGTTCCAGAATCTGCAATTTCTTACGTCTACATATATTAGAAAGTTATGATCGATGGGTGCTTTGGAAAGTCCTCCTCCATGATTGGCAAGGGTTTTAGATAGAGTCATAGAGTCATATGACATGGAAACAGACCTTTCGGCCCAATCTGCACATACCGACAATGAAGCCCCATCTACACCAGTCCCACATTTGGCTCACATCCCTCTAAACTTTCCTTTCCATGTACCTGTCCAAATGCCTATTAAATTCAATTTGTATTAAACAGCTGCACAGTTAAATCCAAATCCCTTTGCAACAGCAACCCCTGTGTTAATGCTAAAAGTACAATTCCAAAGATTAAATATTCATAACTTCAGGACAGGCAACTGTGAAAGAAGTGCGTTATTTGCTTTTCTGGAACATGCCAGGTCAGGTTTCCAGTAAATCTTCCCATTATTTCTCCCAATTTCTCTTTGCCTTATTATTTTGTCATTATTAATCTTAATTGTAGTGGTTAATCTATATTTGAGGATATAAATTTACTTTCAATCTTCCACATTATACACTTATGCTTGGATCGTGATGCATGCATTATAATGGCATTATAAATTATTATTTTTTGTCCACAGTTAATATGAACATTGGCATACAATAAATCAATGTGATTGTTCTCATAGCTCCTGGAAGTACTCAATATTCCAGAAGGGAATCCAACACCAGGGCTGCCAACATTGGGTGAGTTGGGAGTGAGAAATTGTAAAAGACCAAGCCCAAGGACGCGCAGCATCCGAGGTGGGGGGAGGGTGTGGGAGGGGGGTGTCCCCCCTCCCATTGGTATGGAGCTTTTGCATTTATCAGCTTGAAATTATGCAATCTCGTGCATGCTGTAACGAGTCTTTTAACTAACACTTGAATGCAATATTTATGCTTTAAATTAGATAAGCTATGAATAAAATTAGGCCAAATTACATTCCTAATTACATTACACAGTAGAGCCAGGCTCTGATCAACAGGTGCAGCACATGAATGTTCTTAGTATATTCATGTATGGAAACAGATTAAAATCAAATACTTGGCCCATGTTGACCAACCTGGGTCTCACTGCACACCTGGTACTACTCCTGACCCCGACTCCAGTTGCATATCTTCTCTCATTCCTGACCCTGAGTCCAGCCTTACACCTGGCTCCCTATTCTACCCTGATCATAGATGCTTACCTGCTTAGGTTCCCAGTGCTGAACACTCCCATTGTCCAGCTTTGACTGCACACCTAGTACTATTCCAGACCTTGACTCTGGATGCACACTTGGCCTTGCTCCTAGCCCCGCTGCACTGACAATATATCTGGCCCACACATAAAGACCCATATCTGAACCCCTGGACTTAACCTATCCAGAGGGCCATTGACAACGCCCAGAGGATTGTCGGCTGCCCTCTCCTTACCTTGGAGGACTTACACAGTTCCCGCTGCATCAAAACATCCCAGAGTATTATAAAGGACATTTCCCACCCCGGACACTCCCTGTTTGAACTGTTACCGTCAGGCAGACGATACAGATCTACAAGGACAAGGACAAACAGACTTAAAAACAGTTTTTACCCCACTGCTATAAAGGCACTAAATGTAGCCGCCAAGGAACGCAGGGGCGATACATACTAAGAGACTGTGAAATCGACAGAAGGATGTAGGGCTGGGTGTTTATGCGTGCTATTTTTATGATATTTATTTTAGTTGTTTATCTTTTTTTAAATATTTTACCTTGTATGTATCGTTAGCTTTTAGAAATGTTTGAATGGTGCACTGACTGGCTGACATTTTACAATTTCGTTGTACATGGTTCATGTTACAATGACAATAAAGAAACTATTCTATTCTATTCTATTCTATTCTATTACCTTCAAGTCCACAGGTGCTTATCTAATGTGGTAATCTTTTATGTGGCACTTCACGGACCAAATTATGTATAACAAAATTTGCTACATCCATTGGCTTTCTTGTTATCTAACATGCTAGTTACTTTGTCAAATAAATCATCAATTGGTTGAACACAATTTCTCAGCCATAAAGTTATACTCACTCAGCTGTATAAGTATTCTGTTACCATTTCCTTCATTTTCCTAACAAACTGTCCTGAAGTCATTTCCCCCCCCCCCCAATATTTTCAGTATTTTGCTGTCTTCCTCTCAGCTGGGACTTTTCCAAAACGCTGTAATCAGTATAAATTATTATGCAGATATTCATTCACTGTATGCCTAATGTTGGAGGAATATATTTTGTTAATTATGCTTATGACAACTGATTTCAGTATAAAGAGCACAGTCTTTACACAATCTCCGTCTGGATCACTGAGTCATATCTGACATAGAGACAGCTTTTATGAATAAACTCATAAAGCAAACGGGCACGGTTGGGTAAGTTGGAGTTGACAGCATACCCGCCAGATTGGAGATTAGGGGTGTCAATTATGTAAAAAGATACACTGAGCTTACTAGTACCTATGAAATGAAGGAAAGTTGTTGATAGCCCATATCTTTTCTACTATTTATGATTTATCTGTTTAAGCATTATAACACACAGATTGGTTTACTGCATGAAACCACAGAGCTTCGAAGGCTTCACGTAGTCTCTCGTGAGACTTCAATATAAAATAGAAAGCTTAAACGAGAACTTACCATTTGAAGTTTGATCTTTATTTTATGAGAAGTTGAAGTGAGGGACTACGTGCCCTCCACACCCAACCCTGGATCTCATAAAGATAATTCGGTAAGTCAAGGGTTATTAATCTTTCTATAGTTTAAGTTCCTGCAAGTGGTCTGTGGTTTCATATAGTGCTCTGAAGATTGACGTGCATGCGGGCGGCAGGTTCTTCACATAGTCCCTCACTTCAACTTCTCATAAAATAAAGATCAAACTTCAAACGGTAAGTTCTCGTTTAATCTTTCTATTTTACTCCTCAGAACCCGAGGAGTCAAATGCTGGAAGGCAGAAGAACGAGAACGGAAAATAACACCTAGATAAAGATGATCAAATGAGATGTCAGTATATATCTAAGCCTTGGGATAAGAGCATAACCTGTTGATTATTTTACTGAGCATGCACTCACACCTTGCATGGTATACGACCCATGAAGTTATCAGTCTCATTCAGGCTTATGACTTTTGTTTGTTCTCCAAATTCTGAACTTGGTCCTAGAGTCTTTCTGCAATCTCAGATTTTGGTTAGGAGGTAAATCACTGTTTCCAAGACCCATCACCCTCCAATTCCTTCTGTTCTCTTCCAATGACACGTTGATAGGCCAATGCAACTCAACCCCATTCTGGCTTCCTTCATCCTGTTGCAGCCTGACTATTGGTTGCCATAGTATTACCTTCATTTTCCACGACCATTCTAGTTATTGATATTCAAAGGAAAACAACAAAATGTTGGAGTAACCCAGCAGATCAGGCAGCATCTCTGGAGAACATGGATGGGTGATGTTTCGGATTGGAAAGGGTCCTTGTTTCTATATTCATACATTCATTCCCCACCTTGGTTGGATGACCAAGTCTCATCACTTGGATACTTCGCTGGTTTAATTTGGGACTCTTGATTAATCTGGCCCTTTTGATTAATCTCCAATTACTAAAGTACCACCTCGCTCTGTGAAAGCTGTTGGCTACAGGTCTCCAAATGGTTTCTCTGGGGCAGATCCTTCATTAACTCTGATGTCCTTTTTCCATTGACATCCATACTTTGCAATGTGATTTGCAATCTCATTTGTTCAGAATACCCAATTTGAGTTGATTATTAATATGCTTAAGTGTTCATATTAATAGGTGGATGGGTAAAATTGCAAAATGATTTATATTCATATTACAAGTGAATGATTGTAGAGAATGAATTTAAATGCAATAACTTGTCAGGAGTGTGACTAGTTTATTTCAAAAGCTGGGTGTATGAAATTTGCAATCTTGATGATATGAATTTTGAAATAAAATAAAATGAGCTCACACATATTTTCTGATTATCGCACTTTTTATAACCATATAACCATATAACAATTACAGCATGGAAACAGGCCATCTCGGCCCTACAAGTCCGTGCCGAACAACTTTTTTCCCTTAGTCCCACCTGCCTGCACTCATACCATAACCCTCCATTCCCTTCTCATCCATATGCCTATCCAATTTATTTTTAAATGATACCAACGAACCTGCCGCCACCACTTCCACTGGAAGCTCATTCCACACCGCAACCACTCTCTGAGTAAAGAAGTTCCCCCTCATGTTACCCCTAAACTTCTGTCCCTTAATTCTGAAGTCATGTCCTCTTGTTTGAATCTTCCCTATTCTCAAAGGGAAAAGCTTGTCCACATCAACTCTGACTATCCCTCTCATCATTTTAAAGACCTCTATCAAGTCCCCCCTTAACCTTCTGCGCTCCAGAGAATAAAGACCTAACTTATTCAACCTATCTCTGTAACTTAGTTGTTTAAACCCAGGCAACATTCTAGTAAATCTCCTCTGTACTCTCTCTATTTTGTTGACATCGTTCCTATAATTGGGTGACCAAAATTGTACACCATACTCCAGATTTGGTCTCACCAATGCCTTGTACAATTTTAACATTACATCCCAGCTTCTATACTCAATGCTCTGATTTATAAAGGCTAGCATACCAAAAGCTTTCTTTACCACCCTATCTATATGAGATTCCACCTTCAAGGAACTATGCACGGTTATTCCCAGATCCCTCATGTTCAACTGTATTCTTCAATTCCCTACCATTTACCATGTACGTCCTATTTTGATTTGTCCTGCCAAGGTGTAGCACCTCACATTTATCAGCATTAAACTCCATCTGCCATCTTTCAGCCCATTTTTCCAAATGGCCTAAATCACTCTGTAGACTTTGGAAATCCTCTTCATTATCCACAACACCCCCTATCTTGGTATCATCTGCATACTTACTAATCCAATTTACCACACCTTCATCCAGATCATTGATGTACATGACAAACAACAAAGGAGCCAACACAGATCCCTCAGGCACCCCACTAGTCACCTGCCTCCAACCCGACAAACAGCCATCCACCATTACCCTCTGGCTTCTCCCATTCAGCCACTGTTGAATCCATCTTGCTATTCCTGCATTTATACCCAACAGTTGAACCTTCTTGTAAAGGAGTGATTGCTGACACACTGTAACCTTTACTAAGAGTTTATTATAGCACATGGCACACACGTCCCAGCACTGACTGCATCCAGCCTTCAGGCGTACCGGGACCAAGTGGGAGGAAACAAAGGGAGGATACCACAGTTATACTAATATGATGGGGCGTGGTTAGTGGTGATGAGGTAGCTACATTATAGGTTGCATGCATAAACCATCTACACTTCTTAACCAACCTTCCATGAGGAACCTTGTCAAAGGCCTTACTAAAGTCCATATAGACAACATCCACTGCTTTACCCTCGTCAATTTCCCTAGTAACCTCTTCAAAAAATTCAAGAAGATTAGTCAAACATGACCTTCCAGGCACAAATCCATGTTGACTGTTCCTAATCAGACCCTGTTTATCCAGATGCTTATATATATTATCTCTAAGTATCTTTTCCATTAATTTGCCCACCACTGAAGTCAAACTAACAGGTCTATAATTGCTAGGTTTACTCTTAGAACCCTTTTTAAACAATGGAACAACATGCGCAGTACGCCAATCCTCGGGGACTATTCCCGTTTCTAATGACATTTGAAATATTTCTGTCATAGCCCCGGCTATTTCTACACTAACTTCCCTCAATGTCCTAGGGAATATCCTGTCAGGACCTGGAGACTTATCCACTTTTATATTTTTCAAAAGTGCCAGTACTTCTTTTACTTTGAAACTCATAGTATCCATAGCTATTTTTGTTTCCTTTCTATTTTTACAGATGGAAATTTATGATAATAATTTATTTTAATCTGTCACTATAAAAAATGTATGAAGGGAACCGGCAAGCCAATACCAAACCATTGTGATGCCTTGTAGGTTTTAACATACTCCCTACTGTGTTGGGTTTATGGGAGAGAGATCAAATCCAAAATTTTACTTCGGAGTCACGTGAGTGACTACGTGAAGACCCCGCCAGCATGCATGCGCATCATATCGTCTATCGCATTGCGCAACGACGGGCTGGTGGCGCGCTGCTCCACCAGCTCAAACCTGAAGGTAAGTTTTTCAACATTTTTACAGGTCCATTGCCGATTGCGGGAAGCTCTTGCAGAGTTCTGGCTGGAGGCGTTCTGGGGTTGAAAACCCGGCTCCACCCGGCTCCCTACTACAGGGACCGCGGGTGGGGGGGGAATCCCAGCTGCGAATATTGCAGGGATATCCGGCTCGGGGGAAGCCCGACTACAGACATCGCGGGGAAGCCCTTCTTCCGTGACCGCAGGGAAACCCCGGCTGCAAAGCCACGGAGATATCCGGCTCAGGGGAAGCCCAACCACAAGGGAAGCCCTTCTTCAGGGACCACGGGGAAATCCTGACTGCCGAAACAGCAGGGATAACCAGCTTCGGGGAAACCCGACATCGCGAGGATCCCTTCTACAGGGACCATGGGGAATGCCGGCTGCAACAACCACAGGGAGAAGCCCGGCTGTGGGGACCACGGAACCCGGCTTCGTGGACCGTGTGGGAAGACCGCGGGTAAATCCGGCTTCGGGGACCGTGTGGAAGACCGCGGGTAAACCCAGCTCGGGGGAAACCTCAGCTACGGGGACCGTGTGGAAGACACGGCTACGGACAGCAGAAGTGCGGGTAGCCGGCGGCGACTTCAGACTCCGACTCCGAGGAGGGTAAGAGCTAAAACAGGAGTCTGAGAGGCCTAGACTGAAGTCAGGCCAGGAGGGTTCCCCTCCGACATGGGTACGTCCTCGGACGTTTTACCCTATGGAGCATGGATAACGCCCGCTGGTATTCATCCCACTAAGGTGATGCTCCATCCTGATATGGCCCATGGAGGAGCCATATCAGCGCAGGCCTCCTCGAGGGCCTGCGGCAGCACCTTTTTCTGGGCTGCTTACAAATCTCCCTCTCTGTGAAGTTGAGTGCGAGGGGTCAGTTGGCAAATGACTCTAAACTCGGAAGTATGTCCTGGGAACAGGTGCGGCTGGGAGATACCATGCACCTGAAAATTGTTCCTGAAAGTGCCGGAAGTGAACAGCGCTATCTGGGGTGAGAATGGAGGCGGCATGTAAACCCAGGAAATGAAACTCAAAAAAAATTTAAAGATTACTGACTGGTCTTGATGGGCAAGGCACACTTCAAAATGAACCATTAGACCTGCCTTCAATTCCAATTTACAGGCTCAGGTAAGGCCAGCAATGTCCAGCCGCCGAATCTTCCCTTCACGGGAAAACTATCCAAACAGGTGAGACCGGGATGAGGAAACAAAGCTGTCAGACTAGTCAAGGTGTCGACGACAACACACCCCACGCCTCCATTGGCAGGAAGCGGTTCACTGAAGCTGGTGGCAGCTTGAAAGCTGGGCGCAGGTCTGTTAGGTCAAGGCCCAAAACCGGTCCTCAGGAAAATATGGGATCCACGTACACCAGCAGTCCTACTCTCCAAATCAAGGACGGAAATAGAACCTGCATCGGGGGCCTTTGGGCTTACCATAAAACCACCGATAACCATGAAGGAAGGTGGGTCTGGTTCTTTCCGAAACATGGGGTTGTGGACCATTTACAAATAGGTAATATTTACACTTGTTTTTGTACGAAGGAAATTAGTTTATACTGCACAGTATACAAACGAGACAGTCTCAGAAATATGGTTGGAGTTGCCTCTCAAGGCAGGCTCGCTATTGTGGCAGATGTGGCCTCTTCATTGTCAACAAGCTCAACTCGCATGTGCAGTATAGACATATCTGAAAAGGTAACTTCGTGACTGTTTAACTTCCACGGGGTCAGTTTTCATTCACAGGGCACGGGAGATATTTGAAATTTAGCTGGATGGGGCAATGATACAGTTAAAAGCGTTGCAAAATGGGCTAACTTCAGCTCCCAGGTTATTTACTAAACTACTAAAACTAGTGCTTCGGCTGCTCAGAGCTAAAAAAACATTGTTATGGCCTATCTGGATGATATTCTAAACACTGTATTTTGCTAAATTAGCTGTATCAGCCACAAAACTTTATTTGAGAAATTGGGGTTCTCATCGGTCCAGTTAAATTAAAGTTGATACCAACTGAAATTATTGATTATTGGGATTTACCTTTAACTCTATTAATTTGTCTGGGACTCCGCCCTGAGGCAAGAGATTGGAATTAATTGAAGCTTGTAACAACCTTGTTATTATCAAGCAGCCTTCTGTTCATCAAGTGTAATTGACAATATATTGGCTTTCAGCTGTGCTATTTGGGCCTTTGCACTATCAGTACTATACAGCATGCAAAGAAGTAAGCCCTGAAGTACCATGTGGTCATTGTTACCAGAACTATGCTATTCCCAGCTGAAACTATCATAATCATCATGGTGGACGAACAGTATTCAGCATTATTCCACTAACTTTTTATCAGTAAATCTTCAGTTAATTACAAACTGATGCTAATACTCAAGGATGGGAAATTGCTTATACCATCTCTAGTTATGGAGGTGGATGGGATTTACATGAGTTACCAATTCTTCAGTTATATGGTATCAACTGCCTATAGACACTAGATGCATTCTGTGGATTAAAGGTTTGTGCGAATATGCATAATCTGCATGCTCAATTTCAAGTTGATACACTTCGGTGATGGTAAATGTTAATCACATGGGTGCAATCAAGTAAAAGTAGTTTACCTAACCTCATTTGAGACTGGTGTATCATCATGTAAAATCAATGACTACACAGTATGGGTGTTGGATCACAAAGTATTTAATTACATTGTGGCTCGATGGAACACTAAAAGATCGAGATGTTTGCATCCAGGCTCAATCACCAGTTGCAAAAAATATGTGGCATATCAGTGGCGATGGGTGCATTCTCGCTATACTGGGGAGGAATGTTCTTTTATGTCTTCCTCCATTTTGCCTCATCAGACGGGTCTTGCAAAAAATTCAGCAAGTTCCCGCCTCAGGCATTTTCATAGTGCCTGCCTGGCTTATAAAGCCATGGTTCCCGCTGATGTCGGGAATGATAATAGAACCTTATATGGTTATTTCTAGACACAAAATTTGCTAGTTTAACCATGACGTGGGAAACCATCCTCAGCATGATATAATCAATTCATTGACTTACAGAGTCTGAGAAGACCGTTCCTGCAGCTCGGGTTGTTAAACCAAACCATGGACGTGCTCACTGCAGATCGCAGGGATAGCACCAAAATAACAGTATTTCCTCATAAGGAGATGGGAGGTTTTTGTTTTATGCTTATATTACATATAATTCAGCACGGATGACTGACGTCTTGAAGTTCAGGCTCATATGGGGGTTTCACAATCATTAAGTTAAAAGTGCCATTTACTATGCCTAAAGTGCCTTCTCATCATATTGGCTGCGGGGAGCAGAATCCACTCTGTCGGGTCTCACCCTCTGAGATCTAGATATGAAGGGTATCTTCAACTCGAAACCTCCCAGGCCTAGGTACGCAGAGATATGGGATGTTAACATTGTGCACGTCGCTTCGCCGGTGGGCTCCAGCTACATCCCTGTCCTTGGTCAAACTCACTTACAAGTGGTTATGCTCATAGCAGTGAGTGCAGCGCAACGGGTCCAGTCATTGCATAAACGGTGACTGGACAGGATGATTATATCTACAGGCTGAATAACACTTATGCTTATGACTTAGTCAAGCAGAATAGACCAGGGGCATCAGGTCTTAAGCTAGATTTGTTTGCATATCCCATGGACCTTCGGTTGTGTGTGGTCACACATCTACACCAGAATGTTAAGGTCACTAAGAGCCTTAGAGACTCTGAACTAGCAATGTTGTTAGTTACATATAGCCTCATAAGAAGGTATCACTACAGACCATCTCCAGGTCTGGCTTATACAGGGGTGAACACTGACATTTCAAGTCTCACTCCACCAGGGCTGCAACAACCTCAGCAGCAGGGTTATGGAAGTTTGCGGGACCACATCCTAGCGGCTGCAGGATGGTCAAACAAGCAATCTTTCCAAACATTTAGTACTAACCCACTGCCAGATCGGGGGTATTTGCCAACTCTATGTTAGGTTCTGTTCATAGTTCCTCCTGGTTGAGGGAGGTTACTATTATCATTATTTGTTCATTAATAGCATCAACATGTCTATATCTGTGTCATGTCTGAATGCATTATTAATGTTCACTCATCATTGGTCACTGATGCAGTGTGTGATGCATGGACTAATTTCCACGGCATGAAATCACAGAGCTTTGAAACCTTCACGTAGTCACTCACGTGACTCCGAAGTAAAATAGTAAGATTAAACGAGAACTTACCAGTTTGAAGTTTGATCTTTATTTTATGAGTAACGTTGTGGGATTACGTGCCCCCCACGCCCAACCCTCCATCATAAAGGTCAACTGGTATTCTAGTTCTCTTATCTTATTATGTTTAGATCAACTACTGTTATCTGTGATTTCACACCGCTGCTTTGAAGATTGATGCGCATGCGTGCTGGCGGGGTCTTCACGTAATCCCTCAACGTTACTCCTCATAAAATAAAGACCAAACTTCAAACTGGTAAGTTCTCGTTTAATCTTACTATTAATGATCATTCACAGAGTGTGGCATCAAGCTGTCCTTATAACTTTGAGGTAAATAGAAATCACAGGGAAAACTCTCCATCAGCTAAAGTCAAAGAATGCTAGCACAAAGAATGAGAGCTGTGCTGTTTGGAGTGCAGTCACCTTAACCTCTATGCAACACATTGGAATTTCCTCAGAGTAGTGCCCGAAATCCAACATCTACAGTTGTTCCATCAATAAAGGTTGTGGTGATTATATTCGCTGAAGCACAGTCCAGTTACATTTACAACATTCACAACTAAATAATGTAGCTGTCTGTAGCACCATTAGGAGGTAATGGCCATAATATGATAAGTTTTAATCTACAATTTGAGAGGGAGAAGGGTAAATCGGAGGTGTTAGTATTTCAGTTGAACGAAGGGGACTATGGAGCCATGAAGGAGGAACTGGCCAAAGTTGACTGGAAAGATACCCTAGCAGGGATGACAGTTTAACAACAATGGCAGGTATTTCTGGGAATAACACAGAAGGTGCAGGATTGTATTGTATTGTATTGTATTGTATTCAAATTTATTGTCATTGTCTCAGTTAGTCAGTTCATTCCAAAGAGGAAGAAAGATTCCAAAGGGAGTAAGGGGCGACCGTGGCTGACAAGGGAAGTCAAGGACAGTATAAAAATAAAAGAGAAGTAGTACAACATAGCAAAGATGAGTGGGAGGCCAGGGGATTGAGTAATGTTTAAAAAGCAACTGAAGATAATTAAAAAGTCAATACGGGGAGAAAAGATGAGGTACGAAGGTAAGCTAGCCAAGAATATAAAGGAGGATATTCAAAGCTTCTTTAGGTATGTGAAGAGGAAATAATTAGTTAACATCTAAGGGACCCTTAAAGACTGAAAAAGGTGAATTTATTATGTGGAATAAGGAAATGGCAATTGAGTTGAACAAGTACTTTGGATCCATCTTCACTAAGGAGGACACAAACAATCATCCTGATGTACTAGTGGCCAGAGGATCTGTGGTGACTGAGGAACTGAAGGAAATCCACATTAGGCATGAAATGCTGTTGGGTAGACTGATGGGACAGAAGGACGATAAATCCCCTGGGCCTGATGGTCTGCATTCCAGGGTACTTAAGGAAGTTTATCTAGAAATCGTGGATGCATAGTTGCTCATTTTCCAATGTTCTATTGATTCAGGATCAGTTCCTGTGGATTGGAGGGTAGCTAATGTTATCCCACTTTTTAAGAAAGGTGGGAGAGAGAAACAGGGAATTATAGACCAGTTAGTATGACGTTGGTGGTGGGGAAGATGTTGGAGTCAATCATAAAAGATGAAATAGCGGCACATTTGGATAGCAGTAACAGGATCAGTCCGAGTCAGCATGGATTTACGAAGGAGAAATCGTGCTTGACTAATCTTCTGGAATTATTTGAGGATGTAACTAGGAAACTGGACAAGGGAGTGCCAGTGGATGTAGTGTACCTGGACTTTCAGAAAGCATTTGATAAGGTCCCACATAGGAGATTAGTGGGCAAAATTAGGGCACATGGTATTGGGGGTAGAGTGCTGACATGGATAGAAAATTGGTTGGCAGACAGGAAACAAAGAGTAGGGATTAACGAGTCCCTTTCAGAATGGCAGGCAGGGTACCTCAAGGCTTGGTGCTAGGACCGCAGCTACTTACAATATGCATCAATGATTTAGTTGAAGGAATTCAAAGTAACATTAGCAAATTTGCAGATGACACAAAGCTGGGCTGCAGTGTGAACTGTGAGGAGGATGCTATGAGAATGCAGGGTGACTTGGACAGGTTGGGTGAGTGGGCAGATGCATGGTAGTTGCAGTTTAATGTGGATAAATTTGAAGTTTTCCACTTTTGTAGTGTCAAGTTGAGAAAAAGGGAAGTACAACGGGATCTGGGGGTCCTTGTTCCTCAGTCAATGAAAGTTTGCATGCAGGTACAGCTGGCGGTGAAGAAAGCAAATGGCATGTTGGCCTTCATAACAAGGGGAGTTGAGTATAGCAGCAAAGAGGTCCTGCTGCAGTTGTACATGTCCCTAGTAAGACCACACCTGGAGTATTGTGTGCAGGTTTGGTCTCCCAATTTGAGGAAGGACATTCTTGCTATTGAGGGAGTGCAGCGTAGGTTCACAAGGTTAATTCCCGGGATGGCGGGACTGTCATATGCTAAGAGAATGCAATGGCTGTGCTTGAATACTCTGGAATTTAGAAGGATGAGATGGAATCTTATTGAAACATATAAAATTATTAAGGGTTTCAACACGCTAGAGGCAGGAAACATGTTCCCGATGTTGGGGGAGTCTAGATCCAGGGGCCACAGTTTAAGATAAGGGGTAAGCCATTTAGAACAGAGATGAGGAAGCACTTTTTCACACAGAGAATTGTGAGTGTGGAATTCTCTGCCTCAGAGGGCAGTGGAGGCCGGTTCTCTGGATATTTTCAAGAGAGAGCTAGATAGGGCTCTTAAAGATCGAGGAGTCAGAGAATATGGGGAGATGGCAGGAACGGGGTACTGATTGTGGATGATCAGCGATGTTCACATTCAATGGCGATGCTGGCTCGAAGGGCTGAATGGCCTACTCCTGCACCTATTGTCTATTGTCTATTGTCTATTGCCTATTGTCCATGATTTAACTAATAATAGACACAAAATGCTGGAGTAACTCAGCAGGACAGGCAGCATCTCTGGAGAGAAGGAATGGGTGGCGTTTCAGGTCGAGAACCTTCCCTAGCCATTCAAGTTTTGAGACACAAGTCACTGTAGATGCTGGAATCTGGAGCAAAACACAAAGGTTGGAGTAACTCAGTGAGTCAGGCACAGAAGGAATTAATAAGGGATGTTTCTCCTCTAGGGGCGCTGCACTGGCAGCAGCCTCTACCTACAGCCTGTCTGTTATTTCTATCTTTTTTTTAATTTTCAGTTAGTCCAAAGTCTGTTTTGGGGGGAAACCTTTACTTTTCTATGTGGGGGAGGGGGGAGGGGAGCAGGGTAAGGGGGAAACCGTTTCCCAGTCTCTTCCTGGCGGGGACGCGACTATTTCTCCGAGTCGCGTCCTCGCCCCCCACCTCGCGGCCTACCAGCTGGATCGGAGCGGCCTTTCCTGCCGGGGACCGGGAACCGGACCAGGGCTGCTACAGCGGCGGCGCAGCGCTGGAGTCACCGCGGAGCGGGCGATGCCTACCTGGGTCGCCGTTTGGAGCTCCGGAGCGTCGAGCCGTTGCTCCAACATCGTGGAGCTCTGGTGCGGAGAGCTTCCAACGCGGGCGGCGCTGACCGTCATCGTGGAGTCCTGGGGCGCCTTGCAGAGGGTCTACAGCAGCAGTCTCCACCCGGCACGGCCTGCGGACTTTGGAAGCCGCCGACTCCGGTAGGAGGGGGCCGACTCTGGTGTCCACGCCGCTGAGGACGTCCCGCAGCCCCAACGTCAGACTTACAACACCCCGGCGAGCGGTCCTGAACATCGGGCCGCCCGTAGCAGCAACTGCGGAGGGCTTGGGGAGGCCCTGACCACGGGGAACAATGGAGGAAGAGACTGACTTTGGTGCCTTCCCACACAGCGGGAAACTTTGATTCAGCTGTGTGGGGATGTTTTATGTTAAACCCTATAGTGTGTTGTGTCCCTTTTTTATTGTATGGCTGTATGGGAATTTCATTTCACTGTGCCATCTGGCACATGTGATGAATAAATCTATCTTGTATCTTGTATCTTGTATGTTTCGGGACCCTTCTTGTTAATTGGCAATTAACAATTACATCATGAAAACACCAAGAAATAAAAATTAAGTCTACTATGAGCTTTCAATGTTATTATTATTTTCAATTCCTTCATCATCCACATCCAAGGGACCATCAATGACCATAGATTTAACTGGAGTAGCACCCTAAATACTGTGCAACAGGAACAGATACCCCATGACCCTGATAGGCAACTGGTTTCTCTGTCCTTTCCTTCGCTCCATAGATGCTGCTGCACCCGCTGAGTTTCTCCAGCACTTTTGTCTACCTTGGCTTCTCTGTCCTTACTGGCAACCTTCCTCATGACTCAGAAACTCCTTCCTGCAAAGATGCCTGAATCTATTTTGTCTCATCTCAATGGGAAATGCTTAAGGTATCTCAATGCAAGAGTGGATCTTCGAGAGACTGAATTATTACAGCATTAATACACATGTATTTAGTGGTTTGTTGCCATTATCAGGATGGCTTTACGTACTGCCCTTATTACCTCCCTTGGATGTGCTGTTATAGTGTATAACCTTCCCATTTCCAACTCCCAATTATTCATCCTACTGTGTGTGTTGCACTACAGTTTGTTCCACGATCTTAAGCCTGGAGTCTAATGCCCCTGTCCCACTTCGGAAACCTGAACGGAAACCTCTGGAGACTTTGCGCCCCACCCAAAGTTTCCGTGCGGTTCCCGGAGGTTCCCGGAGGTTTTTAATCAGTCTCCCTACCTGCTTCCACTACCTGCAACCTCCGGCAACCACCTGCAACCTCCGGGAACCGCACGGAAACCTTGGGTGGGCCGCAAAGTCTCTAGAGGTTTCCGTTCAGATTTCCTAAGTCGGACAGGGGCATAAGGCAACAGAAGACGCCATCTTTACTGCCAAATACCTTTTTCGGGACTTGGCAGTCCCGGCCATCCTTCATGGAGGTTCTGAAGCCAGGTAGCTCCCATGACATTCATGGGAAGAATGTTTGTCTTTTAGTCCAAGATGATCTGTGAATCCACTAGAGATACCAACTTAGCTGACACATGGCAGACCTATTCCCTGTTTGCATTTTCAGAGTCACGTCCTGAGGAAACAGCCTCATTTTTTGAAACACCATCTTATTTTCACATCTATTTTTCAATTAAATAAGTCCACCACGTTAAATGTTTTCACTTGAATTATCCCGTACAACAGTCACCACACCTGGTGATCCCACAATACATAATCTAAATGAGATTGATAGTTCACCGTTTTCCCTGGTACTTTTACCCATGCCATGTATTCATAAACCGTTTCCTCTGGTCTCTGGTATCAGGTTCCAAACGTGCAGCTCTCAAAACTTACTGAGTAAGGTGAATTAAAATTTCCCTGCAATGTTTCATAAGATCATAAGATCAATAGTGATAGGAGCAGAATTAGCCCATTTGGCACATCAAGTCTACTCTGCCATTCAATCATGGCTGATCTATCTCTTCCTCCTAACCCCCTTCCAAAGATAACAAATTCAATCTCTCGTGTCACTCCACATTGGTGAAAAACTCCATTCCAGGCAACTTCCTGGTGAAGACAAAAAAGACTGCGTGAGTCTTCGCAAAAATTTGTTTGCTGGAGGAACTCAACAGGTCAGAGAGTCAATTCAAGTCACGTTTTATTCATCACTTGCACATAAAGTGCAGTGAAATGAATTTGCCAGCAGCGGTACAATAAACAAAAACACACAATACGCAATAAAAATTTAACACAAACATCCACCACAGCATTCATCACAAAGTTTGGTCAGTCCTCCTCCATTTCCCCCCGTGGTCGGGACCACAAGCATCTGTGGAGGGAAATGGACAAATGAAATGTCAGGTTGGACACTTCTTCAGACTGATGAAAGCTCGTAAATCTCATCTGTACTCTCTCTAATGCAATCATGGCCTTCATAAAGAGTGTCAACAGACCTACATACATTAATCCAGCTGCAGCCGAACTATAGTTTTTACATATTGGACATGACCTATCTACTCCCTCTCTGTCTTGGCTAATGAAGGCAAGCAGCCCATGTACTCTGGTATTCTTCTCTTTTCACTTCCTGTTGTACTTGTGTGTGGTCTAATTGTACTCATGAAAAGCTCTATCCGATTTACTTAATGATTTAACACGCAAACAAAAATCTTTCACTGCACCTCAATACATGTGACAATAATAGTTCTGATGAAGGGACTTGACCCAAAGCGTCACCCTTCTCTCCAGAGATGCTGCCTGCCTGCTGAGTTATTCCAGCACTTTGTGTCCTTTTGTGTATTAACCAGCATCGTCAGTTCTTTGTTTCTATGAACCAATACCTACTTATCACCTTATCTTAGAAGATTGAGGGGGGATCTTATAGAAACTTACAAAATTCTTAAGGTGTTGCGCAGGCTAGATGCAGGAAGATTGTTCCCGGGGAAGTCCAGAACAAGGGAAAACATTTTTCACACAGAGAGTGGTGAATCTCTGGAATTCTCTGCCACAGAATGTAGTTGAGGCTAGATGCAGGAAGATTGTTCCCGGGGAAGTCCAGAACAAAGGGTCACAGTTTAAGGATAAGGGGGAAATCTTTTAGGACCGAGATGAGGAAAACATTTTTCACACAGAGAGTGGTGAATCTCTGGAATTCTCTGCCACAGAATGTAGTTGAGGCCAGTTCATTGGCTATATTTAAGAGGGAGTTAGATGTGGCCCTTGTGGCTAAAGCGATCAGGGGGTATGGAGAGAAGGCAGGTACAGGATACTGAGTTGGATGATCAACCATGATCATATTGAATGGCGGTGCAGGCTCGAAGGGCCGAATGGCCTAATCCTGCACCTATTTTCTATGTTTCTATCTACCTGTGCTGCCACCTTCTGGACCATTTTATTTGTACACCAAGCTCGTTATATTCCTCAGTGCTTTCTAACATTCTTAGCCTTCCAAAAGATTTTCAGTTATCGTCACACTTACAGTTTTCAGGATTAAATTCAATCTATCATTCCCTGACCAATTTACCACTGATGAGTATCAGTGATTTAAGATTATTCACATCATGAGATACAACGTCACCAATCTTCACTTACAATCGATGCCTTCTGTATTTACATTCAGATCATTAATGTACATAACAAATAACAGGGGACCAGTGGCAATCCCTACAGACATCACTGGTCACAGGCTTTCAATTGTGGATCCCACTTGACCATCATCCTCTGCCTCCTGTCACCAAGACATTTTTTTCAGATTAAACTTGCCAAAATGTTCCTGAGGCTCTTAGCTTTTGGACAAATCTCTCATCTGGAATCTTGTCAAAAAACGTTTAAAAAAAACATTCAGATAGACTACAACTGCAGCACAAGAAATTGCAGGTGCTGGAATCTTGAACAAAATGCAAAGTGCTGGAGTAATTCAATGGGTTAGGCAGCATTCGTGCAGGGAATGAATAGGCGATCTTTTGGGTCGGGACCTCCTTCAGACTCTGAAGAATGGTCATCTATGCATTCCCTCCATGGAAGCTGCCTGAAACACTGAGCTGCTCCAGCACTTTGTGTTTAGTCTTCAACTGCACTGCTCCTGTCGACACACTTAGTTACTTTCTCCAAAAGGTTAATCAGTCAGCACCTCTGACTGCTCAGCACTGCACAGAAATGCTATCCCGCAGCAAGTTCTTGTCAGCAGATGGCACTGTGTGATTTAATTCTCAATATTCTGACTCAGCGTTGTCCTTGAGCAAAATTCAAACAGCTGGAGGGGCTCAGCAGATCAGACAGCGTCTGTGCAGGGTAATGGACAGACTCCATGTACGTTCTTGACTGATCCATGCATGAAGACTTTTAAAAACTCTTACAAACAAATAAGATAGATTTGTCACAGGAGAAATGGCATGTTGGCCCTCATAACGAGAAGATTTGAGTATAGGAGTAAAGAGGTCCTTCCTTCTGCAGTTGTACAGGGCCCTGGTGAGACCACTCTGGAGTATTGTGTGCAGTTTTGGTCTCCTAATTTGAGGAAGGACATCCTTGCTATTGAGGCAGTGCAGCGTAGGTTCACGAGGTTAATCCCCAGGATGGCGGGACTGTCATAAGAGTAAAGAATGGAAAGACTGGGCTGGTTTTCACTGGAATTTAGAAGAATGAGAGGGGCTCTTATCAGTCAAGAAAATTATAAAAGGATTGGACAAGCTAGATACAGGAAAAATGTTCCCAAATGTTGGGGGAGTCCAGTACTAGGGGCCACAGTCCAATAATGAAGGGGAGGCCATGAAAAACTGAGATGAGAAAAAACATTTTCACCCAGAGAGTTGTGAATTTGTGGAATTCTTTGCCTCAGAAGGCAGTAGAGGTCAATTTACTGGATGAATTTAAAAGAGTTAGATAGAGCTTTCTGGGCTAGCGGAATCAAGGGATAGGGGAAGAAGGCAGGCACAGGTTACAGATTGTGGATGATAAGTCATGATCACAGTGAATGGCGGTGCAGGCTGGAAGGGCCAAATGGCCTCCTCCTGTACCTATATTCTACGTTTCTATGAGAACGGAGGGATTTTCATTCAGCCTCAGAATCTTTGAGAAACTAGCTGAGGTTTTTGGAAAAATGGCAAGGACTTCCCCGACCTAGATGCCAATTGCTTTTCAAAATTTCCACAGTGACTCATAAGGCGTAGGTCTCCAAATGCTACTTGCCTTCACATGTTTCGATTATTGGGTCAGAGAGTAGAGGAACCGCATCTCCAGAAGAGTTACTGTCCCCAACCTGTTAGCTCCAGGCCTGTTCTGTGTCTTTCATTCTCAGAAGAACTCCAACAACATTCCTGCAGAAATAAAATTGAGTTCAACCCACCAGTCAAAGCATTGTGGAAAATGGAGTTTAGGCTAACTCACTACTGCTTCCAGCACCCTCAATAGAAATTAAAATCAGTATTTCGGTGGCAGTTGACAGCCAAACAGCTGCAACTAGAGGCACAGCTAAGATAACAATAAGATAACCAGTAAAGCCATACCCTGGGACCCAACAATCCCAATAATATTAAAATAGTTACATTTTTAGCCCTGAGGTGACAGGAGATAGGTTGTGAAATTGGAAGTGTCAATGAACATTATGCATACTTCTGGCAATCTATATGTTAAATGACTATTTACAAAACAATGGACCTTCCTAGAATATAAATATCCTCATTCCGCAACATCAATGACGTCACTTCTCATTAACTTTATAGATTCTATATTTATTAGAATCCAGTCAAACAGGAAAAGGGTCAACATTTTATGCAAATATTTTACCATTTTTAAGGCTGATTTTCTAAAGCATTGAATCATTGGGAGTTGAAGGTCCTGAGGTGAGTGTCAGTTGCCGTTGATCTGCTTGTGGAGGATATTCCTCATGAATTCTTATGAATATTTGGAGAAGCAATCAAAAAATATCGCATAATTTCTGCTCAATCCCAGTGCCAGGCCATTTGTGTTTAGTATTTTTCTTCTCTGCTTTATTGTTATCATCATGAAATTATTTTTTATTTTTCTAGTTGGTTGCTGGCATTGTGTTTCTTTTCTGCAGCCCATTTTGAACGTCTGAACTTGCCTATAATATATTACTGTATGATCTTTCTTGAGTCTATAGGAGTGATTTTTGTGTTTTCATTTAGATGCAAGGAACTGCAGACAGTAATTTACAAAATAAATACACAAAGTGCTGGAGTAACTCAGTGGGTCAGGCAGCATCTCTGGATAAACTCAGTCTTAACAAAGGGTCCCGACCCCAAACATCACCTGTCCATGTTCACCAGAGATGCTGCCTGACACACTGAGTTCCTCTAGCACTATTTGTCTTTTTTTGTGTTTTAATTCTTTTTGTTACCTACTTCATTCTATTTGGACTATCTTGTTCAGCCTGAGATTATTTATATAGAGGCTTTGAGGCAGAGAATAAGAAGTTACTTGAGTGTGTGGCTTGATTAGAGAACCAGCATGAATTTCTTCAAGACAATGCACAATATTGTTATAAGGTGTGAGAAGTGATATGATGAGTTTATGTTTCTCCTGGCTGTGCTGTTTGAGATTTCCGTCTCAAAACGAAGGGTTTGATGATTGATGAAAGAGATTAAAAGATTTTGTTTTACCCAGGAAGTAATGATTATTGGGAATTTTCTACTCCAGAGGGCTGTGAAAGCTCATTTGCGGATTACGCCTAAGATAAAGATTGATAGGTTTGTTAATTATTAAGAGAGGGATGGGATGTGAGGTTAGTGCAGGGCAATGGAACGGAGGTATAAGTGCAGCATTAAATGGTGCAGGAATAATGAAGGGATGAATACCTTATTCCAGCATCAAACTAACTTGATAGAGGTTTTGATTAAATAACTGAGAGAATGAATGAGAGAAATATGTTAATATTTATTTAATGTGACTTCCTAAAGGCAGATAAGAACCCACTTGATAAGAACCCACTTGTTAGAAAGGTTGAAGGACATTGGATAAAAGGGAATGCAGCAACGAAGACCGATAATTTGCTAAATAAGAAGAATAAAAGCATGGTTGTATTACCGACCATAGGGCACTGTAAAATGAAGAATAAATATGTCAGACCAAGTTCATGCAGACTGAAGCTTGTTCTGCTAAAAAAATCACAGTCTATGTTTTTTCTTCATCATGTAAGGGACCATAAGCACCAAATGCAGTACATCCTCTCCGACTGTTGTTATGGCAGTTTCCCTAGTTAGTAGCGTAACTCGTCCTCCTCTTTTGCCTCCTTCTCAATCACATCTGAGAATGAGATTGATTGGTGGAAATGGAAGAGTCAACCAGGGAATCACAGGAGTGTTGTCTGTTTTAAATTGCTCTAGTGCATTGGTGCATGTTAAAATCTGGGGAACATGGATGATCTCTGTCCTTATTCTGCTCAGAAAGAGAGGGGATGACAGCACAGAGCGGAAAATAGGTGCAACGTGAATGAGAAACGCAACTACTATGGTAGAGAGGTGACCTCTGTCAAGGAAAAAGGAATACATTTGAAAGGGTTGGTGTGGGAAGTGTCACATCAGAACAGATACAGTGGAGGTGGAGAAGCCGAAATAATGGAATTGGCTCATTACAGGAAGGATGGTGGAAGACTTTGTAACAAAATCAGATGTGGGGAATCAGTGGATTTATAATGGATATTAGTCATTAAGCTATCACCTGAGATGGAATTAGAGATATTCAAGAAAGAAGGAGTTAGATATGGACCTGGTAAAATTGAGAGTAGGCTGGAAACTGGAAGCCAAATTAATGAAATGTTCAGATGTTCTCAAGAAATATTGAGAAAGGGAACAATCATTGGAACTGAGCAAATGAAGTTACCATGCAAAACACCACAAAGTGCTGGAATAACTCAGCAGGTCAAGCAGCATCTCAAGAGAACATGGATAGGTGACATTTCAGGTCAGGAAGAAGGGTCCAAACCCAAAACATCACCTATTCATGTTCGCCAGAGATGCAGCTTGATCCACTCAGTTACTCCAGCACTCTGTGTCCTTTTGTGTAAACCAGCATCTGCAGTTCCTCGTTTCTACATGTTTCCATGCCAGCAGGGCAACGGCGAGAACAAAAATGATTTCTAATAGACAAAAGCACAGGAATAGAAGGAACCGATGGAGCAAATTGTTTTTGAAGCAATGGGGCAAATTCTTCAGGGCCTTGAGAGATTTGACTGGCTTCCCCTTATTTCTTCGAGTGTTGACACTGGGCTATGGGCCTGTCCCACTTAGGCGACTTTTTAGGCGATTGCAGGAGACTCTGCGTTCGCCACATGGTCGGCACATGTTCACGGGTGGTTGCCGGGGAGTCGCCTTCATGATCGTGACAAGTTCCTACATTCTGGGTACTAGTCGCGGCCTCATTATGGTCGCCGTGAATTTTTCAACATGTTGAAAAATTAGCGGTGACCACAATTAAGCCGCCATGGAGAGTGGCGAGAATTATCGTGCCATAGGTGGGTCACCAGGAGGTACGAGTGGGTTGCCAGAAGGTCGAAGGTTCTCGTAGGTTGTAGCCGGTGCTGACCGGTGAATTTCATTGGCTCATTGGGGAAAAAAATCGTAAGTAGTAGTTTTCAGAACCAAGGATAATCGACCGATAATGTTTATGTCCGCCGGGCTTCACAGCCGTGTATCTCTGGCTTCTTAAAAGTTGTCTCCACTCCTTCTCCCCCCTTCTCCCACTTCTTCCCCCCTTCTCTCCCCTTCTCCCCCTCTCCCCCCCCCTCTTTTAAAGGACTTATGTGACCCTTCCTGTACACTGTGCTTTCACCGTCTTAATTACAGCACATACCTTCCTGTTCATCGCGATGTGTGTCTGTATCACATTAGCTTTGCACCGTGTGAATTTCACTCAGACAGCGTTTCCCCCCCGCTTGCCCTGTCCCCCGCCTGCATAACGGGCTGGTGAAGGAAGCAATGTGTGTATGTGTGTGTGTGTGTGTTCCACTGACAGTCGCCGTTCCTGTCGCCAGCTTTTCAGGCGACTGCCAGCAACTTGCCGGTCGACGGCAGTCGCCTGAAAATTCGCCTAAGTGTGCCACTGGGTACAACACTCCCGGCTATTCAGTGTGACTTGGCCAAGCACAGTGCAGGTCAGTACAGTACCAGTACAGCCAGGGCTCTACTTGCAAAGGTGGCACTGGGGCGGACTTAATATCTTTGATATCAGAGTGTTCCTGCCCCCCAGCACAATGTATAAAGCCTATCACTGCTAATGGATGTCTGACTGATTTGAAACAGCTTGTTTCTCTCATTCCATTCCATGGGATTGGTTATTTGTTTCCACTTCATCTGACGATATAGCGAGCTTGCAACTTTGGTAACTTTGTGTAACTTGGCTCAGTTCCACCATTGGACTGGAAGCTATGCCCGGGGATGGAGCAACCTGTGTGATATCTGCAGATAACCTGGGTGTATCTAGGCGAAATAGTTTTAAACATTCACACAGTAAGAAAGAAAAATACAGAAATATGCAGAAGTTCAAGATAAATATGTCATTGTGAAATACCGATAACCACCAGAATTTTTATTTTATTTTAAGCTTTTTAATACATTCCGTTGTTGAAGGAGGGAGCCGATTATGTTGAAATAGCTGGCACAGTGCAGAGCAGGGAAGAGCAGAGAATCACTAACAACTATGTTTGGATTTCTATATATTAATTCTGCTGTCCCATCGCAAGAAGCTGACAACCTTCCTCCATTGTGACAGCACTGATAGACTCACCATTACATCTCATAGCCAATTCCGAGCAATAGGCAGTATTAGAATATGGTTGCTGGTTCATACCATTTATCAGTTCAGTTCTCTGGCCATATCGTCAATAATTCATTACCGTCAGCTCCTTGTCGACCTCCATTACTAAAAATATGTTTAAGACGTGGTCATTAGATAAAATCAGTATGTTCAGTTTCTATTTCTGGAGATGAAAATCTAAAAATGAAAGGTAGCACTCTATACATTGCATTAGTACATGTGTGGGCATGTGCCTGTCACCGTGCACATGAGTTTAAGTCACAGTGTTATTCTGTAGGTGTCTGCCTGAATGTGCACATGTGTAGATGTCCTTGTCTGTGATGGTTCCTGTTGAATTCTCCTAACTTTAATGTGCCTTTAACTTCTCAGTCTTCTGCCTAACATAGTGGATATGTTTCTTTCAGAATGGCAGCCACATGGTTACTTGTGATGGTCGTTGCTGGACTGTCCCTGTTTCACGCAAATGAAGCTGATCCAGGTAAGAGAGTCAGTCTCACTCTCGGGATTTGCCTTATATACTTTTACTGAGGAGCAGCCACAGAGCTCAACAATCCAAAGCACTTTCATTAATCCTGTACAAAGGGAAGCATGGAGCTGGACTTCCCAAATGGCTCTCGCTTTATCATTGAGTTGGCAACCCGCACCCTGTTATTTCTAACTTGTAGGTGTCAGAGGTTATGGGGAGAAGGCAGAAGAATGGGGTTAGGAGGTCAGCCATGATTGAATGGTGGAGTAGACATGATGGGCTGAATGGCCTATTTCTATTCCTATTCCTTATGACCTTATGACCTTAAGTATTAGGGCTGACATTATATCATATGATATCCACTAGTATTATAGAAAACAGAATAGTTGAATTTCGTCATGAAACAGGATGATATACACAAAATGCTGGAGTAACTCAGTGGGACAGGCTGCACCATTGGAGAGAAGGAATAGGTGACGTTTCAGGTTGAGACCCTTTTTCAGTGATGTTGTCTGTCTCGCTGAGTTATTCCCACATTTTGTGTCTATTTTCAGCATCTGGAGTTCCTTCCAATACAGGATGATATAGTCAGGCAAACAGAAAGAAAGGATTTTGTGAATGACAATGAAAAACGACTTAAAATCAAGCAGTAAGCAATATGCACAATTTTGCTCAATGTTGTAGACAAAATAAAATTATTTGCAGCGAGTTGCTCTTTGAAGATTTAAAAAACTAATTCAATATGATTGAGTTGGAAAGAATTGCAGATACTGGTTTAAATAGAAGGTAGACACAAAATGCTGGAGTAACTCAGCGGGCCAGGCAGCATCTCTGGAGAGAAGGAATGGGTGATGTTTCAGGTCGATCCAGGTCACTGGAACATTGAAAAATCTGCACTACCTGCAGGACCACTGTGCTGCCCTAGGTGTGGGATTTTAGAGTTCACTCTGGAGGCTTGGAGCTAAATATGGCTTTTAGCAATCGGAATTCATTTCCATAGGAGAGCAGCAGCCTTTACCAACAAAATGATTGATTTACTAAGCAGCTGGATATTTTCAGGCAGCACCTTGTAATCTGTCACATCAGAAAGACAGCTATTTGACATTCCATATGGATAGAAAATGACAAGGCCACTATCTATTCCTGCATCTTGTATCTGTCACCCGACCTGAGATATATGTTTTGAGAAGTGGCACTTGACCCCGAGTGCCTTTGTCACATTTTATAACTTATAAAGAGAACATTAAAAACCAGAAAAACACATGAGGAACTGCAGATGCCGAAATGTTGAACAAAACGTAAAATGCTGGAGTAACTTTGAGGCTCAGGCAGCATCTGTGGCGAGAGTGGATACACAATCTACAGGGTTGTGGCTCCTCTGGGGTGGATAATGACACATTTCCCCACACCCTATTTCACCTTTACATTTTTACTCAGCCTGCACTGAATGGTGGAGTGGACTCGATGGGTTGAATGGCCTAATTCTGCTCCAATGAGTTATGAACTTATGAACTCATGAAGAAGAGTCCCAACCTGATACGTTGCCTGGCCATTCCTTGACAGATGATGCTTGACCTGCTGAGCTACTCCAGCATTTCGTGCTTGCTCAACATTATAAGCCAGTTAGTCCTCTTTACCACAAGAATACCATATACTCATCACGTTACTGAATTATTTGATCGATTGTACCTCTTGACCTGTACGATGTATTTCATCTGTGTCAAAGTAAAGTCAATTCCTAATTGAAGTTGCTTGGCCTTCCTGAATTATTGACAATTGATGTGTTTCTATTCTAGATGTTCAAGAACACCTAGGGAGTCAGTTTGTACATGCTGCTTTAAACGAAGCCATTGAAACGGTGGACAGAGCTTATCGGGCAACCAGAGACTTGTAGGTTATTTGTCTCCATAATGTTGTCATACTGTACTGTTTATGAAGGGCTCAGCATTGAATGCCTGCAAGTGAATAGATATCACAATCCAATTGATGAAGACAGATTAGTTTTGCAATTGTTCAACTAAAAACCTACTAAGATACTCATTGATATGATACAGTACAATGTTGTTGGAAACTCCACTCTCAAAGAGCCTGAAGATTTGCATAGAGTTGACTCCTGAGATTGTGATTGCACTGTATGCTAAATAATCATTCAAAAACATTTTCTCCATTTAATATAGCGATGGCTGAATTTCCACATGAAAATTAACTTTCTAGTTCTGTTCACAAGTCATTTGATTTATTTTGGTGTGTGTTGAAACCTATCATTGGGCACAGAACCAGACTCACAGCACAATAATCCATGCCAACCATTAAACACCATTTACTAATTCTCTCGCTGGATTTTAACGCTTATCTAGTCACGAGCAACAAATTATATTGATCAGTTAAGCTACCAATCTACACATTTCTGCAATATGGGAGGAAACTGGAAAACCCAGAAGAAACCCAATTGGTCTTGGATTCATGTGGTGCCATAGTATCATGAAAAGTAAAAGTTGCAGGTATGGGTGAAAGACGATTCAGAATATTAAAAATTAATCTCCTTGTGGCGATTGAATAAACTCCCTCCTGCTCTCCTTCTTCACTTATTTCTTTTTTTCACTATTTTCTTTATCTGTTCTTCATTCACGCTCACTAGTCTATCCTTCACCATCTACAACCTCTTTTTCCTTTTTCTCTTCTTACTTTTCTCATTAAAAAATAAATAAAAAAAGGAAGTTGTACAGAGAATGTAATATGTTAACGTAATTTTTGTACCATTGTATTGTATTTACTTCTAACAAATAAACTTAAAAAAAAAAGAAAAAAAAAGAAACCCAATTGGTCACAGGTAGAGAACGTGCAACATTCACACGCACAACGCCGAAGATCAGGATTGAACCAGGAATGTGAGGCAACAGCTCTATTAGCTACACCATTGTGCTACCTTGTATCTCTGATTAGAAGGGTAGAAACTTTGAGTTAGATTGGCTCTCAATTCAGTGTTAAATAGCTTTTCTAATAGTCTCCACCGTTAAAATCCACAAATAATGTTTCAAAACCGTCTGCCATAAGAAACAGCCTATTGGCATCTGCCCTGTCAAAGCATTTAAGAAAATGGGATTATTCTTTTTTTCCACATAGCAGATTATATACAAATTATATTTAATCTCTCCTCTGCCTAATCCACCACTTAGCCCAGGAATAAATCCAATGTTACCCCATAAGGCTAGCAAACTAATCCTTACTAGTTCTTCAGATTCAGATTCAGATTCAGATTCAATTTTAATTGTCATTGTCAGTGTACAGTACAGAGACAACGAAATGCATTTAGCATCTCCCTGGAAGAGCGACTCTTGTGTGATGATTCCTTTAAAAACAAACTATTTATCTTTCTAAATTCTTCCTGGAAATGCATTTTACATTTCTGTTACCTGCTCACAAGGCTGCTCAGATTCCACAAAATACCAAGGTTTAACAGACATCCACCTTTTGTAATTGTTCTTGGCTATTTTTTCTTCAAAAAGTTAATAAATGTTGCAATTCCTCAGCATGTACTTCAACTTTACATTTTTGCTCAGTCCAATGCAAACTCTCTCCACCTATTGATAGCTTCCTTTCCCAAGTGCATGATATTGTAAAGAAAACTGTACATTGAGTTCAATTGCCCTGTAATTTAACCATCGGGGTGCATGTTCAATTATAGCACCGTACAGTGCAACTACGTGCTTGGGCGGCACGGTGGCACGGCGGTAGAGTTGCTGCCTTACAGCGCCAGAGACCCTGGTTCGATTCTGACTCTGGGTGCTGTCTGTAGGGAGTTTGTACATTCACCCCGTGACCCCCTCAGTTTTTCACGGATACTTTGGTTTCCTCCCATATTCCAAAGACGTACAGATTTGTAGGTTAATTTGGCTTTGGTAAAATTATAAATTGTCCCTAGTTTGTATGATAGTATATGGGGATCGTTGGTTGGCACAGACTCGGTGGGCCAAAGAGCCTGTTTCCGCGCAGTGTCGCTAAACTAAATTAAACTAAACTAAACTGAACTAAACTAAACTCAACTCAACTAAACTAAGCTAAATTAAACTAAACTAAACTAAACTAAACTCCACCTTTAGGAGCCTGCTCAATGGAAATGTTTAAGTATTGTGCCACAATTTATATTTATGAACACAATACCTCTAAGTAATCTGACTTTATCTACCTACAGGCATAAGGAGCGGCTGCGCAAAAAATCACTAAGTTCAGTTGACCTACTACGCATGTTCAAACAGCCATACGCCAATACCAGGGCTATCATAAAATCTGCGGAGTACATGAATACTGCGCTGGGCCTGGTCGTACACCATGTCCATCGAATTCATAAACGCTCACTCAACGCATCAGGTTAGTTTAGAATCAGGTGAGGAATATCCAGTAGATTCACCATCTGCCGATGACCCAATCATGGGCAGGCAGTGATTGTGATAACACTTAGACTTTCTTGTTGGTAACTGCTGATGCTGGTTTACACCGAAGGTAGGCACAAAATGCTGGAGTAAGTCAGTGGGTCAAGCAGCATCTCTGGAGAAAAGAATGGGTGACGTTCTGGGTTGAAACCCTTCCTCTGTCTTAGATAAGTTGGCTCTGTGCAAGTTTTATTTTAGAGATACAGCACAGAAACAGGCCCTTCAACCCACCAAGTCCACGACGACTGTCAATCAGCCATTGTCACTGGTTTACTGTAATGTCACTTTTTTTCCACTCCTTGCACTCTCGGGGCAATTTGCAGAGCTCAATTAACCTAGAAACCTAGATGTCTTTAGGATGTGGGACGGAACCAGAGCATCTGGAGGAAACCCACGAGGTCACAGGGAGAACGTGCAAACTCCATGCAGGCAGAACCCATCAGGATCAAACCCAGGTCTCTGGCACGGTGATGCAGCAGCTCTACCAGTGGTCCCTATCAGAGATACAGCATGGAAAGAGGTCCTTCGGCTCACCGAGTCCACGCTGACCATTCTTCATCCACTAGATCTACATTATCCCACTTTCTCATCCCCTCCCTACATATTAGATGCAATTACAGAGGCCGATTAACCTAAAAAACCCGCGAGACATTGGAGGAAACTTTACAGGGAGAACGTGCAAACTATGTGTGGTTACCTCCCAATTTGTGAAATTATGCCGCCACCAGGCTTCAAGTCAGCAAGCTGAGGTGCACTATATGACTACATGAGTGGGGCAGAGGTTAAATCAGCTAGTTTGGCTCAAGGGAGGCGGAAGTGTCTGAAGAAGGGTCTCGACCCAAAATGTCACCCATTCCTTCTCTTCAAAGATGTTGCCTGTCCCGCTGAGTTACTCCGACTTTTTGTGCCTATCTATAGGCGGAAGTGTAATGTCCACCCCACTCTTAGAATATGATGAGTGATAAGAATTGACAGCGCTACGCTGTCAAGCCTGGGAGATAGTCATTGTATCTACCAGCAGACAGCTAGGAAGATCTTTTGTAAATTCCACTGATCCTGATGTGAATGGAAGTGGGATTGTTGCTTACCCGGTGTGAGTCTTTCATTGATTAGGACTCATGAGGGGTATCTATATCCTGCAGATGCGTTATCACCGATGGACCTGGACACCATTGCACGCGTCACGGGCTGTCAGGCCAGCCGTCAGCCTCCAATGTGCAAAGATGACTGTTGGTTAAACCGATACAGGACCTTCACCTCCATATGCAACAACAGGTGAGGCACCAAGGAATGGTGATGGCTGCCAGATACTTATTGTCATTGATTTAAAGATTTTATCTTTGTAACAATAAACATTTATAAACTGGACTTACCAAGGAGAAAACTCAATCTATTTTGTTTGAGGAATCATGTCAAAACCTCGTACAGACGGCTGTGGAGGTCATGTCAATGGATATTTTTAAGGCAGAGATTGACAGATTCTTGATTAGTATGGATGTCAGGGGTTAAGGGGAGAAGGCAGGAGAATGGAGTTGAGAGGGAAAGATAGATCAGCCATGATTGAATGGCAGAGTAGACTTGATGAGCCGAATGGCCTAATTCTGCTCCTGGAGCGTATGTGTTATGAATATATACTTTTGAGTAAGTAATTACATGTTTCAGTGGCCTGTCACTAACTCTCCATCACATGCTCACTCTGGCCCAATGTAAAATTGAGAAACAGCAGCTCATCTTCTGTCTAGGCAAACTGTAGTATTCTGGATTCAATACTGAGTTAATCGAGCAGAAACAAAGAACTGCAGATGCTGATTAATGCATAAAAGGACACAAAGTGCTGGAGGTCAGGCAGCATCTCCTGAGAACATTCATAGGTGAAGTCCCTTCTACAGATCCTTCTTCTTCAAACTTTAATGAGTTCATCAACTTCAAGTAACTCCCTCTCTCAGAATATCAGAACTGGTCACTTCTGCTGTAGATCATCCATTTGCAATATTGACTGAATTTGTCTCTCTCCACTAGGATGTCTAACTTGCTGGACATTTCCCGCAGCTGTGCATTTCACAGCTTTTGTGGGTTCTTTTGTTTGTGTTCTCTAATTACCCTGTCAACCATATAGCCTCAAAAGCAACTCTTGCCTGTCAAAAGTATTCCTTGAAAATGTATCATGCTTACCCCAATTTCTCTACAACTTTCTCACTTATTCTTTTCTGAAGAAAGGCCTGTGTCTGTAAATATTAAATGTTTGTCTTCCCACATATTGCACATGTTTTTTTTCTCCGGTATTTTTAACTGTAAGTATGTTCCAGACTTTGTATAAAAACTTCAAGAACAGTTGAAACAATAAACTGCGGATGCCGGTGTTGGAGTTGCTCAGCAGGTCAGGCAGCATCTCTGGAGAACATGGATAGGAGAAGTGTCTGAAGAAGGGTCTGGACCCAAAACGTCACTTATCCATATTCTCCAGAGGTGCTGCCTGGCCCGCTGAGTTACTGCACACAGTGTTGTTTCAAAAACTGTTAATCAGGTAGCAATTGGGTCCGTTTTGCAGTCTGAAGATGGGTCTCGACCCGAAACGTCACCCATTCCTTTTCTCCAGCGATGCTGCCTGACCCGCTGAGTAACTCCAGCATTTTGTGGTTTGCAAACACTGATAAAGACAGATTTTAATCTGTGATTTTCCAATAACTGAACATTTAATTTGTGGTGTATCATCGTGCTGGCTTGTGGTGTTTGCAAGTGGAAATACATACAATTGATGATCTATGCATCCCCAATGATCATGAAGTTGCTTACTCTATCCGCTCTACTCAACTCCCTTAAGCCAGAGGATCCCAGTTACCTTTCTTATGGAACAGTCTATTTACCATACCACCAGTGAAAATGACCCCACAACATAGAAACAGACACTTCCACTAGAATCCACATTGACCATCAAACACCCATTTACACTAATTCCACAGTAACCCCATTTTATTCTCCCCAATATCCCATCCTATCCCCTCAGTTTCTAGGACAATTAACCCACCAAGCTCATAGCATTTTCACTGGTGGCAGTGAATGTTTTAAATTTTGTAACAGAACAGTAAATTATTGAGTTAAATGAAGGGAAAAGTACTGCAGTAAAATTCAGCAATCATTTGTGAGCCTGACATTCAAATGTTCCATGTAGGAAGGAACTGCAGTGGTGGTTTACACCGAAGATAGACACAAATGTTTCGAGTAACTCAGCGGGGCAGGCAGCATCTCTGGAGAGAATGAATTACGTTTTGGGTTGAGATCCTTCTCCACTTTCCGTCAATGCTGAGCTAAAACAGTACCGGCACTAGTGGGAGCTTGATTAAGATTGATTTACATTGTCAGGCTAAGTGCATTCAGAATGAAAACCCCCCATTTTCCCATTTTACAGGAAGTATCCGCGTCAGGGATCCTCCAACATTCCGCTTGTCCGCTGGCTTCCTGCTCGTTATGAGGATGGGATTTCAATTCCTTTGGGTTGGACTCCAAAGAAACTAATTTCTGGACATCCTCTGCCATTGGTAAGTATTTGCACATTCGATAGAAAGAAGCAAATTCAGAGACACAAGAAACTGCAGAAGCTGGAATCTTGACCAAAACACAACCTGAAGAATGGTCCAGACTGTAATGTCATCTTTCTCTACACTTGCTGGCTGAGCCACTGAGTTTCACCAGGCTTTGAGTTTTGACATTGAATCAGATTCACTATGGTATTGATTTGCTGGTAAATGGACTAACACTTGGGAATCTGGGCCAGATAAGCGGCTGAGTGAGTACAGTGTCCATGCATGGAACCAAGTACATCCCAGTCAGATTGGAATACCGTGAAGCTCTCTTTGTACATCATCAACACAATATCTAACTGCAGACAATCAGCACTGTGCTATTTAGTTGACGACCTCAGATGGAAACATTTCAGGTTTCATTCATTTATGATTCAACGCAATGGAGAAGCAGAATTAAAAGCTCCATCTCACGCTGGGCATCTTTACCAGAGCATTACTTTTCTGAGTAATAATGTTTTCAGGCTGATAATGTCTACATTGTGCTTGTAAATATCAGTGGACTGGAAGTCAATCCATACAAAGGGTCCCGTGTTAGATAAGCCTTGTCTTGATTTCACGCAATGATTGATTTTCCCACATCTTCTCTAGGCCCGAACGGTCTCCAACATAATATTGAAAGTATCTAATGAGAATGTGGTTTCGGATGAAGACTCCAGTCATATACTTATGCAGTGGGGACAGTGGATGGATCATGATATGAGTTTAAGCCCTTTGTCTGGCAGTATCCAAACCTACAGTGGTGGCATTGACTGTGAACGTTCTTGTGTTCAGAGAAATCCTTGTTTTCCAATTAAGGTGAGAGTCCACTCTTTTCTTTCTGGCGTTATGTTTGAGATTTGGTTTTACACCCTGGATTGCACAAAATAATTCCTGGATCATCAATCTGTCCACTCCAGCTGATACATCAACTCCACTACGAGCCAAAGAAGTAAAGAGCTACATCAGAAATGACGGGTGGACAGATTAGTGCCTATTATAAGCCAGCTAACACCTGCCTCAGGTTTTGGGAAGAGCCACGTTAAATAGTTTACCATTTACTAATATGACAGGCAGCACCGTACTCACTTGTAATAAATGTGCACATTGAGCTCATCTGTGGGGGGCTCAGTGTTTAAAGTGATGGTGCCATGTGGTTGAATTTCTACCACGCAACCACGAGACGGAACTAAAACAAAACTATTTTATTCCCAAACTAGTCTAAGTTTAAGCAGCTAACTTTCCCATTTGAGATTAGTTCTTTCTAAATGTGTTCTGAATCTTTCCTGGCAGATACCTCCCGGCGACCCCAAGTTCACAAATTATGAAACATGCATGCCCTTCTTCCGATCAGCTCCTGCTTGTGGCACTGGTCAACTTGGCTCAATCTTTGGAGATGTGAACACTCGTCAGCAAATAAATTCCCTCACCAGTTACATTGATGTCAATGAAGTCTACGGCAGCAGCGACTGTCTGGCCAACAAGCTCAGAAACCTGACCAGTGAAGATGGTCTGATGAAGGTGAACCAGGAATACTCTGACAATGGACGCGAACATCTACCATTTAACTCCATTTCAAGTAACCTTTGTGGCATCATGGGGGAAGCCTGTGCCTCCGGTCCAAATGGTACTCCATGTTTTATTGCTGGTGAGTATCAGCTCCACTTCACATAAGGTCATATGTCCTGTGAAATAGGAGTAGAATTAGGCTATTTGGCCCATCAAGTCTACTCCACCATGGCTGATCTATCTCTCCCTCTTAACCCCATTTTCCTGCCTTCTCCCTAAAATATCTGACACCTGTACTAATCAAGAATGTATCTATCTCTACCTTAAATATATCAACTGACTTGGCCTCCACAGCTTTCTGTGGCAAAATAATCCACAGATTTGCCACCCTCTGACTAAAGGAATTTCTCCTCATCTCCTTCCTAAAAGAACGTCCTTTAATTCTGAGGCTATGACCTCTTGTCCTGGACTCTCCCTCCAGTGAAAATATCCTCTCCACATCCACTCGATCCAAGCCTTTCACTATTCTGTAAGTTTCAATGAGGTCCCCCTCATTCTTCTAAACTCCAGCAAGTACAGGCCCAGTGTCAACAAACGCTCGTCATAGGTTAACATACTCATTCCTGGGATTATTCGTGTAAATCTCCTCTGGACCCTCTCCAGACCCAGCACATCCTTCCTCAGATATGAAGCCCAAAATTGCTCACAATATTCCAAATGCGACCTTACCAGAGCCTCAACATTACATCCCTGTTTTTATATGCATGCCCTCTTGAAATAAATGGCAGCATTGAGTTTGCTTTCTTTACTACAATTTTCAGGTCAGTTCTGTTCACTTCAGTTTAGTTTATTATCACGTGTATCGAGGTACAGTAAAAAGCTTTTGTTGCAAGCCATCCAGTCAGTAGAAAGACAATACATGATTACAATCAAGCCATGTACAGTGTATAAGTACATGATAAGGGAATGACATTCAGTGCAATGTAAAGCTAGCAATGTCCGATCAAGGATAGTCTGGGTGTGACAGATCTGAGAGGAATTTAAGAAAACTATAGTTAAAGTAAGAAATGTTGCTGTAGGAATAGAGATTTAAGAGTGTGGCATGGTCGTTTTCAGTAAATTAAAAGCTATGGCAGTCTTATTGATCTTTTAGTTGTGGTGAAGAATGGTTAATTATGGAATCAAAACTGATAACAAGATTGATATTGAGTCTCAGACCTCACTTCCATTGGACTAATTGCAATGTTGCAGCTTGCTTTCACAAGTTAGATTGAAGAAATGCCATGTTAGTGTCAATTCTTGGACAAATCAGAGCTCATTTGATTCCACAAGATGGAATTCAGTTGTTTCCTGCAATTCCAAGAGCCACCTGATGATAGAAATATCAATGTAATGTAACGATAGTGATATGCAGAAATTCAGATACAGATTAGTTTATTGTCATATGCACCATGGTGATAAAAATTCCTATTCGCTTGAATGACAGTAGATTTTCAGCACTGAATCTAATGACTTTCAGAGCTGGAAATTACTACAATCAGTTTAAAGAAGGATCCAGACCTGAAACGCCACCTATCCATGTGATCCAAAGATGTTGCCAGACCTGCTGAGCTACTCCAGCACTTTGTGTCCTTTAGTGCAAACCAGCATCTGCAATTCATTGTTTCTACAACAGCTCTGGCACTACCATGGACTTATTGTTTATAGCACTAATGGGCTTGTTTTCCTGCATTTCACTGCCTTGTAGAATTTAGGTGTCATTGATGTTCTTGTGTGTGGTCTGAGTTTATATGCCTATGACTTTCTTTACAACAGTTCCTCATTGTACTTGTGCATGTGACAATAAACTTGACTTGATTTGAACATCCTGAGTATTCTGCACACTAGTATCCTTGCTCAGGAATTGGTTTACTGGGTATTTTTCTATCTGTTGTCCTTTGTCATTAACTGTACTAAAATAACGTTTGTCAACCTCAGGTGATGTACGTGTGAATGAACAGTTGGCACTGACGGCTTTTCACACAATGTTTCTACGTGAGCATAATCGCATCGCGAGAGAGCTGAAGAAACTGAACCCACACTGGAGTGGAGAGACCGTGTATCTTGAAGCGAGAAAAATTCTAGGAGCTTTTCAACAGGTAGAGAGAAAATTCACTAGTGATAACATGTTACATTAGTGATGAACTAACATTTTTAATCTCAGCTCCTCAGGTGAACTTGAATTGAATAAATTAATATTATCACACATATATTCATGCTTTTAATTTATTGAAACTCATTTTATGTTTTTAATTAAAAGAGCCTACCTTTGGGAAGAGTTCCTGTCACTTTTCCCATTCTGCATATATTGTGACCACAAATCCACCCTGTGACCAAATCATATAAACATAAGAATGTATGAAATAGGGGCAAGTATGAACTATCTGGTCCTTTCATCCTGTTCCATTATATACGAATATCATGGCTGATCTTCTACCTTTAGTTTACTTTCGAGATACAGCATGGAAACAGGCCTCTTGATCCACCAAGTTCACACCAACTATCGATCACCCATTCACACTAGCTCTATATTATCCCACTTTGTCATCCTCTCTACATATTACGGCCAATTTGCAGAAGGCAATTAACCCAGAAACCCCTGCTTATCTTTGGGATGTGGGTGGAAACCAAAGCACCCGGAGAAAACCCACGCAGTTACCGGGCAAACGTGCAAACCCCACACAGGCAGCATCCGAGGTCAAGATTGAACCCGGGTCTCTGGCATTGTGAGGCAACAGCTCGACCAGCTACATCACTGTTCCACCACTAAAATGCCACTGCAGTGCCATTTCCATGTCATATTCCCCAACTGTACTGAAATCTAATCATTCTAGTTTTCAATGAACTCAACAACTAATCCTCCTAGCCCTCCAGGATAGAGAATTCCAAGGGATCACAACTTTCCATGTGAACAACGTCCTCATTAATTCAGTCCTGAACAAGCCTCTCATTTTTAGTTTGTGACCTCTGGCTCTAAATTCTTCAGCCCTGAGAAACATTGGCTCTGCATCTAACCTGTAAAGCTTTGCAAGCATTCGGGAAGTTTCAAAAACTTCCACTCTCAGTCTTTAAAACTCCAGAGAATGCAAGCCTAACTATAGAGCATAAGCAAATTGGAGAAACAGCACCTCATATTTTGCTTAGGTTGCTTACACCCCAGCGGTATGAACATTGACTTCTCTAACTTCAAATAGCCCTTGCATTCCCTCTCTACCCCCTCCCCTTCCCACCAGTTTTACTGTCCCCAACTACATTCTACCTTTGTCCTGCCCACTCCCCTGACATCAGTCTGAAGTAGGGTCTCGACCCGAAATGTCACCCATTCCTTCTCTCCAGATATTTTGCCTGTCCCACTGAGTTACTCCAGTATTTTGTGTGTTGGAGGTGTCTACCTTAGATTTAAACCAGCACCTGTAGTTCTTTCCAACACATTTTCTTGAATATATGCTCTTCATATTTCACAATCTAGGAACAGTCATTCTGTTCCCTTAACTCCACCAGGGACATGTTATTTCTTTTAGTATCCTGTTAGCTTTATGGTCCCTTAGATTGTGCATAAGACTCCATATTGAGGTCTATGGTCACCACGATCAAAGGAAGAAGATGCAGATGTTAGTGCTCCTCGGTGGCCTAAGAAAAATGAGTCTCACAACAAAATTACTTCACAATTGTACTCACAATTGGGGGCTACATCCAGGTAAATTGGCATTGTGCTAAAGTGCTCGAATTACTAACTAAAGGAATGTGCCGGCAGTGAAGAGGCGAGAATCGTTTTCAATCAATGACTAAAGGAATTGTGAGATCAAGTCAACGAGTAACGACTGACGTGGACTGCAGAGTTTCACTTGTTCAGTGCCTCTGTTCCGGGACAGTCATTGGACACATTGTGAGGCCGATCTGCAGTTTTCCAATTTTAGGATTAGGTTGTATTTGGATGATTTCTTCTCAATAAGCGTAAGGATGGCCCAGAGGAAACACATTTTCCAGGAGGCACATGAACAGAGAAAATTTAATTCCAATTTGTATTACCTCATACTTGCTTTCTGAATCCCATTGCAATCCAGGATCAAAGAGCAACATAGTCTCTCTCAGGAAGGGCAGTGGTGAACTGTTAAAACTCTCTTTCTGGGCTAGCCCCAAAGTAAGAGTGCAGAGATAACCAGGCCTTTTCAGATAGAAAAGCTCAAAACCTAATGCTTTCCAATAGGTTTACTGTTTTGTGAAACTACTTTTTCATTGCAGATAATAAATTTCGAAGAATATCTTCCCCGGATAATTGGACAACAAGGAATAAAGAAATTTATCTCAGAATACGATGGTTATGATGACACTGTCGATTCCAGTATCGCTAATGTTTTTACATCAGGTTTCCGTTTCGGACACACCACTATTCAGCCTTTCATATTTCGCCTTGCTGAAAACTACAATGATCATCCGCAGTTCCCAAGTATCCTCCTGCACCAGACTTTCTTCACTCCCTGGAGACTATTAAAGGAAGGTAGGTAACACACTATAATAATACTGAGTTCAGCATGAACCATTGTAAGGATCCTGAGAGTGGGGTTGGACTTCATGATGCGCAGACATTATCATAGTCATAGAGTCATACAGCGTGGAAACAGGCCCTTTGACCCAACTTGTCTATGGAAACCAATGTGCCCCATCTACACTAGTCCCACCTGCCTGCTTTTGGCTCATATCCCATTAAACCTATCCTATTCATGTACCTGCTTAAATATTTCTTAAACCTGTCTCAACTACCTCCTCTGACATCTCGTTCCATATATCCACCATATTTTGTGTAAAAAGGTAGCCTCTTAGTTTCCTATTAAATTGTCCCCCCTTCATCTTAAACCTATGTCCTCTCATGTTCGATTCCCCTATTCTGGGTAAAAGATTCTGTGCATTTACCCTCTCTATTGCTCTCATGATCTTATGCGTGTCTATAAAATCATCCTCATCCTCCTGTACTCCAAGGAATAAAGTCCAAGCCTGTTCAATCTCTCCCTGTAGCTCAGGCCCTCGAGCCCTGTCAAAATCCTCATCTGCACCCTTTCCAGCTTAATAATACCTTTCCTATGACAAGGTGATCAAAACTGAATATAATTCTCTAAATGTGTATAATGCTCACCATTGTTTTGGCAACTGTAACAACCTCCCAACTTCTATACTCAATAGTCTGACTAATGAAGGTCAATGTGTTGAAAGCATTCTTGACCACCCTATCTACTTGTGATGCCACGTTCAAGGAGCTACAGTATGTACCTGCATTCCTAGATCCATCTTTTCCACAAAACACACCAGAGCCCTGCAATTCACTGTGTAGGTTCTGCTCTGATTAGGCTTCCGAAAAGGCAACACCTCTCATTTCTCTGCATTAAACTCCATTTCTCAGCCCACCTGCCCAACAAATTGCAATTTTTGACAACCATTTTTGCTATCTACAATACAACCCACTTTGGTGTGATCTGCAAACTCACTGCATTTGTAATAACTGGACTCTGGCCGTGATTAAATAAAGAGGAAAGTAGACCTGAAGGTTGTAAGGGCAATTTTTGTTGTTATCTCTGTCTCTGCAGTTGACATAGGAAAGGCAGCACTCCCTTCATTGATCCTGGGGGGAGGGGAGTTTGGGATGGTGCAGCAGCAAGATTCCAGAATCATAGAATACCTGGTCCTGGAACCAAGGGAAAAGTATTCACTCCTTTTTCAAGACTCAACCTTGAAACCCTCTGAGATCATTCTCTTCTTGTTTCTTTGAACATCTGACCAAATGGTGCCCTAAAACCTAGATATCATTCTGAAGCCACGGACTGAGATTAAGTAATGTGAGCAATCATTGATTGGAAAAGAATTACGGAAGTACTTTTTGTTGTTTGTGCAGGTGGAGTCGATCCAATTATTCGAGGATTGGTGGGTCGTCGCGCAAAACTGCAGGTACCGACCAAGTTGTTAAATGATGAACTGCGGGAGAAATTGTTTGAGGTGACCTCACATTTAGCACTGGACCTGGGTGCACTAAATCTGCAGCGTTCTCGTGATCATGGACTAGCAGGTAAGAGGATGGCAAACAGGATGTTGAATATAACTCTGAAAGAGTTACGTTAACTCTGTCAGTTTAACCAAAAATGAACTGGAAATCATATCATCATGAAGTCAATGGGAAAATATTGGAAGCTGATTAGAAATAATGCAGAAAGGTAGCTGTGAATCTTCATCTTCAGTCTTGTGCAATAGAGAGTAACAGTAGCTGAGAAGTTTGTGGGTACGGCTTTTAATCATTGAGTTTCCAGAAATGTATTAGAATTACACCGCTGGGTATCTCATATATTGTCTTTGGTCAGATAGCTGATAGATCAATTTCAATTCTAGAAAACATTCACTGGAAGTGCATAACATAAAGTTATCATCAAAGATTGCAGAACTGGGATTAGTAGCTGCGTATTTGGGAGTAGTCATCCCGGCATCTCTAACAAAACTACTAGGGATTACTTATGAAGAAATGATTTTAAATGAGGAATTAATTCACATTTCTCCAAGTAAACTCACTCGGGATAACAGATAACTACTATTCAATGAGACTTCATTGTTTGGGAAACCTTACAGATATTTACTTGACATGTGTAATGGAAACCACCTTGATATTAACTATTTACGAGAAGATTATTTGGAGTAAATTAATATGGGCATTTTCTAATGAGCACACAAGAGCAAATACATTTTTTTACCAATAACAATAATAATAATAATAATAATAATAATAAACTTTATTACGGATGCAAGGTCCAGACAAGGGGCAACATTACATTAAAAATGCATTGCATATCAAATATCATAAATATATATAAAATCATGGTATATCACATAAAAACATCATAATTTATATTTAACAAAAACCCACAATACTTATGTTAAAAATCCAGATTAAAAGATGATCAATGTCCTACAACGAGACAACGATACCAGTGTCTCCACAACTGGGATTCGTAGCGTGTAGTGCTAACCCTTATGTTTGTCAAGGCCACAATAAGCACATTTTTAGAGTCATTTATCCTGCAAATGAATTTATACATGTGGTGTCTTAGGATAGCTTCTAAAGTACTGACTCCTGCAGCCACAAACATATTACTGGCACTACACCATCTAGGTTGCCTTAGCAGTGTTCTCATGGCATCGTTATATGCCACCTTTAGTCTCTGCATACTTGTCTTTAAATAGTTCGACCACAGGTGCGCAGTGTAGAGGGGTGTGCAGTATGCTCTAAATAGCAACAACTTCACCACATCTGCACACGCACCAAATTTACGCAAGAGGATATTTGCCTGTACATACAGCATGCGTCGTTGCCTATAAATATCATCATCATCTGTAATTTGTTCTGTAATAATATGCCCTAGATATTTTATTTTATTACAGACACTAAGATTGTTGTCAGACAATTTAAAAACAGGATATTTTAGGCATTTATCCTCTTTGGTTCTACAGACCATAACAGCACTCTTACTAGCAATAGTTCAAATGGGCAGCGTTTTTCAGATTTAAATTTAAAGAAGCTCATACTGGGAATAGCTAGTGAGATTATATTTACCAGACCCATGTATCAAAAGATACTTACTGGGGACCACCTGACTAAGAGATAGAAAAAAGGAACTTTAGATGCCAGGGTAAAACAAAAGGACACAAAGTGCTGGATAGGAGACGTTTCAGGTTGGGATTCTTCTTCAATTTGACACAAAACGTCACCCCTCCATGTTCTCCAAAGATCCTGCTTCACCCATTGAGTTACTCCAGCACTTTGTGTCCTTATCTGACTAAGAGGCTTGGATTTTGCAGTCATTAAATATATTTGTAATACATCATGCAAAAACACTGAGAGCTTCAGAATATTTTGTATCTAAATCGTTCTTGTCAATTCACAGATTAGTGATGTTTACAGCAGGTGAAGGGTACAAGGGTGTTCCCTATCAAGAAGTATTACTGGAGTCAAATTCTACATTTCAAGTCAAGTCAAGTTTATTTGTCACATTTAACTGTGCCTGAAGTCGTTGCCTAATTTGCTCTGATGGTTTTATTGTGATCTTTGTCACAAATATTTAGCAGTCTGCCATTTGCAAGGCCCAAATCAAGAATAATAACATACTTTCTAGTTGTCTGAATGAGTGTAGCTCAAATAGCAATCAGGGTGCTTGATACAAGCCAGTAGAAAGCAGTCCACTTCATCACCCACCGTAAATATTCATTCCCTCCAACAATGGTGCACTACTGTCTACAAATGCCCTGGAGGCAGATAGCTCATCCCAAACCTACAACTCCTGTCACCAAGAAGTTCAATAAATCCATAGGTTGACCATCAATTGAAGGTTCCCTTCCAAGTGCCACAGCAACTTGACTGAAGTATATGTGTTTCTTCATCATCACTGCTCCTAAATCATGGACCTTCCTCTCTGCAGCATTGTGACAAATCCTTCACCCGAAGAACTGCTATGCTTCTGGGTGGCTCATCATTACCTTTTGAGGGCTCTTGAGATGGACAAATGTCAGAGAAGTCCAAAACAAACAACTAAATTAAAATAAATGTCTGACAATGTGCTTAACGAGGGCATTGTCTTGCTATTAAGCAATTTGTAAAAGATTGCTTTTTACTCTCAAACTTCAAGGGGATGTCAACATGTTGGGCTGGGATGGTTTGTGCTGTGCAATATGTGTTATTAGGCTCGGGCAAAGCCTCCAGACAGTGAAACAATGTGTTCATTTCCTGCCACATTTTTTGCAAGTTAAGAGTAGACAAAATAAAGAAGGAGCATCACTATTGATGCAGTAGATTGTGCTTGATTCCTTCAGAAAGACTTTGTCAGACCCAGAAGCAGATCACCAACCAATGGTTCCCAGCTCGAGATATTTTTGTGCTGATAATGTTTTTGTTCAAATGCAAATGCCATAGATGAGCTGACAGGCTTTTTACTGAATTTTGCAGGTTACAATGCATGGCGCAAGTTCTGTGGACTTTCACAACCAAAAAGCCCGCTCCAACTTGCTCGTGTTCTCAAAGATGCCAGCCTAGCAAAGAAATTCTTCAAACTCTATGGAACTCCGGATAATATTGACTTGTGGGTGGGGGCCATCTCTGAACCCCGCGTAGAAGGTGCAAAGGTCGGCCCTTTGTTAGTCTGCTTGTTAGGACAGCAATTTGCGAAACTGAGAAATGGAGACAGGTAATTGTGATATTAGCATGATCGAAGCATCTCAACACATTTGTTTTACACTTCACAAACAAGCCACCAAAAAATCCAAAAACTCAAACTGCTTTTAACAATCCAGCCAATCCAACTATCTTACTCTTCGCTCTACCTAGTGCTGTTTTGACTGTATTCATATATAGCATTATCTGATTGATTGGGGCGTAGTGGTGGCTATCCCTCGAAGTCGAGGATGATGGTCTACGTTCTGTTGTTTTTATGGACTTTATGGACTTATCAGTCCAATCCTGGTTTTGAAAGTTCTTCAAAGCCAGGATTGATCGATTGGTAGCATGCGGACAAAAGCTTTCCCCTGTATTTCATTACACGTGACCTGCCAACCAAGGATGTGATGATTCCTGGATGAAGAAGATTTGAAAGTTTGGGAAGAGAATATTCAGATTTGTTTTCTTTTATGATTGTACACAAAACTGAGAAGACCAATTCATTGGTACATTCCTCTTCATTGACAAATCCATGTGTTATATCTGCCAAACCCTTCCGCAAACACTCAAGGAAGCTCAAAAACGGTAACCTTGAAATCATCATACTAGGCTACCACCCATTTCCACTCAAATGCTGCATGCTCTCTTCGAGTAGACCAAGTTCTGTGGACTTTATTGTTTTATTCAAGTGGGAGCCTCACAACCAGATATGTATTGGGCCACTGATTTTACAGAGTGCTCTAATGTAATTTCCAGTGTGGTGTGGTTCACCTAATCATACCACAAATTCATGCAGCAACGATCGGTGATAGTTGGAGAAAAGAAAATCACTAGACAATGAAATGTTAATTTGTACAACATTGAGGGCATCATTGAGTTTATTTTGGCTGCCAAAACCCAGCCAGTCCTGTCTATCCCATTCCCACATTTACTTTCTTCCATTTGATTGTCTCTCATCTGCCATCTACTCCACTTTTTTTCTCCTGCCGCCCACCTACACAAAGGATAATTTATAGCATTAAAAAAAAATACCAATCAGTATATCTTTGAAATGTGGGCAAAACATCTGATCACTCAGGGGGGAAACTTCGGTCACAGAAAGCACTTGCCAATATCACGTAGAGAGGTCGGAACTGAACCAAAGTTGCTGGAGTTGTGAGGCAACCTCTCTTTATGAACCATTATGAACCCATCACTCAGTCATTGCAAACACCCATGCTCCCCGCTCCCCAGCCTCCCTCCTCTCTCTGTCTTTCCCAATGACAGGAGTGATAATGATGTGAGACAAAAAAAGGAAGAATGCTATCCAGTTCTGTACAGTGAATACAGTCCCAGACAGATCTCCAGAAAGGTCAAATCTCTTATTTTATCTTTGTGCAAATTCTGTGAGGTATACTCAAAGGTGGAAATTTAAATATAATCTGCCTTAAAGAGCAGTGGAAGCAGAAATCTTCATCACAATTGAAACATTACGGGATAAACACAAAGTGTGGCAGCTTGTAAGGCCCTGAATCATGAGCTGAGAAGAGGCATAAGTGTAAATAGTATTTTTGAGTGACATACAGTAAATGCAATGGACAGAAAGGCTTCCTTCTGGGTATAGGTTAATAAAAATTGTATGATCCCACCCCACTGACTTTTTACCTGTATACAACTGTTACACTCGGGTTCAATGAATCTGGATATACTGGAACCTCTGTAGTCAACTGGTTCAATCTGATCTGTGTACATCAGAGATTTAACAATGTCATTTTTCCTTTGTTCTTCAGCCACTGGTGGGAAAATAGAGGAGTATTTACCATTAGTCAGCGCCAGTCTCTTCCTGAAATCTCCCTGGCCAGGATCATCTGCGATAACACTGGCATACAGCTTGTTCCTCGGGATCCCTTTAGATTCCAGTCCTTTCCAAAAGGATTTGTAAACTGCACCGAGATACCAGCGGTAGACCTGAGTGCCTGGAGGGAGGATCCACAAGGTACAGTATCTGAGGGCAGGGTACAACCTTCTTAAGATTAACAACAGTTCCTGTACATTTGGGTATAAAACCATCTAAATCTACTGCCTTAAAAGTATACGGCATGAAGCTTTGATTGAACTGTTGACTGAATGCTGAATTGCTGTGATTCAGAAATGTTCATTTTCTGCTGAAATTTGCTCTCTTTGCTTTAGCCATTCAAGGACAGCAATGCAAGGACTGGGAGAGTTAAGAAAAGCCTTTGCAAACAATGAATTAAGGCTTTACCTTAAGAATACCAATACATCTTCTCATGCAACTATTCACTTCTATCTTCACCCAATCCCAAAAGTTAATCCAATTGACTCATAAAGTTATTTGTGCCCTGATAAGTGGCCATGGAAAGGCGTATTGGGCAGATGGAATTCAGATGGGGTTTGGTTTGGGGAGCAGAGGGAACAGAGGCTGGTAGGTGGTAATTCAGTCCAACCCTTTCTCCCAGGGTAGAAATATCAAGGGCGAGAGAGCAGGGCCTAAGGGTAAGAGGGATAAAGTTTATTTATAGAATGTTTTTTTACTCATGTGCTGCCTGGGCTAGTGGTGCAGGCATTTAAGAAGCTTTTAAATAGGCACATGTATGTGCAGGTAATGGAGGAATATGGATCATGTGCAGATAGATGAGATGTTTATCATGCCATTGTTCATTGTGGGCCAAAGGGCCTGTTCCTGTGCTGTACTTATCTATGTTTTATATTCTATCTACCTGTCATCAGCTTCCATTTATCAACTGTCAGCCTTCATTCCGCTCTCTACATACTGCTATATACTGGTTACCATTGCTGCTCCTTCTCTGTCCTGATGCAAGGTCTTGACCCAAAATGGCAACTTACCTCCTTTGCCTCTGCAGATGCCGCTTGACCAGTTGAGTTCTTCCAGCACCTTGTCTCTCTTCTATAATCAAATAGATTAGGGTTCTCATGAAAGTAGACAGAAATGCTGGAGAAACTCAGCTGGTGAGGCAGCATCTATGGAGCGAAGGAATATGTGACATTTCGGGTCAAGACCCTTCTTCAGACTGATGTGGGGGTGGGGGGGCGGGAAGAAGAAAGGAAGAGGTGGAGACAGTGGGCTATGGAAGAGCTGGGAAGGGGAGGGGAAGGAGGGAGAAAGCAAGGACAACCTGAAATTGGAGAAGCCAATGTTCATACCGCTGGGGTTTAAACTACCCAAGCAAAATATGAGGTGCTGCTCCTCCAATTTGCGGTAGGACTCACTCTGGCCATGGAGGAGGGCCAGGACAGAAAGGTCGGATTCAGAATGGGCGGGGGAGTTGAAGTGCTGAGCCACCGGGAGATCAGGTTGCAAACTGTGCGGCGACGTTGGGCAAAGCGATCGCCAAGCCTGCACTTGGTCTCACCGATGTAACCGTTAAAAGGTGTTCAGGTGGCAATGAATTCCACAGATTCACCACCCTCTGACTAAAGAGATTCCTCCTCCTCTTCTTTCTAAAGGAATGTCCTTCAATTCTGAGGCTATGACCTCTGGTCCCACGAGGGGAAGCATCCTCCCCACATCCACTCAATCCAGGCCTTTTGCTATTCGGTAGTTCATGGATTCGCTTTGCCATTCACCTGCGCTTAGTAGTCTGAGCATCTTGCTGTGATCAAGCAAAACTTCAAATACCACATGGTCGAGAATCTTCTAACCAGTGACTACTCGTTTGATTTACAGTGACTCCGTGCGGCAAGGTCCCCGTTGTGGCTCATGCCCATTTCTCGATCTGTCAATCCTCGGTCAGGTACACGTGTACATCTGGATTTGTGCTTGTGGGAGGGGATACGATAGCATGTCTAAGCAACGGACAGTGGAAGCCTGCACCTCCCAGCTGTATAGGTACGTCTAGAATCTAATATCTCATGAGTTAAATTAGTGGAAATTGAATGAAAGACTGTTGAATATAAATACATGTATATTAATTTCTATCTTCACCATCTATGTACCAATCTCAGTTCACCTGACAAATGCTTATTTTATTGAACTTAACAAAGTGATGAATGCACTTTATCAAATTATCACCCACATTGTGCAACATCCATGTGCTTATTGTTCTTTCCCTTAAACACCTCTTGGAACTGTCTCTGAACTGTAAATCCTATGTCATATTTCATAGTGTGACGTTCCAGTTAAACCCAATCTCCATTTTTTTGTACATCCCAAACACTCAAGACATAAACCCTCAATAAATTATATATTTACCTCATTATTTCCAGAAGCAACGATTTCCATTTGTTTTTCTCCTGCACATTATTTTAGGGCACAATATTCACCAGTTAACTGGAACTCCAATAATATTTATCGTCCCTGCCTCAAACACCAGCTAAAAACTAGAATGACTGGAATGACTGTAGAACCAGTGCCAGCTAAATCCATTCTTGGTCAGCAAGTTCAGCTGGCGCATGGGCAGCCCAGTGGCACAGCGGTAGAACTCACAGCGCCAGAGACCCGGGTTTGATCCTGACTAACGGTGCTGTCTGTGCAGAGTGCATATGTTTTCCCTATGACTGCATAGGTTTTCTCCAGGTGCTTCCTTCCACATTCCAAAGATGTGCAGATTTGTCAGTTAATTGGCTTCTGTAAATCGCTCCTAGTGCATATGATGCAAAACTGGGATGGCATAGAATTAGTATATGGGTCGGCGTGGACTCAGTGGGTCGAAGGCCCTGTTTCCACATGGTATCTCTAAACTAAACTGAACTAAAGATTTCCTGTAATCCAGCATTTCATTCAGCACATTTCTCTGACTTCTGCATTTCAGCTGTTTTGGGCCTGGAAAGTAAGCTAGATCATCCAGGAGAGGCCCAAGGTATAAAAAGCTCATCTCCCAAATCATCAAGATTGAGATGGTTTGACAACCAGTTTGGTCTCAGTCACCAATTTCTTGTTGTGTTAAAACACAAGATCTTAAACGCTCCGTTGCATACTATACGTCAGTCCATTGGATTTTGCAGCAGTGGCCTATCTTGCTCTGCTCTAAGATCGTTGGTTAAAACCTCCCAGGTTTCTTTGCATTGTTATGCTGTAAAGATTATAACACTGTTAAATGAGTCTTAAATCTTAAGTCTGGATAAATATGGTGATCCATTCTTGCAGTTGATGCAGACCCAGTGTGGAGTGAAGCTACAGGTCCGAAAGGAGAGAAAGGTGAACCTGGGGCATTGGGACCTTCAGGATCGATACACCAACAAGTTCAAAAGTCTGCCTTTTCTGTGAATTTTACAAGAAATGGTTTGAAACCAAATATGCCGAGTCAATGTGCAAGTGAGATCTACAATGGCCAGAGTCATTTCAGTTGTCAAACAGGAAAGTTTACTTGTCGTATATCTGGGGCGTATCAATTTTCATATTATTGTTCAACGAGGAACCAAGTAACTGTGTTTCTTAAAAAAAATGGGATTACAGTGATTACTTCAAAGGACTTTGATAGACAATCATTAAATAATTTATCAGGAGGTACCATCCTTCAACTAGCTGTGAATGATAATGTTTGGATAGAAACTGACCCGACAGCAAGAGGCATTATAAATTCCTGTTATTTTCAGGGGCATTTAATCTTTACAGTTTAATAACTTTCCTTTATTCCCAGACAAATATCATGACTTTTACCAGTCAAATGTCAAAATAATATTTTTTTGGTTTATTTTTGAACTGGGTTATCTGGAGCCACTAATGCCACTAATTGAATATTATCAAAACAAAGCTGGCATATGTGCTGTGCCACTGATACATTGATTCATTTACAGGTCTGATCTCAAATGTAACTGCTATTGGAAATTTGGTTTATGTTCTCTTCTGTCTGTAGCCCCAACCTTCACCCAGATTCTACCTCGAGGCAATTTGTGTTTCACTGTACCTTAATTGGCACACGTGACAATAAACTGACCTTTGAATCTTTGAACCTTTACCTCTCTGTTCCCCAGAAATACTTTCTGCCCATCATTCTCTATACCCCGCAACTTTCAGTTCCTAGTGCTCACTGCCTTCTCCTCCCCCACTCTAGACCTCCAAATAAGAACAGAGACGAGGAACCCCTTTTTCTCATAGAGCGTTGTGAGTGTGTGGAATTCTCTGCCTCAGAGGGTGGTGGAGGCAGGTTATCTGGATGCTTTCAAGGGAGAGCTAGATAGGGCTCTTAAAAATAGCGGAGTAAGGGGATATGGGGAGAAGGCAGGAACGGGATACTGATTGGGGATGATCAGCCATGATCACATTAAATGGCGGTGCTAGCTCGAAGAGCCGAATGGCCTACTCCTGCACCTATTGTCTATTGTCTATTGTCTATAATAGTTCCCAACCGCTCTCTGGACCCCTGAACAATTTCTGCCCCTCACTCTCTGTAACCTCTGAGTTTTCCATTGGCATATTCTGTGCATCTCCCTGTATCTGTAAAAGCTCCTACCTCTCTCTCTCTCTGCCTCTTTAATAGCCCTAATTACTCTCTATTTGTGCCACCCCACTCCCATAACAGTTCCTGCATTTTACTCTTTTGGAATCACAGTAATAGTTCTTGCCCCCTCAGTCCCAGATTACCCATTAATAATCATGCATCGTAATGCTGGTGTTACTGTTTGCAAGGTGTTCGAAGTTTCTCAGGGATCTATCCTTCAGTAACTCTGTATTGGTTTCTTCCTTCAGATCAACAATGTTTTTGTTGTTATTTGTAATATTCGCCAGCTCTTGTTGATTGAGATCTATTATTATTGTATCAGTGTGAATATGGGTGAAACTGCAAAATATGTCTAATTCATATTCTGAATGAATGATGATTAAATAAAAAATCGTCCCTACAAGAATGATGGCCACGGGTGTAAAATGGACTGCATGGACTTTAATTTCAATATGTTTATTCTTCTGAAAAAGTAATTGTAATTGTAATTGTAATTCACCTTTAAATAAAGGAATATAAACTGGAAAGGATAAACTGCTATTGGAAATTTGGTTTATTTTAACTTTTTTCTCCAGAAAGACAAAACTGTCTACAGGGAAAAGTCTAGCCAATTCCACAAAATAGTGACACCACATATTCATTTCAGGTGGCACATTCTCAACACGTTTATTTGGTTCCTTGGAGTCGTGAGCAGTCAGAGAGATAGGGTGATGTAGCCCTACTGCATGTAGTGCTGTATCTCAAAGTTCTTTTGATCTGAATTAGATCGTAGCCTCCAGGATTGTCTGTGTGGAGTTTGCACGTTCTCCCAGTGAATGCTCTATTTTCAACCCATACCCCAAGGATATGCTGGCTAATCGGTTAATTGGTTCACCTGGGCTGATTAGTTGGAGGTGAATCGAGGGGTGTTAATCAGAATGTGAGAGAGGATAGGTTTGAGGGAACTAAGTGGGAATACCTTTGTTCTGAAAGTTGGCAGAGATTCGACAGGCTGAATGGCCTCCATCTACGTCATAAGGGGACATGAGAACACATAAGTACATGAGCTTACTTCTCCTGATCTACTGCAGCATCACATCAATGAGCCCGAGTAAAGTTAGCTGCAGTTAGACTTCACATAAAGGAAAATGAATGTGGCTGTTGGGAATCAATTATCCTGGCCCTGGGGGGTCGGGTACTTTTCGGCGCCAATGTTTCGGCTCCTCCGTTTATAATATCTGTACTCATCAGAACCCTAACCCTAACCCTAACCCTGACCCTAACACCCCGAAACCCTAACCCTAACACCCCAAAAAGGCGAAACGGCGGTGCCTAAACAGCGGCGCCGAATGGTACCATTCCGGGCCCTGGGACCTTACTGCAAGAGTCCCTCGAGTAGTTTCCCAGGCACAACTACCTTCAGACTGCTTCATCAAATGCCTTTCTACCACCTCAAGATCAAAAGTTGTGATGTTTGAATTCAATTTCAATTTTCTGTCTTTTTGCTGCTGCAATTTGTCAACTCCGTGATTCAGGCCGACAAGCGGCAAACAATGTTCTCAGCACACAAATACTAGGCAATGGCAACTGACATCAAGAAAGAATCCTTCCTCCCATTGATATTCAGCGTAATTAATCATAAATAAACCCCACCAACATCGTTGCCACCACCATCGACCAGAAATTTGATCAAAGCAGCCACACAAAGGCAATGATTAAAAGGGCCAGGCAGATAGTAATTACTTTAATAGCTAGTGACTCATCTTCCAACTCCTCGAGGCCTTTCCATAATCCACAATTGTGAGTGTGATGATTCATTGAATGTTCTCCAATGATTTGGATAAGCGCAGTCTCTGGACAACTAAAACTATGTTATTAAATCCCTACCCCTGACTTTGAATATTCATTCCCCCCCACCAACACTCCAAGATCATAAGTGTAATGTGATGCAAAAATTTGGCAAGGTTTCTTTGAAAACATCAAACAATCGTCAGTGTCACTACAGATAATTATTGTTCAATAGACTCAATTGCTTATAATCTCCTCTGTTCCACCCAAGGAACACCCTTGGAAATAGGTTTGCCTGGCAAGTGTATCGTAGCATCTGTGACCTATTTCTGTGACCTCTACACATCAGAGACTACACATTCTATAACCTCCACACCTCAAAACCTTAAACTTACCGAATAGTGAAAGGCTTGGATAGAGTGGATGTGGAGAGGGAGGATGTTTCCACTAGTGGGAGAGTCTAGGACCAGAAGTCAGAGCCTCAGAATTAAAGGAAGTTCCTTTAGGAAGGAGATGAGGAGGAATTTCTGTAGTCAGAAGGAGTGGTGAATTTGTGGGATCCATTACCACAGAAGGCTGTGGAGGCCAAATCAATGGATATTTTTAAAGCAGGAATGGTGGCGCAGGGGCGGCACGGTGGCGCAGCAGTAGAGTTGCTGCCTTTCAGTGCTTGCAGCGCCAGAGACCTGGGTTCGATCCCGACTACGGGTGCTGTCTGTATGGAGTTTGTATGTTCTCTCCCTGACCGTGTGGGTTTTCTCTGAGATCTTCGGTTTCCTCCCACACTCCAAAGATGTGCAGGTTTGTAGGTTAATTGGCATGGGTTTGTATACTTGCTATAAGTGGAAATTGTCCCTAGTGTGTGTAGGCTTGTGTTAATGTGGGGGGATCGCTGGTCAGCACCGACTTGGTGAGCCGAAGGACCTGTTTCCACGCTATATCTTTAAACTAAACTAAACTAAACATAGCTAGATTCTTGATTAGTACGGGTGGCAGAGCTTAAGGGGAGAAGACAGGAGAATGGGGTTGAGAGTGAGAGATAGATCAGCCATGATTGAATAGAGGGGTAGACTTGATGGGCTGAATGGCCTACCTCTGCTCCAATCATTTATCAACATATGAACCTCCGAATGCCACTTTTGGTATTTTTATCCATCAACGCTAGGCTAAATGTGTCTGAGAGATTCCATAAGCAGGCTTATCCTACAGTGTGGGGCCAACTTCCATGCTGCTTAAAGGACAGAGATAAGGAGAGAAGAGGCCTGAGAAGAGAAGAGCCGATGAGGCCTCCTGTACATCCACGTGAACAAGCATAGGAAGGCGACCATATTGCTGAACACGCCATGGCCTCCTGGATCTCCCGGTTGCTAATCATTTACACACAATCTGGAGGAATAGCACTTTATTTTCTGCTTGAGTAGCTTACAACCCAATGGTTTGAACATTAAAACCTGCGACTTTAGGCAATAACCTACAAAGACCCCTCCCTTTTACCCCCCCCCCCCCTTTTTCCTCCCATCTTTTCTCTACACCACACCTGGATGAAGGCCCATCTCTCCCATTATCCCGTCCCCTTTCCCCTTTTCCATTCCACCTATATACCTTCCTCTGGCTTCACATTTCAGCTTTCTCCCACCTACTACAATCAGTCTGAAGATCTGCCCCGACCTGAAATGTTGTCTGTCCATGTCCTCCAGAAATGCTGCCTGACCCACTGTGTAACACTAGTACTTTGTGTCATTCCTTGTTCGCAGATGCTTTCCCAATACCTTCTCAAAACTAAAGACAGGGATATCCCACACCAGGAACTTCAGATACCATCATCCTCAGAATTACAGACACACTGTGTTTACCTTTGTTCCAGCCAGCTATGCCTTGGAATGCAAATACTTCCTTAAACTGATTATTTCCTCTTCCAACATGACCTTTAGATTATCCTTACTAAATTGACCTAATCTCCCATAATCATGTGAATCTTTTCAATGTCCAAAAGAAATTTGCTTGGTTACTTCCTGGGTTGAGAGTGTTGTCCTTTCACAAGCAGCTAAAGAAACTAGTTTTAGTTTAGTTTAGTTTTAGAGATACCGCGGAAACAGGCCCTTCGGCCCACCGACCAGCGATCCCCGCACATTAACACTATCCTACACTAGAGACAATTTTTACATTTATATCAAGCCAATTAATCTACAAACCTGTATTTCCCAGAGAAAACACACGCAGGTCTCAGGAAGAACGTACAAACTCCTGACAGACAAACACCTGTAGCCAGGATCGAACCTGAGTCTCTGGCGTTGCTAGGCAGCCGCCCCCTGATTTCATCATATTGATATTATTTTAAACATGTAAGATCCAGAGGTGGCACAATAGGATAGATGTTAAGACATTATGGGAGAACCTCGAATTAATGGGCATAGTTATTAAATTAGACCATGTAAGACTCTTAGGTTGGCTATTTTACAAACTTTCTCAATTTTCTTACAATTCCTGGAGATTCCTTCTTCAGAACTGCACTCATGAGACGAAAGTTTATAAATGCAAATATGTAGTATTGCCAGTTCACTGATTCTCTTGGCTACGTTAGAAAATGTTGCAATGCAGCTATCCTTCGGAACAGCAGAGAGTACATGACGAGAATGTTGGAATGTCCCCATCTCATTGCCGGGTGGAGCAACCAGAGATTGCTGACAGATCTGCATGCTTATAAGGTCATAGGTGATAGGAGCAGAATTCGGCCATTCGGCTCATCAAGTCTACTCCGACATTCAATTATGGCTGATCTATCACCCCCTCCTAACCCCATTTTCCTGGCTCCATAGCAGAAGCGTCCACGTCGCGGGGCTGGAAACTGGAAGCATCCTAAGCTAATTCTGCTACCACCATCATCTATTGCAACGTGATGGCTCCCACTGATTGTCGCCCGGAAGCTTGCGCCCTTCTCAGGACAGACAATGACAGCGATGTCAACATTTCAAATATGGAAGATGGACACGAAAGAAGAAATCCCCATTCTCCTGCCTTCTCCCCATAACCAGTGATACCCATTGCTTGATACAATATTCATAAGAACATAAGAGATAGGCAATAAAATAGGAGCAAGAATTGGTCACTTTGCCTCAAAAGACTGCCTCACTCCGTCTTCATCTTCTTCTTGCGTATGGCGTGCACAGCCTAAATTTGTAGATCAACTAAAGACTGACCCACTAATTAATTATGACCATAGCTGTTCTGCCCTAAACTTTATTTCCTCTCCTGTGCCAAAGCCCCTTTGCTCACAATTCCCTGATCTTTCTAAAATATATTTACTTCTTTGCAATACCCCAGTCATCTTGCCCCCACAACCCTCTGAAGTCGAGAGTTCCAGAAATTCACCGCTCTCAGTGAGCTCCGACGCAGTTTAAATGACCAGGTTCTAATTTAATAACTATCTTCATTCATTCAAGGTTCTCCCATAATGTCTCAACATCTATCCTATGGTGCCCCCTCGGGATCTTACCTGGTTAAAATAAGATAAGATCTAATTTCTTTAGCAGCTTGTGACAGGACAACCCTCTCATCCCTGAAAGTAGCCGAATGAATCGCTATTGGACATTTGAACATATTCATACCTTGGCGGTGGAGGAAGCAACGGAGGAAAGCCATGCAGGAGCCTGCGGCTTCCCTGGATTGGGATCCACGCCAGTAAACCGAGTGAATGGGCGGATTGGACTTTGGACTTTGGAAATGGCACCAAAACATGGCGGTGCCTGCATGTGCAAATATGCAAAATGAAATACAATGTGCAGCCGCACACGTGTTCAACCATTGAACCATTATCTTTAAAGGACCTTACTCTCTTCATAGTTACTCTTTTGCCCTTAATATAATTGTAAAAACTCTTTGCATTCTCCTTTACCTTATTGAGCAAAGCTATCTCATATTCTCTATTTGCCCAAATTTCCCTCTTCAGTATACTCCACACTCCTTATACACCTCAAGGAATTCACTTGATCCATGCTGCTCATACCTGACATATGCCTCCAGTGTTTTCTTGACCAGAACATCAATATCTTCCAGCATCCAAGATTTCATGTTTAAAAGCCTCCCACTTGCCAGCCTCCCCCTATCAACTTTTGAAAGTGCAGACACAGAGAGTTGCCGATGATGAAATCTGGTGCAAAAAAACAAGCTGCATCCAGCAAATGATGTTGTAGAAACTTTCCCGGGCCAAGTTCTCATTTTGCATATCTTTCATTCATTTGTGTAGGAAGGACCTGCAGATGCTAGTTTAAACCAAAGATAGACACAAAATGCTGGAGTAACTCAGTGGAACAGGCAGCATCTCTGGAGAGAAAGAATGGGTGATTGAGTCTGAAGAAGGGTCTAGACCCAAAACATCACCCATTCCTTCTCTCCAGGGATGTTGCCTGCCTGCTGAGTTACTCCAGCATTTGGTGTTTGTCTCATTTCAATCATTTGGTTGATATGAAATATGTGTTCTGATGACATAGCTATGTAGACTGTGTTAATTAATCATGCTATATCTGACCGCATGACTCATAGGTTGCATGGAGTATGAAATTGAGGGCAAAGACAATTGATAAGGATGCAAAAAGTTAAGGAATGTATCTTATCCATTATATTAAACACAAACCCTAGCCAATTCTTTCATTTTAATACCAAAACAAGACAGAACATTCAAATGAAATATTTCTACAAATTATCTTCTTGGTTACTATTTGTAGGATTGGTGTATAAATCACACCATCATGGCCAATTACAACAGCTAGCATACATTGACTCAAATTATGTGCTCAGTAAAATGTTTAAAATGGTAAACAAAAATTGAGTTTTCTGTTTTGAAGTTTGGGGATTTAGTTGAGTTTAGTTTCGTTTAGAGATACAGTGCGGAAAACCCCCTTCGGCCCACCAAGTCTGCTGGTCGTGAATTTGGTCGCGTTAGTAGGACAGACCCTTAAGGCAGCAACTCTACTGCTGCAACGCCCTGCCGCCCCAATTTCGCCAACGTGATCGATAGCTCAGCATAGCAGATAACTTTACCTCTGCTGCTTGCCAATGTTCCCGTTTGAACTGAAAATTGGCAGCTTGAGAGCACCTTTCCGAAGTTGGGAAAGGGGCTCTCGAGCCTTGGAGAAAATACAAAGCTTTCCTGGCAGTCAATAGTGTCAGTTTATAGCTGTGTGCAAAATTCAAAGTATTATTGCAAAACTAATGGTATGATGTGCATTTACCCTTTCCGTGATGTGGATTTGCCCTTTCCTGGTGCGTAAGGTTCTCTTTTATTTATTTATTTTTTTATATTTTTAATTTATTAGAAGTAGACATATTATAAAATGTAGTTACATATTATAGTAAAAAAACTTTTCATATACATCAGTCATACATTATTAAAATTTTCCATTATCAATTACTTCTGCTTCTAGTGTTTTTATTTTTTATAGAAAGAGGGAAAAAGAGAGGGTAGAAAGTTACAAATAAAAAAGAAAGCAAAAAAAACACAACAGAAAAACAAGGGAGGTGGAATGAGTTACCTGTAATACATCAATGGAGATAGGTTCGTAGGTTATAAAGTATAGCTTTTCATCTATTCCTGAGTTCAAGTTTCAGCTGGGTCCTCGTGCTGTGCCAATCTATCCCTTCAGATAGTTAATGAATGGAGCCCAAATTTTATGGAAAAGATCTTGTTTGTCCATTAAGACAAGTCTAATTCTTTCTAAGTATAGGGTCTCCGACATTTCCGTAATCCACATTTTAATTGTGGGGGTTGTAGGGCCTTTCCAAAATTTTAATATTAATTTTTTTCCGGTTATTATACTGTAGTTGAGGAAATTTCTTTGGTTTGTTGTGAGTGTTAAGCTTTGTTCTGATATTCCAAGTATTATTAATTTTGTGTCTGGGTCCAGTTTTGTATTAATAACTTCTGAAGTTATTTCAAAAATATCAGTCCAGAAATGTTTAAGTTTTATACAGTTTGCAAACTTATGTGTTAAATTAGCCTCTAAATGTAGACATTTATCACAAATAGGAGAGATTTGTGGGAAGATTCTATTTAGTTTTATTTTAGAGAAGTGTAGTCTATGTAAGACCTTGAATTGTATTAAAGTATGTCTGGCATTTAATGAACATTGATGTATTTGTTGTAAACCTTCGTCCCACATATCTTTCGTGATAGGATTAAATTAAATTAAATTTCTTTATTTATATAGCACATTTTTAGTCAACTTGCATTGCCCCCAAAGTGCTTCACAATAATTACATCCACACACACAGGCAAAGGTGGGTGAAGTGTCTTGCCCAAGGACACAACGACAGTATGCACTCCAAGCGGGATTCGAACCAGCTACCTTCCGGTTGCCAGCCGAACACTTAGCCCATTGTGCCATCTGTCGTCCTTTAAATAGGATGACCTATTTCATTTTCCCATTTGTATCTATATGGTTCGGTCGGTGGTACCTCGTTGTTTAGTAGGGTGTTATAAATATAAGCTATTAGTTTTTCAGTATTAGGATGCTTGTTCAGACATTCATCAAGAATTTCTGATTCCCTATTCCTGTAGACTTGTGTATTAGATTTAACATAATCTCTAATTTGTAGATATCTGAAGAAATTATTTGAGTGCAGTCCATAATTCTGTTGTAACTCTTGAAATGAAAGAAAAGTACCTTTCCCATAAAGATGTCCTATATTTTTGATTCCATAATTTTTCCATTGTGTGAAACCTTTGTCCATAAAGGATGATTTGAATAAAGGATTATTTACAATGGGAAGGCAGAGTGGTATATTATTCAATTTTAAATCTTTTTTTATTTGTTTCCAAATTCGTATTCCACTATGTATTATGGGGTTTTCTTTATAGGTTTTTTTGTGCAGTTTTGTGGGGGCAAATATGATCGGTCCAATTTCAAAAGGTAGACAGTCTTCCTTTTCCATCATTAGCCAATCTGGTTGTTGATCCATTTCTTCCAGCCAGAAATTCATGTTTTTAATATGGACTGCCCAAAAATAAAATAAGAAATTTGGCAAAGCCAGACCTCCATTTATCTTTGATTTACATAAATGTTTTTTACTTATTCTATGATTCTTATAATCCCAGACAAAACTTGTAACAATGGAATCGACTTTTTTGAAAAAGGTTTTTGGGATATATATCGGAATTAATTGAAGTAGGTACAGCAGTTGCGGTAAAAAAATCATTTTTATAGCATTAATTCTCCCAAGCATAGAAATGGGGAGTGTTTTCCAGTATTGAATATTCTTATGTAGTTTATTCAGTAAGTGTGAGAAATTTAGTTTAAATAAAGAGGAATATGTCTTAGTTACATAGATTCCTAAGTATTTAAATTTATCTTTAACTATTTTAAAAGGGGATTGTTGTATTGTATGTAAATTGAATTTTGTTATTGGCATGATTTCGCTTTTATTCCAATTAATTCTATATCCCGAAAACTGACCAAATTGAGTTATTAGATTTAATAGGTTTGGAATACTAGTTTCTAATTTTGTAATATATATTAGTATATCATCTGCATATAAGGAGATTTTATTCCTTGTGTCTCTAGTATTGTATCCAAATATTCCTGGATGGTTTCTAACGCTTTCTGCTAGGGGTTCGATTGCAAGAGCAAATAATAGTGGGGATAGTGAGCATCCTTGTCTACAGCCTCTAGAGAGATTAAATTTAGTTGATAACATTTTGTTTGTTAATATTCTAGCTGTTGGATTAGAATATAACAATTTAACCCATGTACAGTACTTCTCTCCTAGTTGAAATTATTCCATCACCGAAAATAAATATGGCCATTCTACCTGGTCAAATGCTTTTTCAGCATCTAACGAGATAATTGCTAGCTCTGCGTTAGGGATTCTATTGGAGTATATAATATTAAATAATCTTCTCAGATCATAAAATGAATACCGTTTGGGGATAAACCCTGTTTGGTCGGGATGTATTAATTTGCTGATCACTAAGCTCAATCTATTAGATAGAATCTTAGTTAATATTTTCTGATCAGTATTTAAGAGGGATATAGCTCTATATGAACCTGGGTCTTCAAGATCCTTGTCCGTTTTTGGTATAAGTATGATTGTAGATTCATTTAGAGTTTCTGGGAGTTTCTGTTGAGTATATGCATATTTGTACATTGTCTGTAGGCGTGGGGAAAGCAAATCATAAATGTTTTTCTAAAATTCCGAATTTAAACCATCGGGTCCTGCCGACTTTCCGTTTTTTAAGGACTTTATTGATTCTTCAATGTCTTTTATCGTAATTTCAGCCCCTAGCAATTCTCTCTCTTTCTGATCTAGACCCGCAAACTTACAATTCTGTAAAAATGTTTCCATTCCCGTTGATTGTTCTGTTATTTTAGATGAATACAATTTTTGGTAGTATTGTAGAAATCTATCATTAATATCTTTAGGCAGTGTTAATGTTTCTCCCTTGTCTGTTCTAATTTTGTATATTGTTTTTTCCCCATCCAATTTGCGAAGTTGACGCGCTAATAGTTTTTGTGGTTTGTCATCAAATTCAAAATTTAATTGTTTTGTATGTTGATAAAGTTCTATAACTTGGTCTGAGTAAATCTTGTTTAATTTATATTTCAATACTGCAATTTTATTGTGTTTTATCGTGGATGGTGCTGCTGCATTTTCTGTGTCTAATTGCTTTATTTCCATTTCCAGTTTCTGTTGTTTGGCCTTATTCTCTTTATTAAAAAATGATTGGGAAGAAATTAATGCTCCTCGTACAAATGCTTTAAATGTTTCCCAAAGAAGGGAGGCAGAGATTTCAGGGCTATCATTAGCCTCAAAAAACATTTTAATCTGTTTTACTAGGTATTCATTACATGACTTATCTTTTAAGATTTGGGGATTAAATCTCCATTGTGACTGTGTCTCTGCCATTCCGTTTACTTTGATCATAAATGTTAATGGAGCGTGGTCTGAGATTATGATGTTATGATATTGTGAGTTATAGGTAAATGGGATAAGTTTTGAATCTACTAAAAAATAGTCTATCCTTGAGTAAGTTTTATGTACTGATGAGTAAAATGAATATTCTCGGTCCGATGGATTTTCAATTCTCCAAACGTCCTTAATATTAGTAGTATTAATGTATGAATTTAAAAATTCACTTGATCGAGATTTTAGTTTTCTTTGAGTTGATGATCTATCCAAACAAGCATCCAATGTACAATTTAAATCTCCACCGATTATTAAGTTTTGTTGTGTACCTTCCGGGATATTGTTAAGAATTCTCTTAAAAAACAGAGGGCTATCAAACTTTGGTCCATACACATTGAGGAGAGTCACCTTTTTTAAGTATAACTCCCCTATTATTACAATATATCTGCCTTCAATGTCTTCTATCGTTGATATATGTTTAAAGGGTATACCTTTACGAATTAATATTGCAACACCTCTTGATTTATGTGAGAATGAAGAGTGGTACGCTTTAGCAATCTATTTTGCTTTCAATCTGTGTTGTGCTTCCTTTTTAAGATGTGTCTCCTGGAGAAATATTATATCTGTTTTCAATGATTTTAAATGAGCTAACACTTTGCCTCTCTTGATAGGTTCATTAATTCCCTTAACATTCCAACTACAGAATTTAATTCCCTCACCCCCAATTTTTATATTCATGTTTTGCATCTTGTGATTAAGTGGTAGAGCAGATGATTCAGCACACTCAACCCTACCTTATACTTGAACTTCAGGTAGATTAATTTTAGGTCACGTCTGTTTTCCATCCGAACATATCTCCTTAAATAAAATATGCAATTCCATTCCAAATACAAAATATAATATGATATAAGATAAAAAGGGTGATAGCAAATAGGGTTAGTAAAGTGTGGAAAGTAAAAAAGAAAAGCAACTGCAACTACAATTAGTGCAGTTAGTGAAAGCCACCCTAATGTGGCTAAGCATCTATGGACTTCCGTAGCTTTTGGTTTATAAAAATACTAGCTCCGTACTTTCCTTGAAAGGAAAGTTTCCAATTCGATGCATACAATTTGTGGGGGGGAAAGAAATATTGATTATATTCCATTAATGGTATAATTAGTAGTCTCAAATTGAAATGTTAGTTTTGTATAATATAAACATTTATCAAAGAATAATCAAAAACGAAAGCATCAGAGAGAGAGCCACCAAACATTTCTCATTATAAAATACCTGAATCATACTTTACTTATATTTCATACTTTAGTTAATTCTTAAATAATCTAAATAATCTTATTATCATTAGTTAGTGTTAGTTAATATTCTTGATTATTAATAGTTGTTAGAGGTTAGTACTAGAATGTTAGTATTATATATCCGTTGCAGGAAATATACCCAATTCTTATTGCGAATTTTAGGCAACTCTTAAATATAATAGTTTAAAGTTTAGAGTTCCATATCTTCTCTGCGAGATAGCAGTATCCGGGTAGGTGTTAAGAGTTGAATATTTTTCAATCTTCGATCTTGTCCTCGATGTTCTTGGCAAATTCAAATGCTTCCGTGTGCTTGATGAAGAAGTATTCCTTCTTCTCGTAACTGACTCTTAGTGTTGCGGGGTATAACAGTCCATATCTCAGATTCTTTATGTTCTTCAGTATTCTTCTTGTTTCTGTGAACAACGCTCTTTTCTTAGCAACTTCCACAGGGTAATCTCTGAATACGCTAATCTTGTCTCCTTCATATACAAGATTTCTGCTTTTGCCAATTTTCCTTATCATGTCATCCAATACATGGTCATATTGGACCTTTACTATCATTATTCTTGGTCGGTCGCCCACCTTTGGGGGACGTCTCGGCACTCTGTGCGCTCGGGCAAGTAATGGCGCCTGGTCCAGGTTCAAAATTGTTTTCAGTACTTCTGCAGCAAATTCACGGGGGTCACGAGTCCCCTCTCTGCCTTCCTGTATGCCCACGATTCTTAAGTTCTGACGCCTCTGTCGTCCCTCCAAGTCTGTACATTTTTCAGTTATTTGATGCAATAACTTTGATAGGCGTTGGTTCTCAGTGATGAGTTGTTTTGTAGTTACGGTGCTTGTCTCAGCAAGTTCCTCAAGTTCTTTTACAATCTTGTAGTGTTGGTTTAATGTCAGGAGAATAGGTTCAAGTTTAGAATCAAATCTGGATTCTATCTTATTCAGTTTTTCATTTACTTCTTCAACATTTTGAGTCATATTTCTTTCCATATCTAATTTCCAGTCTTCAAGGACTTCGTGTACAATCTCTGTAACATCTTCTTTAATTTGTTCTTTAATTTCTTTTTTAAAAGATGCCAGCTCCTCTTTAACCTCTTGAAAGTTCTGTCTAAGATTTTTAAGTTCATCCTTAAGGAACGTTTTTAATTCTTCCATCTCAGTCTTTTTCTTCTTCTTTGAGATGTCTTCTCGGGATGCTGTTAAACCTGAGGCCGAGGCTTCAGTTGGGCCTACCTCTTTAGTCTTGCCGTTTTTTGTCTTGCGGGGGGGAGTATGTTGGGTCGACATACAGCCAGTGTCGCGCGCCTGATGACGTCACGGGCTTAGTGCAAAACAATCGGTGCCGTTTTCTGCAGGTAGGATCTGTCTTTTCCCCCCGTTTTTTCGTTTTTTTCACGGAGCTAGTTGGCGCGAGTCTCTCCTACTCCATAGGTCCACCGGAAGGCGTAAGGTTCTCTTGAGGTCAGGTATTAACTATTGGGGATTTCCACTCTTTCGTCAGCAACAGTGATCTCACCAAGCAGATGAGGCTAACAATAATAACACTTCAGAATTGTCTTTGGCCATGAACCAGAAGGCCATTTTTACCCAGCTTTGTAAACAATTTACAACACCTGAGATTATTGTCGATTTTTAATACTATAAGCAAAGAAAAATAAAATTATTATGTATTTATGTCAGCCCAGGTATGGAGATTTTTATATTTTCTCTGAGGACATAACAATCCAGACATTTAAAATTGATTGTTTAAAAACCAACCTGTAACAATTTAACTGTTCAAAAAGATAGTTAACTAGAATTGTTATTAATGTGTTTCATGCACTCAGTTTTGTCTTATAAAGTAAAGGATGGTGTATTTGGTATATTTTTACAGTGAGGATAATTGTAAATAATGAAAATGCCTGTAAATGGCTCGTATCCCTCGAAACCCTTTCTATCCATGTATCTTTCCAAATATATTTTTGAAAGTTGTAATTATTTATGCTTCTCTAGCTTCCTTTGGCAGTTCCTTCCAGATGCAAACTTCTGAGTGAAAAACTGCTCCTGATACCCCTCATAAATCAGTGCACTCTCACCTTAATCAAAAACTCTCCAGTTTTAGAATCTATGCCCCTCATGATTTTGCACACTTCAATAAAGTCACCCCTCAGTCACCTATGCTCAATAGTAAAAGGTTCCAGCCTATTTAGCTTAATTTCACAACTTATCCATAAGATCCGTTAACATCCTGATGAATCTCTTCTGCACCCTGTGACATCCTTCCTATAGTTGGATGACCAGAACTGAATACAATACTCCAGGAGTGGTCCCACTTTGTTCATCTATATCAGGGGTCTCCGAACTATGGCCCGCGGGCCACATCCGGCCCGCCACGAGATTTTATCTGGTCCGCAGCAAGCTCTTAACACATTCCGTACGGCGGGCTGTAAGCAAGTTCGGTATTCCGACTGCGCATGCCCAGGTCATCGGGCACGCGACATAAACATTGTCTGTTATCAGACCTTCGTTTCATATGGTGAGTGAGCGAGATAGTGCTCCGGCATGCGGTCCGTGGTTGGGGTCGGGCCCGGGTCACCGGCGCTGCGGGCGCTGTTGAGTTGCTGCTGGGCCATCCCCGTCCCCATCCCCTCCCGGGTGCCCTGTCCCTGTCCGGGGGCGGCCGGAGATGTCGGCCCGAGCTTGCAGCCGGCGCGCGGGTGAGGCACTGGCTCCAGCTTGGCTCTCTGGGGAATCGCTGGTCGGCGCAGACCCAACTCCCAGTATAGTCCCTGGTGGACTCTTCGGGAGTGATGTCAGATAAGGAAATAGGAGGAGTGAATTGTAAAGCCAGAGAGGTATATAAATGAAAGAGGACAGGGTAGAGGCAAAAGGGGGGAATAAAGGTGAGATGATCCTGTCCCTCATTTCCCTGTTATCCCCATCATTCCCCTCCCCTCCAACCCTTTGGTTTCACCTATATCCCTCTCTCATCACCTGTCCTTCCCTCCACAGAGTCTGCCTCACCCACTGAGTTATTCCTACATTTGGTGCTTTGACCTTAAATTTTCGGTTTGGATCTTTCTGATTAGGTTTCTGCCCTACCTTTGAACCAAATCACTAATGACATCTTTAATATTGTGATAAGGTGATCTACGCCACCTCAGTGTTCACAGGCTGCCTACAGCTTATGAAATGAGATCTCCCTTCAATGTCTCTCCTGTTGTCCACTTTGGTAGGACCACACTCTCCTCATTCCATTCCTTCTCCGACAGTCATAGCCACAACTTATTTTATTCTTCTATCCACAACTCTTCTTTTATCTTAGACACTTTTATCTTGGATTAAGATCCAGCACAAAAGCAATTAAACACACTTATGGGGCGGCACGGTGGCATAGTGGTAGAGTTGCTGCCTTACAGCGACCGAGACCAGGTGCTGTTTGTACAGTTTGTACGGTCTCCCTGTGACCTCATGAGTTTCCTCCGGGTGCTCCGGTTTCCTCCCACACACTCCTCCCAATGTGTAGGTTAATTTGCTTTGGTAATACTTATAAATTGTCCCTAGTGCACAGGGTGATTGCTGGTCAGTGCAAACTCGGTGGGCTGAAGGGCCTGTTTCCATGCTGTAAGTCCAAAGTCTAAAGCAGGAACTGCAGATGCAGGTTTACAAAAAACGGACACAAAGGGCTGGAGTAGCCCAGAGGATCAGGCAGCACCTCTGGAGTACATGGATAGACGTTATAGAATTGGGGTTTTACATATTCTGTTGTGCTTCTGCAAGTAAGATTTTCATAGTTCTTTCTGGGATACATGACAATAAAACACTCTTGATTCTTGACTCTTATTTTAGCTCATCAATGTATTTGTGCAGTAACATAGAATAGTAAGATTAAACGAGAACTTACCAGTTCGAAGTTTGATCATTATTTTATGAGGAGTACATTGAGGGAATACGTGAAGAACCCCGCCAGGACGCATGCGTGTCATTCTTCAAAGCAGCTGTGTGAAATCACAGATAACTGTAATGACTAAACATAGTAAGATTAGAGAAGAAGATACCAGTTGAGTATATTATCAAGGGTGGGAGCGGAGGGCACGTATCCCCTCAACGTACTCCTCATAAAATAATGATCAAACTTCGAACTGGTAAGTTCTTGTTTAATCTTACTATTTTACTTCGGAGTCACATGAGTGACCACGTGAAGATTTTAAAGCTCTGTGATTCCATGCCGTGGAAACGAGTCCATGCATCACATCTGCCTTGATTATGGGGAGAATAGTGTTAATATTATTAGACATCAATACGATATTGAAAAACAACGATAAATTTATTGACTCCAAATTATAGCCCCTATTTATGGGGTAAATTATATTACAGAACTTAAAATTGTTTCTGCAAATGTTCCAGGTTTAATTACTGGTTTGTTATAAAATCGTTGGAAAGTTTTCTCCGTTGACCATCCTGCTGTCTTGAGGATTTGGTCCATAGGAACATCCAACTTCATAGCTGCCGATGTAGCTGCAGCCCTGGTGGAGTGAGATTTAAAAATGTTAGTGCCTACTCCAGCCTTTATTAGGACCTGTTTTAGACATCTTGAGATGGTCTGGACTGTCACTTTTTTGTGTGGCTGTTTGTAGCTGATTAAAAGTGCCATTTCTTTGCCTCTGATGATCTTAGTATACTCCATATATAATAGCAAGTGTGTTACAATACAGAGACGATCATCTGTCGGGTAGGCCCTGAATTCTATTTTTAGGCCTGCTGACCCCTGTCTGTTCTGTTTGACTAATTCATTGATGTGAAAAGTTAAATTTCCAGATGAAGTAGTCATGTTGTCCAGCCTTAGTTTCTGTACCGACTGGACCCTTTCTGCCGTGACCAAGGCCATCAGCATGACTGTTTTCATATGCAGTTTCTGTAGGGACAGAGCTGTAGCTGGAGACCAGTTTCTTAACATGGTCAGTACAATGCTCACATCCCATATTTGGGAGTACCTGGTTCTTGGGGGATTAACATTAAAAATGCCCCTCATGAGTTTAGTTACCAGAGGGTGTGTCCCAACAGAATGCCACTCTGTTCCTTGCCACAGGTATGTTGACAGAGCACTTCTGGCGCAGTTGATGGCACTATAACTGAGCCCCTCATCGTAATGGAGCCTTGCCAGGAATTCCAGAACAGACGGGATGTTCATAGATCTGTGGGTGATGTTATTGTTGTGACAGTACATTTCCCATTTCTTGATGTACACCAAGTACTGTTTTTTGGTGGACTGTCTGTGGGCCGCTGAAATAATATCCACTGTTCGGTCCGTCAGTCCCAGGTGTAGTAGAGGTGCTTTCAAACTCTACAAATTAATAGGTTTATATAATTATGACATGGGTGACTTTCCCTTGTTACGGGATGAACCAGTAAATTAGGTCTATGATGGATGGTGATGCATGGTTCTAATACCATGTTGAGTATCACCGGGAACCATGGTTGAGTAGACCAAGTACTATCAAAATACCAGACGCAGAGTCTTGCAGTATTTTCCTTAATACCCGACTGATGAGGCAGGAAGGAGGGAATGCATAAATAAACAATTTCCCCCAATGCAGCGAAAATGCATCTGTTGCCGCTGCCCCAGCGTCTGGTTCCCATGAAACATAGTTCGATAACTGGTGATTGAGCCTGGATGCGAATAGATCGATATCTGGTGTTCCATACCGTGCTGTAATTTCAGCAAATACTTTTTTATCCAACATCCATTCGGTGTTTTCATTGAATTTGCGTGACCTGAGGTCTGCCATTAAATTTAGTTTACCTGGTAAGTAGGTAGCTGATATCCAAATATCTCTCTGGATACACCATTGCCAAATTGTGTTGGCCAGATTGTCACATGATGTCGATTTGTTTCCACCCATATGGTTGATATATGCTACCACAGTGGTGTTGTCAATTTGTAGTCTAACATGCTGGTGATATAACCCAGAACAATATGACTTAAGGCCATGGAATGCACCTAACATTTCCAGGTAGTTTATGCCCAGTGTTTGTAATAATGATGCCTCCTGTGCATTCCATCTCCCTCCACAGCTGGAGATGGAATTGGTAGCACCCCAACCAAGTGCACTGGCATCAGTTTGTAGTACCATAGACGGGTTGCTGATAATGATTGGATTGGAACAATGCCCAATGTTATCTTTCCACCATTTTAGTTCCATTATGGCCTCTGTTGGTAGCTTCATTGGTCTGTCAAAATGACCACCATTAATTTTGAGTGCTCGTATTTTAGCCCTCTGTAAATTTTGATAATGTAAAGGTCCGAATTGTGTGGGTGGAAACGCAGCCACTATTTTGCCAATGTTTCTTGCTACCAGTCTGATGGATGGTTTAGTGATGTCAATGATTTTGCTGCAAGCCTCTATTAAGGCTGTAACCTTTTCTTTCGGCAAAGTCACTGACATGTGAACTGAGTTAATGATGAACCCCAGATAATCCATTGTGGTTGAAGGCGTGAATTTAGATTTAAATAACATCTGTGGTCACCTCTTATGGGTACTGTATAGTAAGCATCTTTTAAATCGATGCTTGCCATGTAGTAACCTTTGGAAATCAATTGCTTAGCAGTAACAAAGGTTTCCATCTTGAAATGAATATATTGTACGAAAGTATTCAAATTAGTCAAATCTATGATGATGCGGCAACCACCATCTTTCTTGTTTTTGATAAAGATATTGGACACGAATTCCTGTGATTCGTGTTGGGTTTTTCAATTACTCCTTTTTTATAAAGTCGCTGTAGTTCAGCGTGTGCTTTTGATTTTTCTTTGCCTGTAAGCACGAACATTCGGTTCGGTACATGCTGAACTGGAGGGTTATGTTCTTGTGTAAATTCTATGGTATATCCCTGGATACTGCTTAAAATATAAGTGTCGGTAGTTAACTTATTCCATGCATCCAGATAGAAGTGTAATCTCCCACCAACCTCCATGCTCCCTTCAATTCGTAAGGAACCAGACCCACCTACCTCCATGATTACCAGTGGTAGGTTTATTACTTTTTCGGTATCCTCCGTGGACGTTGAGGCACCGGTGTCTGGGTCTGTAGTTGGGTTGGTGTTGGGGGTTTGCGCATTTTCCAGGAAGGCCGGTCTGGGCCATGGCCTAAAAAAGACCGATGTTGAGTGTACCTGGCCTTCGAGCTTTCACCAGTTTTTCTTGTCCGACTGGTGGGTGCGTAGGGGTGCTGTTTCTGGCCGAAGTAGTTTTTAGACGTTGCTTTAATGAGCCCCAGGGTTTTAGCCTCTTCGTCAAGTTCTTTTACCTGTTTGGATGAGTCACCTCCAAATAGTAATATTGGTGGTTTGGAGGTTCCGGGTTTGCACAGGCCTGCAAATTTGGGGTCTAAAGCCGGTTGGATGGCACTCTTCCTAATACTATTTAACTCGTATTGGGAGTTGCAAAATAAAGCCAGTGCATCCTGCTGATCTTGTGTCATGTCTTTTTCGTTTATTGTGCGGGCGAAAGCCGTAATTCCCGCTGTTAGGACTTTCAGAACTTTTTGTAGTTTCAAGTCCCTGGCTCTGATTGATGCTCCTACATGTTTCCAAATACACTGGTTGACACTGGGAAAATTCAGTGATTTGCAGTTCCCTGGTGGTAAGTGTCTTGCTGTGGTGTCCAATTATGCCTGTCCTTGTAGCTGATTGAATGACATGTAGTCGATACTTGCAGCTATTTTAGGTTCCAGGTTTTGGCCAGTTTGGTCAGGTTGAATGAACTGGGACACCATATCCAATAGGTTTTTGTTTTCTTGCCCCCCATGCACACTAGGAGTATGTTCTGCACACCCCTCTTCAGGGTCAGCCCAGAATTGACCCCCCCCCCCCCCCCCCCCCCCCCCCCCCCCGTACTCCCCTCTGATGAGGGAGAAGCACTGTGCAGCCCTACAAGAGGTACTGCTGTAGGACTTACTAGCTGCCCACTGTGACCAGTCTCCATCTCCCGGAGCCTGCCACTTTGGAGCATTTGCTCCATCAGCCGCTCCAACCGGCTCCAATGCTCTCGGGCACTGGCCGCTCGCGGCTGCTCCTGTTCCTCAAGCCGCTCCAACCAGCTCCAATGCTCTCGGGCACTGGCCGCTCGCGGCTGCTCCTCAAGCCGCTCCAACCGGCCCCAATGCTCACGGGCACTGGCCGCTCGCGGCTGTTCAAAGTCAGACTCATCAGAGTCAACGACTGTCAGTTTTTTGCTTCGCTTTACCGCCCGGCCGCGGTGTTGATTTGGCCGGTGCGGGGGCAAAGTCGGGCACAGCTGTTCCCATTACGGGAGATTGGTGTGCCGTTGGCTGCTGCTGGCTGCCCGCAACTCCGCGGTTCTCCCCCGCCAGCTTTTTCGCAGCCTTCTTGTTTTTCTTGGATCTGTCCATGCCTCCACCTGTGATAATGGTAAGTGGAAAGAACGCAGAGTCTCCTTACCTGCTGTTCCCGGCTTTTAAATTCTGCCGCTAACGACATTCCCCTGCTGTGACTCGTTGCAATGCGTGTAGCAATATATCACGCATGCGTCCTGGCGGGGTTCTTCACGTAGTCACTCACGTGACTCGGAAGTAAAATTCTTAATGAATTATTCACTTGAGCATTTGAAGTCCATCCTCATAATTGGCTCCTCAAAATTGGATCCTCAATGCAATTACATTTTGAAATCAAAAAAGCAGTTCCATCCTTCCCATTAAAACTTCACGATTTTGTTGGTTAACCTTGATTGATGGCTACAAGTTTTGTTTTGAATTTTTTCCATTTGTTTTACTTAAGTTCTTTTTTGTGTTCATTAAATCTATAAAACTGACATTTCTTTATTTTTTCCTACGGCCCGCAAAAATGTGCCAAATATATAATGTGGCCCTCCTGCTGAAAAGTTTGGAGGCCCCTGATCTATGTCATGATGAGCTAACTTTTGTACTCACTACCCTTCCCGATGAAGACAATTATGACATACTCCTTCTTCACCACTGCAGTCCACCTTCATCGCCACTTTCAAGGAACCAAGCACCCAGTACTCCTCGAACTCTCTGTTCCACAACATTCTGCAGGGCATTCTGCAGTATGGGATCTCTGTGTATGTGTGTGTATATAACATAATAGAAAATAAGATCAACTTAATCATCACTAAAATAAACCTTATGCAACGCTGGCAGCATTTCAGCAAATGGTTCGTGCTGGGGGAGCTATCAGCAAAATGCAGTCAAAAGTTACTTCATATTTTCACAAACTTTACCAGGTGAAGAAACGTTAATGTTTTCACAAGATCATCAGAATATACAGTAAGTGGACATTGAATCACATCGGAATGCAGTGCACTCGGGCAATGTAATCCTTCATAATTGATTCCTGACTGAAACATCCAACAGTAAGATTAGGAATTGTTATGCCAGGAGAGAGTTGCATTTTAGCAGAGTGGATGAATTGAATGAGTTAATGCTCTGACTGTCACTTCTTTTATTTGTACTAATTGATTGTGGTTTACTTACTGTATTCTACAGACATCAATTAACTATGACAGGGCAGTTAACAACAAATGGTTTCAATGATTGTTGGTTACAGGTGTGAAGTACTAATCTATAAATTGCAATTGTTGAGAAGTGAATTCAAAAGTAATTGTAACTACTGTGTAAGAGGGTGGGACTGGAGTAAATAGCAATGGTGAGAGAAACTGCAATAGAATAGTAAGATTAAACGAGAACTTACCAGTTTGAAGTTTGATCTTTATTTTATGAGGAGTTACGATGAGCGATTACGTGAAGAAGGCCGTCACCACACATGCGCGTTAATCTTCAAAGCAGCGGTGTGAAATCACAGAGAAGAGTTGTTGAACTAAAATAGTAAGATTAGAGTTGACTAGAACTTATAGAAAGATCTTTATGTTACGAGGGTCGGGAGCGGAGGGCACGTAATCGCTCATCGTAACTCCTCATAAAATAAAGATCAAACTTCAAACCGGTAAGTTCTCGTTTAATCTTACTATTTTACTTCGGAGTCACGTGAGTAACTACGTGAAGATTTTGAAGCTCTGTGATTTCATGCCGAGGAACGAGTCCACGCGTCACAACTGCATCAATTGACCAGGACAAGTGAGAAAAATTAATGCATTCAAACATGACATGGTTAAACAAAACTGATGCTTTAATAACAAAAGAAAAATAACAGTGACCCATCTCACCCAGGGGGAAACTGTGAAACAGAACTTAAAACAGAATCAGAATCTGGCGATAGGCTTGTTATAAAACCTTTGGTACGTCCGCTCATTAGACCATCCCGCAACCGCTAGAATGTGGTCGAGAGGGACGTCCATATCCCTTGCTGCTGATGTCAATGCAGCCCTCGTGGAATGAGGTTTAAAAGTGTCAGTGTCAACTCCTGCACACGCCAGAACCTGTTTAATCCATCCAGAGATGGTCTGCACCGTAACCTTTTTATGAGGTTTGGTATAACTAACAAAGAAGGAGAGTTCGGAGCCTCTCAGGCTCTTAGTGACCTTTATGTATTGAAGTGTGTGTGACACCACACACAATCGTGGGTCTGAGGGGTATGCCATAAAATGCAATTTGAGCCCCAACATCCCTGGCCTGCTCTGCTTAATGAGGTTGTGAACAAAAAAGGTGATGTTATTACAAGATGTACCCACACTGTCCAGTCTGAGTTTATGTAATGTCTGGACCTGTTGTGCTGAGGCCAGTGCCATGAGCATGACTACTTTAAGTGTAAGATGGTGCAGAGACAGAGAAGAAGCTGGTGCCCACTGACGGAGCAGCGTGAGAACCACGTTCACATCCCATATTTGTGAATACCTGGGCCTAGGGGGAGTGGAGTTAAAAATGCCCTTCATAAACTTTGTTATTAAAGGGTGAGATCCTACCATGTGGTTCCCTGACCCCAGCCATAAATAAGATAACAAAGCGTTCCTGGCACTGTTAATGGCACTGTAACTGAGCTTGTGATCATAGAAAAGTGATGAAAGAAACTCCAAAACGTCCGTGATAGAAGCCGTGTCATATGAAATATTAGAGCGGGAACAGTACATCTCCCATTTCTTTATGTGAGTGATGTACTGTTTCTGGGTGCTCTTCCTCCAGGCCGCAGTGATGACATCTATCGTACGATCTGAAAGCCCAAGCCCCAGGAACGGTCTCCTCAGAATCTGCAAACCAATAAATTTATACGGTCAAGAAGAGGGTGGCTTTCCCCTGTCACCAGGTGTACCAGCAGATTTCTGCTCTTGGGCACTGCCATAAAAGGCTGTGTAATTAAAGCTAGAACCAGTGGGAACCAATGCTGAGTAGGCCAGTCTGGTACTACCAATATGCCAGAGGCGCAGTCTTGCTTGATTTTGGCCAAACATCGACCAATGAGGCAGAATGGGGGGAAAACATACAAAACATTTCCACCCCAGTGTAGCGAGAACCATGATACGTAAATCGGTAACTGATGATTAAGCCTGGATGCAAACAGATCAATGTCCGGTACACCATAATGAAGGACAATGTCATTAAACACTTCGTGATTCAACATCCATTCTTTGTTGTCATTGAACTCTCGTGACCTGGTGTCTGCCACCGTGTTATATCTACCTGGTAAGTAGATAGCTGAAACCCAGATGTTTCTCACAATACACCGGAGCCAGATGAGATTAGACAATTTATAACAGGATACAGACTTACTTCCACCCATGTGATTAATGTACGCTACTGCTGTAGTGTTGTCAATCTGAAGTTGGACATGTACATGATGCATGTTGGTACAAAAAGCCTTTAACCCATAGAGTGCTCCCAACAACTCCAAGTAGTTAATACCGTGTGACTGAAGCATCGATGATTCCTGCAGATCCCATCTGCCACCGCAGCTCGAGACGGAGTCGGTAGCACCCCAACCTAGTGCACTGGCATCAGTCTGCAGGATAACTGATGGTGTATCGACTAAAATAGTACTAGAACAATACTGAATATTGGTAACCCACCATTGTAACTCAGCCAGGGCTTCAGCTGGCAATTGCATGGGTCTATCAAAGCGACCTCTATGAAGCTTGAGTGCCTGTTCCTTTGCACGCTGTAATTTTTGGTAGTGCAAAGGCCCGAACTGAGCAGCTGGGAAAGCAGCCACTAATTTTCCAATTATACTAGCCACATGTCTAATAGAAGGTTGATTATTAACAATGAGTTTCCTGCAGGCTTCAATTAACTCTAATTACTTGCCCGAGGCAGAGTCACTGACATGTGTACTGAGGTCATGGTGAATCCCAAATAGTCAATTATCGTAGATGGTACCAATTTAGACTTAACTGGATGGATTAAGAACCCCAGTTTCTCAAAAATGAGTTTTGTAGCTGACACAGGTAATTCAGCTAATTCCAAAGTCCTCCCAATGACTAAGATGTCGTCCAAATATGCCATGAATATATGATTCTGTGCCCTGAGTAGCCCCAGGACTGGTTTTAGCAATTTAGTGAATAGTCTGGAAGCTGAGGTTAAACATTAGGCAATGCTTTAAACTGCCACAACTGCTCCATCCAGTTAAACTTAAAATATCTCCTGTGATCTTCATGAATGGCCACTGAATAGTAAGCATCTTTGAGGTCAATGCTTGCCATGTATCATCCCTTGGAAAGCAGTTGTTTGGCAGTGACAAACGTTTCCATTTTGAAGTGTTTATACTGCACAAAGGTGCTAAGCTTTGTTAAATCAAGGATAATTCGACATTCTCCATCCTTCTTTTGCCTAGTAAATATGTTGGACACAAACTGGTGAGTCTCATGACTCGACCTCTCAATTACCCCTTTCTTGAGCAAAGACTCAAAAGTGTGGCTAGGTGTATGCTGTGGGTGGAGGCGAGTCAGAAATGAACTAAATTTGGAAACCTGTGCAGTATAAACGGGTCAGATGTTATCCAATGCCATTCATGTAAGAAAAATTGTAATCTCCCCCCAACTTGTAACTGATCCATCGCAGGCTCACTTACCTTAGTGGTTACGGCAGTATGGTCTCAGCTTCTGCCCCCGAGGTCTGGGGGGCAGGGCTGCTGGAGGACGCCATCCCCGCATCTTGAACATGGCCCGGCTTGGGCCCTGCCCGAAAAAAGGCTTCTGTGCCTGTTGCTCAGAACCACGTCACCATATCCGGCGAACCGTCTGGTGTGGAGAGGAGGGTAGGGGTACTGTCGCCGGAAAGATGATACCTTGGGAGGTGCCTTGATAAGGCCGACGGTTTTAGCCTCCTCATCCAGCTCCTTTACCTGTTTAGGCAGGTCTTCTCCTAACACTGAATGCTTGTGATGATATTTGTTATCTACTGGCTTTTTACCTAAAGGTCTGGAACTCCTTTCTACCGGGAGTACAGAACTGATTATGGAAGTCAAAATCATCAAACAGTACAATCGTTTTGCAACTAGATACTTCCAGTCATAATCTATTAAAAGTCTTTATTCATTGTGGGGGTGATTGTCATCCCATCAAGGCCTACATAAATAATATTTTCCCAGATGGAGACAGAGAACACCACCAATTTTAAAAAAGCTGGCATTTCTAAAGAACAATTAGCCTTTATTTGTCCCTGAGATTGAGTCCTCTAGCTCTGCATGGATATTAGTGCAAACAATGCAGGAACAATACCCATCTGTTCGAAGACCTTGTCATCCCGTCTCCCCCACCCTTGACAATTCCACATTGACTCTTACACAGGTGACATGCTGTAATAGAGTTGAGCTGATAAGCTGTGACAAATATTAAAGGTAACAAATGCTAAAAATCTTTAAAATTAAAACAGAAAAAGCCAAAAACACTCAGCTGGTCGAGCTGTATCTGAAAAGAGAGAAACTGTTAACGCGTCAGGTCAAAGATTAAAGAAAATTATGATCTTAGGCTACAGAGAAAGTTCAGTTCAGTTCCGTTTATTTTATTGTACAGTGTAAAGATTTTGTTGGGTGCTAACCAGTCAGTCCACAATTCACTGCAATTTCGTGCAGTCTTGGGTGTAGCTGTTCCCAAACCAAGCTGTGATGCATCACGACAAAATGCTTTCTACGGCGCTGGAGGAATCTGTGATGGCGGTGTGAGCAGGTTGAATGGGGTAATGGTAAATTTAGAGAGCTTTCTTGTTTATGTTATGTGTTGTTAACAGCAAGGCTCTGGGTGAAGCTCAGTAGATCACCCTGCACGAACGAAGAGAGACTTCAATACTGCAGAAACGGTCAGTTCTGATACAAATAGAATAAACAAGTTACCTAGAGTTGGAAAATTCTTTATTAAGCATGCAAGGCTGCAACACACCTAGATAGAAGCACCTGTCCCTCAGGCTGGCATTTTGCCTCATTGTAGTACAGAGTGTGGGAGAGGAATGGGGAAGTAAAGTGACAGACTACAGGTAACTCAGGGTTACTCCTTCAGAATGACACAGGTGCTCTGCAAAGCCATTATTGATTGGCATTTGGCTTCTCCAGTGTATAGGAGAGCTCAAAGGTTTTTTTGCAGCACATAAATCAAGAGAGGAATAGATTGGCTAGATGCACAAATCTCTTGCCCAGAGTAAGGGAATCGAGAACCAGAGGATATATTTTAAGGTGGAGGGAAGATTTAATAGGAACCTGCAGAGTAACTTTATCACACAAAGAGTGGAAGATAAAGTGCTGTCCGAGGAGGTAGTTGAGGCAGGTACTATTGCAATAGTTAAGAAACATTTAGACAGGTACACGGATAGGATTAGTTTAGAGGGATATGGGCCAAATGCAAGCGAGTGGGACTAGTGTAAATGGGACATGTTGGTCAGTGTGGGCAAGTTGGGCCGAAGGGCCTGTTTCCACGCTGTATGACTATGACTATGACTCTAAATACTCAGCAAGACACCCTCACCAAGAAAAAATAGTTTTTTTTTACAACTGCCAAACCCTCTTCATCAACATCTTGGGTGTTATCATTGATTAGAAAATGAAACAAAACATATGCTCAATTAAAAGGATGTCTGAAGTTGAAAAATGTGCAGTGTTTACTCCTGATGTTTTATTATTTTCACAATTTACATGGCACATGTCACCTGGCCAGTAATTGTAGGTCCAAACATTCTGCAGAAAGTTGGCCTTGCAGAATAAAATAACTGACATTACTTAATTGATGTACCAATAACCATCCTGAACATTCACAATGGCAACCACTATTGGTTGTGCAACCATCTGTAAAATAGATGGCAAAAGGTCACTAATGAATTTCCAACCTAAACACCCACAAACTTTACCATGGAAAGGCAGGGCAATAAACAGTTGCTGACAAGGCGGGCTTCAGGATATGCACCATTTTGCCCTGGAAATATATTATTTGTAAATCATAACTGAAGTGAAATTCTGGAATTATTTTTCAAACAGCATTCTGGAAGACTTTCACTGAAGACACCCAAGCAACACAAGGAAGCATCATCCCATAGTATTAGTAGGTGGTGATATGCTACCAAAGTCCTTATCTCATTGGTAAATAATAGGATCTGCATCGCCTATGCATCACATCCCTCATATCAACTTCACTCTTTATTTGATCAATGTTCACCTAGGGGATGTCCCTAGGTTTTACCAGCTTTTACCCTGTCAGAGACTCACAGAGGAACAGCACCTCATATTTTGTTTGGGCAGCTTACACCACAGTGGTATGAATATTGACTTCATAAGGTCATAGGAGTAAAATTAGGCCATTTGGCACATCAAGTCTACTCCGCCATTCAATCATGGCTGATCTATCTCTCCGATTCACCTGCCTTCTCCCCTTAACCTCTGACAGCTGTACTGATCAAGAATCTATCTATCTTTGCCTTAAAAATATAAATTCATGGCCTCCACAGCCTACTGTGGCAAAGAATTTCACAGATTCACCACCCTCTGACTAAAGACATTTCTCCTCATCTCCTTCCTAAAAGAACGTCCTTTAATTCTAAGGCTATGATTTCTAGTCCTAGACTCTCCCACTAGTGGAAACATCCCCTCCACATCCACTCTATCCAAGCCTTTCACAATTCTGTATGTTTCAATGGGGTCCCCCCTCATTCTTCTAAACTCCAGCGAGTACAGGCCCAGTGCTGACAACGCTCATCATAGGTTAACCTACTCATTCCTAGGATCATTCTTGTAAACCTCCTCTGGACCCTCTCCAGAGTCAGCACCTCCGATATGCTGCCCAAAATTGCTCACGGTATTCCAAATGCGACCTTTACTACCGATTCGATTTGCAGATGAAATTTTTGGGAATCCTGCACTAGCACTCCCGTCCCTTGGCACCGCCGATTTCTGGATTCTCTCCTCATTTAGAAAAAAGTCTACCCCTTTATTCCTATTACCAAAATGCATGACTCCACACTTTGCTACACTATATTCCATAGTGCCACTCTCCCAACCTGTCCAAGTCCTTCTGCCGAGTCGCTGCTTTCTCTACACTACCAGCCCCTCCACCTATTTTCGTATCATCCGCAAACTTGGCCACAAAGCCTTCAATCCCCTCATCCAAATCATTAATATACAAGGTGAAGAGTAGCAGCCCCAGCACCAACACCTGCGGAACTGCACTACAAGCAGCCAACCAGCAAAAGCCCCCTTTATTGCCACTCTTTGTCATCTGCCATCCAGCCATGCTGGCATCCATGCGAGTATCTGCCCTTTGATAACGTCGGCTCTCATTTTCCTTAGAAGCCGCATGTGTGGAAACTTATCAAAGGCTTTCTGAAAATCTAAATAAACAACATCTACTGACCCTCCTTTGTCTGTCCTGCTATTTACTTATTCAAAGAATTCCAGCAAATTTGTCAAGCAAGACCTCTTCACAAGCCAGGCTATTTTATTGTGAACTTCTAAGTACTCCGTAACCTCATCCTTTATAGTGGACTCTAAAATCTTCTTTAACATCAAGTAACCCTTGCTTTCCTTCTCTCTCAATCCCTCCCCCTTCCGAGTTCCCTGACCAGTTTGGCTGTCCCCTATTACATTTTATCTCTGTTTGATTTGTTGTCACTTTCTCCTTGCTAACAATTCTACATTTTACTTGAACTGCATCTCTTTTGATGTCTCGTTTTCACACCTTACCCTTCCTTATCTCTGCACCTCCCTCTCCCCTGACTCTCAGTCTGAAGAAGGGTCTCGACCCAAAACATAATCCATTCCATCTATCCAGAGATGCTGCCTGTCCCGCTGAGTTACTCCTGCATTTTGCGTCGATCTCATCTCTCCCACTGTGGCTTAACTAGCTCTCCTTTTTGTCTGATTCTCAGTTCTGACAAAGGATCCACAATCTGAAACACGAGGGGAATAGATAGGGTGAACGCACAGAGTAGGGGGACCAGGAACCTGTGGACATAGATTTAAGGTGAGAGGGCAAATGTTTAATAGGAAGGTTGTGGCTATATGGAATCTATCCAGATGAGGTAGTTGAGGCAGGTAGTAAAACAACATTTGAAAGAATATTGGATAGATACATGGATAGGAAAGATTTAGAAGGATATGGACTAAACATGAGCAGATGGGCCGAGTGCAGATGAAGCATCTTGGTCAGTATGGGCCTGTTTTCATGCTGTATTGCTCTTTGACTCTATGAAGCAATAACTCTGTTTCTCTTCCCACAGATGCTGCCTGACCTGCTGTGATTTTCTAGCATTTTCTGTTTTTAGCTCGCATTTCATCATCTGTTTCGCACACACCTTTGCCTGCCCCGTCCTTTCCCTGCAGTGCTCCCACATCAGCAGCAGCGAGGTTGGTGCAAAGTTATTCATCTAGGGTGCAAAAGAATGCAATGGCCATGAAGAGTGACCTGGAGCAATTCTGGGCTTGGCTCCAGTTAACTTGCTGTGGCCCAATAGCCTACCCCAGCAACCTGGGTTGGCTATCTAAACATATATATTTTTCTATTTCAAAACTAAACTTCATTTATAAAAAACCCACTAAATTACAAAAATAAAACCTCTCTTTATGATCAGAGTGTCATTTAGTCCACACATTAACATAGAAAACAGAATAAAGAACAGGACAGCACAGGAATAGGCCATTCGGCCCTCAATGCCTGTGCCGAACACTGTGCCAAGACCATCACCTTCACAGTGTTATTGATTCTATACCTTTGTAGTTTGAGCACGTATGCGTACAGTGCACCATTGTGAATCACGTAGCTTCCTTCGGCCAACAAAAACTCCTGTGATACCACAGGTGCACACTCATTGCATCAACTCAGTTTAGAAACAGATGAAGTAAACAAAGAGGAAACACTGAATCAATCAGGTTTTTTTCTGAATCCATTAGCAATTTTAGATGGTTCGATTGTCACAGAGATGATTGTGGGACATGTTGGCCGGTGTGGGCAGGTTGGGCCAAAGCACCTGTTTCCACACTCTATCATTCTATGACTCTCTATGACTTTATGATTGATTGATTGAAAGAAACAGCATGAAAAGAGTCCCTTCTGCCACCATGCCGACCATTGATCATCGATTCACATTAGTTCTACATATGTTATTCCGCTCTCATATCAAATCCATACAATCGAGGGGCAATTTGCAGAGACCAATTTATCTACAAGACCACACGCCTTTGAGATGTGGGAGGAAACCACCCTTGCACCATCACCCTCTGCTTCCTTCCATGAAGCCAATTCTCTATCCAGTCGGCTAGTTTTCCCGGGATCCCATGCGATCTCACCTTCCAGAGCAGCCTACCATGCGGAACCTTATCAAATGCCGTGCTGAAGTACACACAGTATAGACAATATCTAAGGTGTCATCATCCAATATCTCATCATCTTTTTCACTACTTCTTCAAAAAAACTCAGTGAGATTCATAAGATACGATATCTCATGCGGAAAACCATGTTGACTATCCCAAATCAGTCCCCGTGTAACCAAATGCATATATAGATTATCCCTTAGAATACTCTCCAGTAAGCTACCTTGAAGATAGGGAGAGTTCAGAACCAGTATTTTCTTCATCGGAAACCAGAGCACCCGGAGGAAACCCATGTGGTCACAGGGAGAACTTGCAAACGCCACACAGGGAACACCCGAGGTCAGGATCAAACACGGGTCTCTGGTACTTTACCAGCTGCACCACTGTGCTTCGCAGTGGTCCAATTGTGCAACACAATCAATCAGCAGTAGGATGTGAGGGATCGTTTACTATCAGGCAGTGCGTCAGCTGAAGCTATCCTTCCAATGTGATGCCCTTTGTGAGAAGCTGGAGCCTCTTCAGATGTCATCAGAAGTCACTGGCGATTTAAGAAAATCGACAGGTCCCCTGAAGGCAAAGCTGCAAACTCCAGGCCTTTCAGATAAGAGGGTACATGCTCCAAATCATGCATGAACGCTCGCATGAAAATCCTCAAGGGCGAAGGTGAACATCCGGAAGTGGTAGTGCATGTCGGCACAAACGATGTCGGAAAGAAGGGGATGAATATTCTGCAGCGTGACTTTAGAGAGCTCGGAAAAATGCTGAAAAGCAGGACCTCCAGGGTTGTTATCTCCGGTTTGCTTCCAGTTCCTCGTGCTGACGAGAGCAGGAACAGGGAGATACGGGACCTGAACGTGTGGCTGAGGAACTGGTGCATGGGGCAGGGATTTAGATTCTTAGATCACTGGGATCTGTTTTGGGGTAAGGGGGAACTGTACAAAAGGGACGGATTGCATCTTAACAGGTGTGGGACCAGCATTCTGGCAGGCAGGTTTGCCACTGCTACACAGGTGGTTTTAAACTGAATAAGGGGGGTGGGGTGTCGAATGGGATAGTGGAGGATGGAGTTAAAGGGAAAGGGTTTCTTAAATGTGTGAGCGTAGAGACAGAGGGGTGTAAAATGAGGGTAGAAGCAATAGGTAGCAAGGTGAAAAGTAAAAGTGGCAGGCAGACAAAACCATGGCAAAAATCAAAAAGGGCCACTTTTCAACATAATTGTATAAGGGGTAATAGTGTTGTAAAAACAAGCCCGAAGGCTTTGTGTCTCAATGCAAGGAGCATTCGTAATAAGGTGGATGAGTTGAATGTGCAGATAGCTATTAATGACTATGATATAGTTGGGATCACGGAGACATGGCTCCAGGGTGACCAAGGCTGGGAGCTGAACATCCAGGGATATTCAATATTCAGGAGGGATAGAGAGAAAGGAAAAGGAGGTGGGGTAGCGTTGCTGATTAGAGAGGAGATTAACGCAATGGAAAGGAAGGACGTTAGTTTGGAGGATGTGGAATCGGTATGGGTAGAGCTGCGAAACACTAAGGGGCAGAAAACGCTGGTGGGTGTTGTGTACAGGCCACCTAACAGTAGTAGTGAAGTTGGAGATGGTATCAAACAGGAAATTAGAAATGCGTGCGACAAAGGCAAAACAGTTATAATGGGTGACTTCAATCTACATATAGATTGGGTGAATCAAATTGGCAGGGGTGCTGAGGAAGAGGATTTCTTGGAATGTATGCGGGATAGTTATCTAAATCAACATGTAGAGGAACCAACGAGAGAGCAGGCTATTTTAGACTGGGTATTGAGTAATGAGGAAGGGTTAGTTAGCAGTCTTGTTGTACGTGCCCCCTTGGGCAAGAGTGACCATAATATGGTTGAGTTCTTCATTAGGATGGAGAGTGACATTGTTAATTCAGAAACAATGGTTCTGAACTTAAAGAAAGGTAACTTTGAGGGTATGAGACGTGAATTGGCCAAGATTGACTGGCAATTAATTCTAAAAGGGTTGGCGGTGGATATGCAATGGAAGACATTTAAAGACTGCATGGATGAACTACAACAATTGTTCATCCCAGTTTGGCAAAAGAATAAATCAGGGAAGGTAGTACATCCGTGGATAACAAGGGAAATACAAGGGATAGTATCAAAGCGAAGGATGAAGCGTACAAATTAGCCAGAAAAAGCAGCATACCGGAGGACTGGGAGAAATTCAGAGACCAGCAGAGGAGGACAAAGGGCTTAATTAGGAAAGGAAAAATAGATTATGAACGAAAACTGGCAGGGAACATAAAAACTGACTGCAAAAGTTTTTATAGATATGTGAAAAGAAAGAGATTAGTTAAAACAAATGTAGGTCCCTTGCAGTCAGAAACAGGTGAGTTGATCATGGGGAACAAGGATATGGCGGACCAATTGAATAACTACTTTGGTTCCGTCTTCACTAAGGAAGACATAAATAATCTGCCGGAAATAGCAGGGGACCGCGGGTCAAAGGAGTTGGAGGAATTGAGTGAACTCCAGGTTAGCCGGGAAGTGGTGTTGGGTAAATTGAATGGATTAAAGGCCGATCAATCCCCAGGGCCAGATAGGCTGCATCCCAGAGTACTTAAGGAAGTAGCTCCAGAAATAGTGGATGCATTAGTAATAATCTTTCAAAACTCTTTAGATTCTGGAGTAGTTCCTGAGGATTGGCGGGTAGCAAACGTAACCCCACTTTTTAAGAAAGGAGGGAGAGAGAATACGGGGAATTACAGACCAGTTAGTCTAACATCGGTAGTGGGGAAACTGCTAGAGTCAGTTATTAAAGATGGGATAGCAGCACATTTGGAAAGTGGTGAAATCATTGGACAAAGTCAGCATGGATTTACAAAAGGTAAATCATGTCTGACGAATCTTATAGAATTTTTCGAGGATGTAACTAGTAGCGTGGATAGGGGAGAACCAGTGGATGTGGTGTATCTGGACTTCCAGAAGGCTTTCGACAAGGTCCCACATAAGAGATTAGTATACAAACTTAAAGCACACGGCATTGGGGGTTCAGTATTGATGTGGATAGAGAACTGGCTGGCAAACAGGAAACAAAGAGTAGGAGTAAACGGGTCCTTTTCACAATGGCAGGCAGTGACTAGTGGGGTACCGCAAGGCTCAGTGCTGGGACCCCAGCTATTTACAATATATATTAATGATCTGGATGAGGGAATTGAAGGCAATATCTCCAAGTTTGCGGATGACACTAAGCTGGGGGGCAGTGTTAGCTGTGAGGAGGATGCTAGGAGACTGCAAGGTGACTTGGATAGGCTGGGTGAGTGGGCAAATGTTTGGCAGATGCAGTATAATGTGGATAAATGTGAGGTTATCCATTTTGGTGGCAAAAACAGGAAAGCAGACTATTATCTAAATGGTGGCCGACTAGGAAAAGGGGAGATGCAGCGAGACCTGGGTGTCATGGTACACCAGTCATTGAAAGTAGGCATGCAGGTGCAGCAGGCAGTGAAGAAAGCGAATGGTATGTTAGCTTTCATAGCAAAAGGATTTGAGTATAGGAGCAGGGAGGTTCTACTGCAGTTGTACAGGGTCTTGGTGAGACCACACCTGGAGTATTGCGTACAGTTTTGGTCTCCAAATCTGAGGAAGGACATTATTGCCATAGAGGGAGTGCAGAGAAGGTTCACCAGACTGATTCCTGGGATGTCAGGACTGTCTTATGAAGAAAGACTGGATAGACTTGGTTTATACTCTCTAGAATTTAGGAGATTGAGAGGGGATCTTATAGAAACTTATAAAATTCTTAAGGGATTGGACAGGCTAGATGCAGGAAGATTGCTCCCGATGTTGGGGAAATCCAGGACAAGGGGTCACAGCTTAAGGATACGGGGGAAATCCTTTAAAACCAAGATGAGAAGAACTTTTTTCACACAGAGAGTGGTGAATCTCTGGAACTCTCTGCCACAGAGGGTAGTCGAGGCCAGTTCATTGGCTATATTTAAGAGGGAGTTAGATGTTGCCCTTGTGGCTAAGGGGATCAGAGGGTATGGAGAGAAGGCAGGTACGGGATACTGAGTTGGATGATCAGCCATGATCATATTGAATGGTGGTGCAGACTCGAAGGGCCGAATGGCCTACTCCTGCACCTAATTTCTATGTTTCTATGTTTCTATGTTCTCAGTATTTGCTTCCTGCAGGGGTTTCGAGGTGTGTCATGAGTGGTTGCGTGCAGCAGTTTAAACCAGTTGTGCCACTTGGAGCAAGAAATATTACAGCACAAACACGCACACGAACAAGACACATAATTGTGGCAGGAATTCACTAATTGCAGCTAATTGGCTCACACAAAAACAGATACTTGTATAACCGGTGTGATTTCAAATCTCCTCACGAATGATTAGATTCTTTGATCAGCACGCGTTGTGGATGTGTTGGTCACAGTCTGCAAATCTATAAGTCAGTCCCCTGTCTGTTAAGATGACTGTTGCTCAAACTGGTACAGTTCCTCTTAATACAAATGGTTGAAGCTGACATTATAACCATACAGCTTGGAGAAATGACGGGGGAAGAGCCATGGGGAAGAGGGGGGTATCACGGCGGAGGGGGTCAGAAGCCAGTGAGGGGGGCCAGAGTGGAAGGGGCTGGAGCTGCGGGACGTTGCGACGGCGGTGCGTTTGTGACTGACAGCGGGCACTAGACACTCTCCTCCGCCGGGATCAGACTTTCCGCTTTCCGTTTGGCGACATCTCCGACTCCGCGCCGGACCGGATTTGTCCGGTTGGAGACCTCCACCGGCCACCCGCAGCACCCCTCAGCTCCAGTAAAGACGTGAGGGCGCAGGAAGGGGAAGACCGTCCCGGGGAGTGACAGGAGAAGAGAATAATCTGCGTGGTGCTGACTGGCAGGAGAGGAGACCAATCTGCGCACTCGCGGTTTTTACGATTATTAAACCTCGCTAACTTTTACAGTATACTACTGATTGGAACGAAACTTGTTGTACTCGCAGCACCGGAGAACGGTGAGTGAGCTGACGAAAAATCATTGCGCTATCGCGTACCATTTTTGCGCAAATAGGAAAACTGTGCAAACCGGAAGAGCACAAGATTTTTAGTTATGTATTGATGGATAGAAGACAGACAGACAGACAGACAGACAGACAGACAGACAGACAGACAGACAGACAGACAGACAGACAGACAGACAGACAGACAGACAGACAGATAGATAGATAGATAGATAACATCTAATGGCATCCAGGGACACGTACTGATCAAAGAATCTGGGGACAGTCTGACTGGTCGGAGAAATCGGAAAGGGGAGCGATTGAGAGAGAGGGAAGCAAGGCTTTCTTGAAGTTAACTAAGATTTTAGAGCCCATTACGAAGGATGAGGTTACAGAGTACAGTACAGAGGCCAGTCAACATGACTGTGAAGAGGTCTTGCTTGACAAATTTACTGTAAATAGCAGGACAGACAGAGGAACGTCAGTAGATGTTGTGTTTTTTTTGTGTACCTTCGATTTTCCAGCATCTGCAGTTCCTTCTTAAAAACAGTCAGTAGATGTTGTTTACTTTGATTTTCAGAAAGCCGTTGATAGGGCGCTATACGTGAGGCTGCTAAGGAAGGCGAGAGCCCACTATATCAAAGGGCAGATATTAGCATGGATAGCAGGTTGGCTGGATGGCAGAAGACAAAGAGTGGCAATAAAGGGGGCTTTTTCTGGTTGGCTTTCTGTGACTAGTGGAGTTCCGCAAGGGTCAGTGCTGGGGCCGCTACTCTTCGCGTTGTATATCAATGATTTGGATGAGGGAATTGGAGGCTTTGTGGCCAAGTTTGCGGATGATACACAAATAGGTGTAGGGGCAGATGTTGTAAAGAAAGCAGGGACTCTGCAGAAGGACTTGGATAGGTTGGTAGAATGGGCAGAGAAGTGGCAGATGGTATATAATGTAGCAAAGTGTGGAGTCATGCATTTTGGTAGTAGGAATAAAGGCATAGACTATTTTCTAAATAGGGAGAGAATCCAGAAATCGGAGGTGCAAAGGGACTTGGATTCCCAAAAAATTCAAAGACTCCAAAAAGTCGAATCGGTAGTAAAAAAAGCAAACTCACATACAAATGAAACCCGGGTTCAATCCTGACAATGGGTGCTTGTCTGTACAGAGTTTGTACGTCCTCCCCGTGACCTGCGTGGGTTTTCTCCACGATCTGCGGTTTCCTCCCACACTGCAAAAGGCGTACAGGTTTGTAGATTAATTGGCTTGGTATCATTGTAAATTGTCCCTAGTGTGTGTAGGATAGTGTTAGTGTGTGAGAATCACTGGGTGGCGAGGACTCGGATGCGCCGAAGGGCCTGTCTCCATGCTGCATCTCTAAACTAAACTGAACAAAAACTATCTTCATTAAGCTTCTGCTCATTCTCTACGAGCTTAAACAGGGATAGAAGTCATTCTTCACAATGCCCCATTTTTTCTGTAAAACATTTTTCATCTGAAAACTGATCAGCACACTTTGGAAAATTGTGACATGATCCTTCTTACTAAAGGCAAGCACAAAGGATTAACCTCGCCACCACAACATTCTAGATGGAACTCTTGCTTCAGAAACTCGAGGCGGTTCACCTGCCGCAAAACCTTAACCCAAGACACTCTTGGGTGAAGTCCAAGCCTGCGGTATTCAAGTTAGGCGTTGCCATCTGTACAAGATATCTATGTACGAATTTCGCAAAGCCATCAGGGATGCCAAGACAAACAATCAAGCCAATCTTGATAATAATCAAAGATAGACACAGAAGGCGGGTCAGACAACATTTCTAGAGAAAAGGAATAGGTGACGTTTCTTCAGACTGCGAGTCAGTGGAAAGGGAAACAAGAGATGTCGTTTTTACAGCCATACATTACAAAACAAAAAGACCCGAGACACAACACAGTTTACACAAACATCCATCACATCGTTGTGATGGAAGGCAAAAAAAACTTATCTCTCCACTGCACTCTCCCCCCCGATGTCAGAGTCAGAGTCAAAGTCAAAGCCCCCGGCTGGCGATGGCGATTGTCCCGCGGCCATTAAAGCCACGCCGGGTGATGCAAGGCCGCACACCGGGTCTTGGTGTTAGAGCCCCCGGCTTGCGCTCGCAGAGTCCCGCGGCCATTCCAAGCCACGCCGGGCGATGATGTAAGGCCCCGCTCCAGGTACTCTTCAACCCCGCGACTCGGGCGGGAGAAGTCGCCGTTGCGGAAGCCCCGAAAAGCGGTCTCCCAGCAGGGACCCGCGGGCTCCCGGTGCCGCATTCCGCCAAACCCGCAGTTGCAGCCTCCGAGTCCCCGGGGGTCGGGTCGCAGCAGCGCTCCACCACCGCTCCACCCGCTCCGGACTCGGCCAACTCCGCGACGGTGAGGTGAGTAGTCGGCAGCTCCACCCGCTCCGGACTCGGCCAGCCCCGTGACGGTGAGTAGTCGGCAGCTCCGCAGCTGGAACCCCAGGTCGTTCCTGTTGGAGGCCGCTCCACGTTGCAGCCCCAACGACAACGGAGACCCGACAAAGAAAAGGTCGGGTCTCCCGTGCAGGGAGAGATTTTAAAGTTACCCCCTCCCCCCACACACATACCCCAACAAAACAAATAACAGAAACTACATAAAAACGAGACAAAAAATAATAAAACACAGACGGACTGCAGAGGCCGCTGCTGACGAGAGTCGCGCCGCCCACCAACATTTCGTTTGGACCTCAAGGGGTCCAAATGACAATAAATTGAATTGTATTGTATTGTATTGTATTGCATTGTATTGTATTGTATATAGACGCTGATATAGGGAGATGTACTGTAGATAAACGAATGAAAGATATGCAAAAAAGTTACGATTATAAAGGAAAGGCTATTGTTAGCTGTGGGCAAGGTGAAAATGAGTTACAGCAATGAGATTCAACAAGATGACTCTGAACCTAGTATAACAACGGGTGGGTGAGCGACAGAGGGAGAGGGGATGCCAGGGTTAGAGAAACCGGCCAACATGTCCCAGCTACACTATTCCCACCTGCCCGCATTTGGTCCAAATCCCTCCAAATCTGTCCTGCTTATAGGAGTGCCTCTTGGGAGCTTGATTCAGACTGGTTTAGAGGTCCCAGCTTGGTTCCAGCACTGACTGCCCCCAGTCACCGTTGGCCTATAACATTGACCAAACTTGCCATTTTGCGTGTGTCCCCCTCCACCCATGTCAATTTGATTCTCAACTCTGACTTGATCTGCAGAGGCCTAACTTGCATAAGACCTGTCGTGTGTTTGGGAAGTGGGTGGTGAGAGATTGTGGTGGTGAGGCGAGGACAGGTACTGATGGACACTGTGGGGCTTGGCAGGACTGGTCACCAGAAATTGATAAATGTGCTGTCACTTTATTTTATAGAAATTCCCAGTAATTGCATAGTCCATGAGAGTATCACGCAATCAACAGATGTATTGAAAAAAGTGAAAATTAGACAAGACAGAAATATATGAAATTGACAGGACTTCCGGTGGCGCTATGGAGGCTTAGGGCATGCGCTAATCACCTCCGCACCGTCTAAAGCTAAAAACTTCGAAAATTCAAACCGGCCAGATCTAAAAATGCTCACCGGCAGATACTCATCGCGTAAGTGATGTCATCTGAACGCGACCCCGGTACTTTTAAAATGCCGGGTAGACGCTCGCCAAAACAACGAAGGAAACATCAACTAGAAGATATTGGAGATATTGAAGGCCATGAAGAAGCCTTGACCTCGCCTATGGCACACCCCCGAGTGGAAGCAGCAAGGCAACCTCCAGGTTTGGAGGACATCCGTTCACTACTGTGTCAGGAAGTTTCGGCTGCGAGGGCAGAAATCTGTGACAAGATTGATGCCCGTATAGAAGAGGTAAATTCTGAAAGAGGAAATCCTAAGGATTGAAACCGACATCAGCCGTAAGTTGGAACCTATTCTTGTTACCTCACAAAAACAAAGCGAGGCTATTCGGGAGTTGGAAATTGCTGCGGCTCTAAATGCCGAGACAACACACAGGCTGACTGTTGAGGTGGAACGTATCTCCGGGTTACTAACTAAAGTAACAGAAAAATGTCTAGATTTGGATGGGCGCTCTAAACGTCAGAATCTAAGGATTTTTGGAGTGAAAGATGGCAACGAACATGGTCAAAATCTTCGAGATTTTACGGCTCAACTACTTCAACATGTACTCGCTCTGGATGAAAAACCTAGACTTGACCGGACTCATGGAGCTCTGAGAGCCCAGTCAGAAGGCACTGCCCCACCAAGACATCTGATCCTGAGGGTGCACCATTGCCATGTTCTAGAGGATATTCTGCAGAAAGTTGCCAACAACAGAAACTTAACATTTCAAGGTGAAAACATACGAATCTTCAGAGATTTTCCTACCGAAGTCATCAAGAAAAGCTCTTCTCCAAGAGCTATGCTGAGGGAGATACCAGATCTCCGATTTGGCCTACTATATCCTGCCAAATTGCGAGTTACTTATAAAGGGGTTGAATCCTTTTTTACTGATCCTGATAAAGCATTCAAGTTTGCCCAGGACACTGTGGGATCTGTCAAGGGATAAGTAATATCTTACTGAGTTTATACTATGATGATAATCAATAAGTTTATAGTGTTTATAATCAATAAGTTGTTATAAACTTACAAACTTAGTCTGTTAATATGTCAAAATAGCATTAATAGAAAGTTAAGTAATAAGTGTCGCATGTTAGTTAATATTTAAAAATTCAACTACTTAGTTAGATTCCACTAAAGGGCCTGTCCCACGAGCATGCGACTTGCATGCGGCAAGCGCGACCTAAAGGGCCGGTCCCACCAGCATACGCCTGCATGCTGCAAGCGCGAACTAACGTGGTCGCTTGAGCCGTACGGCATGCGGCAAGCGCGACCAAACCAGAAGCGGGAGCCGCGCAAGGTCGAGTGAGTGACACGCCGTCGAGGCGGCTGCGGGCCGGCAGGCCGTTGCCGCGCGAAATTTTTAAACACGGTCAGTTTTTTGGAGCCCCATGCGATGTCCGGACCAGCTCCGCACAATTCCATATAGCCCTTTAGATACTTAACCTCTGGAGAATGTTGATTCCCTGACCGATTTTAATATTTTTACGGTTTGTTCTGTTTAGTCCTTATTAACTCCTTAAGGTACGGAGTTATCCTACATTATCTATTTAACGGACGTTTTCACTAACTTAATCACCGTTGGGTGGTATTCACTAGCATCACTCTTATATGCTGTAATTTTTGTTGTTTTTCTTTTTCACTTTCTAAATTCTTTACTAAATATCTCATCTATCTTCACTAGTGCACACTTTTCTTGGAGATATCTCTGGGGGATAGGGAAAATGGGAGAAGTGCTCACCCACCCAGCATTTAAAGGAAATATTTCAAATAAAGACTGTCCTTTTATAGATCCAGATATATTGGACGATCCACCTTCTGAGATTTATAGACGAGCATGGGAGGACGAGTTGGGTTTACCCATTTCGAAAGATATATGGGATGAAAGCCTACAATACATACACTACTGTTCTTTAAATGCCAGGCATTTCCTGATACAATTTAAAGTATTGCGTAGGTTATACTATTCAAAGACTAAATTGAACAAGACCTTCCCAACTGTCTCTCCTCTTTGTGATAAATGTCACTTTCAAGAAGCCATCCCAACTCATACTTTTGTATCCTGTATAAAAATACAAAACTTCTGGATGGAAATATTCAATATTATTTCTAAATCACTTAAAACATCAATTGGAGCCAGATCCAAAAGTAATAATATTAGGAATGTCAGAGGGCTGCCCTAATCTAACGATATTTCAAAGACGCTTCCTTGACTATGGATTAATAACTGCAAAAAAAATTATACTTAAATTCTAGAAAAAGATAACAGTCCCCACAGTGAAGATGTGGATCACAGAAATGACCGAGACACTACATCTAGAAAAATAAGGCTTGTCTTGACTGACAAACCAGATCAATTTTCAAAAATATGGTCTCCTTTTATTGAATTTCTTCAACAACATAATGGTTGAACACAAACTCAAAGCTGATGCTAGGGTCAGGTGAACGGGCATATGGAAGGGTAGTGGGATATATCTCCGCTTCTTGTACACCTTCGTTAGTTCTGGGGTTTTTCTTTTTTTGCTTTCCTTGAAATTTTTCTTTTATTTTTCTCTTCTTCTTTCTTTCCCTTTTTTCCTTTTTCTTTTTTTCCGATCTAGTTATTAGTTCATAAAATGTTAAATCTGAAGCAGTACGAAAATTGTATAACTGTTATGCCGATCATTTTCTTTTTGAACAATTGTAACAAAAATAAAATTAAAAATAAAATAAAATAAATAAATATATGAAATCATGAAATGCGTAGGTTTCCTTTACATTATTAGCTCTAAGGTTATAAAACCAAGAAACGTTTTTCATTTGCACATGACAATAATAAACCATCACCAATAGCAATACCAATACCAGTCATTGGAGTCCGCCATTGAATCAAATACTGGAATCTCCATCTTCTATCTTCCATCACCAAGTCCTTCTTTGTTCTTTATAGAGTCGACATAATGACTGTCCTAATTCTGGGTTTCCACTTCCAAAATGTCCAATTAGCAGTCAGAGAAGTGTGGTTCGGTGATCCAACATGCATTGCCAAATAACGCCAAATATGGCCCAACCACCCCAAGGCATGAAAGGAAGATTGGCAGCAAGACTCCCATTGGCATATTGAAGAGAAAAAAATAATTTCAACTATTTATTTGTTCAATTGTAATAAAAAGGAACTGCAGATACTGGTTTATACCAACGATAGTCACAAAATGCTGCCATAATTCAAAAGGTCAGGCAGCATCTCTGGTGAAAATGGATATGCGACATTTTGGATTGAGACCCTTCTTCAGACGTTTTTTTTGTTTTAAATTATTTAATTGATTTTAATAAATATATATTTTTAATTGATCAATTTTATTTTAATTATTGAAAACAATGTTAGTATAATAACCATGATATGTTTTGGCAAGGGACCAGTCTTTACATCTGCCAATGGTGGGCAGGCTGCCTGAGGTCAGGGTCTCAGGAACACATTGGCTGAAGTCCTGCTACATCTTGGTAACTGACCCTTGGTTCAGTAGGGCTGGGACAATTGACCCCAGGCTTCTGTATCAGGTTAGTATGAGAATGGGTATAATTCAAGGGAAGGTTTGGGAATTGGATGCTTGCTGGTTCGGGACACCATAAATATTGAGCATAGACTCAAAATGCTGGAGTAACTCAGTGGGTGAGGGAGCATCTCTGGAGAGAAGGAATGGGTGACATTTCGGATCGAGACCCTTCTTCAGACTCGACCCAAAACATTGCCCATTCCTTCCCTCCAGAGATGCTGTCTCACCCGCTGAATTACTCCAGCATTTTGTGCCTACCTTTGATTTAAACCAGCATCTGCAGTTCTTTCTTACACTTATAAATATTGATGACTGATGTCCAAATCAGTCACTGACTGAACAAGGGTTAGCTCATCACCGCACGGTGGCACAGTGGTAGAGTTGCAGCCTTACAGCACTTTCAGCGCCATAGTTGCGGGTTCGATCCCAACTACGAATATTGCCAGTACGGAGTTTGTATGTTCTTCCCATGACTAGGTGGGTCTTCTCCGAGATCTTCGGTTTCCTCCCACACGCCAAAGATGTACAGGTTTGTATGTTAATTGGCTTGGTATAAATGTAAATTGTCCCTAGTGTGTGCAGGGTAGTGTTAATGTGCGGGGATCGCTGGTCAGTGCGGACTCGGTGGGCCAAAGGGTCTGTTTCCATACTGTATCTTTAAACTTAACTAAACTATCAGTTGGGATGTAAGTATGAAAAGAGTCAGACTCTGAAGAAACTGCAAAGAAAGTTTAAGTGAACATTTGAAAATGTAAGGTAGACAAAAATGCTGGAGAAACTCAGCGGGTGCGGCAGCATTTATGGAGCGAAGGATGCTGCCTTCGCTCCATAGATGCTGCCGCACCCGCTGAGTTTCTTCAGCATTTTTGTCTACCTTACATTTTCCAGCATCTGCAGTTCCTTCTTGAACATTTGAAAATGTATATTAGGAGCAGGGATAGGCCACTCTACACTTCAAATTGCTCTGCCATAGTTGCTCTGATTATAGCACGAACCCTGCATTCCAATCTACCTGCAAGAATCTGACCTAAAGAATCTTGAAAGGCTCTGATTCCAATGCCCTTTAAAGAGAGTTCCAATGAAACACGTTGATAGGTCACTGAGAAAAACAATTATCTTGTCCAAAATCGACAACCCTTTATGGTTAACTAATGAGTCCACGTCCAGATCTTCCCACAACATAAAGTATCCACATTAAACCGCTCAAGACTGTTGGGTCTTTCTCACAGAACCTGAAGAAAATACTTTCATCGGAACAGTAATTAATTAAGAATTTTAAATTAATGCCACATCTGAAAATTATTAAATTAAATGGAACATAAATTTGATGCCATAAAATCTCCACGTGCCATTTGTGAGCCTGAAGCTTAAAGTTCATAAGGGTCCAATTTATAGAGGCCAGTTAAATCTACAAATCTACACGTCTTTAAGATGTGGGAGGAAACCGAGGGACCTGGAGGAAACCTACGCGGTCAGAGGGAGAATGTGTGAACTCCACAGAGACAGCACTTCACTTACTGACTTACCTTACTTACCTCACGTACCTTATCTTTACCTTGATGACACCATAAAGCGTAATTTAACATTGAGTATTTATTAAGGAGTTTTATGGGCAAATACTTGGAGTTAATAATTTTGTGAGAATAATTTTGTGGAATTCTCTGCCTCAGAGGGCAGTGGAGGCAGGTTCTCTGGATGCTTTCAAGAGAGAACTAGATAGGGCTCTTAAAAATAGCAGAGTCAGGGGATATGGGGAGAAGGCAGGAACGGGGTACTGATTGGGGATGATCAGCCATGATCACATTAAATGGCGGTGCTGGCTCGAAGGGCTGAATGGCCTACTCCTGCACCTATTGTCTATTGTCTATTTACCAAGACATGATTGATGAGCAATATTTATCAGGCAAACCTGCAGGGAAATATATCCTTAGGAATAATAAGAACAGAGGTACCTGCCAATATTCAGCAGGTCGGGCAGCACACATGGAGATGGAAACAGTTAAAGTTGTAGCCTTTCATCTGAATACATGTGAGCAGGGAAAGAGGAGGAGATGGTATGAGCAAAGGGCTGGTGCCAGGAGAGAATGAATGATACAAAATAAAGAGGATGGTGAGGGTATGTTTGAAGGAATGTATGTAGGCAATGAAAACATGTTCAAATAACATAAGAGAAGAAGGATATAAAAGAAAATATTTTCAATGTTAAATACAAACTGGAACAACTGGTTATCCAAAATCTTTGAAATGTTGTTCCGGGAATTTGCCTATCACGATGCCTATCTGAATGAGTTCAATTTATTTGCATTTGGCTCATATTCCACTGATTTTGTTTTCCATCCATGTACCTGTCCAAATGTGTCTTATACATTGTAATTGGTATGGTGTGGTACTTTATTTGTCACATGATCCAAGGTATAGTGAAATTCATTTTTGTATGGAGTTCAGTACAATTATCACTATACGTAAACACTTAGATACATATTAGATAAGCATCTCAAATACAGTTCAAATGTACAGCAGTAGTACACTGAGACAGTATACAGAGTCGCCAGTTTGGCATCTTTCTCAAGTTCCAGTTGTTGTAAGTGAAGGGGTCTTGATCTGTTGTCCTCGTGGTGTTGCAGGGTTGGCCTGGTCATGCGTCACCGTGGGTGGTCTCCACCGCTGCTCCATCGCTGTAGGCCACGTCCGGTCCACGTGCTCGGCCTCTGGGAGCGGCACCCGGACCAGCCCAGCCCTAGGCTGCAGCAGGGCCTCCAACCGTCGAGGCCGTGCACTCGATCCCGCAGCCGGTCTGCTAACTGGTCCTTCGAGTGGGTTCCCGTGGGTTCTCGAACCGAGACGGGCGAGCCGGGCCTTCCGGGCGGGTTCCGGTCTCCGACTCGGGCCTCGGTTCTACCATCCGCGGGAGTCAAGCCTACCGGGCAAGTCTCCAGGTCTCCGGCTGGTAAGTTGGGCCTACTGGGCAGTTTCTGTAACCAACTCTACAGCCTCCTTTGGCAGCTCATTCTATGCATAAGCCACACACCGTCCGGATAAAGAACCTATTTCTTGATCACGAGTTTATATTGTGCTTTCTACAGTGTACGAGGCCAAAAATAGAGAGGCAAGAATGAGACGAATTAGGTTAATAGACCACTGGAAGATTGGGTACAATGTTGAATACTGCAAAGCAGTCACCTAATCTCCAATGTGTAGGAGACAACATTGTGAGCACCAGATGCTTTCCCCTAAATCAGAAACAACAGTAAATTGTTCTTTCACTTGGAAGTATTTCTTGGGATCCTGGATGAAGTTAATTTCAGTTTAATTTATTGTCACATGTACCGAGGTACAGTGGAATGAATGAATGAATGAGTAAGTGTATTGGCCAAGTATTCACATACAAGGAATTTGCCTCCGCCTGCAAGTGACAATGACATACAGTGACAGTTGGGAATGACACATAAAACATTAAATATTCATAATAAAACATTATTGATTAAACATGGGAATTAGATAAAATATCAGAGCAAAAGGAGACTACAGATTTTTGGTTATTGAGTAGAGCTACTACTCGTGGAAAAAAGCTGTTTTTATGTCTGGCTGTGGCAGCTTTGACAGTCCAGAGTCGCCTTCCTTAAAATGTTTACGTTTAAGGAAGTGATTCAAAGAGTTTGTGGCCAGGGTGAGAAGGGTCAGACATGATCTTACTCGCTCGCTTCCTGGCCCTTGCAGTGTACAGTTCATCAATGGAGGGAAGGATTCGAAACTGCCTTGAAGGAAGGAGTCAAAGGACAGTTGTGGAAGATTGTTTTTCTGATTGGATGCCGGTGACTGCAGGTGTCAATATAAATGACACCAACATTGGTGGTACAGTGGACAGTGAGGAAGGATATTTCAGTTTACAGCAAGATCTAGAACAGTTGGGAAGGTGGACCAAGGAATACAAATGGAATTTAACTCTGACAAATGTGACGTGCTGCACTTTAGAATGTCTAAGCAGGGCAGGACTTGCACAGTAAATGGTAACGCCCTGGGATGTGTTGCAGAACATTAAGTTGTGTGAGTACACGTGCAAGGTACCTTGCGGTTGTCAGGTCAGGTGGGCATGCAGGTGAAGAAGGTGTTTTGGGATGTTTGCGGGAAGAGGGTTGAGTACAAAAGTTCTGGAAACACCCAACAGGTCAGGCAGCATTTGTCAAAGAGAAAAAAATGCTTACGTTTAAGGTGAAAGATTCTTTGTCAGAACAGCAGAAGTGAGCGTACAAGCCAGTTTTAAGTTCCAGAGACGGTGCAGAAGAGATGCACATGGAATATCTTTGATTGAATAGGCTAAGGTCTCTGCCTTATGTTAGTGGATTAATAATGAAGTTAGAAAGGCAGAAATGAACAAAAGCTATGACATGAGGATAGACAGACAAGATGGGATCATCAAAAAAGAACAGAACTAATCTGCTGTGTAGATCTGTAGACATAACCATTCTACAGGGTGGTGCCAGTGGAGAGTAAAAAAAAGAGCAATTATTAAAAAATTGCATATAGACAATAGGTGCAGGAGTAGGCCATTTGGCCCTTCGAGCTAGCACCGCCATTCAATGTGATCATGGCTGATCATCCCCAATCAGTACCCCGTTCCTGCCTTCACCCCATATTCCCTGACTCTGCCATCTTTAAGAGCCCTATCTAGCTCTCTCTTGAATGTATCCAGAGAACCTGCCTCCATTGCCCTCTGAGGCAGAGAATTCCACAGACTCACAACTCTCTGTGAGAAAAAGTGTTTCCTCGTCTCCGTTCCAAATGGCTTACACCTTATTCTTAAACTGTGGCTTCTGGTTCTGGACTTCCCCAACATCGGGAACATGTTTCCTGCCTCTAGCGTGTCCAAACCCTTAACAATCTTATATGTTTCAATAAGATACCCTCTCATCCTTCTAAACCAGAGTCTACAAGCCCATCTGCTCCATTCTCTCAGCATATGACAGTCCTGCCATCCCGGGAATTAACATTGTAAACCTACGCTGCACTCCCTGAATTGCAAGAATGTCCTTCCACAAATTAGGGGACCAAAACTGCACACTATACTCCAGGTGTGGTCTCACTAGGGCCCTATACAACTGCAGAAGGACCTATTTGCTCCTATACTCGACTATTCTTGTTATAAAGACCAACATGCCATTCGCTTTCTTCACTGCCTGCTGTACCTGCATGCTTACTTTCATAGACTGATGAACAAGGACCCCAGATCCCATTGTACTTCCCCTTTTCTCAACTTGACGCCATTGAGTACCTGTTTTCATTAGGCACAGCCACCTGGGTCTCCTGCACTCCACGGTTACCACCCTTTCTCTCAGTCACACACCTTCTTTCTTCCCGTATCCTCGGCGTGACAACCTCACTGCAGACCCTGTCCAGGAAACTCTAATTTTCCAGGATGGCCCTGAGGTCATCCAGCTGCTTCTCTAGTGCCCCCAACATGGTCCTTCTGGAGCTGAAGCTGGAAGCACTTGCCACAGTTGTAGCAGCCAGAGGCTCCATCTGTGCCCCTGGGCTCTGTAGGGGTTTCGCGTTTCCCTTTACTCCACTTCGGGCCCAACTGCCCGAGTTATTATCTCCCTTGTCGGAGGGTCAAACGGCCACCACTCCACTCGAGCGGTTTCCAAGAGAGAGAATACAACAAAAGGGATTCCCCTAGGTTCTAGACCTCGGAATTATGGTGGGATATGATAAAAAGGTTGAATTGACCAGAGTGTGCTGATGAGAGAAAACAGAAACCAAGATGGACTCAAAGCAAGTCTAAAATTTACAGGCTTTATTAAACAATGAGAAATCGAATCTCACCAACACTACATAATACGTGGCTAAACTTATGCTTTAAACTAAGACTATGGACGGAAAACTATCGGGCACGTCGTGAAACTTACTTTAACACAACTTTACTCCCCCTCAACCTCTATCCTATTTCGGGAATTTCACCAGGTCACCAGGATACTCACAGCTAAGTCGATGCAGGCCCACGAGCTGTCCAGCAGAGCAGAAAGAGCAGGAAGAGCAGGAAGAGCAGGAACAGCGCGAGTTCTGGCTTGACTCCTGTTTTATACCTGAGATTCCTTTGAAACCCCCAGGTGGTCCTCTGGATAAAAGGGGTTCTTTTGATGTTTCACAGTTTCGATCTGGCATGAACAATAGGCTTCCGATGATAAGGGGTTTGCTGATGTCATGATCCCTCAGCCTGATCGTTATCATCCCCAATGGGGATTGTGCTTCTGCTAGCCTGTTTACCACCGTCTGCTGAGGCTTGGTTCCTTCCTTTGTGTATCCAAGAGAATCTCGTTATCTCCGTCTCAGCCTTTCCGGTTCACACCGTTGTGTGATGTCCAAGTCCACAGGCCAGACGGGTTTGAAACTTGAAACTGATTCTTTCTGTGGATTGGGGTTTTTTCCGTTGCAGCCAGCAAATCTGTCTTTTTAAAATATCCATGTCCTTATCCAAGTTCTTCCATGATTTTGGAGGATTTGCCCCAATAACTTACATGCCCCTACGATACGTCCAGGCTTGCACGGACCGTATCGATTGACAAAGTTAGTGGGCAATCTTCTAGCCTCAAGAGCTGTAAACACTCCTGGTGAGAAGGTGAAATTATGTACCCCGAAAGCCCCATTAATCGCTAAACTAGGCCCTCGAAGCACATTAACTTACACTATACACCTTTTACTTTACATCAATCCCACAAACCATACAGTACCCTCACGACCATTCCCTGAAAATGCAGGGATTACAACTTATGTACAAAAACTATTGCACTAGAGTACAGACATTTTACAGTGATGGGGTGTCGTTACGGTGACGTCGGGCGGCTCGATTTACCAGCTGTTGTAATTTGGCCATCCTCCTCCGCCTTTTATATTTGCAATTAATGCATAGCAAATACACCACAATTATCATCTGGCAGATGATCAGAACATGGGACACGATGCGGACCCATGCTGGAACTATGATCCAGGACTCCAGGTCCCACCAACTTGGAGACTTGATCTCTTCGATCTCGCTGGCGATATCCAGAGTCTTTTGTTCCAGGGAGAAGAAGTGTTTGTGCGACAACTCGACCGCCACCAGCAACTCTTTTAATTTTTCATTCACTGGGGGAATATCATACCCAAAATGGGCAACATAGTTAAATAAGTCAGTTACATTTTCTCGTACCGAGAGGTGAACCGAAGAATGTTCCGGGATGGGTAATATTCGCTGCTGTGCCACATGGACTTCTGCCCTGGGTTTAAAGCAGAAGCTGCTGTGCGGTATCGGGCACCACAGCTGTGATCCGTGCTGATACCGCTGGTCACTTGTGGTGACACAGTACGTCCCACTGCCTATATACGCCGCCTGTGGAGGGACATGGTCTGCCGCCATCGCCTCCATGGTGCAGTTTATAGGCTGTACCCCAACAGCCCTGAACCCACACTGAGGCCTAGCCTCAGCGCCCATGTGCTGGGGACACAGGATTACCTGTGCTCCCCGGCTCCGACAACCCAAAAGGTCAATGCCTGTCACAGCTTGCTGCCTCACTATGACATAGGGCGGGACCTTCCCGTAGCGAATATGCACCCCCCCACGAACAACTCCCACGTTCTCCACTCGGTACAGAGGAGCTGGTCGTGCCGAGGTTCCCATCACCGGGATTCTTACGACCACTCCCATTATAGTGTGATTGGATTTTCCGCAATCCACCGGTACCGGGTAGGCCTCGGAGGCCACACGAAGCTGACAAGGACTCAAAGTGCTGTTATAAGGGTGTAGCGCTGCTAGGTGCTGGTTGCTTATCCAGGAGGGGACCCAACCCTGCCTCAGGTCTTCCAGGTTGCTCCTCCCCTCCCCCAACAACCACGCACCATACAGCCCACACACCTCATTCTGTGCAGCCTGATCGGACGCATTCCGGTCCTCTTTAATCAAAGCGTTTATCGTTTTTGCATGCGTCTCCAATTGTGCTATGATTTCTTTTAGATGTAGAGTCATTGCCACCTCTTCATGCAGTCCCGATCCTACCACTGCATTTTCCTCCCCCAGAACCTTTCGTAACTGGCCCTTCAACTGATTGATCTGCAAGGCCAGTTCTACGTTGTCCATGCTATTAATAATAGACGTCCCCATGTTAAATGCTGTAAACCCGTCGTTAACCACCCCTCGTCTTTGCCTACCGGACCCCAAAGTGAAATCCCCTCCCCCGCGGTACATCTCTTCTATGTCTATGTCACCAAAATCCAGGTTGTGGAATTTCTGGAACATGTCTTTTAATTCCGTCTCGCGGGGGCACCATGCGGGTAACCGCACTTCAGTCAAATCCGATGGACTCCTCCGTGACCCCGCGACGCGCCGCGCACATCCGGAGGCACATTGTTGCCATCATCCATAAGGCGGGGCTACTTATCTGGAAAACAAAGCAAAACACTTCCTTGCCTCCACAGACCTATCCGCCTAAAATGGCATTTGGGGTTTTGATGTCTGTTGTGGTCTACCTTCCCACAGCACATCCCTTCGATCCCGTACTGTCTGTCCCTGTACTCCCCTGTAGCTATACAAAACCCTATATCTAATTACGCTAACTACATCCACTTACACACAAACCAATGCTATATACAACGCCACCCGTCTCCGGGTGGCCAACTCATAACTGGTCCCCGTCACGCTGGGGCCACCCCTCTGGTGGGCCCACCCATGCAGGCCAGAACTCCTCCTGTTGAGGGGCCTGACTGCCCCTCACCTCCCTTTGCACTATGGGGTTTTGAGTTACCCCTACGTTCCCTGTGGAGACTGGGCTCCCTCCAGCCGCACTCCGTAGTGCCCTGTTTTGGCCACTCTCCTTTCCGGCCCTCCTGTGGCCAGCCCTACCCCTAGGTTTAATTAGGGATGGGGACCACCTTACTGAGGATTTAGTGACCCTGTCACTCCTACGTCTGACCGGGGATTCCCACACCAGAGGTGATACCTCCATCTCCTCTGTTTCTGCTAGTTCTGCCTCTCTTAGGCAGTCTACGGTACCTGCCTGCGGAGGGCTGGAGTCAGTTTCCTTCTCCGCTGCTTCCAGTCCTTGCCCTGGAACACAGCCGGCTACTTCAGGCTGACTACCTGTGGACTCGCCTGGCTCCCCTACGGTTTCCACATCAACCCGGGTCTGTTCTTGATCTTTACCCCCATACGGTCCCTCTATCTTCTCCTGCCTGCAAATGGCTGCTGAGGCAGCCATTAAAATGGGGTCTTGTGCCTGGACCGTGGTCAGGTCCGGGGCCAAAACCACTCCCGCACTCTCCTTTTCCCGAGGCTGCTGCCTGGCTGCAGCTACCTGTCCTTTCTCATGGGGATCCCATGCTTTCCCACTCCTGGCTCCTTCCCTGGCCAAGCAATCTGCCCTCTGATTTCCCTCGCCTCGTGGACTATAGGGCACCCTACTAGATAGAGGGGATGTACGGGGGTTGTCCGTGTGGACAATGTTACTGGAAGCACTAATGTCCAGCAGATAACTCCCGACCACATCCTGGACCTCCATCTTGACCCAGGGTCTCCCACATGGGCCACACTCTAACGGGCATAGGAATGTGGGCTGTTTCGCTGGCAGTCATAAAGGTGCCGGGGGCGCGGATACGGGCGCACCCTGGCCTGTTGCCATGGCTACCTGTCCGGACCCTCCCGCCTTTGACTGCAAATAGGTAATTAGATCTCTTACATCTATTGTTACCTCCGGGGCTGTGTTGGCCATTACCGGGGTCCTATCCCCCACTGCTCTACTTAGGTTTCCGCACTCCCTCTTGTAGTGCCCGGGCTTCCCACACCCGTAGCACACCGGCCTCATCTCGGAAGAGGTCCTGTTTCCACTGCCTCCTTTTGGGGGGTGCCGGTACTATTTTGTGCACCTTGCCCTTAAAGGGCTTCTCCTCACTTCTCTCCCCATTGCGGTATGCAAGGGTGAGCTTCCTGATCACCTCCACCTCGTTAAGGTTTGGGTCAGCTGGGTCGAACCAGTGCTCGGCCTTTGCCCTAACTCGCGGGAGGCAATTCGCCACCAGAGTCTTCAGCCAGTGAGCTGTTCTCTCATCTAAATTCTGCCTATCTAAAGGCATCCCACACGCTCCCTCATACACTGCCCACAGCCTGTCTGCGAACATGTCCGGGGGCTCAGCTACCTCCTGCTTCGTCTCCCCCACCCTGGTGAAAGGACTACCCTGATTCAACCCCATGGCCTCCAGAACCGCTGTCTGTGCCACTACCCATGTTTCAGGTCTTCCCCCTTCCCTGGAGGTCAGCGCCTTGCATAGGTATGAATTTGGGTCATCAGTAGCAGCTTTACCCGTTCTACCTCATCGCAATCGTTTATGTCGGCTGCCTGCTGCACCTCCATAAAATGCAATGACGGGTCTCCCGCCCTGGTTAACCTGGGAAAGTGAGCCACCATCCCCCTCAGCACATGTGCCCCATGGGGAATGATGATATCACTCTCTATGGGCCCCCTATCTGCCTGCCCTACCGGGGGACCATATTTCCTTTGCCGTACCGGGCACATCTGCCATACTCGGGGCTGTTGCCCCTTTACCCCTGGCTCTCCCACCATGATCGGTAACCCCACCACCTCGTGGTGTGCTACACATGGCGCGGAAGCCGCTAACTGAGGGTGCTCTCCCGCCCCTCCTTGGGCCTGTCCCTCCCCGGACAACCCGAACCCCACCTGCCGACCCGGACCTATCCTCGGCGCCTCAGGAGGCGGTCTATTCCCCTTTGCCCCTGGGGAATCATCTGCTGAGGGAAGCCCTCTGCCCCCGGGGGATCCCCCTGGTCCTACCAGGTGAACCCGTCCCCTAGTCTTGGACAGAGTCTCCTCCAGCTGCGCTATCCTTGCCTGGCAAGGCCGGTGATCACTATCGCCTAGCTCGCTACGGGCCACCCTGTATGCTGCTTGTATATCTTGGAACTTTCCCTCCAGCTCCCTGCACTTCTGTGTACTCTGAGCCAGGAGTTCCTGGGCGTTCTGTTCCCTCTCCTTTGCCTCTACCACCTGGCATTGGAGGAATTCCTGGGCATTTCTGTGGGACTCCCTCGCCTGCAAGATACACTGCCTGGTTTTACTGCATTCCTCAGATAGCCCTTCCCCTTCTCTAGCGCTTTCTTCAGCGCTGGCCCTAGCTTCTCTCAACTGCTCTTCCAGTCTATCTACCTGTCTGTGCATGTTTGCTACCTGCTGTGATATGCACACTAGCCAAACTGCCTTTTCCTGCCCTTTATTATACGCTTTGCTTTCCGTCCATTGAGCCGCAGCTGCTGCAGGCTGCTGTGCTGTCAACAATGCTATCACCCATTGTTTGGTGAGATTGATCTTTTTAAACAGATAAGAGGAGATTCTCTCCTCCAGCTTGCTATGTTCTCTCACCCCCTCTGGCAAATCACATATCCCAAACCACCGAGGTCCTGCCATGGTCGCCATTCTGTAGGGGTTTCGCGTTTCCCTTTACTCCACTTCGGGCCCAACTGCCAGAGTTATTCTCTCCCTTGTGGGAGGGTCAAACGGCCACCACTCCACTCGAGCGGTTTCCAAGAGAGAGAATACAACAAAAGGGATCCCCCTAGGTTCTAGACCTCGGAATTATGGTGGGATATGATTAAAAGGTTGTATTGACCAGAGTGTGCTGATGAGAGAAAACAGAAACCAAGATGGACTCAAAGCAAGTCTAAAATTTACAGGCTTTATTAAACAATGAGAAATCGAATCTCACCAACACTACATAATACGTGGCTAAACTTATGCTTTAAACTAAGACTATGGACGGAAAACTATCGGGCACGTCGTGAAACTTACTTTAACACAATTTTACTCCCCCTCAACCTCTATCCTATTTTGGGAATTTCACCAGGTCACCAGGATACCCACAGCTAAGTCGATGCAAGCCCACGAGCTGTCCAGCAGAGCAGGAAGAGCAGAAAGAGCAGAAAGAGCAGGAAGAGCAGGAAGAGCGCGAGTTCTGGCTTGACTCCTGTTTTATACCTGAGATTCATTTGAAACCCCCAGGTGGTCCTCTGGATAAAAGGGGTTCTTTTGATGTTTCCCAGTTTCGATCTGGCATGAACAATAGGCTTCCGATGATAAGGGGTTTGCTGATGTCATGATCCCTCAGCCTGATCGTTATCATCCCCGATGGTGATTGTGCTTCTGCTGGCCTGTTTACCACCGTCTGCTGAGGCTTGGTTCCTTCCTTTGTGTATCCAAGAGAATCTCGTTATCTCCGTCTCAGCCTTTCCGGTTCACACCGTTGTGTGATGTCCAAGTCCACAGGCCAGACGGGTTTGAAACTTGAAACTGATTCTTTCTGTGGATTGGGGGTTTTTCCGTTGCAGCCAGCAAATCTGTCTTTTTAAAATATCCATGTCCTTATCCAAGTTCTTCCATAATTTTGGAGGATTTGCCCCAATAATTTACAGCTCCCACATTCTGCAAGCATCACACTGTCTCATCTGTCCTATCATGTGTTCACCGGAGATGGCCAAATCCAATACCAATGGAGAAAGTAAGTTACCTGAAATTCTAGAATTCTATATTAAGTCTGGAAAGCTTTAAACGTGCCCAATCACAAGATGAGGTGTGTTTCTCATGTTTACACTGGGCATTGTTATCACAGTGTGTGAGGTTACAGCAGATAGATCAGAGTGGGAGTGGAACGGCAACTAACAAAGACCAGCCATGGGGAGTTCTGTATGTATGCAGGTGTTCCACAAAGCGGTCCACCCTATCTGCATTTGTTTTCTCCGTTGCTGAGGAATCCATGTGAAACCAGATAGAGTATACTATATAGAAGAAGTGCGACTGAGCAGCTGCTTCACTTGGAAGGACTATTACAGTCTCTGGTTGGTGGGAAAGGAAAACAGGCATTGCACCTTCTACACAGGAAAGTACCATGTGACAGGGGGTTGGTTTTCTTGGGATGGAAGAGAGATGAGAGAGTTACTGAGGGTCTGAATGAATGTATAAGTTGTCGCTGGAGTGCCTGCCACCAGCAAGTTAGGTCTGATCGTAAACTTCAGATCAGTTACGCTTTTGAAAATAACATTTCAGGGGTGCCAAGGGTTATGGGGAGAAGGCAGGAGAATGGGGTTGAGAGGGAAAGATAGATCAGCAATGATTGAACGGCGGAGTAAACTTGATGGGCCGAATGGCCTAATTCTGCTCGTGTCACTTATAAATATGAATTTCACCTTTCTTACACAAAGGTTGTTAGGAAAACAAAGGAGACTCATTGAAAGAAGAAAGAGGGTTCGAAGAAGGCTTCTAGCCTGAAATGTCATCTACTCTTTTACTCCATAGATGCTGTCTGACCCACTGAGTTATTCCAGCATTTTGCATCTATCTTCGGTATAAACCAGCATCTGCAGTTCCTTCCCATACTAGGAGACTACAGTTGGGCGATGTCAGGCATTTGTTCAAATCTCCATGTCCATGGTGATAACACCAGGATTGTTTCTTCACAATACACACAAAATGCTGGAGTAACTCAGCGGGTCAGGCAGCATCTCTGGAGGAACGGACTGGGTGATGTTTCGAGTCGAGACCCTTCCTCAGAGAGTCAGGAGAAAGGGAAACTAGAGAGTATTAAAAGGTCTCTGCTGCATTGCAATTGTTTGCAAGGCCAGAAAGGTTAGCTCAAAGTCCAAGCCTGATCCTTCCACTGCCCTTCCTCCCATGACATTCCACGAGAAGAAGACTCACCATCATCTTATCAAGGGCAATTAAGATGGGCAATAAATGCTGGCCTTTTTAGTTACATCCCAATCCCAAACATTGAGTATTATTTTAAACTCTATCTCTATGAAACCTCCTTTTCCGTTTCATTCTTCTTATCATTAGGTAAATAGCTAATGCTACACGATCTTCGCATTGTCTTTTAATTCTATGACACCACTCTTTCCTCAATCCTTATTCTCTCCTCCCCTCTTTTATTTGTTTACAATATCCAGTGCAGCGATAACTTTCCTAAGAAATATTGGTTCAAAGTTTTCAATAACTGACGTAATTCCTCCGAGATCAATCCATTTTTCTTTTCTTTTTTTTCCATGTTCTCAAAATTATAAAACATCCTACAATTAGGACAATATAATACATTTTTAGTTCATGTATTTATACCTTAATTAAAAGAGATGGAAGTTATTAATTCCCAGGTCTGGTGCAGACCCACAATTATATTGTACAGAAGGTAACAGGAGCAGAACTTCTGAAGCTAAAATGTGCCAATTATCTCAAAATGTTTAACCAGATATTTTCCTGAAGGCAAAGAAAGAATAAGGTTTGTGGTTGAGAAGAATGAGCTGCCTTCAGGTGTTGCTAAAAATAATTCAAGGCCTGAGTAATACATTTTTCACTCTTCCCTGTCTCCAAGAAACCAGACTGACGAGCTGATTTTGTTTCGAGCAGATAGAGTTTCAGCATAAATTCAGGGGATTAGAGGAGGCATATGGAATTATTGGTGAGGCTGAGTTGTATTGGTGGGGTGGAAGGTTAGCAGCAGTGTTGGGAAGAGCTCTTGAGAGAGGGACCTACAGTGTGGAGGAGATGAGGGTTGGGAGTTAGAAAATCTTGAAGGTCAGAATGAGGATGGCACAGTGGTAGATTTGCTCCCTAATGCCCCTGTCCCACTTAGGAAACCTGAACGGAAACCTCTGGAGACTTTGCGCCCCACCCAAGGTTTCCGTGCGGTTCCCGGAGGTTGCAGGTGGTTGCCGGAGTTTGCGGGTAGTGGAAGCAGGTAGGGAGACTGACAAAAATCTCCGGGAACCGCACGGAAACCTTGGGTGGGGCGCAAAGTCTCCAGAGGTTTCCGTTCAGGTTTCCTAAGTGTCCTAAGTAGGACAGGGGCATTACAGTGCCAGAGACCAAGGCTCAATCCTGACGAGGAGCGCTGTATATACGGTACACAGTTTGTACGTTCTCCCCGTGACTGAATAGGTTTTCTCCGACTGCTCCGGTTTCCTCCCACACTCCAAATATATGCCATTTTGTTGGCTTTTGTACAGTGTAAAAAAGATAGTGCTAGTGTATGGGGTGATCAATGTTCACAGGTGGGGTCACAGCAGACTTGCTGGGCCTAACGGGCTGTTTTCACACTGTACCTCTGAAGGCTAAAGGCTAATGTCCAAAGAGGCACTGAAGCCAAATAGAAACAGAGAAAATAGGTGCATTTGACCCTTCGAGCATTCAATATGATCATGACTGATCATCCAAAATCAGTACCCCGTTCCTGCTTTCTCCCCATATCCCTTGATTCCATTAGCCCTAAGAGCTATATCTGGCTCTCCCTTGAAAACATCCAGTGAATTGGCCTCCACTGCCTTCTGTGGCAGAGAATTCCACAGATTCACAACTCTCTGGGTGACAAAGTTTTTCCTCATCTCAGTCCAAAATGGCCTGCCCCTTATTCTTAAAGTGTGACACCTGCTTCTGAACTCCCCCAACATTGGGAACATTTTTCTTGCATCTAGCCCTGTCCAATCCCTTAAGAATGTTATATGTTATATAAGAGCGCACCCCCAGAAGTGAGGACAGCACAGAGCTGGTCGGGGGGGGCAGAAGAACAACTCCAGGACTGTTTGGAGTCTGTAGACTGGGCAATGTTCAAGGACTCGGCAACGGACTTGAACGAATATGCCACAGTCGTTACAGACTTCATAAAGAAATGTGTGGAGGACTGCATCCCTACAAAAACCTTCCGAGTGTTTCCCAATCAGAAACCTTGGATGAACTTTGAGATCCGCACTCTCCTGAAGTCCAGACACAGGGCATTCACCTCCGATGATACAGTGGCCTACATGAAGACCAGATACGACCTTGGTAAGGCCATCAAAAAGGCCAAAAGGGACTTCTGCTCCAAACTGGAGGACGAGACAGATGTTCGGCAGCTGTGGCAGGGTCTGAATGCAATCACCTCCTACAAGGCAAAACCAGGAGGCAGCTCGAATGCCGGTGTAACATCACTCCCTGACGAGCTCAATGCGTTTTACGCACGCTTTGACAGGGAGAATACTGATGTGCCTTCCCGATCCCCCATTCGCTGCGATGGCATTTCAGTCTCAGTCACAGAGGCCGATGTCAGGAAATCCTTCAGAGGGGTGAACCCCCGAAAAGCACCTGGTCCTGATGGTATACCCGGCCGTGTTCTAAAAACCTGTGCGGACCAACTGGCGGGAGTTTTTACGGACATTTTCAACCTCTCACTTCTGAGATCTGAGGTCCCCACCTGCTTTAAAAGGGCATCAATTATACCGGTGCCCAAGAAGAGTAAGGTGACGTGCCTCAATGACTATCGACCAGTGGCACTAACGCCGGTGGTGATGAAGTGCTTTGAGAGGTTGATCATGGAGCAAATCAACTCCTACATCGACAAAAACCTGGACCCACTGCAGTTCGCGTACCGCCACAACAGATCAACGGTGGATGCGATCTCGCTGGCCCTCCACTCCGCACTGGACCACTTGGACAACAAAAACTCATATGTCAGGCTGTTATTCATTGATTACAGCTCGGCATTTAACACAATCATCCCCTCCAAACTGGTTACCAAACTCGCAGAACTGGGTCTCTGCGCATCCCTCTGCAACTGGATCCTTGACTTCCTCGTCCACAGACCACAGTCTGTTCGTATTGGTGGAAATGTGTCAGCCTCAATAACAATCAGCACGGGAGCACCTCAAGGCTGCGTGCTCAGCCCCCTGCTGTACTCACTCTATACCCATGACTGCGTAGCGAACCACAGTGCGAACTCCATCATCAAGTTCGCTGACGACACCACTATTGTGGGGCGTATCACTGATGGGGATGAGTCAGAGTACAGAAGAGAGATCGAGCAACTGTCCATATGGTGCCAGCGCAATAACCTGGCCCTCAACACCAGCAAAACCAAGGAACTGATTGTGGACTTTGGAAGGAGTAGGAGGGGGACCCACAGCCCCATTTATATCAACGGGTCGATGGTTGAAAGGGTCAAGAGCTTCAAATTCCTGGGCGTGCACATCTCTGAAGATCTTTCCTGGTCCGAGAACACTAATGCAATCATCAAAAAAGCACATCAGCGCCTCTACTTCCTGAGAAGATTACGGAGAGTCGGATTGTCAAGGAAGACTCTCTCTAACTTCTACAGGTGCACAGTCGAGAGCATGCTGACCGGTTGCATCGTGGCTTGGTTCGGCAATTTGAGCGCCCTGGAAAGGAAAAGACTACAAAAAGTAGTAAACACTGCCCAGTCCATCATCGGCTCTGACCTTCCTTCCATCGAGGGGATTTATCGCAGTCGCTGCCTCAAAAAGGCTGGCAGTATCATCAAAGACCCACACCATCCTGGCCACACACTCATCTCCCTGCTACCTTCAGGTAGAAGGTACAGGAGCCTGAAGACTGCAACAACCAGGTTCAGGAATAGTTACTTCCCCTCAGCCATCAGGCTATTAAACCTGGCTCGGACAAAACTCTGATTATTACCAACCACTCTCTGTTATTTGCACTATCAGTTTATTTATTCATGTGTGTATATATTTATATCATGGTATGTGGACACATTTATCTGTTTTGTAGTAAATGCCTACTATTTTCTGTGTGCTTAAGCAAAGCAAGAATTTCATTGTCCTATACAGGGACACATGACAATAAACTCACTTGAACTTGAACTTGATGTTTCAATAAGATCCCCTTATCCTTCTGAATTCCAGTAAATATTGTTGTGTCCTGCAGTCACCACTGGAGGGCTCTGTCTCGAAATGAATGTTTCCACAGGGAGGGTCCCAGGGGGATTTGCAGGGCCTTAGCGGCAGCCATGTTGGCTTGAAATATATACACTTCGGATTCTGTACACCAAGGGTCGTTTGTGAGTTATTTAGCCCTTGAATATAACAAATATAAGCCGAGTCGATCCATACTTTCATCATATGTCGGTCCCACCACCCCGGGATTTAGCCTGGTGAACCTAAGCTGTACTCCCTCAATAGCAAGAATGTCTTTCCACAAATTAGGAGACCAAAACTGCACACAATAGTCCAGGTGCAGTCTCACCATGGCCCTGTAAATACTGCAGTTGGACCTCCTTGCTCCTATATTCAAATCCTCTCGCTATGAAGGCCAACATGCCATTAGCTTTCTTCACTGCCTGCTGTACCTGCCTGCTTACTGTCAGTGACTGATGTACAAGGACACCCAGGTCTCGTTCCACCTCTTCTTTTCCTAATCTGACACCAGAAGGGTGAGAAGAGGGAAGACTGGAAGGCACAAAGCAGTTCAAAGGTCACAATCAGGCTGGATGCTACAACAGGCATGTAATTAATGGGAAAGGAGGTCTCTTGATTCATTGCCGACACATGCAAGCGGAAAACAACAGACCACAACCAGAGAGGATAAGCGACTTATTGTCCTCTATAATAACCCTCAACAGCATGTGTTCTCAGCCTTCTACTATACTCCTTACACACTCATGACTGTGCAGCCAAATAGCAATCCAACTCAACATAAACATTCACGGATGACGCCACCGTAGTAGGCCAGATATCAAATAATGATGAGACGGAGTACAGGAAGGAGATTGTGAATCTTGTAACCTGGTGCCAAGACAACAACCTCTCCCACAGGTCAACAAGATAAAGGAGATTGTGATTGACTTCAGGAAGCAAAGCAATACACACACCCTGGTGTACATTGGTGGCGTTGAAGAAGAGATGGTTGAAAGCTTCAAGTCCTGAGGAATAGATATCACCACTAATATGCCCTGGACCAGCCACCTCAAAGCAATGGCCAAGAAAGCACACCAACACCTCTACATCCTTAGAAGGTTTAGGAAGTTTGGCATGTCCCCAACAACCCTCACCAACTTCTGCAGATGCACCATAGAAAGCATTTTATTGGGATGCCTCACAGCATGGTTTGGGAACCGACCTGTTCAAGACCGCAAGAAATTTTAGAGAATTGTGGACGTAGCCTAGCCCATCACACAAATCAACTTCCCTTCCATGGGCTATATCTACACTTCATGCTGCCTCGGCAAGGCCAACAGCATAATCAACGACCAGTCTCACCCCGGTCACTCTCTCTTTTACCCTCTCCCATCAAGCGAGAGGTACAGAAGTTTGAGAATGCATATCTCCAGATTCAGGATCAGTTTCTTCCCAGCTGTTATCAGGCAACTGACCTGTCCTCTCGCCAGCTAGAATGCAGTCCTTACTTCACTGGAAACCTTTAAATTATCTTTTATGGACTTTATCTTACATTAAATGTTTTATCTTTTATCCTGTATCTGAATACTGTGAATGACTTGATTGTGATCATGTATAGTCTTTTGTTGACTGGATAGCACACAACTAAAAGCTTTTCACTGTACCTCTGTACACGTGTCAGAGCAGGAGGTTGAGGCAGGTACGTACTTAGTTTAGATTAGATTAGTTTAGTTTAGTTTAGTTTAGTTTATCGCCACATGAACCAAAGTACAATGAAAGGCTCTTTTGTTGTTGAATGCGATTCAGTCAGCGAAGAGACTATATATGATTCCAAACAAGCTACCCACAGTGTACCAATACGTGATACAGGGAATAACATTTCGTGCAAGATAAAGTCCAGAAAAGCAGGTACATGACAATGAAAGACTTTGGTAATCAAAAGCGATTCATTTAAAGTTATTGGCGAAAGACCAAAAACTGGGGAGAGGTGAGGAAATTTTCGTAACACATTGGGCAGCTATGATTTAAAATTCACTTCCGAAAAGTTATCATGTAAGGAGTTGCCCCAATTTGGTTTAATAAGCAATTTTATGCCTCATCTAATGTGTTTATTTTCCAGCCTGTCTGTTTAAATGTCAAAAAAAATCTTCATTTTATTATCTTTCTGAGATGATTATAACATTTGATACTAATAACAAGAAAATTAACTTAAATCAAATTAATGGGAAAGCCCATTACTATGTTTGCGTCATTGCAGACAAGCTGATCACGATTTTCATCTAGTAGTGCATCTGTCGACCTGTCATTGCTGAAAAGAATGTGAGAATGATTTACCTTCAAATCTTCAGACTGTGGTATGGTTAGTAAACAGGAGGAACTGGAAAATCTGGAGACAAGCTATTATTTAAATGGTGAGTGTTCAATTTGTGTTTGGACAAATATTTAACCCATACAGTTAATGATTGTCGCAAAAGACAAAGTTAACAAAGTTATAATGTGCATAGAATTTGGGAGATCATGTTGCAGTTGTATAAGACATTGGTGAGACCGCACTTGGAATACTGTTTTCAGTTCTGGGCACCATGTTATAGGAAAGATATTGTCAAGCTTGAAATGGTTCAGAGAAGATTTACGAGGATGTTGCCAGGACTAGAGGGTGTGAGCTATAGGGAGAGGTTGAGTAGGCTGGGTCTCTATTCCTTGGATGAGGGGTGATCTTATAGAGGCGTATAAAATTATGAGAGGAATAGATCGGGTAGATGCACAGAGTCGCTTGCCCAGAGTAAGGGAATCGAGAAATAGAGGACATAAGTTTAAGGTGAAGGGGAAAAGATTGAATAGGAATCTGAGGGGTAACTTTTTCACACAAAGGGTGGTGGGTCCATGGAACAGGCTGCCAGATGAGGTAGTTGAGACTGGGACTATCCCACCGTTTTAGAAACAGTTAGACAGATACATGGATAGAACAGGTTTGGAGGGATATGGAACATGCATAGGCAGGTGGGACTAGTGTAGCTTGGACATATTGGCCGGTGGGGGCAAGTTAGGCCGAAGGGCCTGTTTCCACACTGTATCACTCTATGACTCTATGGCTCTAACCAGCAGTTGATCAGAAGGATAAATGTCGCATTGGATTGTGAGACAGATTTAAAGCTCCTTTATCAGTTCTTGACATATTGGAGCTACAGAAGCTAAGCTCCGATAGTTCCCAAATAACAGGAGCTACTGACATAAAATTTGATGTTGATCTTACAAAACAGATTCTAAGTATAGATAAGTTCATATGTTCGTAAGTTCATAATTTATAGGAACAGAATTAAGTCATTCAGCCCATCAAGTCTACTCTGCCATAATCTTACCTTCTCCCCATAAACCTTGACACCAGTGAGCTCTACACCGGGCCTTGAGAATCATCCCACTGTCTGCCTTATTATACTTTGCATGCTTTCTATGATGCATCTGCAGAAGTTAGTGAGGGTTGTTGGGTACATGCCAAACTTTCTAAGCCTTCTAAGGATGTAGAGGCTTTGGTGTGCTTTCTTGGCCATTGCTTTGATGTGATTGGTCCAGTTCATCATGGTGGTGATATCTATTCCTAAGAACTCGAAGCTTTCAACCATCTATTTTTCAGCGCCATCAATGTATACCAGGGTGTGTGTATTGCTTTGCTTCCTGAAGTCAATCACAATCTCCTTTATCTTGTTGACCTGTGGGACAGTTTGTTGTCTTGGCACCAGGTTACAAGATTCACAATCTCCTTCCTGTACTCCGTCTCATCATTATTTGATATCTGGCCCACTACGGTGGAGACATCCGTGAATGTTTATGTTGAGTTGGATTGCTATTTGGCTGCACAGTCATGAGTGTGTAGGAGGCTGCGAACACATGCTTGAGGGCCACCAGTGTTGAGGAGTATTGTAGAGGATGATTTGTTGCTTATCTTCACTGGTTGTGGTCTGTTGGGCAGGAAGTCGAGGATCCAGTTGCAGAGGGGAATGCTGACTCCAAGTTCCACGAGTTTGGAGATGAGCTTGGTTGGGATCATTGTATTGAAAGCAGCGCTGTAGTTTTCCGCTTGCATGTCGGCAATGAATCAAGAGACCTCCTTCCATGTTAATTACATGCCTGTTGTAGTGTCCAGCCTGATTGTGACCTTTGAACTGCTTTGTACCTCCCAATCTTCCCTCTTCTCCCCCTTCCGGTGTCAGATTAGGAAAAGGAGGTGTGCAACGAGACCTGGGTGTCCTTGTACACCAGTCACTGAAAGTAAGCATGCAGGTACAGCAGTCAATGAAGAAAGCTAATGACATGTTGGCCTTCATAGCGAGAGGATTTGAATATACGAACACGGAGATCCCTAGTGAGACTGCACCTGGACAGGTGTGCAGTTTTGGTCTCCTAATTTGTGGAAGGACATTCTTGCTATTGAGGGAGTACAGCGTAGGTTCACCAGGTTAATTCCCGGGATGGCGGAACTGACATATGATGAAAGAATGGATTAACTGGGCTTATATTCACTGGAATTTAGAAAGATGAGAGGGGTTCTTATATAAACATATAACATTCTTAAGCGATTGGACAGGCTAGATGCAGGAAAAATGTTCCTGATGTTGGGAGAGTCCAGAACCAGGGATCACACTTTAAGAATAAGGGGCTGGCCATTTAAGACGGAGATGAGGAAAAACTTTGTCACCCAGAGAGTTGAAAATCTGTGGAATTCTCTGCTACAGAAGACAGTGGAGGCCAATTCACTGGATGTTTTCAAGATAGATCTAAATATAGCTCTTAGGGCTAACGGAAACAAGGGATATGGGGAGAAAGCAGGAACGGGGTACTGATTTTGGATGATCAGCCATGATCATATTGAATGGCGGTGCTGGCTCGAAGGGCCGAATGGCCTACTCCTGCACCTATTTTCTATGTTTCAATTTGTCTTCAGTGACTGTTCAGACATTAGCCTTTAGAGGTACAGCGTGAAAACAGCCCCTTAGGCCCAGCAAGTCTGCTGTGATCCCACCAGTGAACAGTGATCACCCAGTACTATCCTACACACTAGGGACAATTTACACTGTACAAAAGCCAATTAATCTACAAACCTGTACATCTTTTGGAGTGTGGGAGGAAACTGGAGCAGCCAGAGAAAACCTATTCAGCCACGGGGAGAACGTACAAACTGTGTACTGTCTATATAGGACTTTTAGTCAGGATCAAACCTGGGTGTCTGGCGCCGTAAGGCAGTAAATCTACAACTGTGCCACCCTCATTCTGACCTTCAAGATTTTCTAACTTCATTGGGAAAGAGTAGTAATTAAAACATTTAGAGATATGTATGAAATGGGAAACCTTTTATCATTCCAACAATTACAACTCAAATACAACCTGAAAAGTAATCAATATTTTAAATACCTTCAAATTCGAGATTACTTGAAAAAACATACACAAGAATATCAAACTCTGACGTCAGATCAATTAGATGAAGGCATGAACAGAAAGGCGGAATTAAATAATTTAATATCATACTTGTATAATATCATTCTAAATATAGAAATACCATCGTCAGATGCAGTTAGAAGAGAGTGGGAACAAGATCTATCTATAAAAATTTCGAAAGACAGACGGGATAAATATTTGCTATATGTACACAAATGCTCGATTAATGTAAGACATACCTTAATTCAATTTAAAATTTTACATAGACCATATTACTCGAAAACTAAACTGAATAAAATGTTTCCAAATGTTTCTCCCATCTGTGATAAATGCTTATCTCAAGATGCAACTATAGCACACTCCTTTGTCTCCTGCATAAAACTCCATAAATTTTGGAAAGAAAATATTGAAATCTTCACAAAATTATTTAAAATAAAATTGGACCCCAACACAGAATTTATTATTTTTGGAACAATGGAAGCCTGCTCTGAGCTGAATTCGTTCCAAAATTGTCTCCTTAACTATGGCTTGATAACGGCAAAAAAACTTATACTCAAATTCTGGAAAAATGCACCCACCCCAACGCTTAAAATGTGGATCTCAAGCATGTCTGAAATGTTACATCTCGAAGATATGAAATTCGTCCTATTTATTGCCCATCAATTCTTAAAGATTTGGTCTCCTTTTATCGACTTATTACAAGTATATGGTGTAACATAACTCTGGAAATTAACAGTTTCAGAACTGGGTGAGGGGTGTGGAAAGATATGAAGCAGGTATATATCCCTTTTCCCTTTTTTTTCTTCTTCTGTTTTGTTTTCTTATTTTTATTCTTTTTGTTATTTCTCTCTTTTTTTTCTCTTTCCATATATCCTTATGGGTTTTGTAAAGGAGTGATAACTGACACACTGTAACCTTTACTGGTAGTTTATTGTAGCACAGGTATTTTCTCTCTATGCTTTCACGACTATCAATATCACTACTTTACTTAACTTTCTCTTTCCCTCTTTTTCTTGCTTCTGTTGCTTCTCTATTATTAAATTTAAAACAAGAAGTTGTACACGAAATGTATTATGTTATAAACGGTTTATACTACTTCAATAAAAATATTAATTAAAAAAAAAAAAAGATTTTCTGACTGCCAACCCTCATCTTCTCCACACTGTAGGTCCCTCTCTCAAGAGCTCTTCTCCACGCTGCTGCTAACCTTCCACCCCACCAATACAACCCAGCCTCACCAATACTTCCATATGCCTCCTCTAATCCCCTGAATTCAGCTCAAAACAAAATCAGCTCGTCAGTCTGGTTTTTTGGAGACAGGGAAGAGAGAAAAATGTATTACTCAGGCCTTGAATTATTTTTAGCAACACCTGAAGGCAGCTCATTCTTCTCAATCACAAACCGTATTCTTTCTTTGCCTTCAGGAAAATATCTGGTTAAACATTTTGAGATCATTGGCACATTTTAGCTTCAAAGGTTCTACTCCTGTTACCTTCTGTACAATATAATTGTGGGTCTGCGCCAGACCTGGGAATTAATAACTTCCATCTCTTTTAATTAAGGTATAAATACATGAACTGAAAATGTTTTATATTGTCCTAATTGTAAGAGGTTTTATATTTTTGAGAACATGGAAAAAAAAAAGACAAATGAATTGAATTCGGAGGAATTATATCAGTTATTGAAAACTTTGAACCAATATTTCTTAGGAAAGTTATCGCTGCACCAGATATTGTAAACAAATAAAAGAGGGGAGGGGTGAATAAGGATTCAGGAAAGAGTGGCATTATAGAATTAAAAGACAATGCGAAAATCGTGTAGAATTAGCTATTTACCTAATGATAAGAAGAATGAAACAGAAAAAAAGTGGAGCTGTTTCATAGAGATAGAGTTTAAAATAATACTCAATGTTTGGGATTGGGATGTAACTAAAAAGGCCAGCATTTATTGCCCATCTTAATTCCACTTGATAAGATGATGATGAGGCTTCTTCTCAAGTTGAACACCATGGGAGGAAGGGTAGTGGGAGGATCAGGCTTGGATTTTGAGCTAACCTTTCTAGCCTTGAAAACAATGGCAATGCAGCAGAGACTCTCAGTCTGAGGAAGGGTCTCGATCCGAAACGTCACCCAGTCCGTTCCTCCAGAAATGCTGCCTGACCCGCTGAGTTACTCGAGCATTTTGTGTGTATCTTTGGTGTAAACCAGCATCTGCAGTTCCTTCCTACAAAAAAATATCTATTGTCCCTTGATGCAATAAATTGGAGCTATAAATTAATGACAAATTATATCCGGTAATTAAGGCAATTTTCACGGATTGTAGCTTTTCATGGCAGGTTGCGTGAGTTATAGGCATTAGGTACAAGGACTATTTCCTGCTATGAAATACAATAGAATAATCACTTTTTCATACCCCTTGGGTTTGGCTGAATGTTGGAAATTCAGGGTTACTGAGTCTCTCAGCATTCTGCAGCTAATTCCAGGCCCTTGGGCATAGGCATTCAGATTGGGGTCTAAGTGCACCTGAGGCCACAAACCAGGTTTACGCATGCATGTTTGAAGTCAGGGCTTTCCAGCCATGGGCTGTAGAATGAAACAAGTGATGTTGACGGAAAAAAATTACATGGAGTCCAGGGCTAAACTTTAGAACAAACTCTCTTTTTATTACAGTTACTCCAGCTTTTTGTGTTTACCTCTTTATTACAGGTTGGCCAACTCAGAAGATGCCTGTCCGAGGTCAGATGCCTTCTGATCCAGAGCGTGCATTATATGTATAATATTCTTCATCTACTTTCCCCATATTATCTCCATCTCGTGTGCGTTGTGAGTACATGAGAGGAGGTAAATTGCTTTAGCCACTTGTGCTTTACTGTGAGCTACAAAAGCCTTGTGCAATTCCATTTTTACCAGGTATGTACAATAATTACATCTCCACCCTTGATTATGTGAAGTGGCTGCTGCACATTATTCAGGCATGGGTTCACTTTTGTTGACCTCTACCTTGCAACTGGTGACTAAGATGTTATCCAGTTCTAACGAGTTTCCAGTGAGCTCTTTTTTAATGATACTCCTTTATAAAGATACGTCCTTTTATTCTGAGGCTATAGCCTCTGGTCCTAGACTCATCCCCTGAGTGGAAACATCCTCTCCACATCCACTCTATCCAGGCCTATCACTATTCAGTAAGTTTCATTGAAATTTGATGTATTAAAATCATGTTTTAGTGCACTGTAGAAGTATGATTTCAATGTTTTTTGTATGAAGTATTTTTAAGAGGTAACTTTTTAAGGGGTAACTTTATCCACACAAAGGGTGATGGGTGTATGGAACAAGCTGCCAGAGGAGGTAGTTGAGGCAGGGACCATCCCAACATTTAAGAAAAAGTTAGACTGATACATGGATAGGACAGGTTTGGAGATATGGACCAAAAGCAGGTAGCGTAGCTGGGACATGTTGGCAGGTGTGGGCAAGTTGCACCGAAGGGCCTGTTTTCACACTGTATCAATCTATGACTACATTATACCTCCACCATGCATGAATGCTTCAAAATCAAGTGATCGAGTTTTATTGCCATATACTCAAGCATAGAAACATAGAAAATAGGTGCAGGAATAGGCCATTCGGCCCTTCGAGCCAGCACTGCCATTCAATATGATCATGGCTATTCATCTAAATTCAGTACCCTGTACCTCTTTCCTGTTTTTTCCCCATATCCCTTGATGTCGTTAGCCCCAAGAACTAAATGTAACTCTCTCTTGAAAACATCCAGTGAATTGGCCTGCACTGCCTTCTGTGGCAGAGAATTCCACAGATTCACAACTCTCTACGTGAAGAAAGTTTGTCCTCATCTCAGTCCTAACTGCCCCCCCCGCCCTATATTCTTAAACTGTGACCCATGGTTCTGAACGCCCCCAACATCGGGAACATTTTTCCTGCAGTTACAGTAAGTGAAAATCTAGCAGGCAAGCAGGATGCTTTCTCCAACTACCCCCATTTGAAGTCCACTACCTTCCACCGTTTCTACCCAGTGCTTGGTACTTACTTCCAGCAGCCACTGGTTGTCCTCCAGGATGCACTGAGCCGCAGCCTGATCCATGCTAGTCACCTGGGCGCCTCCCCCTCTATCTCTCCCCTCCCCCTCTCTTTCCCCTCTCTCTCTCTCCTCTCTCCCTCTTTCTCTCCTCTCACCCCCTCTCTCTCTCCCGTCTCCCCTTCTCACTCTCTCCCCTTCCCTCTCTTCTCTCTCCCCCCTTCTCTCTCCCCCCCTCTCTTCCCCCCCCCACTTTCCCCCCCTCTCTCCCTCCCACCTTGCTCTTCCCCCTCTCTCTTGTCACCTCTCTCCCCTCTCTCCCCCCACTCTCTCTCCCCCTCCCCTCTCTCTCCAATTCTCTTTCTTCTCTCTCTCCCCCTCTTCTCTCTCCCCCCTCTCTCCTCTCTCTCCCCCTCGCTTCCCCCCCCCTCTTTCTCCCTCCCTCTCTATCTCCCCCTCTCTCTCCCTCGCCACACACTCTCCCCTCTCTCTTTCCCCTCTCTCTCTGTCTCTCTTCCCCCCTCTCTCCTCCTCTCTTCCCCATTTCTCCCTCCTACCTCACTCTTCCCCTTGCCCTCTCTCCCCTCTTTCTCCTCTGTCTATCTCTTTTTCTTTGCCCCCCTATCTCTCTCTTTCCCCCGTTTCTCTCTTTCCCCCTCTTCCCCCTCTCTCTTTTACCACCCCTCTCTCTTCCCCTTCTCTCTCCCATTATCTCCTACCCTCTCCACCCCCTCTCCCTCTTTCTTCCCTCTCCCCCCCCTCTCTCTCTCCCCCCACTGTCTCCCTGTCTCCTTCCCCTCTCTCTCTCTCTCCACCTCCCTTTGAGAGTCTGTCCCTTCAGCACAGAGACTCTCGCGGCAGCGGCGCAACGCTTCCGACGCCTCCGACGCCCGGGACACTCGCACTGTCCGGAGTGCCCCATGGCCAGAGCTGCAGCGAGCGACACGCCGGCCCAGGCAAACACTCGTCCGTCCCGGCTCCCCGCATCTGTTCCCACTGCTGGTTCTGCTCCCATCCCTCCCGCAGCCCTTGCTCTCCAACACGCGCGGACTATGCATTTATCCGAGTTTTGAAATTTTCGTTGATCACAAAATTTCTCACCACTGAGCGTGAGAAATTTCTGATGAGCGTGAGGGCGTGAGAGTTTGCTTGAGGACGTGAGTCTCACGCTCAAAGCGTGAGAGTTGGCAGCCCTGGGCAACATCTCTGGGGAAAATGGATAGGTATTGATTTGAGTCAGGTCCCTTCTTCAGACTAATTGTAGAGGGGAGGAACTGGAAGCAAGAAAAGCCTTACATGCTTACAATGCTTAATAAGTATTTCTTAACTGGACGCATAGTCCAGCATCAGAGCATATGGTAAACTCCCATTAGATCGGGTCATTATGAAGCCAAAACACACCATGGACAATTATCTGCTTCTCACACAGAGCTAATTATTAATCCAAACTCTCCTTGTCTCTGGAATTCCATGACTATCTTATTATATGGACTGTAAACGCCTATCTCACCAGGGACTAACTCTACTGAACGTTTTTCCTTCCATTATTTATTATGTAAAGGTATATGTGTGTTATGATTGTGTTTATAGATTGTTTGGTTGTTTGTCTTTTTGCACAAAAGTCCGCGAGCATTGCCACTTTCATTTCACTGCACATCTCGTATGTGTATGTGACAAATAAACATGACATGCCTTGACTTGACTTGACTTGACATTCATGTGTATTTTTTTTATGGAAACTTCTGCCTGTAGATCACTGAATGTTATGAGGAAATACCAAATAAAATACTGCACCTAGTGTGGTCAACGTGGACTAGGTTCATGAGAAAGATCCATGTGATCAGAACGATATACTGTAAACCCATGGAATTCCAGGGCAAGCAACATGGTGGATTAATAATAGGCTCTGTGGGAGATAGCAAAATGAAATGGTTGATGGGCATTGTAGACTGAATGGCTAATGGGCCTGTCCCATTTACACAATTTTTTTGGCGACTTGCCGGCACCCGTCGGGGTGACGCCTGTATGGTCGTGAGTAGTCGCCCAAAGAGTCATACCTTTTTCTGGTTGCCGCTGGATTTTCAACATTTTGAAGATTTTCGGCGACCTGCTGCGACAATGACGGGTGCCGGCAAATCGCCGAAAAAAATTGAGTAAGCGGGACAGGCCCTTAAGTGAATAGGATTTCACAGAGCTTGCGCTGGTCCCATACCTCTTGGACATGTGCAGGAGCCAAGAGTGAATGGTTTGTCCACGGCATCAAAACCGGATATTTGTTCAAGTGGGAGAAAGTTCTGACTGCTGGAAAATATCAATGAAAAAATTAGATGGGAACAAAACAAAACAAGTGTCATTGAGCTCATGCATTTGGGAGAAAAATTAATGCAAAAAATAATACTGTTATTGATAGGATTTCAATAAATGTAGACACACATTTGTACATTTCTTTTACCACCCCTCTCTCTTCCCTTTCTCTCTCCCATTCTCTCCTACCCTCTCCACCCCCTCTCCCTCTTCCCTCTTTCTTCCCTCTCACCCCCCCCCCTCTCTCTCCCCCCACTGTCTCCCTGTCTCCTTCCCCTCTCTCTCTCTCTCCACCTCCCTTTGAGAGTCTGTCCCTTCAGCACAGAGACTCTCGCGGCAGCGGCGCAACGCTTCCGACGCCTCCGACGCCCGGGACACTCGCACTGTCCGGAGTGCCGCATGGCCAGAGCTGCAGCGAGCGACACGCCGGCCCCGGCAAACACTCGTCCGTCCCGGCTCCCTGCATCTGTTCCCGCTGCTGGTTCTGCTCCCATCCCTCCCGCAGCCCTTGCTCTCCAACACGCGCGGACCATGCATTTATCCGAGTTTTGAAATTTTCGTTGATCACAAAATTTCTCACCACTGAGCGTGAGAAATTTCTGATGAGCGTGAGGGCGTGAGAGTTTGCTTGAGGACGTGAGTCTCACGCTCAAAGCGTGAGAATTGGCAGCCCTGGGCAACATCTCTGAGGAAAATGGATAGGTATTGATTTGAGTCAGGTCCCTTCTTCAGACTAATTGTAGAGGGGAGGAACTGGAAGCAAGAAAAGCCTTACATGCTTACAATGCTTAATAAGCATTTCTTAACTGGACGCATAGTCCAGCATCAGAGCATATGGTAAACTCCCATTAGATCGGGTCATTATGAAGCCAAAACAACACCATGGACAATTATCTGCTTCTCACACAGAGCTAATTATTAATCCAAACTCTCCTTGTCTCTGGGATTCCATGACTATCTTATTATATGGATTTTTCTGCAAAACTTTGTTCAAATCCATATAGATCACATTAAATGCAGTGAAGGAAGGAACTGCAGATGCTGGTTTAAATCGAAGATAGACAAAAAAGCTGGAGTAACTCAACAACTCGAAATATCACCTATTCCTTTTCGCCAGAGATGCTATCTGACCCACTGTGTTACTCCAGGTTTTGTGTCTACCTTCACATTAAATGCAGTGCAGTTGAGTTCATTGTCATAGTTTAGTTTAAAGTTTACGGTATAAAGATCTGAACATGTTTATACACCATTGTTAATATATGCAAATTAAGTGCACGTTACAATGTGATTAGATTAGTTTCAATTATTTCCAGCAGCTGAACAAATTCAGACAGTGAAAAATAATTGTCATCAGAAGTTTTCAAACAGTCTTCAGTGGAGAAGTAAATGCTGATTGACAGGACCTGCGGAGGACACAAAGGTAAAGGAAGAAATTGTCTCAGGAACCAGCAGCGACATGACTTTCCAGTCACATAAAAAGATTTATATGGAAAAAATAATGACCTCGCCAGTCTTGCTCCAGCTTCAAAAATTATGATGTGCTTGCAGTACATACCATTATCAATAGTGGGCGGCAAGTGGCACAGTTGGTAGAGCGGCTGCCTCACAGCGCAAGACACCCGGTTTTGATCCTGACCTCAGCTGAATGTGTGGAGTTTGCACGTTCTCCACCTGACCGCGTGCGCTTCCTCTAAATACCTCAGTTTCCTCACACATCCCAAAGACATGCAGTTTTGTATGTCCTCTGTAAAATTGCCCTCTGTAAAAATTGCCCACGGTGTGTAGGCAGTTGCTGCAAAATTGGGATAACATAGAATGAGCGTAAACGGGTGAATGATGCTCAGCGTGGATGATGCGCCAAAGGGCCTCTCGCCATGCCGTATCTCTAAAGATAGATCAGTATGCTCAGGAGGATGCTTCTGGAGCAGAAGGATTCCAACCTAAAGGCAGCGCCTTTACCACCTCAGGCAATTGAGGAAATTCAGAGTGTCTCCGAGGATCCTCCAGTGCTTCTACGCAGCGGCGGTGGAAAGCATCTTGTCCGGGATCATTACCATCTGGTTTGGGAATTGCTCTGCCAAGGACAAGAAGGCTCTGCAGAGAGTAGTGCGTTCGGCCGAACGCACTATGGGAACTTCACTTGCCCCCCTGCAGTAACTATACATCAGGAGGTGCAACTCCAGAGCTAACAATATCATGAGAGACCCCTTCCACCCCTGCAACGGACTGTTCCAGCTGCTACGGTCAGGCAAACGCCTCCGTTGCCATGCGGTGAGAACAGAGAGGTTGAGAAGGAGTTTCTTCCCAGAGGCCATTCGGACTGTAAACGCCTATCTCACCAGGGACTAACTCTACTGAACGTTTTTACTTCCATTATTTATTATGTAAAGGTATAGGTGTGTTATGATTGTGTTTATAGTTTGTTTGGTTGTTTGGTTGTTTGTCTTTTTGCACAAAAGTCCGCGAGCATTGCCACTTTCATTTCACTGCACATCTCGTATGTGTATGTGACAAATAAACATGACATGCCTTGACTTGACTTGACTTGACATTCATGTGTATTTTTTTTATGGAAACTTCTGCCTGTAGATCACTGAATGTTATGAGGAAATACCAAATAAAATACTGCACCTAGTGTGGTCAACGTGGACTAGGTTCATGAGAAAGATCCATGTGATCAGAAAGATATACTGTAAACCCATGGAATTCCAGGGCAAGCAACATGGTGGATTAATAATAGGCTCTGTGGGAGATAGCAAAATGAAATGGTTGATGGGCATTGTAGACTGAATGGCTAATGGGCCTGTCCCATTTACACCATTTTTTTGGCGACTTGCCGGCACCCGTCGGGGTGACGCCTGTATGGTCGTGAGTAGTCGCCCAAAGAGTCATACCTTTTTCTGGTTGCCGCTGGATTTTCAACATTTTTTTAAATCCATTTTGTTTTCTTTTCCACTGACTCCTCTGTTGAACCATGCATTTGCTCCTCCACTTCTTCTTCTTCTTGCGTATGGCGTGCACAGCCTAAAGTTGTAGAACAACTTATTCTATTTGATCTTATTTGATTGTGCACACCGGGTTGATTGCATTTGTCGAAACAGGGCGGACCACGTGAAGGTTGCAATCTCCCACCCCTGCTCCTCCACTGACGGCTTTTCTTTAAAGTTCTGATATTAATTAGTTGGCATTTTTACAATATTTTGAGGATGGAAATAATTCAAACAAGTCTGACTACATTCATTTCCCTCCGTGGATGCTTCCTGGCCTGCTGACCGCATCCAGCAGTTTGCTTTCTGCTCTGAATACAAGCATCTGCAATCTCTTGTGTAACCACATTCTAACCACACTCAAACTAAATATTATCATTGCTGAGTATGCATGCCGTTTTCTTAGGGTATAAAGGTGTGTAATTATATCTATGAATCACCTATTCATGTAATATCACTTGAAAGATCACATGTATTGATAGACATTCATGTGTATTTTTTTAATGGAAACTTCTGCCTGTAGATCACTGAATGTTATGAGGAAACACCAAATAAAATACTGCACATAGTGTGGACTAGGTTCATGAGAAAGATCCATGTGATCAGAAAGATATACTGTAAACCCTTGGAATTCCAGGGCAAGCAACATGGTGGATTAATAATAGGCTCTGTGGGAGATAGCAAAATGAAATGGTTGATGGGCATTGTAGACTGAATGGCTAATGGGCCTGTCCCATTTACACAATTTTTTTGGCGACTTGCCGGCACCCGTCGGGTTGACGCCTGTATGGTCGTGAGTAGTCGCCCAAAGAGTCATACCTTTTTCTGGTTGCCGCTGGATTTTCAACATTTTGAACATTTTCGGCGACCTGCTGCGACAATGATGGGTGCCGGCAAATCGCCGAAAAAAATTGAGTAAGTGGGACAGGCCCTTAAGTGAATAGGATTTCACAGAGCTTGCGCTGGTCCCATACCTCTTGGACATGTGCAGGAGCCAAGAGTGAATGGTTTGTCCACTGCATCAAAACTGGATATCTGTTCAAGTGGGAGAAAGTTCTGACTGCTGGAAAATATCAATGAAAAAATTAGATGGGAACAAAACAAAACAAGTGTCATTGAGCTCATGCATTTGGGAGAAAAATTAATGCAAAAAATAATACTGTTATTGATAGGATTTCAATAAATGTAGACACACATTTGTACATTTCCTCAATTTTCTAAAGGCAGTTGTGAAACCATAAAGGATACTGCCAGGATCTGGTGGTCATGGAGTATAGAAACAGGCCCTTCAGCCCAACTGATCCATGCTGACCAAGATGCCATATCTACACCAGTCCCATTTGCCCAAATCTGGCCCATATCCCTCTAACCTCTTCCTATGCATGTCCAAATGCCTTTTATACGTTGTTATTATACTGCCTCATCCTCCTCCTCTGACAGGATATTCCATATACCCATTGCCCTATAAGTGAAAAAGTTGCTCTTCAGGATCCTATTCAATTTTTCTACCTTACATTAAACCTAAGTCCTCTGGTTCTTGATTCCCCTACACTGCTAGAAAGGGGGGGGGGGCACAGCGAGACCTGGGTGTCCTTGTACACCAGTCACTGAAAGTTGCCGTGCAGGTACAGCAGGCAGTGAAAAAAGCTAATGGAATGGTGGCTTTCATAACAAGAGGATTTCAGTATAGGAATAAAGAGGTTCTTCTGCAGTTGTGTAGGGCTCTGATAAGACCACATCTGGAGTATTGTGTATAGTTTTGGTCTCCTAATTTGAGGAAGGACATCCTTGTGATTGAGGCAGTGCAGCGTAGGTTCACGAGATTGATCCCTGGGATGGCGGGACTGTCATATGAGGAAAGTTAAAAAGACTAGGCTTGTATTCACTGGAGTTTAGAAGGATACGGGGGAATCTTATCGAAACATATGAAATTATAAAAGGACTGGACAAGCTAGATGCAGAAAAAATGTTCCCAATGTTGGCAGAGTCCAGAACCAGGGGCCACAGTCTTAGAATAAAGGGATGGCCATTTAAGACTGAGGTGAGAAAAAACTTTTTCACCCAGAGTTGTGAATTAATGGAATTCCCTGCCACAGAGGGGAGTGGAGGCCAAGTCACTGGATGGATTTAAGAGAGAGTTAGATAGAGTTCTAGGGGCTAGTGGAGTCATGGGATATGGGGAGAATGCAGGCACGGGTTATTGATTGGGGACGATCAGCCATGATCACAATGAATGGCGGTGATGGCTCGAAGGGCCAAATGGCCTCCTCCTGTACCTATTTTCTATGTTTCTATGACTGTGCATTCACCCTATCAATTCCCCTCATGATTTTATATACATCTAAAAGATCACCCCTTGGTCTCCTGTGCTCCAAGGAATAAAGCCCTAGCTTCCTCATTCTCTTTCTATAGCTCAGGTCCCTCGAATCCTGGCAAAAATTCATAAATCTTCTCTGCACGCTTTCCAGTTTAATGACACCATTCATATAGCAGGGTGACCAAAATGGAACACCATGCTCTAAATGCGGCCTCACCAATGTAATGTACAACTATAACATAACGTCCCAACTTCTATACTCAATACCCTGACTGATGAAGGGCAATGTACCAAAAATATTCTTTACCATGCTATATATCTGTGATGCCACTTTCAGGGAACTATGTACCTGTAATTTTAGATCCCTCTGCTCTACAACACTCCAAAGGGCCCTCAATGAAGGTCCTGCCCTGGTTTGACTTCCCAAAATGCAACACCTCACACTTATCCACACTGAATACCATTAATAATTTTTCAGCGCACATGCCCGACTCATCAAGATCCTGCTGTAACTCATGATAACCACCTTCACTGTCTACAAACCACCCTTCTTCAATGTCATCTGCAAGCTTACTAATCGTGCCTTGCACATTCTGATCTAAATCGTTGACATAAACCACAAACAACACTGAGCCCCGCACTGATCCATGAAGTACACCACTAGTCACAGGCTTCCAGTCTGAAATACATCCTTCCACCACCATCCTCTGTTACCTTTCATGAAGCCAATTCTGTATCCAGGTAACTAGCTCTCCCAGGATGCCTTGCAATCTAACCTTCCATACAGTCTCCCATGCAGAACCTTAACAAAGGCCTTGCTGAAGTCCATTTAGACACCATCTACAGCCTCGTACTTGTCAACCTTCTCGGTTACTTCTTAAAAAAACACAATCAAATTCATGAGACATGATTTCTCACCTTATTGACTATCCCTAATTATCCTTTATCTGTCCAAATGTAAACATATATCATCTCTCAGAATCTTCTCTAGTAACCTACCTACCACAGATGTTAGGCTCACTGCTCTACGGTATATTTCCCAGGATTTTCCTTGCAATCCTTCTTAAATAGAGGCACAACATTAGCAACATCATCCGGCACCTCACCAATCTCTCAATATAATTCATATACCACTTTTATGTAGTGTGTTCAATCAGGTAACATGTACCTGATGAACACACTATATATAAAATCTGAAAGACCATGCTAAACACGGAGTCTGGAGAAGGGTTCTGATCTGATACAATGTCTGCCCAATTCCTCCACGGTTGCCATCTGACACGTTGAATTCTTCCAACACTTTATATTTTGCTTAAGATTCCAACATCTGCTATCTTCTGTGTCTCTATGATAAACATTAATTAATTAGATTTGAGTGTGCAGGTCTGGTTACCATAATGCAGGACAGATGTGATGGCACAATGAAAGATGAGAGGAGATTCACAAGAGGTTGCTAGGGCTGGAAAATTACAGTTATGAAAAGAATCTATCTAGATTAGGGTTGTTTACTTTAGAATGAAGGAAGTGTGTAGTAAGGGGCGGCAGCATCTCCAGAGGACATGGATAGGCCTTGTTTCAGGTCGAGATACTTCTTCAGATTTCAAGTACAAGTTCACATTCATTGTCACATGCACCAATTGGTGTAATGATATTCGAGTTACCATACAGCCATACTAAGTGGAAAACAAAAATACATACAGCACATAAAATAAAGTTTAACATAAACATCCACCACATTGTAATCAACATTCCTACTGTGATAGAAGGCAATAAAGTTCAGTCATCTTCCTCCTTGTTCACCTGAGGTCAGGGCCTTTGAACCCTCCGCACTGCCGCTGCCTATGGTCCGCTTTTCAAGCCCTCTCGTCGGGATAATGGAATCTCCGGTGTCGGGATGGGTCGGAACACTCATGGAGCGGCATGGAGCTCCCGAGTCGGCCTCTTCTTACCGGAGAATGCGGGCTTCGCAGTGTTAGAAGGTCCTAACCTGAAATGTTATCTATCTACATCCTCCAGATATGTTGCCTGGCCTAATGAGTTACTCCAGCACTCCAGTTCTACACAAGATTCCATCACCTGCAGTTCCTTGCATCATCCTTCGGTAGAGTGGTTGACAAGCAGGGGACATCAATGAAAGGATGGGGAACAGTACGAGTGTCAACCAGAGGGACATTTATCACTGCCTCCTGGGTTGGTGGAGACCAGATCATGAGAAATATTTGAGGTGAAGCTAGATAAATATTTAAAAGATTAAGAAATTGGGGGCTATGTGGAACCAGCACAGCAGAGGAGTCGAGGCCTGCATAGATCAACCATGAGCAGCTGGAATAGAAACATAGAAACATAGAAAATAAGTGCAGGAGTAGGCCATTCGGCCTTTTGAGCCTGCACCGCCATTCAATATGATCATGGCTGATCATCCAACTCAGTATCCTGTACCTGCCTTCTCTCCATACCCCCTGATCCCTTTAGCCACAAGGGCCACATCTAACTCCCTCTTAAATATAGCCAATGAACTGGCCTCAACTACCTTCTGTGGCAGAGAGTTCCAGAGTGTTCCAATGGTGGAACACAGTGTATTCTTTGAAATCTACATGGATTTTTTAAATCTTCTGTCTGAATTTTATGAGGAGATAACAGAGTACTACATCTGATGTAGTCTACATGGATTTTAGCAAGATTTTTGCAAATGGACCATATGGTCAGAAAGACATAAACACTTGGAATGCCAGTGGCACAGCGGCTGGTTTCTGATTTGACCTGCATTTTTCAATGTCATGTATTTAACAATGCTTGGTCCATGTACACAACAAGTTGGATTTAAGATAATACTTCACTTTTGATCATCTTTGTTGGCTCAAAAGAAAAGAAAGCATTCAAATAATACATAGCTTCACCTTATAACAAAGGCATCCCAGTGTAGGCAGTGTCTGTGAGCTCATAAATAACCAAACTCATAAATAACTAGCTTACTTCCGAACCATAATCTCGAAGGCCTGAATATAATATATGGTTATGGACACCAGTGTGAGGCTAAATGGTCTGTTTCTAGTCATCCAGAAGCTCTGAAATGACTAGTGTCTTAATATGGTTCATTACACAAGGTGCTTGTGTCTCAAGCACCCATAGGTTTGTGCGCTGGGACCTTGTTAATAGTCTCACATCTTTATGTGTCCAGTGATAACTTCGCAAAAGATATATTTGTAAGTGTTTATAGCTGAGATGAAATCAGTTCATTGAACTGTGACTCCGTAGGGTTAAAAATACATAAAGTGTTCGTGTTTCTGAGATCCGAGGTAGACTAACGACACCATCTTGTGATGGTATGAGGATATGCACTATGTTTAAATTCTAGTTTTGCACCTATCTTATTCAGAGATAAAAGGATGTAGGGATCTCTTACTATTTTATATTCCCGGCTTTGAATCGCAATCTACCGCAGCGTGGTGAGCGAAATGACCATAAAACCAGTAGGTAATTGACTTTTACTGCTCCTTGAACAAGAAGAGCAATAAATGTCTTTGGGGATACAAGAGACTGCAGAGCCCTGAGCAATAAACAAAGCGCTGGAGGAACTCACCAGGTTAGGCAGCATCTGTGGAGGGAATGGACTGATGACGTTTCGTGTTGGGACTGGTGGAACAGGGGAGGTAAAGCTGGAGTAGGCCAGGGCAAAGCCTGGCAAGTGATAATGGATGCAGGTGGGGAGGGTGAGTTGATTGGCAAATGGCTGGAGATAATGACAAAGGCTGGAGGTCAAATTGAGATAAACTAATGTCAGATAAGGTAAGATAGTCAAATGTAAAGCCTGAGAGAGAGAGATAGAGAGAGAGAAGGATGGTAATGGTACAGGCGACAATGGAAAATGGGTGGATACAAGGGAAATGGGAGAGCTGGAGAGGGGAGGGGTGGGATATAGAGAAGGGGAAAAGGTTCAGTCATAGGGAGAGTGAAGAACCGTGCACATCAGGGAGGGTCAATGGGCGGGCGGAGGAGAAGGGTGGGTATGGCAATGTTACTTGCAATGCCATATTGGGGAATTCAATATTCATGCTGTTGGGTTGTAAGCTACGCGGCAGAATTTCTGTTCTTCCAGTTTGCATGTGCAGTCTAGCAGTGGAGGAAGCCAAGGACTGAATGGTCAGTGTAGGAATGGGAAGACGAGTTAAAATGGCTAGCAACTGGTAGCTCCAGCTTGCCTTGGCGGACAGAGCACATGGGTATGGTGAAAAGGTCACCCAGTCTAAGCCTGTTCTTGCTGATGTAGAGGAGGCCAATTCAGCAGCACCAAAGAGACGTTTCGTGTTGGGACTGGTGGAGCAGGGGAGGGAAAGCTTGAAAAGAGAAGTAGGTTCAGGCAAAGGTTGGAAGGTATGCATCCAAATCTCTGTCTCACCCAGAAGAGTTGTGGGGATCCCTGTACGGAAATGAGAGGAGGTGTAGGGACAGGTGTTACATCTATATAAATATCCTTATCCTTATTATAAAACTTTGATCTTGTTTGTGAGTGCGAGTGAGTGAGTGAGTGTATTTATTTGTTTGTGTGTTGTCACATCTTCTCAAAAAAATTACGCGCTAACGGTAAAACTTTTACATATTCGGGTAGAGATTTACCCCCTGGAGTCCGAAATCGCCTTATCTGAAAATGTTGTGCTTTATTTCTTGAAGTATTAATGAAAATGTTCACAAACCCGATCAAACTTTGAAATCAAAAAGCCTGTTTTTCGCTGATGACTTCACAATGGATTTGCCTGCCGCAGGCCGCCCCCCCCTCCCCGCCGCGCGTTGAGGGGACCGGACCCAATGGGTCCCACTTGGTCTAGTATAATATTAAAAATTTCTATAGATATCTGAAGGGGAAGAGATTAATGAAGACAAATTTAGTCCCTTTACAGTCAGAAACAGGTGAATTTATAAAGGGAAACAAGGAAATGACAGACCAGTTAAACAAGTACTTTTGTTCCGTCTTCACTAAGGAAGATACAAACAATTTCCCAGAAATACTAGGGGACAGAGGATCTAGTGGGAGGGAGGAACTGAAGTAAATCCACATTAATCAGGAAATGGTGTTAGGTAAACTGTTGGAACTGAAGGCAGATAAATCCCTAGGGCCTGGTGGTCTGCATTCCAGAGTACTCAATGAGGTGGCCATAGAAATTGTGGATGCATTGGTGATCATTTTCAAATGTTCTTTAGCTCTGGATCAGTTCCTGTGGACTGAAGGGTAGCTGTCATAACCCAAATTTTTAAGAAAGGTGGGAGAGAGAAAACAGAGAATTATAGACCAGTTAGCCTGACATCGGTAGTGGGGAAGATGCTCGAGTCGATTATTAAAGATGTAATAGCAGCGCATTTGGAAAGCAGTGACAAGATCGGTCAAAGATAGATTCCCCTCTTCTACCATAGATGAGGCTCTCACCAGGGTCTCTTCTCTACCCCACGACTCTGCTCCCACTCCCCATCCCCCCACTCGTAACAAGGTCAGAGTCCCCCTTGTCCTCACCTTCCACCCTACCAGCTGTCACATACAACAAATAATCCTCCGACATTTTCGCCACCTCCAACATGATCCCACGTGCCACATCTTCCCATCTCCTCCCCTGTCTGCTTTCCGCAGAGACCGCTCCCTCCGTAACTCCCTGGTCAATTCGTCCCTTCCCACCCGAACCACCCCCTCTCCAGGCACTTTCCCTTGCAACCGCAAGAAATGCTACACTTGTCACTTTACCTCCCCCCTTGACTCCATCCAAGCAGTCTTTCCAGGTGCGGCAGAGGTTCATCTGCAACTCCTCTAACCTCATCTATTGCATCTGCTGCTCGAGATGTCAGCTGCTCTTCATCGGTGAGACCAAGCATAGGCTTGGTGATCGCTTCGCCGAACACCTCCGCTCGGTTCGCAATAACCAACCTGATCTCTCAGCACTTCAACGCCCCCTCCCATTCCGAATCATCCCTTTCTGTCCTGGGCCTCCTCCACGGCCAGAGTGAGGACCACTGTAAATTGGAGGAGCAGCACCTCATATTTCACTTGGCCAGTTTACATCCCAGCCGTATGAACATTGACTTCTCTAATTTCAGGTTGTCCTTTCTTTCTCCTCCCATTCTCAGCTCTCCCTCAGCCCTCTGGCTCCACCTCTTCCTTCCTTTCTTCCTCCCACCCCCCCTCACATCAGTCTGAAGAAGGGTTTCGGCCCGAAACGTTGCCTATTTCCTTCGCTCCATAGATGCTGCCTCACCCGCTGAGTTTCTCCAGCATTTTTGTCTACCTTCGGTCAAAGACAGCATGGATTTATGAAGGGGAAATCCTGCTTGACTTATCTTCTGGAATTTTTTGAGGATGTAACAAGTAGAATGGATAAGGGAGAGCCAGTGGATGTGGTGTTTCTGGATTTTCAAAAAGCCAGGGACGAATTGACCAGGGAGTTACGGAGGGAGCGGTCTCTGCGGAAAGCAGACAGGGGAGGAGATGGGAAGATGTGGCAGGTGGGATCATGTTGGAGGTGGCGAAAATGTCGGAGGATTATTTGTTGTATGTGACAGCTGGTAGGGTGGAAGGTGAGGACAAAGTCCCACACAAGGGATTAGTGTGCAAAATGGTAGAACATGGTACTAAGGGTAGGGTATTGACAGGAAGGAAAGAGTAGGAATTAAGAATGGCAGGCGGTGAATAGTGGGGTGCCGCAAGACTCGTTCCTGGGATCCCAGTTATTTACAATATATAACAATTTAGATGAAGGAGTTAAATGTAAAATCTCTCATTTGCAGATGACACAAAGCTGGATGGCATTGTGAGCTGCGAGGAGTATACTATTAGGCTGCAGAGTGACTTGGATAGGTTGGATGATGCATGGCAGATGCAGTATAATGTGGATAAATGTGAGGTTATCCACTTTGTTGGCAAAAACAATAAAGCAGATTATTATCTGAATGGTGTCACATTAGGAAAAGGAGAGGTGCAACGAGACCTGGGTGTCCTTGTACATCAGTTACTGAAAGTAAGCATGCAGGTACAGCAGGCAGTGAAGTAAGCAAATGGCATGTTGGCCTTCATAGTGAGAGGATTTGAGTATAGGAGCAAGGAGGTCCTACTGCAGTTGTACAGGGCCCTGGTGAGACCACACCTGTATTGTTGTGTGTAGCTTCGGTCTCTTAATTTGAGGAAGGACATTCTTGCTACTGAGGGAATGCAGCATAAGTTAAGCCAGGTTAATTCACGGGATGGCGGGACTGACATACGATGAATGAATGGATCGACTCGGCTTATATTCCCTGGAATTTAGAAGGATGTGAGGGGATCTTATAGAAACATATAACATTCTCATGGGATTGGACAGGCTTGATGCAGGAAAAATCTTCCAGATGTTCGGAGAGTCCAGAACCAGGGGTTACAGTTTAAGAATAAGGGCTAGGCTATTTAGGACTGAGATGAGGAAAAGCTTTTTCACCCAGGGAGTTGTGAATCTGTGGAATTCTCAGGCAGTGGAGGCCAATTCACAATACAATACAATACCGTTTATTTGTCATTTGAACCTCACATGAAGTTCAAACTAAATTTGGTTTTCTGAAGTCATACAAGAAAAGAACCAAGACACACACCAACACAATTTACACAAACATCCATCACAGTGAATCTCCTCCTCACTGTGATGGAAGGCAAAGTCTTGTCTCTCCCCTGCTCTCCATTCCTCTCCCGAAGTCAAAGTCAAAGCCCCTGGCGGGCGCTAGCAAGTCCCACGGCCACTTAAAGCCGCACTGGATGCATTCAAGACAGTGTTAGATATAGCTCTTAAGGATAACTGAATCAAGGGATATGGGAGAAAGTAGGAATGGGGTACTGATTTTGGATGATCAGCCATGATCATATTGAATGGCAGTGCTGGCTCCAAGGGCCGAATGGCCTACTCCTGCGCCTATTTTCTACATTTCTATCTCTTGTGCTTGCAGGGGATTATGCCTGGGGAGGGAGAAGATTGGGTGGGAAAGGAAAACAAGGAGTTGCAGAGAGCGTGGTCTCTACGGAAATTAGAAAGGGGTGGGATGGGAGGATGTGACTGGTGGTTTGATCACACGGAAGGTGGCGGAAATGTCGGAGAATTATGTGTTGGATGCTGAGGCTGGTGGGATGAAAGATGAGGACCAGGGGAGCTCTGCTCTTGTTCTGTCTGGGAGGAGGGGAAGCAAGAGCAGGACTGTGGGAAACAGAGAAGATACAGCAGGGGGTGGGGGGGGGGGGGGGGGGGGGGGGACCTTGTTTGTTGAAGAAACAGGATATCCCGGATGCCCTAGAGTGGATCTACCTTCTGTGGCAGAGAGTTCGAGAGTGTTCCAATGGTGGAACACAGTGTATTCTTTGAAATCTACATGGATTTTTTAAATCTTCTGTCTGAATTTTATGAGGAGATAACAGAGTACTACATCTGATGTAGTCTACATGGATTTTAGCAAGATTTTTGCAAATGGACCATATGGTCAGAAAGACATAAACACTTGGAATGCCAGTGGCACTGCGGCTGGTTTCTGATTTGACCTGCATTTTTCAATGTCATGTATTTAACAATGCTTGGTCCATGTACACAACAAGTTGGATTTAAGATAATACTTCACTTTTGATCATCTTTGTTGGCTCAAAAGAAAAGAAAGCATTCAAATAATACATAGCTTCACCTTATAACAAAGGCATCCCAGTGTAGGCAGTGTCTGTGAGCTCATAAATAACCAAACTCATAAATAACTAGCTTACTTCCGAACCATCATCTCAAAGGCCTGAATATAATATATGGTTATAGACACCAGTGTGAGGCTAAATGGTCTGTTTCTTGTCATCCAGAAGCTCTGAAATGACTAGTGTCTTAATATGGTTCGTTACACAAGGTGCTTGTGTCTCAAGCACCCATAGGTTTGTGCGCTGGGACCTTGTTAATAGTCTCACATCTTTATGTGTCCAGTGATAACTTCGCAAAAGATATATTTGTAAGTGTTTATAGCTGAGATGAAATCAGTTCATTGAACTGTGAATCCATAGGGTTAAAAATACATAAAGTGTTCGTGTTTCTGAGGTCCGAGGTAGACTAACGACACCATCTTGTGATGGTATGAGGATATGCACTATGTTTAAATTCTAGTTTTGCATCTATCTTATTCAGAGATAAAAGGATGTAGGGATCTCTTACTATTTTATATTCCCGGCTTTGAATCGCAATCTACCGCAGCGTGGTGAGCGAAATGACCATAAAACCAGTAGGTAATTGACTTTTTCTGCTCCTTGAACAAGAAGAGCAATAAATGTCTTTGGGGATACAAGAGACTGCAGAGCCCTGAGCAATAAACAAAGCGCTGGAGGAGCTCACCAGGTTAGGCAGCATCTGTGGAGGGAATGGACTGATGACGTTTCGTGTTGGGACTGGTGGAACAGGGGAGGTAAAGCTGGAAAAGAGAAGTAGGCCAGGGCAAAGCCTGGCAAGTGCTAATGGATGCAGGTGGGGAGGGTGAGTTGATTGGCAAATGGCTGGAGATAATGACAAAGGCTGGAGGTCAAATTGAGATAAACTAATGTCAGATAAGGTAAGATAGTCAAATGTAAAGCCTGAGAGAGAGAGAGAGAGATAGAGAGAGAGAGAAGGATGGTAATGGTACAGGCGACAATGGAAAATGGGTGGATACAAGGGAAATGGGAGAGCTGGAGAGGGGAGGGGTGGGATATAGAGAAGGGGAAAAGGTTCAGTCATAGGGAGAGTGAAGAACCGTGCACATCAGGGAGAGTCAATGGGCGGGCGGAGGAGAAGGGTGGGCATGGCAATGTTACTTGCAATGCCATATTGGGGAATTCAATATTCATGCTGTTGGGTTGTGAGCTACGCGGCAGAATTTCTGTTCTTCCAGTTTGCATGTGCAGTCTAGCAGTGGAGGAAGCCAAGGACTGAATGGTCAGTGTAGGAATGGGAAGACGAGTTAAAATGGCTAGCAACTGGTAGCTCCAGCTTGCCTTGGCGGACAGAGCACATGGGTATGGTGAAAAGGTCACCCAGTCTAAGCCTGTTCTTGCTGATGTAGAGGAGGCCAATTCAGCAGCACCAAAGAGACGTTTCGTGTTGGGACTGGTGGAGCAGGGGAGGGAAAGCTTGAAAAGAGAAGTAGGTTCAGGCATAGGTTGGAAGGTATGCATCCAAATCTCTGTCTCACCCAGAAGAGTTGTGGGGATCCCTGTACGGAAATGAGAGGAGGTGTAGGGACAGGTGTTACATCTATATAAATGTCCTTATCCTTATTATAAAACTTTGATCTTGTTTGTGAGTGCGAGTGAGTGAGTGAGTGTATTTATTTGTTTGTGTGTTGTCACATCGTCTCAAAAAAATTACGCACTAACGGTAAAATTTTAACATATTCGGGTAGAGATTTACCCCCTGGAGTCCGAAATCGCCTTATCTGAAAATGTTGTGCTTTATTTCTTGAAGTATTAATGAAAATGTTCACAAACCCGATCAAACTTTGAAATCAAAAAGCCTGTTTTTCGCTGATGACTTCACAATGGATCTGCCTGCCGCAGGCCGCCCCCCTCCCCGCCGCGCGTTGAGTGGACCGGACCCAACGGGTCCCACTTGGTCTAGTATAATATAAAAAAATTCTATAGATATCTGAAGGGGAAAAGATTAATGAAGACAAATTTAGTCCCTTTACAGTCAGAAACAGGTGAATTTATAAAGGGAAACAAGGAAATGACAGACCAGTTAAACAAGTACTTTTGTTCCGTCTTCAGTAAGGAAGACACAAACAATTTCCCAGAAATACTAGGGGACAGAGGATCTAGTGGGAGGGAGGAACTGAAGTAAATCCACATTAATCAGGAAATGGTGTTAGGTAAACTGTTGGAACTGAAGGCAGATAAATCCCTAGGGCCTGGTGGTCTGCATTCCAGAGTACTCAATGAGGTGGCCATAGAAATTGTGGATGTATTGGTGATCATTTTCAAATGTTCTTTAGCTCTGGATCAGTTCCTGTGGACTGAAGGGTAGCTGTCATAACCCAAATTTTTAAGAAAGGTGGGAGAGAGAAAACAGAGAATTATAGACCAGTTAGCCTGACATCGGTAGTGGGGAAGATGCTCGAGTCGATTATTAAAGATGTAATAGCAGTGCATTTGGAAAGCAGTGACAAGATCGGTCAAAGATAGATTCCCCTCTTCTACCATAGATGAGGCTCTCACCAGGGTCTCTTCTCTACCCCACGACTCTGCTCCCACTCCCCATCCCCCCACTCGTAACAAGGTCAGAGTCCCCCTTGTCCTCACCTTCCACCCTACCAGCTGTCACATACAACAAATAATCCTCCGACATTTTCGCCACCTCCAACATGATCCCACGTGCCACATCTTCCCATCTCCTCCCCTGTCTGCTTTCCGCAGAGACCGCTCCCTCCGTAACTCCCTGGTCAATTCGTCCCTTCCCACCCGAACCACCCCCTCTCCGGGCACTTTCCCTTGCAACCGCAAGAAATGCTACACTTGTCACTTTACCTCCCCCCTTGACTCCATCCAAGCAGTCTTTCCAGGTGCGGCAGAGGTTCATCTGCAACTCCTCTAACCTCATCTATTGCATCTGCTGCTCGAGATGTCAGCTGCTCTTCATCGGTGAGACCAAGCATAGGCTTGGTGATCGCTTCGCCGAACACCTCCGCTCGGTTCGCAATAACCAACCTGATCTCTCAGCACTTCAACGCCCCCTCCCATTCCGAATCCAACCTTTCTGTCCTGGGCCTCCTCCACGGCCAGAGTGAGGACCACTGTAAATTGGAGGAGCAGCACCTCATATTTCACTTGGCCAGTTTACACCCCAGCCGTATGAACATTGACTTCTCTAATTTCAGGTTGTCCTTTCTTTCTCCTCCCATTCTCAGCTCTCCCTCAGCCCTCTGGCTCCACCTCTTCCTTCCTTTCTTCCTCCCACCCCCCCCTCACATCAGTCTGAAGAAGGGTTTCGACCCGAAACGTTGCCTATTTCCTTCGCTCCATAGATGCTGCCTCACCCGCTGAGTTCTCCAGCATTTTTGTCTACCTTCGGTCAAAGACAGCATGGATTTATGAAGGGGAAATCCTGCTTGACTTATCTTCTGGAATTTTTTGAGGATGTAACAAGTAGAATGGATAAGGGAGAGCCAGTGGATGTGGTGTTTCTGGATTTTCAAAAAGCCAGGGACGAATTGACCAGGGAGTTACGGAGGGAGCGGTCTCTGCGGAAAGCAGACAGGGGAGGAGATGGGAAGATGTGGCAGGTGGGATCATGTTGGAGGTGGCGAAAATGTCGGAGGATTATTTGTTGTATGTGACAGCTGGTAGGGTGGAAGGTGAGGACAAGGTCCCACACAAGGGATTAGTGTGCAAAATGGTAGAACATGGTACTAGGGGTAGGGTATTGACAGGAAGGAAAGAGTAGGAATTAAGAATGGCAGGCGGTGAATAGTGGGGTGCCGCAAGACTCGTTCCTGGGATCCCAGTTATTTACAATATATAACAATTTAGATGAAGGAGTTAAATGTAAAATCTCTCATTTGCAGATGACACAAAGCTGGATGGCATTGTGAGCTGCGAGGAGTATACTATTAGGCTGCAGAGTGACTTGGATAGGTTGGATGATGCATGGCAGATGCAGTATAATGTGGATAAATGTGAGGTTATCCACTTTGTTGGCAAAAACAATAAAGCAGATTATTATCTGAATGGCGTCACATTAGGAAAAGGAGAGGTGCAACGAGACCTGGGTGTCCTTGTACATCAGTTACTGAAAGTAAGCATGCAGGTACAGCAGGCAGTGAAGTAAGCAAATGGCATGTTGGCCTTCATAGTGAGAGGATTTGAGTATAGGAGCAAGGAGGTCCTACTGCAGTTGTACAGGGCCCTGGTGAGACCACACCTGTAGTGTTGTGTGTAGCTTCGGTCTCTTAATTTGAGGAAGGACATTCTTGCTACTGAGGGAATGCAGCATAAGTTAAGCCAGGTTAATTCACGGGATGGCGGGACTGACATACGATGAATGAATGGATCGACTCGGCTTATATTCACTGGAATTTAGAAGGATGTGAGGGGATCTTATAGAAACATATAACATTCTCATGGGATTGGACAGGCTTGATGCAGGAACAATCTTCCAGATGTTCGGAGAGTCCAGAACCAGGGGTTACAGTTTAAGAATAAGGGCTAGGCTATTTAGGGCTGAGATGAGGAAAAGCTTTTTCACCCAGGGAGTTGTGAATCTGTGGAATTCTCAGGCAGTGGAGGCCAATTCACAATACAATACAATACAATACAATACAATACAATACAATACCGTTTATTTGTCATTAGAACCTCACATGAAGTTCAAACGAAATCTGGTTTTCTGAAGTCATACAAGAAAAGAACCAAGACACACACCAACACAATTTACACAAACATCCATCACAGTGAATCTCCTCCTCACTGTGATGGAAGGCAAAGTCTTGTCTCTCCCCTGCTCTCCATTCCTCTCCCGAAGTCAAAGTCAAAGCCCCTGGCGGGCGCTAGCAAGTCCCACGGCCACTTAAAGCCGCACTGGATGCATTCAGACAGTGTTAGATATAGCTCTTAAGGATAACTGAATCAAGGGATATGGGAGAAAGTAGGAATGGGGTACTGATTTTGGATGATCAGCCATGATCATATTGAATGGCAGTGCTGGCTCCAAGGGCCGAATGGCCTACTCCTGCGCCTATTTTCTACATTTCTATCTCTTGTGCTTGCAGGGGATTATGCCTGGGGAGGGAGAAGATTGGGTGGGAAAGGAAAACAAGGAGTTGCAGAGAGCGTGGTCTCTACGGAAATTAGAAAGGGGTGGGATGGGAAGATGTGACTGGTGGTTTGATCACACTGAAGGTGGCGGAAATGTCGGAGAATTATGTGTTGGATGCTGAGGCTGGTGGGATGAAAGATGAGGACCAGGGGAGCTCTGCTCTTGTTCTGTCTGGGAGGAGGGGAAGCAAGAGCAGGACTGTGGGAAACAGAGAAGATACAGCAGGGGGTGGGGGACCTTGTTTGTCGAAGAAACAGGATATCCCGGATGCCCTAGAGTGGAAAGTGATGTCTTATATAATGATAGAAGGAACCTCTCCCGACAAGCAATACAATGTGCATTCATCCTATGTCTAATTGATATGGTGAATGCCTCAATGAGCACGCTGATGTGGAAGATGAATCAGCTATGTTCCAGCACTTTGTTTTTAACTAAAGATTCTACCATCTGTAGTCTCTTGTGTCTAAGTACATGAATGTGTAGATTAATACAAAGCCTGTGGTGCCCTCTTGTGGACCAGCACCAATTAATGAAAAAACCAACAGAAGATAGACACAAATTGCTGGAGAAACTCAGTGGACCAGGCAGCATTTCTGGAGAAAATAGGCGATGTTACGAGTCGACCCGATACGTCACCTATTTCTTTTCACCAGAGATGCTGCCTGACCCGCTGAGTTACTCCAGCAATGTGTCTATTGGTGTTAACCAGCATCTGCAGTTCTTTCTACACAAAAAAAAAAAATAATAGCAGGCTGATTGGTCCTTGTGTAAAATATAATTTTTTATTTTTTTTCCATCCTGAAATAATTCACAATCATGTCCTCATCTTCGGATATTTACGTGTATTTGTATTAACATCAGTGCACCCTTTGCCATTTTTGTCCTAACATTCTGAGCTAAAAATAGAAACACTCAGTAAAGGCAGAGAGTGAAAGAATCAATGTCCCAGCTTGTGCACCTTCTGTTCGACTGGGAAAGAGAAAAAACAAGTTAGTTTTATGTCTGGGAATGCGGGGGGAGGAATGGATAAAACAAATGGAATATCTCTGATAGAAGCAGGGATGCTATGGAGGAGCCAGATGAGTTCAGAAGGTTGACTCACTGATGATAAATTTAGATACAGGGAACATGAACAAAGGATATAAAAGCAGTGAGCTGAGGGCAGTTTAAAAAAGTGACGGACTTTGTCATAAGGTCATAAGCGACTACAGAGGAACATAAAAGCTGCTATAAGTTGTGCTGCAAAATTCTGCTTGAATTCAATCTATATGTTTGTGGATGACACTACTGGAGTGAGTTGGATCTCAAACAATGAAGGGACAGAGTGCAGGAAGGAGAAGGAGAGATGACTAACACGGTGTCAAGACAACAATGTCTACTTCAATGTGAGCGAGATGAAGGAGCTGGTTATTGACTTCAGGAAGCATGGTGGAGCACATGCCTCAATCTGCATCAATGGCACAAAGTCAAATGGTTGAGTGCTTCAAGTTCCTCGGTGTAAATATTACAAATATTGTTTCGTTGAATAACCATGTTGAAGCTAAAAAAGCACACCAACACCTCGATATCCTCAAGAGAATAGGGAAATTCAGCATGTATCCAATGACTCTCACCACTTCTACCGATGCACCATTGAAAGCATACTATCGGTTTGCATAGCAATTTTGTTTGGAAGCAGCTTTGCACAAAAAATGCAAGAAATTGCAGAGTATTGAATGTAGCCCAGTTCATCACACTGACCAGATTTCCCACCATTGACTTAATCTACACCTCATGCTGCCTTGGGAAAGCAACCAACTAGGACCTTTTCACCATGATCATTCCCTCTTCTCTCTGCTCCTGTTGGGCCTTCGAAACCTTGAACTCACATATCACCAGACTCAGGAACAGCATTTTCCCCTCAGTTATCAGACTTCTGAATGGTTCTCCCATAAGCAAGAGTATAGTCCCAATCTCCCAACCTACCTCCTTGCAAACATTGAACATGCAGTACATGTGTTAATAATAAACAAATATGAATGCCAAGCTGAATAAAAAGGAAATTGCCAGAAAGCTAGGCAGTGTTAGAAAAGACAGAAAAATAAGCCAATGTTACAGATAGGTGACTTATAACAATTATGTTACAAACAGAAAGATTTACCTGTAGTTATGGAATTTAATATTGAGACAGGAAGACTGCAACATGCCCAGATGGAAGATGAGGTGTTGTCCACCAACATAGGTCCACAAGAGTGCGCCACATGCTTTGTATTAAGCTGCATATGAATTTATTCAGGACCTTGTTAAAAAAGTGCAACAAACCACAGACAGATTGGTCAGAGTGGGAGTCGGTTGGAGAAAGTGATAAGTGTCATTTCACATAGTTTTGTGGAAAAGTGTAAGGAGAAAGAGAATGGTTGGTAGAGATAGAAGAGGATGCCAGAGAGAGGGAACAGTCCTATTGGAAGGGTAAGAGAGGCGACAAATATGTCCAGTGGTGGAATCTCATTGAAGGTAGCAGAACCTGTCGAGGATGACCCAAGGTAGGTTAGAGGAAAAGTAAGGATTGGAGGAACCTATCCTTGCTCAGTCTGGGAGACGGGGTGAGAACAGAGTTGTGGGAAATGTGAGTTCTGTGGACAAGGACTCAGTGGACTCTGATGAGTTAAGTTACACAAAATCAAAAGACTGGGGTAAACCAGTGGATCCATCTAACATATTCAATTCTTCTAGACATCACCATCCTCATTCACTCTCCCTAGCCTACTCCCTTGTGTCATTAAACCTCCTGGAAGAGGCAGAGATATATCCAGTCCAACTATATACTGAATCTATCATTTCTATAACAATTACTTGAACATCCTTACAAAGACTGGAATGATGAACATATTCTTTGTGTGTTTCTTGGCAAGACACGTAATGTGCATACTGTAAGTGTAAAGGGAGCAATTAAATTAGGAAAGCGGATCAAAACCTCAACAAGGCCTTTGCTTATTTAGGAGAATAACGAGTGATTTGATTCAAATCTGTAAAATTCTCAGGGAATTTTTGAGATTGGACAGTGTGAGGTATTTTCTCTTGGGTGGGAGTTTAGAACACGGGCCACAGCCTCAGATAGGATGAAGGTAGACCACAAAGTGTCTACAAAGACACAATAGCTCGGCAGCATCTACGGAGAAAAAGGACGGGTGACGTTTCAGCTCGGGACCCTTCTTCAGACTGAAAGCAGTTCTTTTCTACAAACCAGCATCTACAGTTCCTTTCTACACGACTCAGAATAGGGTCCTTGCCCCTTACGGCAGAGATTGTGCATTTGCCTCGCAGGTTTTCACCCAGAGAGTTGTGAATTTGTGGAATTCCCTGCCACAGAGGGCAGTGCAGGCCAAGTCACTGGATGGATTTAAGAGAGAGTTAGATGGAGCTCTAGGGGCTAGTGGAATCAAGGGATATGGGGAGAAGGTAGGCACGGGTTATTGATTGGAGACGATCAGTCATGATCACAATGAATGGCGGTGCTGGCTCGAAGGGTCGAATGGCCTCCTCCTGCACTTATTTTCTGTTTGTGAAGCTCTGGAACTGTAGACTGTGGATGGTGAGCATAATTAACCATATTAATGGCAGAGGCAGATAAATCATTGGATTAGAAGGGCAGAAAAGCTTGTGGGCCATGAATAGCAAAAGAGGTTTGCATTCAATGGATCATCCATCGCAGTTTCTGTTACCAACATTGCACCCCCCCCCCCCGTACTGAAGTGAGCAGAATTACAATAGACCCAATCCTTATAAATACAATGCAATCAGCTTTCATATAAATCACATGATCACATCATGTTTAAGAAAGAACTGCAGATGCTGGAAAAATTGAAGATAGACAAAAATGCTGCAGAAACTCAGCGGGTGAGGCAGCATCTATGGAGGAAGGAATAGGCGACATTTCGGGTTGCCTATTAAACGTTGCCTATTCCTTCTCTCCATAAATACTGCCTCACCCGCTGAGTTTCTCCAGCATTTTTATCCATGATCACATTATGTGGTCAGGCAGCTTGTCCAGAATGTCACATGAACAAAAGCTTTCGACATATGACTATTTCATGCCCGTGTGACACAACAGATGACATTTAGGGAAGACACTTATGAGTTTGTGAGGAACTAGTGACCAGGAACTTGCATCTCAATGTACATTTATCCCATTTTTTTATTTTCAGTATTGGCTTTTGTACAATGTCAAATAAATTATAATCTAACTTTTAATAATAATCTTTGATTGTTGTACATGGTCAAAGCACTAGGGGGCAACAGTTTGCATGTTGAAAGCCAAGCAAACTGGTGGCTGGATAAGAGCTGCAATAACGTGATCATAAGTCAGTTGTAAAGCACAGACACAGGCCCTTTGGCCCAACTGGTCCCTGCTGACCCGAGCTAGTTCCATTTCCCTGCATTTGGCCTATATCCCTCTGAACCTTTCCTGTTCATGTCCTTGTCTTAGTTCAGTTTATTTTAGTTTAGAGATACAGTGCGGAAACAGGCCCTTTGGCCCCCCGGGTCTGCGCCGACCAGTGATCCCCACACATTAACACTATCCTACACCCACTAGGGACAATCTTTACATTTACCAAGTCAATTAACCTACAAACCTGTACGTCTTTGGAGAGTGGGAGGAAACCGTAGATCTCAGAGAAAACCCACGCAGGTCACAGGGAGAACATACAATCTGCTTACAGACAACACCCGCAGTTGGGATCGACCCCGGGTCTCCGGCGCTGCATTCGCTGTAAGGTAGCAATTCTACTGCTGTGCCACTGTGACCACCCTAATCAAAATGCAAAAGAACATGAAAGGCAACCAGTTGTCTCACGAACTGTATCGGTGCTAATCTAGTTTAAAGTATTATTAACTTCATCATTAGTAAGTAAATTAGTGTTTTGTTCCCATTCATTCAGCAAATTCGTTAACAAGGTCAGCCGCAATATTACCATGGAAGAAAGACGTTCAAGAGATGTTAGAGAAACAAGAAACTGCAGATGCTGGAATCTTGAGCAAAAAAAGTGGTGGAGGAACTCAATGGGCCAGGCAGCATCTGTGGAGGGAATGGACAGGCAACATTTCAGTCGGGACCTTTCTTCACTGATAATAGAGGGGAGAAAGTTGGAAAAGAGGTGGAGGTGGGACAAACCTTGCCAAGTGATAGGTGGATAAAGGGGAGGGAGGGTGATTGGCAGATGGGTGGAGTAAGCAACAATGGTTAGAGATGAAAAGGCAAAATGGTGTTAGAGAAGGGTAAAAATGAAATTTAAACCAAAGGGAGATATGGGTGGAGAAGGGGGGGGGGGGTGGAGTAGAGATGGGGGTGGAGATGAAAGAAGGATAAAGGGTGATTAGGGTTGGAAGACGAGTGTACCAAAAAGGGGAAGTTTGTCGTTTGATTAGTACACGTGTCAGAGGTTATGGGGAGAAGGCACGAGAATGGGATTAGGAGGGAGACAGATTAGCCATGATTGAATGGCGGAGTAGACTTGATGGGCCAAATGGCCTAATTCTTCTCCTATCATTTATGATCTTACGAAGGGAACATATTGACGGGGGGGCGGGGGAGCGAGTAGGGGAACAGTGGGAGAAATGGGACTGCACAGGCGTGGGGTGGGGTACGGGACAGGAAGAGTGGGTAGGGGCTATTATTTGAAGTTTAAAAATTCAACCCTTTGGTTGTAAAGGTGAGATATTTAGGGCACAAGTGGTCCCGAGGGTTACTATTTTTAAGCACTGCAGCGTTAACAAAATCACTTCCCTGTGTGAAATATTAGACCCTGGACTATCCCACTCCCATTGATAGCGGGAGAAGCCACTTTGTGTCGCCTTCCCCGGCGGTACTGGATGAGTTGCAGAATAAATCACACCTTCTCCTCGCCTTGGGGGCAGTTTTATTGCACTCATCATGTATAGGTTAGTAAAGTGGAGGAAGGAGCCGCAGATGGCTGTTTATACCGAAGACACAAAATGCTGGAGTAACTCAGTGGGACAGTGGCATATCTGGAGAGGAAAAACGTCTAGACTCGAAACGTCACCCATTCCTTCTCTCCAGAGATGCTGCTTGGCCCACTGAGTTACTCCAGCATTTTGTGTCCTATCTTTGGGCTGGTAATGGCCCAGTCTGGTCATAGCTGAGGACTCCTTAGACCTAAGAACCTTTGCCCACACACACACACACACACACACACACGTGTGTGGGCAAAGGTTCTTAGGTCTAAGGAGTGTGCGTGTGTGTGTGTGTGCTCAAGAGTTTGATTTAGCTCTCAGGGCTAAGGGAATCAAGGGATATGGGGAAAAAGACAGAACAGGGTACTGATTTTGGGTGATCAGCTATGATCATATTGAATGGCGGTGCTGGCTCGATAGCCTACTCCTGCACCTATATTCTATGTTGAGGCAGAGAAATTCGACTGAAAATTGGCACAAAAAGCTGGAGTAACTCAGCGGAACAAGCAGCATCTCTGGAGAGAAGGAATGGGTGACGTTTCGGGTCGAGACCAATTCCACTGCTCCCTTCCCACGCCTAGGCACTCGGGGCGACCTGAAACAGATTCAGCCTGTCCAGCAGTTGCTGCCGAGCTGAACCGTACAACGGGACTCTCTGGGGAGTGGGCCCCACCAGCGCAGGTCTGCGTCCCCTCGATCTAGCCAACCCAGGCTTCGCCCTCATCGAGGGAGGGCGTAATCTATGACCAGCCGCAACTAAAGCACCCGGTCATGAAGTGTATGACTTCTCCCCGTCTGGCCAACGTGGAGGCTTCCAAGAACCGAATCCCCCGCTTCCCAGATCAACGCCGGTCACCGCACATGCATTCCCGCCTGAAAGCACCGGCCCTCCTACACGTCCACGTCCCAGTTCACCGCTCTTTACCAAGGATGACCCAGCCGCTCGAACCCACGATAACATCCAATAACTAGCTGAGCACATGGCGTTTCCCGTGAGAGCGGCTGTCAGGCAAAGATAATACGCGACCCCCTTATGAAGAAAAGCCACACAAGACACCAGCACAATAGCAAAACACTCTTTGCTAATTGAGGCAAAGGTTAGAATCCAAGAGCCATGTTTAATAAATAAAACATTACAGAGTATATACACACAAGTGGAACAAAGTTTCAAGGATACATACGAGGAAGGGCTTCGACCATTCCACATTCTTGGTTCTTTGAAATGTTGTTGCTGGTCTTCTCTCAGAAGCTCACAGTGCACTCATCCATAAAGTAGGAAACACTACACTGGGTTGAATGGTTTAGTAGTGCTTTCTACTTTATGGATGACTGCACTGTCTATCAAAAGGTCCTCTTCCTCTTCTCTCCAAACGTCGTCCCGGACTTCTGCTTTGTCCGTCCACGCATTCTCCATTGAGACATCCGATCTAATGCCCATTTTAATTACACAATGCGGCTGTGTTTTTCCACTTTGATCAGTTAGTTGATTTCAAACGCGTCCCAAGGTCAGAGACCGTTTATTCCACGCGCCAATGTCCCAACTCCATGTGCACTTGTGCCCGTGGAATAAACTAAGGATTTTTTTTTTTTTTTTTTTTTTTTTTTTAAACGCTAATCTGCGGCCTAATCAAATTTATGTAACTTGTATGCGAAAAAAAAAATGGGCAATAGACAGTTCTCAGCCGACCTCCCCGGAGCCCAGTCAAGTCCAACCCGAAGGACCATCGGCCTCTAGACAACAGACCAGAGATCCATGCAATAGCAGAACTCCAAAGTTTGCTGATCAGAAACCGAGATATTCAGAGAGTTTGGCTTGACTGTCGGAGCTCCCATCTGGACCGGTTCTAAGCTACAAGCCCCTTCACAAGTTTAAACTTGCACCCAAGGTACAACGCTAGCAAATACATAACGGGCAATGGAGTTCACTAAACTATCGCCACCGATTGCAATCTTAGTAAATATTCAAAACGCGAAGCAACATACAATTTATACCCGAAATGAATACTAAACTAAAACTATTTTAACAATCGCACATGCACAACAATAAAGCTAGAACAATTACTTTATGCGTACAATATTGCATCTTAATAGACTCTAACGGAACGCAAAGACATGGTACCAAAGGGTGCAATTCCCTATTTCGCGACCTCCCTGCAAAGATCTTACCACTCCATTGCCTCTCCCTCTCTGCATGTAGGACTTCAACCGTCACTTCGCCGTATTTAACTCCACATTGGCACGTGATAAAACCACAGGAAACGTGCAATCTGCTTCCAACACGCCCAGAGGCCCGCTCAGAAAGTCAAAACTAAACTTTTCTAACGGTGCAAATCACACTGGGCTCCGAACACCTAATTTGGATATTGGTCTTGGTGACTTACTGCAGCGCCAGGTTCAGATATTTAAAAAAAGTAATTATCAACTTTTCCGTCCACGAACCATTCTTCCATCAGTCACTTCACCACGTGTGCTTAAATAAGCAAAATTAAAACTCGTACTTCAAATCCTTTCCACATTTTCTATAATAAATTTAATTAAAGTCCCCAGTCTTTTTTAAACTCTTTGAAGCACAGAGAATTGTTTGACTGATTAATCCCCCCCCCCACCCTTTTTACATGTCAGTAAAAGTTTTAGTGCATGAATGTGAAACAAAACATAAATCAGGTTGAACCATCATCTCCATCTCATCCATTACATTATGTGTGGAAGTGCTTTAGGTAATCATCACCGTAATGGTACAGAGAGCACATGACAATCTTTCACTTTGGACATTTGGTATGGTATAGTTGGGGCAAACTGCTGTAGATGTGCATTCAAAGAACAAAAAGGTATGATCTCATTTGTGTGATGATCTCCTTCATCTTTAAACAAATATTGTCCCCAAAGATCATCGCCAACAGCTCAACATGTCAAACGGTTGATACAGGGAACGATTGTTGCCATGAATAGGATGTAGAAATATGTGTATTTGGGATAGAGTCATAGTCATACAGCATGGAAACAGGCCCTTCGGCCCAACTTGCCCACACCGACTAACATGCCCCATCTACAATAGTCCCACCTGCCCGTGCTTGGCCCATAACCCTCTAAACCTATTCTATCCACGTACCTTGTCCAACTGTCTCTTAAATGTTATGATAGTACCTGCCTCAACTACCTCCTCTGACAGCTCGATCCATATATCCTCCAACCTTTTGTGTAAAAAAGTTACCCCTCAGGTTCCTATTAAATATTTCCCCCCTCACCTTCAACCTTTGTCCTCTTGTTCTTGATTCCCCTACTCTGGGCAAAAGACTCTGTGCATTTACCCAATCTATTCCTCTCATGATCTTCTACACCTCTATAAGATCACCCCTCATCCTCATGCACTCCAAGAAATAAAGTCCTAGCCTGCTCAACCACTCCCGATTGTTCAGGCCCTTGAGTCCTGGTAACATTCTTGGAAGTCTTCTCTGCACCTTTTCCAGCTTGACAACATCTTTCCTAAAATATGGTGACAAAATATGAACGCAATACTGTAAAAGTGGCCTCACTAATGTCTTATAGAACTGTAACATGGCCTCCCAACCTCTATACTCAATACTCTGACTGATGAAGGCCAATGTGCCGAAAGCCTTCTTGACCACCCTATCTATTTGTGATGCCACTTTCAAGGAACTATGTACCTGCACTCCTAGATGCTTCTGCTCCACAATACTCCCTGGAGCCTTGCCATTCACTGTGTAAGCCCTGTCCTTGTTAGACTGCCCAAATGCAACACCCCGCATTTCTCTGCATTAAATTCCACCAACCATTCCTGAGCCCACCTGCCTAAATGATCAGGATCCCTCTGTAATTTTTGACAATCTTCACTATCTACGATACCACCCACTTTAATGTCATGATGCCTAAACATCATCCTAACTCTCCGCAACTCTACAAGAATTGAAAATCACTTGAGGTATTGAATCAGCCTGGGTATACAGTATCTCCATTTCTCAAGCCAAATGTTCTGTATATCTTGATCTCTGGTCAATGGTGGCTTGTTATTCTGACATTCACAAGCATCTCATCTAACCTTGAATATTGTATTCGAGCTCTCAATGTGGCCTCCTCTATGGTGATGAGACCAAGCACTGATCAGCTGACCACTTTGTGAGTACCTGTGTTCTGTTTGCATGTCTAACTGGTGCTCGTGATTTCTAGTCATTACAGTGCCCGTCCCCATTCCCACACTGACCTATCTGTCCTCAGTCTCCTCCTATGCCAGGGTGAAACCAATGTAAACCAGAAGAACAGCACCTCATATTCCACCTCAGTAGTTTACAATGCAATAGCATGTATATTGAATTCTATGCCTTCAGGTAACCTCGGTCCCTCTATCCACCTTGATCCTCCTACACATACCCTTCTTTTGAACAATACACCACTCCCTCAACCAGCTTCTTCCTCACCCACACCATATGTCCATTGCCCATACACTGTTCTCCTCTGATCTCGTCCCCCCCATCCCAGTTCCCATCTGCCAAGCCCAGCTCTCTGACTTCGTCCCGTACTTCACCTTCCTTTCCCATCAGATTCCACCATCCTCAGCCTCTGGTTACCTCCAGCAATCACATCCTAGCCTCTGGGATGTTTATCTTGCCCCTCTCTCCCTCATCTGACTCCATCCCCCAATGCACCTCTCTTCACCTTGATTCGCCTCTTGTACATCAGCTGTTGCCCCACCCAACTCCTCTTTATTAATTTAGTTTAGTTTATCGTCACGTGAAAAGCTTTTTTGTTGTGTGCTATCCAGTCAGCGGAAAGACTTTACATTTATCCATATTATCTCCCCTTCTTTCTTTCAGCCCAGAGAAAGGGTCAACCAAAAAGGTTGACTGTCAATTTCACTCTAGCACCTACTTCAAACTTTTAATACGATTACAAGAAGACCCGGCTCATTAGAACTTTGACTGATAGCGTAGACTATAGAGAGGCACATACAAAGCAATATATAAAATAACAAATACTCAAATCTGGGAAGTTACAGACCTACTAGGCCAGATCAAGCAAGCTACTGAAGGGATGCTCTTGACATAGAAACATAGAAACATAAAAAATAGGTGCAGGAGTAGGCCATTCGGCCCTTCGAGCCTGCACCGCCGTTCAATATGATCATGGCTGATCATCCAACTCAGTATCCTGTACCTGCCTTCTCTCCATAACCCATGATCCCTTTAGCCACAAGGGCCACATATAACTCCCTCTTAAATATAGCCAATGAACTGTCCTCAACTACCTTCTGTGACAGAGAATTCCACAGATTCACCACTCTCTGTGTGAAAAATGTTTTTCTCATCTCGGTCCTAAAAGACCTCCCCCTTATCCTTAAACTGTGACCCCCTTGTTCTGGACTTCCCCAACATCGGGAACAATCTTCCTGCATCTAGCCTGTCCAACCCCTTAAGAATTTTGTAAGTTTCTATAAGATACCCCCTCAATCTTCTAAATTCTAGCGAGTACAAGCCGAGCGTGACATCGAGCGCGTTGTTAAAGAATCTCATTATGTCTCAGAAAGAAAACTATGACTCGCTATCTTGGTTGAATTACGTGAAGAATTTTCCAAATTGAGATCAGTGGCTTGGTCTTTTCATCTTGATTTTCAACAACATTTCAACAAAATTTGAGGAGAAATTGGATAAACTAGTAAATTGTAGCATGGTCAATGTGCAGGTGATCAATGGTGGGCATGGACGGTGGGCCAATGGCCCTGTTTCCATGCTGTATCTCTAAAATCAACTAAAAGATTCATTAGCATGTTAATGGGACAAGATGGCTTGAGTTATAAGGAGAGATAGGCTAGGATTTTAGTAAATGGAGAGTAGGAGATTGAAAAGTGTCCTTATAGAGGTATATGAAATCATGAGGGGCATAGATAAGGTAAATGGTCACAGTCTCCTTCCCATGTTAGAGGAGTCTAAAACTAGAGAGCATAGATTAAAGGTGATAGGGAAAGAGTTTTCACATGGCGGATGGTGCAGAAATGGAATGAGCTGCCAGAGAAAGCTGTAGAGCAGGGAACAATTACAATGTTTAAAAGACATTCCGACTGCTACATGGTTAAAAAAGGTTTAGAGAGATATGTGCCAAAAATGGGAAAATTACACTAGCTGAGGTAGACATCTTGTTCAAAAAGGAACTGCAGATGCTGGAAGATCGAAGGTACACAAAATTGCTGGGGAAACTCAGCGGGTGCAGCAGCATCTATGGAGCGAAGGAAATAGGCGACGTTTCGGGCCGAAACCCTTCTTCAGACATCTTGTTTGGCTTGGATGAGTTGAACTTCAGTTTCCGTGCTGTGTAACTCAATGACGTTATATATATTCATGCATCAAAGCCATGAAAACTGATTATGTGGTATTAGCTGCGGGTAGGAGCTTGCTGTGTACTACTTGGCTGGTGTAGTTTCAGTAATACTATAGAGACTGTACTTCAAAATGCACTATATTGGCTATATATTAATATTATCCTATTTTCACATCCTAAACACTAGGGGCAATATACAGAAGTCAAATAATCCATAAATCGACATGTCTTTGGATTGTGGGCGGAAACCGGAGCACCCAGAGAAAACCCATGCGGTCACCCATTGTCAGGTCTCTTGCACTGTGAGGCAGCAGCTCTACTGCTGCGCCACTGTGCAACCTTTCTGGCTTAATGATGTCCTTCCTGTAACTGGCTAAGAGAACTAGAGGTAAAGGAACCGCTTGGAGGTAGTGATCATAATATGATTAGTTTTAATCTGCAATTTGAGAAGGAGAAGATTAAATCGAAAGTGTCAGTGATGCAGTTGAACAAAGGGGACTATGAAGGCATGAGGGAGGAGCTGGCCAAGGTAGACTAGAAAGGGATCCTAGCAGGAATGACGGTGGAACAGCAATGGCAGGAATTTCTGGGCATAATCCGGAAGACGCAGGATCATTTCATTCCAAAAAGGAAGAAAGATTCTAAGGGGAGTAGGGGGCAACTGTGGCTGACAAGAGAAGTTAGGGATAGAATAAAGCTAAAAGAAAAGATGTATAACACAGCAAAGAGTAGCTGGAAAACAGAGGATTGAGAAACTTTCATAGGACAACAGAAGGAAACAAAATGGGCAATACGGGCTGAAAAGATGAAGTACGAAGGGAAGCTAGCCAGGAATATAAAGAAGGACAGTAAAAGCTTCTTTAGAAATGTTAAGGGGAAAAGAATAGCAAAGTCAAATGTGGGTCCCTTGAAGGCAGACACGGGTAAAATTATTAAGGGGAACAAGGAAATGGCAGAAGAGTTGAACAGGTACTTCGGATTTGTCTTCACTAAGGATGACACAAACAATCTCCCAGAAGTACTGGAGGACAGAGGATCTAAGGGGGTAGAGGAACTGAAATAAATTTTCATTAGGCGAGAAATAGTATTTGGTAGGCTAATGGGACTGAAGGATGATAAATCCTCTGGGCCTGATGGTCTGCATCACAGGGTCCTCAGGGAGGTGGCTCTAGAAATAGTGGATGCATTGGTGATCATTTTCCAATGTTCAATAGATTCAGGATCAGTTCCTGTGGATTGGAGGATACCTAATGTTATCCCACTTTTCAAGAAAGGAGCGAGAGAGAAAACGGGGAATTACAGACCAGTTAGCCTGACTTTGGTGTTGGGAAAGATGCTGGAGTCAATCATTAAAGAGGTAATAATGGGGTATTTGGATAGCAGTAAAAGGATTAGTCCAAGTCAACATGGATTTATGAATGGAAAATCATGCTTGACTAATCCTCTGGACATTTTTGAGGATGTGACAAGTAAAATGGATGAAGGGAAGCCAGCGGATGTAGTGTATCTAGACTTTCAGAAAGCCTTTGATAAGGTCCTGCACGGGAGACTAGTGACTAAAATTAGAGCACATGGTATTGGGGGTAGGATGTTGACGTGGATAGAAAATTGGTTGGCAGACAGGAAGCAAAGAGTAGGAGTGAACGGGTTATTTTCAGAATGGCAGGCAGTGGCGAGTGGCGTGCCGCAAGGCTCAGTGTTGGGGCCGCAACTGTTTTTATCATATATATTAATAATTTGGAAGAGGGAATTAGGGGCAACACTAGCAAGTTTGCGGATAACACAAAGCTGGGTGACAGTGTGAACTGTGAAGATGATGTTAGGAGGTTGCAGGGTGACCTGGACAGGTTGAGTGAGTGGGCAGATGCGTGGCAGATGCAGTATAATATAGATAAATGTGAGATTATCCACTTTGGTGGCAAAAACAAGGGGGCAGATTATTATCTCAATGGGGTTAGGTTAGGTAAGGGGGAGGTACAGAGAGACCTGGGTGTCCTTGTACACCAGTCACTGAAAGTTGGCGTGCAGGTACAGCAGGCAGAGAAGAAAGCTAATGGAATGTTGGCCTTCATAACAAGAGGATTTCAGTATAGGAGTAAAGAGGTTCTTCTGCAGTTGTATAGGGCTCTGGTAAGACCACATCTGGAGTATTGTTTACAGTTTTGGTCTCCTGATTTGAGGAAGGACATCCTTGTGATTGAGGCAATGCAGCGTAGGTTCACGAGATGGTGGGACTGGGATGGAGGGACTGTCATATGAGGAAAGATTGAAAAGACTAGGCTTGGATTGACTGGAGTTTAGAAGGATGAGGGGGATCTTATAGAAACATATAAAATTCTAAAATGACTGGACAAGCTAGATGCAGGAAAAATGGTCCCAATGTTGGGCGAGTCCAGAACCAGGGGCCACAGTCTTAGAATAAAGGGGAGGCCATTTAAGACTGAGGTGAGAAAAAACTTTTTCACCCAGAGAGTTGTGAATTTGTGGAATTCCCTGCCACAGAGGGCAGTGGAGGCCAGATCATCGGATGGACTTACGAGAGAGTTAGATAGAGCTCTAGGGGCTAGTGGAATCAAGGGATATGGGGAGAAGACAGGCTCGGGTTATTGATTGGGGACGATCAACCATGATCACAATGAATGGCGGTGCTGGCTCGAAGGGCCGAATGGCTTCCTCCTGCACCTATTTTCTATGTTTCTATGGCTACCAGAAATGCATACAATGATCCAAGTGTGATCTTACCAACAACCTGCACGGTTGTAGCATGCATCCCAACCCAACATGCCAGAGACCTTGTTCTTTGAAATAGTTTCAGGGGGGTTTTCATTTCCACTTAGAGGGCACTCAGGACCTCATTTCACTTCTTAGCCAAAAGGTGGCACCTCCATCAGTGCAACACTCTCTCATAGTTGTACTGCGCCATGTAATCATATTTCTACAAATCAAGTCTCCAGACTTTTGACTTGAAGATGAGATTGAGATCAGTTGATATTTAAAATTTGGATGGCCCATACAAGGATCAAATTCATAACTGCACCATTATCAGTAGAAGTAATACACTGAATCCTGGAAATCAATGGCTCATGCCCTGAGGCTCTTACTAAAATGTATACAATACTAGGATGCGTTCTAAGGATGAGTAATCAAATCAAAATGATAATTATATCTGCACTATACTTGATTAAGAAGGTGTGTTCTGTGCTAGAGCCTTCACGTATTGGGTGACACAGGAACCCAAGGAAGGGTTCAGAGGTGGGTAAACAGATTGATAATGAGGGTAGACAAAAATGCTGGAGAAACTCAGCGGGTGAGGCAACATCTATGGAGCGAAGGAATAGGTGACGTTTTGGGTCGAGACCCTTCTTCAGACTGATGTGGATGTGGGGGGCAGGAAGAAGAAAGGAAGATGCGGAGACAGTGGGCTGTGGGAGAGCTGGGAAGGGGAGGGGAGGGGAAGGAGAGAGAAAGCAAGGACTACCTGAAATTGGAGAAGTCAATGTTCATACCGCTGGGGTGTAAACTACCTAAGCGAAATATGAGGTGCTGTTCCTCCAATTTGCAGTGGGACTCACTCTGGCCGTGGAGGAGGCCCAGGACAGAAAGGTCAGATTCGGAATGGGAGGGGGAGTTGAAGTGCTGAGCCACCAGGAGATCAGGTTGGTTATTGCGAACCGAGCAGAGGTGTTGGGCGAAGCGATCTCCAAGCCTGCGCTTGGTCTCACCAATGTAGAGCAGTTGGCACCTAGAACAGCGGAAGCAATAGATGAGGTTGGAGAAGGAGCAGGCGAACCTCTGCCTCACCTGGAAAGACTGCTTGGGTCCCTGGATGGAGTTGAGGTGGGAGGTAAAACGACAAATGTAGCATTTCCTGCAGTTGCAAGGGAAAGTACCAGGGGAGAGAGTGGTTTGGGCGGGAAGGGACGAATGGACCAGGGAATTACGGAGGGAGCGGTCTCTGCGGAAAGCCTAAAGGCGAGGGGATGGGAAGATGTGGCTAGTGATGGGATCCCGTTGGGGGTGGCGAAAATGTCGGAGGATTATCTGTTGTATGTGACGGCTGGTAGGGTGGAAAGTGAGGACAAGGGGGACTCTATTCATGTTATGAGTGGGAGGATGGGCAATGAGTGCGGAACTACGGGATATAGAGGAGACCCTGGTGAGAGCCTCATCTATAGTCGAAGAGGGGAACCCCCTTTCCCTAAAGAATGATAATGAGGGCATAAGCACCATTTTTAAAAAAGGGACATTTTATCTCTTGTATCTATTGTATCTCTTATATAAAAACACAGATCTAGTGATTTGGTTCTGTTCATGTGCAAAACTAACTGAACCAGAAAGTTAGGAAAATTTGTGGTCAAAACGTTATGTTTTAAGAACAGAGTTAGTTCAGATGTTCAAAAATATTTATTTCATGGTTTGTCAACTTCTGAACAAATTACTAGTGCAAGCAAAGAGCTCACAACTGGCGCTGAGAATGTGACGAGCTAAATTGCTGCCTCAATGTTGATTGAGGGATAGATTTGGCCAGGACATCGCAGATAACTCCTGTTTTATGAACAGGCATCGTCAGGTGTAGCACTGGAGTGTTGGTTGAGATTTTGTACTCTCATAGCTGAAGTATGAATTGACCCCACGATTTTCTAACAGAAGCAAGATTATTGAGCCTCAGTTCATACATTGAAATCTGAATGAGTTCCTGTGGTCAACCTAACATTATGTAGTTTGATATTTGATGAAGAAGCAGCTTTTCGCACAATTGTATGAACAGTGAGTGTGGAAAAGAGTTGTAGGTGAAGTCCTCATGGGCCAAACCAACAGTAGATAGCTCAGTGGAACAAATGGCCTTGTTTGGATCTTGTTCCAAACAGTTCCTCATGTTGAATGTGTACAGATAATTATGCAATTGAAGACCTGAGAATCACTGAATGTGAGTGTAAGAAAAAGTCCACTACACGTGTGAAGTTAGATATGTGTTTGTATGAATGTGTAAATAGACAGATATGTTAGTGTGTTGATGCAAAGTTAAAGATAGTCAATCAGAGATAGTCTGCTACAGAGGCCATTTTAGTATTTAAAAAGTGAACTGTGTCCGATGATTTGCATATTGCTTGCATCAGTAGCTGTGATAGCACATCTGATGGCCTGATTTGAGCCTACTCATAGCAAACAGGAAGTTGCAAATGTTCAAACAATTTCCCTGCAGAAAATATCTCGTGAAGTAACAGTGACTGCTGGATCTTGTGAAGCTGGTGGCTAAATGCGCTTGCACTGGCCTGTTGCAGCTGGATACATTAAACCATATCAAAGAGGCCAAATGCTGACATTTTCACCACCTCCAACGGGATCCCATCACAAATGCTGAGCTTGGCGTCAACCAATGAAGAAACAAGTTTTAAATTGTCTTCTAATATATTGTGAATTGTAATCAGTATCCCTGTTTCAGGGAGATAATGCACCTAAATCTAACCCCAATGATTAGGCAAGACAAGTAATCTGCTCACATTTGGTTAGGAACATATGAAAGCACTTTTCGAAAACATTAAGTTTTCTAACAGGTTTCTACTTCCAACCCGAGGATAAATACTGAATAGAAATTGATTCTTGATTGAAGTTTATGTATCAGGCCTTCTAATGGTAGAGCTAATAAAATTTGGACACAAAATCCTGGAGAACGTGGATAGGTGACATTTCGGGTTAGGACAGTTTTTCAGACTGATGTTTCTGATCATGACCATTCTGATGAAGGCTCCTGACCCAAAACATTACCTATCCATATTCTTCAGAAATGCTATTTGACCTGCTGAGTTGCTCCAGCACCTTGTGCCTTTTGTATATAAACCAGCATCTGCAGTTCCTTGTTTCTGATAACATTTGAGATGTTTAAGAAGCCAGAATTGTCTAATGGTCTTTCAAAGAGGAGTGGTTCCAAATCATCTGTCGAGAACAACATTGTGTCCTTCCCTCCAGCCTAAAATACAATTATTCTTCGGTATTCTTTCTTCATCTTAGCCAATCTTGTAATGGTGCTGCCATTGCATCTTTTTTTTGCTAACAAGTCTCTTAAGAGTACTTTATGGAATCCTTTGTAAAGTCCAATACACAACGCCACATGTTAGCATTTTCAAATCAAAGCAAGATGTTATTTATTGACATGGATTTGTTCAGGTTATGATAAATGCTGACCTGGATTAAGTTTGCTCAAACCTTTCCCACTGCTGTCATCGCAGTGATTGTATTGCATTCATAGAACAATCTGTGCAGGAAGCTGTTTGGCCCTCCTGTCCATGCAGATCAGATATGGACTTTTGCTTAATCCTGTTTCCCATCTCTTAATCCATATATTTTGTTAGTTTAGTTTAGTTTATAGATACAGCGCAGAAACAGGCCCTTCGGCCCACCGAGTCCATGCCGACCAGCCATCCCTGCTCATCAACACTTTCCTACACATACTAGGGACAAATTACACTTATACCAAGCCAATTTACCTACAAATCTGTACGTTTTTGGAGTGGAGGAGGAAACCGAAGATCTCGGAGAAAACCTACGTGGTCACGGGGAGAACGTACAAACTCCGTACAGAAAGCACCCGTAGTCAGGATCGGACCTGGGTCTTCGGGGCTGCAAGCGATGTGTTTGTGTGTGTGTGTGTGTGTGTGTGTGTGTGCGCGCGGTCGGTAGCAAAGATCCTGTAGGATCTTTGATCAGTAGATGCAGCTCACGTTTCGGTTGAGGCTTTCCAGGCAAGTGACCAAAACCTCTGGTGACTCATGGAGAGTGACCGGAACCTCCGGGAACCTCACGGAAACCTTGGGTGGGGCGCAAGGTCTCCAGAAGTTTCCGTTCAGGTTTCCTAAGTGGGACAGGGGCATAAGGCAGCAACTCTACCGCTGCGCCGTCGTGCCGTACAATTTTGACTATTAATTATATTAATTTTGCCTCATGACAAAAATACAAAGTTGACATTGATCAAAAACATCTTTTTCTGCTTCATATCCAACTTGATGTGTTCAATGTCCACTGGTTCTGGCTTTGAATTCCAATACACTTGCGAGGGGAATCAAGTCAGCTCCCTGAAATTAGTTCTCTGCCTCCTCCAATAAATCCTCATGGTCCTTTGTGACAGCTGCTCTTGTTCAAATGATACTTGTCCAGATTTTATGGGGACAACGCCAGTACTTCCATGCTCAACTCTTGGTATTTCTCGGTATAAAAGTTCAGGAACCCCATGCATGTGTGTATGAACACAGATGTCCCGAGCTCCCTGTCTGCTCTTCCCTGGGTATCTCCAACTGAGTATTTCCCTCATGGGAAATCTGCTGGATCTGGTGCAGGAACAATATTTGAATGCAAAGAAACAATAGTGAGGAGCCCATGTAATAATTAATTAGCCTTCACATTAATTACTTTAATTTATATAAAAGTCTAAAATTATTAAATTTGAACAGTGTTAAACAATTTTAAAATAAATATTTTGAATAGGTTTACGTTTTCAATTCTTTTTTGGCTGTATAGAAGGCAAATATTTGATTGTTTTGGTAGCTGCTCAAGGTATGAGGCATAAATGTTTTCATTATTTTCATTGGACAGATAGTTCTTGGGAGATATGTACGGGTAAGAACAAATATAATGATGCATTGAGCAACAAATGTACATGGCTCGACATTATTTGCAAGTTATGGACCATTCTGAGGACTTTCCTCAAATTCTCCCTCTGAAGTTTGCTCCACCTCTCCTGCCTTCTTCCCAGAAACGAATTCTGTCTGAAGAAGGGTCTTGTCCCAAAACATCACCCGTTCCTTCTCTTCAGAGATGCTGCCTGTCCTGCTGAGTTACTCCAGCTTTTTGTGTGTATCTTCTGTTTCTCTTTCACTATCAAGAAGGTTCCCTGCACACATTTCAGCTGACTGTCTGCCTTTATTTTGTCCTTTTCCTTATATAAGGCTGACCTGGAGCAATCTTTAATCCTAAAGCTCAGGGATTCCAAATCCATTCTCTCTCATTTCTCCAACCATGCCTTAATTGAATTTTCTATGTGGTACTTGGAGTAATTGCGTTTAGATAGATAGATAGATATAATTTATTGCCACACAACCAGGGTTGGTGGAAATTTGGGTTGTCAGCAGCAGTACAATAATAAAGAACACACAATAAAACTGTAACACAAACATCCACCACAGCATTCATCACTGTGGTGGAAGGCACAAAAATTTGTCCAGTCCTCCTCCATTTCCCCCCCGTGTACAGGACCAGAGTCCAGTCAGTCCAGGATCGGCTCTTCCTCACCGGAGACCGCGGCTTTAGATTGTTGTAGGCCGCAGGCCGGCGGTCGAGATTTAAAGTCCCCGCCGCAGCCAGAAGCACCGTAGACTGCAGGGGCGGCGGTCGAAGCTCCCCTCCAGGGGTGATGGTAAGTCCATGCCGCACCCGCGGTAGAAGTTGGCCGCGGGCCGGCAGTGATGGCTTCTTCTTCCCCCGGGTCCCCCACGAGGGATGCCGGGCTGTAGACGCTGCACCAGCTGGAGCTCTGCAGGCTGCGGCTTCAGGCTGCGACTTCAGGCTGCCGGCTGCCCCGGGCCAGCGAAACGGAGCGCTCCCCTCCAGCGAGCCCCAGCGAGGGTCGCCCGCTCCACGCCGAGAGTCCACGCTGCGCCCGCCGCTGGAGCCCCGGGCGTGTCTCCGGGAAAGGCCGCGTCGATCCTTGATGTTAGGCCACGGGGGAGGCGACCTGGAAAAAGTCGCCTCTCCATGGAGGAGGCGGCCGAAACGGTTTCCCCCTTACCCCCCCACACCACCCCCCACACAAAACACACGAAGAAACACAAAATACACACTTTAAAACATACTAAAAAATAAAAAAAAGCTGGAAAAACTGACGTGCTGCTGACATGGCTGCACACAGAGGAGCGCCCCCTACTTATGGAACCAATGAAGAATGTGGGGATTTGTGGGGATACTCTGAGGTTCTTTTTGATGACCTAATCCTTCAATTTTACTTCCAGAATCCATGGTTCAAGGAATTTTCCAATCTTCCCTATTAATTCCACCATGTAATGTAACACGACATCTGGCTTTCTCCCTCCCACTCACTGAAAAACAAATCTGCATCTATCTAGCAATGCCCTATTCGACTCCACAAAGGCAACATAGTAAGGCAGCAATGGAAGAAATGTCTTCCTATCAATGTGACTATTCTATATGTGTTATGACTGTCAGAGTGAGCATACACATCCAACCCACATGTGTAGTCACTCACTCCATATTGCTGCGGTGCTGCTCTGGATTGCAATCCCCTAAGGTAATTAGTATAAGACATAAAGAACAAACACATCACCCAACTAAAGGATTTCTGATCTCCGTGCATCTGCCTACTTTACTGGAAGGCCATCCATCTGCAACTGTGCCATTAGCAGAGACTGCATTTCAAAGTCATTTTGCAATTTGCAAAACATGTTAGGGGGTTTCTGGAGAAGCACAACAGGCACAAGATGAATACAACTCCTATCATTGCTAATATAGGTAGTAATGGCTTCAATTATTTAAAGGCAAATGTAGAATTCATTCGTAATGTTCCTTATTCAACTAATAGCAAAAAAGCAACTTCAAAACCACAACAGTAGTATTTAATAATTACCATAGGGAATGAAACTCAAGTTAATGTAACAGTAATGTGAGCCTGCAAAGGTCATGAGTTTTGTTCATGTTCCAGGTTCACACCTCAGTCTGTGTCAATGTAAAACCCATTTACAAGAAATAGCTTCAAGAAAAATAATCTAATTATTTCCTGCATTAGTTCTCAAAGGCTGAAAATGTGAGTTCATTCACCCAAGGTAGACAAAAGTGCTGGAGAAACTCAGCGGGTGCAGCACCATCTATGGAGCGAAGGAAATAGGCAACGTTTCGGGCCGAAACCCTTCTTCATTCACCCATTCGTCTTAAAGGACAAAAACCACACAGCCAAGATCCTTTGTTTTTGTAACATTTGTTTTCCATATTTGGCCTCAGCGAACTACTCAAGACTTTGGGAATTCACATTTCAGTGTGTTAATGCTGGTGAGATTTATCAGTTTAGTTTATTGTCACTTGAACCGATGTATAGTGAAAAGCTTTTGTTCCATGCTATCCAGTCAGAAGAAAGACAATACATGATTACAATCGAGTCATTTACAGTGTATAGATACATGATAAGGGAATAACGTCCTTGATAATGCTGCTGGCCTTGCCGAGGCAGCGTGTGGTATAAATGGAGTCAATAGCAGGGAGATCGGTTTGTGTTATTGTCTCGGTTGCGACCCAAAACAAAAATGATACCATAATAATCAGATCACAGCTTAGTGCATTGAATATTTAAAACATAAAATTCTGGTAAACTGCCGAGGAATTCTGGTGTACTCCACCAGATTCTTGATTTCAAGGCCAGTGAACCAATGGTAGCTCTGGAGAGGAAGCTGGTGGAGATCAGGTCAGAGGTGGGAGGTTTGGGAGAGGGTGGAAATGGAGGTGGAGTGATCAGTGCATTCTTGAGGGAATTCCATGCAATCAAAGGCAAATGTGAGACCTACCTTAATGAAGGCCCAATCTGATACTTTGTTCGGAAGACGTAGTCCCCAGAAAGTTTTGAACAGTAACTTGATCTAACTGCCCCTTACTTTCATGGGAAAATATGTTATCGTGTGTGACTAATGCACAATTCTCATCGCATGAGCTGGGAAGATTTGTAAAGAGAAGTGTCTGGTCATGTTTTCACAGGGCCCCCGATTCAACCTGGAAGTGGTTGCAATGAGTGTAACTTGGGCGTACAAAAATATTACTTTTCGCTGAATTACTAAATGAAATAGCAGGGCGCATCCAAATTTCCAGGGCAATATTTTGGGTTTTCCTTGAAAGAAAGCAGAAACAGCTTCAATTACAAGCACTCGATGTCACGGGAAAGTCGTACACCGGGTCTGACTGTTGAAACTCAAGGCCTTTGTAGAAATGTTTCTCATTGCACAATTCCACATCAATTTCCGCAGGCCCGGTTCAATTCTTCCAGCAGTCCTATGTGCTGAATAAATCTCATTTCCAGATTAGCTCAGAGCGTTAACAACAATTTCCACCACAGTTTATGAAATTGTTCAGGCCACCTATGTTCTCTGAAGATAGACACAAAAAGTTGGAGTAACTCAGCTGGTCAGGCAGCATCTCTGGAGAAAAGGAATACGATTGGTGACGTTTTAGGTTGAGACCCTTCTTCAGACTGAAAAAAGTGTCTCAACCTAAAAGGTCACCTACTGTATTCCTTTCGAAACATCACCGATTCCTTTTCTTCAGTGATGCTGCCTGACCCACTTAGTTATTCAAGTTTTTTGTGTCTATCTTTGGTTTAAAGCAGCATCTGCAGTTCCTTTCTACACATCTAAGTTCATTAGAGGAAAGGAGGAACTGCCAACTCATTGATTCAGGATAAGGCAAAAAAAAAAAGAAAGCCTGTATCACAGTTAAACTGTCGATAAACTAATGGAGCAGAAAGGTTCTGGGGGTGAAACTAAACATGAAATTAGGAAGGCGAAGAGTGTGTCAATGAAAAAATATCCATCGGTGATACCAAGGAAAATCCCAAGATGTTTTATAAAAGGTGCAAAGAGAAAGAGGATAATTAAGGAAAGAAAGGGCCCATTTGAAAAAAAACAGTGTGAACCTGGGGTTGGAAGATCTGCAGAGGTATAAACAAATGCTTTGAGCCTCTCCTCTCAGAAAAGAACAATATAAACATGACTTTAAAGGGGAAGATTGCAGAGTATTGGAAATGATATATATATATAGAGAGAAGTTGATAAGAGGCATATTCAATTGAAAGATATAGCATGGAAACAGGCCCTTCGGCTTACCGAGTCCACGCTGTCCATTGAGCACCAGTTTTGTTATCTCCTTTTAGGCATGCACTCCCTACACACTAGTAGCAATTTACAAAATTCAATTTACCTACAAGCCCACACACCTTTGGGCTGTGAGATAAAACTGGAGCACCCAGAGGAAACCCACACAGTTACAGGGAAAGCATGTAAACTCCACAGAGACAGCACCTGTGGTCATGATTGTGCTGCCTAAAAGCAGATAAATTGCTCAGCCCAGATCAAATGTACCTCTGACTCTTAAAAGAAACAAGGATGTAAACCACTCCATCACATAAGAATGCCCACTGTCTAACGGTGTGGTTGTGGAAAACCGCTGACTTGGTTTTGACATTGAAAACAATGATAAACAATAACAACTGGATCAACAATTGCAAAATAATCAGGCTTGATATAAATGAACTTAGATTATGCAAGAACATAATTGACGAACTTGAATTGTTTGAGGAGACAAAAAGAGAGTGTGTATGTACATAACGACCTGCTTCTCACCATTGACTCCGGCGGTTGTGCAATCCTGCTCCTTCTTGACCTCAGCGCAGCATTTGATACGGTCGACCACACCATCCTAATTGACCGTCTCTGGTACAGGGTTGGTATTGATGGCACTGCCCTGAGCTGGTTCATCTCCTACCTCAAAGGTAGGAATTTCTCTACTAACATAGGCAACTCTTTCTCCTCCCCAGCTAGCCTCTGCTGCGGGGTTCCACAAGGTTCCATCCTTGGCCCCATTCTCTTCTCCCTGTATATGCTCCCCTTAGGCCAAGTCATTCAAAGGCACGGCATTTCCTTCCATTGCTACGCAGACGATACACAACTCTCTCCCCCTGAAGCCCAACAACTGATCAAATCTACTTAACCTTATCCACTGCCTCGAGGATATAAAGTGTTGGATGGCCCAGAACTTCCTCCAACTAAACGAGAGTAAGTCTGAGGTCATCCTTCTCGGCCCCTCAAACTCAATAAAAACGATAGCAGGGCAGCCTTGGAAGCCTTACCCCACTACTCAAACCTCACGTCAAAAACCTTGGCGTGTTATATGGGACTCAGCATTGAAACTTGACAAACAAGTCAATGCCGTGGTAAAAGCTAGCTTCTTCCAGCTTCGGACGATAGCTAAAATAACACAATTCCTCCAGTTTGACGACTTCGCAAAGATCATCCACACATTTATCTCCTCCCGCCTCGATTACTGCAACTCCCTTTACACTGGCATCAGCCAATCTTCCCTGTCCCGCCTGCAACTGGTCCAAAATGCCGCAGCGAGACTCCTGACAGGCACCTGAAAAAGGGACCACATCACCCCGATCCTGGCCTCTCTCCACTGGCTCCCTGTGTGGTTCCGAATAAATTTCAAGATCCTTCTTTATGTTTACAAAGCCCTTAATGGGCTTACCCCCACCTACATCAAAAGTCTGCTTGCCCACCACACCACCTCCAGGTCCCTCAGATCAGCCGACTTGGGGTTACTGAACATCCCGCGGTCTAGGCATAAGCTCAGGGGCGACCGCGCCTTTGCGGTTGCAGCTCCTAGACTGTGGAACAGCATCCCTCTTCCCATCAGAACTGCCCCTCCATCGACTGTTTTAAGTCAAGACTTAAAACTCATCTTTACTCTCAAGCCTTTCTGAGGGAGGGCTATATGTATGTATTTATGTATGTACTTAATCTATGAACCACTGGTGTATAACGTTAGGACCTCCACCAATGTAAAGCACTTTGGTCAACGAGAGTTGTTTTTTAAATGTGCTATAGAAATAAAAGTGACTTGACTTGACTTGACATTAGAGATTGTTTGTCAAAGCCTTTCATGGCAACCCGATCAAAAATGGAAAATCCATTGAGATTTGAGGAAAAATGAATTAAAAATTGGACTAATGGGAGAAACCAAAATGGCATAATCAATACTTGTAGGAAGGAACTGCAGATGCTGGTTTAAACCAAAGATAGACACAAAATGCTGGAGTAACTCTGCAGGGCAGGCAGCATCTCTGGACAGAAGGAATGAGCTATGTTTCAGGTCGAGATCCTTCTTCAAACAGAAGAAGGATCTCGACCCGAAACATCACCCATTCATTCTCTCCAGAGATGCTACCTGTCCCGCTGAGTTACTCCAGCATTTTGTGTCTATCTTTGGCATAATCAATAGGAGCTTCAGTAACCTGAGAGTAATAGATTGAAGAGGTCCAGAGAGTTTGATACTATCCTTTTCATGGTTAGCAATGATCTGGACGAATGTTGAGGAAGAGGTGAAGAGATTTGTCGATAATACTAAACTGACAGTGTGGTTATTAGGTAAAGAAGAATGATGTAGGCTGAGGGGTGTACTTGTATGAATGTGTGAAAAGCAGCAGTTTCAAAGCTGTGCATGAAAAGCTGGGAAGTGGGATTACATTTACTAGCTCAATAGCATGATGGATCAAATGGCCTGCTTCCTATGCTTCATGTTTTAAAACATACTTATTAGATTATGAAAAATACCACAAATGTGGGCTATGGGATTCCATGTGGGAAAATGAATACAAAATAGATATTGAATAACATATATTATTCAGTGGAGATTGGAAGCAATGAAGCAGTCAGTACATGTTGGAATATAAATCATAACATGCATATGACCCTCAAGTATGATCAAGGCAGATTTATGTAAATGTAATTGTTTCATAGCAATGCATTAATTTGAATTTGAATGTAATATACATGACCTATCTCCCACATCAAACCATATGCTGGAGACAGCTCTCAAATTGATCGAGTTTACTTATTCACATTAAGTATCCAATTAACAAAAAGAGAGTCAGGAATGTTATTATAATTATTTTACTTAATGTTAGTAATTACCCTAGCTGCTTTGTTTAATAGTAATAACTTTGTGTACTAGTCATGTCTCTACTATTTATTTCATTCCCCTTACATGTTTTTCCTCTACATGCTCAATTTTTGTAAGGTGTCCTTGAGACTCTTGAAAGGCGCCCATAAATAAAATGTATTATTATTATTATTAATATCACTAGCAGCTTTTTTAGTTAATGGCACCATTATTTCCAATTGTGGTTTACTAAGTGACATTAAACATTTATGAAGTAACGACAGAATCAATATATTATCCAATGGCAGTAATAATACTGATGAGCAACAATGATTTAAAAAACTACAGATAACAAGAATAATGATGCTAAGTATTTAATCTATTGGTAAGAATCATATTAGTATACTAACATTTTTCCTATTGATAGCAATAACACAAGCAAATCGTTTTTTTTTAACTATTAACGGGGTAAACTGGGAGCAGTTGTAATTGAGTAAGTCCACATCTGACATGTGGGAGATGTTTAGAGGCTAGTTAGAGTTCAGAACCAGCATGCAGGGAAGGAGAAAGAATAATGATGGCAAAGTAAGGGGACCATGGTTGACCAAATAGGTTGTAAATGGGGTTCAAAAGAAAAAGGAAGCATATGCAAGATTTAAGAGGATGGAATCAGATAAGGTCTTTGTGGAGTATAAAGAAAGGAGGAAAGAACTCAATGTGATTAGAAGGGCCAAAAGGGGCCACAAAATGGCTTTGGCAATTCAGATTACGGGAAATCCCAACGCTTTTTATATCTACACTAGAAACAAGAGGGTGACCGGGGAGAAGGATAAAGGAAGGATTTTTTGCTTGGAGTCTGCAGATATAGGCGAGGTACTAAAGGAATACTTTGCATCTGCTATCACCAAGGACATGGAGGACAGTGAGATCAGTGTGGAGAATACTCATATGCAAGGGCAGCTTGAGATTAAGAAGGAGGTGGTGTTGGGGCATTAAGGTGGATAAATCCCTGGGACCTGATGGGATCTATCCCAGGTCATTGAGAGAGGCAAGAGGAGATAGCGGGAGCCTTGACGAAGATCTTTGCAGGCGAGGTCCCGGAGGACTGGAGAGTGGCTCATGTTATTCCCTTATTTAATAAGTAAAGAGAATCTAGGAAATAATGGGCCAGTGAGCCTCACATCAGTCGTGGGATGCTATGGAGAGATTTTTTTGGGATAGGATATATTCCTATTTGAAAGAGAATGGGTTAATTAGGGTCAGTCAGTATAGCTTGTACATGACAAGTTGTACTAACTTAATCGAGGTTTTTGAGGTGGTGATGAAGGTGATTGATGAAGTTTCATCAATGGCTTTCGGTTTATACTACTCGATTTCTGCAAGCTGCAGCTCCAACTCTCAAAGTGTTCCTGAGTTTAGCAGAGTTTGTTACTGACACTGAAATCTACAGGAGAGGTAAGGGTAATGATGGAGGATTTCTTCCCAGATGTTGGTACGTTAATGGTTACTTGGAAACCGCAGCGACTGGGAGAATAAACGGAGGTTTACAGAGGAGGGCAGAGGATAAGTAATAATAATAATAATAAATTTTATTTAATGGGCGCCTTTCAGACATCTCAAGGACACCTTACATAGATAAGTAGAGCTCTCTGCTTTTCCAGATCCTCTCAAGAAGGGCAAAAACCTTCACCCATTAGGTTTCAATGGAATTAGAAATGATATCTGCAATGTTGCATGGTTTGCCACCCACTGGGCTAAATCATCCAATTGGGTGTCCATCCGTGACCTACCCATGTTATCTTCAATGAGCCTGTTGAATTATAGGCTGAGATCAACAGGCTGGCGTTGATGAACTTGGTGATGAACTCCAGAAAATACAAGAACCTAAAGACACATACCATCAGGTTCAGGTACATCTTCTTCCCAGCGAGGGTGTTGTCCCAATCTTCCAACCTACCTCATTGTGGACCTTACACTTTTTCTCTGTGACTGTAACGCTTTAATGTTGTAAAATGTAATTCTGTATTCTGGTACTTTTTCCCTGCACAAGCTGTTGTACGTGTGTCTGGCTTGATTGTATTAATGTATAGAATAATTTGATTGGATAGCATGCAAATGGAGCTTTTCGCTGTATCTCGGTGCACATAATAAAACTATATCAAAACCAATGTCACTTGGTGCATCGCTGCTCAGAGGGGGCCATGTGATGTGTACTGATCCTCCCAGATGACTGAGAGTGGAATCCTTGATGGCATTTACAGGTAATGGGGAGATTTCTAATAAGCACGCTCCCATCAGACCCCAAATAAAGACACAGCTGAGAAATGTCGCAAAGTGTTTCCTTAGCATTTCTTGAAAGGAAGGGTATATTTAAAGTAAATTTATCAGTGTGTTACAATTCTTCTCAAATGTTTTATACCTAAGGAGAGACCAAAGTTCAATACTGTATTCCTCTCACCATCCCACCCCATCGCTTCATCCTCAGATAGGGGTGGGATGGTGAGAGGAATACAGTATCCTGGATTTTATCAGCGCCTGGAAGGCATATACATTGCCCCTTCACTCTTCCTGAATGAAATCTACTCTTGCCCATTGTCTCGCCTTATGCAGCTCCACTTTGAGGCGGCCTCTCTGTGTAGTGTCAGTATATGGCAGCGTGCTATAGGAGTGTGCAATCAAATGGTAGTCTTCCACCATCAGCACACCAAGCTCGAGTTGTCAGATATTACATGTGAAGCTAAACAAGTATAGGTTTTTGGTGAGGACAAGGGAGAAACTAAAAGTCCCGAATCTTCTATTGAATCGGCCTCCGTTAATAAACGCCATCTCAATTCCTGAGGCAAAGAGAAGCAGCCCAACTTCTCCACTGCATATCCATTTCTGCCTTTTGCTGTGCACTGCCTTATTCTGCAAGAAAGAGGGAAGTGCATTGGAGACACCAGTCAGTGTTTGGCCCGTGTGGCCTGGTTAATGTGACGTGGCACAATAGTTCGGAGTTAAACAAACTATGAGATGCGGGTGCGGGGCTCACATGAGCATTGAGCATGTGACCATTTAAGAGCATCTAAATGTTTATTTCATACGGGTCCTGATTGAAAGATATTGGTGCTGGATAAGGAAAGGGGGTGGGGAGCTGTTAACAGCTGTGGTGCTAAGAGTTCAGTTAATTGGATATGATGTTTGTCGGAATATTTGCTACACTGTATCCAGAACTTGCAGCTCGACACTTTGTATGGTGTACCATAATACACGGTGCCATGGGTTTTGGACAGTTTCAAGGACATCTTGGTCCCGCTAAGGGTACAACAATACACTCTTTCTCTCAATTTCTTACAATTCTAGTCAACCGCAAGACAGTTTGGAGCCCTGCAGTCTTAATACCATTATTATGACTCCTATCGAATAGATGCCGGAATGATGGTAATCAGAATATAGCACTAATTTGGTGGGATGCCAATTAAATTACAAGTAACATGCATTGTTCTTAAATTAAGATCCATTTTGCTATGTAGTGTAGTGACCAAAATGTAATAGAGGAAAGTAGATTATATTTTAAAAGGAAGCTAGGCTTCTTCAAGGCAACCACAGTGATAGGGAAGTGTGATTACAGCAGAGGCACAAAATATCAATAGGTTAAGGAGGATTAAGAGTAGGGGCATCATAAATTAGAATTGTTTAAAAGTAACATTAATAAAGCCAGGTCAAGATAACACTGTATAAAAATTAGTGTCAAATAGACATATACTAAGGTGTCATAAGCTGGAAAGTGATGAGAAAGAAAAAGATTGTGTTAATAGATGGAAATTACTGAGATGCCTTTAGACAGGGTTCTGTTAATAAAACACTGATAACAGTGTGATGGGACGGCATGGTGGCGCAGCGGTAGAGTTGCTGCCGCACAGCACCAGGGACCCGGGTTTGAACCTGACTACGGGTGTTGTATGTACAGAGTTTGTACGTTCTCCCCGAGATCTGCATGGGCTTTCTCCGAGATCTTCAGTTTCCTCCCACACTCCAAAGACGTACAGGTTTGTAGGTTAATTGGCTTGGTGTAAATGTAAAAATGGCCCTAGTGTGTGTTGGATAGTGATAATGTGTAGGGATCGCTTGTCGGTGCGGACTCGGTGGGCCGAAGGGCCCGTTTCCGAGCTGTATCTCTAAACGGACCCTAAAATAACATTGCCCTTATAAAGATCCATAAAACCAAAGGGCATGGATCATCAGGAAAGTCTAAAACTAGAGGGCACATGTTTAAGATGAGAGGATAAAGATTTAAAAGGGATCTGAGGAGCATGTTTTTTATACAGAGGATGGTTGGCATGTGGAATAAACTGTCAGAGGAATTAGTAGAGGTGGATACTGTTGCAATTTAGACAGGTACTTTGACAGGAAAGGTTTAGGGGGAAAAGGATAAATGCAGACAAACAGGACTAACTCAGTCAGGCATCTTGGTCGGCATAGTTGAAATGGTTTGAACGGCCTGTTTCCATACTGTATAAATCTATGACTCAAAATATACAAATGTGGTTTTAGTTGGCATAGATAGCTGTGGGTTGAGAGGTCAGTGAATACAAGTGTATGGAGAAGACTTAGTTGGAATTTGTTTGAATTGCTGTTTGGGAGACATGGGTTGAGGGTGCAGAATATGTGTTTTCTGTTAAGATGACACACAACAGACAGGGATTAAGTAGCAATTGCTTGCATGTGCTTTTTGGTAGTAGAAGATGGATGTTGTTTCCTTTCAAAGCTAGACACAAAACGCTGGAGAAACTCAGCAGGTGAGGCAGCATCTATGGTGAGAAGGAATTGACGACGTTTCAGGTCGAGACCCTTGTTCAGAAGGATCTCGAAGGGTCTGAAGAAGGGTCTCGACCCAAAACTTTGCCATTCATTCTCTCCATAGATACTGCCTCACCCGCTGAGTTTCTCCAGCATTTTGTGTCTACCTTTGATTTTACCAGCATCTGCAGTTCTTTCTTAAACAATAATTGTTTCCTTTCAAGTCATGTTAGAAATGTGAGTTTTGCTAAGATGCTGACCAGCCCTTGGCATTAGGCATATTTCTGGGCAATTTTCTGCCAGGCCAATTTTTGTTAAGGAATTTGATACATTCTAAAATAACTTTCTCGGAAAACACATCTTAACTGAGGAGTTTGCATTTGTAAAGTGTTACCCTTCACAGTTTTCTTAAAGTACTGAACATTTTACAAGTTTTGGTGTAACTCTTAGCTGAAAGCATTAGCTTCACAAACCACAGCCGGAAGTCACTGATCTGGCCCAGAGAATTATTTTTTACTTGTCTCCAAGCAACCTAAACCTCAGTGGTCTAAATGTTGTGAAATAAGGAAGTAGTGCATCAAGGTTCTCCATACCAAGACACGCACAGACACAAACCTTCTCATCTACTAAAATTCATTGTTCTTTCTTTAAAGGTCAATGCTTTTGTGCGACAGTTTATATCATACTTTCTTAGAAACAATGGCAGTCCCTTTTACTCTTGAACAGTGTGCTTACAATGCAGCTTCAATAACTCCTGAAAAATGGTATAACCTGCTGGACAAGGTCTCTCTATTCCTCCTAGCAGCATGATTATGCCCATATTTGTGCAGGAAAGAACTACACATTCTGGTTTAAATCGAAGATGGACACAAAATGCTAGAGGTATGTGGAAATTAATTCAGTGGGACATGAACAAGCTGAAACAATGGGTCTAATTGTGCATATTTCTGTCCTAGCTGGGCTCTGGTAGGCTCCCGACCCAAAACATCGCCCATCCATGTTCTCCTAAGATGCTGCCTGACCTGCTGAGCTACTCCAGCACTCTGTCTTCTCTGGTCTAGTAAAGGTAGATCTGCATTGATTTCTGCTGGTGGGGCCAGAAAACTGCATTCAAGCCCAAAGTCCCAGTACCAGAGCACATTTTAAATTCATCCCCATCACATTTCTGCAATTCCTGGGACTTCAGAGGTGTCATCTTTTAGGTGAAATATAAAACTGGAAACCTCTTGTGCTGAGATTTCACTGCAATATTCAAAGAGAAGCAGAGCAATTTGTCTCAGTCAACGTTTATCCCTCAGAATGGCTATCCTACGTCTTATGGTCTTCCAGCAAATCATTTACCTTATAGAGTTGGTGACTATTATTGATACATGTGTAGTCAAAGACAGCCAGCACTAATGGCATGCATTACTGGCAAAGCACAGTGGGCCAGCTGGAAAATGTGTCAGAGCACTGGTACAGCCGATAGGAAAGACCCTGTGCTGAGGAATTTGAGAGTTGAAGTACATTTGCTCTTCCTGGAGAGAGTTGTCTTCGGCACAGTTATCCTGTAAAATGTCACCTAACACAATGTTGGCAGCCTTGGCAAAGTCTGTGCCAGCAAGTACAGTGCTCATCCAAGAGGTCCATGTATGGTGGAATAACTCCAAAGATTATATGTGACAAAGCTTTTCTCAGACGGGCATATTTGTGCCTCCTATCCTGAGTTACTTGACACACCCCAACAGTGTCAACACTGAAGTATAACTGAATGAGTATCAGGGCATCTAATTCCTTGGAAAAACATCCCATTAGTTGCAGCACGTAACAGTATTTGGAAGATATTTGTGCAGAATTCTGAAGCTGCTGTCACCTCATAAGGTCATAAGTCATAGGAGCAGAATTAGGCCATTCGGCCTATCAAGTCTACTCTGCCATTCAATCATGGCTGATCTATCTCTCCCTCCTAACCCTATTCTCCTGCCTTCTCCCCATAACCCCTGACACTTCTCCTGATTTCAGGAGTTTCTCATTAAATACTGACAAATGCAGCAAATCAAGCACAAAATGCAATAAAAAGGAACGGCAGATGTTGGTTTATGCCAAAGATAGACACAAAGTGCTGGAGTAACTCAGCGCGTCAGGCAATATCTCTGGAGAGCATGGATGGGGGAAGTTTCAGGCCTGAAAAAGAGTCCCGGCATGAAACGTCACATCCATTTGCACAAAATGCACCCTATTCAAGTGAGATTCTTTGGCAGTAGAAAATATTTTCTGGGTGGAAATGAGAGTAGAGTGAATTGCCATGTCACTAAGCACATACGTAACACTGGGAAGAAGTCAAGCACAGTAAAGAGGACCATGGCCAGAGAAAGCAAATGCAATTGCACCCAAAAGTGGTCATCAGTATGATCTGCTCTGGGAAAAATCAAAGTAGGATTGTGTAGCCCAAGGGCAACATTTGATGCCGATTTCTTGACTTACAAGTTCTAATGTAATCTGAATATAGAGGAATTCACATTTCACCCTGCCCTTTCCACCCCAGCAGACAATTTCCACGTTCTTGGTTGTGAAATACTTCAACATTATTCACAGGGCTTTATTATGAACCCACTTAATACCAATTTTACATAAATGGATCTGATAATTGGCACCAAAACCTGTTTCCCAGAACACACTATCAATGTTAATTCAGATCAAACTGATAATTTATTCATTACTTCTTCCCAGAACTCACTGCCCAGTTTAGTATAGATCTGATTACACTCAAACTGGGACGTGTCTCTGTAATCATTACCAGACTGAAACTAACCATAAACTACAATCAACTTGACAATTCTCAGATTTAATGGAGACTGTTAAAAGACTAAAAGCTGAGAGACATCTTAAAAATACATGTGTAAGAAGGAACTGCAGATGCTGGTTTAAACTGAAGTTAGACGCAAATTGTTGGAGTGGGGCAGGCAGCATCTCTGGAGAGAAGGAATTGGTGATGTTTCAGGTCGGGACCCTTCTTCAGACGAGAGTCAGGGGAAAGGGAAATGAGAGATATAGACAATGTAGAGAGATATAGAACAAATGAATGAACGATATGCAAAACGGTAATGATGATTAGCTTAGGCAATGACTTAAACAAGGGTATGGAGGAGATTACAACAATGATTCCTGGATTAGAAGGTATTAGCTACTTGAGAGAGTTTGGACAAACTTAGAAACAAGAAACTGCAGATGATAGTCAACCAAGGAAAGACACAAACTGCTGGAGTATCTCAGTGGGCCAGGAAGGATCCCTGGATAGCATGGATAGATGACAGTTCCAGTGAGGGTCCTAACCCGAAACATCACCTATCCATGTTCTCCAGGGATGCTGCCTGGCCCTCTGAGTTACTCCAGTAACTTGTGTCTTTCCTTGGACGAACTTAGATTGTTTTCTCTGGAATGCCAGAGGTTGAGGGGGGATCTGATTGAAGTATATAAAATTATGTGTGGCATAGATAGGGTAGACAGTCAGAACCTTTTTCCCTGGATGGGAATATCAAATGCTAGAGGGAATGGCTTTAAAGAGAGCGAAGGTTTAAAGCAGAAGTTTGGGGCAAGTCTTTTTTACACAGTGTGGTGAGTGCTTGGAAGCACTGTTGAGGGTGGTTGTGGAGGCAGATAGGAGAGTGAGATTGTACTTTTGCATAGGCACATGGATATGCGGGGAATGGAGGGATATAGATTACGTTCAGGCAGGGAAGAGTTAGTTTTGGCATCATGTTTGGCACAAATATTGTGTGTCAAAGAGACTGTTCCTGCTTCACTGTTCTATGTTCTAAATTGCAGGTAGTCTATCATTGCAGAGGTGCAATCCAATTATTAAAGGAATGATTCAATTCAGTGGATAATCGACATCATTTTACAATATAATAATGTATATATAAGTAAGAACTACAGTAGGATTAGCATTCCTATGGAATAGAAACACCACATTACTTAATATCAAATCACACTGTGTAATTCAATAAGAAATATAAAACATAAAATAATAGACTATTGCAGAAGATAGAAGCATACAAAAAGATGAGATACAATAGGATATGATTGGGGACAAAATAATCAAATAAATGTCAAAACAAGTTACAACAGATTTACAAAATTTAATTTTATTATATAAAATACATTCTAAAACTCTGGTTCATTTATTGCCCTATTATACATTTTCTTTTTGGAGCATGTCTACCGTTTCACCACAGGTCTGATCCTGGTAAGGCATTGAGCACATAGTTACAATGTTGGTACTGACAATGTCCAGCATAATTCTTTCTTCTTTGTCCCAGGGGATACAACAGAAAATGTAAAGTCCATGGCTGACAAAAGAATACAGGGAGGCTTTCCATAAACGCAGCATCCTCCAGACAGCATGAAGTTTGGTTCTATTAAATATATTTAAATGCATGGAACAAGATCAGCAAGAGACAATAGCCCAGAAGGTTTGAGCAAGTTGGACAACCACAACTATATGATGGAAGTCATGGAGATACTAGATTCATGACCCTATAAAGATTGCACTTCACCAGAGAAACAAATATGTATGTGTTAACTATTGGAACCAGACATTTGTTCAAGGACATACAAAGAGGTGGGTTCTGAGGGTGATATTTCCACACAAAGTGTGGTTGCTGTATAGAACGAGCTGCCAGAGAAGGTAGTTGAGGCAGGTACAATCGCAATGTTTAAGAAACATTTGCAAAGGTAGATGAATAGGGCATGTTCAGAGGGATATGGGCCACACTCAGGCAGGTGGAACTAGTGTAGTTGGGACGTGTTGGCATCCCATCTGGAAACTTGAGTTCTTTCAGGAGCTATGAGAACAGTCACATTGACTTATTGTATGTCAATGTTCATATTAACTGTTGACAAATAAATAATAATTTATAATACCATTATAATGTATGCATCACGATCCAAGCATAAGTGTATAATGTGGAAGACAGAAAGTTAATTTATATCCTCAAATATAGATTAACCACTACAATTAAGATTAATAATGACAAAATAATAAGGCAAAGAGAAATTGGGAGAAATACCCTGAAGAACTGGAAAGATTTACTGGAAACCTGACCTGGCATGTTCCAGAAAAGCAAATAACGCACTTCTTTCACAGTCGCCTGTCCTGAAGTTATGAATATTTAATCTTTGGAGTTGTCCTTTTAGCATTAACACAGAGGTTGGTGTTGCAAGGGGATTTGGATTTAACTGTGAAGCTGTTTAATAGAAATTAAATTTAAAAGGCATTTGGACAGGTACCTGGAAAGGAAAGTTTAGAGGGATGTGAGCCAAATGTGGGACTGGTGTAGATGGGGCTTCATTGTCGGTATGTGCAGATTGGGCCGAAAGGTCTGTTTCCATGTCATATGACTCTATGACTCTATCTAAAACCCTTGCCAATCACGGAGGAGGACTTTCCAAAGCACCCATTGATCATAACGTTCTAATATATGTAGATGTAAGAAACTGCAGATTCTGGAATATTGAGCAGAAAAGAAAGTGCTGGAGGAACTCAGCAGGTCAGGCAGCATCTGTGGAGGGAAGGGATAGATGACATTTCAGGTTTGGACCTTTCTTCAGACTGATTGCATAGAAGAGAGAAAGCAGGAATCCCCAAGTCCCATATTATCATTTTTAGCCCATCCCCTTCCACCCACAACCCTCCCTCCAGCTTTTCATTTCACTCCCTCTCTTCTTTCCACTTTTCCAGTTCATTTTACCTAATCCACCTAGAATTACGCAGAGGTTTCCATTTTGTCATTGCTTGTCAACTGATACTAGTCAATCCGGGAGTGAATTGCATATAATATTCACTTTTCACCATGAATAACGTTGAACAACTTGCCAGTAACGACAAAGAAGCCCCATTATACACCAGTTCCACCTGCCTGCATTTGACCCATATCCCTCTAAACATTTCCTATCCATGTACCTGCCCAAATGTCTTTTAAATATTGTTATAGTACCTGCCTCAACTACCTCCTCTGGTTGCTCGTTCCATATACACTCCATTGCTTTTACTGTTCTAAACATGCTTGTCTACCTAACAACATGCAATTTAATTAAAATTAATTTTATAGATGCATAATCCATGGCATCTGCTGTCATATATGCCTTCAAAAATTATCTCTCAGTTGGCTCCTGGTTCATAACTAAGCACCCTATGATGGAATTTGGTCTTTACCGCTCTCTTGTAAGGGCTTGAATGGCTCCTTTGTCGTGTTTGTGAACAGAACTAGACACAATACTCGATTTGTGGTTTAACCAGAGCACTGTAACGGTTTTATCATGACTTCCTCTGTTCTAAAATTGTTTCCACCTTTTAAGCCGCTTGACTTTACCTGACTGATTTCTTAGAATTGAAGCTCAAAGGGTTTCTTTTAGTTACATTTTGTGAAATTGCTCACACAGAGATACAAACGGCATTTGTAGTATCCTTCATTGTAGCACCCTTCAATGTCAATTAGTAACAATGTATAATTACACGGGTGTAAGATATTTGAAAAAGATACGTGGTGTTTAGTTTCAGACACAGTTTTCCTACATCCTTTATGAGTGCATTGTCGGTGGGAATATTAGCTCAACTTTTAATTCAGAGCATGTATGCAGGAATGGCAGGGTGAAGAGGATTAAGTAAAATGACACAAAATGCTGGAGTAACTCAGCGGGTCAGGCAGCATCTCTGGAGAACGTGGACAGGTGACATTTCGGGTTGGGACCTTTCTTCAGTCTGTAACATCATCTATCCATGTTTTCCAGAGGTGCTGCCTGACCAACTGAGTAACTCCAGCACTTTTTTTGATTTTTTGTAAACCACCATCTGCAATTTGTTGTTTCTCTATTAAAGGGAATAAGTGACAGATTTACATAGCCAATACCTACCAGTTATGGACATTTTAGTTACCTACCTTTAGTTACAAAATTCCAAGGCAAGCTTCTCTCCCCGAATCCTAAAAGAACAATGAGACAGCCGGCAGGTCCAAGCAGATTATCATTGGGGAATCAAGAAAATGGATTTTGTCTGTATGGTAAGTGTGGTACAGAGTGACATACATTGGTGGGAAGGGAAGAATTGGGGCTGCAACCTTATTACATGTGTCCTCGAGATTTCCCCTGAATTCCCCATTGGATTTATTGATGATTGCCTTTCAATCCTAACATATGGTTTTGGGCTTTCCCAAAAAATCTTCTCCACTGCAAGCTTATTATAATCCTTGATCACTTTAAATAACTTTTCAGAAAAAAAGGACCAGCTTCCTCATCTTTTCCAGAATTGTATATCCTTAGTTTTGGAACCATGGGAAACTTAACATATTTTCTTACAACATGGAAGGAAATAGTTTGTTGCATCGAGTATGTGCCGGCTCTCAGATCATTCCTGATGCCACATATCCTCCTGTGCCCATTACCTCCACCCTTGTTCTCCTGACATCCACCTATACTCAGGGTAAGTCACGGTAGCCATTTACTTACGATGACTTACGGTAATAACAAGCATATCTTTCAAGGTGTGTGATAAAACCGGAGCACCCAGTGAAACCCATGTACGAGTTTGTACGTTCTTCCCGTGACCTGCGTGGGTTTTCTCCAAGGTCTGCGGTTTCTCCGATACCCCAAAGATGTACAGTTTTGTAGGTTAGTTGGCTTGATATAAATGTAAACTGTCACTAGTAATAATAATAATAATAATAAATTTTATTTTCGGGCGCCTTTCAAAATCTCAAGGACACCTTACAGAAATTAACAGAAGAGAAAAAACATATAGTCGGAGTAAAATAAATAATAAGGACATCACCAATACACAAATTAAAGACAGAAATCACTCCAAAGACAAAAAATCAAAAAACACAATGTGAAAGAGAGAGCAGCGGCAGCTAAAGCGCGCCAGCGTCCACTCTCCCTTCCGACAACCATCTTGGACACAGACTAACATTTAACTTACAGACAGGAAAAAATCATCCCCCCACAGTGGTTACCACTGTGAGGGAAGGCACAATGTCCAGTCCCCATCCCCAGTTCACCCAAAGTCAGGCCTATTGAGACCACCGCTATCGCCTCTACGGAGGCCCGATGTTCCTGGCCGTTCTGGCCGGGTGGTGTTGCCCCAGCGTAGGGAGAGTCCTCTCAGCGGCTGGGCCACCTGGAACGGCCGCTTCCTAGCTGGGGACCGCGGCTTCCGAAGCCGACAAGGCCGCGCCGGGTTGGAGCTCCCAGGCTCCCGATGTTGAAGTCGGCGCCGCCCACTCCGCACCGCAGACCCGCAGCCCGGAGGTGTTGATCTCGGCGGTCACAGCTCACCAGAGCTCCAGCGCGTCGATCCAGCGCGGCGACCCAGGCAAGGCATCACCCGCTCCGCTCCACGATAGCGCTCCAGCGCTGTGCCGCCACCGAAGCCGAGGTGCTGGGCGGTCCCCGCCAGGAAACGGCGCTCCAAGCCCGCTGGTAGGCCACGAAGACGGGTCGACGGGCAGCCCGGAGAAAAAGCTGCCTCACCGACCAGGTAGGGACCTAGAAGTAGAATTGCCCCCTACCCACCACATTAAAAAGTCAATTTCTCCAACGGACGAAACACTAGTGTGCGGGGATCGCTGATCGGTGCAGACTCGGTGGGCCGAAGGGCCTGTTTCTGTGCTGTACCTGCAAACAAAATTAAACTAAACATGGTCACAAAACATGCAAACTCACACAGACAGCATCAGAGGTTCAAGTTCAAGTGAGTTTATTGTCATGTGTCCCTGTATAGGACAATGAAATTCTTGCTTTGCTTAAGCACACAGAAAAATAGTAGGCATTTACTACAAAACAGATAAATGTGTCCATATACCATGATATAAATATATACACACATGAATAAATAAACTGGTAAAGTGCAAATAACAGAAAGTGGTTATTAATAATCAGAGTTTTGTCCGATCCAGGTTTAATAGCCTGATGGCTATTAAGGTCAAGATCAAACCTGGCTCGTTGGCGCTGTGAGGCAACAGCACTAACCACTGCTTCACCTTTAATGCAACTGTGCCAATAATTGTGTATTTTCCATAAATATTGCAGCCAAAACTGTGCACTGTGCTCTAAGCATTATCCAAACAAGGTATGATACGTAAAGCATTATGGTTTTTAATTCAATTTTTAATGCATTTTAATTCTTTTCCTCTTTTAAAAAAATGATCTCATTATTCGTTTTCCCTTTTCTAGTGCATTATATCTGAATCATTACTTCTAATAACTTGTGTAGCTGTATCTCTATTGGTTATTCCTGGAAGCAAAAAGCAAGACACAATATAGTCAATAAAAGCAAATAAAATGTTCAAAATATAGCTTTCCAGCAATATGGGGCTGAATCTCATTATGTCAGCTGGAGCTGATTAACTTTCTAAATTATATTTTCTCCATAGCTGAAGTGCTAATCTATTCCGTTTCTTTCTGTAGTTCTTGCCTGGATCTAAAGGATTCCTCGTCAATTATCAAACTTAACCAGGCATTAATTACAACTTGCCCATTAAGAAGCCAGCTCTCAAATACATATTCATTCAGTTTCAGCATCGTTTTTTTGAGTAGATCTCATCACTGTTCCGAATCCATTCTCTGTTTCATTTTCAGACAATTGTAATTCCTCAGGTAGAAGAGCTGAAACTAAGCTATTTGATCATAATGATAGGAACCAGCTTTATAATTCAATATCTGCCATAGATATTGAGTTATATCAATAGAGCAAACTTCACCAAAGACAATTGCTGAGCATGCTCCAAAGTGTTCCTTGGAGATGATGGACACTTCATGATCTACATTTATTCATCTGTTTCAATGTAAACCATTTGAATGATTAAACAATAAGCATTTACTCAACTGTAACAACCAGAGACAACTGGCACTCTTATATCAATGATTTGGTTGAGAATATACAAGGCATCATGATTACATTTGCAGATGACACTAAAGTAGGTGGCATCTTAGACAGTGAAGATGGTTATAAATAATTACTGTGGCATCTTAAGTGGCCCGGTGAATGGATAATGCTGTTTAATCAGGTAAGTGTGAGGTGTTGCGTTTTGGGAAGTCAACCCAGGGCAGGACCTTTACAGTGAACGATAGAGCTCTGGGGAGAATTGTGGTGCAAAGGGATCTAGGAATACAGGTATATCATTCCTTTAGAGTGTCATCACAGGTAGATCGGTTGGGGAAGAAAGTTTTGGCGCATTGACCTTCATCAGTCACGGTAATGAGTATAGAAGTTGGGACATATTGATACAGTTGTAAAAGACCCTAAGGAATCAACAATACATTTTCACTGTCTAATATTTTAGGTGCAATGAGTAAAATAACATGGAAGGGAAAACAGAGAAAGAGTTAAACGAAATGGAAAAAGACAGGAAAGAGAAAGAAGAAATTATTGTTATGGGAAAGGGAACATACTTCAATAATGAAACTTCAACTTCAGCAGTTAAGATGTTCGGTTAACTAAAGGCCAGGACTAGCTACTCTTTTACTGGCATTTCACATGGACAAACAAAGTCATGAGTGCAGCCCTGCAAACTAACATGGGGCATCACAAGTATTATATAAATCTTTTCACTTGTAGTTGTGTGTCACTTAGTTTCCACAACCGAAAACCATGTGGTTTCTGGATCATGGCCAATATGGGCCAATAGCTTTTCATCGATTTTTGAGATTTAGACTCCTCAACAGACATCTGTACTGTCAGCATATCCAAGCTAAACATCAATCCTTACATAAATCATCCAAAGTCCTTGATTAGATTCGACCCTTTAACCCTTTATGGTGACAGTTATTTCCAATATTAACCAGACAAATCTTTTAATTAGAATCCACTTTCAAATATTTATTACTATCTGAAAGATATCCAACTTCCTCGATTAGCTGCAGTGTGTTGCTCTTGGGAAAGGTTTGCTTTATTTCTCATTAGAAACATACAGTCGGTGGAAGTTCAATGCAAGTTTTAATTTGGAGTCTGGTGAATTTCATCATGTGAAGAACTGAAACAATTGAAATAAAACTATTCATGGAAAGAGGAAGTTGTACTTGCTGAAACATTGCATCAGTCATATATCTTGAGTTGGGGGCTGGGTTTTCAGCAGTTTTATTGAGAGCCCATTTTTGACCTTGAGGCCACCTTGGCTGTGTCTTTCTCCAAATGAGGAAGTTAGCTTGTAGAGCACAGGCATTAGACACCTAATGTGCACCACTGTGAAAGTGGCGAGGTTTAAGCGCTCCTGTGGGGTAGCAGATATTTCTTATCTGTTCTAACAGCAACTTCCCCTCCCCAGCCTGTGGTTGAGAGCTGACTGCATTTCCAAGCTGCAAACTCTACCGCCCACGCCACCTCAGCTCATCCGCCTTCGCCTTCTCTTGCTTTATGTGACGTTGCTGCAAATTACCACCGCCTCATTGCAAAACTGAGGAATTAATCCAACTCAGCACAGCCCAGGCAACGGTTTCAGCCCAAAGCTGATCAATTTAGAAACTTCTGCAGCTGACAAAATCGGAGTTTAGAAATAAAAAGTTAACATGTTGCAAATGAGCGTGCAGGTTTTTTCTTTACACACTTTTTTTTCATCGAGCTGTTCATGCCCATCTGAAATGATAATCACCATTTAAGGCAAAAAGCAAACTGTCATCCAATCAGTATTCAGCACAGTGTGACTAATATAGTTCTTCGTAAAACTGGAACTTTGCCAGTTCATTTTCAAACTGACTGCAATTTAATTTACCCCCAGTTGCTGTCAGCCAACATTTCTCAAAGATAATGAATGTTAAGCTATCTTTATTATTCTTAACCAAAGAGGGATTTTTGGCTCATTGCTGATTTTGTTGTCTCCTTGCTGTGTCAAAAGCTCACAAAATATTGTAAAATTATCTAATATGAAATAATTTCAGAAAGTAATATAAAATGGGCGGAAACGGCACCAAGTGAGTGTTTCTGGTGATTGCACTCATACTTTTCCCCAGTAACCTGGACTGACCTTCAGGCTAAATGAGTGTAGTGTTCTGAATGAGTTCAATGGCTTCTGAAGCAAAGGCTACACACACCTAATATGTTTTACTGTGCAAGCAAAGAGATTGCTGTACTATGCAAAGAAGACCATGTGAAAGATGGCCGTAAAATGCTGGAGTAACCTAGCGGTCAGACAGCATTTCTGGAGAACATGTGGTAGGTCATGTTTCAGTTTGGGACCTTTACTCAGCCTGATTGTGGTGGGCGGGGGTTGGGGATTGGCAGAGAGGTGGGGGCAGGACAAAAGAAGTGCCCCGACCCAAAACATCACCTATCCATGTTCTCCAGAGTTGCTGCCTGACCGGCTGAGTTACTCCATCACTTTGTGTCTTTTCTTGTGTAAGGCAGCCTCTGCAGTTCCTTGTATCTACTGTACATATAAGATAACTCGTATTAGGTTTAAAGTTCTTGACCAGCAAACTAAACAGAATGGAATGGTCCAAAGGGGATCAGAGGGGCAATTTTTTGACACAGAGAATGGTGGGTATATGAAACAAGCTGCCAAAGGAAGTGGCAAGGGCAAGGACAATGACAGCACTTAAAAGACATTTAGAGTGTTACATTCATACTGACAAAGTGGTCCTGGCAGGATTCACGCTGAAACTTGAGTTGATGCACTTTCTTTAGAGATCTGCTTCTAATTGGATGTGGTTCTCCTGGAGTGTGTTGATGAGCTGTGGCGTTATCACTTTACAAGGTTCTTCCAGTGTCCCAATATCTGCTTCATCAAACAGACCACTGGTCTTCCTGTGATGCACTTCTTCTGATTTGCGATGCCCTCTTTGTTATAACCTCATGTGACCTAGGGTCTGGCATGCACCGTCCCTATCTTGTATTGATCTAATCTGGGCTTCATGCTCTCCATCTATCCATCCCTCAGTGGTGGCCAGCCCATTGTATCTCCATGGCAGTACTGTGTCTTCTTTTGGCCATCACTACATACTCACCTCTACTTAATCTTCCTGTTCTCTCAAAAATGGCTGCTCATTTATGGGTGAGATACATAGATATCTGAAGTCATGGCTTGCGTTGGAGCATTCTTCATGTTCTCTCATTGTGTTTCTCTACCAGTGCCATCTGCTGCATTGCAAGATTTCTAAACATTGTTACAACATCTTACTAGTAAAATGAAATGCACATCTCAGATCTCAAAATTATTTTGGTCACCTTTTTCGAAGAACATCTTGCAGGAGATACCGGAGTGGTCTTCACATCGATAGCACAGAGCCCTTTGGTTTCAAGTACACCACATCAAGATTAATAGTTTGCATCAGCATTTCATGTTGTTCCTAGGTAAAGCTGAAAGATCACTAATCGCCTTTGTACTAATATTATGGGGTAGATATATTTCATAGAATTTATCTCATTTAGCACCAGATAGATTATGTTCAACTGATGCTCTGAAACTGATTCAATCTTTCCCTGCACAATTAATCTTGTCCACTACATTGACTGTCAATGTCATCTTCATTGTCTGTACAGATTATTTCCTAATCTACATCATATATTTATTTTCCAATACAGTGCAATTCCCTCGTAGCCACATATGTTGTCCTCCACAACACTAACAACATCACTTTGAGTATACTGATAATAGTTGGTGAAGTGCCACAGATGATTTTAAAATATGTTAACATGAACATGTTAACTAGGCTCTCTTGCTAGTGGAAACATCCTCTCCACAAAAGGCTTGGATAGAGTGGATGTGGAGAGGATGTTTTCACTAGTGGGAGAGTCTAGAACTAGAGGTCATAGCGTTAGAATTAAAGGACGATTTTTTGGGAAGGAGACATTTCTTTAGTCAGAGGGTGGTGAATCTGTGGAATTATTTGCCACAGAAGGCTGTGGAGGCCAACTCAGTGGATATTTCTAAGGCTGAGATAGATAGATTCTTGATTAGTACAGGTGTCGGAGGTTATGGGAAGAAGGCAGCAGAATGGGGTTAGGAGGGAGAGATAGATCAGCCATGATTGAATGTGGCACAGACTTGATGGGCCAAATGAACTAATTCTACTATTCCTATGACCTTATTGCAAGGGGCAGTACACACCAGGGGCAATTTACAGAAGCTAATTAAGGTCAGGACCCTTCCTCAGACTTATTACATGACTTTTTGAGTCGGGACCCTTCTTCAGAGCAAAAAGTGAAAATCAGTTAGTTTTCAGTAGCAGGAAAAGTGGAGGAGGGATGGGTAGAACAAAAGTAGTGTCTCTGATGAGGTGTCACATGTTGCATTAATACAATACAATACAATTCAATTTATTGTCATTTGGACCCCTTGAGGTCCAAACGAAATGTCGTTTCTGCAGCCATACATTACAAACAAATAGAACCAAGACACAACATAATTTACATAAACATCCATCACATTGCTGTGATGGAAGGCCAAAATAACTTATCTCTCCACTGCACTCTCCCCCCCGATGTCAGAGTCAAAGTCAAAGTCAAAGCCCCCGGCTGGCGATGGCGATTGTCCCGCGGCCATTAAAGCCACGCCGGGTGATGCAAGGTCGCGCACCGGGTCTAGTTGTTAGAGCCCCCGGCGCGCGCTCGCAGAGTCCCGCAGCCATTCCAAGCCGCGCGGGGCGATGGTGTAAGGCCCCGCTCCAGGAGCTCGTCAACCCCGCAACTCGGGCGGGAGAAGTCGCCGTTGCGGAAGCCCTGAAAAGCGGTCTCCCTCCAGGGTCCCGCGGGCTCCCGGTGCCGCTGTCCGCCCGACCCGCAGCTGCAGCCTCCGAAACTCCGGAGGTCGGGCCACAGCAGCGTCCACCACAGCTCCACCCGCTCTGGACTCGGCCAGCTCCGCGACGGTGAGGTGAGTAGTCGGCACCAGAGCCCCCGGTCTTCCTGTTGGAGGCCGCTCCTCGTTGCAGCCCCAACGACAACGGAGACCCGACAAAGAAAAGGTCGGGTCTCCCGTGCAGGGAGAGATTTAAAAGTTACCCCCTCCCCCCACACCACCCCCACCCCCCCACACACATACCCCAACAAAAAATAACAAAAACTACATAAAAACATAGACATAAAATAATAAAAACTGATTAAGGAATCAGTAGGATTTGCAGTTAGGATTAGATTAAACTTCCTTGTGTAATGTGATGTTAACAGTAAATGGCCAGCCTTGGCCAGACTCTAGAAATAAAAAAGAAGAAAAACGGAATCAAAATGATGACATGTAGAAAAGGCTAGTTCTGACACCAACATGAAGTGGAGTTAGCTAACATTAGGTAAGTTGGCATATATTCCTGGAGCTGCGATGTTCCCAGACAGCTGCTTTTACTCAAACTGTGCTGCCCTTTTGAAAGATGTTGCTGGAAATTCATATCAGAAATCAACCATGTAGATCCACAATTTTCCATTTATAAATTATAGGCAGGGTTCATGAAACATACTTCCAGTCTACAAAAGTCATAGACGGTATAAATAATGAAGATGTGGCCTTGAATCTGGTACATTTACCATCTTAAAATTTCTACAAATCTGTTTCTTCATATTTCTCTGAGTTGAACAGTATCTGTCACCAGTGTAGTCCCCCTCTCACCTTTCCTGCAGTGTCCTGCATTCAACTTCAGTATTTTTTTCCTGAAACAATGCTCAATTTATGCTAATAACAAACAAAAATGATCGTGGCTTCGGACCCAGAGCACACATTAATGTATCTCAATAATCTGAACAAAATATTATTAGTTCTTGTCTGTTCCTTAAAAGCTTTTTCTCTACCAATTTCCTTTAACAACATACAACCTCAGCTTTGGTATCAAATATCAAACATATTGCACTATCAGCCATATTTTGAATATCCATTCTGTAATATTTATCATACTATTACCTATTTTTTCTGATTTCTGAAAAAGATCAAGATTGGTGAAATACAATTGACATGTCCGACTGCATTTGACCTGGGCCTAACATGGATTGAAGTTTAAGATTTCACAGAGGCAACACAAAATAACCCTCTCCACAGACGCTGCCTGACAAGCTCAGTAGTTCCCGCATTTTCTGTTTTTATTTCAGATTTGGCCTATTTGCTGTAAATGACTTAAGGGCCTGTTCCACGAGCATGCGACTCCATGCGGCAAGCGCGACCTAACGTGGTCGCTTGAGCCGTACGGCCTCGCGGGGCCGGTCCCAATTCGATCGCCGGAGCCGTATGGAGTTGTGCGGAGCTGGTCCCGACATCGCGGGGCTCCGAAAAACTGACTGTTCAAAAATTCCGCGCAGCAACTGCCTGCCGGCCCGCAGCCGCCTCGATGCCGTACGCACCACCTCGAAGGGTGTGCGCAGCGTCTCGACGCCGTATGCAGCGTCTTGCCGCCGTATGTCACGCGCGCACTTCCTGCGGACTTCGCTCGAACTTCACGTCACTCACTCGACCTCCGCGCGGCCCCCGCTTCTGGTTTGGTCGTGCTCGCCTCATGCAGACGCATGCTGGTGGGACTGGCCCTGTACGGGGATCACTCAACCTCCGCGCGGCCCCAGCGAGGCACCTGCTTCCAATTTGGTCGCGCTTGTCGCATGCAGATCGCATGCTCGTGGGACAGGTCCTTAAGATTCTATGTTAGATGACAAAATGGTGCTCAGTATCAGATCCCAATTCAGAAAAGGTTAAAAATAAAATTGAGCAGGGCGTAACATGGATTGAAGTTTAAGATTTCACAGAGGCAAAGGCCCAGCTCAACTTTATTTTTAACCTTTTCTGAATTGGGGATCTGATACTGAGCACCATTTTGTCACCTAACATAGAATCTTAGTTATTTACAGCAAATAGGCTAAATCTGAAATAAAAACAGAAAATGCAGGAACTACTGAGCTTGTCCTGTTTGTTTTGTGTTTTTTGGGATGTTTATTTTCGCGTAAGTGGAGAGGGTTATTTTTTCAGAGGTAAATTAAAACAAAAACACAATCCAGATGCCAGAACTTGGAGATACAAACAGAAAAGATCTGATTCACATTTTAGCAAGCAGGGTCATGGCCAAACCCTATTTCTCTTGTAAGTCAGGGAACTTTAAGTGTTTGAGGGTGATGAGAATTTCTGCAATTTCATAGAACATAGAACGGTACAGCATAAGGACAGGCCCTTCAGTCCATAATGTTTGTGCCGAACAGGAAGCCAAGTTAAACTGATCTCATCTGCCTGTATATGATCCATATCCCCCAAACGATGAGCCAGTCTAAAAGCCTCTTAAACACTACTATCATATCTGCCTCCACCACCACCCCTGGATATGCGTTCCAGGTCCCCACCACTCTCTATATAAAGATCTTGCCCCGCATATCTCCATTGAACTTTTCCCCTCTCACCCTATAGCTATGCCCACTAGTGTTAGATATTTCTACCCTGGGAAAGAGGATCTGACTGTCTCCTCTATCTATGCCGCTCATAATTTTATATACTTCTATCAAGTCTCCCCACAACTTCTGATGTTTTAGAGAAAGCAATCCAAGTCTATCTAATCTGCTCTATCTGAAACCCTATAATCTAGGCAGCATTCTGGTAACCCTACTCAGCACCCTTTCTAAATCCTCCATATCTTTGCTGTAATGGGGTGACCAAAACTGCATTCAATACTCCAACCACGGCCTAACCGAAGTCCTAGAGAGCTGAATCATGTTATATAGAGCAGTATGTCAAACATTGAGTCCCTGATCCCCATCACTGTAAGAGTGAAAAAAACCTCCACCTCCCATGCCCCCAACGGTACAGGTATTCCCACACACATTCCCAGCTCAACCATGTAGGAATAGACGGTAGCCTCTTAAAATGGATTGATATCTTTTTGACAAGGAGACACCAGCGAGTTCTCTTGGAGGGAGAGACGTCTATTGAAACTTCTGTGACATCAGGTGTACCACAGGGGACTTTCATGGGTCCATTGCTCTTCCTACTGTATATCAATGACATTCCAAATGCAGTTTTGTCCAGTGTTCGACTCTTCGCAGATGATGCCATACTTTATAGAGAGATTAAAACACCAGAAGACAGCTTGTCCTTACAGAAGGATCTGGATGCTCTCTGTGGGTGGGAGAAAACCTGGCAGATGTCATTCAATACAAGCAAATGTCAGACCATGCATGTCTCACACAAGGTCAAACCACTTTTATCGGAATACAACATGGGTAGCAATACATTGCTTGCTGCCGACCATCACCCATATCTAGGAGTCGAATTAAGCAAAGATTTAAGTTGGGCGACGCATATTTATCAAGTGTCTAACAAGGCAAATAGAACTCTCGGCCTACTCAAAATAAATTTTCACGCATGTAGTACATCCGTCAAAGAGAATGGCTACAAGTCCTTGGTCAGGCCCAAATTGGAGTATTGTGGAGTGTATGGGATCCTTTCAACAACAACAACAACAACAACAACAACAAGATCACCCTGGAGAAGGTACAACGCCGAGCAGCCCGCTTTGTATGTAATGACTACAAGCGCAAATCAAGCGTGAATAATATGCTGATTTCTCTCGGATGGGATACCCTAGAGCTCCGCAGAATCAAGCTAAGGCATTGCAATTTACAAGGAGATTCACAAAATCACGCCATCAAATCACCCGTCATCCCAGAGCACCAACTGCCGTGAAACAAGACAAAATAACGGTCCCTACATCATCGACTCGCTAAATTTCAATAAACTTTGCTTCCAATATTCCCTATACCCAAGGACGATAAGGGAATGGAATATGTTACCACCCAACACACGTGCTGCTCCCGATGTTAAGTCATTTAAAAAGGGGATTGAGCAACTAGATCTCCTCAACTTGGACAAAAAGGTCCACTTCAAAATGTAATCGCTACTCTACTCACTCCGACCTGCGCATGATAACCACTGATGAGGTGTTTGCGCAGTAATCAACCAGAACCAGAACCAGAACCAGAACCTCCGCAGATATTGACCTCGAGAGTAAACGATACTAGTCCTTCTAACTGAAATTCTTACAACTTTATACATTCTAATTAAACTCCTCAGCTCTGACTATACCATTGTAAATCACCTCTTCACTCTCTCTGGTACTATTGTATCATTTCTTTAACTTGGTGAATAAGATTGTGTATCTATGCCAATGGTTATGACCTAGCCAATGTTTATATAGTTTTAGCTTGATGTATTCTATTCCTCTATTCACTGTGACGTTCAATGTAGGGCAAACATCTCATATACTCTCCTTAACCACTTTTTTTTTAATGTCCAATAATCTTCAGGGACTCATGGCAGTCTGATCTCTTTGTTCCTCTGCACCTCTCAGTATCCCATCATATATTATGCATTCCTTTGATTTGTTGCCTTCACAAATACATCAGCTAACGTTCAATAAATTTCATTTATGATTATTTGGCGCATTTCATTATTTAAAGATTTTTAGAGGTTTACAGCCAATGTCATGGAGTTATACAGCACTGAAAATGACCTTTCAGCCCAACATGTTCATGCCAACCAAGATGCCCCATATGCGCTAGCCCCATCACTTCACGTTTGCCACATATCCTATTAACCCTTAATAATCCATGCACCTGCTGAAATGTCTTTCAATTGGTGTTATACTACCTGTCTCAACTACATTGCCTTGTATATATCCTATCCCTCAGAATCCTCTCCCGTAACTTGCCCACCACAGATTTTAGACTCGCTTGTCTACAATTCCCAAGCTTTTCCCTGCAGTTAATTACAGGCATAACATTAGTAATCCTCCAATCTTCTGGTTTCTCATCCATGTCGAATGATGATCCATATATCATTGCCAGGGCCCTTGCATTTCTTCTTTAGCCTCCCACTGTGTCCGCAAATATATCTGATCAAACCTGGGAAATTCATCCACGTTTATATGCCTTAGGACATCTCCTCGACTGTAATACGGACTGTCCTCAAGACTTCACCATGAACTGTCCTAAGTTCCGCAGTCTTCCCATCTTTCTCCAAAGTAAAAACAGGAGAAATACTGATTGAGTCCTAAATTATTGCTTCAATTATCTTCCCTCTTCCAACCTCTAGACTGCATGCTTGCCATCTAGCCACAATGACCTTATTTCCTTCTGTGCATTAGGATTTGAGAGTGATTAATTTCTAGTAGTGGTTTCTCCACATCCTCCACAGGTGCTCCTGCATTCCTCTGTGGTACTAAAATCATTGCTTCCCTCTCGAACACAACTTGGGCCTAGCATCTCTACTCGTTACATTTCCTTAAGTATTTTTTTACATCAAGATATGCATGTAGAATTGCTTTCTGTTTTATCATTTTGAATCAATATTCTCTTTCAATTTTCTCATATCCTACTTTTCCTTAGCAATATATTTTGTCCTTATTTTAAAACTTTTGATTTATCTATGAAATCCATTATTTATGACCAGAGCACTGTTCCACCATTCTGTTTAATCAGCTGCCCATTAATAAACTATATCCTCCTTTGTACCACTGATTTTAGCTTAATTGCAGTTCAACATTTTTCACACAGAGAGTGGTGAATCTCTGGAACTCTCTGCCACAGAAGGTAGTTGAGGCCAGTTAAAACAGAATTCCTCCTCATAGGCTCCAAATCCACACTCAGCAAAATCAATAACCCCACTCTCACCATCGACGGCACCACTGTCTCCCCATCTCCCCAGGCCCGCAACCTTGGCGTGATCTTTGATTCCACCCTCTCCCTTGAGCCTCACATCCGCCATGTCATTAAAACCTCCTTCTTTCACCTCCGCAACATCGCCAAAATCAGACCCTCTCTCACACCTCCCGCTGCTGAAAGACTCATCCATGCCTTCACCTCCTCCCGACTGGACTACTGCAACTCACTTATCCTTGGCATCAGCTCCACCTACATCAACCGACTCCAACTGGTCCAGAACGCAGCCGCCCAACGCATCACCCACACCAAATCCTGGCATCACATCACTCCAGTCCCCAAACAACTTCACTGGCTTCCCATCTCCCACCGGATCACCTACAAAATCCTGGTCCTCACCTACAAAGCCCTCCACCATCTGGCCCCCCCATATCTCACTGACCTCCTCTCCCCCTACCAACCCTCACGGTCCCTCAGATCCACATCAGCCGGTCTCCTCTCCATCCACAAATCCATCCTCCGCAGTTTTGGGGACGGAGCCTTCTCCAGGGCAGCTCCCAGGCTCTGGAACACCCTCCCCCAACTGATCCGCAATTCCGTGTCCCTCACCATCTTCCAGTCCCGCCTCAAGACCCATCTCTTCACCTAGAATAGAATAGAATAGAATAGAATAGAATGTATTTGCCACACAACCAGTGTCGGTGGAATTTGGGTTGTCAGCAGCGATACAATAATAAAGAACACACAACCACAATAAAAATGTAACACAAACATCCACCACAGCATTCATCACTGTGGTGGAAGGCACAAAATTTGGCCAGTCCTCCTCCATTTCCCCCCCATGGACAGGACCAGAGTCCAGAGTCAGTCCAGGATCGGCTCTTCCTCACCGGAGACCGCGGCTTTAAGTTGGTGTAGGCCGCAGGCCGACGGTCGAGATTTAAAATCTCCGCTGCAGCCAGAAGCACCGTAGACGGCAGGGCCGGCGGTCGAAGCTCCCCTCCAGGGGTGATGTTAAGTCCACGCCGGGCCCGCGGTAGAAGTTGGCCGCGGGCCGGCAGTGATGGCTTCTTCTTCCCCCCCCGGGTCCCCCACAAGGGATCCCGGGCTGTAGACGCCGCACCAGCTGTGACCCTGCAGACCGCGGCTTCAGGCTGCCGGCTGCCGCGGGCTTGCGAAACGGAGCGCTTCCCTCCGGCGAGCCCCAGCGAGGGCTCACCCGCTCCATGCCGACAGTCCACGCTGCGCCCGCCACTGAAGCCCCGGGCGCGTCTCCGTAGAAAGGCCGCGCCGATCCTTGATGTTAGGCCACGGGGGAGGAGGCAACCGAAGAGGTTTCTCCCTCACCCCCCCCACACCACCCCCCACACAAAACACACCGAGAAACATCAAAAACATACTTTAAAACATACAAAAAAAAATTAAAAAGTTGAAAAAAAACTAACGCGCTGCTGACATGGCTGCTGCCAGAGCAGCGCCTATGCCTATCCTTAGCCCCACATCCCCCTCCCTTTTCATCTGTGCTTGAATTGCCTCATATTGTGTTTTGAATTGAATTCTGTCTTTAATTTGTGCACTAGTCATGTCTCTACTATTTATTTCATTCCGCTTACATGTTTTTCCTCTACTTGCTAAATTTTTGTAAGGTGTCCTTGAGACTCTTGAAAGGCGCCCATAAATAAAATTTATTATTATTATTATTAGTTCATTGGCTATATTTAAGAGGGAGTTAGATGTGGCCCTTGTGGCTAAAGGGGTCAGGGGGTATGGAGAGAAGGCAGGTACAGGATACTGAGTTGGATGATCAGCCATGATCATATTGAATGGCAGTGCAAGCTCGAAGGGCCGAATGGCCTACTCCTGCACCTATTTTCTATGTTCTATGTTTCTATGTTCTAACATTGTTTGAGTCCTTTAAATGTTTTTTTATATGTGACACTTTATTACAAAATGAGGTTTGCCTTTGAAATTGACAACAGGGAGTAAAAAAAAATCAAAAATATGACTAGAAATAGTCTACATTTCCCCAGTCCTCACCTACTTCAAGCTATTCATTTATTCTCATGTGATATCTATAATGGTTTTGCCACCACATGGATGGTCCAATGGTCCTTTCTCATCAGTTTCATCTTTGCAATGAGCCAAGAGCCCTAGAAAACGAATCTACTCGATGGTAACACAACTTTTGTGAAATTCAGTAGCTCACTAATATTGGCCACCCTGTCATTCTGCTCTAGCTAGCCATCAAAATTGCTGCTTGTCTGATTCATTAATTCACTGCAAATTTGTTACAAGAAGTGGCAATTTCTGAACCTTTAGCTAACTACACCATTTCCATTTATCTCTGGCATAACAGCTCAGCACATGCTATGGGATAGACAGTAAGAGAAGAAATGATACATTGTCAATTACCTAGGCTGATGATACATGTCTACTGCTGTTCCCTGTATGTAAAAATGAGTTAGATTGAAGAACTTCACAGAAAAAGGAAATTGAATCCAAATGAGGGAACTCCAACATGGAGGCAGTACTAATGCAGGACTGATAGGCCTCATGGATTCTGTTTACATTTGTATCACTTAGTCTAATGTTGCAGAAGTGTGAAAGCCTGCTTGTGCAGAGCCTATGCCAAAAACATCGCAACTGAAGCAAGTAAATATTGCACCTGGAACCAGCAGCCGCCCTGCACTGTGGTCACAGATATATTAGCAATACACTAAAGAACAACACCTGCAGCAGGGTTTCAGAAACCGCAGGGACAGCAATTGGCAACTTTTCATTGTTTCTGTTCACAAAAAAGGAGACCAAACCTTTCTTTTCTTGAGTAATTATGTTTCTCTAAACCAAGTAGTTTCTCAATCATCAAAGCTGTGAGGTGGATCTTTTAATTACATTTGATACAAGGAGCTACATGTGGCTAGAAGAAAATGTCCGTTGACTTAAATGCTGGCAGTTGCTGGTGAGCAGGGAAGCGAGAGAGAAAGAGAAATATGAAGAAAAGAGGCAAAGAGAGTCTGGAGATAGAAAGGGAAATTGTTATTGGCAGAGAAACACCTGTTGCTCAACAGAAAAATAGACTGGCATTGCATTGAAGCTTGGAGAGGGAGAAAGGCAGACATTTCACATTTGGATAAATTGAAGGCAGAACAAGAGGCTTGTCTAGTGGGTGGGATTGCAGATGTGCACAGGGAGAGGGGTATGTAATCATACACTGGACTGAATTCCACTAATATAGGTGAAAGAGAATGAGGAAGAGGGCATACGTAAGAATGGAACAAGAACAAGAGAAGCAGATGGAGAATCCGTAAACATGAGGCAATAGGCAAAGAAAGGAGAAAGTTTCTGCAAGGGATTGGATATAGATGAGGAATGATTGTCAGGTATATCAGCTGGTGAATTTGGAAGGTAATTTGGAACTAGGCAAATGGCAATGTTTATTAAACAATCCAATGCAGAGCATCCATGATGGTTACCTTGTTTTTCTGTCCCAAGGTGAATATCAGCATTCAGGATTGACATGAAATCATTCATATACCCAGATTGTACAAGCAGGAGGAAACTGAGAAAAATGAGAAAAATAATTTGCGAAGAACATGGTCATGTTTCCAAATGTTAATAACAATTATCTCTCCCCTCCTAAACATGGGGTGCCTACACCAGCTGCTTTGCATTGTATGGTGGGGCACTTCCTGTTGACAGGAGAAAGCAGAGCTGAAACCCTTTATCTGTGCAGCAAGCGGAACCTTCAATGCTGTTGGAGATAACGCAGGCCTTTAGCTGTGATTAATATCTTGGGCAAAAGGCAGTGTGAATCAAGGGAGAAATCCCATGCTGGATTAATAACCCTGTTGGACCACATTTTATCAAGCTGGGTAGTTTCAAAATGCACAAAAGCAGCTGGGAGAAAGATTGCAAATCATGAGGAAGAAGTTCACTGAAATAGATAAACATCACATTTAGGAAACTGCACCCACTAGGCTGTTTCATGAGGCTCAGCCCACAATAGTAACAGGCATCATGTGCCCCCACCCTAACCTCCACACTCAATGCTTTTCAATTTTAAAGACCATGCCATTCTCATGTAAGGATACACCAGAGGTTGGCAACCTGATCATAAGGTCATACGGTCAAAAGTGATAGGAGTAGAATTAGGCCATTTGGCCCATCAAATCTACTCCGCCATTCAATCATAGCTGATTTATCTCTCCCTCCTAAGCCCATTCTCCTATAACCTCTAATACCCTTATTAATCAAGAATCTGTCTATCTCTGCCTTAAAGATCCTCTGTGGAAGTGGAATAGCCAGAGTATATTTTTATGAAGAGGCTAAAGTTAGAAATGTCCTTTCTTCTACTTCTAAGGATCCTGAACCATCTTTCATGTGTTCATTCACACAACAACATTGGTGTTACAAAGCTGGAAATCATTGCCACTATTTTGAAAGGCCGCAGTCCTTGAGATGAACATGTTAGAGATTGGTAGGTATGATGTTGTGAGAATTACGGAGACATGGCTGCAATGTCTCTGTAATTCTCACTGGAACTGAATATTCAGGGTTATACGTCCTATCAAAAAGACAGAAGGGTGGGCAGAGGTTGCGGGTAGCTCTGTCCTTATGTAATGAAATTCAGTCCTTTGCGAGGGGTGACATAGAATCAGATGTAGCGTCATTGTGGATAGAATTGAGAAATTGTAAGGGCAAAAAGTCCCTAATGGGAGTTATCTACAGGCCCCCAAACATTAGCCTGGATATAGGGTGCAAGTTGCATCAGGCGTTAAAATTGGCATGTAACAATGGTAATGCTACGGTGGTTATGGGAGATTTCAATATGCAGCCAAGAAAGGGAGTTTATAGAGTGCCTCCGAGATGGATCGAGATGGATTCTTAGAGCAGCTTGTACTGGAGCCTACCAGGGAGAAAGCAATTCTGGATTTAGTGTTGTGTAATGAACTGGATTTGATAAGGGAACTCAAGGTAAAGGAACCATTAGGAGGTAGTGACCATAATATGATAAGTTTTAATCTGCAATTTGAGAGGGAGAAGGTAAAATCAGAAGTGTCAGTATTGCAGTTGAACAAAGTGAACTATGGAGGCGTGAGGGAGGAGCTGGCCAAAGTTTACTGGAAAGGGACCCCAGCAGGGATGATGGTGGAACAGAATGGCAGGAATTTCTGGAAATAATCCAGAGGATGCATGATCATTTCATTCCAAAGAGAAGGAAAGTAAGGAGAGTAAGAGGCAACCGTGGCTGACAAGGGAAGTCAAGGACAGTATAAAACTAAAAGAAAAGACGTATAACATAGCAAAGATGAGCGGGAAGCCAGAGGACTGGGCAACTTTTAAAGAACAACAGAAGGCAACTAAAAAGGCAATACGGGGAGAAAAGATGAAGTACGAAGGTAAGCTAGCCAAGAAAGTAAAGGAGGATAGTAAAAGCTTCTTTAGGTATGTAAAAATGAAAAGATTAGTTAAGACAAATGTGGGTCCCTTGAAGACAGAAACAGGTGAATTTATTATGGGGAACAAGGAAATGGCAGACGAGTTGAGCAAGTTCTGGCTTCACTAAGGAAGACATGAACAATCTCCCAGATGTACTAGGGGACAAGAGGATCTAGGGTGACGGGAGGAAATGAAGGAAATGCACATTAGTCAGGAAATGGTGTTGGGTAGACTGATGGGACTGAAGGCTGACAAATCCCCAGGGCCTGATGGTCTGCATCCCAGAGTTCTCAAGGAGGTGGCTCTCGAAATCATGGACGCATTGGTGATAATTTCCAATGTTCTCTAGATTCTGGATCAGTTCCTGGGTAGCTAATGTAATCCCACTTTTTAAGAAAGGAGGGAGAGAAGAATCAGGGATTAATACTAACAATGAAACATAGAAATATAGAAAATAGATGCAGGAGTAGCCATTCAGCCCTTCGAGCCTGCACCGCCATTCAATATGATCATGGCTGATCATCCAACTCAGTATCCTGTACCAGCCTTCTCTCCATACCCCCTGATCCCTTTAGCCACAAGGGCGACATCTAACTCCCTCTTAAATATAGCCAATGAACTGGCCTCAACTACCTTCTGCGGGAGAAAATTCCAGAGATTCACCACTCTCTGTGTGAAAAAAGTTTTCCTCATCTCGGTCCTAAAAGATTTCCCCCTTATCCTTAAACTGTGACCCCTTGTTCTGGACTTCCCCAACATCGGGAACAATCTTCCTGCATCTAGCCTGTCCAACCCCTTAAGAATTTTGTAAGTTTCTATAAGATCCCCCCTCAATCTTCTAAATTCTAGCGAGTACAAACCGAGTCTATCCAGTCTTTCTTCATATGAAAGTCCTGACATCCCAGGAATCAGTCTGGTGAACCTTCTCCTGGACTTCCCCAACATCGGGAACAAGCTTCCTGCATCTAGCCTGTCCAACCTCTTAATAGACCAGTTATCCTGACATCAGTGGTGGGGAAGATGCCACAGTCTATTATTAAAGCTGTAATAGAGGCACATTTGGATAGCAGTAACAGGATCGGTCCAAGTCAGCATGGATTTATGAAGGGGAAATCTTGCTTGACTAATCTTCTGGAATTTTTTGAGGATGTAACAAGTAAAATGGATAAGGGAGAGCCAGTAGATGTAGTGCTCTGGACTTTCAGAAAGCTTTTGGTAAGGTCTCACACAGGAGATAAGTGGGCGAAATTAGAGCACATGGTATTGGAGGTAGGGTATTGACATGGATAGAAAATTGGTTGGCAGACAGGAAACAAAGAGTAGGAATTAACGGGTCCTTTTCCGAATGGTAGGTAGTGACTAGCAGGGAGCCGCAAAGCTCGGTGCTGGGACCGCAGCTATTTACAATATATATTAATGATTTTTTTTTTTTTTTTAATGTTTATTTTATTAGAAGCAATTGTACAAAAATAAAGCAATCGGCATAACAATTATACAATTTTCGTGCAGCTTCATTTTTAACATTTTATAAACTGATGTGAATCGGGGGAAAAAAAGTAAAAAGGAAAGAATGAAGAGAAAGAAGAGAAATACAATAAAGAGAGAAGAAAAGACCCCTGAACTGTCGAAGAAGTGAGAGACAAAAAAAAAAGACGGAGATATGCCCCACAACCCTTCCTCCCCCCCATCCCCACCTCCCCCCGCTCACCCATCCCAAGCATTGGTTTTAAATTTGTGTTCTACCATTCTATTGTTGAAGAAATTCAGTGAAAGGAGACCATGTTTTGGAGAATTGGTCTGATTTATCAGCCAAAACAAGCCTTATTTTTTCTAAATGTAGTGTCTCGGTCATTTCTGTGATCCACATCTTCATTGTGGGAACTGTTATCTTTTTCCAGAATTTGAGTATAAGTTTTTTCGCGGTTATTAAGCCGTAGTCAAGGAAACGTCTTTGGAATATCGTTAACTTAGAGCAGCCCTCTGACATTCCTAAAATTATTAATTTTGCATCGGACTCCAATTGATTTTAGAGATGATGTTGAATATTCCCATCCAGAAGTTTTGTGTTTTTATACAGGATGCAAAAGAATGGGTTAAGGTAGCTTCTTGGAGGTGACATTTATCACAGATAGGGGAGACAGTTGGAAAAATCTTATTCAATTTGGTTTTGAATAGTATAACCTATGCAATATTTTGAATTGTATCAGGCAATGCCTGACATTTAAAGAAAGTTAATGTATGTATAATAGGCTTTCCTCCCATATGTCTTTTGAAAGAGATAAACCCAACTCGTCTTCCCATACTCGCCTGTAAATCTCAGAAGGTGGGGTATCAATATTAATGATTTAGATGAAGGAATTAAAAGTAACATCAGCAAATTTGCAGATGACACAAAGCTGAACTGTGAAGATGATGCTATGAGTATGCAAGGTGACTTGGCCAGGTTGGGTGAGTGGGCAAATGCAGTATAATGTGGATAAATGTGAGATTATCCACTTTGGTGGCGAGAACAAGAAGGCAGATTATTATCTGAATGCTGTCAGATTAGGAAAAGGGATGTGCAACGAGACCTGGGTGTCCTTGTACATCAGTCACTGAAAGTAAGCTTCTTGTTCATATGTTTGTACAACTTTTATATGTGGGTTGGTGCAAAATGTTCATCGGTCTTCACAGCAACAAATAATTTTTTTCTACCAAAAGCACCCTTCCTCCCGCAGTAGTTTGATCTACTTTTAGTATATCTACATCTTCATTTCACATACTGCACATACCCCCCTTCCTGTTTTCTGAATCTTTGTGCAATCAATCCTTGCATATATTTAGATAACACTGGTAGTTACAGTTTCGTATTCTTAAAATTAGATTGTCAATGATATTGCTTTCATTTTACACGAACATTGTGCAATGGCTTTACTCATTTTTGGTATCTGAGCATCATAGGCAAAGTTAGCATTTATTGCCACCCGTAATTGCTGTTCAGAAAGTGGTGTTGATGGACCATATTCTCAGACCAGGCAGTGGAAACAGTAAAAGGAGAGGAGGTTTGGCACTGCTGGTCAAAGATTGCATTGCAAGTAGTTGTGCTCTAATGCAATAGCTGCATTCCAAATAAACCTCATGTTATGGATAATCATGTTAGAAAACCAATTGTAAAAATGGAGAAAAGGTGGTTAGGGGCTAGAGCGTTTCAGATTCACAATAACAATGTTTGGTTTCACTGCAAGATTTTCAAAACAAAGTCTTTTTAATATCTATAAGTATATTTTTATCTCCGCAAGCTAAAAATACCAACGGTTATGTGCTACATTGTTTAATAGAGTAACGTCGCACAAGTATGCAAGGTGACTTGGCCAGGTTGGCCAGGGCAAAAATCAAAAAGGGCCACTTTTCAACATAATTGTATAAGGGGTAAGAGTGTTGTAAAAACAAGCCTGAAGGCTTTGTGTCTCAATGCAAGGAGCATTCGTGATAAGGTGGATGAGTTGAATGTGCAGATAGCTATTAATGACTATGATATAGTTGGGATCACGGAGACATGGCTCCAGGGTGACCAAGGCTGGGAGCTGAACATCCAGGGATATTCAATATTCAGGAGGGATAGAGAGAAAGGAAAAGGAGGTGGGGTAGCGTTGCTGATTAGAGAGGAGATTAACGCAATGGAAAGGAAGGACATTAGTTTGGAGGATGTGGAATCGGTATGGGTAGAGCTGCGAAACACTAAGGGGCAGAAAACGCTGGTGGGTGTTGTGTACAGGCCACCTAACAGTAGTAGTGAAGTTGGAGATGGTATCAAACAGGAAATTAGAAATGCGTGCGACAAAGACAAAACCGTTATAATGGGTGACTTCAATCTACATATAGATTGGGTGAATCAAATTGGCAGGGGTGCTGAGGAAGAGGATTTCTTGGAATGTATGCGGGATAGTTATCTAAATCAACATGTAGAGGAACCAACGAGAGAGCAGACTATTTTAGACTGGGTATTGAGTAATGAGGAAGGGTTAGTTAGCAGTCTTGTTGTACGTGCCCCCTTGGGCAAGAGTGACCATAATATGGTTGAGTTCTTCATTAGGATGGAGAGTGACATTGTTAATTCAGAAACAATGGTTGTGAACTTAAAGAAAGGTAACTTTGAGGGTATGAGACGTGAATTGGCCAAGATTGACTGGCAATTAATTCTAAAAGGGTTGACGGTGGATATGCAATGGAAGACATTTAAAGACTGCATGGATGAACTACAAAAATTGTTCATCCCAGTTTGGCAAAAGAATGAATCAGGGAAAGTAGTACATCCGTGGATAACAAGGGAAATCAGGGATAGTATCAAAGCGAAGGATGATGCGTACAAATTAGCCAGAAAAAGCAGCATACCGGAGGACTGGGAGAAATTCAGAGACCAGCAGAGGAGGACAAAGGGCTTAATTAGGAAAGGAAAAATAGATTATGAAAGAAAACTGGCAGGGAACATAAAAACTGACTGCAAAAGTTTTTATAGATATGTGAAAAGAAAGAGATTAGTTAAAACAAATGTAGGTCCCTTGCAGTCAGAAACAGGTGAGTTGATCATGGGGAACAAGGATATGGCGGACCAATTGAATAACTACTTTGGTTCCGTCTTCACTAAGGAAGACATAAATAATCTGCCGGAAATAGCAGGGGACCGCGGGTCAAAGGAGTTGGAGGAATTGAGTGAAATCCAGGTTAGCCGGGAAGTGCTGTTGGGTAAATTGAATGGATTAAAGGCCGATAAATCCCCAGGGCCAGATAGGCTGCATCCCAGAGTACTTAAGGAAGTAGCTCCAGAAATAGTGGATGCATTAGTAATAATCTTTCAAAACTCTTTAGATTCTGGAGTGGTTCCTGAGGATTGGCAGGTAGCAAACATAACCCCACTTTTTAAGAAGGGAGGGAGAGAGAAAACGGGGAATTACAGACCAGTTAGTCTAACATCGGTAGTGGGGAAACTGCTAGAGTCAGTTATTAAAGATGGGATAGCAGCACATTTGGAAAGTGGTGAAATCATTGGACAAAGTCAGCATGGATTTACAAAAGGTAAATCATGTCTGACGAATCTTATAGAATTTTTCGAGGAAGTAACTAGTAGCGTGGATAGGGGAGAACCAGTGGATGTGGTGTATCTGGACTTCCAGAAGGCTTTCGACAAGGTCCCACATAAGAGATTAGTATACAAACTTAAAGCACACGGCATTGGGGGTTCAGTATTGATGTGGATAGAGAACTGGCTGACAAACAGGAAGCAAAGAGTAGGCAGTAAACGGGTCCTTTTCACAATGGCAGGCAGTGACTAGTGGGGTGCCGCAAGGCTCAGTGCTGGGACCCCAGCTATTTACAATATATATTAATGATCTGGATGAGGGAATTGAAGGCAATATCTCCAAGTTTGCGGATGACACTAAGCTGGGGGGCAGTGTTAGCTGTGAGGAGGATGCTAGGAGATTGCAAGGTGACTTGGATAGGCTGGGTGAGTGGGCAAATGTTTGGCAGATGCAGTATAATGTGGATAAATGTGAGGTTATCCATTTTGGTGGCAAAAACAGGAAAGCAGACTATTATCTAAATGGTGGCCGACTAGGAAAAGGGGAGATGCAGCGAGACCTGGGTGTCATGGTATACCAGTCATTGAAAGTAGGCATGCAGGTGCAGCAGGCAGTGAAGAAAGCGAATGATATGTTAGCTTTCATAGCAAAAGGATTTGAGTATAGGAGCAGGGAGGTTCTACTGCAGTTGTACAGGGTCTTGGTGAGACCACACCTGGAGTATTGCATACAGTTTTGGTCTCCAAATCTGAGGAAGGACATTATTGCCATAGAGGGAGTGCAGAGAAGGTTACCAGACTGATTCCTGGGATGTCAGGACTGCCTTATGAAGGAAGACTGGATAGACTTGGTTTATACTCTCTAGAATTTAGGAGATTGAGAGGGGATCTTATAGAAACTTATAAAATTCTTAAGGGGTTGGACAGGCTAGATGCAGGAAGATTGCTCCCAATGTTGGGGAAGTCCAGGACAAGGGGTCACAGCTTAAGGATAAGGGGGAAATCCTTTAAAACCGAGATGAGAAGAACTTTTTTCACACAGAGAGTGGTGAATCTCTGGAACTCTCTGCCACAGAGGGTAGTCGATGCCAGTTCATTGGCTATATTTAAGAGGGAGTTAGATGTGGCCCTTGTGGCTAAGGGGATCAGAGGGTATGGAGAGAAGGCAGGTACGGGATACTGAGTTGGATGATCAGCCATGATCATATTGAATGGCGGTGCAGGCTCGAAGGGCTGAATGGCCTACTCCTGCACCTAATTTCTATGTTTCTATGTTTCTAAGTCTCAATAGAAGTGATTACTTGCCAATTTCAAACATCAAGGGGGGTGAAAATGACAGACTGTGTTCTAAAGAGACAATAGTGTCTGATAGCTGCAGGGATGCTACATGGAAACATTTTCTTTTCCATAGACTGTTTTGTCTAAAAAGCAAGACAGCTTTTTTTCTGCTCATGAATTTCCAAAGTAACTATTAAGTGTTTCTCTAGTTCCTGATCACAATCACACGTAACAAATTCGGAACGCGGAATACAAATAATGTTTTTTTTCTCAATCATTTCTTATTCGGGTTACATTCAATTTGCTGGTATAGAAACATGTGGGATTGCAGAACGACCTTCAGTTTTGAGGGATGATATCAGAGAAAACTCCTCAAACAAGGCCATTTGGGTAGAAATTAGAAACATAAAGGGTGGGTTACTTTGCTGGAGGTGTATAACTGACCCCCTAACAGGAGACAGAGGAACAGTAGGCAGATATTAGAGAGATGCAAATACAGTTGGGTTATTGAACTGAGGATTTCAATTTCTCAAATATCACCCGAGATTGTCTCAGCGTTAAAGGCTCAGAGAGGGACAGAATTTAATCCATGAGTTATTTAATGCAGTATATAGACAAGGGAAAGACCATTACTGGATGTTGGATATACTGTGCTTAGAGTATCATGTTCAGTTTTGTTCACCCTGCTATAGGAAAGGTGACATTAAGCTGGAAAGGGCGCAAGGAGGATTTACGAGGATATTGCCAGGACTCAAAGGAATAAGAGATTGGGCAGACTAAGATTTTATTTCCCGGAGCACAAAAGGCTGACGGGTGATCTTTCAAGTGGAACTTTCAGTAACATGTTGATTAGACTGCTGTATGCTTGAATTTAAAATTTGCTTGAATACACAGGTTAGTGGTTCAATCCCTTTTTGTCTCACCACTTGTCGTGGCTCTACTTAATATTATGAACAGGATGTTTAGGAGTTTCCAAAATGGACAAACAAATTCTAATTATGAAAGTGGAAAACACATTTCTCTACCCATTTGAGTCTTCTGCAAAAGTTTTCAGATTTTCAGTGAGGTCAATGGCTTGCCAGTAACAAGCATTCCATCAAAGCTGGAATATCATACTTGTTGCAGTGATCCTTAAGGTGACATTCTGGAAATGCAGCAGTCATAGGGATAAGATAGACACAAAAAGCTGGAGTAACTCAGCAGGACCGGCAGCATCTTTGGAGTTAAGGAATGGGTGACGTTTCGGGTCGAGACCCTTCTTCAGTCCCGCTGAGTTACTCCAGCTTTTTGTGCCTATCTTCGGTTGAAACCAGCATCTGCAGTTCCTTCCTACACCTAGGGATAAGATAACGCATTAAAGAAACCCAGTCTCAGATGGACCCTCACAAGGGATATATTAAAGGGAGAAAAAAAACTTGTCTGCTAATGGCATTGCATACTCCTGGCATTGAATACTCGACCCGAAATGTCACCCATTCCTTCTCTCCAGAGATGCTGCCTGTCCTGCTGAGTTACTCCAGCATTTTGTGTCCATCTTCAGTTTCAACCAGAATCTGCAGTTCCTTCTTACATATAGGGATAAGATAACACATTAAAGCAAGCCAGTTATCAGATGGACCCTCACAAGGGATATATTAAAGGGAGAAATAAAACGTGTCTGCAAATGGCATTGAAAACTTCTGCTTGCCGTTAATTTTATGATCATACTGGCAGGGATAAATGCATCTATGAATTCGATCACTGAGCCCCATTTTTCCTTGTGCTTTACAGATAAAATTAATATATTTCATAGTGAAACATGATAACAACAGTTTCCATATTGTTTTGTGTATTGAAGGCCTCCAAGTGATTGCACCACCTGGAATGTACGCAACGCCATCGTTTTCGGCATTGCCTCTTGGTGTCGTGTTACCCAAGAGACACCCATCCTTGGACACTCTTAGCGCAGAGTGGTATTAAAACTGCACTGCAAGGCCTGTAGGAGAAGTTAATTTACCACATCCTTGCGATCTTCCCCCTGATTCAGAGCTGCCAACTCTCATGCATTGAGCGTGAGAATCACGCATTTCGCCCAATTCTCACGCTCTCATGCTGACCATAGAATTTCTCATGCTCTGTCGTGAGAAATTATGTGATCAACGACAATTTCAAAACTAATATAAACTGCATGGGGCGCAGGTGTTGGAGAGCCAGGGAAGAGGGAGGGATGGAGGCAGAAGCAGCGGCGGGGACAGATGCGGACGGGGAGCCGGGGCTGGCGAATGTTTGCCGGGCTGGCGAGTCGCTCGCTGCAGCTCCGGCCATGGAGCAGCCTCAGTGCAAGAGTCCCGGGCCGTCAGAGGCGTCTGAAGCGTTGCGCGCTGCCGTGAGAGTCTCTGCGCTGAATTCGCCCTGGTGACCGGCATGGACCAGGCTGCGGCTCAGTGCATCCTGGAGGACACCCAGTGGCTGCTGGAAGTAAGTACCAAACACTGGGTAGAAGATAGTGGCCTTCAAATGGGGGAGGTTGGAGAAAGCATCCTGCTGGCCTGCTAGATTTTCACTTACCAGTGCAGGAGTTCAGAACCAGGGGTCACATTTTAAAAGTTAGGGGTAGGCCAGTTAGGACTGAGATGAGGACAAACTTTCTTCACCCAGAGAGTTATGAATCTGTGGAATTCTCTGCCACAGAAGGCAGTGGAGGCCAATTCACTGGATGTTTTCAAGAGAGAGTTACATTTAGCTATTGGGGCTAGTGAAATGAAGGGATTATGGGGAAAAAACAGGAAAGAGGTACTGATTTCAGATGAACAGCCATGATCATATTGAATGGCAGTGCTGGCTCGAAAGGCCGAATGGCCTAATCCTGCGCCTATTTTCTATGTTTCTATGCTTGAGTATATGCCAAAAAACTCAACCACTTGATTTTTAAGCATTCATGCATGATGAGGGAATAATGTGGTCATAGAGTGTGAAAACAGGCCCTTCGGCCCAACTTGCCCACACCCACCAACATGTCCCACCTACACTACCTGCTTTTGGTCCATATCCCTACAAACCTGTCCTATCCATGTAGCAGTCTATCTGTTTCTTAAATGTTGGGATAGTCCCTGCCTCAACTTCCTCCTCTGACAGCTTGTTCCATACACCCACCACCCTTTGTGTGGAAAAAGTTACCCCTTAAAAAGTTACCTCTTAAAAATACTCTGCGGCCTCTGGTTCAGACGGAGAGCACTGCCAGATGTGAGCTGGGAACTGAGGCCAGTTGTCTGTGATGTCTGGATCCCAATGCTCAGCACTTTGTGTTTTGGAGTTGGCGAATGTTATTGATTTGTAATTAGCCTGATTTGTAATTAGTTGACAAAACATTAATTTATTAATCCGGAATATCCAGTGGGATGGGATAAGTGTAATATTAAAATGACAAGCAAGGTGTCAGGTTGTCTGTCACAACATACAGCCCCGATGACCCATTATTTCCTTCAGTTAAATATTGGGAAGGTAGCACTATTGTTATTTGCCACTCAACTATTATCAACAGAGATACTTGCAGGTGAATGTGTGAGGAGGTTATTATTTGTCTTTAGTTTTAGCTTGAACCAGGCCATCTGAATATTCAAAGTTTAATATAGCAATTGTGCTGATACTGACTCCAACCAACCACGTAATGAATATCATCCATTAGGAATATCATCCATCAGGTGTCCTTGAGACTCTTGAAAGGTGCCCATAAATAAAATTTATTATTATCATTATTATTCTGGGGGGTTTATTTTTCTGATGCCATTTAAACTTCACTTGGATTTCAATCATTTCAATGTAAAAGTAATTGGGAATGGGGAGCATTGGTACAAAAAAAATTCTCTCGGTGCATATTAACAGCAATATAATAATGTATGCATGTTGGTAGGCGCAATCAAAACAAATATCTTTTTATCATTGTTGTGTTATGAATACCACAGAAAATATTATGTGCTCTTAAGATCACATTAAATAGAATATTATTGCTTAAATATATATAGTTATTGGGCTTTGCATTTCGAAAAAGTCGCAACTGAGAGGAAGACAGCAAAATACTGAAAATATTGAGGGTGAAAATGACTTCAGGACAGTTTGTTAGGAAAATGAAGGAAACGGTAACAGAATAATTATACAGCTGAGTGAGTATAATTTTATGGATTAGAAATTGTGTTCAACCAATTGGTGACTTTTTTGACAAAGTAACTAGCATGGTAGATAGCAAGGAAGCCAATGGATGTAGCAAATTTTGTTATATAAAATTTGTTCCGTGAAGTGCCCCATAAAAGATTACTGCATTAGATAAGCACTTGTGGACTTGAACGTAATAGGTTAAGTCCAGGGGGTCAGTTATGGTGATTTATGTGTGGACCAGATATATTGTCTGGTCCACACATAATACATCAATGATCTGGATGAAGGTGTGGTAAATTGGATTAGTAAGTATGCAGATGATACCAAGATAGGGGGTGTTGTGGATAATGAATAGGATTTCCAAAGTCTACAGAGTGATTTAGGCCATTTGGAAGAATGGGCTGAAAGATGGCAGATGGAGTTTAATGCTGATAAATGTGAGGTGCTACACCTTGGCAGGACAAATCAAAATAGGACGTACATGGTAAATGGTAGGGAATTGAAGAATACAGTTGAACAGAGGGATCTGGGAATAACCGTGCATAGTTCCTTGAAGGTGGAATCTCATATAGATAGGGTGGTAAAGAAAGCTTTTGGTATGCTAGCCTTTATAAATCAGAGCATTGAGTATAGAAGCTGGGATGTAATGTTAAAATTGTACAAGGCATTGGTGAGACCAAATCTGGAGTATGGTGTACAATTTTGGTCGCCCAATTATAGGAAGGATGTCAACAAAATAGAGAGAGTACAGAGGAGATTTACTAGAATGTTGCCTGGGTTTCAACAACTAAGTTACAGAGAAAGGTTGAATAAGTTAGGTCTTTATTCTCTGGAGCGCAGAAGGTTAAGGGGGGACTTGATAGAGGTCTTTAAAATGATGAGAGGGATAGACAGAGTTGATGTGGATCAGCTTTTCCTTTTGAGAATAGGGAAGATTCAAACAAGAGGACATGACTTCAGAATTAAGGGACAGAAGTTTAGAGGTAACATGAGGGGGAACTTCTTTACTCAGAGAGTGGTAGCGGTGTGGAATGAGCTTCCAGTGGAAGTGGTGGAGGCAGGTTCGTTGGTATCATTTAAAAATAAATTGGATAGGCATATGGATGAGAAGGGAATGGAGGGTTATGGTATGAGTGCAGGCAGTTGGGACTAAGGGAAAAAAGTTGTTCGGCACGGACTTGTAGGGCCGAGATGGCCTGTTTCCATGCTGTAATTGTTATATGGTTATTGCCAGTGCAGAGGGACTAGGAGCAAGGCCAAGTATGCATCCAGAGTCAAGGTCTGGAACAGTACTAGGTGTGCCGTCAAAGCTGGGAGTGTTCAGCACTGGGAACCTAAGCAGGTAAGCAGCTGTGATCAGGGTAGAATAGGGAGCCAGGTGTAAGGCTGGACAGGGTCAGGAATGAGAGAAGGTCAGGGTCAGGAGTAGTACCAGGTGTGCAGTGAGACCCAGGTTGGTCAACATGGGCCAAGTGCTTGATTATAATCTGATACCGCCCTTCCCCCGCCCCCCCCCCCCCCCCCCCCCCCGGTCGCTACGCTCCCTCGGGCTTGATCTCTCGCAATTTCTCACTCCCAATTCTCACCCAATGTTGGCAGCCCTACCCCGCAATAAAGCAGACCGTCCGGCACACACACACAATTCCAAGCTGACTCTCATCTTCTTCTCACAAAGCCATAAAATGCCCAATATCAAAGTGATTCCCTCCCCTCCTAGCTACCAGTTCCAATCCCCCAATGCTGGCACCATCTCCAACTCATGTCACCTCTTACCCCACCCCCCAACAATTCTCCACCACATCGCCAATTCTACCACTGCAGTAAAATTTAGTTCCTTGATCTTCCAATTCCTACCCACAATGTCCCAGCATGATTTCTCAGCAACCCCCACCCACCAAATAACATTTCCACTCTGGCCTCAAGAGGGAGGAACACGCGGAAAATGTCATTGTTTCTACAGATGGAGGCATTAATCTCAGTCAGAGCTGTTGGTGTCCTACATCTGCACCATTCAAGTTCACCCCAATGGACGCACTCAAACCTCAGGTCACAGTCATGGACCACAGGTTTTCTTAGCCTCGTCATTAAAGCATTGTGCTTTTTGACGAGGAACCCGCTCGCTGGCATAGCATATAAATTTTTTTTTTTTTATCACAGCAACTGAGATATCTTACTCCTTTATATGTGCTCCTAAAAATTATCATCACTTAAAATGACACCAATCCAAGATATTTTTCTACATACCACAGAACTCCCAAAACTGTGATTTGACCATTGAAAAGAACGAAGGTGGACAAAAATGCTGGAGAAACTCAGCGGGTGAGGTAGCATCTATGGAGCGAAGGAATAGGTGATGTTTCGGGTCGAGACCCTTCTTCAGACTTGACCCGAAACGTCTCGACCCGAAACGTCACCTATTCCTTCGCTCCATAGATGCTGCATCACCCGCTGAGTTTCTCCAGCATTTTTGTCCACCTTCGATTTTTCAAGCATCTGCAATTCTTTCTGAAACATTGAAAAGAACAAGACCACTATGCACATGTGACCACCAGCATCACCAGGTTCCCCTCCAGGACACGCAACGTATTGGTGTGGAAAAATAACAGCAGTCTTTGGGATCTATATCATGAAACTTCCTCATCAATTTCCTTCATGAGACTTCCTCAAAGCAGTTCAACAATGTGGTTCACCGCCACCTTCTCAAGGGCAAATAAGGAAGGGCAATAGATGCTGGCCTTGATTGTGACATCCATATCCTGAAAAAATACTTACTTTTATGACAAAGGCTAAGCTTGGACAGTTGGATATTTAACATAAAGGACCTCAGAGCCAATACCCTCTGTGCCATCCCTTCATCAATGATATCACTTCGTAACGCCCGATCATGCGATTAGTTAACCATAGATGGACACCTACGGCATTTTTTTTGTACAGTGTGTCCTGTTATCTTGCACTATATTTAGGAGGTTTCATATGGTATTTTCTTTGCAGCACGTCATTCCTTAAACAGGTGAAAATAATGTGGTTCAGTCTTCTCCTTCTATCCCAATGGTTTTCACAGTCAATAGATCACACTCCATCAATCTTTACTGTTTCCAGCATGATCCACATATTATCTGCTGACCCCTTTTATCAGTATCCTAAATTGACCATTCCCTTCCCTGACGTTTGTAAGTCATCTCCAACACCCCATTTTCTTCCTATAGCACCTTCCACTGCCGGCATCAAAAATATCACCTACTTTATTTATTTCCAATTAAGTAAAGCTCTGACCATTCTTACCAGATGCCACAATGCTTTACTGATACTTCTTTTGAGTTATTAATTTACTGCCTTCATACTTGTGACATAATTACCTCTGCACTGGCAAAACCAAATGAGCAGCACATATTTTCCCATTCCTCATTCATAACCCATGCATGTGGTCACCTGTTATTTGAAACCTCCACCGTTCTCCAATGTCAACTGTTCTACCCGTCGCCTCCCACGCTGATGCATTGATGCTCCATGAAAGCTCACAGAACATCTCATTGCTTTTTAGTTCGGCTCTGTAATGACCTCTGGACTCCACACCTATTTATGCAACACCAGGTTATAATCACTGCACCTGTATTTTTGGATCTATTCATATTTATTTCTTCAGCAAAAGAAAGAGCAAGGGGAACCCTATCTGTTTCTGATGGCACATTCATCGGCCTGCTGTGATCCAGGTAAATTGTACCCCAAAGTAACATGACACAAAAGAGTCCTTTGGTTATTTATTTGACCCTTATCATTCATCCCCAACTGTCTATCATCATAATCTGTTCTCTGTTGTAACCCACCAGGGACCATCTCCATCTCTTCCCTTCTCTCTTCTTGCTTAAACCCTGTTACATCTCTGATTTTTGTTTCCCCTTTCCAATGTATTTTTGACAATGGGAAAGTTTAAAGCTGCTATCTTACAAAGTCTTGCCAATTTAGTTCAGGCTCCTCACTGGAAGTACAAGGTATCTCTCTTCAACAATATGATCAAGAAGTGCCTCACATTTTCTCACAAGAGAAAATGCTGGAAACACTCAGCAGGACAGGTAGCATATGTTGATGGAAAAACAGTCAATGCTTTAGGTTAAGGAACCTTATCAGAACTGGGAAAGGGTGCAGACGGCAAATTGGGAAGGAAGCATCTCTGATAGGGTGAGTCTAAACTGATTACCGGGGGAAGTTACCGACGCATTTAACTTTAGGCATTCGCTAATACAATTTAAAATACTGCACAGACTCTATTATTCAAAGTCTAAACTGAATAAGATCTTCCCAAATGTTTATCCTACTTGTGATAAATGTCTCCTTCAGGAAGCAACTATAACCCATTCCTTTGCCTCTTGTATAAAGTCACATAATTTCTGGAGAAGAATTTTTCAATTTTTTTCTAAAACACTTAAAATAAAATTGGATCCTGACACTGAACTGATCACTCTAGGTACGTCAGAAGCCTGTTCTGAGCTATCACTATTTCAAAGACGTTTCCTAAATTACAGCCTGATAACGGCGGAAAAACTAATACTTACATTTTGGAAACACACATCAGTCCCTACTGTTAAGATGTAGATTACAAACATGTCCGAGACACATCTTGAAAATATTAGACTTGTCTTGCCAAAAAAAACAGATAATTTTTCCAAGACACGGACACCCTTCACCGATTACTTACAAGGATAGTATGGCGCAACACAACTTAGGATTTAAATCCAACTATGGGTTGGGTGAGGTGGGTGGGGAGGGACGAGAGGCAGGTATATCAACACTTTTCTCTCTCTTCTTCTTTTTGTTCTCTTTTTTTCTTTTCTTTCTTTCTTTTACCCACTCTTTGGCTACACTACTCTGGTCGTCTAGGGGTTCTATCTTTGCACATCTCACTTTTTCTCTTTCTTGTTCTTTCTCTTTTCTTTTCCTCTAACTCAATGCTAAAATGTCAAAATTGAAGCTGTACAATAACTGTATAATGTTAAATGCCGTTTGTTCTACTCTTGTACATTTGCTTCTAATAAATAAAAAATAAAAATAAATAAAAACTTTATTGTCAGTGTGATGCGTCTCATGGTCCACTCATCTGTCACCACCATCAACCCCTGCCTTACTGCTCTTTCCCCTGCAACTGCAAGAGATGTAACACCTATCCATTTACCTCTTCCCCTCCCACCACAAGGACCCAAATAGTCTTTGCAGCTCGTTAAATTTAGTGTCATTTAACGTAGATGAGAAACTACAGGGAAATCGAAGATGGATTTGATGATCGCTTTGAGATATACCAGCATTCATTCACAAGAGTAAGCCTGAGCTTCTGGCTTCCTACCAGTTTAACTCACCATTCCAATCTTAGTCTGACATTTTTGTCTGAATCCTCTTGCACTGTTACTGAACACAACCTTGAGGCATCACACTTCACCTTCCATTTTAGTATTTACTAGCCTTCTGGACTCATTATCCAACTCTCCAAATTTAAGTAGCTCACTCATATGTCTGCTTGTTTGCAAACGGGCAATTTCTGCCCATCATAACTTAGGCTCAGTTTTTCTAAATATGTTTGTATGGTATAGCCTGCTGAGCATGTCCCTTCGTTTTACTATTTACAACACAACCCAAAAGGAAGTGTAATTTGCTGCTAACTACTCAAGATCCATTTGGTCTTGTCCTTTCAGAGATAGTCTCTTGTTCTTCACACACACACACCCCCCCCCTCCCTCACCCCCCCTCCCTCCTTCACCCTCACCCCCCTCACCCCCCATCACCTCCCCTCACCTCCCCCCCCAGCCACCATCCGCCACCACCCACCGCCCGCCACCACCCTCCACCCACCCACCCAAACCACCCTGCCCCCCCATCCCCTCTCCTCCTCTCCTACTGAAAATCCACTTGTTTTCTTTCTTTCCCCATTCTTCTTGACCTGAAGTGGTAACTGTGTCTCTTTACTTAGATGTTGCCTTATCTGTTGAGTGCTTTCAGCCTTTGTTCTTTTTCATAAAACATAGAACAGCACATCACAGCAAAAGGCCCTTTGTCCCACATTGTCTGTGCCGAACATGATGCCAAGATAAACTAATCTCATCTGCTCGCACATGATCCATATCACTCTATTCTCTGCATATCTATGTGCCGATCTAAAAGCCTCTTCAATGTTACCATTGTATCTGCCTCAACTACCAACCGTGGCAGCATGTTCCAAGTTGCCCACACATCCCCTATAGACTTAACTCCTCTCATCCTAAAGTTTGCACTGCAAGGGTGGTTAAATTTCCCAGATGGTGTTGTGAATTGTTTCAGCTCAGCTTGTTAGCGCTGATATTAAATCAAGATTAAACAAGGATTGCTATCACTGTCTTTCACCTCTGCCTGCTTCTAATACAGATACATGTGGCATCATGCTATCGAATTTGCAGATTAGCCAGATACACGCCAAACATAATGATAAAGTTAGCTCCAAGAGTATGTAAAACTGTGTGCAGATACAAACTTCATAGCCAAATGTTATATAATTCTCATCTGAAGCTGGTGTCATATGGTGGATTTTCCTCACCCAGTTAATGTTCCAACTCATCATTTTTTCTGGGTACTTTCTGTTCTATATCAAATTTTTTTTAAAACAGCACCCAGAGTTCTGACTAATATGCATAGAATACTAGCTCAATCGATACCAAACATAATCCAGCAATCAAGGGATGGATTTTGATATAATGTCTCAACAGATGATCTGCATGGTTAATATGTACCCCAAATCCAGAGCTAATTTAAAATAGGGACGTGCATTGTATCCTCAACAGCGGCAATACAATGGAAAGATAACCAAGCTCAGATGGAAAATGAGAAGGATCAATAACCACAACACATTCAATGTTTGTCCCCTAAGAAATGGTTAAAAATCTTAAGGGATTTTCAGTACGGTTACTGCAAAATAACCTGCATTTTCATTTAATTAACTGAATTTCACAGTTCAGTGTAGAACTCAATGTGACTCATCGAGGCAGAGCTTTCATGCTCCACTCGGGGAATGATTAACAGTAAATAACATCCAAGCCAGCCACATGGTACAAAAAAAAGCTATCAGATGTTGAACTTCTAATTTTGATGAAGCAATTCAATAAATTGAAACATTTGGTGCTGGAAACAGGAAGAAATGAATCTTCAGACTGTTTGGTAGATTGGAGAACTATTGCAACGAATCTGATTACAAGAATATTAACAAATTATGTGGACATTACATATGTAAAGTTCAGACAATATTGAAACTGCAATGTTAAATCCAAAGGGCTCATGTAAGGAAATAATCTGAGTCCAAGCCATGGCAGCCATGGAGGCCCATTTTCAGCTGCAAAGAATGTGCTGCATTGCTTAGACTTTGTTGACTGATCACTACTACTTGATCAAATATTGTCTCAATAAATATCACTGGTCAGTTTCATTTGCATTACTTCAGATCATGCAATGGTCTGTGCCCACATGCAACATGACCTGGACAATGTACTGTACCCAGATGAGAAATTGAAAGCATTATTCATGCCAAGCACTGATGATTAGCAACAGGTAAGAATCCAAGACGTTCAACAATATTAACACAGCTCAATTCCTCTCTTTAATAGCCTGCATCGTGCACAGTGGCTATAATGTGTATTGCTGCAGCATACACAGGGACTTGCTTGCCAAGTCCTCTTTGATAATGTTTCCCCAACCTACAATCTTTATCATTTAAAAAGACAAGAGTCATAGGCTCATAGGAATGGCACCAACTGCAGTGGTAACAATGTTGACACCAGCCTGACTTTATATATCACACTCGCTTTATAGTTTCGTTGGTTTTGGAAGTTCCAACTTAACAGCACTTCTTCTTCTTATCGAGTCCACACACAAGATTAGAAGTTGTTCAGCCAGAGCTGAACACACTTCTCAGGCATCTGCACAATGGTGTCTGTCTTGCGCTTCTTGTGCTTCTTGTGCGTGGTGGTGGAAAGATTGGTTGAAACAGGGCCGCGACGTGAACGCTCTTTCCTTGGCCCCAACAGCACTGTGGGAGTGTCTTCAGCATAGGCACTACAGCAAGACAAAAAAAAAAACAGATTACCACTACTTTCTGAGAGCAATTAAGAATAAGCAATAAATGATGGCCTTGCCAGCGATACCTATATACTATGAAGAAATAATAATGTGGTGTAATATTCTACATTGGACCATGTCACTTCTTTTTCAACATAGTGGCGTTTCCTGTAAAAAAATATTGCATTTTCATTGTGAAATTATTCTAATTTCACACAGCATCAGTGAAGTAATCCTCTTCTTCACATTTCCTGGGGTGATGCTTTGACATATATATAGAGGTTGCTGCGGAGGAAGAATGAAATTAGTCCATTGATAGTCATGTACGAGATGAAAAGATTGCAATCTTCCACAAGCATGGACAACAATAGCGTTGTCATGGAATATTACACCTCACCTAAAGAGAGAAATTGCTCACAGCACCACAGAAAGTTTACAAGCTGCAGCACATAATAGTATCCTATCCACCCACATCAACCTACACCAACATTGGCAGACGAGTATAAAGTTCAATGTGGATTCAACTGCATGTACCATGTAAAGTACTGAGCAATAACAGAGCACATATGTTATACTGAGTAGCTCTTTCCAGTGGATATGCCATGCACACTTGTATCAAAACACCATTTTACTCTTCAGCAGACTTCCCTCTTGAATCTTCACAGACATCTGAAAGCAATTGCAGTCTGATTCCTGCAATTAATATTTTAATGTTTGGTTTGGAAGAAATAACCATAAAGCAAAGGGTAATCTAAATAGTTATAATGGTCTGTGTTGTACTGTGAGATACATGCTCCTCTCGATCCAGGTCATCCCACTATATTGTTTACTATGGTATACCACTTACCTGTAGACCTCTCCCAACTTGGTGAATGTGCTGCTATCAGGCAGATTGAAAAAGGGACTAAAGTTGTAACAATGTTTATTTTAAAGTTCTCATTCCTTGATGAATTCAAAACAGCTGTTGAAAGGAAAAAGACATCTGCAAAGCACAATAACCAAATCAAATCTGACTTTGGAAAGATTAAACTGTTAAATATTAAATTTTGTGCAGTTGGAGAAGTGAAGAAGTTACAATATATGCAAGGGGAAAAATTGAAGCAACAGAAGAGTGAATGGATTACTATTGATATGGTTAAATAAGGGAAACAACTGGGACACATTAAACAGCTTTAAGCCTATGAGAATTAAAAATGGCTTCAAGTAAAATAGTTACATTCATGTTTTCCTGTCAGGATATTAAATAATGCTAAAGTAGAGGAAATCAGGAGTTTCTGGATGAGTTGAATAACAACTGTGAGAGAGGACTTAAATGTGTCTATAAATGATTGCCAACCATGAAGATAATAGTGGGAAATTAATTGTTCATGAGGTGAAGATTTTGTGGCAATTAGAACTATGAAGAATGGTCCAATGCAGGACACTAAAAACTAGAGTATGAAGGAAAAAATAGAATAATAATAATAATCATAATATCTTTTATTGTCATTGCACGTCAGTGCAACGAGATTTAGTATGCAGCTTCCAACCGATGTAAAAGAAGAATAAAATAAATAAATAAGATGTGTGACGTGACCATCCGAGGGAGACAGTCCAGGGGGGATGGGGGGCACTCAGCTGGGCCGGTTCAGAGCCGCTATAGCTCTGGGAATAAAGCTGTTTCTGAGTCTGGAGGTTCGGGCGTAGAAGGCCTTATAACGTCTGCCGGAGGGAAGTAGTTCGAACAGTCCGTTACAAGGGTGTGTGGAGTCTTTATGGATGCTGACGGCCTTCCTGAGGCACCGTGTGTGGTAGATACCCTCCAAGGCTGGTAGCTGTGTCCCAATGATCCTCTGCGCTCTGTGGACGACGCGCTGAAGAGCTAAGAGATCTTTGCCCCTTCCTAATGCACGAAGTCCATCAGACTCGTTACTGGTCTATTGGAAGAAGAGATACATATTTGAAGCCAGAGGCCTGGAATCTCCTAAGTACACATTAGAGTTCCAAAGAAAATATAAATAAATTACAAAAAAAGTACATCAAGGGAAATAGAAGAACAACACAGCATTTTAACACTTTAAAGCATTTACAGCATTTTGATTAGTACAGGTGTCAGGGGTTATGAGGAGAAGGCAGGAGAATGGGCTTAGCAGGGAGAGCTAGATCAGCCATGATTGAATGGCAGAGTAGACTTGGTGGGCTGAGTGCCCTGATTATGTTCCTATCACTTATGAACACAATAAAATGTCCCAAATGTTTAAAGGAAAATAATCAGACAGAAATTAGCAAAATAATTTTGTCTGGAGATCAAATGCTTGGCTAAAGAAGCATATTTTAAGGAACATCTTAGAGAAGGGTGTTGTGGAGGAACAGAGGGATTAAATGAGTTTACAGAACTTGGAACCCAGACATCTAAAGGCTGATAGTAGGGCAAATAATGCACATGTTGAGCATTGGAGGAATGCTTCCAGAGGGCCAGCAAGTTTAAGGGGAAGGATAAAGGGACTGGTGAGGCCAGGCTGAACTATACCAAAAGGATAAGCATTTTAAATTTGAGGCTTAATGTAAATCAGCAAGCACAGGGTGAAGGAGATTCCAGGCCTCTTGCTTCAAATATGTATCTCTTCTTCCAATAGACCAGTAACGAGTCTGATGGACTTCGTGCATTAGGAAGGGGCAAAGATTTTCCCACAATATAAGTAACTTGTCAGCGCGTTCGGTGGTTGCAAGGATATAGTGTATTTTACACAAAATATTTGAGTATCATTTCCAGAAATTTTACTTTAGCCTCTGCTGAAGTGTGTTACATAGAAACATAGAAAATAGGTGCAGGAGGAGGCCATTCGGGCCTTCGAGCCAGCACCGCCATTCATTGTGATCATGGCTGATCGTCCCCTATCAATAACCCGTGCCTGCCTTCTCCCCATATCCCTTCACTCCACTAGCCCCTAGAGCTCTATCTAACTCTCCCTTAAATCCATCCAGTGACTTGGGCTCCTCTGCCCTCTGTGGCAGGGAATTCCATAAATTCACAACTCTCTGGGTGAAAACGTTTTTTCTCACCTCAATCTTAAATGACCTCCCCTTTATTCTAAGACTGTGGCCCCTGGTTCTGGACTCGCCCAACATTGGGAACATTTTTCCTACATCTAGCTTGTCCAGTCCTTTTATAATATTTCATTTTACATTTCTGCCCACTCACTCATCCTGTCCAGGTCACCCTGCAACCTCATAACATCCTCTTCACAGTTCACACTGCCACCCAGCTTTGTGTCATCCGCAAACTTGCTAGTGTTGCTCCTAATTCCCTCTTCCAAATCATTAATATATATGGTAAACAGTTGCGGCCCCAACACCGAGCCTTGCGGCACTCCACTCGCCACTGCCTGCCATTCTGAAAAGGACCCGTTCACTCCTACTCTTTGCTTCCGGTGTTCCAAACAATTTTCTATACCATGTGCTCTAATTATAGTCACCAATCTCCCATGCAGGACCTTATCAAAGGTGGGAACTATGGAGACACAAAAAAATACAATCATTCAATTTTACATAAAATGGCTAGCAGGGAGGGAAGATACCATTGAACAGTGGAAAATAAAATACAGCACTGCAAAATGTATTTAGTACTGAAATTGCAAACGCAAAAATAAATACCAGGAACTTTGGAAAACTTTTCATCAAGTCAGCATATCAGTACATTGGATTTTATGATAAAAGTGCAGCAGTAAAGCAAATCCTTGCCAGCATCAAAACATTGAAATGTTCCTGTGAGTGTGGTGAACCAGCCCAATACTTGTGAGCAGTTATTGGCTGAGCCAATGCCTGAATACTGCTTTTCAGCAGTTTGTGGTATTTTTGCAAATTTTCCACTGACATAGGTGAGATGCGTTATCTTCCCGCAGCATCAAGGTCAGTCTATATGTGGTGGTAGCACCTAAGACTACAGCAGCGTTAAGACCACAGCCCCAACCTTCATGATCGCTCATTGTGGAGAAAGAACCCCTATTTGCATTTTTTTTTTTAAGTGGCACAAAAAATTGAAAATATTTTTCAGATTAAGCAATTGCGCGATTCTACTTCCCAAGAGCCTCCAGACGTTAACTGCTTGTGTCAGGGTGTTAAAGCCAGGGGCCTGGGTGCTGATGTGGAAATTGATATTCTGCAACTTACTTCCTTTTGTAAGCTCTGCAAGAAGGTTTTTTTAAGTAATTTATTAACTTATATAAATAGCTGAATTTATTAACTATAAAATAGCTGAAGTCCTATTGCATGATAAAGCAACTTGTTGCTAATGGTTGGTAGAGCAAGAGGAAATGGACCGTAGGTTTAGTTTATTGTTAACATAGCATTCCTCAGGATGCTCTTCCATAACTTTGGTAATATAACCATCACGGGGTGCAACAGTGTACTGGTCAGAACTTTGGTAATATAATGAACATAGTGATGCGAAATGCTGAGCCATTCTTTGATTATGTAATCAGAAAACAGTACTAAGAGGGTCCACAAAATTGCACAACCCTCTTCATTGACATCTTGATTTAACCAAGATGTCAATTGTTAGAACATGTTTATTGTTTGAACATCCTTATTAGGAACCTCAATTGGATGAACAGCAGTCCCTGACCACATTCATTAATTACATTATTGGCAGGCTCAGAAAAGCATTGGGAGACATCTAGAAATCAAAACTCTTGACTGCCATCAGTGCGTCAGAAGGAGGACTGAAGATATCCCAGAACATGGAAGTTCCTTCCCTGGATTATGTACAGTGCATACCAGTTCGCTTCTAGATCAAGGAAATCAAACCATCAGGCTTTGGACTAAAAATGAACATGCAAGTTGTTTTCCAGTGGGTCCTTAAGCCAATTTTTAGTCTAACTAATCAAGCAGGGTAATCTTCGCGTCATAAAAAATTTAATGTTCGATCAAATAATAACTTCTTCAGTAAATCAATGCATTACTCATTGGCTAATCATAAGCATCAGTGGAAAGTGAGGAACATAGGAAACAGAATTGGCAACATATAATTTAGATCCAGGTCAACCATTCAATTCAAAAGCACTCAAATTAATTCCACCACAGTGCAAATGTGGTATCTGTAGTGGGTCATGTGCTGCGGAAATTGAACGTGGTATGGTCAAATCAATAAGTGGAACGGTTATTTTGTTTTTGTCTTCTTAAATATAAATTACAAGACCCTGCTTCAAAAACTGAGGATTGAATATGAAACTCATCGGAGCTTGATGATTAGATTTTACTTCTCACAATACCCTCTATCAATTGATTGCATGAGATAATATTGGTCAATTTCATTCCAGAGTACTTTTTCCATGTTCACCGTGATTGATATCATTAATCTTCCTGGCAGCCGTAAAATAAATTGACAACTGAGGCCCATGCAATGTGAAGAGATAGATTTATTTGAAATAAATGTGCCTTCGAGCACCAGTGAGTGGCAGCAAGTTATTAAATATTGTTATTTAAGTCAATATATAATAATTTCCTGTGTTCTTTAATAGATCCACTATGATCATTTTCCAAACAATGTAGTGCGGTATTTAAAAATATTCAAATATTGAAACACAATTTGAATATATCAGTGCCAAATCTATTGAAGTTATGTCATTTAGTTAAGAGATACATCATGGAAACAGGTCCGTTAGACCACGCTGACCAATGATCAGCCATTCACATTAGTTCTGTCTTATTCCATTTTCGTATCCACTCCCTACATACTATGGGCGATTTACAGAGGCCAATTAACCTACAAAGCCAGCATGTCTTTGGGAGGTGGAGGAAACTGGAGCACCTGGAGAAAACCCATACAGTCACAGAGAGAACATAGAAACTCCACACAGAGAGCACCCCAGGTCAGAATCAAATCCGGATCTCTGGAGCTGTGAGGCACCAATACCAGCTGCACAACTGCAATGCCCTATATTCCATCCTGCCCCACACATCTTCCTCCCCACTGCCGAGTACACTTTGTCAGACCTCTGGAAATGGCCACTATTTCAACATATTAAGTAATTAAGAGAAGAAATCAGAACAGTAAAATGGATTGCAAAGTATAAAGCATGAACTGTGCTAAATACTTTGAAAAGCTAATGCTATATGGAACAGGTAAGAATAGTTGGAGGCACAAGAGAATGCATATGCTGGAAACTGGAGCAAAAAAAAAATACAATGGCTGGAGCAAATCAGTGGGTCAAGCAGCATTTATTTGGGAGGAAAGGAATTATCAATGATTCAGGTCAAGACCCTGCATCAGTGCATGGAGAAGGATGATGGTCAGCATAATAATCAAACATGCTCACAAGCAATAAATGCAGCACTGAAGTACTAGATAATGCCCATTTTACATAAAATATCCTCAAACATGGGCATATGGAGTCAGATCATCATACAGTGGAAGAGGGCTGAATGACCTTTTCTTATCCCATATTCCTCTGTTCCCTGTTGTGTCAGTCCAATATCAACACTGATGTATTCCAAAACTACTTTTAAAACTTATTTTGTTTTAAAGATAAAGAATAAAGACAGAGAGCGAGGAAGGAGGGTTGGTTTAAACTGCACATATTTTAATGCAAGGAGCCTGACAGGTAAGGCAGATGAGCTTAGGGCATGGATAGGTACGAGCGACTGGGATGTTGTAGCCATGACTGAAACCTGGTTAAGGGAGGGGCTGGACTGGCAGCTCAATGTTCCGAGGTACAGGAGGGTGAGGGAAAAAGAGGAGTGGGAGTTGCATTGTTGGTTAAGGAGGATGTCACGGCAGTGATCAGAGGTGACATTATGGACGGTTCGTCTAGTGAGGCTATATGGGTGGAGCTGAGGAACAAGAAAGGGATGGTCACCTTGTTGGGGGTGTACTACAGACCCGCAAATAGTCAACGGGAATTGGATGAACAAATATGCAAGGAGATTGCAGACAGCTGCAGGTCAAATAATGTTGTTGTAGTACGTTTAACTGGTGATTTTAACTTTCTCAATATAGACTGGGTGAAGGGTTTAAATGGGACAAAATTCCTCAAAAGTATTCAGGAGAGTTTTCTCAAGTAGTATGTAGAGGCCCCCACACGTGAGAGGGCAACACTGTATCTAGTATTTGTAAATTGGGAAGGGCAAGTTAATGAAGTGTTTGCGGAGGAGACTTTTGGGACCAGTGACCACAGTTCGATTAGTTTAAATAGTTATGGATAGGGACAGAGAGGGTCCACGTGTTAAAATGCTTAACTGTGGTAAGATCAACTTTGAGGATATGAGAGAAGGTCTCGCTTAAATTGACTGGAGCAGGTTATTTGAGAGGAAAAAAACATCGGCCAAGTGGGATGTTTTTAAAAGTGTACTGACGAAAGCTCAGGATATGTACATTCCCATTAGAGTGAAGGGCAAAGCAGGCAAACGTTAGGAAGCTTGGTTGACGAGGGAAATTGAGGCATTGGTCAAAAACAAGAAGAACGCATGGGACAGGTATAGGCAGTTGCGATCAAGTGCATCCCTGGAGGAGTTACGGGAACTAATGAGTAAACTGAAAAAGGAGATCAGAAGGGCAAAAAGGGGCCAGGAGATAGCTCTGATGGGTAACATTAAGGACAATCCCAAAAGATTTTATAAATACATAAGGGCAAGGTCCTCAATGAGTATTTCTCCTCTGTATTTACCGAGGAGAAAGACAATAGGACGGAGGAGCTTGGGGCAGTCAATGGAAGTGTCTCATTACCGTCGAAGCAGTACTGAAGGTACTGTCATGTATGAAGGTAGACAATTCTCCACGGCCTGATCAGATATATCCGAGGGCATTGTGGGAAACTAGAGGAAATTGGTTGAAACTACAGAGTTCTGGTTGAAATTTACGAGTCGTCCTTAAATACAGGAGAGGTGCCAGTGGACTGGAGGGTGGCAAATGTTGTGCCTTTTTTCAAGAAGGGCTGCAGGGAGAATGCTGGGAACTATAGGCTGGTGAGCTTAACATCTGTAGTTGGAATGATACTAGAGAGTGTTCTGAAGGTTAGGTTATACAGGCATTAGGATGGGCAAGGTCTGATTAGGGATAGTCAGTGGTTTTGTACATGGGAGGTTGTGTCTTACAAAATTGATTAATTTTATTGAAGCCGTGAACAAAAAGGTCAATGAGGGCAAAGCTGTAGATGTGTATGTAAGCATGCAGGTACAGCAGGCAGTGAAGAAAGAGAATGGTATGGTGGCCTTTATAACAAGAGGAGTTGAGTATAGGAGCAAAGAGGTCCTTCTGCAGTTGTACAGGGCCCTAGTGAGACCATACCTGGAGTATTGTGTGCAGTTTTGGTCTCCAAATTTGAGGAAGGACATTCTTGCTATTGAGGGTGTGCAGCGTAGGTTCACAAGATTAATTCCCGGGATGGCGGGACTGTCATATGCTGAGAGAATGGAGTGACTAGACTTGTATACTCAGGAATTTAGGAGGATGAGAGGATATCTTATTGAAACATATAAGATTATTAAGGGTTTGGACACGCAAGAGGCAGGAAACATGTTGGGGGAGTTCAGAACCGGGGGCCACAGTTTCAGAATAAGGGGCAAGTCATTTAGAACGGAGATGAGGAAACACTTTTTCACACAGAGAGTTGTGAGTCTGTGGAATTCTCTGCCTCAGAGGGCAGTGGAGGCCGGTTCTCTGGAAACTTCCAAGAGAGAGCTAGATAGGGCTCTTGAAGATAGCGGAGTCAGGGGATATGGGGTGAAGGCAGGAACGGGGTACTGATTGTGGATCATCAGCCATGATCACATTGAATGGCGGTGCTGGCTTGAAGGGCTGTATGGCCTACTCCTGCACCTATTGTCTATATGGATTTTTGTAAGGCATTCAACAAGGTTCCGCATGGTAGACTGCTCTGGAAGGTTAGATCGCATGAGATCCAAGAAGAGATAGTTGAATGGATAGCAAATTGGCTCCATGGAAGGAAGCAGATGGTGATGGTGGAAGGTTGATTTTTGGACCTGTGACTAGTGGTGTGCCTCAGTGTTCGGTGCCGGGCCCGATACTGTTTGTCATCAACATCAATGATTTGGGCAAGATTAGCAAGTTTGAGAGTGGTTTTGCAGATAGTGAAGATGGTTGTGAAAGATTGCAGCAGGATCTGGATCGATTGGCCAGGTGGATGGAGGAATGGTTGATGGAATTTAATACGGAGAAGTGTGAGGTGTTGCATTTTGGGACGTCGAACAAGAGTGGGACCTACACAGTAAATGGTAAGCCTCTGGGTCGTGTTGTAGAGCAGAGGGATCTAGGAGTACAGGTGCATGGTTCCTTGAAGGTCAAGTCGCAGATAGATAAAGTGGTGAAAAAGGCTTTTGGCATTTTGGCCTTCATCAGTCAGAGTATTGAGTATAGTTGGGAGGTCATGTTGCAGTTGTATAAGATGTTGGTTAGACAGCATTTAGAATATTGTGTTCAGTTCTGGGCACCATGCTATAGGAAATATATTGTCAAGCTTGAAAGGATATAGAAAAGATTTATGAGGATGTTGCCAGGATTAGTGGGTTTGAGCTATAGGGATAGGTTGAGTAGGCTGGGTCTCTATTGTATAGAGCGCAGGAGTATGAGAGGGGGATCTTATAGAGGTGTACAAAAATGATGAGAGGAATAGATCGGGTACATGCTCAGAGTCTCTTCCCAGAGTAGGGGAATCGAGCACCAGAGGACATAGGTTCAAGGTGAAGGGGAAAAGATTTAATAGGAATCCGAGGGGTAACTTTTTCACACAAAGGGTGGTGGGTGTATGGAACAAGCTGCCAGAGGAGGTAGTTGAGGCAGTGGTTGAGGCTGGGACTATCCCATCATTTAAGAGAGTTAGACAGGTACATGGATAGGACAGGTTTGGAGGGATATGGACCAAGTGCAGGCAGGTGGGACTAATGTAGCTGGGACATTGTTGGCCGGTGTGGGCAAGTTGGGAATGTTGGCGTGCAGTAGCTCTGGCACAATGATGTTGAATGCAGAGCTAAAATCAACAAACAAAATCCTCGCATAGGTCCCCTGGCGGTCTAGGTGCTGGAGGAAGAAGTGCAGGCCCAGGTTGACTGCATCATCCACAAATCTATTGGCCCGGTATGCAAACTGCAGAGGGTCCAGCAGGGGGGTTTCTGATATTTTTCAGCTTGAACCAGCACGCCTTTCAAGGGTCTTCATGACGAGAGGTCAGTGCAACAGGCCTGTAGTCATTAAGACAAGTAATCCTTGCCTTTTTGGGTACAGGGACAATAGTGGGAACTTTGAAGCAGGCAGGGACAGTACAGGTTTGCAGGGACTGGTTGAAAATGTCTGTGTAGACTGGTGGCTGTTGTTCAGCATAGAGCTTGAGAGTAGAGGGGGAAAACATTGTCCGGTCCTGGAGATTTCTGGCTTTTCTGTCTTCTGAAAAGCCTCTCCATCTCCTCTATTTTTACTGTTGATGATGGGGAAGTGATGTTGTGCAGCACGGAAATATATAGATGCCGTGAAAAGCTAAAAAATGACTGAACAGAAGAAAGGGAGACCATTATTTTCTTATTATCCACGAGCGGACATGATGTCAGTCATGGTAAGTAGCAATATCTTTGATATTTTCTTCAACTCAGAACAAAGCTAATAGGCCCATCTAATCTGTGCTAACTCTCACGTTCCCATAAATCCCATTCCCCCCTCCCAAATTCCAACACATCTCCAAAAACAAGCCATCCCTCACCCCATCAGGCATTTCCTGGTCCATACGTTCCCACATCAGCTTCATCAGAACCCACAGAACTGGAACTGTGAAAGTCATCCTCGATCTAAAGGACCAGTTAGAAGATTGAAAAGCTATATGGCAGTAACCAGGGGCAATGTTTAAAGAAGAGTTCAGGTCCTGGAGGGACTGCTCAGTTGACTTCAACTACAGAGGACGTATATAAATTTTTTGATGATCTAGCCTAGACAAGAGGACAACAGACAGGTGCTTATATTAGGCTGCCCATAAGCCCTGCATGGTCAAGGGGCACAGAGGTTTGCAGCTGCAACTTGGTTAATTCGTTCTGACATAGACTGGGAGGCCATCATCGGGAGCAAATCTGTGGAAGGCACCGCAAGGTCACAGCTTCCAATACTGTATTGTAAAATCAATGTAATTAAAAGTCTGAATTCCGCAATGGATTCCCCAATCTGCAGCCTGGCAAGCTCAATCTGATGTTTTTACATCACTGTTCAAAGATATTTTCAATGGTTTATAGCAATCTGTTGTCCCATTCTCCACCAAAGCACCCACATTGCTGAGGTGTTGCCATGACCAAGGACATGCTGACCTCCCTCAGAATGACAGCAGTTTATGCTCTCACCCTAGAACAGTGCACTGCTGATCCCAGTCAGCCGAGACTGCAGTAGTCTCAGAGAAGAATTGTAGTTAATGCTTGTTTTTCCAGGTCAGCTGCTCAAAGTCAATGTCTTCTAAACCAGGACCATCTAGGAACAGAAAGGAAATGGCATGCAAAGACAGGCACAAAAATAGTGTGAAGAATATTTGTTTATTTTTTTTAATACAGATTTTATCACGACTGATGATATAAAACCAGACTTGGATGTGCTCTTGTTCAAGAAGGAACTGCAGATGCTGGAAGATCGAAGGTACACAAAATTGCTGGAGAAACTCAGCGGGTGCAGCAGCATCTATGGAGCGAAGGAAATAGGCGACGTTTCGGCCCGAAACGTCGCCTATTTCCTTCGCTCCATAGATGCTGTTGCACCCGCTGAGTTTCTCCAGCAATTTTGTGTACCTTCGATGTGCTCTTACTGCTTTTATTTCAGTTAATGTGATGTTTAGTGAGAGGGATGTTGGCAGTGCAGGATTTTTTGTGAACGTGGAAATGTTTTTTAATTTACCGATGTTTGAATAATCTGATATTGCAGAGGCCTGGCACAAAATGGGCGTCTCTGTTGTAGTTTCACTACCACTTCCTTTCCACTACTCTTGCTTTTCTCTCACAGGGTGGGTCCAGGTGAGGGGAAATTTACAAATTTAGAAAAAAAAAGCGCAGTGCAGTTAGATGGATAATCAGCAAGTATTGCGTGACAGAACGCAATAGACCACACAATGATAACTGCATAGCAACAGGGTTAAAATAGAGAAATTAATCTGACTGCTTGAAGAGTTCATATAAACTAGATGAACACAGAACGTAGAACTGTACAGCACAGGAACAGGCCCTTCAACCTGCAATGTCTATGCCGAACATACCAAGTGAAACTAATCTCCTCTGCCTGCATATGATCCATATCCCTCCATTCCCTGCATATTCTAGTACCTATCCAAAAGCACCTTAAATTGAAGAGGTCAAAAACATTGTGGAACAAATAGAAATAGATTGAATTGATCACATGGTCATTACTGAAACTGAATCGCAATGCATCCAAGAATGTGAACAGAATAGTCCAGGTCACTTAAGATTTTGAAAAGATTGGCAGAATATAATAGTAGAGGAAACACTGACAATACGGCATTAAGAAAAGAAAAAGGTTCTGGGCTCAGTATATAGAAACATAGAAAATAGGTGCAGGAGTAGGCCATTCGGCACTTCGAGCCTGCACCGCCATTCAATATGATCATGGCTGATCATCCAACTCAGTATCCTGTACCTGCCCTCTCTCCATACCCCCTGATCCCTTTAGCCACAAGGGCCACATCTAACTCCCTCTTAAATATAGCCAATGAACTGGCCTCAACTACCTTCTGTGGCAGGGAGTTCCAGAGATTCACCACTCTCTGTGTGAAAAATGTTTTTCTCATCTCGGTTCTAAAGGATTTCCCCTTTAACCTTAAACTGTGACCCCTTGTCCTGGACTTCCCCAACATCGGGAACAATCTTCCTGCATCTAGCCTGTCCAACCCCTTAAGAATTTTGTAAGTTTCTATAAGATCCCCCCTCAATCTTCTAAATTCTAGCGAGTACAAGCCGAGTCTATCCAGTCTTTCTTCATATGAAAATCTTGACATCCCAGGAATCAGTCTGGTGAACTTTCTCTGTACTCCCTCTATGGCAAGAATGTCTTTCCTTAGATTTGAAGACCAAAACTGTACGCAATACTCCAGGTGTGGTCTCACCAATACCCTGTACTCAAATCCTTTTGCTATGAATGCCAATACCATTCGCTTTCTTCACTGCCTGCTGCACCTGCATGCCTACTTTCAATGACTGGTGTACCATGACACCCAGGTCTCATTACATCTCCCCTTTTCCTAATCGGCCACCATTTAGGTAATAGTCTACTTTCCTGTTTTTGCCACCAAAGCGGATAACCTCACATTTATCCATATTATACTGCATCTGCCATGTATTTGCCGACTCACCCAGCCTATCCAGGTCACCTTGCAGCCTCCTAGCATCCTCCTCACAGCTAACACTGCCCCCCAGCTTCGTGTCATCCGCAAACTTGAAGATGTTGCATTCAATTCCCTCGTCCAAATCATTAATATATATTGTAAATAGCTGGGGTCCCAGCACTGAGCCTTGCGGTATCCCACTAGTCACTGCCTGCCAATCTGAAAAGGACCCGTTTACTCCTACTCAGGATGCATATTTAGTTTGGATGATGAAAGGGAACAATAAAGGGCAGAAAACATTGGTACGAGTGGTCTTTAAGCCCCGGAGGACAGAATATCCATATATAAAATTAAATTTGCATAGTTTTGTGAAATTCAAGATATTTGCCAAAACAGTGTGTTACAAATCTAACCGGATTATAAACTATTTTAGTATCCAACATATGACAGTATATCAGTAATCTCATAGTAAAATATCCAGCGACGTAATGTTCGGAATCAGGCATATTGATACTAAAACCGGGAACTGCCTTAACTATCACCTACACAGAATGATGTTTTGGGTAATGATGCCCCATTGTGGATAAACACAATACTGCATGTACTTTTGACATTTGACAACATCTATTTTAGCAGGCCTTGGAGGAAACTGAGCTTTACTATTCTGCTTTTATTCTATAACTGCACTGTCAACAGTTCCTGTAAATGAGACTGAAATCTGTGTCTTTCTTGTATTAGAATGTCTTAGGTTTTGTTATAAACAGAAGTTACATTAGACTGCTGACAGAAGAATAAGAAAGGAATACACAGCCAAGAAAGTATGCACAATCAAAAACACGTGCCAGATTTAAAACAGCACCCCCATAGCACAAAATCTTTGAAATGCTTAAAATGGATTAACAAGTGCAGATTTCTTACATTTTTATCATGTAAGTTCCTTGAGTCTGTGCATAGGAATTATATCTCTAAATGTATATTACATAGTATCTGGAGGCACTTCATATTTTAGCTAAGTAACAATAGTTATCAACAAAGTATCCTTTTTTTGAAAGCAATAAATTCTCAATGGCAATGTCTGTGCACGAATGTATCAAAAATCATACCACATAAAACATCACTTCTTACTTACATTTAATGTTACCCTTAATGTACTACAAATATGTGAGCGTCAAGTGTCCGGGATCACAATTCATTCTTGCTACAACTGGAATGTCTACCCCATGGAGGCCGAGTGTTTATCCCACTCCACCTCTCTAGTGTCCTCCCAACTTTAGTATCCAATTCCCCAAATTTTTTTATGTAAAATCTTTTCATTTTAAAGCATTCATCCAACAAAACATTCAGATCTTGATTTAACAAAGGGGTTAATGGCTAGCAAGAGATACAAATTGTTATACTGCAAAAGGAAAACAAATAACCCTATGCAACAGAATTAACATCTAATATCATGGATCACAATTTCCAGCTAAGATGATATTCTGTAATAGGGTTAATGGACGTAATTCAACTGCAATTTTACTGGAATACGACCATAAATGTAACTGATTTGGATACTACATACAACATTTTGAGATCAGCACAAATGATTCCAGTTACAAAGGGGAGATGGCGATGGTCAATCACTATCTTTGGCAGGTACACACAAATGCTGGAGAAACTCAGCGGGTGCAGCAGCATCTATGGATCGAAGGAAATAGGCAACGTTTCGAGCCGAAACCCTTCTTCAGATTGATGGGGGGTGGCAGGGAGAAGAAAGGAAAAAGGAGGAGGAACCCGAGGGCTGAGGGATGGGAGGGGGAGGGGAGGAACCCGAGGGGAGGAGACAGCAAGGGCTAACAAAATTGGGAGAATTCAATGTTCATGCCCGCAGGATGCAGACTCCCCAAGCGGAATATGAGGTGCTGTTCCTCCATTTTCCAGTGTTGCTCGCTCTGGCCATGGAGGAGACCCAGGACAGAGAGGTCGGATGGGGAATGGGAGGGGGAGTTGAAGTGCTGAGCCACCGGGAGGTCAGCTTGGTTATTGCGGACCGAGCGGAGGTGTTCGGCGAAGCGATCGCCCAGCCTCCGCTTGGTCTCACCAATGTAGATCAGCTGACATCTAGAGCAGCGGATGCAATAGATGAGGTTGGAGGAGATGCAGGTGAACCTCTGTCGCACCTGGAACGACTGCTTGGGTCCTTGAATGGGTCCTGCGGGCATGAACATTGAATTCTCCCAATTTTGTTAGCCTTTGCTGTCTCCTCCCCTTCCCCAACCCTCGGGCTGTCTCCTCCCATCCCTCAGCCCTCGGACTCCTCCTTTTTCCTTTCTTCTCCCTGCCACCCCCCATCAGTCTAAAGAAGGGTTTTGGTGTGTACCTTCGATTTTCCAGCATCTGCAGTTCCTTCTTAAACACTATCTTTGGCACCCCACACACCCAACTTAGAGACACTGGAACTACAGGGGATGAGCAGATTCCCACTTTCACGACCTAATTCACGACCTCTGCCGAGTTTGCCCTAGACTCATACTCGCAGCATGGTCGTCACAAGGTCATAGGTAAGTCGTAGCAGGCGATGATGCTAGTCGTAGGTACTCGTGGCATCAAGTATGTCGGGCGTTTTTCTAGCATGATGAAAAATGTCCACGAGTAAAAAAGGTTGTGAATTAGTACATGAAAGTGGGACAGGCCCTTAAGACAAGGGGGTATGTATTATAAGGAGATACCAGAAACAGAAGATTCCATGCATCTGTATTACCTCAACAATTCTCACATAAGAGCTAAGCCAGGAATATTTTCATGATAAAGTAATTAGCATTGAGATGAGCTTGTTGTCAGGCTTACCCAGTGAAATACTCGGGATAACAAATAATATCTCCATGCTCTCATTGAATGCTCTTAACTTTAAAAAAAGTATGACCAACTGACCAATTCTCAACAGCACTAACAATTAAAAGTCTTATTTGTTTTAACAAATAAAAACCTTTTTTTTTTTTTAAATGTTAATCTCCAAATCTGGTTTTCAAACGTGGACTTGGTGAACTGAAGGGCCGGCTTCTGTGCTGTATCTCTAAAGTCCATGAAACATGTTGGAGACTAAGTTCCCAAAACTACTTCAGATAAATGATGAACTTATATGAAAATCATTACAATTATACTTTTGTCATGTATACTCCACAGAAAGGCATAAACAACATTTTTTTTCAGGTTTCTTTGTAATTCAAAGTTTTAAATGCAATGTTTTGCTTAAATAAAAAAAGTGAATAATTTATGCCTCGATAACAATGAATCACTGAAAATTAAATCTGTTTCAAGAAAACATTTATTAAGATCATGTAATATGGAACGCTTTAACTTGCAGATGTGATTTGAAACCTGTTATCATGTGTTTTTTGCCTCATTGAATTTATGGTGTGAGAATATTGGTAGCTGAGCAATTCATTTTGTGTTTTACAGTACAACTGTCAAATAAATTGCTTTGCACGCTGCTACCTTCTCACCGTTTCACCAGAGTCTGGCAAAATCTCTGCTCACTATCATCTGACTTTCATCCATCTGATGAATCAGCACTATTCAATGTCAAACCAGTAGTAGAGGTACAGAGCATAATGTCCATTACCAAGACCTGTTTTGTAACACCAACTTGAGCAAGTCAGGATAGATTCTGAAGGGCATAACTACCATAGAAGTTTGAAGAAGGGTCTCGACCCGAAACGTCACCCATTCCTTCTCTCCAGAGATGCTGGAGTTAGTTCAACTTGTTGTGTCTATCTTTGTGAATAATAAAGAAAGATTGGTTGTGCAATGCCACATTTCCATTCACTGTACAATAAAAGATAAATCAATTGAAAATTGGTGATTTTATGGAGGTTGCAATTAAAATCAGTAGTTTGTGTTCCACGTATTTTAAATACAATCAGATCCAGTGGTCTGTGCATCTGGATGTCACTTCTGTAATTTCCAAACATACTTGTATTGCCTTCAGCATTATAGACCGCTCAGAGAAGCAGGTTTGCACATCACAGAAAACCCCAATTCGGTATGACTTAAAGGGGAGCCTAGCCTGTCAAATCTGATCCTAGATTGGTGCTGGAAGCTTAATAGTTAACTAGTCTTTGGGACCCCCAACACAGACTCCACTCTAGAAATACTCGCACCCATTCAGGACCCCAATAACTAAAATATAAAAATCTCAAATAGTGTCTCCAGAGATACACAAACAAAGAGATACCTCCAACCAAAGTTATTGCCAACTCAACACCAAGGGTAATTGGACAAGCTCTTCTGACAATACTGCCAAGGCAACATGCAAATTAAATCTAATTACCACAACCAGCAGTGTGAACCCCTCCCATACTACAATACATCTACCCCCTCCATGCTAACTACTGACAAGCAATACTGCCCAATCGAGCAAGTCTAACTGATCCTGGTCCATCTCAACTATCAAGCCTAGCCTCATTCTCTGATACGCTCCAAATACCCTCAATACTTTCAGCACCATCCCCACAGGTGTAACACAACCTGAAGTAGAAGCAAGTTATCATCAATCCTCAGAAATCACTTCAGACAAAAAAAATGTGACATTAAAAATTATGAATACCATTTATACTGGTTGCTCTGTTAGCTCAAAAAAAAAATTCCTGGATGTTTCATTTTTTCCTCCCCCAACCCCCAAAGAAAAAGTGTCTTACACTTAATTATCCAAATATTCCATAAATACTTGGCTAGTATATAACTGGTACTTTATTCTAATATTCACAAAAGTCACATTAAAGTATTCCTGCTGTATTTTATTATTTACCTTTAGATAAAAGTTCACCTTAACCAAGGAGGATGACGTTTGCAGAATGCAGACTCTGCAACGTTGCTGGCGTGTACGACCATAAATGTAACCGATTTAGATACTACATTACAGGATACATAACAACATTTTGAGATCAGTACAAATGATTCCAGTTACAAATAGAAGAATCCTATTGTAGAGATCATCATTCCGATAGGAAGTACAAATTGGCCTATTAAGATTTGATAGCAGTATCTCTCGATTTGTAGATAACACCTCGACTTTTCAGTTCCCTCACAATACCTGTAAAACAGATCAGTAAACCAAACTGAAGTTAAAGTATTAAATATTCGCTGCTTTTCCACACAAGTGCTAGCAACCTCAAGATTTCTCCACCCTCATGCCAAACCTTTGAGTACAAGGTTTCAGTAATCCCACAACATTTACACTATGGAATATGCATGAAGAGCTTTGCCAAATTGGTCAATTACAGATACAGCATCTTCATTCATTTCGAAGATGAATGTTTGGCCTTTATCACATGGTTGGTGAGAAACTCATCAACTTTCTAACTTACATTTTATAGATTGAAATCATTTCTGTGACTGTCTCAATGTCTGAAATGTAACTTTACAGCTATAATATCTTACCTTGGGGTAACCGTCCTGTCACTGATACTGCGTACATACCTGGCTTGAAGTTACCTGAAAAAGTACAAAACATTAATCAGCAACAGATTTAGGCTATCAGATTCTAATCAGGTAAATGCACAGTTAAGCAAAGGGTCAATAAAATAGGAGTATGTGTTTAAAATGGGATTTAGGCCAAATTTACAAGGAAATTATTTGGCAAAACACGACTGCAAACAGCTAGTTGATGACAAAACTCAGCCTTGAACCAATGCGGTGCATTTCAGGACATGATTCAAACAGCACCTACAGATTACGTAACTACAAAACCCAAAGCTCTGTGAATGACAAATTGCAGGACAAGGCAGATATTGTTATGGACTCATAGAGTGGAAACAGGCCCTTCGCCCCATCTTGCCCACACCAACCAACATGTCCCATCTACACTAGTCCACCTGCCTGTATTTGACCCATGTCCTTTTAAACCTATCCTATCCATGTTACTGTCCAAATACATTTTGAACATTGTGATAATAACTGCCTCAACCATCTCCTCTGGCAGATTGTTCCATATATACACCATCGTTTGTGTAAAAAAGTTGCCTCTCAGGCTATTAGATCTTTCCCCCCTTAAACCCATATCCTCTGGTTCTTGATTCCCCTGCTCTGGGTATAAGACTCACTTACCCTATCAATTCCTCTCATGATCTTATATGCTTCTATAAGATCATCCCTCTTCCTCCTGCGCTACAAGGAATAAAGTCCTAGCCTGCTCAACCTCTCCCTTTAGGTCAGACAATCGAGTCCTGGCAACACCCTCGTAAATCTTCTCTGCATCCTTTCCAGCTTAACAACATTTTTCCTATAACAGGGTGACCAAAACTGAACACAATATTCAAAATGTGGCCAAACCAATGTCGTGAACATCTGTAACATAACTTCCCAACTTCTACACTCAATATTCTGAGCGAAGTAAGCCAACGTGTCAAAAGCCTTCTTGACCACCCTATCTAACTGTTGCACCACTTTTGCAGTTCCAGATCCTTCCATTCCAAAACGTTCCCTAGAGCCCTGCCATTCACTGTGTAGGTCCTGCCCTAGTTTATTCCCAAAATGCAACACATTGCACGTATCTGTATTAAAATGCATGAACCATTCCGCAGCCCACCTACCCAATCGATCAAGATTCTGCTGCAATTTCTTTTCTTTTTTTAAATTTTATTTATTTATTTATTAGAAGTAGACATATTATAAAATGTAGTTACATATTATAGTAAAAAAACTTTTCATATACATCAGTCATATATTATTAAAATTTTCCATTATCAATTACTTCTGCTTCTAGTGTTTTTATTTTTTATAGAAAGAGGGAAAAAGAGAGGGTAGAAAGTTACAAATAAAAAAGAAAGCAAAAAAAAACACAACAGAAAAACATGGGAGGTGGAATGGGTTACCTGTAATACATCAATGGAGATAGGTTCGTAGGTTATAAAGTATAGTTTTTCCATCTATTCCTGAGTTCAAGTTTCAGCTGGGTCCTCGTGCTGTGCCCATCTATCCCTTCAGATAGTTAATGAATGGAGCCCAAATTTTATGGAAAAGATCTTGTTTGTCCATTAAGACAAGTCTAATTCTTTCTAAGTATAGGGTCTCCGACGTTTCCGTAATCCACATTTTAATTGTGGGGGTTGTAGGGCCTTTCCAAAATTTTAATATTAATTTTTTTCCGGTTATTATACTGTAATTGAGGAAATTTCTTTGGTTTGTTGTGAGTGTTAAGCTTTGTTCTGATATTCCAAGTATTATTAATTTTGTGTCTGGGTCCAGTTTTGTATTAATAACTTCTGAAGTTATTTCAAAAATATCAGTCCAGAAATGTTTAAGTTTTATACAGTTTGCAAACGTATGTGTTAAATTAGCCTCTAAATGTAGACATTTATCACAAATAGGAGAGATTTGTGGGAAGATTCTATTTAGTTTTATTTTAGAGAAGTGTAGTCTATGTAAGACCTTGAATTGTATTAAAGTATGTCTGGCATTTAATGAACATTGATGTATTTGTTGTAAACTTTCGTCCCACATATCTTTCGTGATAGGATGACCTATTTCATTTTCCCATTTGTATCTATATGGTTCGGTCGGTGGTACCTCGTTATTTAGTAGGGTGTTATAAATATAAGCTATTAGTTTTTCAGTTTTAGGATGCTTGTTCAAACATTCATCAAGAATTTCTGATTCCATCTTTGACAATAGACAATAGGTGCAGGAGTAGGCCATTTGGCCCTTCGAGCCAGCACCACCATTCAATGTGATCATGGCTGATCATCCCCAATCAGTGCCGCATTCCTGCCTTTTCCCCATATCCTCGGACTCCGCTATATTTAAGAGCCCTATCTAGCTCTCTTGAAAGCATCCAGAGAACCTGCCTCCACCGCCCTCTGGCAGAGAATTCCAGACTCACCACTCTCTGTGAGAAAAAGTGTTTCCTCGTCTCCGTTCTAAATGGCTTACTCCTTATTCTTAAACTGTGGCCCCTGGTTCTGGACTCCCCCAACATCGGGAACATGTTTCCTGCCTCTAGCGTGTTCAAGCCCTTAACAATCTTATATGTTTCAATGAGATACCCTCTCATCCTTCTAAACTCCAGTGTACAAGCCCAGCTGCTCCATCCTCTCAGCCTATGACAGTCCCGCCATCCCGGGAATTAACCTTGTAAATCTACGTTGCACTCCCTCAATAACAAGAGTGTCCTTCCGCAAATTAGGGGACCAAAACTGCACACAATACTCCAGGTGTGGTCTCACAAGGGCTCTGTACAGTGCAAAACTGCAGAAGGACCTCTTTGCTCCTATATTCGATTCTTCTTGTTATAAAGGCCAACATGCCATTCGCTTTCTTCACTGCCTGCGGTACCTGCATGCTTACTTTCATAGGCTGATGTACAAGGAACCCCAGATCCCGTTGTACTTCCCCTTTCCCAACTTGATGCCATTTAGATAGTAATCTGCCTTTCTGATTTTGCTACCAAAGTGGATAACCTCACATTTATCCGCATTAAACTTCATCTGCCATGCATCTGCCCACTCCCCAACCTGTCCAAGTCACCCTGCATTCTCATAGCATCCTCCTCACAGTTCACACTGCCACCCAGCTTTTGTGTCATCTGCAAATTTGCTAATGTTACTTTGAATCCCTTCATCCAAATCATTGATGTATATTGTAAATAGCTGCGGTCCCAGCACCGGGCCTTGCGGTACCCCACTAATCACGGCCTGCCATTCTGAAAGGGACCCGTTAATCCCTACTCTTTGTTTCCTGTCTGCCAACCACTTTGCTATGTACATTGCCACCCACTTTTGTGAGATCTGCAAGCTTGCTATTCATGGCTTGTACAGTCTCATCTAAATTACTGATTTATACCACAAACAGAAATGTATCCATCACCGATCCCAAAGGCACACCATGTCACATGGATTCTGTAATGACATAACCTATTGTGTCAGATATACAAGCTCCTCTGCAGAAATGTAGGAGTGAAATTAAATGGAAATTTAGAAAAATAGAGGGGATATGAAAATATTGATAAAAAATCTATTTTTATGAGTACAAAAATAATAATACAATAAAGAAAAAGTAGGGACCATTCAGGACGCAAAATCTGTATGCAGAAAGAAAGCTCAAAGGCAAGATTCTGATTATTTGGCCGCTATCGTTGTAAAAGATGGGGGTGTTGCCAATGTTATAGTTATGAAAATATAAGATGGGACAAGCATGGCAAGAGATAAAGTGTTGTTTAGCATTTATGACATTTCCAAAGCTGTTAAAAGTGGCACACTAGGAAGCTGCATAAGTTATGATTACAATGTTCCAATTCTCCCAGGCTGAATGACTAGTACAGGTGCACAACCTTTTATCCGAAGATCCAAATAACGAAAACCTCCGAATAGCGGACATTTTTTCGGTCCTTGAAGTAAGGTCCTTGAAAATGTTCACCGAGGGCGGCCCGCAGAGGTGACAGCGGAACCTCCGGTCGGTCCTCGAAGAAAGGGGAACTAAATCCCCATTCATAAAAGAGAAGGTGAGGGTATATTGCGCGGGAGGGTTAATAATTGACAATATGCTGCTGCCTGCCGAGTTAAAAAGTTCCCACGGTAGACTCACGATACACAGTGTTTCGTGAGTCTTGCGTGGGAACTTTTTAACTCAGCCGGCAGGCAGCAGCAGATTGTCGCTCCCTTCAGTTTCACCCCACCTACACCCATCTGCTTCCCGGCCATGTGTGTGACCCCTTCCCTCCCCTCCCCAGCTCCCTGCCCATTGCACCGGCGCGGGGGCTTTGCACTGTCTTCATGTCGGCGATGCCAGCAGGTCAGTGCCAGTCACCGGAGACGTCAGGACCAACGGGACACCGACCCCCAGGCCCACTGCAAGCACGGAGATCCCAGAGACCCACAGCCAGCAGCAGCCCAGCCCCGTTCCAACTCCAGAGGAAAACTGCAAACTGGCCGGAGACGTCAGGACCACCAGAAGCCGTTCCCCGATGGGCCGCTACGGCGACAAGTGGCAGTTCGCCCACAGCCCGAGCTGTGCCCCCTCATCGGGACACCGACCCCCAGGCCCACTGCAAGCACGGAGATCCCAGATCAGCAACTCCAGCCCAGCCCCGTTCCAACTCCAGAGGAACACGCTCCCCGTATGGGCAGAAGCTGATGGTGTGCAAGGTACGTCTTGTTCTTGGGGTCGCGCAGCTCGGGCTGTGGGCGAACTGCCACTTGTCGCCGTAGCGGCCCATCGGGGAGCTGATTCCTCTGGAGTTGGAGGGGGAGGGGGGTATTGTGCTGTTTGATCGCCCCCTACTATCCCAGGGACAGGGAGACAGGACGTTCACCGAGGGCGGCCCACAGAGGTGACAGCGGAACCTCCGGTCGGTCCTCGAAGAAAGGGGAACTAAATCCCCATTCATAAAAGAGAAGGTGAGGGTACATTGCGCGGGAGAGTAGGAATCCCAAGACAAAGTTGAGTGAGCGTTCACCGAGGACGGCCCGCAGAGGTGACAGCGGAACCTCCGGTCGGTCCTGGAAGAAAGGGGAACTAAATCCCCTTCATAAAAGAGAAGTGGAGGGTATATTGCCCGGGAGGGTATATCGCCTACCTGGAAGAAACCGGACATTTTTTCCAGGAAGTCGTCTGCACACCAAAGCTCACCAAAGCTCACGTTTGGCGCTAAACATGGCACGCCAAAGCTCACGTTTGGCGCCAAACGCACGTCGCCTCTGCTGCACACGGATATAAGAGTGTGAAAATGTCGCCTTAGGCCGCCTAAGGGCATGTAGCCCCGCTAGGGTGACATGAGTGCGAGAGGTGATTCAATGCTGCGGTCACATTTACAAATTCAGGAATTCATTCAACACACTGCATTTCATACAGACATTTATTCTGCAAGAAAAAACTACATTGAAGACTCAAACTCGCGACCGAGGAACTGCCGGGATCAAGGCGCAAACTCGCGACCTTGCGGATATGAGCCGAGCACTCTACCACTGAGCCAGCCATTAAAATCTACGCTAAAAAATTTCCATTCCGAAGGCCGACAAATTCCGAATTACGAAAAGTGTCTGGTCCCAAGGCTTTCGGATAAAAGGTTGTGCACCTGTACCAGCATATTGGGGGACTCCTATTGTGGTATAAAAATAACTGCAGAATTTACAATAACAATCAGAAAATGCCAAGAAACCCTATGTAGAGAGAGAATGGGAAATAAATGAAACAAAAAAATCTTAATTTTAAATTCCAATGGCTAGACCTACAGCCATGAAGAATTACATCTCTAATATGTAGTATGAACAGCCACATAATTATCAGTGAGTGCTGAAGATTGGAATCATAAAATAAGTTTCACAGGCTTTCTATAGATAATGTTTTAAATTTACTCATTTTAGAGATTATACCATGAAATTGTTTCAGTTTTCACAGAATATTGCAGCATTTTGATAGACTGCAGAAGATCTTTATTTTTGACTCTGAATGGGCTGACAAGTTAAAGCAAATACTACCCAGTCTGAAGAAGAGTCCTGAAACATTCTCTGTCCATTTCCCTCCACAGATGCTGCCTAACCTGGTACATTTTTCCAGCAGTATTTTGTTTAAGATTCCAGCAACTGCAGGTTCATATCTCCAAATATTATATTACTGATAAGTCAATAATGAATGCATCTCGATTAAATCATACATTTAATATTTCAGTAATTACATACACATGATAACCAAAATGGACAATTTTGTGTTGACCTGCTGCACCAATATTCCCATCTGGAATGGTCCAAATACAAACTTGGAATGCAGAAATATAACAACATGCACCAAAACAGCTTTTAACTTACTGATCCGCTGCCACTTAGAGACCCAACTGTCATCAGGACTCATCATTGCTATGATCCTGAAAAGGAGACATTTACAGTCACGAACAGTTTCTTCCCCTCTTATCAGACTCCCAAATGGTATTGCCATAAGCTCGGGTACAATCCCGATTTTCCAAACTACCTCATTGCTGGCATTGGAGTTTTTCTCTGGAACTGTTACACTATAATGTTGACTATTCTGCACTCTGGTATTTTTCTCTTTGCTGTACCTGCTATATTTGTGTTTGGCTTGGTTGTATTCATGTACATTATTTGATTGCAAAAGCTTTTCACTGTATCTCAGTGAACGCAGCTATAATAAATGGTTTATCGCCCTTGTATCAACTTCATTTCTGAATCATTCAGTACTCTCACATTGTTTGACCCTACAACACCTCCACCAATGCTGTGTGCATCAAGAGTCAAGAGTGCTTTATTGTCATATCTCCCGAAACAGAACAATCAAATTCTTAGAGAATTAATCTGTAGAGACATCAGCCAAACCTTAGGCTTGCCAAAATCAACTGTTTGGAACATCATTAAGAAGAAAGAAAGCACTGGTGAGATTACTAATCGCAAAGAGACAGGCAGGCCAAGGAAGACCTCCACAGCTGATGACAGAAGCATTCTCTCTATAATAAAGAAAAATCCCCAAACACCTGTCCGACAGATCAGAAACACTCTTCAGGAGTCAGGTGTGTCAATGACCAGTGTCCACGAAAGACCATGAACTGAAATACAGAAGCTACATTGCAAGATGCAAACCACTGGTTAGCCGCAAAAATAGGATGGCCAGGTTATGGTTTGCCAAGAAGCACTTAAACAAGCAACCACAGTTCCGGAAAAAAGTATTGTGGACAGATGAGATGAAGATTAACTTATATCAGAGTGATGGCAAGAGCAAAGTATAGAGGAGAGAAGGAACTGCCCAAGATCCAAAGCATGCCACCTCATCTGTGAAACACGGTGGTGGGGGTGTTATGGCCTGGGCATGAATGACTGCTGAAGGTACTGGCTAACTTATCTTCATTGATGATACAACTGATGATGGTAGTAGCATAATGAATTCTGAAGTGTAAAGACACATCCTATCTGCTCAAGTTCAAACAAATGCCTCAAAACTCATTGGCCGGCAGTTCATTCTACAGCAAGACAATGATCCCAAACATACTGTTAAAGCAACAAAGGAGTTTTTCAAAGCTAAAAAATTGTCAATTCTTGAGTGGCCAAGTCAATCACCCGCTCTGAACCCAATTGAGCATGCCTTTTATATGCTGATGAGAAATATAAAGGGTACTAACCCCCAAAAACAAGTATAAGCTAAAGATGGCTATATTACAGGCCTGGCAGAGCATCACCAGAGAAGACACCCAGCAACTGGTGATGTCCATGAATCACAGACTTCAAGCAGTCATTGCATGCAAAGGATATGCAACAAAATTCTAAACATGACTACTTTCATTTACATGACATTGCTTTGTCCCAAACATGATGGTGCCCAGAAATGGGGGGACTATGTATAAACACTGCTGTAATTTATACATGGTGAAACCAAAATGTATAAAAATGGCCTATATTAAAATCTCACAATGTGCACTTTAACCACATGTGATTTTTTCTATTATAAATCTCAAATTGTGGAGTACAGAGGCAAATAAATAAATGATGGGTTTTTGTCCCAAACATTATGGAGGGCATTGTACTGTTGTTAACTCACCCATCAAAAGAAGAACTTGTGCAGTCATACACCATCTCTCGATTCCCCTTCATTTGCAGATAGGCATCGCAGTTATCACAACCATCATATTCAAACTGATCTATGGTCTTCAAGGGAGTTGGGAGTAGGAGTTAAAGTAAAAAGACAAACACAAGCATTAGGTTTTGAAATTAAACATGGTTTTTGACTGCAATTAAAGATGCAGCTTCTCTTGAAAAATAATGCAAATTGGATTTAAATGGATTTAAAGCAGAGGGGAAGAGATGAAGGGCAGTCGGGATCATATTTTCTTTGAGAGGGGGGAGGGAAGACAAGTCCATTCCAGTGGGTGAAGGTGCAGAAGGATGAAACAAGAGGGGGGAGGGGTTGAAAATGGGTAATGGGGGGGGGGGGGGGGGAGATGACGAGGTGTTCAAGGGAAGTGTTAAAATGGGAGGAGCTAAAGCAGATGAGGAGGGAGAGGTGAACATAGGAGGTAAGGGCTACCTGAAATTGGAAAATTCATTGTTGATATTAGGTTGTAGTCAATCAATGCAGAATACAGGGTGTAGATTCTTCAATTTATGTTGACCCTCACCCTGGCAATGGAGAAGCCAAGGACAGACATATCAGTGCAGAAATGGAGAGGGTAGTTGAAATGGCATGCAACTAGGAATTCAGAATGGCCATTTTGGATAGGGCTTAAGCGCCCTGCAAAGCAGTCACCAACTCAAGGTTATCCATACCAACCAAGATGTCTTTCTGAGCTGGTGCCATCTGCCTATATTTGTTTGATGTCTCTCTCAACTTTTCCTATCCACATATCTTTAGTTTAGTGTAGAGATACAGCCCAGAAACAGGCTCTTTGGCACACCAAGTCTGCAATGACTAGTAATCCCTGCACACTAGCACTATCCTACACACCAGGGACAATTTACAAACTTACCAAAGCCAATTAACCTACAAACCTGTGCGTCATTGGATTGTGGGAGGAAACCAAAGCACCCAGAGAAAAGCCACGCGGTCACGGGAAGAACATACAAACTCCTTACAGATGGCACCCGTAGTCAGGATCAAACCCGGGTCTCTGGCACTGTAAGGCAGGAACACTAACGCTGCGCCAATGTGTCGCCCTTACCTGTCCAAATGTCTTTCAAAATATCAGTTGTATCTGCCTTTGCCACTTTCTCTGACATTTCATTCCAGATAACACCACCCTCTGCACAGATAATGCCTCCCATGTCCTCTTAAAAATACAGTAGATGAGCAGAGGTGCATGCAAATCATTGGTTCACCAGGAAAAGCGACTTAGGTGGCTGGTGGTGGCAAGAGAGGAACAAGTGTAGTTGTTGGGGAAGGCACCAGGGAGGATGAATGAACCAAAGAGTCATGGAGCAATCAGCCCCTTCAGAAGACAAAGGGATAGGGAGTGGAAGATGCTGCTGGTGCTGGATCCAATTACAGTTGGTGGAAATGACAAAGGGTGGTGTCATGTGATAGGAGCACTTAGGCCATTCGGCCCATCAAGTCTACTCTGCCATTCAATCATGGCTGATCAATCTCTACCTCCTAACCCCTTTCTCTTGCCTTCTCTCCATGACCCCCAACGCCCTGGATGTAGTTAGTAAAGTAAAAATGAGGACTAGGGGCAAACTTTCTCTTTCTTGGCTGTCAATGCCTTTTCGGTCAAGAGGAAGATGACTGAACTTTATTTCCTTCCCTCACAGTGGGAAACGTTGATTCCGCTGTGGAGGATGTTCATGTTAAATTGTATAGTGTTGTGTTCATTTTATTTTATTTGTGTGGCTGCATGGTAACTCAATTTTCACTGCACCAATTGGTGTATGTGACAATAAATGTAACTAGGACACATACGACGTGATAATACAATGCCAATTGTATGCTGTCATTTTCAGGATGAAAACACGAACTCCGCAGAATCAGAGAAGGATTATTGTAACACCCAAAACATTTTAGCTTTTTTTGTAGTGTTACAGTGACCACATCACATTCCATGCAAATTGAAATTTAAAAAAAATACAAAACGGAGTGCTCTCGCCAGTCAGAACAACTGAAACAAAGCCGCATCGGCCTTTAGACTCCGCCGTGTAACGCGGAATCAGGCCATAATTCTCTCAAAATAAAGTGAACACAACCTCGATGCGGTAACCTCCTAATACTTATTTCCGTATACTTACTTACCTTCACTAATGAACACAGAAGACAGGCTCGTAAATGCCTTAGATCCTTCGGCACCGTCTCCAGCGCGGCGGCCATGATGAGAAAATACTCTACGCTTTTTCCAGCAACAAAACTTCCGTCCTACGTTTTAACGTCACTTCCGTAGAATTAACGTACTGCCCAAAGATTAGCTCCTCTAGTATCTTTGGTACTGCCTAAAGCAAAGATACTAGAGGAGCCTTTGGTACTGCCCAATGAAGCCCCATTACCTTAAACATTTATTGATCAAACGATAATACAATTAGGCAGTGTATGAAGGGACTGCAGATGCTGGTTTAAACCAAAGATACCAGAGCTGTATGATCTTTGATTTAAACCATGATCTTTGGTTTAAACCAAAGATACCAGAGCTGTATCATCTTTGATTTAAACCATGATCTTTGGTTTAAACCGAAGATACCGCAGACACAAAAAGCTGTAGTAATTAAAAAAGTTCAGCCCTGCCTGAACCTACCTACTCTCCCGGTTACTGGACACTTTAATTCTGCTTCCCATTCCTACACATACCTTTCTGTCCAATGCCTCTTCCATTGTTAGAGTGAAGCTAAACGCAAATTGGAGGAACAGCATCTCAAATTTCGCTTGAGCAGTTTACAGCCCAGTGGTATGAATATTGATTTCTCTCACTTCAGATAGCCATGACATTCCCCTCTCTCCATCTCTCCCCACCCAAGTCGCACTGTCTAGAATCTCGTTTTCACACTACAAACTGCTGTCCCATTGAATTACTCCAGCTTTTTGTGTCTATACAATTAGGCAGTGTTATCCGAAACGTCATCCATCCATGTTCTCCAGAGAAGCTGTCTGAGATCAGGTTGATTAATGCGGACCGAGCGGAGGTGTTCAGCGAAACGATCGCCAAGCCCACGCTTGGTCTCACCGATGTAGATCTGCTGACATCTAGAGCAGCGGATGCAATAGATGAGGTTGGAGGAGATGCAGGTGAACCTATCTCACACCTGGAACGACTGCTTGGGTCCTTGAATGGAGTCGAGGGGGGGAAGTAAAGCGACACGTGTAGCATCTCTTGTAGTTTCATGGGAAAGTGTAATGGAGTCGAGGGGGGAGGTAAAGCGACCAAGGCTTGGCGATCGTTTCGCCGAACACCTCCGCTCGGTCCGCATTAACCAACCTGATATCCCTGTGGCTCAGCACTTCAACTCCCCCACCCATTGCGAATCCGACCTTTCTGTCCTGGGCCTCCTCCATTGCCAGAGTGAGCACCACCGGAAATTGCAGGAGCAGCACCTCATATTCCGCTTGGGCAGTCTGCACCCCAGCGGCCTGAACATTGACTTCTCCAATTTCCGGTAGCCCTTGCTGTCTCCTCCCCTTCTCAGCTCTCCCTCAGCCCTCTGGCTCCTCCTCTTCCTTTCTTCTTCCTGTCCCCCCCCCCACCCTGCATCAGTCTGAAGAAGGGTCTAGGCCCGAAACGTTGCCCATTTCCTTCGCTCCATAGATGCTGCCGCACCCGCTGAGTTTCTCCAGCATTTTTGTCTACCTTCGATTTTCCAGTATCTGCAGTTCCTTCTTGAACAAGTACTTTGAGAGGTTGGTTATGGTGCATATCAACTCCTACCTTCGCAATAACTTGGACGCACCACAATTTGCCAACTGCCATAATAGATCAAAGGGAGTGTGATCTTGCAAGATCTCCACTGCACTGGATCACATGGACAATAAACACACATACATCTCAGTTTTCAACAACATAATCTCCTCCAAACTTGTTACCAAGCTCACGGAACTGGGTCTCTGCACATCCCTTTGCAACTGGATCCTCGACTTCCTCATCAACAGAACATAATTTAAAAAAATAGGCAATAACACATCCTCAATAACCATCAGCACAGGGCACTTAAAGGCTGTCTGTGTGGCTGGACACTAAAGTGACATTGCCCGGTCCATCTCGGGTACTGACCTCCCCACCCACACTGCCACAAAATGCAGCCAGCATCATAAAGCACCCACACCAATCTGTCCATGCTCCCATTTCACTCCTGCTATCTGGAAGGAAGATTAGGAGTTTGTGAACCGTGACCTCCAGGTTCATGAACAGCCCCTTCCCAACAATCAAACTATTGAACACTACAAATATCAACTTATCTTCGAACTAAGACCTTGGACTATTGTTTTCTTTGGCACCAATATTATTTTTTTCTACTTTTTGTTTGTTTATTATGTTATCTAGTGGGTACCATGTTTACAGACCTGTTATGCTGCTGCAAGTAAGAATTTCATTATTCCATTTTGGCACATATGACAAATATTCTTGACTCTTATTAGTGCCCTGGTTCTGTTTCTAAAAACATGCCTTCCTGTTTTGAATTCTTCCACCAGTTGAGACATTTTCTTTACTAATTCCTTTCATCATTGTAAGCTGATTGATTATTCCTCGAGGCAATTCCTGATAGTGAAATTGCATCTTTGATTATATTCAGCTCAGTCAGAGAAGTTAAGGGACTTCAGCCCAACTCATCCATGCTGACCAAAATGCCCCATCAAAGCTAGTCCCATTTGCCCACCTCCAAACCTCTCTTGTCCATGAACCTGTAAAAGTAACTTTTAAATGCATGAGAAAGAACTGCAGATGCTGGATAAAATCGAAGGTAGACACAAAGTGCTGGAGTAACTCAGCGGGTGAGGCAGCATCCATGGAGAGAAGGAATGGGTGACGTCTCAGGTCGAGACCCTTCTTCAGACTGATGTTGAGGGGTGGGGGGGACGGGAAAAGGATAGAAGATGGGTGGAGACAGTAGAACTGGGAAGGGGGATGGGAAGGTGGGAGAAAGCAAGGGCTATATGAAATTAGAGAAGTCAATGTTCATACCGCTGGGGTGTAAACTACTCAACCAAATTTTGAGGTTCCTCCAATTTGCGCTGGGCCTCACTGACAATGGAGGAGGCCCAGGACAGAAAGTTCAAATTGGGATTGGAGAGGGAGTTGAAGTGCTGAGCAACCGGGAGATCAGGTTGGTTACGACGGACTGAGCGGATGTGTTCAGCGAAACGATCGCAAAGCCTGCGCTTGGTCTCGCCGATGTAGAGAAGTTGACACCTGGAACAGCGGATGCAGTAGTTGAGGTTGGAGGAGCTGCAAGTGAACCTCTGCATCACCTGGAAAGACTGATTGGGTCCTTGGATAGAGTCGAAGGGGGAGGTAAAGGGGCAAGTGTTGCATCTCCTGCAGTTGCAGGGGAAAGTAACCAGGGAAGGGGTGGATTGGGTGGGAAGGGACGAATTGACCAGGGAGTTACTGAGGGAACGGTCTATGTGGAAAGCAGAAAGGGGTGGAGATGGGAAGGTGTGGCCAGTCGTGGGATCCCATTGGAGGTGTGCGAAAATGTCGGACGATTATATGTTGTATGCGATGGCAGATGGAGTGGAAGGTGAGGACAAGGGGGACTCTGGCCTTGTTACGAATAGGGGGAGAGGGAGTAATGGGCCTGTCCCACTTAGGCAACTTTTTAGGCGACTGCAGGAGACTATGAGGTCGCCACATGTTCGCGGGTGGTTGCCGGGAAGTCGCCTTCATGGTCGTGAGGAGTTCCCGCATTCTGGGAATTAGTCGCGGCCTCATTATGGTCGCTGTGAATTTTGTTGAAAAACATGTTGAAAAATTAGCAGCGACTAGAATGAAGCCTCCATGGAGAGTAGCGAGAATTCTCGTGCCGTACGTGGGTCGCCAGGAGGTCGAAGGTTCTCGGAGGTTCTCGTAGGTTGTAGCCGGTGTTGACCGGCTCATTGGGAAAAACAAAGGTAAGCAGTAGTTTTCAGAACCAAGGATAACCGACCGGTAATGTTAATGTCCGCCGAGCTTCACAGCCGTGTGTCTCTGGCTTCTCAATAGTTGTCTCCACTCCTTATCCCCCCCCCTCCCCCCCCCCCCTCCCCCGCCCCCCTCTTTTAAAGGATTTACCGTACACTGTGCTTTAACCATCTTAATTACAGCGCCAACCTTCCTGTTCATACTGGTGTGTGTCTGTTTCACCTTGGCTTTACCCCGTGTGAATTTTTTAGACTGCTCTCCCGCCGCTTGCCCTATCCCCGCCTGCATAACGGACTGGTGAAGGAAGCGGTGTGTTTGTGTGTTTGTGTGTGTTCCACTCTGACAATCGCTGTTCCAGTTGCCGTTCAGGCGATTGCCGGCAACTTGAGTTGAAGGTCGCCGGCAGTCGCCTGAAAAGTCGCCCAAGTGGGACAGGCCCATGAGAGCGGAGCTGCGGGATATAGAGGATCCTCTAGTGAGATTATTTAGTGAGGATCCCCTAGTGAAATATTTTAATATTATAAATTATTATGCTATAGTATATACATACAACCCAAATTTCCACCAGCCTGGCTGTGTGGCAATAAATTATATCTAATCTAATCTAATTATATCTAATCTAATCTAATATAATATAATACACACATATATATATATACACACACATATAATCGTAATTATTATTATTATATTATAAATTATGTTATATTATATACTTATAATACACACATAATAATAACTGGCGGAGGGAAATCTCTCGGGGCACAGCGCCGTGGAGGTGCGAAGTGCAGCTTTGCCCTCCGCAAGCATGTGCACCCCCGGGGCGGGCGCTTGTGGCCGCGAGGCGGCTGCGGGCGCCGCGCCCTCGTGCTGCGGGCGTTTACTCGCGTGGCGCTGGGCGCTGGGCGCGAGCCCGAGCTCACAAACTGATTGGCCGGGATTGGAATTTAAACGGCAGTTCGGGAACGCGGACCAACGGTTCCATCGAAGGATCGATCGGCATCGGAACCCGGCCGGGTGATCGATAGCTGTCAGGAGGAGTGCCCTGTTCCACGCCGCCCCCTTTTTCCCCAGCCACACTTTATGCTTCGTCAATCAGTTGGATCAATCCCTCCGATGAGCCCCGTCGTGAGCCATGAAATGGAGGAGTTCCTTCTCTCCACCCCGATCAACCCCAATAACTTCCCGGCCAAGCTGTGGCGCATCGTCAACAGCCCCCGGTACCGCTCGATCCGCTGGGACCCCCGCGGTGAAGGGCTCATCGTCGACCAGCAACTCTTCGAATCCGAGCTCCTCACCCCGATCAAGAACGTCAACAATGGTGCCAACCTGGAGCCCGACACCGACCTGCTCTTCAAAACCACCAACTTCACCAGCTTCATCCGCCAGCTCAACCTCTATGGCTTCAGAAAGATGGGTCAAGGGAGCGGCGAGCACCCAGTGCCCGGCGAGCTGGGGGCAGGGGACGGGCTCCTTCATCACTTCCACAACCCCAGCTTCAAACAGGATCATCCGGAGCTTCTCATCAACATGAAAAGACTAACCAGTGCTAACAAAGCCAAGTTGGCGGCTGGGCTCCAGGTCAACACCAGACCACCCAACCGTTTTCAGAGATATCTCACCAATTCCATGGACTCCATTGGCCAGAACAAAGGAGACCGACATGGTAGGGATGGAGTTACAGTTAGAGACTCAAATGGGTAGTGGGGAGAGAGAAAATGAATGCCAGGCATAACAACATGAAACTCTTCCCATGATGCAAACACAAGACACTGCAGATGCTGGTTTACAAACTCAGAGAAGACACAAAGTGCTGGAGTAACTCAGTGGGTAATACAGCATCCCTCATAACATGTATAGGTGATGTTTTGGGTCGAGAACCTTCTTCAAACTGATGTTTTGGGTTAGGAAGAGTCCTGACCCAATATGTTACCCATACATGTTGCCTGACCCATTGAGTTCTCTTTACATTATGTTTAGTGTATAAATCGTGTCATTTTGGATACAATAGTTTGATAATTTTGGTAGTGGTATCTTGATTTTTTTTTAATTCTCATGCAATATGGATTGTTTAGCTAGGAAACTATTCCCTATCACAAATAGCCCTTGAGAAAGTTTTGATTAGCCAGCTTCTTGAGCCACTGTGATCCCTTGATCCTCTTCTGGTCTTTGTCATTCAACCCATCGAGCCTATAGACAATAGGTGCAGGAGTAGGACATTTGGCACTTCGAGCCAGCACTGCCATTCAATGTGATCATGGCTGATCATCCACAATCAGTACCCCGTTCCTGCCTTCTCCCCATTTTCCCTGACTCCGCTATCTTTAAGAGCCTTATCAAGCTCTCTCTTGAAAGTATCCAGAGAACTGGCCTCCACCACCCTCTTCCTCATCAACGTTCTAAATGCCTTATCCCTTATTCTTAAACTGTGGCCCCTAGTTCTGGACTCCCCCAACATTTGGAACATGTTTCCTGCCTCTAGCATGTCCAAACCCTTAATAATGTTATATGTATCAATAAGATCCCATCTCATCCTAAATTCCAGAGTATACAAGCCCAGCCACTGCATTCTCTCAGCATATGACAGTCCCGCCATCCCGGGAATTAACCTTGTGCACGAGCATCAATTCCATTCCCAGATCTTTCCTGCTGATGATAGATACAAATTACTGGAGTTCAGCAGATCAGGCAGCATCTCTGGAGAAAAGGAATACGTGATGTTTTGGGTTGAGACCCTGCTTCTGTCTGAAATCTGAAGAAGGGTCTTGACCAAAAACTTCACCTATTTTCTCCAGAGTTGCTGCCTGACCTGCTGAGTTACTCCAGCATTTTGTGTCTACCGTCGGTGTAAACCAGCATCTGCAGTTCTTTCCTACACATCTCGTGCAGATTTTATTTTCTCCAAGAAGCAATGGATTTCACTTTTGAAAGGAAGAGATGAATCTTCTATTAACACTGATCCAGGATTTCATTTTTGCATTTTGACCACTCACGGGTAGAATTTTTTTTTAATGTGTTACTCCATTTTACTTAATTAAGCATCCTCTAATTGTAACATTTTGACCTACAATAAATGAAGGACAAGCCTAATATCTACAGGTCAAAATGGTATATGGAATTGGAAGTTGATAAAGATCCCATGCACCTTCTGCTCATAGCAACAGAGTGGTAGGCATCATGGGATTTCAGAAATGCACAAATGCGCCTTGCAAAATATACATGTCGCAGCTAAAAGTGCATTGGTAACAGATGGAATAGTGAGTGAATTTCCTTCCCCTTGCGATTACCACAGGAATGGACTCAGCTGGAAGTCAGGAAGAACAATGAGCAATGTTCAACGATGAACAACAAGAGAGAGATGCAGCTTTGAAACAAACCCTTGGACCCTCAAAATCCACATGGAACATCTAGCACCCAATTTTACACTAATACTACCTGAACCCATTCTATTCTACATTCCCATCCACGTCACCCCCAAATATCAAATTGCCTATCTACAGGAGCCATTTATGGCCATTTACATTACAAAGCCACACATTATTGGGTTGTGGAAGAATACCTATGTAGGCACAGGGACAACATGCAAGCACCATCCACACAGCACCTAGTTTGTTGGAACTGTGAGGCAGCATCTTTCAATGGAGTTCTCATTCCTCTCTCCTCTACCATGATTAATGGTACCCTCCATTTTCCACACATCTACTCTCATACTGCTGAACCCCTTCCCCCCACCCCCATGATGAGAGAATAGGGATAGAGTCTCCTTAGAGCTTATCCTTCTCCACACGCCTTCGCATCGAACACAGCATTATTCAACATTTCCATCAGCTGCAAGATCACACCACCTGTCACATCTACCCCTCCCTTCATTTCTGCTTTCCATGGGAACCATTCTCACCACGACTCCCCAGTAGGGTGGGAGGGAGGGGGGTTGGCAGGAAGGGGGAAGGGGAGGGAGGTGATTGTAGAAATTAACTAAATTGGAGAATTCAATGTTTATACCATTGGGTTACAAACAAAAGGCGGCACGGAGACACAGGTAGAGTTGCTGCCTTATAGTGCTTGCAGCGCTGGAGACCCGGGTTCGATCCCGGCAATGGGTGCAGTCTGTACAGAGTTTGTACGTTCTCCCCATGGGATCTTCGGTTTCCTCCCACACTCCAAAGACGTACAGGTATGTAGGTAAATTGGCTTGGTGTAAATGTAAAAATTGTCCCTGGTGTGTGTAGGGTGGTGTTAATTTGCGGAGATCGCTGGTCGGCACGGACCCGGTGGGCCGAACGGCCTGTCTCCACGCTATATCTCTAAACTAATCTAAATATATACGGTAGGTACACAAAATTGCTGGGGAAACTCAGCGGGTGCAGCAGCATCTATGGAGCGAAGGAAATAGGCCTATTTCCTTCGCTCCATAGATGCTGCTGCACCCGCTGAGTTTCCCCAGCAATTTTGTGTACCTTCGATATTCCAGCATCTGCAGTTCCCTTTTGAACACTAAATATATACGGTGCTGTTCCTCCAGTTTGCATGTGGCCTCAGCCTGGCAATGTAGGATGCAAAGGACAGAAAGGTCACTGTGGGAAGGGGAGTTAAAATGGTTAGCAACTGGGAGATCTAGTAGCGCTTGGCGGACCGAGTGCAAATGTTCAGCCAAACGGTAGCCAAATCTACGTTTTAAATTTATCCATGAATTTATTTAACATAAGATGAAAATTGCAGTCTGTAAGGAGAAAGTTTGTGGTTCAATGGCAAGGAGTTTTAAGATAATTGGAGATCAGGTTCTACTGTACTTACCTAGCGTAGATATGTATTTCAACTCACAGACATTTGAAACATGCAGACATGTTCTGGTAACACATTAATACATGTATATAGATGCATGATACTGCCAATATCCTTTTCCTGTGCCCGCTACTCCCCTACCTCCTTCGGTTCCTCCCATTCAGCTTCCCTGCCTTTCACCACTTTGCTCTTACTGGCCCCTCCATCTCAGCTCCCTCCACCTTTATGTCCATCTTGATTTACCTTATTTTTCCATTTATGGCCCATGCCCTCCATTGACCCCAGCTTTTCACCCTTTCTCCAGCTGCTTGATCTGTTGAAATATGAAGCTCACATAGAAACATAAAAAATAGGTGCAGGAGTAGGCCATTCGGCCCTACGAGCCTGCACCGCCATTCAATATGATCATGGCTATCCAACTCAGTATCCTGTACCGCTGCTGCTGTTTGCTCTCTTCATAGCCACTTTCCAATTGCCCATCATACTCCAAACACCCCATGCATTTTCTAGTCCAAACAGCCACAGCACCCAAAGACCTCCAGCTTATTAGCAGACATTTTCCATAACAGTTTGAGGGAAAATTCAGCCACTTATCCAGTTCTGCCTAATGTCAACAAATTATATTCAGTAGGTCCCCTGCAGGCATCTTGGTGGCTCAGTGTATAATTGCCTGGCCAATAGAGCATATTCAATCCGAGAGAGTGATAGAATCTCACTCAGCCTCCATCATCACTCAGTATGTACAATATTCAAAATTATTTCTGTATATTGTTACATAATGACCACACTGGGTTTTTTTTAAATGACTATTCTTAAACCACACTTGAGATTTCCATTCAAAATTAAAGTGATTGCATGTAGGCATTTAGAAGAAATGCATTTATAGTATTGAAAACAAATCATCAGTTCTGTTGCAACTGAAAATTGATTAAATTCTTCCAGTTAGACATTTCATCATTGAAGATATAACCAACAATAATTCACTGCAGGAAAGTACATGGCTCTTACGTAATCATGTACAGATTAATTATCTTAGATTATTTACATTATTGAAGTGCCTCCTGATATCAAGATAAAATATAATGTTTGTCTTTTCAGGACTCTCACAAATGGCTAAGTAAACAAAGGGCCCTCTGTCATTTAGTACTTAAGGCCATATTCTCCTCCAGGTGTGTTCTTGCAGTTATTAATGCAGGTAGAGATGTCAAACTTTGCATGCTCACCTGCAGATAAACACATCTTAACCCAATATTAAATTTGAAAGTCATGGCAAAAGTATTCTTTTCATTCATAAGTTTTACTCAGAATCTAAGAATGAATTTTAGTCAATCCTTCCAAGTTTCCATTCCTGAGAGGAAACCATCCTTGGCAATAAAGTTTATAAAATCAGTCCCAACTTCTGGAGCAGTGTAGAAGTCACTAATGAAATGAGAAGAAAGCTTGAGGATGAGGAGAAAGTCGCTCATGAATTGGTCCTAGCAATAGAAATCCAGGACCATAGTGAATTATGTGGATTAAACCTTCTCATGAGTCATTTTGCAAAAGAGCCTCAGAATTGAAAACACTCTCATGTGCCGCAATTTAAAAGAATATTTGCCAAATGTTCATTGGAATGATTTGCAAAGTATGAGATATTTGGAGATTCAGTGACAAGAAAACTTTATGTTCTTTGACAAAAATAAAAGATAGATGGAAAATATAGACGCTGACTTGGAAATTGTGTAAGTACACAATTCCCATGCTCTAACAACATTAATCGGTGAAGATCTCAACACTTTCAGAAAGTCATGCACAAATATTTGTAAACTACATAGCAGTTTTTCTATGCCTTGAAATATACCATTAATTTTTCAAAGCTTTTCACTGTACCTCGGTATGAGTGACAATAATCTAATTTAGATATAGATGCCTGCTCTTTTTTAGACAGCATGACGAAGACTGCCCTAACTCTACTTCTTTCAGGCGGCTTTCATCATTCACCCTCATTCCTTTTATTTTGCCATCTTAAACTTACAATAAAGAACATTATCCATTTGATTGAAGAAATTGAAAGTATAGAAAGTGAAGCAACCAATACTGAATAGATTTTCCTATTATAGTGAGAATTAAAACTGCACTCAATACAAATTTGAAGGAGGATTCAGTAGTTATGGGCCTCAAGTTTGTGTTCTATTTCACTTCCAACCATTCAACATTTGTGAAAGATTTGAAGCATCTTTCAATTTTCAGAGGATTGATTTTAAGTTAACCCTAATTCTGACAAAAAATTGCAGTTTTAATGGCTTGAACGGACTTTAATACATTTAACTGATACATTTAACTGATACAATATTCTGTTTTGAATTCTGAAATCAACATTCTACAAAGTGCTAAAGTGGAAATGTGGTGATAAGTGTTGGCGCTACCTGGAATGCTGAAAATGAACCCACAGTACTGGTGCAAATAGCAGTGGATGGAGGTGTCTTGCTGAGTACATGGGAACTCGACATCACAGCAAAGATCACAGCAAAACTAGAGAGCTAAGATTATTTTCGTGTGGCAAAGAAACTTAAGAAGAGATTTGATGGAGTTGTCCAAGATCATGATTGGTTTAGATAGGGTAAAGAGAGGGAAGCTGTTTTCAGTCATGGATTGGATGTGGGATTGGAGATATTGTTTATTTCAAGAAGAGTACTGTTGTGATCTGAAATTCACTGTCTGTAAAAAGGGTGAAAATGGGATCAATTGAAAGTACATGGTATAGGTACTTTAAAGTGAATAATTCATACAATGGAAAAAAATGAGATCATGGAATTAGCAAGGATTGTTATAGTAGGATGTTACATGGATTTAAAGGGTCAATAACTAGTTAGTGTGTCATAACCATTATTGCTGTAATTTCACAAAATTTAATGATTAAGAATTTAGAAAACAGAATAAGATATTTCTCAAGTTTGGTACAGCCACAAAAATGGACTTCTCTATCCCCAACCTCTCAAAAAAATATTTCCCTTTTATACTGTTGGGATATTTCTATAGACCCCGCTTATTTGTAAATTTAAAATTTATTAAAGCTTTGATGATGTCAGGAATTTACTCATATGAATTAGTGGATTGAAATAATATTTATTTCACTATGAAAAGTAGTGAACCAAGATTATAGACAAGAGCTGGAAATTAAAGTGATGATATTAGCAGAAAATGCTACATCAGTGCCAATTATATTATTGAAAGCATTAACATTAATAGCTCCATTGAAATAGTGAATAAGTAATGCTGTGCAGAAGTTTAATATGTTTATTCTTTGATATCAATAGCAAATTTTTGTTTTTTTATTATAAGCAAGAATTTCTTGTGTATGTATAAAGGACGCACCATGTAATATTGTCTCCACTACTGTGTTTTGTGCAGGACCTGTGACAGTTGGTCAACTTCAACGGACTTTCCGCAGAGATAACCTGTCACCATATCCATTTATTTCATCGACCCACAATCAAAGTCCTTTACATACAGTGTCCATTAAAAATTTATCTGGGTCTAATCCTGGTGGCCTAGATCGAACTCCGATTCCCCCACGTACATGGCACAGCTCTATTGGACTAGTGGCTGGACAAATTGATTCCACCTCTTCATCACCATTTTCAGACAAAGCTATTCCATTTTCTGTCATACAACGATTTCCGACTGAGGTCACCTATACTCTGCAACCAAATCCTAATAATGTGCATGTCCAACAAGGATCTCAAGAGATAGGAAGTGCTGGCCAGAAATATACCAGTTATCTTACTTCTCCTTCACAGTATCATCAGGCCTTCTATCCAACAGGTATAATTTCATTACATTTCTAGTTATTGCTATACACTAAGTTGTTTTCTCTCATCTTGATTGTATGAAATGCATTTTTCAATTGCTCAAAAGCACACAATCTATCAAATATTATGTTATCCCAGGTCTCGACTGCATAAGGAACTGTGACAAAATTAATGATTTGGCATAAAGTTAATTTAGGGCAATATGTGCTAAGGATGTATGATATTTATCCCTCTGTGCTAAGAGAAATTATGGTGAATATTTAAACAGCATTGGTGAGCAATAGAGGAAATTGTACCAGCAGAGTGTGGTGCACTTATTGGTAAATAATTCAAAATTTTAATTTAACCTAAATTACAAATGGATAATGGAATAACTTAGGAGGAATAAACAAATATTTTGTAAGCAATATTAGTAAAAGGAGAGGAGAGATAAAGGAGCTGAGTCAAGTTTGCTTCCACTGTGCTGCCACAGGACATCCTGGAGTTTCCAAAATTACACCCAACCTTGTAATCAGATATCTTTTGACATGCTTCTTGGGCTAACAGTATATTCTTGCTCAAATATCATGCTTCAACCTAGTTATTTTTATTTACATTTTTATTTTTTATTTTTTCCATGTCACACATCATTTTTCACTTTGACCCTTCCAATGACTCCATCCGATAATTATGTCATCTCCGTTATATATTCTGTTCACTCAGTGTGCTTGAATTTCAACTTATTGGTAAAATATAGGAAAGTCACAAGGCTTAAGTTATGTTTTGGACAGGAAAATAGAGAAAACACAACTATTATTCTTATGTAGACAAAAATGCTGGAGAAACTCAGTGTGTGAGGCAGCATCTATGGAGCAAAGGAAATAGGCAACGTTTCGGGCCGAAACCCTTCCCCAGCATTTTTGTCTACCTTCGATTTTCCAGCATCTGCAGTTCCTTCTTAAACTATTATTCTTATCGTAGTTTTACTAAGATGGCCTCAAACTGTTTGCAACTATCCTTTCAGTTCTTGGATACAATGTGGCTTTCATTTTCCTTACATTGATTTCTACAAATGAATCAGACAGCTAATTGATGAAGAGATATTCACAGAACCATGATCTACAACAATAATGGCAGGTGATGAAGTGCTTCGAAAGGTTGGTTATGGGACATATCAACTACTACCTCAATAAGAAACTTGACCCAACTACAGTTCACCTACCATCACGATAGGTCCACGGAGGATGCGGTCTCACTGGCTCTCCACTCTGCACTCGACCACTTGGACACTAACTAAAAAGGCAATACAGAGAGAAGAGATGAGGTACGAAGGTAAGCTAGCCAAGAATATAAAGGAGGATAGTAAAAGGTATGTGAAAAGGAAACAAATAATTAAGACCAAAGTTGGACCCTTGAAGACTGAAAAGGTGAATTTTTTATGGGGAACAAGGAAATGGCAGATGAGTTGAACAGGTACTTTGGATATGTCTTCACTAAGGAGGACACAAACAATCTTCCTGATTTACTAGTGGCCAGAGGATCTGGGGTGGCGGAGGAACTGAAGGAAATCCGCATTAGGCAGGAAATGGTGTTGGGTAGACTGATGGGACTGAAGGCTGATAAATGCCCAAGGCCTGGTGGTCTGCATCCAGGGTACTTAAGGAGGTGGCTCTAGAAATTGTGGACGCATTGGTGTTCATTTTCCATTGTTCTATAGATTCAGGATCAGTTCCTGTGGATTGGAGGGTAGCTAATGTTATCCCACTTTTTAAGAAAGGCAGGAGAAAGAAAGGGAATTATACACCTGACATCGGTGGTGGGGAAGATGCTGGAGTCAATCATAAAACATGAAATAGCAGCACATTGGATAGCAGAAACAGGATTGGTCCAAGTCAGCATGGATTTACGAAGGGGAAGTCATGCTTGACTAATTTTCTGCAATTTTTTGAGGAAGTAACTAGGAAAATGGACAAGGGGAGCCAGTGGATGTGGTGTAACTGGACTTTCAGAAAGCATTTGATAAGGTCCCACATAGGAGATTAGTGGGCAAAATGAGGGCACATGGTATGGGGGATAGAGTGCTGACATGGAGAGGAAATTGGTTGGCAGACAGGAAACAAAGAGTAAGGATTAACGGGTCCCTTTCAGAATGGCTGGCAGTGACTCATGGGGTACCGCAAGGCTCGGTGCTGGGACCGCAGCTATTTACAATATACATCAATGATTTGGATGAAGGGATTCAAAGTAACATTAGCAAATTTGCAGATGACACAAAGCTGGGTGGCAATGTGAACTGTGAGGAGGATGCTATGAGAATGCAGGGTGACTTGGACAGGTTGCGTGAGTGGGCAGATGCAGTTTAATGTGGATAAATGTGAGGTTATCCACATTGGTAGCTAAAACAGGAAGGCAGATTATTATCTAAATGGTGTCAAGTTGGGAAAAGGGGAAGTATAACGGGATCTGGGGGGTCTTGTTGATCAGTCAATGAAAGTAAGCATGCACGTACAGCAGGCAGTGAAGAAAGCGATAGGCATGTTGGCCTCCATAACAAGAGGAGTTGAGTATAGGAGCAAAGAGGTCCTTCTGCAGTTGTATAGGGCCCTAGTGAGACCACACCTGGAGTATTGTGTGCAGTTTTGGTCCCCTAATTTGAGGAAGGACATTCTTGCTATTGTGGGAGTGCAGTGTAGGTTCACAAGGTTAATTCCCGGGATGACGGGACTGTCATATGCTGAGAGAATGGAGCGGCTGGGCTTGTATACTCTGAAATTTAGAAGGATGAGAGGATATCTTATTGTAACTTATAAGATTATTAAGGGTTTGGACACTTAAGAGACAGGAAACATGTTCCCGATGTCAGGGGTGTCCAGAACCAGGGGCCACTGTTTAAGAATAAGGGGAAGGCATTTAGAACAGAGATGAGGAAACACTTTTTCACACAGAGTGTTGTGAGTCTGTGGAATTCTCTGCCTCAGAGGGCGATAGAGGCCAGTTCTCTGGATACTTTCAAGAGAGAGCTTAATAGGGCTCTTAAAGATAGCGGTCAGGGGATATGGGGAGAAGGCAGGAATGGGGTACTGATTGTGGATGATCAGCCATGATCACATTGTATGGCGGTGTTGGCTCGAAGGGCCGAATGGCCTACTCCTGCACCTATTGTCAATTTTCTATTGTCTATTGACAATAAAAACCAACGAACTGATTGTGGACTTTGGAAGATGATGACCCACAGTCCTGTTTACATCAAAGGGACGATGGTGGAGAGAGTCAAAAACTTCAAATTCCTGGCCGTGCATATTTCCGACAATCTTTCCTGGACCCAGCACACTGATGCAATCATAAAGAAAGCACATCGGCGCATCTACTTCCTGAGAAGATTACGGAGATTCGGTATGTCATAGAGGATTCTCTTGAACTTCTACAGGTGCCCAGTAGAGAGCATACTGACTGGTTGCATCGTGGCCTGGTTTCGGCAACTTGAAAGTCCAGAAGCGGAAAAGACTGCAAAAAGTTGTAAACACTTCCCAGGCCATCACCGGCTCTGACCCCCGCACCATCAAAGGGATCTATCGTAGTCACTGCCTCAAAAAGGCAGCCAACATTATCAAAGACTCACACCATCCTGGCCACACACTCATCTCACCACTGCCATCGGGAAGAAGGCCTGAGAACTGTAACGTCCAGGTTCAGGAACAGCTTCTTCTCTACAGCCATCAGGCTATTAAACACTACAACCTCATAAGCTATGAACTACAATAAACTATAATTATTATTGCACTGTTATTGTTTGAACTTTTTTTCTGAGTTTTTTTAATATTATTTATAATGATTACATATTCTGTTGTGCTGCAACAAGTAGAAATTGAATTGTTCTATCTGGGACATATGACAATAAACTCTTGACTTGACTTGATCCACCATTATAGTGCTTAGATACATTTTTCCCATTGTATGGGAAGATCCAGCTAATATTATGATATAATAATAATAATAATAATAATAAATTTTATTTATGGGCGCCTTTCAAAAGTCTCAAGGACACCTTACAGAATTTAACAAGAGTAAAAAACATATAATCGGAGTAAAATAAATAATAAAGACATCATCAATACACAAATTAAAGACAGAATTCGATCCAAAGACAAAAAAATCAAAAACACAATATAAAGATATAAAGGGAGGGCAACTAACTTTGTGAGTTCTCGTCATTAGACCAGAATCCATAAGATCTCTAAGGTAACCTCCTGATTACTATCAACCATCCTCTTTCAACTGATGGATCTGTAAACCTCCATGTTAAATATTTCTGGAAAGCAGCACTGAGAGTAGAAATAGCTACAAGGGGAACCTTAATGTCCATCATTAAGAGTGCCTCATTAGCACCACCACAGAAAGAGGTGACCATATCCCAAATGACAGTTGCTAGCTGGCTCTTTGGCATGTAGGAAGCGAATAAACATAAAACTACTTCTCGCAAGTCTACCATGACAGGATTGGTAAAAGCAAGAATCACATGGTCTTTTAGACATAAATGCCATGTCTTCACACAGAGAACACATTTATTGTTTTAACCATATAACCATATAACCATATAACAATTTTGGGTGCCACTATCTTCATGCTAGATGGAATAGACTTGAGCAGCTCCGGCAGCTCAAAACTAGGCATCCTTGAGGCTCTGTGGGCCATCAACTGCAGTAGAATTGTATTCCACTACAATATCTAACCCTGTAGTCCAGCACATTCCTCAGACAGGCACTAGAGTTATGCGCAGGGCCCAACAATGCTTCAAAAAAGCATGCTGCAGGCATAAGCATCAGGTCTACTTAAAAATAAGTTGCCAACCTTAGAATATAATAACAGGAATGAAATGTTGGGGCTTTATAAGGCATTGGTCAGGCCGCATTCGGAGTATTGTGAGCGGTTTTGGTTCCCATATCTGAGGACGATGTACTGGCGATGGAGAAGGCCCAGAGCAGGTTTACGAGAATGATCCCGGGGATGATTGGGTTTACATATGATGCACGTTTGACGACACTGGGCCTGTACTCAATGGGGTTTAGAAGTGGACCTCATTGAAACTTACAGAATAGTGAAAGGCCAGGATAGAATGGATGCAGAGTGAATGTTCCCATTAGTGGGAGAGTCTAGAACCAGAGGGCATTACCTCAGAATAAAAGGGCGTACCTTTAAAAAGATGAGAAATTTATTTAGTTAGTGGGTGGTGAATCTGTGGAATTCTTACCACAGAGGGCCAAGTAATTAGGTATTTTTAAGGCGGAGATTGACAGATACTTGATTGGTAAGGGTGTCAAGAGTTAAGGGGTGAAGGCAAGATAATGGGGTTGAGAGGGAAAGATAGATCAGCCATGATTGAATACAGAGTAGACTTGATGGGCCGAATAGCCTACACCTGCTCTTATGAACTTGTGAATTGTGAATCTGATATAACTGTAAACTAAAATTATGTGCATGCTTATTTGCAATAAATAAACAGGATGCAGTGGACAGATCTGTGTATTCCAAAACCAATGGATCATATCAAAGCTCTGCTTTGTCACATCTAGTTCTGCACAATGAAACAGCTAACAGGAACAGGAGACACCAAGCACATCTATATCTATAGTGATGGAGTAGCCCAGAATATGTGTTACAGAAATGGTGGAGACATTTTCATTCATCACTCAGCGTTCCCACAATCCCAGGAGCCATATGAAATCGCCATGTGACTACAAGAAACAGCTCAAGGACCTGAAACAGCACAGGCAAATTGGACCAGTCAACATTCTGACTATAGTACCGAAGACTTGGACTCCATAACTAGCTATGAGTCATGTGAGATTTTTGTAAAGCAGTTACAATACTGGCATCCATCCAGCAATATAGAACATTGGCCAGGGATGTTCTGTCCACACATACTAGGGCAAATCCAAATAGACAATTGCTAACCAGTTATATCATCTATCATCAGCAAAGAGATGGAAGGTGTAATTGATAGTTCAATTAGTTGACATTTACTCATCATCAACCTGCTGACTGATATTCGGTTTGGGTTTAATGAAGACTACTCAGTTTCAAACATCATCGCAAACTTGATTTAAATTTAGACCAAATACCTAAATTCTGTAGTTGCTATAGTAGCTTTTGACTGAGTATGGCACTAAGGACCCTTGGTATATCTGATGTCAGTGGTCAACAATGGTAAAGCACTCAAGTGATTTGAGTCATAATTTATACAAAGGATGCTGGTTGTGGCTGTGATAATAGGGAATGCTGGAAATAGCATGGCAGGCAGCATCTGTGCCAAGAGAAACAGAGTTACCATTCCATTGAAGGCTTCGGATGTTTGGCATGCCCCCAACATCCCTCACCAACTTCTACAGATGCACTGTAGAATATATTTTTATCAGGATGCATCACAGCATGGTTTTGGAACAGCTTCATTCAAGACCACTAAAAATTGCAGAGAGTCAAGGACACAGCCCAGTCCATCATGCAAACCAACCTCCCTTCCATGCACTCCATCTACACTTCACGCTACCTCGGCAAAGACAGCAGCATAATCAAGGACCAGTCTCACCCTGGTCACTCCCTCTTCTCCCTTCTCCCATCAGGCAAGACATACAGATGTTTGAAAACGCCTACCTCCAGATTCAGGGACAGTGTCTTTCCAGCTGCTGTCAGGCAACTGAACTGTCCTTTCACCACCAGAGAGTGATCCTGGCTTCTCATCTACCTAATTGAAGATCTTCAAACTATCTTTAATCGGACTTTATCTTGCACTAAATATTATACCTGTTATCCTGTATCTTTACACTGTGGATGGCTTAATTATAATCATATATAGTCTTTTCGTTGAATGGATAGCACAAAACAAAAAGCCTTTCACTGTACCGCAGTACACATGACAATAATGAGCTAAGCTAAAATTCCAGGCCAATGATCTTTCAAATGGAATAGAAAACATTAGAAATGAGCTAGAGCTAGAGTAAATTGATTCTCAAAGCAAGGAAAGTAATGGAATTTTCACCTTTCCTACTCCAACATGAATGATGATATGTTGCTTGATTAACTAACTAACCAATCCCTGTCAATTCCACTTTATGTAAGTCATTCCTAGTGTAGAACACTTGTGCTCTTTCTTTCCATTAACTGTAAGTGGTTGGATTCTCTGAGGCTATGAGAGGGGCTAGGATTATTTTCTTCTTGTATATTTACCAGATCGCTTCATTATTTTAAGAATCATAGCAGGCCTAAGTTTACTCTTTTCTGAATAATCAACTGTTCAGACAACTTCTACTGTTGCAGTTCTATGCTATGTTAATAATCATCTAGGCAGTTTTAGGAATTTTAGTGTCCAGGAAGTCTTTCTCTAACCTTAACTTTGGTAAGGAACAATCTACAAATATTCCCTGTAAGCAATAGTGGCCCAAATGGTTACCAGTTAACTTACAATTGACAATTAATAATTTGGCAATACCTTCAAATCTCATGACAGCAGTTGTGGAAATTGAATTCACTTAAATAAATATTTGAATATTTTACAACAAAAGCTATTCTTTGTTATAATGATGAAGAAACTACTCGATTGTCATGAAACCAATTTGGTTACATTAAGTCATTTAGGGGAGCAAATATCTTTGCTTAGCTGAAATGTGAGTCCAGGGCTAAATTGATTGGAAGGGGACCCAAGCAGAATTGATGATGGAGCAACAATGGCAAGAGTTTCTAGAAGTAATTCAGAAGACATATGATCTTTTCATCCCAAAGAGGAAAAAATATACTAAGCGGAGATATAAACCACCATGGCTGACATAGGAAGTCAAAGACAGCATAAAAGCAAAAGAATGCATACAGTATGGCAAATATTAGTAGGAAGCTAGAGGATTGGAAAGCTTTTAAAAACCAACAGAAGGCAACAGAAGCAATAAGGAGAGAAATGATGAAATATGAAGGTAAGCTGGCCAATAATATAAAAGTGGATACCAAAAGTTTGATCAGATTATATAAAGAGTCAAAGAGGCAAGAGTGGACATTGGACTATTGAAAGATGAAGAGGGGAACAAAAAAATGGCAGATGGACTGAATACATTTTTGCACCAGTCTTCATAATGGAAGACACTAGCAATATACCCGAAATTCAAATGAGTTTGGGTGCAGAAGTAAGTGCAAGATGCTATTACTGAGGAGAAGGTGCTTCGGAAGCTGAAAGGTCTGATGGTGGATAGGTCACCTGGACCAGATGGACTACACCCTAGGATTGTGAAAAATTAGGTGTAGAAATTGTGGAGGCATTAATAGTAATCAGTCAGCAATGGTTCAGTCAGAAAATAACTAATAAATCTGAACTTTTTTAAATTTTCATCTGATCGTATTGCTTAAATTCTCCACTGGAATGCAAAGTACCAAGCAAATCACCCCAAAAAAACTTGTAATTGGGCCAAACTTTGGGATTTCCATTCGACCAGAATACAAAATTGCATGATTTCGCAGTCCTACTGTTGAGAAATCTATGTGTTTCCATTCCTAGCTAGATGTGAGGGCAAAAATAGCAAGCAGATTCACTTCAATGGGGAAGAACAATGGTAAACACAAGAACTAAGTATAAACATTTATTTTTATTTCTTTACATGAGTTAATTTATATTTATTGTTTCATAGTATCAGAAAAAATCACAGACGTTCAATCTCTTTGATAGTTTTGACAGCCAGTATGCTTGAAGTTATGGCTTACCAACTGACACCCATTCTCTGGCTGGGGCTTGTTGTTTATGAAAATAAAGGCCCTATGTTACTCAGAGTGTTGTTCATCAGTTTGGAGCCAGGTTACCCAAGGAATTTCACACTATGGGGGTTCTGCTCAAGGTAAGAATGGGTTCTGCATGCAGCAGACTGGAAAGCATGGGTATTAATGGTTTGCAGGTGATTTGGGCCAATATGCCCTTGTGAAATTTGTCATGCGGCATTTTAAAGAAATTTTACTGACAAGGGTTTTCTTTTTCTAGCTGTCTTGCAGTGTTGTCCTCCTAACTCCCACCTGGATCCAATGACAGGTTGTCCCAATACAAACACTTCTTCTTATCCTAACTACAACTATTATCAGGTGCGTTAATATAACATAGAAAATAGAGCATAGAATATAGAACAGTACAGCACAGGAGCAGACCCTTCAGTCAACCATGTTTGCACTCTAATCTAACTAATCCCTGGTCTATATTCTTCATTTCCTTCATTTTTATGGGTTGTCGAAATGCCCCTTAAATGTTGTTATTGTATATGCTTCTACCACCTTCCCAGGCAGGGCATTCCTGGCATCTATCATTCTCCGTTTAAGAGGTTTACCTCACATAACTTTTTTAAATGTTGCCACTCTCTCCTTAAGCCTATGTCCTCTAGTATTTAACATTTTCACCCTAGGAAAAAGGTTCTATCTATCTACTGTATCCATGCCTTCCATAATTTTAGATGCTTCTATCAGGTTGCCCCTCAGCTTCTGATGTGCCAGAGAAAACAAGTCAAGTTTGTCAAACTTTTCCTTATAAATAATACACTTCAATCCAGTCAGCATCCTGGTGAACCTGTCCTACACCCACTCCAAAGCCTCCACATCCTTCCTATTTTATGGCGACCAGAACAGAACATAATTCTCCTAACGTGGCCAGACCAAAAGTCTTATACAATTGCAACGTAATTTGCCAATGTTTATACTTTATACCCTGATCAATGAAGGGAAGCATGCCATAAGTCTTCTTTACCACCCTATCTACAGCTACATTGACTACATTTCTCCCATCTTGCCTCTTGCAAAGATGCCAACCCTAACACTCAATATCTCTGTCTCCACTGCATCTGCTCCAAGATGAGGCTTTTCATTCCAAGACATCTGAGATGTTTCCTTTCTTTAGCAAATCTGGTTTCCCCTGCAGATATGGGTGGAGCCCTCCGCTGCATCTCCTGTGTCCTGCAGTTCTTCTTTTGCTACCCCTCCCTCCAGACAGAATAAGGATAGCATTCTCCCGTTCCTCACCTTTCACCACAGTTTTCTCACCAGTTTTCGCTTCCATCATATTTGACATATCCTCCATCTTCAACATGATCCCACTATCAGTCACATCATCCCATCTCTGCTTCTTCCCCCACAGCTACCTTGATTGCAAATATCTACTGGTAAATTAGCTGGAGCTCCTGCCCTGTTTCTCCAAGGACCCCATCCCTTATTCTCAATTCTGCTCTTGGATAGCCAAGACATCCTCTTTAGTCCTCACCTGGGTCTCCTCTGTCCCATAACTCTGCTCTTGTTCTTCCTTCTCCCAGGTGGAACAAGAATTAAGTTTACTGCTCTTCACCTTTCACCTCACCAGACTCCTCATTCAAAACATATCTCTCCTATATTTTTTTACCATTTCAAAGTGATCCCCCACCAGTAACATCTTCCCTTCCCCACCCCTTTCTGTGGAGTCTCTTATTTCTGTAACTCCTTGGTTCGCTTATCCTTTCCCACCCAATCCAATGACATTTCCCCTGCAATTGCAGGAAATGTAACACCTGTTCCTACAACTCTTCTCTCACTTCATTTCAGGAACCCCAGCAGCCCTTCCTTGTGAGACATTGATTCATATAAACCTGTTCCAACCTCATTTAATGCATTCGGTGCTCCAGATATGGCTTCCTTTAATCGCTGAAGCCAAGTGTAACCTAGGCGACCATTTCACTGTGCTCTGTCCACCAGGAGCTGTTGGAGTACTTGGATAGCTTACAACCCAATAGTATGAACATTGAATTCTCCAATTTCAAGTAATAGCCCCCCCCCCCCACACTTTTTCCTCTGCACCCACCCCAGTCCACACACAATATTCCATTATCTTCCACTGCCCTAGTCACCATCTTTCTCCCATATTTTCTCCCATCTCCAGTCCCATATTTTCCATCCTTTATCCCCACCCACGGTTCACTTCCACCCATATCCCTCCTCCAGCATTACATTTCACTTCTCTTTACTTATCTGATACCCTTTTGTCTCCTTTTCACCTCTATCCTTTGTCACTACTCTGCCCATCTGCCAATCACCCCCTCAAACTGCACCTGTAATCCTCTATTCACCTATCACTTGCCAGACTTTGCCCCCCCCCCCCACACACTCCAACAGTCTGCAGAAGGGTCCTGACCAGAAACATAGCCAATTCCGTCACAGATGCTGCCTGATTCATTGCATTCCTTCAGCACTTTGCTTTTTAACACCCTGTCCACTTTGTATATCAATGCTGCTATGGGTCCTGCCATTTACTGTACTGTTGCTCCTGCATTTAACCTTCCAAAATGCACAACTTCACACTTATCCAGATTAAGTTTCATCTGCCATTGCTGCACACAAATTTCCAACAGATCTATACCCAGCTATATCCTCTGACAACCTTCCTCACTATCCATAGCTCTGCTAATTTCCGTGTTGTCTACAAACTTACTAACCAGCCGCTCAACATTTTAACCCATATAATTTAACATATTACAAACAACATAGATGCCCACACTAATGTTTGTTGAATATCATTGGTCACAGATCTCCAGTGTGAAAATTCTGTAGTTTAGAAAATAAGCTCAGAACTACTTATAAGATGTATAATATAACTATGTCCTTTTAAGCTTGCCTTGAACCCTGTTTCTCTTATTGAAACAAAGATTAATTATTTTACTTTGAGTTTTTTAACATGTGATTTAAGTAGCAGAGGGGGAGTTTGAGACAAACATCCTAAACATAATACATTTGTGGAGATAAGGGTTGAATAAGTTCTGAGGATCCCCATTCCTGGTTAAAGCACAGTTTCACAATACGACTGTCAATGTCATAGTTTGCATTGAATTTCCTGTAAAATATAGAATCAAAGTACAATCAATTTGAACAGTGCAGATCCAAAAGGAAGATTGCAGATGCTGAAAATCTGAAATAAAACAGAAAATGCACAAAATACTCCATGGGACAGACAGCCTCTGTAGAAAGAAAAATACAGTTAACGTTTCAGGTTTATAAACATAATTGATCAGAAACATTAGCTTCTGTTTTACATACCTAGCTGCCTAAATATATAATTTTGTTCCAATTGAAATAAAAAATATTCATCATCCAAATAAAAATTGTTTAAATTCTAAGAGATATACCTTTTTGCTTTAATTAAATGTTAAATGGAATTTGACATCTGATAATTTGAATTATCTCCTTCCACTAGCTCTTGATACCTCCAGTAATGAAATAGTTTCCATAAACTATCTCCACCCCACGTTTGCAATGTATGCCACTACAAACACTAACAGCTTAAATAAGATGAGAAACTGCCCCATACTTCATCCAGAGTATTGAAGATAAATAAAACAATTGATGTTTTAAAAGAGTGCCAACTGTCCTATCTGTTATATCCAAAAGGAAATTGACATATTTAGATTGTCTTTTACAGTCTTTGTTTTGCTGTGAAAGGTGTAGTCACTTGTAGGAAACACAGCAAACAATTTGAACACAGCAAAGATCCACAAAAAGCATGGGCTTGTGACCAGATCATGTGTTTTTACTGGAGGGGAAAGTATTTTCCAGGATGGCAGGAGAACTTTTATTCTTGCATAATATCATATTACATCGGCTCAAAATGCTAGAAGGGCTTCACTATAATATCATATAAAAAATCATGCATGGTCCATTATGAGTGTTAGAAACAGTGCAGCACTATTCTTATTCAAGGTGAATGGATTGTCTCACTCCAATGCCTGCCTTCACAGGGCTCTCACTTCACTTTTTTTCCTTGTTGCCAGCCAGGCAACCTCAGCAGCTTTTTAGGTTGCCAAATGACAGTTTAGGTGGTCATTTAAGACGGCTTGCATGACGCATGCGATAATGTGCTTGGACGAAGTGCGTAGTATCAGTCGGAATAATGGTCAATGAAGCATTCACATATTATTTCTGCTTCAAATAAAGTCACAAACCTAACATATTCACCAATCAAGCCATGATATATACCACAATAACATGCAGCAAAATTATAATACAGTATCTCAACTATTTTTACACGTTGCAATGAATGCAATTTCTATTATTTCTTTTCACTTCCAAACAAAAATCTGGTTGGGTTATTCAGCGTATGATCAACCTCAGTGAGACCAAGTGCAGGCTTGGCGATCGCTTCACCCAACACTTACACTCAGTTCACAATAACCAACCTGATCTCCCGATGGCTCAGCACTTCAACTTCCCCTCCTATTCCGAATCTGACCTTTCTGTCCTGGGCCTCCTCCATGGCCAGAGTGAGGCCCACCGTAAATTGGTGAAGCAGCATCTCATATTTCACTTGGGCAGTTTACACCCCAGCGGTATGAACATTGACCTCCAATTTCAGGTAGTCCCTGCTTTCTCCTCCGCTTCCCAGCTCTCCCTCAGCCCACTGTGTCTGCCTCTTCCTTTCTTCTTCCCCCCCCCCCCCACCCCACCCGCACATCAGTCTAAAGAAGGGTCTCGACCCGAAACGTCGCCTATTTCCTTCGCTTCATAGATGCTGCCTCACCCGCTGAGTTTCTCCAGCATTTTTGTCTACCCATTCACACAAGTTCTGTTATCCCATTTTCCTCACCCACTCCCTACACATTAGGGGCAATTTTACAGAGACAAGTTAACCTACAAAGCCAATGCGTCTTTGGGATGTGGGAGGAAACTCACACGCTTGCAGGGAGAATGTGCAAATTCAACACTGGTAGTCCCGAGGTCAGGATCGAACTCAGATCTCTGGCGTGTGAGGCAACAAGTCCATCAGCTGTGCCACTATATTTTATTTTCCGATGATGTGCTGGCCGTGGTTGTGCGCATGTGCTGGGGGAGGATGTGCAGGCCTTGGCAGTGCACATGTGTAAGGCAGCTGGCCCTGCCAGCGGATGAGGAGCGAGCGGAGAGCGGAGACCCGGCGGCCTGAACACGGATACGGATGGCGGGCGGAGACGGAGAGTGACAGAGAGAGAGCTAGAGATGGGGGCCCGCTCAGAGTTGAACAATAGGTGTCCCGGGTGCTTGCCACTCCGGGCAAAATGGCATGGCTCTTAGGTTGCCTGGCGGGATTTTAGGTCGCCATTGGCACCCGGGCAACCGTTAATTTCGAGCCCTGCTTCAGTTACCTTGGCTCATTTTCTTCCTTTCTACTTCCTCCCTATTCTTAAATCCTTCCATTATTCCTTTCAAATTAATTTGATTTTAAGTGTATTTATTTTGACTCCTCTTTACAATTTAAGCAAAGATGACTTAGTAATAGTTTTAAATCAATGTTTCGGTGGCACATTTTAAAAAATTGTCTCCTTTTATTTGCAAATAAAATTAAGTCATAAGGTCATAAGTGATAGGATTAGAATTAAACCATTCGGCCCATCAAATCTACTCCGCCATTCAATCATAGCTGGTCTATCTCTCCCTCCTAACCCCATTCTCCTGCCTTCTCCCCTTAACCTGTTCTAATCAAGAAAGTCAAACCTTCTGATGATGTCACATTTCAAATGGCAAGTTCAGTTGGAGGACCTTTTATATCTGTTATTGTTGTAGCAATTATCATTCTTGGTTTATTGCATCTAACATTATTGTAAACTAAGACTAATATTGCCTTTGGTCATAAGCACCAACATATATTTCTGAAAGTATGTGTGGAGAACAGAGAACAGAGATGCCTGAGGTTTTAATCAAAAAAAGAGAGGGGAAAAAATCACTCTTTCACCCTGTGAATTTATTAGCAACCGAAAGGTTGGTTTAGAAATTAATCTGAATGTTCAAAGACACACTAAATGATCATTGAACAACATACCAGTGACTACTTGGTTGTGGGTTGGCAACTGAAGTTCACCAGTGCAAAAAAACTGGCAAATGACTATTTGCATGGTTGGAGCCAGACAAGAGGAGAGAAGCAAGCCAAAATCTTGCAAGCAATGGGGTGCTGAAAGTGAGAGGGGTTTCTTTCATTCATCTTTCTTTGATTTGGGGAAGTTGAGCAATACTGTCAATACCATCAATGTTATCCATCCATTGTTGTCCTTAAAAGTTGGTGATGAGGCGCCTAATTGAACCACTGTGATGAAGGTAATCCTTTCTGAGAAAGATATACCTACAATGTTGTTCAGTAAGAATTTTGGGACATCTTAATTATTTAGACTAAGTGATAATGTAGGAAAAATAATATGCTTCCAAATCAGGATGTGTAACTAACAGAGGAACCTTCAGGTGATGATGTTCTGCTGGCTCTTTGTGTCAATGTCACTCGCTAGTCTATATCCATAGAGCCAATAGGATTGCTGCATGCAAGCATGCACTAGTTTATTCCCAGAGATGTTCCATATGGAACTGAATATTTGGCAATCATTAACAAGTGTCCGTAATTAATTTGATTGAAATAAAGCTGTCATTCATTTAAAACAGTGGATTGAAAGAACAGAAGCAATGGATACATTAGTAACAAAATAATCCCAATCATAATTTGCAATAATTGCGGAAGCGACTCAAGTTTGCACAATGAACATGGAAAACAAGCACAAAAGGAATGGGAAAAGTCTAACTTGTCTATGAATGTGTTTTGTCGTAAAACATATTCAGTTGTGTAAAGTTAGGACAGAGGCTGTAGGATTGTGCTTGCAATCGCTAAACTATGGTATTAACAACAAATATATATTTTGTGTCAATTCTGTCAGTTTAGGGGCTCTATTGATGAAAGGGTTTTCTGAAGCACACTATGGACACTATTCTGAAGTGACTATTGGCATGGTGCAAAATTAACAAATTATTTGAACAATCAAATGTGTGATACTAAATTGGCACAATTTTTGCCATTTTCAAATGCCACTCTACAACCTGTAATGCACAGGAGAAATCCAGGATCAAATCAGACTGCCCACTTTACAATGTTTACAGACTGCAGCTCAGTTTCCTTTAACTCTTAGAAAAACAACGATTCTGCAGGATGTGTTTGCCACATGAAATGATAATTGACCTACAGCTCATAGTGATAGACGCAATGCCTGTTTAAATGTCATTTAGACATATGACTGCAGGTAGCATAATTTCCCTATTTTCTACTTTTTTGCTCCAGAGACCTTTGGAAAGCTTTTCACATTTGTCATCATATAAATGCAGAAGGCCGATGATGTATGGATTGTTTGCCTCAACAGGGTACGAAGTAAATTTGCCCAGTACCGATCATAGCTACAATATGCAGGCACCCAGATTCATCTCTCTAATTTGATTCCTAAAGGTACAAAGTACCATCATGGGAATGGGAACTTGTAATGAACTGCAAGATTAGTTAACTACAAGAAAGGGTTCATGCAGATTTGTGTTAAAATTCCTACAATCTGCTATAAGATTTTTATATGCAGGCAATCCAGTATTGGATACACTTCTGTTCTAAGAAGATATAGGAGGCAAGAAATACCCATGGCAGACTTGGCTTATAACGCATGTGAAGATCTACAGTGTAGGCTAGTAGAGCTGTAACCTGAGCCACATGACGACGAGGTGTGCCATTTCATAAGCCATCAAAATATGAAAGAAACATTACAGATGCTTAGGTAGATTTTGAGCTTTTTGTTAGTTTCGCCCACAAGGATGCCAAATAGAATATAGGAATGATATTGGCCTGCTGCACCTTGCACAATATAGCAAAATCGAGAAGATTGCAGCTGAAAGTGGAATAATGAGAAGCAGGGGAAGGCTGAAGAATGGAACACAGCGCTTCCAAATCATCACATGCAATACTTCCTGAGGTACAAAGGACAGAATTGTTTTAAAATTTACAGCATTTGGTCTATTGTAAGAATATAATAAATAAAAACAGGAATAGGCTATTCAGCCCCTCATGCATGCTCAACTATTCAATAATATATTATTATAATTATTTTACCTCAGGGTCCCTTTCCTACATGAACTATATATCCCCTAATTACATGACAATTTAAATACATATTGATCTCTGCCTTGTGTATAGTCGGTAAGTGAGCCTTCAAAGTCCTCGGGTAGGGAATTGTAAAGATTTATTACATATGAGTGAAAAAAATCTTTTTATCTCTGTTCTGAGTAGTTGACCCCTTATTTTGACATTGAGACCCCAGCTTCCAATCTATCCAGCCTGGGGAAATATCAACTTTGTATCTGCCATGCTCTATGTTTTAATGAGAACACTTACAATTTTCTAAACTCAACGGCCCAGTTTTCTAATCTCTGTTTATATAACAAACCCACCATCCTAGGAGATAATCTAGACTTTAGAGACACTAGGGACAATTTACAATTTTATCAAAGCCAATTAACCTACAAACCTGTACGCCTTTGGAGTGTGGAAGGAAACCGGAGCACCTGGGGAAATCCCACACGGTCACAGGCAAAATGTACAAACTCATACTGACAACATCCATAGTCAGGATCGAACCTGGGTCTTGGTGCTATGAGGCAGCAGCTCTACTGCTACACCACTGTGCCGCCCCAAATCTAGTAAGCTTTCATTACACTCTTTATTTTGTAAGTATATCTTTCCTTTTGTCGAGAGACCAGACATTACACAATACCACATTGTTTCAAAACCAGTCTTGTTTTCATCCTTAATTTTGTCTGAAGAATGGCCCCGACCCAAATCATCACCTAACAATTTTCTCCATAGATGCGGAGATTCATGGAGTTACTCCAGCACTTTGTGCTTTGTTCATGTTAACTTTGTTTTTCTTTCCAGAGGTGTTGTCTAAACTGTAAGTGTTTCTGAGATTTTCTGCTTTTTTGTTCAGATTTCCAGACTCTATATTCTTGATTGTTTTTGTTTGCTTTCTTAGGCTGTAGACTCATTCTATAACATTCCATATGTTCATTCAATCTGTTGATGCTTTTTGCCTCCACCATTCTTGACCCCACCATTTTCTGAATGAAATTATTTTCCTTCGATTCCCCTCCTTCCTTCAACCAATTACCCTAAACCCATGAAAATTAGATTTGTATTTCTCCATGTTAAGAGAAATAAGTGTTCTGGTTCTGCCTGCCTGACTCTTCCATTCTGTACACCTGAATTAAATTCCCTCTCAGCAATTTTTGTTTCTAATGAAAATGATCTCTGCTCAGAACTAAATTCTTCAGCATCTCTTTCTTGAGGTGACAAGAAGGTGACCAGAACTTTCAGCAGTACTTCAGTTATGGTCTAACTAGTGTTTTGTATAGGTACAGCAAAACATAATTATCCTCATGTTGTATATCTCTGTCAATTAAGCTAAGTATCCCACACCATTTTATCTACTGACTTGTTACACTCAGGGAACTGTGCAGATGCACACCAAGATTCTCTGTTATTCAAGTTCATTGTCACATGCACCAATTACAGTGATATTTGAGTTACCATACAGCCAGACAAATAAAAAAAGAAAGCAATACACAATAATAATTTTAACATAAACGTCCACCACAGTGGAATCAACATTCCTCACTGTGATGGAAGGCAATAAAATTCAGTCATCTTCCTCCTTTGTTCACCCATGGTGGTCGGGGCCTTGAACCCTTAGCACAGCCTCTGCTGACGGCCCAATGTTAAAGCCTTCTCGACACTGTTCAGTATTTTTCTCCTTATTGTCTATTTCCAGACTTTGATTTCTGTAATGCATTATCTTGCAATTCTCTGAATTAAATTCCATTTGCCATTCTTTTATTCAAATGATCATTCCTACAACTATTTCCTTATAATTAACCACAGAGATAGTTTTGATATCATCACCAACCTTTTAATCATAGCCCCTAAGTAGAGTAAGAGTAAGTTTTAAGTTTAATTTCTTTAAAAGTGGATGTGCCTCCAAGTAAAATGGGTAAGGAAGAAAATAGCAGAGTCTCTGAACATGATTTTGCAATCCTCTTTGGTTACAGGCTGGAGGACTGTACTTTTAAGAAGAAAGGGATATGAAAGGAATAGACCAAGTAATAAAATGTCAATCAGCTTAACATCAATGGTGAGCTTTGTGCTGATCCCTAAATGTTAGTGGCATATATTTCAATTATTTGGAATTAAATTTAGATGCTATGCCAGTCAACAAACTGATGGATCATCATAAAGTCCTATCTCCCATTCAGAGGATGAAAACTATTTTTTAATCTGACCGTGCCAATATGTGAGTCCAGACCCGTAGCAATGTGACTTATCTCTAACTCTTAACCAAACTATGAATAGCTCCCTAAACCATCTAGTTAAGAAGGTTATTCACCATCACAGTTGTTATCTCAAGAGTAATTAGTCCTAGAACCTTCTAGAAACATGAACTTCTCTAAAATCTGATTTGAATCTTGTCTCTTCCTTGAATGCTTCTGTCTATATTGCTTAATCATTCTTTATGAGAATTCTGCATGTATTATCTTTTTACACTGACTCTGTCTCAGTTTATGTTAGAGCACTAGAATTCACCTGTGATAAAAAAAAATATTTGCATCCCAGATACTTAAATATATGTGGACCTGCATTTTCAGGAGTGCAAATGAGGGAGAAGTAATCTAATTGAAATATGCAGATTTGCAATTACTTTAGGGTTGCCGGACACAGTGCGAACTCCATCTTCAAGTTCGCCAACGACACCACCGTTGTTGGACGAATTACAGATGGTGATGAGTATAGAAGTGAGATCGACCAATTGACCAAGTTGTGCCAGCACAACAACCTGGCTCTCAATATCAGTAAAACCAATGAACTGATTGTGGACTTTTGAAGAAGAAGGATGAGGACCCATAATCCTGTTTATATCAACGGGACGATGGTGGAGAGAGCCAAAAAGCTTCAAATTCCTGGGCATGCATATTTCAGAAGATCTTTCCTGGACCCAGCACACTGCTGCAATTATAAATAAAGCAGATCAATGCCTCTACTTCCTGAGAAGATTACAGAGATTCGGTATGTCAGAAAGGATTCCTTTGAACTTCTACAGGTGTACAGTAGAGAGCATATTGACTGGTTGCATCATGGCCTGGTTCGGCAACTTGAACACCCAGGAGCAGAAAAGACTGCAAAAAGTGGTGAACACTGCCCAGTCCATCACCGGCTCTGACCTCCCCACCATCGAAGGGATTTATCGGAGTCGCTGCCTCAAAAAGGCAGCCAGCATCATCAGAGACCCACACCATCCTGGCCACACACTCATTTATCTATCTGGGACATATGACAATAAAACACTCTTGATTCTTGACTTTCTTGACTCTTAAGAGAGATGAGATGAAATATCTTCTCGAGAGGATAATGAAAAATTGAAATTCTCAACCTAAAATGAGTGTGGTGGCTAGGTTACTGATCATATTTAGGGCAGGGATTGATAGATTTTTTTCATATGTTATGGGAATCAAGCTTATTGGGTTAATCTAGGCAATGATGTTAATGTAAAAGATCAGGCATGGTCTTATTAATTATCACAGCAAACACAGAAGAGATAAATGTTCTACACCTGTTTTTATTTATTTTATTCTTAGAGTTTTACATTAATTCTTCCATCACTCTCTAACTATATTTGCATTAAAGTAGAATATACCCCCATGTTGGTGAAATAGCTCCACTAAACCTGGCTGTGTTTACTACTGTTGGGAATTTAACTTCCATTGATAAAAATACATATATTGATGCTCCTGAACACATCATCAGTGATGTAACCTGGGGTCATTGGGTGTTTCAGGTCTTTCAACATCAGACACCCACACCCAGGCGACCCAGCTGTGGTTGATCAGATGGCATTCGCTCCTCCCCATGGAACTCCTCTCCTGATCCAGAGCCATCTCGAGGCTTTCTCCACTGCCTCTGTGGTGTTCTTGATGGCTCTTCTTCTCTCCATTCCGTTGATGCCCAGTGCATTCAAGGCTTTGTAGAGCGATTGCACTGCAAAACCTCTGCAGCCAATCTCGATGGGTATACACCTTGCCTACAGTTTAATTACACTTCATGTGATATATCCATGCGATTCTGTGTGTCTTTATATAGACAACCTATTTTGCTGCTCCACTCTATTCCAAGTAGTTAGGTGAACCTTCTTAATCTTGTTTGTTTTAAGTCCATGAATTGATAGATTTTGTTACATACAGTATCTGTTGTATTAAAGATCATTCTGTTTGAAATATGACCATTATCAGAACAATATTATTTGGATGGGGATAAGTTTAAGTTTATGAAAGTTATGTAAGATCATTGAAAGAGATTTCTCTGCTGATGAATTTAATGTAAAAAATTTCAAAGTCTGTGGAGGAAAAATCCAGACCTGGTGGAATCGTGATTGTTATTTACATGAAAAGAACATACTGGAGAAAACAAATGTAGAATAAGCGACTACTGTAAAGCACTTGCACTCCTTGAGCTTGTGGGTGCATGCCATTTTAACTCTCATTCCCTTTCTTGATATGTCTGTGCTCAGCTTCTCCATTGCTATGGACAGGCCAAATACAAATTAGAAGAACAACATTGAATATTTTGCTTGAGTAGTTTACAATCCAACAGTATGGACATTGAATTTTCTAATTTACACTCAATCTTTTACTCCTATAATATACTCACCTGTCTGCTGAGTTTTCTGCTCTCTTTTTTTTGTCTACACCATCCACTTACCCCTGCCCCACCGGCTTTCATCTGAATTATGAACCAGGGCCTGGAATTTCAGGAATCTGGAATTTCTGATGGAATAATATTTACATAAAATTAACAGAGAGGTATCAACAAAATGTCTATTTGTACAAAAAGGAAGTACACAATTGTTAACATTTAAATTATATAGAGTACTGCATAGACAATGTAAACATTCTTCAGTATTTTAAACAAATACAAGAATAGTTTTTTCAAGGCAAATTTATATTGCAATATGCACATTGAAATTTCAACTTTCTTACCCTTAGAATGCTGCCATGCAGTCTTCATATCCTGTTGATGTTCTACACAACAATGCAGCAGCCTGGCACTGCACTGCTACAGACGAATCCAAAAAGTCTGAAGTTAACTTGGAAACTGTCTTTCAGATAGTGGATGAATTAAGAGCTTCTCCAAAGATTCAGTTGGTGAAAATGGATACCACTGAGAATTCATCACCAATGCAACAATCACGGAACACCCTACAGACCTCAAGCACTCCAACATTTACTGACAATGCAGGAGCCAATGTACAAGCAATGAAAATTCAGTCTCTCACTTCTGCAGTCTCAGAGATTAAGTCTTTTGTGGTAGCAGCCACAGCAGACCAATCACTCTCATGTTCACTGCCAGTAGTTGCTGACAGCGTGCACACAGCTACTTCACAGCCATCTGAGAATACAACCATTGTAAGCATTGTACCAGAATCAATACCTCCTGATCAGTGTCTACCTCAAGGCAAGGTGTCTAAGCTGTGCCATAATGCATCTCTGCACCCAATAGTGTTTGTTGAGGATGGACCAGAATCCAGCACTGAAAGAGTAAGTTATAATAGAAACATTGTTAACACAGTATGTGAAAAAGTTACATATTGTAAGCAAACCGATTAATGTATTTGTTTAGGAGCAGTTATCATTCTTACAATAATAGACCATATCATCACTAGAAAAACAAGAAAGCCAGATTTACAAGCTTTACAATGCTATATCCAATTGTATTAATATTCAGCTTAATAGCTGTAAAGAAATACATATATTCTGCACATCAAGTCTGGATAAAATTCTATGAAATTCTTCAACAGGAATTTATTTTCACCATTCTATTAAAGTGTGAAAGGCCATGACTCAGCTGGATTTGTTAGTATGTAATAGTGGTAGATACTAGCTTTGACCTCACATAAATGAATGAAATTCAGACAGAAACAAAGTTATAATTTAAACATTTTTGTTTTCATTTTCTGATCAGATATGAATATCTCCCATTTAAAAAAATAAAATGTTAATATCTCTATTGAATTAGCAGATGGAGCACAGAGTGTGTTGTTTTTATTTACTATCATACTTTCTCGAAAAAATGGAAAAAGGACAAATGCCGAATATTTGGAACAAATATAGATAGTACAAATGCTAAAGTGAAAAGGTCGTCAAGTATTACAAGTATCCACCTAAATTGGAAATGAGTAAAGAGAATAATCCAGAACATTTATTGTCCTTTACCTTGCAGATGTTGAATCCCTTGCTGTGTTATTCATGATATTCTGTGTCACTTAACTGTATTCAAGAGTCAAGTGTATCTCAATAACCTGAGCAATATGGTTACATCCTTCAGTCCATCTAGTCTATCCATTGCGGTATTTGCTAATGCATTTCCAATAGCATGCAATCCCGTTTGTTGATAGAAATTGTCCAGTTTATTTTAAAGAACCATAAATAGGTGCAGCACGGAAACAAACAAAAAGATGCTGAAAATCTGAAATAAAAACAGAACGTGTGAGTAGCACTCAGCAGGTCAGGCAGCATATGTGTAGAGAGAAACAGTTAATATTCAGATAGATAATTTATCATCATTTATAAAAGAAGCATATTTCAAGTTTCACAGAAGGTGAAAGAAGAAGAGAATCTCGTTGAAAAAGTGGAAACTAAGAGACTGGAATGCAAACAGAGGAATGCGTATATAAGAAAATGAATGAAAACAGAGGTGGGAGCATAACAGAAATCAGGCTGATGCTGTAAGAAACTGTGAGGTAATTGCTGGAAATTTGAAATAATAGAGAATTATGAAAATAGCAGCAAGACAGGCAGTGTCTGTTGGGAGAGAAAAACTAAGTTAACATTACAAATCATGATCTTTCATTGGGCTGGCCAGGTCGGAGACAAACTAAAGGCTGATTATCTGATATTGTTGAATTCAAAGTTGAGATTTGATGACTGCAACATGTCTTGTTAGATCATTGTAAAATGCCAAAATAAACGAGATCAAAGTAGGATCATGATGGAAGATCAGAGTTACTCATTTGAACTGAATACATGCTTTTCACAAAGCCATCACCAAATCTGTATTAGGTTACTCCAAAGCAGAGGAAATCACAGAACATCCCATTGAGTACGTGGATTGTTTTCTTTTGAAGAGCAAGAAGAACTGTCTATTCAGTCCCTCAACCCTGTTCAAGCATTTTATCTATGTGGCTCGAAGGAGGAATTGTAAATGAAGTCACTGGGAATTAGAGAACTAGAGTCATACATTTGAGATAGTTGCCGTTGCTATAGATGAATTATTCTGTTCTAAGGTATCTTTCAGTGGCTGCTAATAATTTTCTGTTTCTGTTGAAGACCTTCCTTTGAGTGATCTAAGCATAAAAACATTTTGGTCTATTATCATTCCATCTATCATTGAAACAGCCATGCTTGTATACAAAAAAAACAAGTATATTTAGATTTTAACAGCTACATTGCACTTGCACATGCGCCTGATAAAGGCTATCTCCAGTTAGAGTGTAATAAACTTCCTGCAAATTTCAATCATATTGTCAAGTATCTCCAAAAGGTTCTAACTATATTTTATACTGGGATTCTGCAAGAGACCCACAACTACAGTTTACAGTAGAAAACCAGCTTTGTGCTTGCTTCAGTTAGGTGGGTTTCTTTAACATTTACAGGCCCAGAATATAATATCACCAGAATATAACGTCAGGCAGCTCTTAGGTCTGAAGAAGGGTTTCAGCCCGAAACATTACCTATTTCCTTCGCTCCATAGATGCTGCTGCACCCGCTGAGTTTCTCCAGCATTTTTGTGTACCTTCGATTTTCCAGCATCTGCAGTTCCTTCTTGAACTCTTAGGTGTTTATGGGTTGCTATGCATTGTAACTGCAAACACGTACTTACACAAATACATTTCTACAGACTATAGTTCCAGGGATTTCAGGCTATCCCTCCGAACAGGTGGTGACCCACTCATGGCATTGAGGCTGACTCTCATGGAAGAGCATGCGAATCCCATAAAAAACTATGTGTTTGGGATGGGATATGAGAAGGAGAATTAGGTTCACCTATAGGACTTAAATGACTCAAAATGGCAACACACCACCATCTTCTCAATGGCAATTAGAAGCACACAATGTATATTGATAATTCCAATGCCGCCCATAATCTGCAAACAAATATATAAAATGTAACATCATCTTCTGCAGTCTATGGCAATAGCTGTTCCAATGATGGCTAGCTTTGTCAACTCCATCCAGGTAAGATCACGTAACATTGGTTGTACCCCATAATTAGTTGTTGTCTCCTCTGCTTGTGTATCGCCTTGTTTACAAAAGAGGGAGAAATATTTGTATAACCTGCAGAGTGAAATCAACTTGAATAATACAATTCCATGATGAAAAAGGTAGCATAAATGAACATTCCTTTAATCTGGCATTCGTGAAAATAATTGAAAAACCTTTACAATTTTTCTTCTGCAACTTTTTTTACATACGTCTTTCAAATAGATTGTACTGTTGCATTTTAATATCTTCAGTCAGTGGTGCCTGACCCCTTGCACCTCAGGCATTTCTAAATGTTCAATAGTGGACCCACAAATAAATTGTTTAATGGTGTGCCGCTCTTGACAGATTAAAACACTTGTATAGATGCCAAGAAATCTCTGAACTAGTATTCCTAAATCAGTCCAAAGTAGTGTGGATGAAAACTGTTTCAAATAAAATACTTGCTTTACATTGCATCTTTCAAGACCAAAGGCCTTAAATCAATTCAGTTATTTTAAATTGTAACAATGTAATTGGTTTATGCTTTCTAAATTGAAGTAAATCTTCATTCCTGCAGACGGTACATGGTACTGACTATCAAACTGGCTCCTTGGATTCCATCCAGACCACTGATCGATCAAGAACCATTATTTCAGCGCTGCTTTCTGACTTTGACATACCAAAAGACACAGTTGCAGCTAACACTACTGCATCTACTCCTATCAAATCAAGACGACAAAACAGTAGCCAGCAGGCTAAGTCTCCTGGTAAGAAAATCAAAATTAAATATAAGCTTGAACCTATGCATGGGCATGTCATGCCTCTGTACTTTTTTACTTCTCCATAATTTAAAAAAAAGGTTAAGTACGACTTCAAAAATATTGTTACAGAATTCTTGTTTCTAAAGTCTTGTTTCTGTAAGTTTTAGGATTAAGGATAGGAAGAAGAACTATTTATCATTAAAATAGCAAAGACATTTACAGCTTTAATACATTTTGCTCAATTGATAGACAACATGTTGTTTGACTATTATTGTATTTATGTATTGGGGTCCATAATCTTTTCTCAATATTTTTTAAATGTTTTTGGTAAAAGTTACAGATGCTTCCAACAAAAGTCCAAAATTTGATTATGTTGCTATTGGGTTAAAATATAATTTGGTTTACTGTTGGTGAGCACATGTTGGATTATAAAAGTTATACATACAGTGGAGAGTTCCTGACTTCACTAGATTATTATAAAATAAGCATGTTTTTTTTAATCAAATAGACATCCAAGACAAGCACAACTATACAATGATCATCATTAAACTCTGATAAGCATATGGCTACATACTTAGTTTCCTGTTAGTGCCAGTGCTTTCCTGGGATGGGCACAAACGTTTGAAGTTCTTCCATGAAACATTTGGCCAATAAGCAACCATCCATGGTTCACATACTGATATTTCTTTAATGCATATAATGAGGCTGTTCAGCCCAACAAGTTTACAACATTTCTCAAAGAATGAGAACCCTGAGCAAGTTTGGTTTTCCAACAAAACGCAAGGAATCATGGGATTTGTCAAAGCTCATTCACCATAAAGAAAAAGCGAACAAAGCGCTGGCTGAATAAACTGTGTGTGAATTCTTATCCTTATTCATAATTTATCTGTAAAAATATATTTAATCTGAGGAACGGGGGTGGCAGGCGGGAGAGCGGGCTGTAACAGAGAGCGAGAGGGGGGGGAGATGCGAGTGGAGGACAGGGGAGAGCGCGCACACAAACCCGTGCCTCATCCGCAGCCAGGATCGAACCCTGGTCACCGGCACTGCAAGCGTTGCCGAACCACCATTGGACCGTTCGCCCCGGAGTGTCCCATCCCCACAGGCCCACAGCCAGTGTAGAGAAGAAGCGCCAACTCCAGCCCAATCCCACTTCAACTCCCGAGGAACCCGCCAGGTCGGGGTCGGGCGGGGGTCTCCGGCGCTGTGGCGCTGTTGAGTTGCTACTGGGCCATCCCCGTCCCGTCCCCTCCCGGGTGTCCCGTCCCTGTCCGGGGGCGGCCGAGGGTGTCAGCCCGGGCTTGTAGCCGGTGCGGGGGGTCCGTCAGCTGCAACCTCGCTCATTGTCCAGTGGCTATCGGTTTTCCTTGTCCAGTGGCTGTTCGGCTTTCGACGGCGTTGGAGGGGGGTTGATGGCCAGCCAAACCCCCGGTGCGAGAAAAGGCCGAACACCATCCATCTACGGGGACACACACAAAATGCTGCAGCAACTCAGCGGGACAGGTAGCATCCCTGGAGAAAAGGAATGGGTGATGCTTCGGGTCGAGACCCTTCCCCAGAGATGTTGCCTGATCCGCCCAGTCATCAGCATCCCCGCTGATGACTGGTGCTCGGCCCCTGCAGGCACCGAGGGGGCAAAACGACAGCCACCGGACAAAGAGAGAGGCGCAGCTGACAGTTCTGCCCACGCCGGCTGCAAGCCTGGGTCGACACCCCCAGACAGACGGGACACCCGGGGTTGGGGACGGATATGGCCAAGCAGCAAATCAACAGCGCCCGAGCCCGGCCACGGACCCCGACCCCAAGATTCAAGAGAGCTTATTGTCATGTGCCCCGGATAGGACAATTAAATTCTTGCTTTGCCAGAATGCAAAAGGTGCCTTGCCTAATTGAAAAGTTGGTTTGAGAATGCTAAAGTTGCCTTGCCTAATTGAAAAGTTGGTTTGAGAATGCAGAAATTGCCTTGCCTAATTGAAAAGTTGGTTTGAGAATGCTAAAGTTGCCTTGCCTAATTGAAAAGTTGGTTTGAGAATGCTAAAGTTGCCTTGCCGAATGGAAAAGTTGGTTTGAGAATGCTAAAGTTGCCTTGCCGTCAAAATAATTAAAAGTCTAATCTTGACCACTTCCTGTTTGCGCTGTATATTGATTTTAGGAAAAACGCTACCATGTTGAGATTCTCTCTCCTGTCAATCATGCCATGAAGGCCACGCCCCTTCTGGTGGGAGGGACTATACAACCTGGAAGTGTGGGTGTGGCTCAGTCTCTGCAAGAAGGGTGAGGGAGAGGTCACGACTCTCTGTCTTTAGTGGCCTTGCACCCTGCTTGAAATGGTATGAAACTGCATTTGAATTTGGGTTGCCTTGCACCCTGCTGGAAATGGTAGGAAACAGCACTTGAATTTGGTGGCCTTGCACCCTGCTTGAAGTGGTTTGACACTGCACTCGAATTTGGTGGCCTTGCACCCTGCTTGAAGTGGTATGACACTGCACTCGAATTTGGTGGCCTTGCACCCTGCTTGAAGTGGCAGGAAACTGCACTTGAATTTGGTGGCCTTGCACCCTGTTTGAAGTAGTATGAAACTGCACTTGAATTTGGTGGCCTTGCACCCTTCTTGAAGTAGCATTTCTAGGAATAGCCGTGAGTCAACTGCCAGCCCACCAGCCTTGAGTGAGCTGCCAGCACACCAGGCTTGAGTGACTGAGCTGCCAGCCCAAGAATCCACTTGGCCCACAATGTCCATACTAGCCCTCTGGACACCAGTCCCTTCAGCTCACAACACCCATACTAGTGCTCCAGAAAGCCCCCCTGCCCCACCCCACTGGAAACCAATATTGGAATTGGTGGAGAGGTGGAATATTGCATTGGGGGACCAGCCCTCCCATGTGAAGCTGGGACCCACCCACTTAGTCTAGTATACTATTAAAAGTCTCATCTTCTATGTGTGTGTGTGCCTGTTTCTGTATATGTTCTTCTACCTTCGTCAAAACGCTACGCGCTACATTTGAACCTTTACAGATTATTACTCACATTAACCCGGACGATGCAATAAACAGGTTCCCTTCACATTTCATGCTATATTTCACGTTATTGACAATTCAAGGTTTAAAAAAAGGCAAAAAGCGGTTCTCACAGACAGCCTTTTTCCAGGACTTTCCACTGATGATGTCACAATCCCACTCAAGCTGCCGAGTGCCACAATGACATCACAATGGGACGTTGCCAACGGTAACCGCAGCTTCTCACAGAGAGTCTTTTTACCAGGAGCTCCTAGTGATGATAATCACATTGGGCTCTCAAGCTGCCTAGTGCCACTCCCCCCCCCCCCCCCCCCCGGGTTATTCACACTCACCGCCCTGTCCCCCCCACGGGTTATTCACACCGCCCCTCCCCTTCCCCTCACAGGGTTAGTAACACCCGCAACGACACAGTGAAACAGAATATTCCACCACCTTCCAGTGACGTCAGGGAAGGGCCTCATTTCATAAACAGCTTCATCAGCTCCCCAATGCACACCGGGTCTGCACTTAGTCTATATACTATTAAAAGTCTCATCTTGTATGTGTGTATGTCTGTATGCGTTTTTTTGTATCTTCGTCAAAACGCTACGCGGTAGTGCTGAACATTTTCAACATTCTTACTCACATTTTTCTGTCAACGCCATAATCAGGTTCCCTTCTGAAATTAATGCTATATTTTACAAGTTATTGATGATTAAAGTTTTTTAAAAAAGCCAAAAACATCTTCTGAGAGTGAGACTTTTCTAGCAGCTTCCAGTGATGATGTCACAATGCCACACAGTCCCACCAATCACAATGGGATCTCATTTACACAAGCTGCCGTGAAGATTCCGAAAACCAAAAATGATATCATAATGGCATCTCAGGCACACGCTGCAGTGAACATTCCAAAAACTGAAAATTACATCACAATGTGACCTCTGCTGCTCTCTGTTGCTGATCTCTGTTGTAAGGAGAGGGACATAGTGAGGTAGATTTTAAAGTTTTAAAGTGACATTTAAAAGTTGGATTTCTTCAAAATTGCACTGGCAGTTAGGCAGTTATGACGTCACAACACCCTACCAAGTTTAAAAGGACTTGCACAGTGAGTGAGTGGTGGAAACGGGTTGCGTTGGGGGAATGGGTGTGGTGGAAACGGGTTGTTTTGGGGGAATGGGAGATGGGGGTGATTGGCTCCGGGGGTGAGTGCTGACACTACATTCGGGGACCAGCCTTCCCATGTAATGACGGCCCCCCGTGTTGGGGGACCGGGCCCAACGGGTCCCACTTGGTCTAGTTTGCTCCTTAAATTACAAATGTGCTATCCCAGGAACTAGTCTGGCAATTTTTTTCTTTGTTGTCATGATAGCAAGGTAAAGCCCGGGAACTAAGAACAATGAGCCGAACATCTGTGGTAGGCAAGTTGCTGGAGACCATTGTAAGGAGTAAGATAATATACACATTTGGTTAGACGGAGCTGATTAGGGATAGTCAGCATAGTTTTGTACATGGGAGATCATGTCTTACAAATCTGGTTGAGTTTTTTGAAGAAGTAATCAAAAAGGTTGATGAGGGCAAAGCAGTATACATTGTCTATGTGGACTTCAGCAAGGCATTTGATAAGGTTCCACGTGGTAGGCTGCTCTGGGAGGTTAGATTGCATGGGATCCAGGGAGAGCTAACTGACTGGATAGAGAATTGGTTTCATGGAAGGAAGCAGAGAGTGATGGTGGAAGGTTGTTTTTTGGACTGGAGGTCCGTGTCTAGTGGTGTGCCTCAGGGATTGGTGTTGGGTCCATTGCTGTTTGTGGTTTATATCAACAATTTGGATGAAAATGTAGAAGGCATGATTAGTAATTTTGCAATGACAATTAGCAATGGCTATCTAACAGTCATGGACGGTCACGGTGGCACAGCGGTAGAGTTTCTGCCTTACAGCGAATTGAGCGCCGGAGACCCAGGATGAATCCCGACTATGGGGTGCTGTCTGTACAGAGTTTGTACGTTCTCCCCGTGACCTGCAGGGGATTTCTCCGAGATCTTTGGTTTCTTCCCACACTCCAAAGGCATACGGGTATGTCGGTTAATTGGCTTGGTAAATGTAAAAATTGTCCCTAGTAGGTGTATGATAGTGTTATTGTGCAGGGATCGCTGGGCTGAAGGGCGTGTTTCCGCGCTGTATCTCCAAAACGAAAACAGGAAAAAGAGAGTAGACAATAGTGCGCTTTTTTTTGATTGGCTGAATGTGACCAGAGATAACTACAGGGATCAGTGCTAAGGCCTGAACTTTTTACAATTTGTATAAATAACTTGGATGAAAGCATTAAAAGAATGGTGATACATTTAAAGTCACAAAGACAGGAACAAAACTATGTTGTGAAGAGGGCATAAGAGGCTATGTAGAAATATTGGAAGATTAAGTGAATGACCCAAGGTTTGGCAAATAAGGCATAAAGAAGAACAATGAGGAATAGTCCATTTTGGCAGAAAAAGTAAGGAGCATTTATATAGATGATAAAGATTTCAACACTGTAGTGCATAGGTTGCAAAAGGCTAATATGCAGCTACAGCAAATGATTAAGAAACCGCTCATAATGTTGTTGTTTATTGAATGGGGGATTAAGTACAAAAGTACAAAGGCCATTAGTGAGTCAACATCTTGACTGTTGTCAGCAGTATTAGTCTTTTTTATTTACAGAAGGATGATACGGAAGAAGGGTTATTTACAAAACTCAAAAGCTTAATTTCTGGAATGGGTGGATTGACTTATGAGGAACGGTTAGACATTCTAAACTTTTAGCTGCTGGAGGTTAGAGAAATGAAAGGAACCTAACCTTAAATAGAACATCCAGATGGGTCCATGACAGATGTAGAAAGAATGTTTCCTCTTTTCAGCGAATCTCAAACTAGTGTTGAATTTTTAAGAATAATGGGCACCCATTTAAAATAGAGATGATGCATTTTTTTTCTCTCACAGGATCCTAGGTCTTTGGAAAAGTCTTCCTCAAAGAATAGTGTAAGCAGAGCCTTAAAATATTTTTTATGCAGATATACAGAGATATTTGAGTAAGGGATTAAAGGTTACTGTGGGCAGACAAGTATGCAAAGTTAAGGCTGTATTAAATGCGAGAGCAGACTTGAGGGGCTGTATCAACTATTCCTCCTAATTTATATGTTTGTATATTCCATGTTCTCATGCATCCATTTAATTTTTACATATCCCCTTGAAGCCTACCTGTATCTTCATCACTACTCATATTCTCACAGCAACTTTGGAAATATTACATTTGGTTCTTTTAATCACATAGGGTTTACAGCTAGGAAACAGGCTCTTCGGCCCAACGCATCCATGCCAATGAACATGCCCCATCTATGCTAGACCTATTTGCCCACCTTTCACCCATATCCAGGTTTTTTAGAGTCCTCTACCTTCTTCCCTATGGCAGAAGTGAAATGAAAGCATGGCCAGGGTGGTGTGGGTCCTTGATGATGCTGTCTGCCTCTTTGAGACAATGCCTCCTCTGAATTCCTTAGATGGTGAGGAGGTCAGTACCAATGATGGATGGAACAGTGTCTACCACTTTTTGTAATCTCCTTCATTCCTGGGTTCTCGAGTTACCACACCAGGCCACGATGCAGCCAGTCAATATGTTCTCTACCGTACACGTGTAGAAGTTCAAGAGAGTACTCATCAATGTTATACACCTCTCCAAGATTACTCCCTAGCCCCCTAAACTCCAAGGGATAAAGTCCTAGCCTGTCCAACCTCTACCTTTAGCTCCGCCCCTCAAGTCCTGGCAACATCCACATACATTTTCTCTGCACTCTTTCCAGCTTAATGATTTCCTTCCTCTTGCAAAATAACCAAAACAACGTGTGGCCTCACCAACATCTTGTCCTAACTTTTATATTCAGTACCCTGACTGATGATGGGCAATGTTGCACCACCCTATCCACCCATTATGCCTCTTTCAGGGAACTGTGTACTTGTACTCCTAGAGTACAAGTACACAGTTCCCAGGGGCCTATCTTTCACTATGAAGATCCTGCCCTTTTTTGATTTCCCAAAACACAACACCTCACACTTATCTGCATCAAAGATTTATAGCGAGCAAGATAGTATACTCCTGCTAAATGCAATGGACTGACGTGTAGTACGCAACAGAGCAGAACGTGGGCCATTTCTTCGTCCGTTTAAGTAACCCGACCCGACTTTGTATATCCCTCTCGCAGTGTAATCAGCGTTGCGGGGGAACAGTTTGCGTGTGTGATATAGGGTTAGATTCATAATTCTATTCAATCATAATTCTGTTAAATTTTGTTAAAGATTAATATGTTAACAAATTATGATTCTGTTAATTGTCTTTTTTAATGTTTTTTTTAAAAGCTTTTCCTTTTAAATGGCTCATGCGCTGTGTTTGAGTTGATTTTTGTATTACTCTTGCACTCTGTAATTCATCTAATCACACTGTTCACAACTGCGGTATTTGGAAAAATAATAGCAATATGAAGATTCCAGTTGCTCTACTCTTGGAATCTTGGAATGTTACTTAATGTTCCTTAATGTTTTTTTGTGTCTATGGAATTATTTTTCAACAATAAAATGGGTCTGGCCCAATAGCCAGAGAGTGGAATGAGATCTGTCTGTAATGGTGGGGTTATCTAAATGAAGTATTTAAGAAAATAATTTTTTTGAGCTAGATTAAAAAACGATGTATAACTTAAGGATGGTTTTATTCAGCGACCATGCAACTGATTAGATTGTGTAGGAAAGAACACACATACACACATATATGAATGTGATATAGATGTATATAATCATATAACACACACATATATATTTCTCCAGATTTTTATATATAATGATAACTTTATTTCGGACACAAGGCCCAGACAAGGGACAACATTACATAAAAATACATTGCAAACCTCCCCGCAACTTTACCTTGGCGTCCCAGCCATGCTGATCCGGGCCAGACTTCCCAAACGCTGTGGAAGGAACATAGGCATCTTTTTGCTTTTTATTGTGAGGCCGAGGGGCAGAAAGAAAATGAGGAGAAGATTTTTACCAATGATGTTTGATTTTACGAGGATGTTTCCGTAACCGGCTTCTGTCTCCACACTAGTATCTTTGCTCCGCTATGGCGGACAAAGATGGCGGAGACGGAAGTCGGTTACGGAAATGGGGCCGAAATTTATCCATAAATCTGCCCATAACCGTACTACATCTTTTTCGTCGAGTGGACTATCTTGCTCGCTATAGGATCTTTGATCAACACTCCATTAGCTATTCCTCAGCCAACTTACCCAGCATGTCAAGAGCCTGCTGTAATTGTTGATAACAATCTTTACTATCTAAGATACCACCTACTTAGCACCTACAGTACAGTGCTGACGATCTGAATGCATATATATATATATTTTTTTTAACCCTCGGAATCCTCTCTTGTAACTTACGTACCACATATTTTAGGCTCAATGGTCTAGTTCCATGGCTTTACCTTATAGCCGTTCTTATATAGACGCTGACCATTTGCCACACTCCAGTCATCTGGCAGCTCACCCGTGTCTAATGATGATTCATATATCTGAGCCAGGACTCCCACAATTACTTCTCTAACTTCCCACAGCGCCCTTGAATATCAACCTGCGTACACCCTAGGAAAACCAGGTCTCCTACGATCTGTCATCAAGACATTTCCATTAACTGTACCAACTTTCCTAGCCTTCATGTTTTTCTCCACAGTAAAATCAGAGGAGAAATATTGGGGACCTTACCCATTTCCTGCAGCTCCACACATAGAAAACTGCTTTGGTTTCTAAGCAACACTATTTTCACTCCAGTTATCCTCTTTCCCTTAGTGATGTTCATTGATGAAGCTGCTGAAACTAGTTGAGCATAGGACATTGCACTGAAGGAACATTTTCTTTGAAACTATTTGAAACAAAATGGTACTAGCAATCTATTCAATATTAACACCAGAAAAATGGCTTAGACAAATCTCTAGCATTTCCTCAAATTGTTTAGAATTTTGGATTATCATCTATGAAGTATATTTATCTGCTTAAATCCTTTCCCTATCAGCAGACTTTTCTTTATTATATATAAAACCCTAAAATGGATTAAGAAAGCTAAATTGAGAGATGCATTTTCCCTTCCGCTCCCTTTCCCTTTCCCTTCCCATCTATCTGTTTGCTAAAATATTGAAAAAGCCATTTTATTTAATGACCACAATATGTTGAAATGTTTTTTGAATTTACTTTGCAATTGGATTTTTAGTTTTTCCTGGTAGAAGTTCTACAACACTCATTTGTCCTTGTAGTTGACCAAGTATTGACCAGGCTTGAGCATGCTTAGCTCAAGAGACTACATATCTCCCCAGAAAGCCAGCAACATTTGATTCCAGGAGACCTATAATATAGTTAAATATCACTTAACTATGAAGGAGTGCCAAAATGGATGTATCATTCATCTCAGTCTAAGACACTACAAGAAATACAAACTTAACAAGCAGATATAATTCAATTATTGCTATAATGCTTCTCTATCCATGACCAAAGTTAAGAAAATGGGTTATTGTACTCGAGTATTTAACTATGCTAAAAAGTTATTTCATCATAATATAACAATGTGGTGTGCCGCTACAATAATATAATTGCTGTGAAAGTAAATTATACAACTAAACTGTTTATAAACCAATGTAAAAATAGTGTATTAAAAATAGATGTACAAGCTTCATACAGTATTTTGACAATTCTAAACAGTTTAATAATTAGATCTTGTTTCAATTAGATCTTCATCTTCTTGTGGATGTGGCCTGTAACCAGGATCACTTTCAAAAAGACGAGGATATTTGTGTTTGGGAGACAGAAGCCAGCCATTCTCCCCAGCTCTCACCTTAGCCATCTAACAACTACAAGTAGCCTGAAAGTTATACTTTTTACATTAAAATATTAGTATTTAATATTCTGCTTTCTAATTTGCTTTAGTTTCTTGTATTATTTCAGAAAACTTAAGTTTTATATTTTAAGCTAATACTTAAAATGGTGCAGAAATCATATTTAGTTAAACTCTTCAAATACAATATTTTAACATTGCATTAATTCAATTATTCTTTGTAGTTTCTGTTGTAAAACAATGTCTAATTTCTGTAGTAAATATTCAGCTTTCTTGAATATCATTATAGTCATGTAAAGTATATGCAGAAACTGGAAGGAGAATATGATTTGTGGACTCTTTTGCTATCAATGTAAAATACTATACTGTAACTTTGGATTCCATCACATAAAATAATTTTACATAACTTTCTTTGTGTATCTTAAAAATGAATTAATGTTGCAATATTGCATGGTTCTAATGGGCATAAAAGTGATTGCAACAAAAGTACTAATAGGTTAACCTCCCTCAGACCAAAATAGACTGTGTGAAATATATTTGTTTTGCTTTTCTTAATTTCTTAATTATATTTGCTTTGTTACATTGGCTTTTTGAGTATTATGCATCTTGCATTATCAGAGGTTCGTTACAAAATGTAATTACATCATCATTAGGGAAACTTTATCAACAAAACAGCAGCCAACAGATTTTTTTTTAAAGTGTTGGTGGGCAAAGCAACTTCTCGCTTTGAGTTTATAATTTAATGGACCTTCATAGACATTGAAAATTTGAAGTGGTGAAATAAAATTATTTTTGAAAGCTTCTTTAAAACATTTTCCATTAATACTTTTGACCAAAACTGTACATTTTCAAATTTCCTTTGAAGTTATCCAGCTCCAGGTTTTGCTGTAAAGTGAGGTTTGTTATTAGAAATGACTTTAATGTTTTAAATGTACTTGAATTATATCAATTGCTGTCTGGATAACTAAAGGAAGCACAACTTGCACATACTAATATTTTTAGCTATGAGTTTTAAGAGACTGCAGAATATTCCTTATTTAAATGAATTTATTGGTACAAAGCAGGGTACCCCCTCAGCAGCAACATCATTATCATGTAATAACATTTTGTATAAATAATTTCTGGTTTGAGAAGTTTAAAATATAGAAGCAATAGATTGCTTACATTCTGAACCACAAACTAAAGTGGAAACCCATAGCTGGCTACATGAAAATATCACCACTAAAGATATTTAACCATATTGTTCACTCATTTATTGAGAACATGTGGCCATATGTATCTATTATTATCACTGGGAGCATAGATTAAAGATACCAGGCAGTTCACTTGCAAGAAGGATTAATTAAACAAATATGATGACTGCTTTTTCTATGAACAGTAATGATGAAGAATAGAACCATCCAGATTGGGCATTACCACTTCAATTTGTTTTGTTTTATATAATTGTTTGTTTTATTTTCATCTATTTAATATAAAGTATGTATCTAATAGGTTAAATTTAGAATGCTGTTTTATTACATACTCCACATGATATATATTCTGTAATTAACAGCATATTAAAAATGTTTTGTTTCTTCATCTTGTACCTCTTTGGGATTTTTAATATATATTCATCAGATCATATGATAACAAACACCACTTACTTGTCCTGAATGGCATGTACTTTGATATATACCATCATATTTTACACGTTTTGTTAGGCTGGGGAGAGTAGTTCATAGAGAATAATTAAACATGCTATTTAGAATAATATAATAGTTCAAGATATTTGATCTGTTGTGTCCGCAATGGACACTTAAATTGCTGTCGAGTTTAGCTGATGTCTTTCTTTAAATATTTGCAAATTGACTCTAATTACTGTTGTTACAAAATTCGATTTCAAAAACTACCATTATTATTAGACAACAAATTCCAAATTGTAACTTTCTGAATTTAAAAAATGTCTTTTACCAATCATTAATCTGTGCTTTCTAGTTATTAACAATAAAGAGAAACTAAACTATTAATGATTTAAGCCGATAAAATAATTTCTAAACTAATAATCACATTATCAAATCTCTGCTTAGCCTCCATTTACCCTTACATGCCTATCCAATTAATTATCATCTCTTGGTGACATAATGGTTCAAATAAATCTCTTCTGCACCCACCATAAGTCCATATATCCTTTGTGAAACATGTAATGCCAGAAATAAGATACTAAATAGCAAATTGCAGCTGGGCTTGTATATTTAGAATCTTTAGCCTCGAGTATTAAAATTCATGATCACGTATTCATCTCTAAATACCTTGATTCCAACCATTTATTTAAACTGATTGTGAAATAATATACTTTTTTTTCTTCATATAAATTTCATTGTAGAAATATAAAAAATAAAAATATGCAAAGTATCACAAAATCAGTGGATTCTAATTACTTCAAAATCCTTAATATTAGATTGATTTAGAATAAATCCCAAAACATTTTTTTGTTCCTGTTTTCACTTTACTTTGTCGCCTGTTTGATTGACAAGTCTACAACTGGAAAAGCAGATGAGTTCGTTATTTTTAAATTATTAATTCATAGAATGTGGAATTTATGTCCATCCTAGAAGACCCTTAGGAATGCACTAATGATTCACGTTCGTAAACTATAGCAGTCCGTGTGGAGAGGTTAGGGTGCAAATTTCAAGAATAATGATCCAGTGATGGTAAAGAAAACAATTTCCTGACAAGGTAGTGTTTGACTTAGAAGGGAACTTTAAAAGATTGATGTTGCCATGCATGTGTTGTCCACGTCTTTTAAAATACAAAATTGTTTTTAGGAAATGATTTTGTAAACGCCTTTGGTAATTGTTGCATCTAGTTGATTGTAGACACTGCAGCAGAAGTGCACCAGGTTGGAATGAGCAACATTATGAATAGGATGACCAATACGGCTGATTTGTCCTGCATGGTATTAAGATTTTGACCCCTATTGGAAATGCACACATTCAGGAAAGTGAAATGTATTGCATCCCACTCCTAATTTGTACCTTGGAAGCGATAGAAAGTTGTTTGTGAAGCTAAGCATTGAATATAAAGCCTGTAAAAGTCATTGCATTTGTGACAATAGTCATTGATAACTTGCAGGCTCTTGAGAGTGGAGAAATTAACACTGGCTGCCATTGTAAAATCATTTGACTTTGGTAGCATGATTATTATTTGTGACATATCAATCAAATATTTATCCATGTCCTGCTGAATGCAGGTATGGACTGGTTCATTTTCTGGTTCTGTGTTGAATTGAATATGTTAATAATGAAGGAACATCTTCACATGATGAACTAATAGATAGATAGATAGATATAATTTATTGCCACACAACCAGGGTTGGTGGAAATTTGGGTTGTCAGCAGCAGTACAATAATAAAGAACACACAATAAAACTGTAACACAAACATCCACCACAGCATTCATCACTGTGGTGGAAGGCACAACAATTTGGCCAGTCCTCCTCCATTTCCCCCCCGTGTACAGGACCAGATTCCAGTCAGTCCAGGATTGGCTCTTCCTCACCGGAGACCGCGGCTTTAGATTGTTGCAGGCCGGCGGTCGAGATTTAAAGTCCCCGCCGCAGCCAGAAGCACCGTAGACTGCAGGGCCGGCGGTCGAAGCTCCCCTCCAGGGGTGATGGTAAGTCCATGCCGGCCCCGCGGTAGAAGTTGGCCGCGGGCCGGCAGTGATAGCTTCTTCTTCCCCCGGGTCCCCCACGAGGGATCCCGGGCTGTAGACGCCGCACCAGCTGGAGCTCTGCAGACCGCGGCTTCAGGCTGCGACTTCAGGCTGCCGGCAGCCCCGGGCCAGCGAAACGGAGCGCTCCCTTCCAGCGAGCCCCAGCGAGGGCTCACCCGCTCCACGTCGAGAGTCCACGCTGCGCCCGCCGCTGAAGCCCCGGGCGTGTCTCCGGGAAAGGCCGCGTCGATCCTTGATGTTAGGCCACGAGGGAGGTGACCTGGAAAAAGTCGCCTCTCCATGGAGGAGGTGACCGAAGCGGTTTCCCCCTTACCCCCCCACACCACCCCCCACACAAGACACACGAAGAAACACAAAATACAGACTTTAAAACATACTAAAAAATAAAAAAAAGCTGGAAAAACTGACGCGCTGCTGACATGGCTGCACACAGAGGAGCGCCCCCTGACACCCGCTGTTAAACAGTAATGATACTGTTAAAAGGAAACCATACAGTAATATCTTGAGACAGAGAATAGTGACTGTTAACCACAACCAACTTTACAAATTGGATTGTATTTTAGTGGACTAAATTGTGTTAAGTGTGTGTCTTGGTTTTTGTGTAATGTCATGTCTGCAGGAATGAAATTTCGTTCAAATCATGTCTGTTTGAATGACAATAAAAGGCATTCTATTCTATTCTATTCTAGCTTGGTGCTACACTTTGTCAAAGCTTTACACTTTAGCTTAAAGTCAATCTTTCTCACCTCACTGCTGCCCTTCAGCTTCTCCACATCTCTGACCATGGTTTCTTGTGCAGTTCCACCCACTTTGTTCCAATATTGATAGCCATACCTTCAACTGCCAAGGCTCACAAACCTGACTGGCCTGGTAGACCCATTCTTTCTGCCTGTTCGAGCCCTACCAAACCTATTTCCACATACCTCGACTCCATCCTATCCCCCCTGGTTAAATCCCTCCCTACCTATGTTCAAGACACCTCAGACACACTCCGTCGTCTCCGGGAATTCCAATCTCTAGGCCCCCATCCCCTCATCTTCGCCATGGACGTCCAGTCACTCTACACCTCCATCCCCCACCAGGAGGGTCTCAAAGCCTTCCGTTTCTTCCTCGACCGGAGAACCAGCCAATCCCCATCTACAGATACTCTCTTCCGCCTAGCGGAGCTGGTCCTTACCTTTAATAACTTTTCGTTTGACTCTTCCCATTTCCTCCAAATACAAGGCATAGCTATGGGCACATGCATGGGCCCTAGCTCTGCCTGCCTCTTTGTAGGGTACGTCGAACAATCCTTGTTCGAGACGTACCAGGGCCCCATCCCCGACCTCTAACTCTGCTACATCGACGACTGCATTGGTGCTACCTCCTGCACCCACACACAACTCGTTGACTTCATCCATTTCACCACTAACTTCCATCCGGCACTCAAATACGCCTGGACCATTTCCGACACTTCCTTACCATTTCTTGACCTCACTATCTCCATCGCAGGTGATAGACTTCTGACCGACATCCACTATAATCCCACTGACTCCCATGGCTATCTAGACTACACTTCTTCCCACCCTGTTTCCTGTAAGGACTCCATGACCTACTCCCAATTCCTCCCTCTACGCCGCATCTGCTCCCAGGACGAGGTGTTCCACACCAGGGCATCGTAGATGTCCCCATTCTTCAGGGAACGGGGGTCCCCCTCCCCTACTATAGATGAGGCTCTCACCAGGGTTTCTTCCATACCCCGTAACACTGCTTTCTCTCCCCATCCCCCCACTCGTAACAAGGGCAGAGTCCCCCTAGTCCTCACCTTCCACCCTTCTAAGTAAAGTAAAGTATCCTTTATTGTCATTCAGCCATTTCAGTCTGAACGAAATTGTCTACTAGCCGTCACATACAACAAATAATCCTCCATCATTTTCGCCGCCTCCAACGTGACCCCACCACTCGCCACATCTTGCCATCCCCTCCCCTGTCTGCTTTCCGCAAAGACCGCTCCCTCCGTAACTCCCTGGTCAATTCATCCCTTCCCACCCGTACCACCCCCTGCCCGGGCACTTTCCCTTGCAACCGCAAGAAATGCTACACTTGTCGCTTTATCTCCCCCCTTGACTCCATTCAAGAACCCAAGCAGTCGTTCCAGGTGCGACAGAGGTTCACCTGCACATCCTCCGACCTCATCTATTGCATCCGCTGCTCTAGATGTCAGCTGATCTACATCGGTGAGACCAAGCGTAGGCTTGGCGATCGCTTCGCCGAACACCTCCGCTCAGTCCGCAATAAACAACCTGATCTCCCGGTGGCTCAGCACTTCAACTCCCCCTCCCATTCTGAATCCGACCTTTCTGTCCTGGGCCTCCTCCATGGCCTGAGTGAGGACCACCGGAAATTGGAGGAGCAGCACCTCATATTTCGCTTGGGCAGTTTATACCCCAGCGGCATGAACATTGACTTCTCCAATTTCAGGTAGCCCTCACTGTCTCCTCTCCTTCTCAGCTCTCCTTCAGCCCTCTGGCTCCTCCTCTTCCTTTCTTCTTCCCGCTGCCCCCCCCCCCCCCCCCCCCCCCCCCCCCCCACTCTACATCAGTCTGAAGAAGGGTTTCGGCCCTATTTCCTTCGCTCCATAGATGCTGCCGCACCCTGAGTTTCTCCAGCACTTTTGTCCACCTGTGCAATTAATTTACTACTTCCTTCTCATCCTTTCACAATAATGACGCATTTTGTATCACCTTTAACATAAACTATCCCAAGGTGTTTCACAGGAGTCCTAACAAACGGATCAAACAAAATTTGTCACGAAGCCACATAAGGAGATTATAGAGGCAATGGATAAAAAATACCAAACGGAACACTTTGAACAAACCATTGCCTCTATAATTACTTAAAATTGGAGAATTCAGCTTCTGGAAGCAGCAAACATTTCTTCATTGATTTCCTAAATGGTACACAGCACCTTCAATTATCTGGTGCCTTATGCTGCTGTATTCCATTAGATTTATCCAGATAGACAATAGGTGCAGGAATAGGCCATTTGGCCCTTCGAGCCAGCATCGCCATTCAATGTGATCATGGCTGATCATCCCCAATCAGTACCCCGTTCCTGCCTTCTCCCCATATCCCCTGACTCTGCTATTTTTAAGAGCCCTATCTAGCTCTCTCTTGAAAGCATCCAGAGAACCGGCCTCCACCGCCCTCTGAGGCAGAGAATTCCATAGACTCACCACTCTGTGAGAAAAAGTGTTTCCTCGTCTCCATTCAAAATGGCTTACTCCTTATTCTTAAACTGTGGCCCCTGGTTCTGGACTCCCCCAACATCGGGAACATGTTTCCTGCCTCTAGCATGTCCAAGCCCTTAACAATCTTATATGTTTCAATGAGATAGCCTCTCATCCTTCTAAACTCCAGAGTGTATAAGCCCAGCTGCTCCATTTTCTCAGCATATGACAGTACCGCCATTCTGGGAATTAACCTTGTAAAACTACGCTGAACTTCCTCAATAGCAAGAATGTCTTTCCTCAAATTAGGGGACCAAAACTGCACACAATACTCCAGATGTGGTCTCACTAGGGCTCTGTACATCTGCAGAAGGACCTCTTTGCTCCTATATTCGATTCTTCTTCCCACCGCCGAGATACTTGAAATGCATCTTGAAAGTGTCTATTGTTTTTTGTTTCTTGGCGTGAAAGGGAATCTAATACTTTTCTGTGTTTCTGCCTTTGATCTGACTAATCATAAACCAGACCTCAAGCTAGTCTGAACAATTTTGATGCATGACAATCTGTCATCAGACATAATACGACATATTACCAAAGTAGTTAAGATATTTGGGATTGTACACTCATTTGCACCATAATGGAATTGAAATCTATTATGAAATAAGGTGACATTTCTTGATGATTTTTAATCAAACATGCTCCCTCATTCCACTCACAATGATCCTGCAGGTCTACAGAATTAGATTCCTTTCTTTATTTTCCAATTCCATGAGGAAGAAAAGTGACCAGCCTAACTAAGGTGAGAATTAGTGGCCACATATGTACAATCGTATTCATCATATAAACACTCCCAACTTACATGATTGGGGACTTAAGTAAACTTAAGCCCACTGATGCTCATGTAGCCTCTGCGTCAAAATTCCTACGTGGTCTTAATGTCGAATAGTAATTTACGTGTGTGCAATAGCACTTGCATTTCTGACATGTAACATCCAACTTACACAAGGATTTGTGGGGCATAACATTTATGTAAGTAGGGGTGTGTCTGCTTCCTGCCATTAACATTTCTTTAAAGGAGCCCAGGGAAACTGTGCTTTTCTGTGTGGTGTGGCGGCACCTATTGGCAGCGGCTCGACTACAGTCCGTCTGTCTTTTTTTTATTTTTGTCTTTTTAAATGTATGTTTTGAGCCTAGTTTTTATTATTTTTCTTTAGCTGTGTGTATGTGGGGGGGTGGGGAAACCGTTAGTCTCTTCCCCGTTCGGGGACCCGACTTTTTCCCTGTCGGGTCTTTGGTGTCGTTGGGCCTAACATCGTGGAGCCAGTGGCGGCCTCCGGCCAGGACCAGCCTGAGGGCTCCAGTCGCGGAGCCTGTGGACCTGACATCGCGGAGCTGGCCGACTTCGGAACGGGAAGAGCTGTGGTGGCGCATGGCTGCGACCCGACTTCGGAGCTTCGGAGGCTCCAGCCGCAGGCCCCGTGTACAGGAACATCAGGAGCTCGGGGGTCCCTGGTGGGAGACCGGAGCTCCCGCAACGGCAACTTCTCCCGCTGGAATCGCGGGGTTTAAAGGACACGGAGCCGGGCCTAACATCGCCCGGTGCAGCTTAAAAGGCCACAGGACTTACCATTGCCCGCCGGGGGCTTTAACATCGGGAGCCCCATCACCTCGACGCTGCAGTTGGACTGATGGACTGCGGGAGAAGAACAAAGGGAAGAGATAAGACTTTGCCTTCCATCACAGTGAGGAGATGTTGGAGATCCACTGTGATGGATGTTTATGTAAACTGTGTTAAGTGTGGGTCTTGGGTTTTTTTTTTTGTAATGTAAGACTGTAGAAAATGCAATTTTGTTCAAACCTTGTCTGTTTGAATGACAATAAAAGGCATTCAAATCTATTCTATTCTATTCATATAATGGACTCCAGTTCTTCATACAGAATTTGCAAAATCTCCACAGTAGTCATGAAGACAAGATTGACACAAAATGCTGGAGTAACTCTGCTGGACAGGTGGCATCTGAGGGAAGGAATGGGTTTCAGGTCGAGATCCTTCTTCAGACTGACACTGCAGCCAGTCAACAGCTGCTCACTGTCAAACATAGATTGCCACTAAGTAACATCCCCTTTGTCAGTGCTGTATTGACTGCATGTAATGAAAAGATATCTTCTCTAAATCCACCCCGCAAACACATGTAATCATTATATATCAGTATTTATATCTTATTTAAAAACATTCAAAATTATTCCTGTTGCAAAATCATGTCTCCAATCCATAAGATCACTTTTTGATTAAATAGGATGTGACATGTTGACAGACTGTCAAGCAATAAACAGGTAAAATTAATACGTGGGGAAAGAAAGATATATTTTTAGCACAGAAAACAAAATCACTTAGGATAGATGAGATATCACTGTGGGGATCAGGTCACCATGTATTTAGTATTAATTAAATGATATTTGGGTCAGCTGCTATCAAAACTAGAACAATGGGATTGGTCAAGAAGATAATATGGCAAGACAGAATTCAGCTAGGTCAGCTGGTTCGCCATGAGTTAAATGCATTTATGTTTACAGATTTTTGGTCAAAGGCCTTCCTTTGTTGAAGGCAGCCATCACAAAACAAAGAGCAGTGGCTCTTTGTGTTAAAGAATATGTTAAATAATGTATCACTTGGAACACTTCATATTAAAAAAATTCTTAAAAATGTAATACATCCATGTGAACAATATACAGATACTGGAATAATACAATCAAATGCTTATTTGCAGAAGCACAGTTATAAATCTAATCAGTTGTGTATTTATTCATCTCTTCATCTTCTTGGCTACACTATAAATTCTTCATTCCTGACGTACTTAACATTTCTGAAGTAACCATTCCAGGCTACAGTAATTACACTGGAGATCACTATTTCAGGTAGTTTTCATATGTAACTAATTTCACGTGTTGTACTATAATTATTAACTTAAACACAATTGTCTCCATAATCATACATGACCATGAACACATTGTATTACAGATTTTTTTAAAGTTGTTTACATTATACTGAACATGGATTAATAACTTTTATCGTCAAATAGTTGCAACTGTGCATAGTATCCAATAATGTACCAAATAAAATGAATTAAGTTGCAACAATTTTGACTTTAATGGGTTCAACAGTACTTTATTGTAAGTACACTACTGTAATAGGCCTTTCTCACGGGGCGACTTGATGCAAGAGGTAACCAGAGTTGAACATCGTGGGAACCTCGTACGATAACCGTACGGCATTCGTGGACCACCGTGGACCACCGTGGCGCTAACGGCAGGTACTCGTGTAACTTGTCGACTCGGGAGAAAATTCAAGCAAGCTTGAATTTCTCCAAGAGTGACTTGTACACTTGTGGTTGAACATTGAAACATTATATGGACGTAGTGGCCAGTGCGATATCCGTAATAACTCTTGCGTTTACCGTGGGAACTCCTGCGAACGGTGAACCCGGAAGCTGGACAGAGGGGACAGAAGGTGAGTTTTAGTATATTTTAGTTGTTGGCCACTCACCATTTGGTGTGACATCTAGAGTCCTTATGTTAATGTGTGTTTTTTCCTCTTAGGCATTACTTTGTTTCTGTTGGAGGCTCCACATTTTATTATAGCCTGAAGTGTGATAAAGCTTTTAACTCAGCAGTTTGATTGTCAGTGCTTGTTTACCTCATTGTTAAATAAATATATTTTTTACTATCAGATTGATGTCTGCAATTCTTCATTAACACATCACTACAAGATGAATGTCTCTAATGTTATAATCCCTCTCATGCTGAAACACAAAATAGTTGAAGGGAGGTGATATAATCACATTTTCATTCTTTTTCATTTTTGAGTGTTCATGTCCCTCAATTGCTAAGCTATTTAAACGTTTGAAAGTTTCACCTCTCAGTAGATAATTAAATAAGACAATCATCACGGTCAATGTGAGACAAAGTCTTTATTCCTATTTGACAATATAAAAAGACGACCTCTTGCACATATTGAGAGAAGGTGCATCACACCAAACAACATTTGTCTAAAAAAGGACTTCGCAAACATGAAAATCAACAAATGAGGCACGCTAGATTTTTTAAAACAGATTCTATTCATTAACCTCCGCAACAAGCCTAAACTCAGGCAATAAAAGGGACAATGCAATGTGCTAAATGGCAGGTTTTGCGGACGACCATCTTATAGGAAGCACTTTTCAGAGGACAACACTAGAAAGTGAAACAAAGAGAAGTAAGCAGGATTACAACGGGACATTATTATCAGCTTATTTTCTATGCATGTCTGCTAACATGCAGTAGTGTTCCTGTGGTCGGCTACCCATCAATAGAGCTGTCCTGCCACGGCACACTCCCCAATTGTGAATTGTAGTAAGCGCAGAGATGGCCTCTTTGCTCTTTCCCACTGTATGTGCCCGAGTTACCTTTGAAACGCTGCAGTGGGACCATTTCCGCCTTGGTTGCACCACTTCTGCATGTACCTAGTGTTATTCCCCCTGTGTCACTGTCCACTAGGTCACCGTCTTGGATGGCTGTTGCTGATCCTGCAGCTGCACCACTCATTCGGATCAGGTTGTGCAGAACACATGCTGCATATACTATAGTCTCAACATTCTTGGGCTTCTGCTCCATTGTCTTGAGCAAGCATCTAAATCTGTTTGCCAAGATGCCAAAATAATTTTCTACAACCCTCCTAGCCCTTGACAGCCTGTAATTGAAGATCCTCTGTTCCCTAGTTAGATTCCTCTGTGGATATGGCTTCATAATCCAGGGCCGTAGTGCAAAGGCTTTGTCAGCAACCATCGCATATGGGATGTCCGGGCTGTCTTCTCCTGGCAGAGGTTCTGGATCAGGCATGCCTGCTGTTCCACCTTCCATTTTCTTTCCAAGCCAGGTTTCTTTCCAAATCCGGCCATCACCAACACTTCCAGGTGTGCCCACGTCCACATACAGGAAGTTGTAGTTATGATCAACCACTGCCAAGAGTACAATTGAGTGGAATTTCTTGTAATTGAAATAATTTGAGCCACCTCTGGGTGGACAACGAATTGCCACATGCTTGCCATCCAAAGCCCCACATGTGTGAGCAAAGTTCCACCTGTTTTCAAACCCCAGCGCCACTGTCTTCCACGCATCTGGTGTACTGGGGCATTCCATCACTTCAGCTGCATAAAATTTGATGATCGCCTCACAGGTTTCTCAGACAATACCACAGATGGTGTTGGTGGCGACAAGAAAGTTGTAAGATAGACTTTTATAAGAATCGCCTGAGGCCAAGTAGCGGAGGGTGATTGCTATGCGCAACCCTGGTTCCAGTGCCTTTCTCATTACAGTGTCAGTCTTCTTCAGCAGAGGTCCCAAATTATTCTTCAGCTCATTAAAGAGCTCGGGTGGAATTCTGACAAAGTTTGTGAATGCACTTTTATCCTCTTCGCACAGCACATTAAGCAGTTTATCATATTGGCCAAATAGAGGTCTCCGTTGAAAGATGGGCTTCACCCAGTGAGACTTCCTCTTAATTCTCTTTTTAATTTATCTCACCCTTCTGCCTTCACGCAAGCGTCCTCGATTCACATAGAGGGCTGCTGCATACAGCGTGTCAATGAAAAACACCACCATCCTGTACTCGAAACTACTTAGTACAGGCATGTCTCCAAATGAGCCAATTTAACCAAGGGAGGATATTTATAGTGTCTGGAAAAAAAAGTGACATCATTTGTGCCACGTGATGATTTATCAACACTTCACAGTTCACAATGTTCATTCAAGATTTAACGGGAAAGCTCGGGAGACAGACAAGTCACTCGCACAAATAACAGAAATGCCGAGTACCCGTGGGAACTCTTTATCTACCCCCCGTTATATCGTGTGATATCGTGCTAGACCACGACCACTTCACTCTGGTTACATCTAGCGTCAAGTCGCCCCGTGAGAAAGGCCTATTAGGGGCACCAATGTTGAGGGTGAGTGTGCAGGAAATGTTATGACCAATTCTAACCAACTGAGGTCTGCCTGAATTCCTGAAGCCAATTGCAGATGGAGGTCCAAAGGCCAAAGCTAAGGACCAGAAGTTTAGAAATGAGCTTATTTGGAATTATATGTTCAAGACAGAGTTATAGTCAATTATAGCATCCTGACATATGTGTTCTTACTGTCAAGGTAATTCTAGGGCTGAATGTAGTGCACAAGACACGGGTTCTGCCATAGACCAATATTCCTGTATACGAGTCAAGAGTGTTTTATTGTCATATATCCCAAATAGAACAATGAAATTCTTACTTGCTGCAGCACAACAGAATATGTAAACATAGTACACTATAAATAATATGATAAACAAGAGGAAAAAAAGTTCAGTGTGCATACATACACATTCTCACAAGTACACACATATATAAATATATATATACTAGGCCAGGTGGGACTCGTTGGGTCCCGTCCCCTCAACACGCGGATGCTGGGGGGGGGGGGGGGGCGGGGGGGCGGCCTGCGGCGTCACACACACCCTAGCCACCCCCCACACACACAGGGGGGGGGGAAAGGGAGGTAAAGGGAGAGGGAGGTAAAGGGAGAGGGGGAGGGGGAAGGTGGAGGGGGAGAGAAGGGGGAGAGAGAGAGGAGGGGAGGGGAGGGGAGAAAGGAAGGGGGAGAGAGGAGGAGGGGTGGGGGAGATGGAGAGGAGGTCGCCCCCGTGATCGCCAGTTGGGATCGGTATCACCAGTCCCTGCCATCGACGGAGGAATCGCAGGTCTCTATAGACGGCCTCTCCCAGAGGGAGTAATGGCCGCCAATGCCACCTTCCCACCTCACTGCCCCACGCCAGCATGGCGATAACGACCACCGTTGCCATGTTCTAGAACCTCAAGGAGCCCAGCGGAGCGCGGAGCACAACCTGAGCAGCAGTTTTAAAAAGTTAAGTGACAAATTTAAAAAAGTGAAAGTTAAGAAGCCAAGAAGTACAGAAGTCAAAACAGGGGTGATGTCACTGACAGCGCGAGCAGCGGCAGGCAGTCAGATCCATTGTGACGTCATCAGCGAGACCATCTCGTTTATTTTCTAAGTTATTTGAGATTTGTGAATATTTTCATAAATAACTCGAGAAATAATGCATGAAATTTTCAGATAAGACGATTTTTTACATCATGGCATAAATCTCTATTGGAATATGTAAAAATTTCACTGTTAGCGCGTTGCATTTTCGAGGAGATGTGCAACGCACATGAACATCACACACACAAATACACACACATCCAAGATCAGAGTTTTATAAATATAGAGATATACACACACACTCAAAAAATAAACGATAGTAGTCCAATAATAATAATAATAACAATAATAATAATAATAATGTCTATTGAAGTTCAGAGCTTATTTGAGGTTGTAGCTATGGGAAAGAAGCTGCTCCTGAACCTGGACGTGTTTTTCAGGCTCCTGTAACTTCTTCCCGATGGCAGGGATGAAATGAGTGTGTGGCCAGGATTGTGTGGTTGTCTGATGATGCTGGCTGCCTTTTTGTGGCAGCGACTCCGATAAATCCCTTTGATGGTGGGGAGGTCAGGGCCGGTGATGGACTGGGCAGTGTTCACAACTTTTTGCCGTCTTTTCCGCTCCCAGGCGTTCAAGTTGCCGAACCAGGCCATGATGCAACCCGTCAATATGTTCTCTACTGAACACCTGTAGAAGTTCAAGGGAATCCTCTCTGACATACCGTAATCTCCGTAATCTTCTCAGGAAGTAGAGGCGTTGATGTGCTTTATTTATAATTGTATCAGTGTGCTGGATCCAGGAAATATCTTTGGAAATATGCACGCCCAGGAATTTGAAGTGTTTGACTCTCTCCACCATTGATATAAACAGGATTGTGGATCCTCATCCTCCCTCTTCAAAATCCACAATCAGTTCATTGGTTTTACTGGTATTGAGAGCCAGGTTGTTGTGCTGGCACCATTTGGTCAATCGATCGATCTCACTTCTTTACTCTGACTCATCACCATCTGTAATTCGTCCCACAATGGTGGTGGTGTCATCGGCGAACTTAATGATGGAGTTCCCACTGTGTCCGGCTACACAGTCATGAGTCTTGAGTGAGTAGAACAGGGGGCTGGGCATGGTGCCTTGAGGTGCTCCTGTATTCATTGTTAATGAGGAATAAGTATTTCTGCCAAATCGAACAGACTGTGGTTTGTGGATGAGGAAGTCGAGGATCCAATTGCAGAGGGATGCGCAGAGACCCAGTTCCATGCACTTGGTAACCAGCTTTTTTTTTTTAATCAAAAATAATTTATTTAATTCCGATCACGATACAAACCGTGGTAACACACCTATAGTGCAAAATCACCAGATTATCTCAGCACTGAATTTTCAACCAACCAGGTTACAATCCTTACAAATATACTAAATAACTACTATACAACTATGTCCCTCTCTAACACCACCCGGGCGCGGACGTAACCCCGGTAAAGGCGGAAGCATCTGGCTTGGGCAAAGCCCTCTTCCACCAGGCGCCGTAACTCGCGGATGGCCAGCCTGGCCAGGCCTAGGAGCAGCCCAATCAGGACATCTTCAGCCCTGCCCACTCCCTAGATCCCATCACCAGTCCTTCGGTCACTGACAACAGAGCCACTCCTCCCCATACGGACCCTAGGTGGAATGGCAGTGCTTCTTGCCCTCCGGACCTTGGCTACAAGGGACGCTCTACTGGTCCCTCCACCCTCAACAGGAACGATGCTGCCCTGGGTCTTGGCGTCCTTCTCCAGGTCGTCCAAGAAAGACCTGAGCTGATGCCAGTCACTCCCCTTCACTCCCTGCAACTCCTTGCCTCTCCCCCCTTTTGATGATGAGGTTCAGCGAGCTGGTGAGCCGGTGTAAGTTTGGCCACCGGAGGGAGGCCAGTCTGGGCCGATGTAGGGCTCCTTCTGTGGCCACGATGAACTCACGGATTTCCTCCACTGGAATGAGTGGCGTGGCGTTGGGGGGAGCGAGAACATCCATTGACTCATTGTCCGAGGAGTCCCCTTCCACCCGCTCACTGCAGATGGAGTAACCATCCCCATCCCTGGACACACCCTTAGTACTCGATACTCCCGCCCCACCCTGTGCGGCGGTTGCCTCTGCCCCACCCGCTGGTCTCTCCTCCACCTCAGTCCCAACCTTGGGGCCTATGGCAGAGAGGACTTCCCCCGGAGTCAAGACCATCGACAGTAGGGGGCGTCTATCCCTCCACCAGTTGCGCCCAGAGTGGAATCTGGTGCACCAGATTCAGGGAGTACCTCTGCAGCCAGGTCCTGAGGGAGAGAAGGGCTGGTTTCCCCTACCCCCTCCCTGCCTACAATCTCTAACTCCAGAGGCGTGCTCTGCGCCTGGGTGGGTTGCTCCTGGGCTTCCTCGGTTGCATGATGCGGGACTCCCTCTCCAACAGGAGTCTCCCCCTGTGGTTCCCATCGCCACCCTCCTCAGAATCCCCTCTAGAGCATAGGACCAGGCCGAACCAGAGAGCGGGAGTCTTCCTCCACCACAGTACTCCCCTCCCCCCTGGAGGATCCCCTCCCCCCTGGAGGATCCCCTCCCCCCTGGAGGATCCCCTCCCCCCTGGAGGATTCCCGTTCGTCCCCCTCCCGCTCCTCCCGAGAGAGATTCCTCCTTCTCTTTTTTGATGGGGAGGAGCTCACAGACTCTGGGGTCGCCTGAGCAACCTTTATCTGCGGCACCCCCTCCTCCCACCCGATCCCCTCCGCACTCGGTTGGAATATGGGGCTTGCGGACTCCCGTTACAGACGGGATGGGTGGAATGTTCTTGTCTACGGGGGTTTTGTTCCCCATGTGTAGGTATGTTGCAAAGCCTACCTGAAGCGTCGCTGAAAGTCTGTCGCTGCGGGTGTGCGCGATTTTGGCGCCGTTTAGAGGGGGCGGGTTTAAAACGCGATTTTCTCTAGGCTGTTCAAATCGAAGATGTTTAGCCTTGTTAATTATTAACGAAAAATCGCTGGAAGACCCCGTCGCAAAAGCTATTATTAGTTTTAAAGGCCTTGGATAATAGTTATAGTAGTTTAAAAATCAATCTCTAAACCCGCGACCACCGACAGCCGTCAGGGTCCCATAGAGCAAACCACAGAAGGTATGTAGCTTATTTTTACATTAAAAAGGGCTTCTTAAGATCCCTTTATACAAAGTTTAATATTGCGAGTAGCTAATTTTGGGTCCATTATATCCCGCAGTATTTTTCTGGGCATTTGAGGGCACAAATCTACCGCAATGTGAACGTTCTAAACCAGCGCGTTCACAGGATCCCACTAGAAAGCTGATTTAAATGGACTTTAATTTACAGCAATTGAACACTAAATTCCTTCCATTTGGCCTATAAATTAATGTAAATGAGATTTTAAAATCATGTTTTATTGTGAATTATTTATGAATATTATTTGCACACTTAGGCTATTTAAAAATGTTAATCATTTATTAAGAAATGGATAGATGTTTAGATCTAGTAACTAAAGTTTGAAATTAGCTACACTTGGGTAACTAACTAATTATATGCTTTAATTTCAGGTCATCCAAGTAAGATTATTTTATATTTGTTTCAGAATGGTTCAATCTATGATAACTGAAAATTTCATTCAGTTCTCTTAATTTTTAAGAAAGTTATGGGCTTTTGACTGTCCACGATCACAGCTTTTTTGTTACGTCCATAGAAAATCAATAGGGAACAAGATGCTAATTTCCGAGTTTGAAAATGGCCATAACTTTTTAAACACATGAGATATGAAAGTGAATTAGGTGTCAAATTAAACTTCTTTTTATGCTTTATCTGATGGGATAAATTACAGACTTGATTTTTTAAATCTCAAAATTTTGTAACATTGCTACCATGTGTTTCATGTTCTTTGCCACCTTACTCCCCTTCTTTTGACCCTCCCCACCTGCGCTCTGCGCAACCCCAGGGTTCCCTGACTCAACAACAGGGGGGTGGGAGCGAGGTTAGTGGCACCGGACGCGGAGGCCTCCGCCAGAGATTTGGGGCAATTCCTCCAAATATGCGCCACTTCCATGCAGGCATGGCACCTTGGGTGCTCCGATGTCCAGTAGGTGGTAAAATTACCCCCATCCTGCTGGACACAGAAGCGCCCGTCAACTACCTCCTCCCGGTCCAGCATCATCATCAGCTGGCGCCGGAGGGAAAGAACGTGCCGCATCTCCTTCCTGCGGAACCCCTGGGATACCGGGGTGATGTCCGTGATTATCTTCCCCAGGGTGTGAAGGTAGGGAAGGAGGGCCTCATTTGTGATGCATGGCCAGACGTTGGACAGGGCCACCCGCTGTGCGATGGTCACCAAAGGTTCGACCTGCAGGAATGTTCCTGCCACTGAGATCCCTTTACTCACGGCCGCATTCACCCCCTCAACGGCCTTCCCAAACATCCTGCCCACGTACAGGACGCTTGCAGGCTTGGCCGCCACGGCCACGGCAGCCTCGCAGTCCTCCAGGTTCATTTGGGGGGGGGGGGGTGGCAAGTAGCACCTTATCCCATGCTCGAAAGGCAGCTTCCTCATGGGGAACAGCCCAAGAGGAGCAGCTGAAGCAGCTGAAGCAGGATTACATTTCAGAAGAACATCTGTGTGGAAGAAAAGCAGCATCAGACATTTGGCAAACTGCCATGAGATGCAGGCAGCTAAGGCTTGATGCAGCAAAGGAAAACATAAGAAAATAATTACTTTGCATGAGCTTGACACAGCATTTTATAAATTCACAAGCACTTCACTTCAATATCTTCGTACCTATCTTCAGGAAATAACCTCCTCTACTGCCATCTTGTGGCTCTGTGATGTATCTAATGTGCTGATTTTATGTGTCCCGTGAAACATCATTGATCCAAAATATTAGCTCTCTCTTTCAACAAATTGTGTTTGACCCGCTGAGTGCTTACTGCATTTTCTACCTACTTAGAATTTTCAATATCCATAGTAATTTTCTTTTGCAGACACAAAATGCTGGAGAAACTCAGCGGGACACGCAGCATCTCTGGAGAGAAGGAATGGGTGACGTTTCGGGTTGAGACCCTTCTTCAGTAATTTTCATCTAATTCTATGTATGGATGCTGAAATATGGTATTACTAATCTGCAGCTCACCCTATTTGTAAATACATTTACCTCGAGATATAATGATGATAGCATTTACAGGCATTGCCAATAAACACTGACATGCTATGAAATCTTTACTGAGATTATAGCATTTTCCAATGTAACGAATAAAAATATTGTAATTCATTCAAATGTTTAAAATAAAATTAAAGATTCTGATTGAATGAACAAAAGAGAATGATCATAAGGGGATGAATGATTGCAGCACATCGGGTCATTATTGTTTCCATGCAGGCAATCCATCTATTTCCATTCCCACTTTCCATTGCATTCCAGAGCCAAAATATTTGCTCCATAGAAAAGTTGCTCCTGACATCACTTTCTGTTCTTTTGACAATTCCTTTAATTCTATGTGTCTGGGTTCCTGGCAAATGGAGGAGGTTTGCCCCTGTACTCTGGCATTATCTTAATTACCTCTGTCAAACCCCCTTGCAATGGCATTATCTAAATCACTTATGTTCCAGGAGGAACAACCCAAACATCTACAGTGTACCCACATAATAAAGTCTCTAACCCGTGGTATAATTTTAGTAAATCTCTCTGTATACTGTTTTTGTGGAAGATTCACATCTTTCCTAAAAAGTGACACCCAGAGATGGGCACGTTCACCTGGTTGTGGGTGAACTAGTGAATAAATAAAATTGAACAAAACTCACCAAAACCCAGGATAGAAAGAGAACAGTTCGCAATTTGAGATGAGAATTCAGAGTTTAAAGAAGGGGAAATTTTGAATATGCCTTGAAAAGGTCAATAAATATCCATAGTTGGATGTACATCCTCAGAGATGTATTGATCACTTACCACTTGCAGAGTATGAAGATTAACAAAGATAAAAGGTTAACTAAGTGCTCAAGGAACATAGAACTGCAGATGTTGGTTTACAAAAAAAGACACAAAGTGCTGGAGTTACTCAGTAAGTACTCCAGCTTCACTGGAGAACATGAACAGGTGATGTTTCTGGATGTGGGGTATCGAATCTGAAGAAGTGAATCCAATCTGATCTGGTTACTCAATCTGAAGAAGTGTCCCAACCCGAAATGTCACTTACCCATGTTTTCCAGGAATGCTGCCTGACTCACAGAGTTACAGCAGCACCTTGTGTTTTTTTCTTTGTACAAAAATTAAATTGTGCATGGAACTGTATAAAACGATGTCTCTGTTGGGTCACTTGTCACTGCACCAGGGATGTTTTCTATTCATGTGGATGATCAGCAATATCCAGGATATTGCTGTCACTAAGCCCAAATGAAATGTAGTTATTTTATTTATATTTTAGGTCATGGATAGTGCTGGATAGTGCTGGAAAGGCCAGTACATACTGCCAGTCCCTAATTGCCCTTGAAAAGGTGGGAGTGAACCACTTTCTTTTAGTGCTGCTGTCCTTTAAGATTAAGGTACTTCTTCAATGCTGGTGAGAAGAGAATTCCAGGATTTAGATCCTGCGATGATATCTCATGGATATATTTCCAGAGGGAAATGGTGTGCAATTCCATGAGGAACCTGAGGGTGGTGGTGTTTCCATGTACCCTTGTTCTTGGTGGCAGATATATCAGGTTTGGGAGGTGCTGTTAGATAGTTTGTGTGAGTGAATACATTACATTTTTCAGATGGCTCATACTGCAGCAAAGATGTTGGATGCAGTGACTGCTTAGAGTGGTGGATAGGTGGCTAATCAAGCAAGCAGCATGGAGGTTAATGCAGCTGCTTTAATCCAGGAACATGGAGAGTATTCTATCAAGCTTTTGACCTGTACAAACGGTGAAAAGGCGTTAGAGTGTCAAGTGCAGGTTTACGCTGCTAACCAAGATTATCAGCAGCAATATCTGGAGCATGATCATATTGAATGGCGGTGCTGGCTCAAAGGGCCGAATGGCCCACTCCTGCACCTATTGTCTATTGTCTATTATGCCCTTTAGTTGTAAACTCCACTAACCTAGGGAAAAGACTATGGATATTCACCTATCTACACTGTTCGTGATTTCAAAAACTTCTATAAGGTCACCCCTCGCTCTCCTACACTCCAGGGAAAAAACACCCAGCTTATCTAGCTTATCCTAAGAACTTAAACTTTCCAGACCAAGTAACATAATTGTATAGGTAGACACAAAATGGTGGAGTAGCTCAGCGGGACAGGCAGCATCTCTGGAGAGAAGGAATGGGTGACGTTTCGCATCGAGACCCTTCTTCACTCATTGTCTATTTGGCTTCCTTTCCATTTTAATGACACCCTTCTTATAGGAAGGCAATCAGGATCACACACAGTACTCCATTGTGGCCTTACCAACTCATGCACAGCTACAACATGACATCGCAACTCCTGTACTCAATATCCTGACCGGTGAAGGCAGCCGCACCAAATGGCTTCTTCATCAACCTCGCTACCTGTGTCACACTTTCGTGGAACTTTGTGCCTGCACCCCTTGGTCTCTCTGTTCTACAGGGCCAGGGCCCTACTGTTCACTGCATGTCTTGCCAATTTGTCAGTGCAAAAGAGGCAAGGCCTAGAGGAAGCAATGCAAACAGCAGCACTGGTAATATCGATGTAGAAAAAGAAAGGCAAGTGCAGTGGGAGCAGCTTTTATTATGATGGGCTGTGAGGCTGAAGAGTTGCTGTTGAGGTCAAAGTGTGGGTTTTAATAAGCATCGGCTTGAGTGAGGAGGGTGAGGAGGTAAGGTAAGGTCTTCATTTCTCTTTCTTGGAAGTGGTGATATAGAGGTGATATAGCAGTGGAGTTAGGGCAGTGGGATGTACTCCTGCAGGATGGGGGTGATCAGGAACAGTTCCAATGTCCCTGAATGCTGCACCTGCCTGATGTAGGTCCGACTACAGCTCCTGTCGGGCCACATGGAGACGTTCGATCAGCAGTTGGACTCTGGGGTGTGTAAAATGTGGAAGGTATAATGATTAGTAAGTTGGTTATGTTACGGGTATATAAACTGAGGAAATGGGTGACAATCGGTAGGGGAAGTAAGGTTAAGCAGGTAGTGCAGGAGTCCCCTGAGGTCATTTGCCTCTCAAACAGGTATACCCACTTGAATATTGTTGGGAAGAAAGCAGCAGCAGCCAGGTTTGTGGCACTACATACAGTTGGCTCTGATGAACAACATGGAGATAGTGCTACTCGAGATAAGACGACTTGACCTCATATTAGAAATGAAACTGGGCAACTGGTGGAAGTTTTGGTGTGGAAACAGTTAAAAACAGGGACCATCTTTTTGAACGTTTCTAGGTAGTTATGTAAAGGGACAAGGTTAACCTTTCCCTATGAGTATATAGATTTATGAGAGGCATAAATAGGGCAGATCTTCAGAAACATTTTTCCCACCACCTGCAGGTTCTGCTCTAACCAGCACATCATCCTGACTTGTAATATATAGTCAGCCCTTCATCGTCCCTGGGAGTAAATGCTGGCGATCCCTCCCCAACAGCATGGTGATAACATCTTCACCTAAAGGACTGCATCTGCAATATCAAAAATAGGGGGCATGAGTTTAAGGTGAGAGGAGGGAGCTTTAAAGGGGATCTGAAAGGTAAATATTTTGCACAGAGACCAGTGAATATCTGGAACTCACTGCCAGAGGAGGTGCGGGAATCAGATGCAATTGCTACTGTATGTTTAAGAGACATTTAGACAGGTGGTTGAATATGCAAGGCTCAGACGAATGTGGACCAAATGCAGGCAAATGGGATTAGCATAGATGGCCAACAGGTCAACGTGGACGAGTTGGGTTGAAAGGCCATTTTCTGTGCCATGCATCTCTACAACATAAATCTATAAAAACAGCCTCCTTAATAAATATCACAATGTCCAGCCTAAAGTTGTAATGTTTCTATCTACAAATGCATTGCATTTACTTACTCAAGCTACTCAGGCTGTGATCAAGTCAAATCATCCCATGCACAAATACAGTGAGTACAAGTACATGAAAATCTTGCTTGCAGCAATATCAGCATTTCAGGCATGATCAAGCAACATTCCAAAAAATTATTTATACATCATTATACATAACTTATGCATGAGTTATGCATAAAATCTGCATCAGTGGAAAAATAGACTGCAGAAACACTGTGGCCTTATTGCAAAAACACAATCAGAAATAAGTCCATTGTAGTGCAAGAAGTGGTTCGTAGTGATCCTTTGCTGAAGTAGGATTATGGTTGTGCAGGTCGGTTCAAGAACCTATGGTTGTAGGAAAGTAAATGGCCTGAACCTGGTTCTGTGTAACTTCAGGCTTCTGTACCTCCCCAAACCCTTGATCATTGCCACCAGTGGCGGACTGGCCAGTGTGTCAGCTTGCCCGATGGCAAGTGGGCCCCTGATGAAGTGATAGCAAGTGATGGCAAGTGGGATCCTGTTAAATTATAGCATTGTAGTTGTGGGTGGGCCCCCTTTGTCTCCTGGCAACCAATATTTTTAGACCCAGTCCGCCACTGAGCGAGAGGATTTGAGTATAGGTGCAAGGAGGTCCTACTGCAGTTGTACAGGGCCCTGTTGTGACCACACCTGGAGTATTGTGTACAGATTTGGTCTCATAATTTGAGGAAGGACATTCTTGCTATTGATTCACTGGGTTAACTGGGCATAGGTTCACTGGGTTAATTCCCGGGATGGCGGGACTGACAAATGATAAAAGAATGGATCGACTGGGCTTATATTCACTGGAATTTAAAAGGGTGAGAGGGGATCTTATAGAAACATATAAAATTCTTAAGCCCCTGTCCCACTTTCCCGAGATAAACCCCTGTCCCACGGTATGAGTTCATTCCAAGAGTTCTTCCGAGTTTGCCCTGATTCAAACTCGGAGATTTACGGTAATGGCCACTCGTCGGTACTCGGGGCTCTCGTGGACATTTTTCATCATGTTAAAAAATCTTCACGAGTCTTCCCGTGCTTACCTGCCGTTAGCGAGTCTTCCCAAGTACTTGCCGTTAGCGCTAAGAGACGTCCCCGAGCTCTGATGTACCCTCTACGTTCATTCTCCATGCTTACCATGAGTTTGATTTTTTTTTAACTCGGGAGAGCCCTTGGAATGAACTTGTACCGTGGGACAGGGCTATTACTCACAAATTCTCCCGAGTTTTCCCCTTGATTCAAACTCGGAGAATGTCTGTAGCGAGTCCGTAGGAGTCCCTAGCGAGTCTGTAGATATTTTGTAGCGGCTCGTGATGCCAGCCATACGTACTCGGGGCATCAGGTAAGTCGGGACGTTTATTCAGCATGTTGAAAAATGCCCACCGGTAAAAAAAACAGCCCCGAGTACCTACGTCTGGCATCTCCGAGTTTGAATCAAGTGGAAAACTCGGGAGAATTCGTGAGTAACTCGGGAAAGTGGGACAGGGGCTTTAAGAGATTGGAAAGGCTAGATGCAGGAATTTTTTTCTCGGTGTTGCGGGTGACCACTTCCAGGGGTCACAGTGTAAGAATAAGGGGTAGGCCATTTAGGACTGAGATGAGAAAAAACATTTTCACCCAGAGAGTTGTGAATCCGTGGAATTCTCTGCCACAGAAGGCAGTGGAGGCCGATTCATTGAATGTATTCACAAGAGAGTTAGATACAGCTCTTAGGGCTATCAGAATCAAGGGATATGGGGAGAAAGCAAGAATTTTAGATGATCAGCCATGATCATATTGAATGGCGGTGCTGGCTTGAAGGGCCGAATGGCTTCCTCCTGCACCCATTTTCTATGTTTTATTTTGTAAGTATGACTCCGAAAGAGGACTACGACGGAGCTAGTGAATGTCATCCAAAGGAATAGATTAATAACCTGATTTACCCTGGGTGCTAGAGAACAAGACCTGTTAAGCTGCTGCAAGTAAGAAGTCCATTGTCCCACTATCGATACATAAGATAATTAAACATCCTGACTCATGACTCTTGACTTTAAGATAATTGATTGAATTGGTCTGCAATTAAGTGCTTGACCATAACCCAATCAGATTATGGTGAAACCCATGAAAGATTGCAGATGCGAGAAATCAAATTAAAAAACAGAAAATGCTGGAGATATTCAGTCAGTCAGGCATCAGGCAATAGGTGTTCAAAAGGGAACTGCAGATGCTGGAATATCGAAGGTACACAAAATTGCTGGGGAAACTCAGCGGGTGCAGCAGCATCTATGGAGCGAAGGAAATAGGCGACGTTTCGGGCCGAAACCCTTCTTCAGACTGATGGGGGGTGGGGAAAGAAAGAAGGAAAAAGGGAGGAGGAGGAGGAGCCCGAGGGTGGGCGGATGGGAGGGTGGGAGGAGACAGCTAGAGGGTGAAGGAAGGGGAGGAGACAGCACGGGCTAGCCAAATTGGGAGAATTCAATGTTGATGCCATAAGGACGCAAGGACCCCAGACGGAATATGAGGTGCTGTTCCTCCAATTTCCGCTGTTGCTCACTCTGGCATTGGAGGAGACCCAGGACAGAGAGGTCGGATTGGGAATGGGAGGGGGAGTTGAAGTGCTGAGCCACCGGGAGGTCAGGTAGGTTATTGCGGACTGAGCGGAGGTGTTCGGCGAAACGGTCGCCCAACCTACGCTTGGTCTCACCGATGTAAATCAGCTGACATCTAGAGCAGCGGATGCAGTAGATGAGGTTGGAGGAGATACAGGTGAACCTTTGTCGCACCTGGAACGACTGCTTGGGACCTTGAATGGAGTCGAGGGGGGAGGTGAAGGGACAGGTGTTGCATTTCTTGCGGTTGCAACGGAAAGTGCCCGGGGAGGGGGTGGTGCAGGAGGGAAGGGAAGAATTGACGAGGGAGTTGCGGAGGGAGCGGTCTTTGCGGAAGGCAGACATGGGGGGAGATGGGAAGATGTGGCGAGTGGTGGGGTCACGTTGGAGGTGGCGGAAATGGCGGAGGATTATGTGTTGTATTTGCCGGCTGGTGGGGTGAAAGGTGAGGACCAGAGGGACTCTGCCCTTGTTGCGTGTGCGGGGATGGGGAGAGAGAGCAGTGTTACGGGGTATGGATGAGACCCTGGTGTGAGCCTCATCTATGGTGGCGGAGGGGAATCCCCGTTCCCTGAAGAACGAGGACATTTCCGATGCCCTGGTATGGAATGTCTCATCCTGGGAACAGATGCGGCGTAGGCGGAGGAATTGGGAGTAGGGGATGGAGTCTTTACAGGGGGCAGGGTGGGAAGACGTGTAGTCCAAATAGCCATGTGAGTCAGTGGGTTTGTAATGTAAAGGCATCAGGCAATATCTTGGTCAGAGAAACAGAGTTAACTCTATGGATTGATGAACTTTCATCAGAACCAGGAAAACGTGTGCGATTGATAAATGCTGAGAAGGAGGGGAGGGTGAAGGATGGATAGGAGGCCAGATTGAATTGTACAAATAGTGATGGGCCTGCTGCCTGTGAAGATTTGTTAGTCACATTTGTCTGCAAATGCAAACTGAAGGGGGGGGGAGAGAAACAAGAAACACAATGCTGCAAGGGTGAGACTCAAGACAATGCGCTTACAGACACAAGACTCTGTGCTCTGCGCTTTTAAGGTAATGGGGAAAAGATTTAATAGGAATCTGAGGGGTAACTTTTCCACCCAATGGGTGGTGGGTGTATGGAACAAGCTGCCAGAGGGGGTAGTTGAGGCAGGGACTATCCCTATATTTAAGAAACAGTTAGACGAGTACATGGATAGGACAGGTTTGGAGGGATATGGACCGAACGCGGGCAGGTGGGAATAGTGTAGCTGGGACATGTCGGCCTTTGTGGGTAAGTTGGGCCGAAGGGCCCGTTTCCACACTGTATCACTCTATGACTCTATGTCAGAAAATTGAAATGATCAGATAGCCATGAAGACTTAACAAGCCAGGCAGCATCTGTGGGGAAAGAAAAACAGTTCTGAGTTCACTGGTTCTCAGCTGAAATGACCTGGTAAGATGCTCGTCAATGGCAAGTGGGGATGGACAATAAATGCTGCCCGTACTAATCGCGATAACTGTAAGAAAAAGTATGTCCTAGCAATTATGCCTGCGATATCAAGGTTGGCAACTAAATGGGCTTGTGGGAAAGTTGAATTTTGAACAAATGGCATCAGTTTTTCCTATCTCTCAATCTCCCACGGTTTTGCTGAAATCTGCCAATATTTAGAACATTGTAAACTTTGGAGTGGAAATCCAAACCCTTCTCAAAGCCCTCCCCCCACCCCCCCCCACCCACCCCCCCCCCCCCCCCCCCCCCCTCCCCTCACACAACCATCCGCTTACAGACTTTGACCACACGCGCACAAACAAACAGAGTCAGGAATCTCAGAACCTCTGCTTTGCAGACATGACATAATAGAAAAAGGAACAGAGTTTTATAAAGGAAATTTAATACTAAGCTGCATTTTCCATTGTCCCTTCAATAACCCAACCAATCTGTAACACTAGAGGTTTTGAAATTGAAGAAGGCACTTTCACAAACATATTTCAAATGACTGTATTTCCTGGGACCTTTACAAGTTTCCATATTCTCTTTCAGTTCTGAATCAACTGCCGAAGAATCATTCACATCCTTCAGTGAATTGCCGCGGCATGTCCTCTGATCTTTCCCCTACAGAATAAACAGGAACTTCATACATTTATGTAATGTGTAATGTTACCTTCCTGAATAAATAAATGCTTGTACAAGTCCACAGTGAATGACCGTGGCCCTCAAAAGTACACAGGAATTCAACAGTTGCACAGTGAGTGACCCTTAACCTTGCCGGATAAAACAGATCTTTATAATAGTTGCACAGTGAATAACCCTAAAGCTACAAAAAAAAAAAGATCAAGAGCACTCCATCGGTACACAGTGATTGACCCTTACTCTGAAGAATAAATAAAACTTAATTATCAACAACCAAAGCATCTTTTTCCAAGCTTTTCAGAGCACTTTCTCCACATGAAGATGGCAGCATAGAAGCGCAGCAGATTTAGCTGCTGCCTCACTGTTCCAGTGACATATAGTCTTGGTGCCGTCTGTGTGGACATTGCACATTCTCCTCGTGACGGTTGTAGCTTTTCCCTGGATACTCCCATTTCCTCCCACATGCAAAAGATGTCCTGGTTGGTGAGTTTATCAGCTACCATACATTACCCCTTGTTGAGGGAGAGAGGATAGATTACAGGGAAATGGGATCAGTAGAACTGTTCTGCGAGACAACATATACTCAATGGGCCGAATATTTTTACAGCTCTGGGATAGGCCTTTCGGCCCACAATGTCTGTATCAAGCACGATGCCAAATTAAATTAATCCTTCCTTCCTGCACGTGATCCATATCCCTCCATTTTCTGCATATTCATGTGTCTATCAAAAAGTCTCTTAAACATCACTGCCATATCTGCTTCCACCGCAACCCCTGGCAGCACATTTAAGGTAACCACCACTCCACGCAGCCACTACTCTCTGTGCAAATATTTTGCCATGCACAGCTCATTTAAACTCTCTCCACCTGCCCTTCAGCCTATGCCATCTAGTATTTGACTTTCATGGGAAAGGATTCCAACTATGCTATGTGTAGGAAAGCACTGCACATGCTGGTTTGAATCAAGGATAGACACAAAATGCTGGAGTAACTCAGCCGGCAACGAGCATCACTGGAGAGAAGTAATGGGTGACGTTTCAGATCGAGACCCTTCTTCTTACAACTATCTACCATTTCTATGTTTCCCACATCAATGCTGTTAAGGGTCTTGCCATTAACCATGTACTTTCCCTTTACATTCAACCTCCTAACTGCAGCACCTCACATTTGCCTACATTAAACTCCATATGCCATTTCTCCGCCCATATCTATAACTGATTAATATCCAGATGTATCTTTTGACAGCCTTCTTCGCTGTCCACAACTCCACCATTTTTGGTGTCATATGCAAACTTTCTAACCAATCCATCTACATTTTTGTCTAAATAATTTATCACATATATCATATATATCTCAAATAACAGAAGTCCAAGCAACGATCCTTGCAGAATACCACTGGTCACAGACCTCCAGCTAGATATAATGCCCTTCCAACACACCGTCTCCCCTCTAATGAGTAAGCCAGCTCTGAATCCAAATTTCCGATTGACCATGGATTCCATGCATCTTAACCTTCAAGATCAGCATACTATGAGAGACCTTGTCAAATGCCTTACTGAAGTCCATGTAGACAACGTTCACTGCCCTACCTTTTGGTATATCCTCAAAACACAGTTGTTTGTAAGCCATGACCTGGTTCCGACCAAGCCATGTTGACTGGGCTTTAGTAGCTCATTCTCTTTCGAATGTAAGTAAAGCCCACTCCTACGAATCTTCTCCAAAGCATAAAGAGATGCAACAGATGCTGTTTTGCATTATCGTTTCCCACCATGCAACGCCCCAAACCATCCAGAAGCGGTGATTCTATCAAAACATTGGGTGCTCCAGATGTGATTTCCTTCCCAATGAAGGAACTAAATGCTTTGTTAAGTGCCTTCATTCGGTATGTCCCTGAGTTTCAAGTTGCCTATTGGTTTAATTTTCCATCCCACGCTGATCTGTGTGTCTGCATTGATCCAACAAGACCCAATGTAAGTCAGTCTGAGGAAGGGTCTCGACCCAAATCATCACCTATCCATGGTCTCCAGAGATGCTGCCTGGCTTACTGATTTACTCCCGCATTTTGTATCCTTGTGTCAATGTAATCTTGAGGAACCTCATCTTCCATTTGGGGACATTTCCATCTGCCAGTCACATTACCAAATTCAATGATTTCAGGTAAATAGTTTTCTCTGTGTCAGAATGGAGCAGTCCTTGACATTTTTTCCTCTCTCCATGGACACTGCCTGGTCTGCTGGGCATCTCCAACGTTCTCCTTCTGCTTTTAATTTTATGCAACAGTTGTGAGCTGAATTTCACCAGCTTTTGCAAGCCCCTTTGTTATCTACCTGCCCTCATTAATCCATCAACTGACGGGCTGTGTAAACAGCGTATCGCCATGGTAACCCTTACCTCCCCTTTCAGATAAATTCCTTTATTTACTCTATCTATCCCTCGCCACCCTTTAACTTTCTTTAACACTTCTCCATTACTGACAAAGGGTCCCAATCTGAAACATTAACATTGTTTCTCTTTCTGCCATAGTTGCCTGAACTGCAGAACATTTGTTCCTTTTCTATCGTCATTCTTATGAATACTGCCTAACTCAGGTGTGTCGAGCGGCATTCCTCTTTTCCCTCGATATATCCCCCAAGTCAGCCCCAGGATTCACACATGCAGCACCTGAAGTTGAATTTGAACAAACACCAGGAGAAGAAAGCAACCTGCTCCACAGACACTGTTTGATATTCCTGCCCGGATGTATACCAGGATGTGCCAAGGTGCTAGATCAGTGCAATTTTGTTTTGTCCTTTATCACTAAGGCCAAGGATACAAAGCCTTGATCTTGAATTTGTGGATAAAAGGCACATTTTTAATTGCTTGTTTGCAATATCATCTCTTTAATTTAGTTGCTGCTTTGACTATAACGGGTTATTTTCTCTGCGAGACTTAGGCCTGGCAACAATGTCTTTCTGCAGAAAGAGCAAGTCTGAGGTGATTGCAGTAATTTCAACCACAGATGGAGGTTTTGCACCGAATTGCAAATTTAGTTCACAGGACAACGTGTTTCTGTGCTTCTCACAAAATTTCATCCAAGAAATGGGCTGTGTGACAGTCTCAGCTTCTGTGCAGTGGCTGGGAACATGGTAATATTTTGGCTTTATTTTTCATACAGCAGGACAAAATATCAATCTCGCAGCAGGTTAGATAGTAACTTTTCCAACAACTCATGAGACCGAAAGCCGGGAGTGACTTTCAGGATTAGGTAGCCACATTTATACAGGACAAGTCACTGATGCAAACCAACACAGATCCAGGGTCCAATCCAGCAAAAATAAATGATGGCCTGTGGATGTCAAGTCTTAGGCATCTGGTCTTGACCTCCTCAAAGTACCAGAGGAGGTGGAAGCTCTGGCATAAACTCTTGAAAAACCTCCTGCAGCAACTCAATAAAGGGCAAGCTGATGAGAAAATGAACTGATACAACCCTATGAGCTTTTTGCAGCATAGGAATGGCCTCGCCCAATACCAATCTTCAATGTGAAATACAGGATTTGAAAGGTTGGCATATTGAGACACTCAGGTCATCTTGGCTCTCTCACCACAGGCCTGCATCAATCCAAAACCCATCCCACGTCTCCATTCATTTTGCACAGCTCTGTATCAATCCCATACTGATCCCACAACCCCGGATCAATCCCCAAACTAATCACACTGCCCTCCTCTCTCCATAAACCCCTGTATAAATCCCAAATTAATCCCAATGCCCCATTCTCTCCTCTCTCCCTGTATCAATCAGCAAACAGTTAAAAGCCCAATTTAAAATAATTGTATTAAAAAAAATGTGTGCGCTTATGCAGTTCCTAATTATTCACAGTCTGTAGATATGAAATAAAGAGTTCACTTATTTTGTGCCGCTCCCATTGCATCATGCAGCTCAAGTTTATAATGCAATAGATATTATCATCATTCAAAAATGAAGTGTGCTTACCTATTACCACACAGTCTGTTTGAAGTTTCCAATGCTTTAGTAAATAATGAACTGAACTTTGTACTTCACTGCCGTTGGCACGGTCCCCAGTACAAGCGGAAAGCAGCTGCCTGTAGTCTTTACTGGAGAGTAGAAAGGTATCCATGTCTCCCTGCCCTCTCAACCCCCATTTATGTGAGTCATTTAAATATATTCACATGGTCACAGCCTCGTACACAGTGAAGGCGTTTAAGCCTTTGAAAGACAAGTCACCAGAAAAAAAAATCCAACACTGATAACATGGAAAGGTGCCTGTTCACATTGCCCTCCTTTTCACCAAGAGTGCCGCTTTTCTCATGTTGGGAACTATTTCTGGATTCTAACACTCTAAATGACTCCACCTGAGGTTATAAACCGGATGCTAAAGGCAGCGAGCTGTTTGATCATGCCCACCCGACTGCGAAGTGCTCACAGACATTTTCCATGTGCTCGCTCGTTTGAGCAGATATCAGTAAAGAAGACTGGAAGACCTGTGTGATTTATCTGTTAGTTCAAGTGTTGCAGAGCTGATACTCAAGAGTGGTAAATTCGGAGTAGTTAACTCACCACCATTTCTGGTCAACCCAGACTCCTCTGGTCTTAATGGGGGGTTCCGACCCAAAACGTCACCCATCCTTTTTCAGCAGAGATGCTGCCTGACCCGCCGAGTTACTCTGGCACTTTGTGTCTGTCTTCCTTTAGGTCTTCATTGTTCAGTTAAAGATATTGTTTACTGAGCCCAAAGTCCCAGAAAGAATATCTGTAACCAGAGAATTAGCTAAAGAACAGTTTCAAAGCAGCCACTTGCTGCTTTGTTATTTATTGATTTAGTCGAACATCCTGAAAGCAAGCGACAGTTTCATCCATTCAAACTACCGGAAGTGATTTTCAGCTACAGGTTTCTTTTCAATCTCCTTGGGCAATGCTGTACAATAAATTCTACTGCTCCATTAGATTTATTTGGCAATTTGTTTGCATGAACATAACTGAATAAGTTCTCCTCAGGAACCTAAATATACTGCTGATAATTGTCAGTACAGACCCCACTTCATCCTTATGGTCCAACTTCCCACTCAAACTTTGGCAAAAAATGTCTCTCCTTTCCGTTTGTTTCTGGAGGTTTCTCGAAAATCGAAGGTAGACAAAAATGCTGGAGAAACTCAGCGGGTGAGGCAGCATCTATGGAGCGAAGTCTGAAGAAGGGTTTCGGCCCAAAACATTGCCTATTTCTTTCGCTCCATAGATGCTGCCTCACCCGCTGAGTTTCTCCAGCATTTTTGTCTACCAAAGAAATTCATATTCTAGTCAGTAATTTGAAAAACAGTCTTTGATTGTTCTTACACTTAAACGCTGCAACATAATTATTTATAGCCGCCTCTCTAGGTTGGCAGTATGCATATCTCCTATGCATATCTGACTTCCCTTGATGTCTGCAGATGAAGGGACTGCAGGTGCTGGAGTAACTCAGCGGGACAGGCAGCATCTCTGGAGAGAAGGAATGGGTGACCTTTCGGGTTGAGACCCTTCTTCAAATGCAAATTGGAGGAACACCATCTCATATTTCGCTTGGGCAACTTGCAGCCCAGTGGTATGAATATTGATTTCTCTCACTTTAGGTAGCCTCTGCATTATCCCTCCCCCACCCAAGGGGCACTAGCTTCTCATTTTCACCCTACAAACAGCTGCCTTTATCATCATTACTTTTTTGCATATCTTTCATTCATTGTTCTTTATCTCTCTACATCACCTCCCGGATTGTAAAATTGGGATGAAACATGGAGACGCCCAGTCCAAACGCAAAGATCAGAATGTTAAAGTCAAGGCAGGACCAGGCAGTTACGATGAGTTTACTGCTCTAAATTGGACATGGCGGGACACGTTCACACAGCAGCTTGGTAGCATTGTCCCTGCCTGGAGAACACAACTCCACAAGGAGCAGTTATTAAATCAATGCCAACTCTTCATTTCCGCTGCTCCGATGTCTCCCACCAAGTCAGGTGAATTAAATGTCAAAGGTCAAAGGTTCAAAGGTTGATTTATTGTCACATACACCTAGATGTAGTGAAATTCTTTTTGCCAATGCAGCACATAAAAAAGAATACAAACATAACAATAATAAATAGCTTTAACATAAAAACATCCCCCCACAATGGTTCCCATTATGGGGGAAGGCACAAAGTCCAGTCCCATCCCCAATGTCCACCCATAGTCAGGCCTATTGAGGCCTCCACAGTTGCCTCTACGGAGGCCCGATGTTCCAGGCCGTCCTCGCCGGGTGATGATGTTCCGGCGTCGGGAGAGTCCTCTCAGCGGCATGGGAACCCTGGAACGTCCGCCTCCCTACTCGAGACCGTGGCTTCCGGAGCCGACAAGGCCGCGCCGAATGGAGCTCAACTGGCGATCTCGTCGCGAGATCCCAGGCTCCCGATGTAAAGTTCAGCGCCGCCGCCCGCAGCTCCGCGATGTTTTTAACGCCGGTCCCAGCTCACCGGAGTTTCAGCGCGGCGACCCAGGCAAGGCACCGCCCCGCCCCGCAATGGCGCTCCAGCGCTGCACCGCCGTCCTCAGACCCGCAGCTCCGCAGCCGCCGCCGATGCCGGTGCCGCCGATGCCGAGGCTCCGGGCGGTCCCCTCGCTCCTCGGACCCGCAGCTCCACCGCCGCCGATGCCGATGCCGAGGCTCCGGGCGGTCCCCTCAGGAAATGCCGCTCCAGGCCCGCTGGTAGGCCGCGAGGACGGGTTGAAAGTGCAGCCCGGAGAAAAGCTGCATCTCCGACCAGGTAGGGACCCTGAAAATTCGTTTCCCCCTTCCCTTCCCCCACACATAAAAAAGCTAGCACTCCTTAAAAACAAAACACTAAACTAACTAAAAATAAGAAAAAAGAAATGAAAAACAGACAGCTGCAGGCTAGGCAGCCATACCCCCTACAGGTCGGCGCCAACGTGATTTTGTCTTTCCCTGTCTGAGTTTATTGTATTTAGGTAAATGAGAATGTGATAATTTTAGGATACAGGTAACTGTATTTGCTGGTTTACAAAAAAAAAGAGAAAGTTCTGGACTAACTCAGCAAGTCAGGCGGCATCTCTGGAGAACATGGATAGGTGGTGTTTTGGGTCGGGTCCCTTCCTTGGTCTGAAGATGTTTAATGTCCCTGAAAAGGCGTCCCAACTCAAAATGTAATCTATCCATGTTCTCCAGAGATGCTGCCAGGCATGCTGAATAACTCCAACACTTGTGTAATATGTTACTTGTTTCTCTCTGTCACTTTCTTCAATTACTTCCCATCACTAAAACTTCCCTCTGAAAATCTTAGCAAGTGTCCTCTGGGAGAACTTCTCCCCGTTACGATGACATGCCTTTAACTTTGACCAAGTACATCGCCTTCGTTCGCTGGCTACCCGAACACTGCTCTTCGCGCTTGCATTTGCGCGGTTCCCCCAGGAGGTGGCAGCCCCGAGCCCCCCACATCTGCTACACGGGGTGCCGCAGGAAACAACGTTACTTTGCCTTGATTGTCGATATATATATATATACACACAGGATATTCAATATTTCCTCATTAAACGGAAACCATTAGCAAATTAAGTGCATTTAATCTTTTGCTTTCAAATGCTACGTTCCTTATGCACCCTTGAAATGACAATACGCTTAATTAATTTGCAACTTTCAAAACTTAATCACAAGTCGTTCTTGCAGAATATCCACTCACTGCCTGGCTGACTTGTTTGCCACCGGCCTAATTAAAAGTCAGGAAACGAATCCGAACATTATTTCGTCTAAAGTTCCTATTAGAAGAAGCGGATCAATTGTTTTACTGGTGATTTAGGCCGAGGAAGGAGCCGTGCAAGGAAGAGCGAGTCTGCCTCCCGTGTAAAAAGCCTTTACCTGCTTGAAAGCCTGACTGCATCCGAGCTAAGTCTGCATCCAGTGTAGTGATGCAGAGACCTCTCCTATGTGCAACTAATAACGTCTCAGGTTTACTCAGGGAAGAGGCGAAATTGCTCTTGAGACGGACGCGAGAACCGGGCACTAACGAACGGCCAGAGAAACTCAGCAGGTGCAGCAGCATCTATGGAGCGAGGGAAATAGGCAACGTTTCGGGCCGAAACGTTGCCTATTTCCTTCGCTCCATAGATGCTGCTGCACCCGCTGAGTTTCTCCAGCATTTTTGTGTACCTTCGATTTTCCAGCATCTGCAGTTCATTCTTGAACAGTAACGAACGGCCAATCCATTTCACAACTCGTAGACGCAAAATGCTGGAGGAACTCAGCGGGTCAGGCAGCATCTCTAGAGAGAAGGAACGGGTGACGCCTGTCCCACTGGGTTATACCAGCATTTTGTGTCTATTTTCGGTGTAAACCAAAAACCAGCATCTGCAGTTCGTTCGTAACCATTACACAACTCGCCAGATTTCATTTTCTGTCTTGGGCAGAATTGAAAATCAGTTCTCGTGAAATGTCTAATTAAAAATTAGACCAAAACATAACATGTATCATCGAATGTCAACTATGGGGCAGCGAGCAGAGTTTGCACTCAATGTATTGCAGCGGGACGAGTTTGACTGGATCAGAACAAGTGTGAATTTGGCATTATTTTGCAATCTTACTCCTGCCGCTCCTCGTGTACAAGCACCAATCTGCAACTTCCCCATCGAACATCGCTTTTCTTTTCAAGCTCCCGTAGCAGCAGCTCCTGGTCAACCAGGGACGAGAAGAACACGTGTAGGAAGGAGCTGCAGATGCTGGTTTAACCCGAAGGTGGACGCAACATGCTGGAGTTACTCAGCTGGTCAAGCAGCATCTCTGGAGAGAAGGAATGGGAGAGACCCTACTTCAGACTGAGAGTCAGGGGAGGGAGACACAGAGATAAGGAAGTGTAAAGGTGTGAAAACGAGACATTTAAAGGGGATGGTCGAGACCCTTCATAGCTGGTTGTAAGTGACCCGATTTCCCAATGCTACATATTAGTTTCATAAAGTCTCATGTTCTCATTTATGTCCGATCTTCTGGGGCGGTTCAATCTTGCCGGCGGTGTGCCAGCAGTTCCTCAGTTCCTTGGCCAAGTAGCCCATTTTCCAGAACAGATCAAAGGAGGACACAACATGATGTCTCCAAACAACCTTCATCAAACCATGTTCTTTGAGTGATTAGACACTGGGACTTTTCTTCTCCTGACTCCGGATGCTGGGTCCCGTGGCATCCACGTTGTTCCAGGTCAGCTTTCTACCACAGTCTGGGGCAAAATGCTGAAGTCATTCCGCCTGACACAAAGTGATCAGTTTGAAGAGGGACACGAAACATCACTCTCCATGTTCTCCAGAGATGCTGCCTGACTCGCTGAGTTACTCCAGTATTCTGTGCCTTAATTTGCTTGCTATTCGTTTTCTTTAACAAGCCTATTGTTACTTTTACTTACCCGAGCTCCATTTATTTTACTTCTATACGGGATAAAAAATAAGGTACTAAGGGGAGAGGGGTAGGTATGAATTATTAGCTCATTTCCGTATTGCTAACATCTATAACTCTGAAATATTGTGTTATTGGTTATGACTTTATGGAGGTTTCAGATTGAAACCCTCCATCCGAACTAAGAATGGAAATGCAAGATAAAGATTAAAGAGAAGGAGAGTGGTGAGATGGCAGCCAGTGGGTGATTGGTGGACTGAGGAGGGGAGAGGGATGAGAGGCAGAGAGAGCCAGTAGAGAAGGAGTTGAGTTGGAAGACTGAGGCAGATGAATAAAATAAAGTCAGATGGGGCCAGGTGAGAGGAAGGGTGAAGGTGGAGAGAGAGAGAGCTGCCAGAGGCTGATAAGTGGGAACACAAATGTGACCAAGTTTCAAGAACCAATTTGAATTTTGCAATTAAAGTAGTCTCAGTTTTAGGGGAGGGAGATGCAGATTTCCTTTACCTTTTACACTTCGTCACCTATTTCTAATTTTGTACCTCGGTCGGTACACGAGACAATAATAAACAAGACTAAAACTAAACTAAAATAATTTTAATTCTACAACTCACCCACTCCCTTCTAACCCCCATATCCTTTTTTTGGGTTGCCCTGCTAGAGAAAATTGTTTCTATCAATTTCTTTAATGGTTACAAATATCAACCTTTAATATTCCTCGATTAATTTATGACTAGTTTGTGCGACCTAACTTTGTTTTAAGTGACCACTTTTGGTGCAAGGAGCAGCTTGGCGATCGTGTGCTCCACTTCATCCCAAGCCAACACATCCTTTCTGCTGCCCGGAACCCAGCAGTGATTGCAATACTCACAGCGCAGTCTTACCAGAGCTTTATTTGACTGTAGCTTGACCTTTGCCCCTTTGTGTTGCAGCCGCCTTGAGTTAATGATCAACATTCCATTAGACTTTTTAATTACTTTTTTGTACCTAGGCTCCAACTAAGGGTCCTTAAACCTTTCTATATCAGCACCCTCAAACAAAGATGACTCATGGCCTCCTCAAGATGTTTGAGCTGGATGAGTTTCTCAGCCCCGTCCCAGCAAGTTTCTGAAACTAGTGGTAGCATTCCAATTTTTCAGTGAGGACCTTCGTTAATTGCACTAATAATGTAAGCAATCAATAGATATTTTAAGTTGTGTTTTGCCCTTATCTGTTGCAGTAGGTGGAGTAGCGGTAGAGCTGCTGCATTACCTCCCCAGAGACCCAGGTTCGATCCTGACTATGGGTGCGGTCTGTACGGAGTCTATACATTTTCCCCGTGACCGCGTGAGTTTTCTCTGGGATAGACACAAATGCTGGAGTAACTCAGCGGGACAGGCAACATCTCTGGATAGAAGGAATTTTGACGTTTCGGGACCAGACCCTACTTCAGACTGAGAGCCAGGGCAGAGGGAGACACAGTGATAAGGAACTATAAGGTGTGAACACGAGACATCAAAGAGGATGGAGATCAAGGAAAATGTAGAATAGAGAAGGTACACAAAATTGCTGGAGAAACTCAGCGGGTGCAGCAGCATCTATGGAGCGAAGGAAATAGGCGACGTTTCGGGCCGAAACCCTTCTTCAGACTCAGGAATAGATCCTTGTTAGCTGAGGGAAAGTGACAACAAAGCGGACAGAGATAACATTTAATCAGGGAGACAGTCAGACTGGGTGGAGAACTGGGAAGGGGGAGGCATGGAGAGAGAGGGGTTTCCTGAAGTTAGAGAAGTCAATATTCATATCGATGGGGTGTAAGCTGCACAAACAAAATATGAGGTGCTGTGATGATGATAACAGTGGAGGAAGCCCAGGACAGAAATGTCAGTATGGGAATGGGAGGGCGACTTAAAGTGTTTAGCAACCGGGAGATCTTCTTTAGAAGAAAGAATGACTAAAAAGGATTGAAGAGTTGTGAATTGTGAAGTCAGAGGAAGGAATATTGCTGGAGTGCAAGGGAAGAAATATTTGCGAGTCTAGGTGAGGCGTGGGGGTGGGGGGAGGGGGATAAAGAGGTTGGTATAGGTTACCTAAAATTGGAGAATCCAAGTCTGGCTATTGGAACCACAAGAAGAGGAATCACTTTTTGAAGACGGCAAATGGGAATATGTCCACCCCAAATTGAGCCTACCATTGGGAGAATGTTCAATCAGTTCAAATTTTGAGCTTTGGGAATAACTTTACCATTCAGGGAATCCAGGTTCAGCTTGCTGAGTAGGCTTCACTTCTGAAGCAAGCAAGCAAGGTTAGATGGCATTTGAAGAGCTCACAGCAATGTCTTAAAAGGGAATTTTCTAGTAAATGCCAAATGACCTTTAGGAATAGCTTCACATTTGGCTTTATTTGTGATGAAGCAGGGACCAGGGACGAGTTCAACTACATTGAAGAAATGTGAGGAACACCAGGAGTTACTAGAGCACACATGATTCAACTGTCTTCGTCAACTAAAATTGGTTTCCAACTAAAATTTGTTTCCCTCTAAAATACGTAAGGGACTTTAATCTATTAGAGGTAAATGATTAGTTTAGTTTAGAGACATAGCGTGGCCCTTCAGCCCAGCGAGTCTGTGGCAACCAGCGATCACCCATAGACTAGTTCTATCTTACACACTAGGGGCAATTTACAGAAGCCAATTAACCTACAAACCTGGACATTTTTGGAGTGTTGGAGGAAACCAGAGCACCCGGAGAAATCCCAGGCAGTTACAGTGGGAACGTACAAACTCCATATAGACAGCATCCATAGTTGTGATCGAACCTGGGTCTCTGGCACTGTAAGACAACAACTCTACCGCTGCGCCACCATGCCGCCCGATTTTCCAACTCTCCCTCTTCACTTAACCACCGGTTTAACCTCAATAAATTTGGAAAGATGGAACTGCCATGGACTGAGGGACTACGTGATATTGGTTTGACAAGACACATCATAATAACTACTTGTTGCTCATTGGTTAACAGTATTAACATCTATGAAGCAATGCTTAAGAAACATATACATTACTGAATAAATATATTCATCCTTTCTTATCACTGCCAGCAAAAATGTAAATGAGGCCATGGGATTCTGCACTAACATATATTAATACTCTTAGAATAATTAGAATAATACCTTTAGTAGCATTTAGCATTAAACAATAACAGCATACAGGGAACTGAATACACATTAATCTCACAGGTCTTAAATCAGTAAGCCATACATTATAGCGTTGCAACTATATGCTTTATTTATAAGAGAGTACACAAATTTTAGAAGCAAAATACCACAGATAAGGGACATCAAATTAAAACAGAACATGTTAGAAATACACAGCAGATCAGCCAATATCTGTGAAGAGAGAAATGTTGTGTAAGAAGGAACTGCAGATACTGATAACTGAAGATAGACACAAACCAGGGGCCACAGTTTAAGAATAAGGAGTAAGCCATTTAGAACAGAGACGAGGAAACGCTTTTTCTCACGGAGAGTGGTGAGTGTGGAATTCTCTGCCTCAGAGGGGGGTGGAGGCAGGTTCTCTGGATGCTTTCAAGAGAGAGCTAGATAGGGCTCTTAAAAATAGCGGAGTTCAGGGGATATCTGGAGAAGACAGGAACGGGGTACTGATTGGGGATGATCAGCCGTGATCACATTGAATGGCGGTGCTGGTTCGAAGGGCCAAATGGCCTACTCCTGCACCTATTGTCTATTGTCTAAAATGCTGGAGTAACTCAGCATCTCTGCAGAGAAGGAATGGGTGACATTTCGGGTCGAGACCCTTCTTCAGATTGAAAGTCATGGGAAAGGGAAACGAGAGATATAGAAGATGATTTAAAGAGATAAAGAACAATGAATATGCAAAATAACAATAAAAATATTCAAAAAAGTAACGATGATAAAGGAAACAGGCCATTGTTAGCTCTTTGTTGAGAGAGAATGAGAAGCTGGTGCGACTTGGGTGTTTAGCAACCAGGAGATCAGGTAGGTTCAGGCGGACTGTGCGAAGGTGTTCAGCGAAACGATCGCCCAGTCTACATTTGTTCTCGCTGAGGTATACGAGTCCACATCTTGAACAATGGATACAGTAGATGAGGTTGGCAGAGGTGCAAGTGAACCTCAGCCAAACCTGCAAGGACTGTCGGGGTCCTAGACAGAGTCGAGGGAGGAGGTACGGGGACAGGTGTTGCACCTTCTTCGGTTGAGAGAAACGGTGTTAATGTTTTAATTTGTCGACCTTCCACTGGTAAACCATGATCAACTTGAAGCATTAACCCTGTTTCTCTGCTGCCAGACCCGTTGAGTAGTTCCTGCATTTTCCACTTTGTTCAGGGTTTGTTTAGATGTGACAGTTGGAGTTGACAGTTTGGCAGCCTTGAATAATTACTTCTGAGTCAGGGCAGTGGAGTTGGCAGTCCCGGTTTCCTCTGTCATGGTTAGATTATTGCTCAGATCCTGGCATAATAAACCTCAGCCTGACTCCAATTTGTCTTTATTGTCAGGATTGTAATATTTACATGCACATGCACAAGAAGCAACACATACTCTTTCATCTGTCCGCTTTATAACCCTTTGGATCTATTACAAGATTTAATAACGTTGAATCATAAGCACCTTTGCTTATGCAATCTTTGGACTAGCTGTTCTTTGGACTAGCAATCTTTGGACTAGCAATCTTTGGACTAGCTGCTACTGATAACGATTTTGCTGTCTCTGTTTGCACATTCTCTGAAAATATATAGAGTCACTTGACTAAGTGGGACCCGTTGGGTCCCATGGTCACGCGGGAGGGCTGGTCCCCCAACGCAATATTCCACCTCTCCACCAATTCCAATATTGCTGGCCAGTGGGAGGAGGGGGGGAGCTTTCTGGAGCGCTAGCATGGGTGTTGTGGGCTGAAGGGACTGGTTTCCAGAGGGCTAGTATGGACATTGTGGGCCAAATTAATTCTTGGGCTGGCAGCTCAGTCACTCAGGCCTGGTAGGCTGGCAGCTCGGTCACTCAGGCCTGGTAGGCTGGCAGCTCAGTCACTCAGGCCTGGTGGGCTGGCAGCTCAGTCACTCAGGCCTGGTGGGCTGGCAGGTCAGTCACTCAGGCCTGGTGGGCTGGCAGCTCAGAAACTGCCAGAAATTCTGCCCAAAACAGATGAGAGACTCTGCGAGAGAGAAGGGGGAGAGGAGGGAGAATCAACTTTAGACATTTTTCATCTGTTTCTGCAGATCACATCAATGAAGGAGGAAAGTCTATCTTGGCCTGGATCTCACAAGGAGCAAATGAAGGGAGGGAGAAAAATACTGGGCTGAGGTTTAATACTTTCAAGGGGAATACTTACTGATAGGCCAAAGGGACTCCAAGGCTAGTACAATCCTGATGGGCCGAAGGGGCTCTTTAAAAAAAATCTGAGTGAAATCTCAGTGAAAGGCATTTTCTCTGGACTCGCATCGCAGGGGACAGACTTCTGACCGACATACACTACAAACCAACTGACTCACATGGCTATCTGGACTACACGTCTTCCCACCCTGCCCCCTGTAAAGACTCCATCCCCTACTCCCAATTCCTCCGCCTACGCCACATCTGTTCCCAGGATGAGACGTTCCACACCAGGGCATCGGAAATGTCCTCGTTCTTCAGGGAACGGGGATTCCCCTCCGCCACCATAGATGAGGCTCGCACCAGGGTCTCATCCATACCCCGCAACACTGCTCTCTCTCCCCATCCCCGCACTCGCAACAAGGGCAGAGTCCCCCTAGTCCTCATCTTTCACCCAACCAGCCGGCAAATACAACAAATAATCCTCCGCCATTTCCGCCACCTCCAACGTGACCCCACCACTCGCCACATCTTCCCATCTCCCCCTCTGTCTGCCTTCCGCAAAGACCGCTCCCTCCGCAACTCCCTTGTCAATTCTTCCCTTCCCTCTCGTACCACCCCCCCCCCCCCGGGCACTTTCCGTTGGGCCGAAGGGGAGGGGGTGCAAGAAATGCAACACCTGTCCCTTCACCTCCCCCCTCGACTCCATTCAAGGACCCAAGCAGTCGTTCCAGGTGCGACAAAGATTCACCTGTATCTCCTCCAACCTAATCTACTGCATCCGCTGCTCTAGATGTCAGCTGATTTACATCGGGGAGACTAAGCGGAGGTTGGGCGATCGTTTCGCCGAACACCTCCGCTCAGTCCGCAATAACCTACCTGAACTCCCGGTGGCTCAGCACTTCAACTCCACCTCCCATTCCCAATCCGACCTCTCTGTCCTGGGTCTCCTCCATTGCCAGAGTGAGCAACACCGGAAATTGGAGGAACAGCACCTCATATTCCGCCTGGGTTGCTTGCGTACGGTGGCATGAACATTGAATTCTCCCAATTTTGCTAGCCCTTGCTGTCTCCTCCCCTTCCTTAACCCTCGAGCTGTCTCCTCCCACCCCCCCCCCCCCCCGCCCTCGGGCTCCTCCTCCTCCCTTTTTCCTTCCTTCTCCCCCCCACCCCCCATCAGTCTGAAGAAGGGTTTCGGCCCGAAACGTCGCCTATTTCCTTCGCTCCATAGATGCTGCTGCACCCGCTGAGTTTCTCCAGCATTTTTATGTACCTTCTCTGGACTTTTCCTGGCCTGGCACGGGCCTTTTGGGCCAAAATGCTCCCCCTGGGCTAATACGGGCATTTTGGGCAAAAGGGACGGGTTTCTCGGCTAATAGGGGCCTTGTGGGCCAAAATTAGTTGTTTCAGGCCAAACAACTCATTTCATTTCATTTCCAATTGCATTGCAGTTTCAAGCACAGGGCAGGCCGAATAGCTCATTACATTTTCATTTCACTTCCATTGCCATTGCAGTTTCAAGCACAGGGCAGGCCAAGCCAAACAGCTGATTGCATTTTCACTTATTTTCCATTGCCATTGCACTTTCAAGCACAGGGCAGGCTCAGGCCAAACAGCTGATTGCATTTTCACTTCACTTCCGTTGTCATTGCACTTTCAAGCACAGGGCAGGCTCAAGCCAAACAGCTGATTGCATTTTCACTTCATTTCCATTGCCATTGCACTTTCAAGCACAGGGCAGGTTCAAGCCAAGCAGCAGATTGCATTTTCACTTCATTTCCATTGCCATTGCAATTGCACTTTCAAGCACAGGGCATGCTCAAGCCAAATAGCTGATTGCATTTTCACTTCATTTCCATTGCCATTGCAGTTTCAAGCACAGGCAGGTCCAAGCCAAACAGCTCTTTACATTTTCACTTAATTTCCATTGCCATTGCAGTTTCAAACACAGGGCAGGCCAAACATTTCATTTTCATTAAGGGCTACCAAATCATTTATTCAAGGACATTGCATACTCGCAGTGTTCTGTAGTTTCCCAGCTCAGACAGAGAGTCGTGACCTCTCCCTCGCCATCTTGCAGACAGACTGAGCCACACCCAACTTCCAGGTTTTATAGTCCCTCCCCCTCCCTTCATGGCGGTGATTGACAGGAGAGAGAATCTCAAGATTTTTTAAACACTAATAGGTCTTTTATTTTTCATCGATGGGAAAAATCCTCAGGCCATGCGCAACGGAGGAGGACTCTAAGTAAGATGGCCCAAAAATCACAGCCATATGTGGTAGCGTTTTTTGTAAAATCAAAGCACAGTGCAAGCAGGAAGTGGTCAAGATGAGACTTTTAATTATATAGATAATCTTGTACAGCATGGAAACCGATCCTTTGACCCAATTCATCCATGCCAAGATGCCCATCTATACTAACCCTATTTGCCCAGGTTTGACCCATATTTGTCTAAACATTTCTTATCCATGTTTTAAAATATTGGAAGAAGAAAACACATACAAAAAAGCTTTGGGAAACTTCCAAACATACTGTTGTGTATTATAATTATTGTTGTGTAATTAACTAGTCTCTTTCATATTTTAGTTTAAAAAGGAACTGCAGATGCTGTTAAAATCGAAGGTAGACACAAAATAAGGGACCGAGAAGGGTCTCGACCCAAAACGTCGCCAATTCCTTCTCTTCGTAGATGCTGCCTCACCCTCTGAATTTCTCCAGCATTTTGTGTCTACCTAGTCTCTTACATATTTCCTTACAACATAAAAGGAGGTAATTTGACCCATCTATGCTGGCTCCCCACTTATTTTCCTACTTCCCTTTATATGCATATCCAGTGCCTAAGAAGAGTAAAGTGACATGCGACTGGTGGCACTCCTGTCTATGGCAATGAAGTGTTTTGAGAGGTTGATTATGACACATATAAACTACACCCACAACAATTTGTCTGCCTCCACAATAGATCACAAACCACCTCGCTTGTTCTCCAATCTGCACTGGACTACTTGGATAATGAGAACACACCACCAAGCCTTCACTGCTGGCAGTGAGAGGGTGCCACCCAGTCAGATCCTTCCTGTACCATCAGAGTCTTACTGCCAATGCACACTGCCCTCGGGATGGCTGCTAAGGAGAAGAGACGGTTGCCCACTAGTTTGCAGAGTGTGGAATTGTAAAGAGTGTCTGAAGAAGGATACATGGTTCTTTGTCATGGTTCATCTTGAACAGCTTCGTAACAGAAGACTCTCTGATTTACGGGCTGTTCCGAAGGACAAGTGTGGAGACAGATATCAAGTGCTGCTGGTAGTCCATCACTAGGTGACACTCATTGGACTCATATTTTGCTTGGGCAGCTTACAACCCAGTGGTATGAATATTGATTTCTCTAACTTCAAGTAACCCATGCATTCCCTCTCTCTCCACCCCCCCCCCCCCACCCAAGTCACACCAGCTTCTCATTCTCACCTAGCAAACAGCTAACAATGGCCTGCTTCTTTTATCATCACTTTTTGCATATCTTTCATTCATTTGTTCTGTATCACTCTACACCATCGTCTATATCTCGTTTCCCTTTCCCCTGACTCTCAGTCTGAAGAAGGATATTGACCAAAACATTACCCATTCCTCCTCTCCAGAGTTGCTGCCTGTCCTGCTGTCCGAGCAACCTGCCACAGCCCCGTCCATCACAGTCACTCCTATAGCCCCGTCCATTACACCTCCTCCCACAGCCCCGTTCATTACACACCCACCCACAGCCCCATCCATTGCAGACCCTTAGCCTCGTTCATTACACCTCCACCCACAGCCCTGTCCATTACACCCTATCCCACAGCCCCGTCCATTGCAACCCTGTCTATCACAGCCTTTCTCATCCGGCCATCACTGCCACTCCTACAGCAATGTCCCTCACATTGTCCTGTCCATTACAACCCTGTCCCACTGTCCTGTCCATTACAACCCTGTCCCACTGTCCTGTCCATTACAACCCTGTCCCACTGTCATGTCCATTACAACCCTGTCCCACTGTCCTGTCCATTACAACCCTGTCCCACTGTCCTGTCCATTACAACCCTGTCCCACTGTCCTGTCCATTACAACCTTGTCCCACTGTCCAGTCCATTACAACCCTGTCCCGCTGTCATGTCCATTACAACCCTGTCCCTTACATCCCATCCCATTGCTACAGCCCCACTCCAGGTTGTGCTCCCTGAACACAGACACAAAGTGCAGGAGCTACCCGCTACCCCGCTCTAGTCTGAAGTAGGGTCTCAACCAGAAACGTCACCTATTCCTCCTCTCCAGAGATGCTGCCTGTCCCGCTGAGTTACTCCAGCTTTTTGTGTCTATCTTCGGTTTAAACCAGCATCTGCAGTTCCTTCCTAAACATGAGATATTTTGGATTCTTTTCACCACTTTAAAGACCAAAATGTATTCTGATTAATCAATGCATCAGTTATGAACCCGAGCAATCAATTTTCCGGTCACTTCACTAATTCTGGGACTATGCTGCGTCTATGTTGAACATAGAACAGTATACCACAGAAATGTCCATATCCCTCCATTCCCTGTATATACATGTGCCTTTCCAAAAGCCTTAAATGCCACTTTCTTATCTGCCTCCACCACCACCCCCAGCAGTCGTTCCAGGCACATACCATCCTCTGTGTAAAAAAAATTGGCTTATACATCTCTTTTAATCTTTGCCCGTACATCTAAAAGCTATGCCCTCTAGTCTTTGACATTTCCACCCTGGGGAAAAAGGGCGATATTACAGTTCTATACAAAACAACAATGGTGACTTCATTTCAGAAATAAATAATCGGGTATGAACCACTTTGAAAAAAGCCTTATAAAATCACGAGTACCAAGCGATCACAGTGTGATAAATTTAGCTTTACATCTTGCACCATATGACATAAATAAAAACATTTGGAACTTTATGCAAAGAATTTTGGAAAATAATATTTTCGCTTAAATTTATCCTCATAAGATTTTTCAGTCATAAACTTACAAAGTTTAAAAGTGTTTGGTTTTTTGAATATTTTTACAATTCAGGATTTTCCTTATCGCTCCTTTCCGGGACATTTGCAAGATATCCATAAAAGCAATGTTACTAAAGCAGCAGCAGCAGCAAGCACTGGGCTTCCGCGCCTCTCCGAGCAACCTGCCACAGCCCTGTCCATTGCAACCCTATCTATCACAGCCTTTCTCATCCTTCCATCACTGCCACTCCTACAGCAATGGCCCTCACATCCCCTCACACTGTCCTGCCCATTACAACCCTGTCCCACTGTCCTGCCTATTACAACCCTGTCTCTCACATCCCGTCCCATTGCTACAGCCCCACTCCAGGCTGTGCTCCCTGAGTGCAGGAGCTACCCGCTACCCCGCTCTAGTCTGAAGTAGGATCTCGACCAGAAACGACACCCATTCCTTCTCTCCAAAGATGCTACCTGACCCGCTGAGTTACTCCAGCATTTTGTGTCTATCTTCTGCATCTGCAGTTCCTTCCTACATGCCCTGCCCTTTGTGCTCACCTGCCAATCATAGTGGGGCACCCCCGCCCCTTAGCCCCAGGACTCATCGCTATTGGCTGTGTCGTTCAGCGCCCCGCCCCTCGGACGGATGATTTGCATTCTCCGCCCCGCCCCGTCCAGCGCCCCGCCCCTCGGGCGGCTGATTTGCATTCTCCGCCCCGCCCCGTCCAGCGCCCCGCCCCTCGGGCGGCTGATTTGCATCCTCCGCCCCGCCCCTTGCAGCGGCCCATCGCCTCTACCCGAGCTGTCACTCTTTCTGGCCCCGCCCCCACACACAGCGCCTCCACTGCGACCCCTGCCGGCTCCCTGTGGAACTGCGGGCTACTGCACCTGGCCCCGCCCCCGGGCTGCCAGTCACCGCGGCCGCCCCACCTCTGTGCACTGAGTGAGTAAGTGAGTGGGTGAGAATCCCGGGCGGGCGCTTGGTCGGTCAGTGCGGTAGCGCAGAGCATGAGAAGCGCTGTGTGATACAGGCTATCGCCAGTGGCCCCTCCATCCCATCCAAGCAGGGGGGGAGTCCGATTGCGGGCCGGCGCATCGCAGCGGGCTGTCAGCTCGCCAGGTAACCCGGTGCGGGCGAGAGTGTGTGTCTCCTCCCCGGGCTGTGGGGTGCAGCATGCCCGCAGCGGGGCCCCCGCTCCAGCACCAGCCCACATCATGAGGAGCGCAGCGCTGCTGCTGCTGGCTGCGCAATGGCTATGGACCGCGGCGCTGGCGGCGGCGGCGACGAGCCACGACTCGGAGTCGTTGCCCGCGGCGGAGACGGACGCGGTGATCGAGGTGGTTCAGTATCGGCACAGTCGGGACGGCATGGTGGCGAACAACAGTACCCTCCGCCTCCAGGGCCACTTCGCCGGGGCCGGCATGAGAGTGGCAGCCGAGGGCAAGCTCCTGCAGGTAAATAAGAGGCGGCACTTTGTAGCAGAGAACGTGGTGCAGGTAACAGAGGCACAGAGGAAGAACCGCGGATAAAGTGAGATTCCCAGTGAAGAGGATGGGAAGAAAGTGGCAGAACGGGTGGAGAAGAGGCAGAGTAAATGTAATATTGAACAGCGTGACTCTAAAATACTGGCAATGTACTGTAGATTGGGCAGCATAGGACGAAGGCAAAATACAATGTTTCATCTCGCAGATCGTGCATTTGAACCTTTATGAAAGGATACGAAAGTGGGGTGGGGGTATAAAACTAAAAGAGCCAGTAGTTTTAATAGATTTAGAAGCAGAAACTGGACGTACATGTGCATAAATCTTTGAAACGGGCAGGGTGTGTTGTGGGGCTGGTTAATAAAACATATGGGATCATGGAATTCGTAAGGAGGGGAGGATAATACAAAAATAAATGAAATTAGGAGACGCAAGCGACCGCAGATGCTGGAATCTGGAGCAAACCGATACCCCGCTAGAAGAACTCGGCGGGTCGAGCAGCATCTGTGGAGGTGAAGGGCTATTTGACATTTCGTCGGGACTAGACCCGGCATCAGTGAGGTTACGTTGGGGAGTTTAGTCTGAAGAAGGGTCTCGACACGAAACGTCACTCATTCCTTCCCTTCAGAGATGCTGCCTGTCCCGCTGAGTTTACTCCAGCTGTTTGTGTCTATCTGAGGTTACGTTGAATGTATCCAAAAGAATAGTTGGGCCGTAGTTGCCGTATTGTATCCAACATCAGTCATCTATCCAGGAGGGATGCATTGGTCCTAGATGGGGTTTGAGATGAAGTGAGTAGGGATATGCAAGACGATGGCTGCTTTGGGTAGGACAAACAGTGGGATGCAAAACGCATTGGCAGATGGATCTAGGACCGTAGATTAAAAATATACAAAAACATATCTAATTTAGAACTATTTTACTCAGAGCAATTATGACCTGAAATTTACTGCCTTTAGGGTTATTAGAAACAAAATAATTAAGTGCCTTCAAAAGTAAATTCAATAGGCGCTTGAGAAAGAATAATTTGCAGCCATAACAATTTTGTGCTTTTTATGAAAATGCTACAGCTGAAAGGGGAGACTAAGAGAAAGAGAGTGCCTGGGAAAGAGCGAGACCAGGGGAGAGCTGCAATGAATGGGGAGAGAGCGCTGTGGGGACAAGGGGAGACTGGGGGAGAGCTGCAATGAATGGGGAGACTTAGGGGGATCTACATTGAAAGGAGACTGAGGGAGAGTGGAGGGTGAAGTCCAGAGCAAAGGAGTGCTGCAGGTGAATGGGAAGGCTGTGGAAATCTGTTTATGCCTAGTTGAATGTACTGTTACTTTAACTGGAGAGAAGTGCACACTGCATATGTGGAGTGCCTTGAATAGTGTTATTTATGCTTGATACTGACGATGACATTGGTGATACTTGTTCTCACTTGCTGTTGATGGTGTGTTGTAGCCACCATCTAATAAAGCAAATTCAGTGGGATTTCTATATTCCAAGCTCAAATGTGTGTGCCCATGTCTTGTCAGTGTCCGTGTGAGAGAGTGCATGCGTATGTGCGCTTGCATGCTGAATACAGGAGTCAGTTCGGCTTTGGTAGCCTGTGAATGAATAGTTCTTTGCTTGGCTTACACATGATACATACTCTGAACTGTGGATTTCTGGTGTCATCTGGAACTCAATGCCTTCATTATGTGGAAAACACTGCCTGATCGGTACACAAAGCAGATTTATGTAGGGTGACTCTTGGTGGTTGATTGGGAACAGTTGTCAATTTAGTGAAGTAGTTGTAGTTGTCATTCCATAAACTTGGATAGCAGTTACATGTGAGGAACTATAATTGTTGCCATTTAGCAGATGTTTCATCTGACCTTGGTCAATAAGTCTTTCATTCTTTCTGTAGAATGAGGTGATGAAATTTTAAGTAATTAGTTCTGTTGCGGATATGCTGCCCGCAGGCACCCATCTTCCTTATAATGAGTGCTTTCTTACTGATGTTTATTCATTGGGTCTGTCAGGGGTGAGATTTATTTTTGGATCATGGGTATTCTGATTACTTGCCGAGTTTTCCCTCTTGGGCCATTCTTTAACTCTTAATGCCTTATGTAATTCTTTGCTAGTCTAAATTAGATATCTTACTGTTTACCAGTGTAGGTAGTTGCATTACACTACAGGTAACTCTTAACACATGAACCATGGCACTTACAGTCAGTAGCCTCCCAGTGCGTCTGGGAATGTTGTGGGATATCTGTTTTGTCAGGTGATGCCATATTAGTGCTTTATGGACCAAGAACTGCTCAAAGACAATCAAGAGCTCTTCTTGGTTTGCAGAGACAATTGATACTTCAGTTGGGATCAACTAATTTACCACAGCCCTAGATGTAGACAGAAAGTTTAGTGCTTTGTGTGGTTCCATTACTGGACCATGGGTTGTTTGTACTCAGAGAACTCTGTCAAGCCTTTCATTTATACAGTTTAGTGACTGAAGATCCTTTATCCTACAGTTCTGGGTCATTCAGAAAGTATGGAAATGTGAATTGTTTATCAAAACAAGTTTTCGTTGGAAAATGAGCCCTTAATTATGCTATAAAGTGCACTGCAGAGAGGTAAGTCGTTAAATATCACCATGCCGTGTACTTTGAATCATTGGGCAGTGTTGTAAAAGGTAAATTGTCAGGACGGCGCTTTGAAATGCACTCTGTTGCAACTGCAGCAAATTCTATTTTGTTACATCCTCCAAGTTAGTTACTAACTCTGGTTGTATGGGGGAGTGTCAAGCACAACATTCAAACTAAACATACAGTATCTAACATTCAAAAAATTGTCCACAAACCATTTGGCTGAATTACTATTGCATCAACCACAGCAGATTAAGTGGTTATTTGGTTAAATCATTTGATGTTTATGGTGGTGAATGTGTGAACCTGAAAACACTGCACATAAAAATAATATATTTGTTGTGGAGCACTTTGAGATATTCTGCGGGTGTAAAGTCTTTGTCAAGTTTTTTATTCGGGGACCTGTGCACATTGGCAAATGATTGGCTGTAGTAGTCACTCCACAGGCTGAATACAGAAGATACATGACTACCCACCGCAATACACATTCATATCTTGTATATTTGAATACATTTTTAGAGTGGTGTACTGGTAGTTCGGTCGATCAACCACTGGTGTTTGGATTCTGTAAACCAGGTTCTTCTTCTTCTTGCATATGGCATGCGCAGCCTTAAGGTTAAAATCCCTCCCAAACCACCAGGATAAAATTCTGCAAGCATTAGAAATCTATTATGAAATGATTTTCAGCTGGTTAGGTTCAATCCAATTTCTAGTGGGTCTGAGCTTGCAATGCTAAACTGTCCATGTTTCCCACTACCCAGTAAACTGGCTGAGACCTTGAAAGGGCAGCTAGTATATGGACTCAAAAACTGTCAGCGGTGATGCGAAGTGTTGTGAGTAGCATGCTCTTCTGCGGCCAGGACAGATGCTATATTTGGATCTTATTCTGCATGAACTCGCCTGAGAATGCCAGGCGTTGGCATTAAATCACTGAAATAGGAAGAGATTCACTCCACATCCTTTACCCGAAAGAGCAAAACATAGTTGCTCTTGAACAGGGTCTGTTTTTTATTTTTGCATTGAGGATCCATACTTGTGAAACGTTACTTGTACAAGGAGTCGAGTTCTCAAAGCCTAAGTGATTTGAATTGCTCAGATAAAGATTGAAAGTTTACACCATTTATACGCACAATGCACCCTGATTGTAACTCGTTGAGGCAGCATGATAAATCGATGTGAGTTTCGTACACAAGCCCACATATGATCGTAGAGGGCTCTCCATCTCGCATTACCATCTTTGTAAAGAGTCGCATACAGTTGCAATATTTCATGCCGAGTACTTTTCAATTTTGTTTCATCCAAGTGGATGTTGATTTACAGCTTGCTCTCTTGAGAATGGAATTCTCTCATATCTGTGACATGATAATGTATAAACTGCACACTGTGCTGGACTTAACCATCTTTTTGAGGCACATCAGGCATTTTTGGGAATGTTAACATCTTTGAGAAAATGTGTCTTTTCTGTGTACAGTAAATATAACTCTAGTGGCTCTAGCAGGATTACTGCTGTGCTTTGCTGTGCATCTATCTGTGTACATTGTCTCTACATAGCCCCATGAGGCATGATTGTACCTTCCAGAAGCACGACACTTTGTTTCCTAACCCCTTTCTGTATCTGTTTGACTTTTTAAATGATTGTCAACACCAACTGATTAAAATTATAATCTGATGGAAACTCAAGCATTACTGTAAGAATTGGGAAAAGCTGCTTCCTCACTACTCCAGTTTCAATCCTCAACTCTGGTGTTGTCTGTGTGGAGTTTGCATGTTCCCGTGACTAGGTGGGATTCCTCTGGGTTCTCCAATTTCCTCCCATGTCGCAAAGTCCCAAAGATGTGTGCATTAGTCGCTTAATTAGCCCCGGTAGATTGTCTCTGGAATGCTGCCACAATTGAAAGTGGCTGATGAGAATGTGCACAGAATAAAATGGAATGGGTGTTCAGTGTAGCCTTGTGTCTGAAGAAACTGCTGATGCTGATTTACACCAAAGATAGGCACAAAATGCTGGAGTAACTCAGCGGGACAGGCAGCATTTCTGGAGAGAAGAAATGGGTGACGTTTTGGGTCGACACCCCAGAGATGTTGCCTGTCCGTCTGAGTTACTCCAGCATTTTGTGTCCATCGTCAGTGTAGTCTTGTTGTTTCACAGGACCTATTTCAGTGTGGCAACTCTGTATAATTCCATGACTCTAATTCCTTGTTTTGCTTCATGATGCAATGAACTATAAACTAATATTACCTGAAATGTAAAATGTACATTTTATGAAATGCAATGAAATCCTAATTTGCACAAATAGTTATTGTAAACACTGTGATAAAGATGGTTGTACTCATTCCATATACATTTTCTGTGCTTTGTTGGGAGTTTTCTCAAGGATGATGAAGGAACATTGGATAGGTGGTTAGGGTGCAGTATGTGGGCATGATGAGTGAGGTACTGTTTGTGGTGATGTGTGAGGTACATTGGAACTCGTCTGGAGGTTCTTGTTGCTAGAATTCATCAAGATGGTTTATGAAGGGGTAGAATGGTTGGGTGGGGGTAAGGTGGGGTGTGTTAGGGAAGAGGGGAGGGGGGGAAGAGCCATGCCAAATCACTCATGGCTTCTTTGGAACAAGCCACTTTGAGAACTGCGTTCTGAAGAAGGGCCTCGACCCGAAACGTCACCCATTCCTTCTCTCCAGAGATGCTGCCTCTCCCGCTGAGTTACTCCAGCTTTTTGCGTCTTCCTTCACATTGAGAACCTGTTTGATTTCTCAGGATTGGATCTCGTCAAGTGGGATTTCCCCCAAAAAAAGAGCTGGAGGATGCGGACAGTTGACGCTGAATAGTAGGAAATTGGAACCTATTGATAGATGGGAGATTGCTTGGAATTGTGTAAAGTGCCTTTTGCAAGGTTGGTGAACAGATTGGCCCGGGTTCTGCCTACCCAGTGGAACTTTGAGGAGATGTAGTGTTGATGCAGGTTGTATATCAGTTCAGTCCAAGCACAATCTGCCCAATGGGAGTTTGGTGTGGTTTATATCCAGTGCCCTCCATAATGTTTGGGACAAAGACTCATCATTTATTTATTTGCCTCAGTACTCCACATTTTGAGATTTGTAATAGAAAAAAAAATCACATGTGGTAAAAGTGCACTTTGTCAGATTTTAATAAAGGCCATTTTTATACATTTTGGTTTCAGCATATAAAAGGCATGCTCAATTGGGTTCAGATCAGGTGATTGACTTGGTCACTCAAGAATTTAGCTTTGAAAAACTCCTTTGTTGCTTTAGCAGTATGTTTGGGATCATTGTCTTGCTGTAGAATGAACTGACGGCCAATGAGTTTTGAGGCATTTGTTTGAACTTGAGCAGATAGGATGTGTCTTTACACTTCAGAATTCATTATCTTACTACCATCAACAGTTGTATCATCAATAAAGATAAGTGAGCCGGTACCTTTAGCAGCCATACATGCCCAGGCCATAACACTCCCACCACTGTGTTTCACAGATGAGGTGGTAAGCTTTGGATCTTGGGCAGTTACTTCTCTCCTCCATACTTTGCTCTTGTCATCACTCTGACATAAGTTAATCTTCATCTCATCTGACCACAAGACCTTTTTCCAGAACTGTGGTTGCTCTTTTAAGTACTTCTTGGCAAACTGTAAACTGGCCATTCAATTTTTTCGGCTAACCAGTGGTTTGCATCTTGCAGTGTAGCCTCTGTATTTCTGATCATGAAGTCTTCTGCGGACAGTGGTCAATGACAAATCCACACCTGACTCCTGAAGGTGCTTGGGGATTTTTCTTTATTATAGAGAAAATTCTTCTGTCATCAACTGTGGAGGTTTTCCTTGAGCTCACCAGTGCTCTCTTTCTTCTTAATGATGTTCCAAACAGTTGACTTTGGTAAGCCTAAGGTTTGGCTGATGTCTCTAAAAGTTTTATTTTCTTGTTTCTCAGACTCATAATGGCTTCTTTGACTTTCATTGGCACAGCTTTGGTCCTCATATTGATAAACAGCCATAAAAGTTTCCAAAGGTAATGGAAAGACTAGGTGCTAAGAGCTCTCTTATACCTGCATAAAGTAGGCAATTGAACACACCTTAGCAATTATAAACACCTGTGAAGTCATGTGTCCCAAACATTATGATGCCCTGAAATGGGGGAAACTATGTATAAACATGCTGTCATTTCTACATGGTGAAACCAAAATGTATAAAAATGACCTTTATTAAAATCTGACAATGTGCACTTTAACCACATGTGATTTTTTTTTCTATTACAAATCTCAAATTGTGGCGTCCAGAGGCAAATAAATAAATGATGGGTCTTTGTCCCAAACATTATGGAGGGCATTGTATTGGGGTTGATAGCAAGCTGTCGTGTGTTGTATATTGGATGAGCGTGAAGGGGACTTGCTCTTTAATTCTTTTGGAGATTAGTGAAAGGATAAACATTGTACATTGGATCAGTGAGAGCATAGACTATGTTAAATGGTGGGCCATTGAGACGGTGGTAGGGGTTATATATTGGTCTGGTGTATTTCAGGCCAGTGAGAGGAATGCTGATGAAAAAGCTGGCGACAAATTTGTATTTGTGACGGTGATGACAGTGACACTGAATGCTATTTTTCCACAAGAGAAGAGTAAATCTTGTATAATAATTGTATTCAATAAGTAGAGGCTGTATTTTCTTGACCGCTCTTAAATGTCTGTTTTGGACTGAATTGTTTTGACTAGACTGGTCACAGCTGGTAGGACAGAGAGAATCATTAAAGAGTTAAATTCTTCTGAATTTATCAATTCAAGTGCCTTGCTAATTTGTACTTAGTACAGTAAATGTCTTTGTGTCAGTGCCATCAATGTATACTGAGTTATTTGTTGCAAAGATTCCAATGTCTTGCCACTATTGGGTTAGTGAATAGCTTAACGTGATGTTTGATCTCCATCTAAAAGCAATGCTTTTGTTTCCACCCACACACCCCAAAAACGATACTTGGTTAAGGAGCAATTTATCTACATGGTGTTAACACTTCCACTACCAGGTATCTCCTTTGGTCACCATGCTAGCTAGCACTTGTCTTTGTGTTGGCAGAACCTCGAATGGAACAGGTGATGTTGTTGAAACAAGGAGTTGGTGTTTTAATTTGAAGTATTTTCGCGTCAATGGACAGTAGTTGGGCTCTTTATTCAATGGTTGTTCAAGCAGATCAGGATCAAAACCCTCCTGTATGAATGCCTGTAATTCATTTCCAGTGTAGGGGTTAACCCAGCCTGTTTCTTAAAAGAGCATTTATCTCTGGAAATCTGTTACTTTAATGGAATGCATTCGACAGAGCGGGAGCAGTGAAATTGATAGGGATCTGCTGTATTTTTTAATTCTTTTTAATCTTCATGGCTGACGAAATGAATACATTAAGTAGATGAAAGGCTGGGTTCTGACTGAGGAGGTGTTTATTGAGTAGAGAATTGTAGCCCTGCCCTGAGTACAGCTAAAACAAGCCAAATGCAAACATGAGAGATTTGTTTATCTGAGTACATCAAAGCATTTTCTTTACTCAGATCACCTGATAACTAGTCCTAAAGTCACACTGACTCTAATAAAGTTGAAGATAAAGAATTCTCTATCAATGCGCCACATCTTTGTAGCCTTGTCTACAGCGTGGAGCCTGACTTGGACAACAGTTTGAAACTCGTTAAATGTGTCTAAAAAGAGAATTTAAAGGATTTCCACCTGTGTAGCATATTAAGTTTAGCTTGTGTGCCGGTCATTCTGGGTTGTTAATGGGCCCCTGTTTGATTCTGACCAAGTCACCTTCGCTCCAGGTGCATGCATTGGCATGACACTAGAGCAATGGTAATGCTTTCTTTTTGCAAAAGCATTGACCCACATGATTTGATTTCCCATGCATGCACCAAATGTCATTCTTTCCATTTGATCCAGATACTGTGTCAGGGAGAGTTACGAGACAATTAAAAATGGTATTTCATGGACTACATATTCTGCTGTGATAGGGGAGTCTCGCCCCATTTCTGATCCTGCCTTTCCTTGGTGACCACTCACTTTTGGAGTCCGTGATCTTGACTGAGGTCAGCAATCTCGGTTGATATTTATGTTTCCAAGCCCAAAGGCACAGTCATACCACCACTCAGCTGAGATCTGTAAACAATGATCTCGAGAGCTCTCAAAATAAAGCCTTTTTGCTCTGTGTATGTGTGTGTGTGTGTACAAGATTATGCTAGCCAACATACTCTTTAACTGAGCCAACGTGTATTTCGGAGTTTGGTATTTTCTTCTTGCTGCCCCTTTACCTCCACTAGGTTTTAAAAATAGTTTTCTGATTCGTTTTCTATAACTTTTTTTTATTAGAAGGACGCAAAGTGCTGGAGTAACTCAGTGGGTTAAGCAGCATCTCTGGATAACATGGATAGGTGGTGTTTCAGGTCGGAACCCTTTCGACTGAGGAGAAAAGTAGGCATCCCTTGAAGAAATTTTGCAGAGGAGTAGTCAAAGTGTAGAAACAAGGAACTGCAGATGCAGGATTACTCAAAAGGACACACACTGCTGGAGTAACTGAATGTGTCAGGCAGCATTATGTTTTAATGCTGCTTTGTTCTCTATTGTTTAGCAATCTAGATGTACTTTCTGCCTTTGATTTACAAAGCAGTATCATTGATTAAAATTGGTTGAAGTTTATTGTGCGGTTGAGACTGATAGATTGACCTGCCACATACATTTAGAAGTCAAATGCATCTGCATTACCTTTGTGAAGCCAGCTAGTTGTCTGGAGTATTTGAGTGCACTATTTCCACAGGTTGAATTTCAGGTCTGTTTAACTGGACTGGTTTCAGCTGGTACAGCAAGATACAAAGAAGGGTCTCAACCCGAAAATCCACCAATTATTTTTCTTCAGAGATGCTGGCTGACCCGCTGAGTTACTTCAGCTTTTTGTGTCCATCTTCGCAGCAAGATATGGATGGTTACTATTGACCTCCGAACCTCCGACCAAGAGTATCTGCCAATCAACTCCCCTTCCACATCTGTATCAACCTATCACTTGCTACATAGAAACATAGAAAATAGGTGCAGGAGGAGGCCATTCGGCCCTTCGAGCCTGCACCGCCATTCAATATGATCATGGCTGATCATCCAACTCAGTATCCTGTACCTTCCTTCTCTACATACCCCCTGATCCCTTTAGCCACAAGAGCTACATCTAACTCCCTCTTAAATATAGCCAATGAACTGGCCTCAACTACCTTCTGTGGCAGAGAGTTCCAGAGACTCACCACTCTCTGTGTGAAAAATGTTTTTCTCATCTCGGTCCTAAAGGATTTCCCCTTTATCCTTAAACTGTGACCCCTTGTCCTGGACTTCCCCAACATTGGGAACAATCTTCCTGCATCTAGCCTGTCCAACCCCCTTAGAATTTTGTAAGTTTCTATAAGATCCCCCCTCAATCTTCTAAATTCTAGCGAGTACAAGCTGAATCTATCCAGTCTTTCTTCATATGAAAGACTGGATAGTCTTCATATGCCTGCATATGTGCATATGTCTTCATACGCACTACTACGACGGATCTTCTGCCGATGCTTGCAGGTATCGCACCTGCCAAGCTTCACAGAGAGTACTTCACCCACAGGCTAGTGTGCAAGGCACCATCGGATGCCAAACATCCCTTGCACCACCTCGCCCAGGACGCACAGCAACTGGGACCTCAATGCCTGTCATCTCGTCACCCCTTCTCCCATCACGCAGCGACCCTCTGTGGCTCTGGGGAGCATGTAGAACCAGCTGGGAACAGACTTAACGACCTCCGCCATTCACTGTTGCACCGAACACCACAGCCCCACCCGGCTCAGACCTGCCCCGCAAAGAGTGGTTCGTCCTGAACAGGCTCCGTACAGGGGTCTGCTGGTTCAACGCCAACATGCATCGCTAGGGGCTGCGTTCATCAGCAGCCTGCATGTGTGGAGCAGACCAGCAAACAGCGCGGCACGTCATTTTCGACTGTGTTGTCCTCCCTGGTGGAGGGGTAGACTTCACGGCCCTCGACAACAGCACATTGAACTGGCTACAACGCCTGGAGGGCGTCACATAACCTCTGCTGCCTCAAACGCATGAAGAAGACTTGCTAGACATCGTCTGTCTCCTACCTCTCTTCTATCTTGCCGCCCACTCCACCTCCCACCCCCCCCCCCCCCCCAACTCCAGTACAATCAATCTGAAGGTTCCTGATCTGAAACATCACCGATCCGTGTTCTTCAGAGATGCTGCCTGACCCACTGAATTATTCCAGCATCTGCAGTTCCTTGTGTCTGCTGAATCTTTATTCACTGTCTTCCTGTTCGTCCTGAATGTGAGTAAGAGACTGTGACAAGCTTCCTTGTGCAGACATTGAGGCAAGGTCTTAGCTACACAGTTCCTTGGTTGTTCAGCCTGAAGACTATGCATTAGGATGAGGAACTTCAGACTAAAGACCTTCACTGTTAAGGACATTGAATACAGGAGTTGGAATGCCATGTTACAACTGCACAAGTCATTGGTGAGACCACACCTGGGATATCACAGTCAGTTATGATCGCTCAGCTGTAGGAAGGATGTCACTAAGCTGGAAATGGTGCAGAAAAGATTCATAAGGATGTTACTAGGTCCAGAGGGCTTGAGTTACAGGGCAAGGCTGGACAGGCTGGGGCTTTTTTTCCTGGAGTGTGGGAGGCTGAGGGGTGACCACATCGAGGAATATAAAATTATGAAGAGGATAGATAAGTTGAATGGTCACTTTTTTTTGTCCAGGGTAGGGAAGCCTTAAACTAGAGGGCATAGGTTTAAGGAAAGAGGAGTAAGATTTAAAATGTACACGATGGGCAATGTTTTCACACTGAGTGTGGTGGGCACAGGGAACGAATGTAGAGGCGGGTGCAATTAAAATGTTTGAAAGTCTTTTGCTCAGGTACATGAATAGAAACGGTTCAGTGGGTTATAGAACAAATGCAGGCTCAGGTAGACAACAGTTGGCATGGAAGAGTGTAGGAAGGAACTGCAGATGCTGGTTTACACCGAAGATAGACACAAAATGCTGGAGTAGCTCAGCGGGACAGGCAGCATCTCTGGAGAGAAGGACGGGTGATGTTTTCGGTTGAGACAGAGAAGGAATGGGTTCTGTTTCAGGTCAAGACAGAAGGAATGGGTGACATTTCCCATTCCTTCTCTCCAGAGATGCTGCTTGTTACTCCAACATTTTGCGTCTATCTTCGGTTGGCACGGAGGAGTTGGGTTGAAGGGCCTGTTTCTGTGCTATAAAATTCTAAGACTATGACATCACCATAATCAAATAAAAAGTATGCAGGCATTGACTTGACAAAATAAAAGCAAGACTTCACCATGCAGTGCATCATCTAAACATATTTGCATATTTTATCAATTTCAATTTATGTAACCAACAATAAAATGTAATCAAACTGAATTGGAGAGAGAAGATTAAAGTGTTTGGTTTCTATTTGTCCAAAACACGTGCAAGGAGCAGACTAATCTGCTAGATACTTGGGGAAGGAGTTGTTAAACTGCAGGCAGGTTTGGGACAGTGTTGTTGACTTCTCTTTCAAGGCACCGGCGGGGAATGTGCCCAGGTTCTATTTTTGTTTGTAGGGAAATGCTGGGTCCCTCCATTACCAAAAGCAATAGTTCACCAGGCACTAACTTGAGTTGAATGAACGTCCCGAGACGTTGGGATCAATATACGTCAGAGTGATCCTTAAAAAGAACAAAGATCCACTCCTGCTTGGAAATCTTCTGTTATCAGATGTGGCTAAAAGATAGCTAAACATTGCAACTTACCTCAAAGGGAGCTTATTGTAACTGATTCATGGAGTCGAGCTGGATTTTTGTGAAGGAGGTTATTAATTTACAACCTTATTGTTTTATTATGGGTCTAAAGCGGTTGCTTATGCCAGTTTTGAATGATGCATTCTGCATTTTGGACACAACCTTCTCAATCTCACATGACTGCATTTGCTGAATTGCCGATATACCTTTTGCGTTGAGGGTAAGGACTGTGTTCCCAAGGGAAGCTGAATGACTGGCATCCGCTCTGAGCAATCAGGAAGGTCACAGGCAGTGGGGTAGGGTGCTGGATTCAGAGATCCTTTATGACAGATGTGTAGTATTTCCACAGACGTGAATACTTATTTAATCTGATTTTTATCTTATTTTGTCTGAAGAAGGGTCTCGATCCGAAACATCACCTTTCCTCCAGAGATGCGGCCTGACCCGTTGAGTTAATCCAGCTTTTCGTGCCTGACTTGGGTAAAATAACAGGTCTGTTACCATCTGTGGAAAAAGAAAAAAGAGTTAATGTTTCAAGTTGAAGACTGATATGAATCTTCCATCAGTCTGATGAATCAATCAGTAATTTGATTTTCATTTACTGGAAGATTGGATCAAGAAATTTGCAATTTAAAGTTATGGTAATAGAATTAAAGATGATGTTGGCAACATTTACTTTCAATCAAAGGGTAATATTATGTAGTAAATTCTCAAGATTCAAACATAGCATTTTTAAAAAGTATGGATAAATTCTGTTTTGAAGAATGCAACTCAATCTTAATTCAAAGTTATACTTGGGAAACTGGGAAGTCATAAGTAATGAGAGCAGAATTAAGCCATTCGGCCCATCAAGCCTACTTTCGTCATTCAATCATGGCAGATCTATCTCTTCCTCCTAATTCCATTCTCCTGCCTTCTCCCCATAATCATCGGCACCCGTACTAATCAAGAATCTATCTATCTCTACCTTGAAAATATCCATTGACTTGGCCTAGACAGCCTTCTGTGGCAAAGAATTCCACAGATTCACCACCCTTTGGAAAGTGTGGATCAATAAGATAAGGGCGTATCCCACTTTCACGACCTAATTCCCGACCTCTGCCGAGTTTACTCTTGACTCGTACTCGCAGCATGGTCGTGATGCTAGTCGTAGGTACTCGTGACATCGTTGGTCGGGGCGTTTTTCTAGCCTGATGAAAAATGTCCACGAGTAAAAAAGGTCATGAATTAGGTCGTGAAAGTGGGACAGATCCTATAGATTAACCAGTCACTTCAAAATGTTCACTAAATATGACTGCATCATTGTAAACCAGTCTAATATTGAGCTCTGAAAACCCCAAGAAAAAGATAAAGATTGAAAAAGCAAGACTCAAGGAAGAACGGCCAAGTTATATTGAGGTGCGCCAGAACTCTGAGAAAGGTGGACGGCAGATTGAAAAAACATTGTCCCTTTCTATATTAAGTTTCATTTGATGTATATCTCAGGATGTATTTGAGTATCAAATTAAAATATTTTATTGCCCAGCATTTAGAATTCAAAGGATGAGTTTTAATTTGTGACTGAATTGAACTTTATTCCTGAATTGAACCTCAGGACTTTATTCCTTGGAGCGCAGGAGGATGAAGTGTGAATTTATAGAGGTGTATAAGTTCAAGAGGGGAATTGATAGGGTCGATGCATAGTCTTTTACTCTGAGTAGGGGCATCAAGGACCAGAGGTCATGGGTTTAAGGTGAGAGGGGAAAGATTTAATAGGAATCTGTGGGGCAACTTTTTCACGTAGAGGGTGGTGGGTGTATGGAATGAGCTGCCTGAGGAGGTGGTTGTGGCAGGCACTATAACAACATTTAAAATACATTTGGACAGATACATGGATCGGAAAGGTTTAGAAGGATATGAGCCAAAAGCAGGTTGGTGGGACTTGTGTAGATGGGGCAGCATGGGTAAGTTGGGCTATAGGGCCTGTTTCCATGCTTTATGACTAACTGGCCTGAAAAGATATCCTCAAAATCTGTGTCAATGCAAGGTCAGAATGGCCTCCATCTGTCCTTTAATTGATGAAGACATGGTTTTCCTTTATCTGTCTTGTATTTGGAAGTGATGAGATTCAGATTTCTTACCATATGGTGTTCACTGAGTCTGCAGCTTTTTGCATTTGGAGTGATCCAGGATCTCCTTTCTTGATTAGTACCGTGATGTGAAGGGATTGTGATATGTAGAGACAATATTATTCGGATGGTTGTGAAAATTGTTAGATACTGAAGGGAATAGACTTCCTTTCGAAGATAATTTGAGAAACGTTTGGGGAATTATCCTGAGAGCGAGTGGAACAGTTTTCTTCTATGGAAATGTGTTTAGTGTTCTTATCTGACTGCCAAAATGCTTGGTTGCTGTAACTTGCTAGATTCCTTTGATGTGCAAAGTATATAAAACCCTCAAATTAAAACATTTTTTACAGCTATAAAATCTCAGATTTGAAGCAGATGGAATTGTACAATTGTAAACATTTTAGTTCACAGCGCACAAATAAGCAAACATGACCCGTGTCGGATGCCATAAAAAAACACCCTGTTGTCAGTAGGAATCTGGGTGATTGGTGGAGATTGAATGGAAAGGAAGTAATGTTGTCTTTGGAAATCAAGGACCAGAGGACATAGGTTAAAGGTGAAAGGGAAAAGATTTAATAGGAATCAGAGGGGTAATTTTTTCACACCAGGAGTGGTGGGTGTATGGAGCTAGCTGCCAGAGGAGGTAGTTGAGGCTGGGATCATCCCAACGTTTAAGGAACAGTTAGACAGGTAGATGGATAGGACAGGTTTGGAGGGATATGGACCAAACGCAGGACTAGTGTAGCTGGGACATGTTGGCCGGTGTGGGCAAGTTGGGCCGAAAGGCCTGTTTCCACACAGTATCACTCTATGACTCTAAGTGTTAGTGAGAAATGTAATACAGAGTGAATTAAATTGAAGACTGTGTGTCTCTGTAATCATATCTAAACTTAACTTTTCCCGGTTGTACAGGATTTCAAATTGTTGTTGTTTTGTCATTATTACCAGCATTTACTCGGCTATCGAAAGGGGAAAAAACATTTTTAAAAATTGAAGAGGAAATACATATCCAAAAAGACCTTTAGCATTTGATAAAGTCTACTGTAGTAGGCTGATCCAGAAGTTTAAGATGCATAGGATTACCACTGACTTAATCGTATAGATTCAGAATGTGCTTACTGATAAAAGACAGAGGGTTGTGGTGGAAGGACAATATTCAGGCTGGAGGACTGTGACCAGTGGAGTTCCTTGGGGATCTGTGCTGGGACCTCTGCTGTTTGTGATATATAAATAAATTACTTGGACAAATGTAGATGGGTTAGCTGGTAAGTTTGCAGATCACACCAAGATTGCTGGGGCCGTGGACTTTGAGGAAAGCTGTCAAATGTATATAGCGGCATTTACAGTGCTCTCCATAATGTTTGGGACAAAGACCCATCATTTTTTTTGCCTCTGTACTCTACAATTTGAGATTTGTAATAGAAAAAAATCACATGGGGTTAAAGTGCGCATTGTCAGATTTAATTAAAGGCCATTTTTATACATTTTGGTTTCACCATGTAGAAATTACAGCAGTGTTTATACATAGTCCCCCCCATTTCAGGGCACCATGATGTTTGGGACATATGGTTTCACAGGTTTTTTTAATTGCTCATGTGTGTTTAATTGCCTCCTTCACGCAGGTATGAGAGAGCTCTCAGCACCTAGTCTTTCCTCTAGTCTTTCCATCAATTTGGAAACTTTTATTGCTGTTTATCAACATGAGGACCAAAGTTGTGCCAATGAAAGTTAAAGAAGCCATGATGAGACTGAGAGACAAGAATAAAACTGTTACGAGACATCAGCCAAACCTTAGACTTACCAAAATCTACTGTTTGGAACATCATTAAGAAGAAAGAGAGCACTGGTGAGCTTATTAATCGGAAAGGGACTGACAGGTCAAGGAAAACCTACACAGCTGAATGCAAAATAATTCTCTCTATAATAAAGAAAAATTCACAAACAATGACCACTGTCCGCAGAAGACTTCATGAACAGAAATATAGAGGCTACACTGCAAGATGCAAACCACTAGTTAGCCACAAAAAAAGGATGGGCCGGTTACAGTTTGCCAAGAAGTACTTGAAAGAGCAACCACAGTTCTGAAAAATGGTCTTGTGGACAGATGAGACAAAGATTAACGTATCAGAGTGATGGCAAGAGCAGATGGAGGAGAGAAGGAACTGCCCAAGATCCAAAGCATACCACCTCATCTGTGAAACACGATGGTGGGGGTGTTATGGCATGGGCATATATGGCTTTTGAAGGTACTGGCTCACTTATCTTCATTGATGATACAACCGCTGATGGTAGTAGCATAATGAATTCTGAAGTGTATAGACACATCCTATCTGCTTGAGTTCAAACAAACGCCTAAAAACTCATTGGCTGGTGGTTCATTCTACAGCAAGACAATGATCCCAAACATACTGTTAAAGCAACAAAGGAGTATTTTAAAGCTAAAAAAATGTTCAATTCTTGAGTGGCCAAGTCATTCGCCGGATCTGAACCCAATTGAACATGCCTTTTATATGCTGAAGTGAAAACTGAAGGGGATGAGCCCCCAAAACAAGCATAAGCTAAAGATGGCTGCAATACAGGCCTGGCAGAGCATCACCAGAGAAGACACCCAGCAACTGGTGATGTCCATGAATCGCAGACTTCAAGCAGTCATTGCATGCAACGGATATACAACAAAACACTAAACATGACTACTTTCATTTACATGACATTGCTGTGTCCCAAAGATTATGGTGCCCTGAAATGGGGGGGACTATGTATAAGCACTGCTGTAATTTCTACATGGTGAAACCAAAATATATAAAAATGATCCATATTAAAATCTGACAATGTGCACTTTAATCACATGTGATTTTTCTTTTTTCTTTTACAAATCTCAAATTGTGGAGTACAGAGGCAAATAAATAAATGATGGGTCTTTGTCCCAAACATTATGGAGGGTACTGTAGATCAGCTACAGAAATGGGCAGAGAAACGGCAGATGGAGATTAATCTGAGCAGCAAGTGTGAGATGTTGCACTTTGGGAGGCCAAATATAAAGGGAAAATATACAATTAATGGCATGACCCTCAACAGCATTGATATACAGAGGGGTCTTGGGGTCCAAGTTCATAACTCCCTGAAAGTGGCAACATAAATTGATAGTGGTTAAAGAAATGACTATGATATGCTTGCTTTCATAGGTTGGGGCATTTGGTATAAGAGTCAGGAAGTCATGATACAGATTTATAGGACTTTGATTTGGAGTATTGCTTGCAATTCTGGTTGCCCTATAACAGGAAGGATGTGCAGCGGAGGTTTACTAGAATGATGCCTGGATTAGGGGGATTAGCTACAAGGAGAGTTTGGGCAGCCTTCGATTGCTTTCTGTGGAACATTGGAGGTTGAGGAGAGACCTGATAGAAGTATATAAAATTGTGAGGCATAGATAGGGTAGACAGTCATAACCTTTTTCCCAGAATGGAAAAATCAAATAATAGAGGGCATAGATTTGAGGTGAGAGGAGCAGAGTTCAAAGGAAATGTATGAAGCAACTTTTTTACACAGAGGGTAGTGAGTGCCCTGATTGCGTGCCGGGGTTGGTCATGATACATGATAATGATGTTAAAGAGAATTTTGGATCGGCATGTGGATAGGCAGAGAATGGAAGGCAAGATGATGTGCAGGTAGATAAGAGATGGTCTTGGCATTATGTTTCACTCAACCACAGGGCTGAAGTCCTGTGCTGTTCTCTGAGTAAATTTCTTTGCTCTTTTTGAAATGGTTGCTAGCTTCTGCATTGCAAGTTTGCAACCTTCCCAAGTTATTTCCTCATTAAATGCTTCTGCCTTGTCATGTAAATTGCTCGTTTCTAATCTTCCCGCCCAGTCTAGTTTCAGTAAAAACACTGAATCAAGCACTTGAAATAACTAATCTTTATTTTAACAAAAGCGCATTACAGTTCAACTACTGTACCTATCCCACCGCGGGTTCGATCCTCATATCTGCCTGTTCAAGCCCTCTAGGCCTCGCTCAGACAGACACTCCAGAAGTTCACACAGTCCCAAGCTCTCTCCCAGAAGATCGACACTGGACCTCGTAGTAGCGAACTTTTATATGTCCCAGGACCTCGAGGGGCCGAACCACATGGGGGTGGTCTCTTAATGATCCAATTACAGATATCCATTAACCCCATACATAACAGACATTTCCCTAACCCAATAATACAGCAGCTCAATATATTGTATTAAAACCGGACTTCACAAGTATGTAAGTAAGTTTATTGGCCAAGTATTCACATACAAGGAATGTGCCTTGGTGCTCCACCCACAAGTAAAAACATAACATACAGTGACAGTTATGAATGACTCAGAACACTAAACATTAATAATAATAATAAAACATGATAAAACACCATTGATCAAGCATGTGAACCAACAAAATACCAGATCAAAGGGAGGCTACAGATTTTTGGCAGTTGAGTAGAGCAACTACTCGTGGATAAAAACCAACTTAGCCAACTTAGAAACAATTACCCTGATCTGGCAGAAACCCAGACAAGGCTCAATACCTCATCCAATCAACACTCGGCAAAGTTGAACTCTGCAACATTATTTACAATTATTTACAAGGTGTATGTCTGGTTTGCAGCCATCCAATCCATTCTATGCAGTTTGCACCTAATTTTCAGGGTCTGCAGATGTTCTTATTCTTTTCTTGCAAATTGTATCTAGGCTTTCGACACACTGGCACCACTCCGCAGCTTGTCCCAGCTCTGCAGAGAGCAATTCCAAATTGACCAAATCTCCCAGCAGCCCTGAAGCTTTTACCCCATTTTAAAGTCCTGGCCTCTCCAATTTAGCCAGGATTAGCATTCACATCATTCGAATCGGTGGGGACCTCTTCCACATAGTGCTACATGCAAGCTTGATCTGTTACCTTGATTGATTCCTTCACCGCCTGTTAGACAGTTTGCCCTTTGTACATGTAGATGCAAAGAACTGCGGAGGCTGGGTAATGCGCAAAAGAACACAAGTAGGCAGGCAGCATCTCTGGATGGATGGTAATGTTTCGGGTTAGGACCATTCTTAAGGCAGAAAGAGAGCAAATCATCACCTATCCATGTTCTCCAGAGATGCTGCCTGACCTACTAAGTTACTACAACACTTTGTGTCCTGTTGCCCTTTGTGCATTCCTATAGCAAACGATTGGGTTGAATGAAGCTATCATCTCAGGCTGAAACCTTGACCTGTGACTATCCACTCCTGCAGTCTCTCTCACCCATCATAAACATCAGCTCAATCAAAACCTCGTTGCTCATATTCTGTTCCACACCAAATGTCCATTGCAGCCATTCTCGGAATCTAAGTTAACTCCTGGATATCGAAAGTATCAAATTAAAATATTCTTCAGTACCTAAATATCCCTCTGACGTTGCTCGATGCAAACTGTTTGACCCACTACTGCCCACCTACTGCTCCGTGGCCTGTTCTGTCTTCCTCCGACTTCATCTTGTGTATTTGTGCTTGTTCCCCTATTCCCCGATGTCCCAATATTGTGAAGTGTCATGGTGAGAGATGCTGTTTAAATTCAACTATGCTTTTCCTTCTAAGTTTGTTTGTGCCTCTTCTTCTTGCGTATGGCATGCACAGCCTAAAGTTGTAAGACAACTTGTTCTGTTTGATCTTCTGTTTGTGCACGCCAGGTTGATTGCATTTGTTGAAACGGTGGACCACGTGAAGGTTGCAATCTCCCACCCCATGTATGTGCTAATCTTACACAAGATGAATACAGCAGATTTGCAGTACTTTACTTAAATTTATATGTATTCTGTGAATGAACATCTCTTTTTGCCTCATGACTGTGATCAGAAACCCTGAGCATCTGAACCACTGATTTATCATAAGATTGTTTCTGTGTCATGACACAGAGCATTGCTTGACTGTGTCCCCAATATTTAACATTTCTTGAATAAGAGGCTATCCTTTAGGAAAAGGTTTCTCATCACCATCATCTCTCAGTTGCACCATTCCTTATTTGTCATGCACTTTGTCACAGGCTCATTTGAAACATTGCTGACTACATCGTCCCATTCAGTTCTGTCACAGCAAATCCCATTCAGTTATTACATCTATGGCTTACTGACATATGCGGAGAGTGAATATTCAAATAGTGAAAGGCGTGTATAGAGTGAATGTGGAGAGGATGTTTCCATTAGCCTCAGAATAAAAGGATGCACCTTTTGAAAGGAGATGAGGAGGAATTTCTTTCGTCAGAGGGTGGTGAATCTGTAAAATTCATTGATGCAGATGGCTGTGGAGGTCTAGTCAATGGATATTTTTAAAGCGGCGATTGACAGATTCTTGATTCGTAAGGGTGTCGGGGGTATGGTAAAAAAAGGCGGGAGAATGGGTTGAGAGGGAAAGATAGATCAGCCATGATTGAATGGCGGAATAGACTTGATGGGCTGAATGACCTAATCCTGTTCCTAGAACTTATGAACATCTGTCATTCAGGGAGAAGATTAGATTTAAATTTCTATTTTTTATTTACATGCGGTTTTATTTTCTCAATTCTTCTCAAATTTGTGGCTATGTAACCATTATATTTGCCGATCTCGGTTCTCCACCAATTTTGGTATGTAGTGCGTCTTTTATTCTTTTACAATTAACAGCTGTGCTTTTATCTTTCTGGGTTCTAGGCTCCAGAATGTTCTCAGCAAACCTTTCCCTTTTATTGGCCACTCTTCCTTTTTAAGATTTTTCAAGCTTCTTTCTCATCAAGCTCTTGATGTGCTGATGAGTTGATGACTGATGTGCTCTCAAGAGGCACCTTGGAATATTGCACTATAATCCATAGATCTTCACTGATTACTGGATGGCAAAGTCAAGAAGTACATTATTGATCAATCTGACCTTGTTTACCCTGGGTACCCAGCCCCTTCCAAAAATCTTCATTCTTTTTCATGTTCCAATCTTCTTTAACTGTGCTGATTATACTCAAAGGACTGCATAGATCAAAGGCAACTCTTTTGCAAATTGCAAGCATGCAGTGCTCAGATAGAGAGGCTATCTGTGTTCCAGTCACATTAAATATAATCCAACCAGTACATAAGCCATTTACATGAGCATAACTGAATAACATCTATGCTCCAGGGCTTCTGCTTTTAACAAATCTTGTGCTTTTCATGGTTTGGGGCTGAACATCAAAAGGGGATTTGAATTTTTGGTCATTATTATTATTATCTGCTCTGGATCAAAGATTCCACATCTCTCCTGGTTGATCTTGAATGACAATAAGAAAGAAGTTGGCAATGCCATTGGTTCCATCAACTTTCTCCTGCTTTGCAGACTCTGCAGAATCTACCTCCGTGTGAATTCACGAGCCCTTTTATTGAAAAGGGTTCTGTCATGATTTTGCCTATTATCTTTCAATCTTTTCTTAACATGGACTGTTTTTTTGTTATCATTTACTACCTTGCAGGCTCCATGAAGAAGTGTGCACAGTAAGCAGTGAAGCACTTCAGTTTTCGGTTTATTTTGCCCCTGTCCTCGGTGGTGGGTAATCACTGTGTTCTGTGATGACCACATTGAATACCCTCAGTGGTTTCCGTGCAGCATGGTTTCGTATGGAGGCAACGTTGTGTGTGGGGTGGTAGGCTGTTTGTAGTTGCGCACTAACCCCGTGTAACAGACTAATAATGAGTCTGTTTGGATTATGTTTTCCTGTTCCTAAAATCCCCAGTCTTGGTTTCCTGCCATCTCTGAAAACCTGTTTATATTGAAAATTCCAACTTAATTCACATCTAGATGATCCAAATACAATCTTCAAATTTCAATGAAGTTACTATTTAAAGGATGACTGATCTTTGGCTTTGGTTGTTTATACCTGTTGCAAAATGATTTCCATTAACATGCATTTCCAATAATATATGTCCAGTTAGCCACAGAAGTCATCTGATCGACTGCTGCAGATGCTGAACACAGCATTATTTTCCAGGGTTGTTATAACTGGAGATTTTTGCATTGTGGTCATGGTTTGGTTTGGATATGGGCAATACTTGGTTTCTAACTGGAAGGCCGCAGTCAATATGAGAATGCAATATTCTTGCAGTGTTTTCATTTAAATTACATTCTCAATTTATACTTTCTGAATTGCATCACCGACACTTCAATTCAAAAATACGTAATTGAAAGCAAGGTGTTTTGTGATGCCCTGAAAGTAAAATGAATGGGGCACATAATTGATATTTTTCTCTCCAGTTACTGAATGTACAGGGGGGACTATTGGAGCAACCAGGTTCTACCCAGTGTCTTGCTTCAATTGGCAACATTTTGTCTCCAATTCAATCTCTGTGCAACATTTAGAGACCTGTTTGTGCAGCCTCTGAAAATCTTAAATTTTGAATCATTTAATTGAGCGCATGTGGTCAATGCAAGCATTGAGGGAGATTCACACTGGAACCTATGTCCAAAAGAAATGCCACGGCATGGATTTGGATGATAAAAGAAATTTGAGGAAGTGAAGGGATTTGGTGAGCTTCTGGAGAATATCCAAACATGTCACATATTCTGGAGAGGTTGGGAATGCAGAGTTTGTGGTCTGGGAGGTGCTTGAAGGGATGCAGGACATTGCAACTGTTGTTATGTAGATAAAGGTCATGATAGGTTTTGAAGACTAAAGCAAAGTGCAAAATGACGTCAACTGTGTCTTGCACGATTTGTTGATGACCACGAGTCAAGATGGAATCTGAGGTTAGATGATGAAATTTAAGGTTTAGGTAGTGCACGAGGAAAGCTGGAGGTAGATGTGGCTCATCCGTGATGGAGAGGAGTCAACAGAATGAAGTGGTGGATGCCATTTTCAGGGGTGTGAAGTTGCCCGACATGAAAATATAGATGAGGAAAGTGATCGGAGCTGGTGGGATCAAGGTAATACGCTTGGAATTCCACCACAGTAAACTTAAGGCTCAGAGTGGATGTACTACTAGTCTGGAGAACTTGCAGGTAAAGCATGCAGCGAGACTGTCTTTGGGCTTGACAATGGAAATGAGCCAGTGAAGGAGAATGATGAAATCCACGGTTGATTGTTGCAAAGAACAACATGTTGATAATTATGAAAGTGATGAGGCCATCTTTGTGCCAAAGAACACACATTTTCAGAGGCTGCACAAACAGGTCTCTAAATGTTGCACAGAGATTGAATTAGAGACAAAATGATGCCAATTGAAGCACAATACTGGGTAGAACCTGGTTGCTCCAATAGTCTCCTCTGTACATTCAGTAACTGGCGAGAAAAATATAAATTATGTGCCCCATTCATTTTCCTTTCAGGGCATCACAAAACACCTTGCGTTCAATGACGTATTTTTGAATTGTAGTCGGTGATGCAATTCAGAAAGTATAAATTGAGAATGTAATTTAAATGAAAACACTGCAAGAATATTGCATTCTCATATTGACTGCTGCCTTCCAGTTAGAAACCAAGTATTGCCCATAACTATTCGGCGACTGTGGGTTTGACATAACATGCCTTCTCCTGTCGTAGGTTGTCGCCAGGATGTTGCAGGTTGTCACCAGATGACGTTGGTTGTTGCTGGGTGCTGACTTTGGTGAATTCCATTGGCGACTACCTACGTCAACCGGCGACAGAATTGTCATCCATTGGCCTCCGTGGTCGTTGCTTGTCGTGGGTGGACGTAGATTGACTTTGGTTGTCGTAGGTTGTCGCCTGTGTGGTCGTAGGTGGACATCCTAATGGGTCGTCAGTTGTCGGTAGCTTGCCGTTGACTAGGTGGTAGGTTGTCGTAGCTTGTCGTAGACATTATCGTGGGGGGGGTCCAGTCACCGCTTTTTCGGCGACCTGCTGCGACTGTAACAGTCGCCGAAAAAATCCCCTATGTGGGACAGGCTCCAAAGCTCCTTTTTGTCAGGCAGTTTCTGCCATTTCATAGCTAGGCTCAGCATGGGAAAAGACTCCAGACCAAAGTAGATCGCTCCAGAGAGACTCTGCTACCATTCAGTACTCAGTGCCTCCACTGGTTTGGTCCCTTGCCTACCTTTCACTCTGACAGATTACATACTCCCTTGCCTTTGGTAGAACTCTGTGGCCTGGTTCTGTCAATATTGGAGCAATGCTGTGGGCTTGCCTTGTTACTGAAGTTATTCATTAACTTTGCAGTGTCATTTAGAGCTGGTTTTCAACACAAACACCATCAGCTATCTCAGCCCCTCCACAGCCCATAGTAATGTGGAAATAACACCGTCAGGGAACACGAGACGCCTGAATTATTTTAAGACCCTACCCTACCTCGAAAGGGCAAATTAGTTTTAAGCTGCCCCTCACACCCCTCCCCTCTGCCCTCCAGCATAACCGTGATACATCCACCTTCAGAAGCTGTGTACAATTTTGAACTCTCGTTACCCCAGCAGCACATGCCTCCATAAACCACCTCCTTCTCCAACTGTGGCAAAAAAAATCTGCTCCATCTTTGGCTTCATTATTCTTGCACTCTTTTACACACTCCCTCTTGCATGCTGTCCCCTGCATGTTGGCCCTCACTCACTTTCACTTGCACATATGCAGACTCTGCTCAAGAATCTGATGCCGGCTACTTCCTTTCTTGCCAAATCAAACAGAAGTTAATGTTTGCTCTCTAGATTCTGTACGAGGCTCAGAATTGGCAGCATTGTTGCCATGTGATGGTTGAGGCAGTAAATGCAGTACTGCTTTTAGGCCCTTATTTTGATGATCTTGACATTTGGGATTTCCAGGTTACTTTTTTTTAAACAAACTTTGGAGTGAATGGGAAACGGGCTGATCATCTGCTGTTGCTTGTCTGCTATCTAACATCACTTCAGGCATTGGAAATCCCATCCTTTCTGTTTCTCATCACTAAAATCCAATGTTAAAGTCGTCCGTGCATCCATTGCAAGGACATTGCGTGTGAAAACGTGCATATATTTCCAAAGAAAAAACAATAAAAAGGATTTGCGGAAACACTAGCTTTATCAGTTTGGACCGTCATTGCTGATTGACAGACGATAAACCTTCAGTCCAAGGTTGTAAGATATACTTCAGTCAGTCATAATCTGCTTTTCAAATGATTGTTGTTGATGTAGAAATGATTTGTATTATGGGTGGTTCTGGCTGAAGAGCTGCTCCCTGAATCATAGTGTTGTTTCTGTACCTCTAGAGGCACAGTGGACATAATAATAATAATTAATTGAATTTATATAAGGACTCAAAGTCGCTTTACAAGACAAGGCAAACAAAAAAACAAAAACAAAAACCAAAACCAAAACAATACAAAAGAAAAACAGAACACAAACAAGAACACAAGAGGCAATAGCAGACATGGTCTATAACTCCAAGAAAAGTGCACTGAGCAGTATACCAGAAACCACTACACGTGTTTCTTTGACCTCCCTGAAACCTTTGGCTCCATCAATCAGGAAGGATGGCGGAACATCCTCCTCATATTTCGATGCCCACTGAAATACTGTTCCATTTTATATTTGCTCTCTGATATTAACTGATTTGCAAACTTTGATATTAATTATGGGGCCCGCAACACAAATAATATCAAGTAGGGTCTCAAGCAGAAGTTAGGATGGTCAGTAAATGCCAACCTTGACAGCTATGCCCAACTGCTGCAAAATAAAGATGAACAATAAATGCCGCTGCATATATTGGCTCAATAGCTCCTCACAAGCGCTAAAAAACCGAGATTAATTATTTTATTGCATAATTCAGCATCGATTCTTTGTGTACAAAGTAAAGTGTGGCTGAAGCCCATTTATGTGTGAAACCTAGCCAAGATTTCACCATTGTTGTAAATATATATTGCATTGATTAAGATCTAATGGAAGAGCATGTGTTGTTATGATGCTATTAATGTGAGCACGTTTCGCCGAACACCTCCGCTCAGTCCGCAATAACCTACCTGACCTCCCGGTGGCTCAGCACTTCAACTCCCCCTCCCATTCCCAATCCGACCTCTCTGTCCTGGGTCTCCTCCATTGCCAGAGTGAGCAACAGCGGAAATTGGAGGAACAGCACCTCATATTCCGTCTGGGGACCTTGCGTCCTTATGGCATTAACATTGAATTCTCCCAATTTGGCTAGCCCTTGCTGTCTCCTCCCCTTCCTTAACCCTCTAGCTGTCTCCTCCCACCCTCCCATCCGCCCGCCCTCGGGCTCCTCCTCCTCCTCCCCTTTTCCTTCTTTCTTTCCCCCCCCCCACCCCCCATCAGTCTGAAGAAGGGTTTCGGCCCGAAACGTCACCTATTTCCTTCGCTCCATAGATGCTGCTGCACCCGCTGAGTTTCCCCAGCAATTTTGTGTACCTTCGATATTCCAGCATCTGCAGTTCCCTTTTAAACACTATACCATAATGTTGTGCAAATTTGGTGATGCAGGAAACAAAAAGACCAAGAAAACTAGTATCAATGTGTAAGAAGGAACTACAGATGCTGGTTTAAGCCAGAGATAGACACACAAACCGGGAGTAACTCAGCCGGACAGGCAGCATCTCTGGAGAGAAGGAATGGGTGACATTTCAGGTTGAGACTGCTTAGGGATAAGGGAAACGAGAGATATAGACGGTGATGTGGAGAGATAAAGAACAATGAATGAAAGATATGCAAAAAAGTAACAATGATAAAGGAAACAGGACATTGTAAGCTGTTTGTAAGGTGAAAATGAGATGCCAATGCGACTTGGGTGGGGGAGGGAGAGAGAATGCCGGGGCTACCTGAAGTGAGAGAAATCTATATTTTTACCACTGGACTGAGCTGCCCAAGCGAAATATGAGATGCTGTTCCTCCAATTTGAGTTTAGCCTCACTCTGACAATGGAGGAGACCGAGGACAGAAAGGTCTGTGTTGGAATGGGAAGGAGAATTAAAGTGTCCAGCAACTGGAAGATCAGGTAGGTTCAGGTGGGCTGAGCGAAGGTGTTTCGCGAAATGCTTGCCCAGTCTGCGTTTGGTCTCGCCGATGTACAAGAGTCCACATCTTGAACAATGGATGCAGTAGATGAGGTTGGAGGAGGTGCAAGTGAACCTCTGCCTAACCTTAAAGGACTGTCGGGGTCCCCGGATAGAGTCGAGGGAGGAGGTATAGCGACAGGCGTTGCATCTTCTGCGGTTGTAGGGGAAGGTACCTGTTTTCTCCCAGGTGAGACAACCATGAGACCCTATTTACAGTGGTTGTTCTGTTAAGCGACCCTTACTGTTAGCATGCATAATATCAGACTCCTGAAGCAAACAATATTACAAGCTCTATTGTGGGGCCGGGAATACCAGGCTGACGGGGAAAACAATTCATGTGTATTTTCAAAACATCCTGGACGAGATGCAACATTCCTAATGACTTGTTGGAATCCATAGCCCATGAGCGTTCAAAATGGAGAGGGAATATTTGGGATGGCATTGATCATTTTGAGCCCATGTGTTGGAAGCACATTGGAGTCCTGTGTCCATGGTGGAAGGAATGCACCACCTCTGTAACCATCCACTTACTTGTCAGACATCACCTACTCCATCTTTGACTGAGTCTGCGGCACCCAAATAGGCCTTGTCCAACTTGGGACCCACAGATCTAGAGTGGAAAATAAGTAAAACAATGATTTTTTCATTTGTGTTGGTATGCAAAATTTGGGTGTCATAATGTGTGGTATGATGTGTCATGATACACATTGTTTTAGTATACTAAAAGATGAGCATCTTTGTATTTGCTACTAGTTCACCTCAAAAAATTTGTCCTTGAAATTTTGATTGGAAATTCCTAAAAAACATTGCATTGCCAACTCCACTCACTCCTAGGAAGACTTACTAAATAAACCATACACTAAAAGAGATGGTGGGTAACACTAGTTTTTGTCTCGTGTCACTGAGCAGTGCTATGCAATGACTGATGATTAAGTGTCCATATTCCTCAGTGATGTATTTAGTCAGTCAAATCTCAAAACCTCTAACACAAATTGGATCAGGCTTATCTTGATGCCTCGTGCAGTCCCTTTGGAATTGGTTCTATGGATGATTTGTTTTATTCCTGAAAATGGTTGGAAACAAAGTGAAAGATGCAAAACAGAGAATTTGTGTGTTTTCTCTAGCCAAGTGGCTGGTCATCTTTGAGATGCAAAGCTTGCCATCACTAGAGGGAGAATAATTTGCATTTATAGCCTCAGAACATCACAATGTTCTGCACAGTCAGTTATTTGTTTTTGAGTAGTAAAGGGCCTGTCCCACTTTCCCAAGTCCTCTGCCGAGTTGAAAGGACCTTAAAAAAAAAATCAAGATTTTTGTGATCTACGAACTCCTCCTCCCGACTATCTTTTTACTTGTAGACTATTTTTGTCATGCTGGAAAAAACTTCCCGACTTACCCGATGTCCCAAGTACCTCCGGCTGGCATAACGAACCACTACGACATATCTACGGCCTCCTACAGACTCGCTATGGACATTCTCCGAGTTTGAATCAAGGGGAAAACTCAGGAGAATTCGTGAGTAACTCGGGAAAGTGGGACAGGCCCTTAACTGTTTAGGAGACTTTCTCCAGAGAATTTGCACAAAGCAGTGCCACAGATAAATGAAAGATAGATGCAAAATAATGGAGAAACTCAGCGGGACGGGCAGCATCTCTTGAGAGAAGGAATGAGTGACGTTTTGTGTCGCGACCCTTCGTCAGTCTGAGTTACTCCAGCAATTTAGTGTCTATTTTTGGTGTAAACCAGCATCTGCAGTTCCTTCACAATCAGATAAATGTTGTTGGTCCCATTTGCTGGTGTTGGTTGTGAAGTAGTGTTGGCCACGGCTGCTGCTACTCACTGATGACACCCACCTTTTCAATTCCCCAAATACATAGGCAGAGACATCCACCCAACAGGCTCCTGGGCCTCCATCATTCCATCTGCACTGCACTGAAGAATCAGCCCAAATGAGAAGATTCTGAAATGGAGACTGATTGCTTCATGTTCCAGCTCAGAATTCCCAGAGTCATCACGGCATCAATTCGGATAGGAATTAAACTCTGGTTCCCAGAGGAGAAAATATATTTAATGTCTGAAGTCCCAGAACGTTGCACTTGGAGAAGATGCAGTGACATAAATATTTAAATGTGTAATTAGTGCTTGTTATGGCTGGTGGCTTCCTTGGAAGCTTTTATGTGAATGTCATGCTGTTGAAGAACTATGATGTATTGCCATGTTGCAATGAAACAAAGCCAACAACTAACATCTTCAAAGAAATCTGTTGGAACGTTTTTCAGAATATCCATTACTCTAGTGTTAGTGTGGTGCTTAAGTTATATAGAACTACATACATTCATGGAATTGTTAGAGGCATATAGGATAGACAGTCAGTACTCTTTTCCCAGGATGGAGAAATCTAATACTCGAGGGCATAGCTTTAAAGTGAGAGGGGTAAAGGGGTCAAGGAGATGTATGGGGCAAGTTTTGTTGTTGTTGGTTTTTTTGTTGTTTTTTTGGGGGGGTTTTGCACAGAGGGTGGTGAGTGACTTAAACATGCTGCCAGGGATGGTGGTTAAGGCAGATTGGATAGTGACATTGAAGAGACTTTTGGATAGGCACATGGATATACAGGGAATGGAGGGACATTTGGTTATTAGCAAGCAGATGAGAATTGGACGGCATCATGTTCAACATAGAAATTGTGGACCAAAGGGCACTGTACTGGTCTATGAGTCGACAGTCCACCAATTTGACTGTCTCAAAGTAGGCTCTGCTGTGCTATCTGGCATGCAGCAACACGTCAGGGCAAGCAGGGATCCAGGTTTCCCTCTTCTGTTCCGCAGACGAGAATTACATCACTAAGTACATCCACATAGAGCATTGTTGGACTACTTAACAAGATAGCCCATGTAACTGAAAGACTAACAGTTTGGTTTGATGTACAGTTGTACTATAATCTCCACTTTAGTTCTCCTTCCCATTCCTACACAGACCTCTCTGTCCTCGGTCTGCTCCATTGTCAGAGTGAGGCTGAACGCAAATTGGAGGAACAGCATCTCATATTTTGCTTGGGCAGCTTACAGCCTAGTGGTATGAATATTGATTTTTCTCACTTCAGGTAGCCCTGGTTCCAACTCCAGAGGAGCACATCTGCCCGCGTCTGGTGTTTGGGATTTTCCTCCTTGGCTGGCTTAGTGCCAAAGTGAATTTGTGAGACTAGGTGCAAACTAGAGTGAGTTCAAGCTCTCTTGGTTCATTGTGAACTATCCAGTCAGTCAGAAGCTCGTCTTTCTGTATTGGAATGTGAATGTGAACCCAAAATAATTTTTACACACAGACACACACTTACATACAGACACACACTTACATACAGACACACACTTACATACAGACACACACTTATATACAGACACACACATATACAGATACAGATAGACACACACTTGTCTACAGACACACTTATAGACATGTAGGCATACACATGTATGCACACACATGTATAGAAGGGGGAGGGGGAGTTGCGTTGTGCAAAAAAGATTGGATGGTGGAGTGAGGAGGTATTCCATAGCACGTTTGGTTACTCTGACCTGTTCTTTGCTGCTGGCCTTGATATAAGTGCTTTCTCATTCTGGCAGTCTGGAATGCATTTAGTCTGCAGATAAAGCAGGAATCCTGGCACAGGGAATCTGACCTTCTATCTATCTCTCATTCAGTCCTTGCACTAAATTCCAGGAAGCACTGCCACCCTTTGGTTTAATCATTGGCCATTAACCAGGGAATTGACTCGCAGCAGTCCTGGTTTCACATTGAATTTACGAGTTTTGTAATTTAGTTGTTCACAGTTGAATGAAATCGGGTCACTTGTTCACACATTTGCTCCTCTAATGAAAAGCCGGTGTCTTTGAATAGTTTTGTTCATGTCGCACGCTTGATGTACCAGTCATCCGAAAGGGGAAGTATGTTTTCACTTCAGATGACTAGTCATCTCGCTGAAAATAAATTGACCCGATGTCTGACCATAGTAAAGTGATGTTGAACTGTGGGAATCCCAGGAGGCATATTAAACTTGTTTGGTAAATAATCATTGAACATCATGTCACAAACTGTTTCCTGATGCTTGAGTTTGGAAAAGCACCAGTTCGTGGAGTTTGAAGCCAAATGTACCAGATGGTTGCTCCGTCATTCCTGCTGTTCTGTTTATTCTCTCCCGATGGAAAGTTTATGTGTATTAATGCCAGCTGGGAAAAAGATTGAGATTAATGGTGATGCTTTCCCATTGAAAATTCCTGAAGTGGGGAGAACTCTTTGGTATGTAAAACTTTATCCCCAATGTGTTTCAAACCTCGTTCCTAACTTTTGAAGAGATGCACTAGTAAGAGAGCAAATACAATTCATGCAGTACAAGATTTTGCAGGTAAGAAACAAATAACCTAGCTGTCAATATCGGTTTGACGTTGTTTGAAGGAAACGTCAAATGGCATATCGTCGAGAGCCCTTCCTTGAATAGTTTAGTCGAACCTTTTAGCATTTACCTGGAGGTGGATAACATCAACATCAAATTTGATTTGCTGACCTCTCAGCACTCCACTAAAAGTGAACAAGTTCCTATGGCTGAGTCAAATGGACGTACAACCACTTGGGATCCAAGGCCATTTCAAGTACTTTCATGTAAATGTTTGGTTTTAATCTTTAAGGGCCATTGTGTAGGAGTTTATCACAAGATCTTTATTGAAAATAAATTATACCATTTCTTGAAAACGATTTGGCCATTATTCTAAACGCTGGGAAGAATGCACTGTATATGAGACATTGCCTTATCAATTGTTTTAATCTGTATTGCACTAGGTACATGAAGTTGGACAATCGATCACACTTCTGAGTAGTTCAGTTTGGTTCAAACCTTTAAGGGGACCTTGCATTCTCTATAGTCCAGAGTGCATCTTTTGCATTGGCAAGAGTGAGATATTTCAGCAAGCACAGCCCAGGGTTATAACTGAAAGTCCTTGCTATGGTATTTAATAGACTATGTGCTGTCGGGTGGATTCTCCTCTGAATGACTTTTTGGATAATCAAGTTGAGACAGGCCCTTCAAACCAATGATTGCTCTCGCTTATTGAAGAATCCATTACCTAATTTTTTTTTTTCCCTATCAGCTCTAATTTATGAAATGAAAGGAGCTAAATTTATGAGAGCAGAATTATCGAGAGTATTGTTCTTTCCGTTTTTTGAGCTTTCCATTTACTCCTGCGCTTTGTTCCTGCCAGGTTATTGGGAAATGTCAGCATAATTATGGGAACACTGTGTACGAGTGAAAGAATGGATGCGTTCCTGAAATAATTCCTGGTGTGTGGCACTGACCCGCAGTGATGTACCTGCCAAAAGTGGGATCATACCACCGCCGACTTATTTCTGAAACCAAGCGAGTTTCAGTCTTGTTGATGGTGGTGAATATCATTTTGCTCAGATGGCATGCACACAGTTTCACGTTGATTCAATAATGTCAGTGGGGCATAGAGGTAGTGGGAAAGAGCCTTTGTACTGTATCCCTTCAGTAATCCAGTTCTTGTTGCTCTCACTCATAGTTTTAACCAAAAAGATTTATAGCAGATACATGATTCTTATCAGAAATTGCATTGAACAAATGACCTTGGAGACTTCAAAATAGTAATTCCTTCATGTATGATGAGGGCTGTTGTAAATTTTTTTCAGACTGTTTTAATGTGGCTGCTCGGATATAAAGCTTGTCACTGCAGTAAGTGTTGGAGCCCAAGGCCATGTCATAAACCAAGGCTGTGCTGTAGAAGACAGTTAATTATCAAATTGGGTGGAATGTGTAGGATGGCTGCATATTTGTCAAATAGATCAAACATGGCTAAGACACAACTTGTATTGCTCAGCTATATTACTGTCCCGGCCTGAGGCAATGAACAGCCCAACATACTGCTCAGTTTCTGTCCTTTTACAGGATACGTTTTGAATCTTAAGCCGCCTTTTGTTTTATTTTCACCCTTCAGTCCTTCAAATAGTCAAGATTCCAGTTGCAATGTTTAGTGAGTAGACAAGAAAAGAATCTTCCTAGTTTTATCTACTTGAGGGAAAAACAGGATTTCTGATTGAAAATGAATTCTGCATGTTCAGTGGGATTACTGTTGGTACTTTGATCTTTTATGGTGGTTGCATTTGTTATGGTGAGGTTGAAAGGAGAAAAACTTGCCAGCGACCGCTTTAGCACAGTCAAGTCTGTGTTAAAAAGAGACCCTTTTGAATTTACTTTGCTCTTTGGTGCCAGTGCCCCCAGGCAACTAGACGGAGTAAGTGGCCATTTCTCCTGTACACGAGAAAGTCCAGTCCACCATTGGTAGGTCACCAGCACAAACTCTGTCCGTTTGTCTTGCCCTCAGGAATGCTGAGACCAGTTAAGGACATAAGCATTTAAGAAGGAGGAGCATAAATAGCCCATGTGGTGCCTTCAGACTGTTCCACGATTTAATAATTGTAGCTGATCTGATCTTGGTATAAACCACTTTCCTGCCTGTGTCTCACGTCTCTTGATTTCTCTGCAGGCCAAAATATCTTTCTCAGTATCTCAAAATATGTTCAGTAATTCAGCGTCCAAAGCTCTCTGAGGCAAAGCCCTCCAAAGATTCATGATTTTCCGAGGGCAAGAAAACAAAACAATCTCTGTATTCAACGAGCATCCCTTTATTCTAAAGCAATGTCTCTCTTATTCTCCATTCCCAAATGAGGGGGAATGTCCTCTCAACATTTGCCCTTTTACGTTTCAATAAGTTCATCTCCCATTCTTCTAAACGACTATGAGTTCAGCCTCAACAAACTTAACCTTAAGAAAGTCCACACTTCAGAAATCAGCCACAGGGTGACTACTTAATTGAATTATGATTTTCTGTCTGATGAATTGTCTCGACCCGAAACGCCACCTACTGCTTTTCGCCAGAGATGCTGCCTGAACTGCCTAGAGTTACTCCAGCATTTTGTGTCTGTCTTTTATGTTTTTCTGAATCTGCTACAACTTTCTTAATAATGGATTCCAGCATATTCCCCAATGTTTATGAACAAGAGACATATTTTCAGTCGCCCATCCTTCATGAGTTACATTTGCGATTTTCCAAGTTGCTGGGACCTTTCCAGACTCTAGAATATTTTGGATCACAATGACTGTATTAGTTATAGTTGCTGATGCTGTCGCCATGGACTAAATCAACCCTGGATCCTCCCAGTTCTATTGTGTATGTCTTGAATTGCACTTGTTCTCTGAGTAATAAGCCCTGTTAAGTAAGCAATCCCGTCTCCATGTCATGGGAGCCTCTTCTTGAGGAAGCGATCGTGCTGTGTGCAGCCAGCACTGGCCCTGTCAGCTCACTCATGCAGAGCAGCAAGGTTTCAATGGACCAGCAAGATCATAAAATTAACTTTGTGCTTTCTCATTTACTTAGTTCAGTATTGTCACATTCCTAGTATAATGCGATGATGAGAAGCTACTGGACACATTACAAAGCTGATCACATTACATTGGTGATCACTGATCAGACATTAAAATGGAGGCTTGGGAGAAAAAAGGCGACTGCTTGCTTTTGTCATCTGATCTAGATAGTGACATGACATTGCTTTATTATTGTTATATGTCATGGCGATCTAATCCATTTAATTGGTATAAAGGTAATAAATACCTACCTTTTTATGGTAAAGTGTACAATATTGAATTTATTCATGAGATGCCGACTGAACGTTTTAATGCCAGATTTATCTAAAATAAATAATGTTTTCTACAAACATGAAGTTCAATACAGTGCAAAATATAAGAAGTTTGCTTTTATAGTTTATGCAGATGGAAAAAGCCAGAATGTTCCTTTGGAATTTGCTGGAACAGAGCTTCTTCTTGTGAAAGAATGTCACATGTAATTCCTTGTAACTTTGCAGAAATGAGTTAAGTGTGAACTTACAGAGTGATACCTCGTGGTCTTATGAAAATAAAAATTAAAATGACATAAACCTGTTTCCTTTGCCGGATTTGCTTATGAGAATGATAATGCGCTGGCAATTTCTGCTTCTTTTTCATTCAGCAGGTCTTCATAAATTTCATAAATCCTACTGAAGGTTATAACGCTACCTGAAAATGACTGGTTTCAGGTCCTTGCACTGAATGCTTATGGGCATTGCTGAACGCCTTTTATTTGATAGAAAACGAATGAAGTTTGGAGGCAAACTCATACTATGAGTGAGAACTTTCGCTGCAGTGTGCTGCTCCTCTCTGGACTGGCCCAGCCTTGCGTACAATGTGTTTGAGTGCAGGTGCACAAATCCTGCCCTGCCTGATCTTGCTTAACCCCTTTGGCTATCTTTTATCTGAAGGCCAGGCAGCCTTTAACATGAAGGGGTGCAGCTGGGATGTTGGGGGTGAATGCACGGTGCTGCATGTCAGAGGCATCACACTGCCGGAATACCACAGCTTCTCATCTCTTTGCTGAGTTGGTATGACACTGATGGATTGTTAAACCGGTGGGGTTGGATATGAAGCCTTTGCATCCTGCAGCAACATCCCACCTTCCTCTATACTGTCAAAGCTGGGCAGATGGTGACCATGCCCACTATAGACTGAAAGTGAAGGGGTGAACATGTCTTCCACGGTTGAAAAGGCAGCTTCACTGTTTAGATTGTGGATGTGCTCCACCGTGAACCAGCGTTTACCTTTGAATTAATCTGACAAGAGAACAAACATAAATTAATTAAAAATAAGGAGTAGAAACAAAGAACTGCAAATGTCGAATAATACACAAAAGGACAAAGGCCTGGTGTTTTTTTTTAAATGGGGGGCCTAAAAATGGAAAGTTATTAAAGAGTTGAAGGGCTTATGAGGCGTCTCGGACGTAGGTGGGAAGGGACTGGACAAAAGGGGAGAGGATGGAATCGAGATATGTGTTTTTTATATATAGGGGCCTAGATTGAAGTTTGAAGAAGGGTCGTGACCTGAAATGTCACCTATCCGTATTCTCCAGAGATGCTGCCTGTCCCGCTGAGTTACTCTAGCACTCTGTGTCCTTTTGTTAATTAAAAGCAATTTGTTTGAACTATCCCTGAACAGAAATTGATGTGACAATTGTCCTGTGCATAGCTATACAAGTTTTGTCTGTTTTTAAAGGGTCCTGCATGTGTGGATTATTCCCATCAGTGAATGAAGAATCCAAATGTGCAATGACATTTCTTTTTGCATCCAGTTGCGAAAGGACTACCTGATGAAAGGTTTATTGTCTGGTCCTTTCTAGGTCAATTTGGCAACCGGCAGAAATAGTCTACTAGCAAACTGGTCGTTTGTGGATGGCGAGAGGAGAGAGTAGCCAATACCATGGACAATATTCCAAGTAATTAGGAGAGGAGAGAATAAAGGAAAATAGAGATGTGAAAATAAAACGGTGTAATGTGGGGTAATTGCTGGATGGTAAACTCATCTGAGTTTTGTTCACAGAGCAGACCTTGAGCAGTGCACAACAATCACCTGAGCTTGCCTATTGAATTACTGCAGTCTCTTTTAATGGAGTTGGTTTTACCTGCAGGGGTTTTTGGTTTGTTTCAGCAGCTGTCGGTGTTGACATCTGTTGTCCATCTACTTGGTGTCACTGACCCAAGGGGATCAGTGAATGTGGCGGAATTACCAATGATACACAATGCCGACCGGCTAACAGCAACCATTCGTCTGCAGTACAAACTGCTAATCTTTGGGTCCCGCTGCCAAAACCTTCAGGTAGTCTGTGATCGATTTCGCAGGGTGTCTTTCCAAGTTTGATTTGTGTTCAATTTTCACTGGTAGTCTGCGGAATATTAGGGAAAGGGGGAAAGAGGGGCTTGCCACCAGATTGCACCAGGGAACGACATATTGAGAGCAGAAGGGTGCATGAGGTGCAAGTTGGGATTCCAATACAAATAGCTGTGGTGGTTTCAAGGTTTGCAGTAAGTTTTATCACATTGTGATCTGAGAATAATCTTATTTGGCCCTTGGGGGATGGGGATGACTAGCGTTCACTCTAGTTTGGTGGTGATGGAGGAAGAGTCTTAGGCGGGATTACCATTTCTGCCACAGTTGGGGCTGGTGATGCTTCAACGGATGCTTGGGACTTTGTGCAATCCTGTACTGTTGGTGCAAAGTATTTACCTGCTCTCTCCAATGCATATACAGTGGCTTGCAAAAGTTTTCATACCCCTTGAACTTTTCCACATTTTGTCACGTTACAACCACAAACGTGAATGTATTTTATTGGGATTTTATGTGATAGACCAACACAAAGTGGTGCATAATTGTGAAGTGGAAGTAAAATTATACATGGTTTTCAAATTTTTTTACAAATAAAAAACTGAAAAGTGTGGCGTGCAAAAGTATTCAGCCCCCCTGAGTCAATACTTTGCAGAACCACCTTTCGCTGCAATTACAGCTGCAAGTCTTTGGGGGTATGTCTCTACCAGCTTTGCACATCTAGAGACTGAAATGTTTGCCCATTCTTCTTTGCAAAATTGCTCAAGCTCAGTCAGATTGGATGGAGAGTGTCTGTGAACAGCAATTTTCAAGTCTTGCCAGAGATTCTCAATTGGATTTAGGTCTGGACTTTGACTGGGCCATTCTAACACATGAATATGCTTTGATCTAAACCATTCCATTGTAGCTCTGGCTGTATATTTAGGGTCGTTGTCCTGCTGGAAGGTGAACCTCCTCCCCAGTCTCAAGTATTTTGCAGAATCTAACAGGTTTTCTTCCAAGATCGCCCTGTATTTGGCTCCATCCATCTTCCCATCAACTCTGACCAGCTTCCCTGTCCCTGCTGAAGAAAAGCATCCCCACAGCATGATACTGCCACCACCATGTTTCACAGTGAGGATGGTGTGTTCAGGGTGATGGGCAGTGTTAGTTTTCCGCCACACATAGCGTTTTGCATTTAGGCCAAAAACTTCAATTTTGGTCTCATCTGACCAGAGCACCTTCCTCCACATGTTTGCTGTGTCCCCCACATGGCTTGTGGCAAACTGCAAACGGGACTTCTTATGGCTTTTTTTCAACAATGGCTTTCTTCTTGCCACTCTTCCATAAAGGCCCGATTTGTGGAGTGCACGACTAATAGTTGTCCTGTGGACAGATTCTCCCACCTGAGCTGTGGATCTCTGCAGCTCCTCCAGAGTTACCATGGGCCTCTTGGCTGCTTCTCTGATCAATGCTCTCCTTGCCCGACTTGTCAGTTTAGGTGGACGGCCATGTCTTGGTAGGTTTGCAGTTGTGCCATACTCTTTCCATTTTCGGATGATGGATTGAACAGTGCTCCATGAGATGTTCAAAGCTTGGGATATTTTTTTATAACCTAACCCTGCTTTAAACTTCTCCACAACGTTATCCCTGACCTGTCTGGTGTGTTCCTTGGGCTTCATGATGCTGTTTGTTCACTAATGTTATCTAACAAACCTCTGAGGCCTTCACAGAACAGCTGTATTGATACTGATATTAGATTACACACAAGTGGACTCTATTTACTAATTAGGTGACTTCTGAAGGCAATTGGTTGCACTGGATTTTATTTAGGGGTATCAGAGTAAAGGGGGCTGAATACTTTTGCACGCCACACTTTGCAGTTTTTTATTTGTAAAAAAATTTGAAAACCATGTATCATTTTGCTTCCACTTTACAATTATGCGCCACTTTGTGTTGGTCTATCACATAAAATCCCAATGAAATAGATTTACGTTTGTAGTTGTAACGTGACAAAATGTGGAAAAGTTCAAGGGGTATGAATACTTTTGCAAGCCACTGTAGGTGAAAGGATTTCTGGAATGGAGGCATGATGTTCTATACTCTGGGCTAACAGTATCAATGAAAAGCTGGATGGAGCCTGTACACTGCTGGAGATCCAGTTTACCTTGTTTTACTAAAGATTACCCTTTTGAATAGCAGTAATGCCACAAGAACCTGACAATTAATCGCTCATCGCCTGAGTAAAAGCAGTTTTGGATCAAAGTGTATTCAAGATTTTATGTTCTCTGTTCTTTTGTTTGTTGCTTCTCTAACTGTTCTTTGAGTGACAATCATGTAAGATATATCTTTATTTCAGAACTCGCACACCGAATATGTGATTTAAAAAATATATTATATTTTTGGTTCTATTACCTATAAAATCTGTTAGATCTCATTATTTACTGACATTGTTGACATGCAATTATGGTTAGTTGGAGGGCCATGCGTGCACTGGGATTTGGTTAGAGAGTCATGCAGATACCAAGAGTTGGTGAGATGGTCATGCATGTACCGAGATTTGTTTAGAAGGTAATGTGTAGGTTAGGGTTTAGTTAGAAGGCCGTGCGTGCATTGGTGTTTGGTTGTACGAATCATTTTCTGTATGCAAAGAACGACTGCGTGTACAGGTTCGGTTTGTAGCTTGAGTGTATGTGTGTGTGTGTGTGCGCAAGTGTTGACTTTGTGAGGCAGTCCTTCAGATTAAACCGTGGCTCTGATTTTATCGTGCCTTGATGTGAATGAGCTGTCGACTGGCTTTCATTCTTCCAGAGGGTGGTATGAACCTTTTAACTCAAAGGAGAATGATAGACAATGCATGTGCATATTTCTTTATATTCTGCTTGAATATACATTTCACGGATAACTTCAGGGAGTCAAAATATGTGTCACTAAAAGCAGTGTGAATCTTGCCAAACAATATCCCTGCACCCTGTAGCAGGGAACTGGTTAGCTGCTGCTGTGGTTAATCAGCTATGTTAACAAATGCACTCTAGTTTTGAGAATCAGATAACTTCTGAGTGTTTATGTTTGTGCTGTTGTAACAAAGCACTTATCAGTTATATTGAAAGGGATAAAAGTTACAAATCTGCCGAGCGTCGAATTCAAACAGGGCTGAGAGCGGCTGCAAGCTTCAACTGGGATTTCTGAAGCTCTGGCGGAGTTTAGGTGTGGCCTGCGCCGTTGATTAGTGAATGCAAATATTGTTTCACGCCCTGAGACTATCAGTATTAAACGCACATCCAGAAATGTCCCAGTAAATCCCTCACCCTCTCTGGTACTGAGTAAATACAGAAACATGGGGCTACCCCTTGCACTCAGTCCAAGGACAGTTGTGAAACATCTTGGGTTAACTCCTTGTTAGCTTTTACTAGGATCAAGAATTATATTTGAGCCAAGAAACTGCTGGCTAAATGGTGGGGCGGCACAGTGGTGCAGCGGTAGAGCTGCTGCCTCCCAGTGCCTGAGATCCAGGTTCGTTCTTGACCTTGGATGCTGCCGGTGTGGAGTTTGCACGTTATCCCCTGTGACCATGTGGGTTTCCTCTGAGTGCTCCGGTTTTATCCCACATACTGAAGACGTGCAAATTTGTAGGTTAATTGGCTTCTGTAAATTAACTCCAGTGCATAGGGAGTGGATGTGAAAGTCGGATAACATAAAACTAATGTGAACGCATGATCAATAGTCTGTGTGTACTCAGTGGCCATGCTGTATCTCGAAACTAATTACCATATATCCCGGCAATGAAGACGCACCTGCGTCAAAGACGCACCCATAATTTACGTTGCTTCCCACTTTACAGCCGCTTTCCACTTTACAGTCGCTTCCCATCAGCTGCCAGCAATGAGGGATAGACTTGGCTATCCCTCAGTACAGCAACATCTTTCTTGATGTTGCTGTACTGAGGGATAGTCAAGTTTATCTTTCTTGGCTAATAACCTAACTATTGGCCTCCAAGACGCAGGTAAATCTTCGTGCCTTATATTTGGGTAAAAAATGGCGTCTTCATTGCTGGGAAATACGGTATTTTTTAAATGTTGCTGTGGGAACCTACTGGCTTTTTTCCCATCATTTTAACCATAATATGAATGGAATAAGGTAAATTAGAAGGCAGACACAAAATGCTGGAGAAACTCAGCAGGGGAGGCAGCATCTATGGAGCGAAGGAATGGGATTTTGGTACCGTTCTAGGTCGGGACCCTTCAGACTAATTGGAGCTGGAAAATGTGTGGGGTTGGGACAAAGCTTGGCAAGCAATAGGTGGATGTTGGTGATGCGAGGAGTGTTAGATTGGCAGATGGGTGGAGTAAGTGACAAAGTTCCTCCAGCATTTTGTGTTTTGTGCAAGATTCCAGCATCGGTCATCTCCTGTGTCTCGACAACTAAGCAACACAGACTTGGAGCACAATTTGCTGCTCTCTCGTGTGACAATGCACTATGCACTCCAATTCGATCTGGTACTCCTATCCTCCAATGGAGAATTAACCTGCTTTACTGATTGACATTGTCCCTTGTCCTTTGTTAATGAGTAGTTGCTTGCCCAGCATGCCACATGCAAGTAACTCCATAGCAAAGTAATTTGGGAGGTACTGCTAAAATGTATCATTGTGCCCCTATGTTGTATTTAACATTGTGATGCTCTTTCAAATACTGTTGTGTAGCGGGACTAAGGGCATTGGCTGCAAGCCATGTATGGGCTAGTGGTTACAATGATGCAGTTGTGATGATCTTGGTGTAAACTACAGCAAACTCTTATTGTAATGGGCCACATTGGGGGGGAATGGTTTGTGTTATTGCCGATTGTCCGCTGTAACCGATAGGTTCCTATTAAATATTTCCCTTCTCATCCGTCACCTCCCATTCACATCTCTGTCTGGGTGCTGGGTCAGAATTCTGGAGCCCAGTTGGACCATCCACCCTCACCACACACAGAGCCCAGTTGGACCTCCCGCACCACATGGAGTGAAGTGGCCCCAGAAGACCGCCCGGCGCCACATTGTCCAGCGCAGCTTGGGAACGGCAATAACCACTGCCCCCGTTGCTGATTCCTGCATCCAGAGAATGAGAGCAAAATGAGAGGTCTGGGGCATCCGGGTAGCGCGCTGAGGAAACCCTTTCCTCAAGATTAGATTAGATTCGTTTATTGTCATTCAGACCTTTCGGTCTGAACGAAATTTTGTTTCCCTGCAGTCATACATATAATTTAAAAAATGACAAAAACACACAATCAACACAAATTTAACATCCACCACAGTGAGTTCACCAAACACCTCCTCACTGTGGTGGAAGGCAAAATCTTAAAGTCTCTGTCTCTTCCCTCTTTGTTCTCCCTCTGCGCCGAGGCGACGGTTCAAACTCCGCGGGTGGTCGCTGCCTCCGCCACAGCTCCGAGGCCGAGTCGGGTCTCCGCTGCCGCCACCTCTGCCACAGCTTCGGGGCCGAGTCGGGTCTCCGCTACCGCTGCTGCCGCTGCTGCCGCCGCCACAGCTCCAGGGCCGAGTCGGGTCTCCGCTGCCGCTGCCTCCGCCACAGCTTCGGGGCCGAGTCAGGTCTCCGCCGCCTCCGCCACAGCTTCGGGGCCGAGTCGGGTCTCAGCTACCGCTGCCGCTGCCGTTGCCACAGCTCCAGGACCGAGTCGGGTCTCCGCTGCCGCTGCTGCTACCGCCACCACCACCGCCACAGCTTCGGTGCCGAGTCGGGTCTCCGCCGCTGCTACAGCTCCGATGCCGCCAGCTCCGCCATTAGGCCTCGGCGCAGACGCAAAAGGAGACTTGCTCGACCAACTGCCCGCCTAGACGGCGTTTGGGGGGGAAAGGACATCGACCATAAATGTTAACTCTGTTTCTCCTTACAAAGATGCTTCCCAACCTGCTGAGTGCTTCTGGATTTTTCTAGTTTTAGTTCAGGATCAGCTCTGCTTCTCTGACTCCGGGATTGTGCGGCCCCAGTCTGTGTTGGGACCCACTGATCACATCCCCGCACTGATCACATAGTGTCCTTCGGCCCCGCTGTTGAATGCGAAGTTAGAACAGATTTTATCCGCTCTATCTGAAATCTGTTATAAAGCGATCCCTCAATATCAAGGGTGGACTGTACCTGCAACTTCGTTGCATGTGGTCAGTGCTAGTGTACGGGGATTGCTGGTTGGCACAGACTCGATGGCTGAAGTGCCTGTTGCCGCACTGTATCTCCAAACTAAAGCTGAATAAAATGTTTAACATTACAACCTGACAATATGAACATTGAATTCTCCAATTTTAAGTAACTAACCTACAACCAACCATTTTCCCTCCTCTTTGCTGTGTCCCACCTGGACTCGCACCCATTACTCCCCTTCCACCTACATTCCTTCCTTTGGCTTCATAATTCACACAACTATCCTTATCTCACACCTTTTTGCCTTTTCATCTCTGGCCTTTGTCCACCCATTTGCCCATCAAAACCCACCACATCTGTATCCACCTATCACTCTCCAGGCTTTGCCCTCCCCCCTACTTTCTTCCAGTTCCCCCTCACACCCCCACTATTACAATCAATTTGAAGAAGGGTTGGGAATCAAAATGGGACCAATCCATGATCCAGAGATGCAGTCTGATCCGCTGAGCACTCAAGCACTTTGTGCCTTTAAAAATAAATTCCAGTACTTGGCTTAGATTTTGTAAAACCGAACAATCTAATACAAGTATTGTGGCCGAATAGACATAGAGCCCTTTTCTGTGGAGGAGAACCGTATGATGCCCCCCAGCGCATGCTACTTCATTGTGCACAGTGCAAGGCAGCGGACAAAATTCCACAACTGAAGGCACCATTATGCTTTAAAAGAGAAACTGATGTGATGCAGATATTGCATTCATCTCGTTGACATTGTGACCCACAGAAAATGAAAGGATTGGAAAGGGTAGAGCTCTGATGTATGGACTGATCCCATTGGGATTGGATGGTTGGGTGGAAGGGCTCACAGCCATTGCACAGCAGTCAGGCTCATGATACAGACATTTGCTCTCAGCTTTCAGAGAGGTGGGAACCTGGCATTCCTTCAAAATCACAGGAACTAAGTGTGTAATCTAATCCACTACATCTCTTTCTACCGAAGCTTAAATATCAAAAAGTAGTCGCAGGAACAATGATGTCTAACTGAACTGTGCCAGTGTGAAACTGAGATTCCTCCACTCGTTCATTGTGTTTGGAGAGTTGTGTTTCCCCTTAGTGTTCGTTTAAAAAAAAAAAAAAAAAAAAAAAAGTAAGCAAGATTCATTTGTGCAGCTTTCCCTCCAGTGGGAGCAGGAGTACTGAGCTGGATTTGACCATTCAGATGTTCCACCTCCTATTGTTATTTCTCTTTAACGTTTCTTCCGACTGCCATATTCCAGTGGCTCACATTGAAATAGTTCTTGCACTTTTGGTTGTGTACACAAGTAGTAATACTACTCGAGTAATACTATGCTACTCTAGTACTGTAAGTAATACTAAAAGGGGCAGCACGGTGGCGCAGCAGTAGAGTTGCTGCCCTACAGTGCCAAAGACCCGGGTTCGATCCTGACAACCGGTGCTGTCTGTACAGAGTTTGTACGCCCTCCCCGTAACCTGCATTGGTTATCTCCGAGTGCGCCGGTTTCCTCCCACACGCCAAAGACATACAGGTTTGTAGGTTAATTGGCTTTGATAAAATTGTAAATTGTACCTCCTGTGTAGGATGTTAGTGTACAGGGATCGCTGGTCAGTGCGGTCTTGGCGGGCCAAAGGGCCTATTCCCGCGCTGTATCTCCAAACTAAATTACTGTTCTGTCACTTCGGAAGTTTTGAATTTAAACTTGAGAGTGCACATTTGTTAAAGGAACACTGATGGGAACTGGACGCATTCAAAATATAGAACACAGCGACAACTTTCATTTATACTCCACCTGGATAATAGTAAAAACATCTATTCTGACCTGTAACCCTTAACAACACACTTAATTGGCAAGTGCAGGTTTTTGGGATGGTGCGAGACTTTCTCCAATCTGAGCCATTTCAGCTGGAACCGGGTGCCAGCCACAATGTGTACCTGCCATTGATATTTCCCCTTCAATCCTGTGGTGGACAGCTCCCTGTAAACAACAGCGCAACCAAATTCCAGATGGGAATTCCTCACTTAGTAAAGGTTACAAACTTTTATAAGAGAAGGTTTGATATAGAATCAGAAAAATTATAGATATATTTACAATGCAGACCAAAGCCATTCACCCATTGCATCTGTGGTGGAAGCTAAAGAGTCAGCTCATAGTCCCAGCCTTTAATCTGTAGCCCAGTTGGCCACAGCTATTAAACTACGATCCAAGTACCATTTAACTGTGATGAGGGTAGTTTTATCTGTCCTTCACTATCCTTTCAGACAGTAAGATCGAGACCTCTACCACCTGTTGGATGGAAAAAAATATTTTCTCATTTCCCTTTTAATCTTTCAACTAATCACTTTAAATCTATATCCTCTGGTTTTTAACCTCTAAATGAAATGAGCCTATTTACTCAGATTCTGCACCTCATAACTTTATAGATCACAATTGAGACCCTCCGCCTCCTCTGCACCAAAGAAAATAACATTTGATTTTCCAATCTTTCCATTTAATCACAATTTTCCAGTCCTGGAAAGGTTTTTGTCCATTCTCTCCAAAGCATTTCGATCTTGCCTGTCATATGGTAGCCAGAATTGTACATGTTACTCAATTTGTGGTCTGAGTTGTGTTATGTAAAATTCTGATACAACTTTCCGGCTCTGCTTCCGTTACTAAAAGGAAACATCCTGAATGCATTATTTACCTCTTACAAACCTGCCTCCAAAAATAATATATCTTCAAGTAGCCATTTCCAATTTTGCTCAGTAAAGTCTGTCTTCACTTTGAATTGAATTGTATTGAATTGAAATAATTGTAATACATTTTATTAGCCAAGCATGTATACATACAAGGAATTTTCCTTGGCGCTTTGCTCGCAAGTAACAACACGATATACCAGTAGACAATTAAAAATAAAACATTATAATTTAAACATGTGAAGAATGAAATAAAATACCAGAGCAAAAGGATGCTACAGGCATTTGGCTGTTGAGTAGAGCTTGAAGCCTTTTTTTTTTTTTTTTTTAAATCTCTTCCTCCATACTCACAAACTAGTTTCATCTGCAAACTTAGAAATTAAAATGTTGGTATCCCAGGTATTTGTTAATATCATTTTTTTCTGTACGGTGGGCCCAAGCACTGATCTCAGTCTGCCATCCTGAAAAGGATCTATTTTGTTCCCTTTATTTGCTTTCTCAATATCTCACCATCAGTACCATGTACTTGAACATTATTGATCAACCTCCTGCCAGGAACATTTTCAATAGCCTACAGAGAACCCAAACACATTAAATTAATTGATCTTCCCCATGCAATTAACATCCTCAGTGATCTCCAATAGAATTGAATTGAATACTTTATTGTCACATGTGACAAGTCACAGTGAAATTCTTTGCTTGCATACCTTTGAAAATGACCGCCTTGTTATTACAATGCTCCTGCTTTGGCTGCATTCTGTGAGGAAACTAGGAAGCAATTGCTGTTGATGTGAGAAATACAACTCCCATAAGGTAACGTATTACTCGCTATCCACTGGTTTGCAAATGGTTTTACTCACCAGGCCCCATCCTAATTAAAAAAAAATATATATATATCTTGTATACCTTTATATGTTACGGAACCAATCATTGTATAAATACATTGATCACTTTCTGCATAATTTGTGTGGAGTGATATTCTGATGTGTGCCTTTGGAATAGAGAGCATTGTTTGTTTATGCAACTGATTTCTGATTTCAAAACCAAGGAAGTAGTTTGTTCCCTAATATTTCCTTTAGGGGTTTAAATCTTTTAATCTGTTGATCAATTTGTGTAAATGCTTTCAGAATGTTATAGGGAATATTTACATTTATTTGGAATGTATGGGCTACATTGGAAGGGCTTTAGTGGTATCCACACCGTAAAGTTATCCATGGAAAATCTATGCCCTTTTCCCTCATGGATATTGTGTTCTTGAGATTGAAGGTTATGGAAAAACAATGCACTGTGGCACCATGATTAGAAAACTGGCTAAGTAACAGCAAAATTAACAGCAAAAGATATTTCTGATTCAAGGCATGTCCTAATCATAGTTGTAGACTCATAAAGCATGGAAACAGGCCCTTCAGCTCAACGTGCCCACATTAACCAGGATGCCCCATCTACGATAGTCCTACCTGTTTGCATTTGGCTCACATTGCTCTAAGCCTGTAGCATGTAGCTGTCCAGATGTCTTTTAAATGTTGTGATATTACCTGTCTCACCTACCCCCTCTGGCAGCTCGTTCCATATACCCACCATTCTTTGTGTGAAAAGGTTGCCTCTCAGGTTCCTATTAAATCTTTCCCCTCTCACCTTAAACCTGTTCTCTGTTTCTTGATTCCCCTTCTCTGGGTCAAAGACTGTTCATTTATTCTATCTATTCCCCTCATGATCTTATACACCTATATGATCACCTCTCATCTTCCTGCATTCCAAGGAATAAAGTCCGAGCCTGCTCAACCTCTCCCTGCAGCTCAGACTCTCCAAGTCATGGCCACATCCTCGTAAATCCGTAAATCTCTGTACTGTGGGTGAAGTTTCCTTGGCATCAGTAATGGGGCCACTGGTTTTCTTAATAGGTATTCATGCCGTGAACTTGGGGGCATAGCTGTAATTCCCTGAAGCAAAACTGAATATGGGGAGGATGACAACAAAAAAGCAAGAAGATTGAGAAGAATAAATGATTGATAGCTGTGAATATTGTATTGTTTGTTTGCCAGGAAAATAGAATGTGAAAGTAGAGGTTCTGGTTTATTTATATGGAGCATTGTTGACACCACATCTGTACTACTGTGCAGAGTATTGATCTCCTTATTTAAGGAAACATGCCAGTATCCTGGGAGCTGTTTAGTTTAGAGATACAACGCGGAAACAGGCCCTTCGGCCCACCGGGTCCGCGCTGACCAGTGATCCCTGCACATTAACACTATCCTTCACTCACTAGGGACAGTTTTTACATTTACCAAGCCAATTAACCTACACACCTGTACATCTTTGGAGTGTGGGAGGAAACTGAAGATCTCTGAGAAAACCCACGCAGGTCACGGGGAGAACTTACAAACTCCGCACACACAGCACCCGTAGTCGGGATCGAACCCAGGATTCTGGTGCTGCATTCGCTGTAAGGCAGCAACTCTACCGCTGCGCCACCACCTGGAATGAGTAGAGGGTCTAGTGAGGCTGGGTATGTATTGGCTGCAAGTTAGTACAGGGAGTGGGACTTGATTGATCTATGATCCCGAGAGCTCTTGACAGAGTGGATGTGGAGAGGATGTTTCCTCGTGTGGAGAATCTAGATCTTCGGGGTCATTGTTTAAAAATGACGGTCACCTGAAGAAGACCGAGATTACGTGATTTTATTTTTCCTGGAAGCTCTCTTTAAAGGGCACTGGAAGCCAAATTTCTGATTATGTTTAAGGCAGAGATAGGTAAATGCATAATAAAGCAAGGAGGTGAAAAAAGTACTGTGGGAAGACTGAAATGCAGAATTGAATAGGCCTTGGAGGCCGTGGTCAGCCTTTTGTTTCTAACCTCGATGTTCATTATAAAGAAGAGGACATAATTTTAAGTGGGATACAACAGCACATAGATTTGGGGCATAGGTTTGTTGAAAGTGGCTGGACTGGTTGGGAAAGTGATGAAACTAAAATATTGTACCCCGGAATTTATAAATGGAGACATAAATGGAGGAAAAAGGGCAAGAAAGCCATGAAATTTTATTCAACATTTGTTGGACCACAGTGTTCCTTTCTGAGTGGAATACCTTTTAAAAAAGGTTTAAGGGCTTAAGAAAAGGTACTAAAATGAATTTTACTAATGAGAATAAACTGGAGAATCTTAGATTGTTCCCCTTGGAACAGAGATCGTCCTAAAGGGATATGATAGAGGTCTTTAAAATAAAGGGTATAGGCAAAGCAGATTTTTTTTTAAACTCTAGTTGGCAGAGGGATCAATAGTGAGGATATACAGCAAGAAGATGATTAGCAAAAATGTTAACATGAAAGGTAACATTAGAAAAATATCAGTTGTGCAGCAGCTCAAAGTTCTGGAATCCAATGCTATGGATAATCGTTGAGGTTATTTGAATAGGGAGTTGGCTGAGTATCTGAAAATGGAGAATTTGCAAGGATATAGGAGAGGTTGAAAGATTAGAACTGGCAGGATTAATGTTACATAGAACCAGTAGGGAATCAATGGGCTAAATGGGCTTCAATCATGCTGCTATCCATTCTGTGTTCTTTAACATTTTAGATTTCTTATTGCATTTTGTATAACATTGTCTTTTTTGGAGATAAGTGATAAGTTAATGAATGAATGAATAAGTTTATTGGCCAAGTATGTACACATACAAGAAATTTGCCTTGGTGCTCCGCTCGCTAATAACAACACGACATACCGTAACAATTAAGAATGATACATAAAACATTAAACATTAATGTCAATGACTAGTTGTGTTCCTGTATCTGCCTCCCTGTGCATTGTGATTGTGCCCCATCTATGTTTGATAGCCATGACCGAGTGGTTTCCTTAAAAGTGCACGATGGATGGTATGAATCTGAAAATCCAGTATAAAATCGTTAATATTGATATTAAAATGGAACTGCCTGTACTTTTTCTATCTTCCTGGTGGAGTGGACGTCATTATTAAAGGTGTCGTTGCCCAGTCTCACCACTTCCCCTTGTGAAGGCTAGGATTTACATTTACTGTATCATGTCTACTGTCTAACTTGGCAGCCCATGATCTAGATACAGTGCCCGCCATAATGTTTTGGACAAAGACCCATCATTTATTTATTTGCCTCTGTACTCCACAATTTGAGATTTGTAATAGAAAAAAATCACATGTGGTTGAAGTGCACATTGTCAGATATTAATAAAGGCCATTTTTTAATACATTTTGGTTTCATCATGCAGAAATTACAGCAGTGTTTATACATAGCTGGGACACAGCAATGTCATGTAAATGAAAGTAGTCATGTTTAGTATTTTGTTGCATATCTTTGCATGAAGTCTGCTTGAAGTCTGCGACTCATGGACATCACCAGTGATGCTCTGTCAGGCCTGTATTGCAGCCATCTTTAGCTTATGCTTGTTTTGGGGGCTAGTCCCCTTCAGTCTCCTCTCAGCATATATAAGGCATGCTCAATTGGGTTCAGATCGGGTGATTGACTTGGCCACTCAAGAATTTACCATTTTTTATCTTTGAAAAACACTTTTGTTGCTTTAGCAGTATGTTTGGGATCATTGTCTTGCTGTAGAATGAACTGCCGGCCAATGAGTTTTGAGGCATTTCTTTGAACTTGAGCAGATAGGATGTATCGATACACTTCAGAATTCATTATGCTACTACCATCAGTAATTGTATCATCAATGAAGATAAGTGAGCCAGTACCTTCAGCAGCCATACACGCCCAGGTCATAACACCCCCACCACTGTGTTTCACAGATGAGGTGGTATGCTTTGGATCTTGAGCAATTCCTTCTCTCCTCTCCTCTCCTCTCCTCCATACTCTTACCATCACTCTGATATGTTAATCTTTGTCTCATCTGTCCACAAGACCTTTTTCCAGTACCGTGGTTGCTCTTTTAAGTACTTCTTGGCAAACTGTAACCTGGCCATCTTTTTTTTGCGGCTAACCAGTGGTATGCATCTTGCAGTGTAGCCTCTGTATTTCTGTTCATGAAGTCTTCTGTAGACAGTGGTCATTGACAAATTCACACCTCATTCCGGAAGAGTGTTTCTGATCTGTCGGACAGGTGTTTGGGGATTTTTCTTTATTATAGAGAGAATTTTTCTGTCATCAGCTGTGGGGGGTCTTCCTTGGCCTGCCAGTCCCTTTGCGATTAGTAAGCTCACCAGTGCTCTCTTTCTTCTTTTTGGTGCCCTGTAATGGGGGGGACTATGTATAAACACAGCTGTAATTTCTACATGGTGAAACCAAAATGTATAAAAATACCCTTTAATAAAATCGGACAATGTGCACTTTAACTACATGTGATTTTTTTCTATTACAAATCTCAAATTGTGGAGTACAGAGGCAAATAAATAAATGGTAGACAATGCAGGAGAAACTCAGCAGGTGAGGCAGTATTTATGGAGCGAAGGATATCGACCTTCAGGGTTTCGACCCGAAACATTGCCTATTTCCTTCGCTCCATAGATGCTGCCTCTCCTGCTGAGTTTCTCCATCATTTTTGTCTACCTTCGATTTTCCAGCATCTGCAGTTCCTTCTTAAGCAAATAAATAAATGATGGGTCTTTGTCCCAAACATTATAGAGGGCACTGTATTAAAAAAAAACCCTGCAAATGGTGATTTGGACTAAAGATGGACACAGAATGCTTGAGTAACTCAGCGGGTCAGGCAGCATCTCTGGAGAAAAGGGATAGTTGATGTTTCGGGTCGGGATCCTTCTTCAGACTTGATCTAGGGAGCTCGTCTGGTTTATGATTCATGTGCAGGGAGGGGCTGGTTTTCTGCGTGCTACAAATTTCACTGGACCCTTTAGCTGCAATCTGCTCAGTGAGCCCATAACATGCATAAGTGAAGGCCAAACATGCAGTCACATGGCATTTCCAAGTTTGTTGCTTGCAGTGAGCTTAAGTAAATTAAAGTGTGAATTGCAGCTGGTGGAATAATCTTTAATAAGATTAATAATCTTTCTCGAGCCTTTGATTAGGTATTTTTGTAGATAGGAATAACTTCACGTGGGTTTGTTTTTTTTGTATTTTTTACACGACCTTAGACTTCTTTAAAGTTGATCTGAGCTCTTGAAACCTATGGGAACATTTGATCCTGAGCCAGAGTGGGAGCGCAGGTAGGCATTCTCATAATACGTCGTTATCAGGGGAGGAGGAGCAATGCAGGAAAGGACGGTGAAATAATATGCAAGGGGAATCTAACCCAACAGATATTTGCCTCCTGATTCAACTTTTGCTTGGCACTTGCATTGGTAGATATTGGATGATATCTTGAAAAACATTGTTATTCCAATTGCAATATTTGCTGTAACTAGTGACAATATATCCATTAAGTGTAAAATATACCCCGATTGACAACTTCATGGAAGAAAATCATGTCAGTGTATATTATATGGGCCTTTGGTCGAATCTTGTGTCCCTGCATTGTCAGTAAAGAAACTGGTCAACTTGAGGGACATATATGAATGATCACATTCCTAGGAAGCTTGCGATATCAGGTTCAAAGGTAGATTGTATGAAAGAGAGCAACATGTTTAGTTTATTTGGATTATTATTTTTAATGTCACGTGTACTGAAGTGCAATAAAAAGCTTTTATTATTTTATATATGGCTATACAGTCATTGAAAATACTATATATGATTACTATCAAGCCGTCCACAGTGTACCAATATAGGATAAAGGGTATAACGTTTAGTGCAAGATAAAGTTCTGTAGAATCTTTTGCTGAATGCAGGAAGAGATTACTGATCTTTGATCTGTTACTGAAATGAGCTGGCTTTCTCAATACACGTGTTGGAAACTTTATGTGTGGAAGGTGGTTGGGGATGCTGAGTTATCACTGATGGTTTTCATGGTCAAATACCCAGCTATCTTGGTGTTCGACTTCATGAAAGTCACCTGCATAATCAAGGATGTGTCGCACTCTGGCCACTCCCTCTTCTCCCCTCTCCCATCATGCAAAAGGTATAGAAGTGTGAAAACACACAAATCCAGATCAAGGGACGTTTCTTCCCAATGGTTATCAGGCAACTGAACCATCCTACCAACAACTAGAGAGCATTCTTGAGCTACTATCTACCTCATTGGAGACCCTCCGGTTATTTTTGATCGGACTTTACTAGCTTTATCTTGCACTAAACGTTATTCAAGTTATTCCCTTTATCATGTATCTGTACACTGAGTGGCTCGATTGTAATCCTTCATTGTCTATCTGCTGACTGGTTTGCACTCAACATTGTACCTCGTTACACATGACAATAAACTAAACTCAACTCAGAAGTGGTCCATTTTTTTGAAATACAAAACAGCAAATTGCTTTCTAAGATTCCAGTAGGTGTCTGCACTAATTCAGAGGTAAAGAGAAAAGTGCCGACAATACAAGATGCAAAGGGCCAGAGAATAACGTGCTTCTGGTCAAGTCCACACCTCGTTTACAGCCATCGTGAAACACAACTGTTTGAAAATCCTGCCCCAGATTCCCTGGCTGGCTCAGTCGACCGTGATTTCTGTAATCCTCAAGGAAGCCACTGGCTAAATTGAAATTATTAACTTTCTCCTGTGCTATTGTTTTGAGTGCTGAAGCTCTAATGTGCGTGTTTAGTGTTCAAAGTCAGATTGATCCAAACAGGCCTTCTGCACAATGAATACTGAGCATCTGATAAAAAAAATTATTGAGAGTTTCGAGATTTCCATCTTGTACTGACCACTTCCTCCACCCTTGGTTGCTCATGTGTACATTTTGGTCTCTGCTATTTCCACATTAGTTGAGTCTTTTGTTCCGTTTGCATCTTTTATCTTTTTCTGTAAAATATCTGCATAGCCAATTGCCTAGCATTTCTCTGCACATATCCTGGGCAGAATTTTTACATTAACATTGACAAAACTGGCAGTAGTTTGTTACATATTTCAACTCGTGGAGTCACATGGCTAATGGAAGTTGAGTGTTTAAATTCTCAGTGCCTGATAGAAAGCTTTAACTGTTTCCCCTACTTTATGCATATGTTACTTATTGACAGAGGGGAAACTCCAAAATGGGAATAATGGATTTCTAAAATCTAATTTAGTTTTATACTACTTAAAAATAACGTGTTTTAACTGGACATTTACTGCAAGTTCAACAGCTACCTAGCTCTTTCTGGATAGAGGGATCTTCACAGTTTTGTGCTGCTGAATTGCTGTGTATTCCAGTACTTGGTTTATTTAGCCCGAGCTGGCAGTTTTTGTGACATTATTATATCCCTCTATAGTCCTGCATCCTTTTTGAGTACTGTTACTCGAAAAACCTTGTGACTCTAGTTTGCACCCCTCAGTTCTCCTACTAATGTCAGCTTTAAAGCTACAATTGAACCAAGCTTCCATCCATGAGGAATTGCAAGGTGTTCAAAAACAGACAGTCCTGGAGTAATTCAGTGGGTCAGGCAGCATGTCTGGAGAACATGGGTAAGTGACGCTTCAGGTTCGGAAAACTGGCAGCGAAGAGAAGAGGGAAAAGGAGCAGGATAATAGCTGGATACAGGTGAGGGAGGGTTTTCTTAGGCAGGTGGTGGGGCAAAGACCAGAGATGCAAAGACAGAAGGTGTGACACAAAAGGGCTGAAGAGTTGTGAATTGTGAAGCTAGAGGTAGGAATGTGGGTGGAAGGGGAGGGGAGGGGGAAAATGGGTGCGAGTCCAGGATTGGCACATGAAAGGGGGGGTTGGGGGGGGGGAGTTGTAGATACCCAAAATTGGAGAATTCAATGTTCATACCATTTGGTCGTAAACTACCCAAGCAGAATATGAGAGGCATAGTTCTCAAATTCATTCTTTCATCACCAACCTTTTGCCCCTCATCCTTGGGGAATCACTTCTGCCCTGCCCTAAGAAGCAGGCAAGCAACTCTGTTTAGGTTCTTAATTTCGACCTGAGGGAAGAGATGGAACCGTTGCCCGTTTGAGCTGAGTCTTGAATCATCACCGCTTAGCTGGGCAGTGTGTGCTTTAGATTTATACACGTGGGCGCTGCTTTCATTGGTGAGCTATTTCAGTGGCTCCAGTTTTTATCTCTCAAATATTGCCAACAAGGTGTGTCCTGAATAATTGTTGGAGTTCAGTTGGTGCCGCGCTGCAGACAATATCAAAGGACTACGAGGAGTGACTCTGATTGGCTGGACTTGTTTTAATCATAGGCATGTTCCTACCTTATCATAAAGGGAGGGTGTAAAATGCTGCCTAGTCATTAAAGAAGTGTGCTGACAATGGAACCTTGTTCTTTGACATTGGGGAGCAGGGAGCTGATTAAAATGTAACATACAGCACACAGATAAGGTCAAATTGGAACTCAACATTGGATTTGAGAACATGCCGTTAACCCCTCGTCTGTTAATCCTGGTAACTGACTTTGTCTTTTATTTTCCAGTTTGGGTTGTTATCTATCAGCTCCCCTGATGGCACCAGCTCCCATTGCTGTACAGTTGTCCAGGTACCTCCACAAATGACGAGATATTGGGTACCTGAAGGATATTCAGTCATTTAGGATTATTTTTTTCTTCGCTTGCGTGTTAATCACTGGGAAGGCCTCCATTTCTTACCCTTGCACGCCTGGGATAGTGAACCATTTTCCTGAACCAATACTGTGGTGCCTGTTCTGCAGGTAATATTGCAGGGTCTGATTCCATGCTGCATAACTTTAATTCTATGAATTTGTGATTGCACATAACATGAAGGCAGTATCATGGAAAAATAAAAATAAATCAATGGGAACTGGAATGAAAAATCTCAAATATAGTCCAATAGGTCGACAAGAGCAGCATCCAGGGGTGATTGTGTTGTCCCAGACAGTATTTTCCTATAGAGCGTCGCATACCTGGAACGCGATCCCCTGCTTCATACGGGACCTGCCAACCATCACCACATTTACAAAACAACTCAAAAAATGGTTACTGGAAAATCAAACCTGTATTCATAATCAACCGTAATATAATCATCTGGCAGTCTTTTATTGTTATTTTTCAACTTTATTGTCTGTTTTGTTATGTTTTTTGTTTTGTTTTGATTCTTTTCTTATGGATTGAATGTGTTGTGATGTGTTAACCTGGTTTACCAGAGGGACTACAGATGGAAATTAGCCTATAGCTATAATCTTGCGTATTGCATGCAAATGTTTATAAATATGCACTGTCCTTAATAAAAACATCTAAAAATTTTTTTTTTTTAAATATGACAGAAGGATAATTGTAATTGTTGGAGACCAATAATCTCATTCCAGAATGTTGTTGCAGAAATTCCTTGGAGAATGTACTGGGCTCGGCTATCCTTAGCTACCTCATTAGTAACTTGAGATCAGAGTAAAGATATAAATTGATAATTGTTTACTTAACTGCTATTTGCAGCTCTTCATATGACAAAGTAGTCTGAACTCTCATACAGCAAGATGAACATCAGTTTATGACTGATAAATGATAAACAAGGTTTATGATACAGTTGTGCCAGATAGTGATTGCCTCCAACAGGAGAGATTTTGACTGCATTTTCACCATGCATTCCCCATAACCAATATCTCGACCCGAAACGTCCCTATTCCTTCTCTCCATAGATGCTGCCTCACCCGCTGAGCTTCTCCAGCATTTTTGTCTACCTGCTCTAAATGTATCTAATTTAACACAATGACAGTACCATACAATGCAATAATTAACATCCATGTTATCCCACCAAAACAACCAGAAATATGTATCTGTGGCAGGGGGGCAAATTTGATCACGCAGCTGTTTCCCTGAATATTTCTACAGCATCTCTCACGGGGACAGTTTGGTTGCAGTGTCCTACAGTTCAACCTGTTATCAAAGCATTGAAATGACTCATTCAGAGCCCATTCTGTGCCCTTGTTATCTATCGTCAGTGCTTGATCATTTGGTGTTGAGGAGTAGTACAGGTGCACAACCTTTTATCCGAAGATCCAAATAACGAAAAATTAGCGGCCATTTTTTCGGTCCTTGAAGAAAGGTCCTTGAAAACGTTCACCGAGGGCGGCCCGCAGAGGTGACAGCGGAACCTCCGGTCGGTCCTCGAAGAAAGGGGAACTAAATCCCCATTCATAAAAGAGAAGGTGAGGGTATATTGCGCGGGAGGATTAATAATTGACAATATGCTGCTGCCTGCCCGCTGAGTTAAAAAGTTCCCACGGTAGACTCACGATACACAGTCTATCGAGCAACAGATTGTCGCTCCCTTCAGTCTCACCCCACCTACACCCCTCTGCTTCCCCGCCATGTGTGTGACCCCTTCCCTCCCCTCTCCAGCTCCCCGCCCATTGCACCGGTGTGGGGGCTTTGCACTGTCTTCAAGTCGGCGATGCCAGCCGGACCGTGCCAGTCACCGGAGACGTCAGGACCAACGGGACACCGACCCCCAGGCCCACTGCAAGCACGGAGATCCCAGAGACCCACAGCCAACAGCAGCCCAGCCCCGCTCCAACTACAGAGGAACCTGGGTTGCGGATGACGGGGCGCAGCTCGGAGCGTCGTAGGGGCCCATCGGGGAGCGGGTTCCTGTTGGTCCTGACGTCTCCGGCCACCTGCCATCCTCCGGGAACTGTACCGCCCTTGCAGGAGAGTGGGGTTGTTTGCAGTTGCAGAGGGAGGGGGCAAGGGCGGTACAGCTCCCAGTCTCAGCTCCAGTCCAGGGGGGTGGCCGGAGATGTCAGGACCAACGGGACACCGACCCCCAGGCCCACTGCAAGCACGGAGATCCCAGAGACCCACAGCCAGCAGCAACTCCAGCCCAGCCCAGCCCCGCTCCAACTCCAGAGGAACACGTAGGGGCAGAAGCTGATGGTGTGCAAGGTACGTCTTGTTCTTGGGGTGGCGGATGAGGAGGCGCAGCTCGGTTTGTGGGCAAACTGCCACTTGTCGCCGTAGCGGCCCATCGGGGAGCGGATTCCTCTGGAGTTGGAGGGGGAGGGGGGTATTGTGCTGTTTGATCGCCCCCTGCTATCCCAGGGACAGGGAGACACAGCGGCTTTTTAGACTGGTGGGCAATCAATTCCAAAGTTCTGCCCACACAGTCAGTACACCTCTCCTACACTGCATTTCATACAAACATTTATTCTGCAAGAAAAAACTACATTGAAGACGCAAACTCGTGACCGAGTAACTGCCGGGATCAAGGCGCAAACTCGCGACCTTGCGGATATGAGCCGAGCACTCTACCACTGAGCCAGCCATTAAAATCTACGCTAAAATTTTTCCATTCCGAAGACCGACAAATTCTGAATTACGAAAAGTGTCTGGTCCCAAGGCTTTCGGATAAAAGGTTGTGCACCTGTACTAAGTTACCATGTGATGGAGAGCACTAGGTGGTAACCAGCTAATTGCCTTGTCCACACTTAGACCCTAGAAACAATATATTTCTGAAACCTTTTTTATTTCTTCCCTCTCCCAAGACTGATGCTTTTTGCAAGACAAATTATTCTTTTGATTTGAGATTAGATCAGGGGAAAAAAGCTTGAAATATTCCTGTTCTGTACAGAATACTGTTTTGTCATTTAATTTGAGAATGTAGATTATGTGAGGTATCAATAGCATAGGTAGTCCATCTTTTTATCGTGGTAGGAGTATCTAAACTGAGAGGGTCTAGAGTTAAGATTAGAAGAGGGAGTTTGCAGAGGGATCGGAGGGGTATGTTTTTCCGTGCACTGGTTGAGGTCTGGAATGTGCTATCAGATAGTTAAATCAGATAGAATTACTACTTTTAAGGGGCATTTAGACAGACAAGGTATAGGATATATGCAGGCAAATTATATTATTGTCTTTGGGTAAAAAGGTCGGTGTGGGCTGAAGAGTCTGGTTCTGTGCTATATGGCTGGATGATTAGTATAATACCAGACTTTGTCACTCATATGTTTAATCCTTGTATTTGTGAGAGAAACATCTCCTTGAGATTTGACTCTTATTTGCAGTCTTTGCAAAATTGAAATACCACCTCCAACTTCATTATACAGTGTCTGCAATTCATTTTCAGTCTGTATGCATTCTTTAATTGGCCTAATTGTCCCTCCACTGCCTCTCCATCTTCCATTTCCTGTAACAGCTGACTACTAATGCAGTCCATTCTATGAACCTTCTTTTGTATGTCTGCATGCACAGAGCACGTTCTCGCCATCACTTGGTTTTCCCCTCTGGGATTCCCACCCAAGGTGCGATGCCTGCCATTTTCCTCAATGGTTTTTAAATCTTTTATTAAAAAGAAAAGAGCTCTTCACATCTTCAGCTCATTCAAACAGTTTTGAAAATTCTTTACACCAAAATTGATAACTGTATCAAATTTCATTTGCCATCTGTTTGCCCATTTCCCTATATATCTGCGACCTCTCAAATATTGTGTCTTGTACAAACTTTGAAATTATGTCTGGTATTTTCTCGTCGGTTCATTGATATTAATCGAATAAAAGCTGATTGAAATACTGCCCCTGAAGAAAACTGCTGTACAGTTTCCGCCAGTCGGAAAGACAGCCAACCACTGGTACTACTTTCAACATCTCACTCTTAAAACTTGTTATTTTAATTTTTGACATGTGCTATTTTATCTAACAGTTTCCATATTCTCCACAAAACTAACATAACCCATCCTTCCTTAAAGTATTTGTTTAAGGTAGTCAAATAAAAATTCTCTCCAGTAAATCTGTTGCCCTTCAATTTTATTGGATTTTTTTTGTTCTGGCTTAATTAAAATAAGAAATTAGTAAAGCAGTAGAAAGAGGTACACAATTAAGATCATATTGAAAATATTTTGTGCTGATGTAGTATTCTTGACATGTATTGATGAGGGTAGATCACCAAATAGTTTATAATTGAAACGCCTGTTTGCTGTTCCTCGAAACTCAAGTTTCCAGCTAAACCTGTACTTGATAATGTAGCAGTGTTGGAATGTACTGCTACATTCCACTGGTGGATGGCTCGATAATAATCACGTATTGTATACTGCTACAGAGTCTGAAGAAGGGTTTCGGCCCGAAACGTCGCCTATTTCCTTCGCTCCATAGATGCTGCTGCACCCGCTGAGTTTCCCCAGCAATTTTGTGTACCTTGGAATGTCAGGATTGAACTTGTTTTCAGGTGCATCAGTTAATGTCATGAAACCTGCTGACTATCTTATGCATATTGAGATGCCTCTTATACTTTATAGCTGGGGTCTTGGTGCTGGCTTGGTTACTGCTTGGTGGAGTGTTAAGCAAATGCCGAACAATACGTTGGAAGAGACTTTTCACAAGAGATGGTTGTCAAGCTTGATGTGCTGCAAATGCGATTAGAATTTATGAAGTTTGGTAAAAGTGCCACATGACAGCATTTAAAGATCTGAATTCGGTTCATATCAAATTTCTAGTCTGAGTTGAGTTTAGTTTATTGTCATATTGTCATATTGTCATGAAGGCAGGTACAGGATACTGAGTTGGATAATTAGCCATGATCATATTGAATGGCGGTGCAGGCTCGAAGGGCCGAATGGCCTACTCCTGCACCTATTTTCTATGTTTCTATGTGTACAGTGAAAAGCTTTTGTTGCATGCTAACCAGTCAGCGGAAATACAATACGTGATTATTATCGAGCCATCCACCAGTTGGGTTTAGCTTGAACTAATGCAGTTCAGTCTGGAACTGTGGGAGCCCCCCTTTGCATATAACCTGTGAATGAATGGCAGAGCTTTATACGGACTGTGCACGTGCCAGTAAAAGTTGCATCGCACAGAAACTTCACATGGTATTGCTAAATACATATATTTCAATAAGATTTCAATTTGACTAGATACTCTGATCTAAAGCTACTCTGTGTTATCAGTAACTGATCGAACAAAATTCTGATTGCACTGTAATGTTAGTGTAGTTGACTAGGAGAGTTAATAAGTTGAGAACCGAAAGGTTGCTGCTGAAATGAAGCTGGACTGTATAATTACAAGTGTAATTACTGAACTCGCCTGTTTGGGAGGATCCCCGACTGGTGTATACTCTCCAGATTCCAGAAGCCCTATAACAGGGGCAACATCTCTGTTCCATGTGAAATAAATACATTTTTAATATCTTTCCCTTTTGGTTTTACTGTTATTTTCAGCTCCAGGCCAATTCCGAATAAGGGGTAGGCATGAAGGACTGAGATGAGGAAAAACCTTTTCACCCAGAGAGTTGTAAATCTGTTGAATTCTCTGCAACAGAAGGCAGTGGAGGCCAATTCACTGGATGATTTCAAGAGAGAGTTAGATTTAGCACTTGGGGCTAAGGGAATCAAGGGATTTGGGGAAAAATCCGGAATGGGGTACTGATTTTGGATGATCAGCCATGATCATATTGAATGATGGTGCTGGCTCGAAGGGCCGAATTGCCTACTCCTGTACCTATTTTCTATGTTTCTATGTGACTACTATCACTTGCTAGTGGCAGGAAACGCATGTGCTTGAGCCTTGCCACCAATGATATTGATGAGTTGAGCAAAGGAATAGTTAACCCTCAATGGCCCGCTGCTGTTCTTCAATGTAACACTACAATGGTACCTGCCCCACAGTCACTTCAACTGTTCTTATGAATATTGTTTCTGGCTGCTATCCACTGCTTGAAATGAACGTTCACATTTGAATGCAATCAAATATAATTCTGGTCTTAATGTATGAAGTAGAAGTGTACCTCTCCTACATTGCACCCCCCCCCTCCCCCACCTTCCAGTGGAGATTGCAATCTATATTAATAAAAGTATGATCTTGACCGCTTCCTGTTCTGTATGTTGATTTTAGAAAAAATGCAGCCACTTATGGCTGTGATTTTTGGCCATCTTACTCGGAGTCCCCCTCCGCTGTGCAGGACAAGAGGATTTTTTCCTTCGATGAAAAATAAAAGAGTTATTAGTGTTTAAAAAATGTTGAGATTCTCTCTCCTGTCAATCAGGCCATGCAGGCCACGCCCCTTCTGGTGGTGGGGGGGGACTATAAAACCCAGAAGTGTGGGTGTGGCTCAGTCTCTGCAAGATGGAGGAGGGAGAGGTCATGACTCGCTGTCTTGCACCCTGCTTGAAATGGTATGAAACTGCACTTGAATTTGGTGGCCTTGCACCCTGCTTGAAGTGGTAAGAAACTGCACATTAAATTTGGTGGCCTTGCACCCTGCTTGAAATGGAATTTCAAGGAATAGCTGTGAGTCAACTGCCAGCCCACCAGCCGTGAGTGAGTGAGCTGTCAGCACAACAGGCTTGAGTGATTGAGCCGCCCACCCAAGAATCCATTCGGCCCACAATGTCCATACTAGCCCTCTGGAAACCAGTCCCTTCAGCCCACAACACCCATACTAACGCTCCAGAAAGCCCCCCCCCCCCCCCCCCCCCCCCCCCCACTGGCCACTAATATTGGAATTGGTGGAGAGGTGGAATATTGAATTGGGGGACCAGCCCTCCCATGTGATGCTGGGACCCAACGGGTCCCACTTAGTCTAGTAAATGCTAAAGTTCATAGGCAGGTATACCATTGGATCAACATTGCAGAGACATATGAACATTGCATTTTCTAAGTTTAGGTTGAACATTGAATTCTCCAATTCTAGGTCAATATCCACTTCTGGGTAGTCAACCTGTAACCCTTGATCCTTTTTTTCCCATTCCCCTCTCCTCCCTGTGCCCAATCTCTCCCCCATTTCCCCTCCCTGCTTCCCCTTCTACCTATATCTCTCCTCACACCATTTCTTTCCTTTTCTCAATCCTTTGTCCCCTCTTAACCTCTCGCCTTTGTCTACCCATTTGCCAATTAATCCCCCTCTCCTGTTTCCATCTATCTAGCGACCAGCTTTGCCTCACCCCCATCTCTCTTCCAGCTTCCACCCCTCTCACTACAAATAATCTGAAGAAGAGTACCCACCCAAAACGTCACTTATCCATGTTCTTCACAGATGTTGCCCGACCCGCTGAGTTACTCCAGCACTTTGCTTTTTGCTCAAGATTCCTAGTTCTGCAGTTCTATGTGCCTACTGGTTGCAGAAGTATGACTTTCTTTCATCAGAGTGTGAGTTATGGGGGTTGTCAATGTAAAATTCTCTTTGCATGTAGAATTATTGAGGCAGATGCTGGTTTATACCATAGATGGATGCGTGTCAGGCAGCATCTCTATAGAGAAAAAGGATGGTGACGTTTTTGGTTGGAACCCTTCTTCCGATGACTTAGTTATTTAACCCGCTGAGTTACCCCAGCCCTTTGTATCTAACCACTTTCTATGTTGTACTTTCTTTGAAATTTAAAGCACTTTATTTGTTTAATATATGTCTGAAATACTTTGCCTCAGCAACCTAATAACAAAAGTTGTTTGCGGACAGAAGCGAGAAAACTTCATTAGATGGTATTTCTGGCCTACTTAAATTTAAACAAATCTAAATTTCGGTGCACGGATTGTCAAAATGGCCTCGGCAAAAGTTCCCAACTTTTCAGGAGCAACACAGTGTTAAGAACAGCTGGTGATGAGTCAGTCACTCTGCCATTTCACTGGGCACCTCAGAATGTGCGTGCAGTTGGACTTCATCAGATGGATGAATTGCCACACTTTTTTCAATTGAACTCGCATGAAAGTTCAAACAAAGGTGTGGGAAAGGGGAGTGAACCTGGTGATTCTTCAGTGGAGATTTGGCCAAGGCATAAAAATGTTACTTAATGCTGCTAACACTATCCCTAATGTCCCAAGCTCATGGCCTATGGCAGTGTAGGAGTTAAAACTTGTTTGTGTTCCCAGTACTAACTTTGTGTTTAGTTTACTGTGAAGTGTGCTTAAATGATCCCAGCTTTGACTTTGTGTTGAAAGAATTTGGGCTGCAGCACCACTTGCATGATGCACAAGGGTGACCTTGGTCAGACCAAGGCTTTGTTTACTCTCAGTTACACTTCAGCTAACTGAGAGCAGCTCAGCACACAAAACAGCACCAGAAAAGAGCCGCCAAGCTAAAAATGTCCTGTAACAAAGTGTGGAATCTGAACAGTAAATCTGAGTGCCGTAAATTGCAGTTATTTTGCTCTCTTTGTTTTCTTTCTTCCCCTCAGGTAGTTATAGTGGCAGCTTTTTTCAAAAAATCAGTGTTACCTGTGTGTAAATATCCCAGCTCATTTGAATCAAAGGGAATTGAAGATGCACCTATGTTTAGTGCATTGAAACTGGAAAAGTAAGGCATTGAGAATGGGACCTGGGGGAAAAAAAAACTGGAGGAGCAATATTGGAAGGGTCCTGGTTGCTTAAGTAGCAGCTAGAATGTGGGCAGGTAGATGTTGAAGAGACCAGAACTGGAGGTGTGCATTATCTCTGAGGTTAAGGGGCTGGGGAGCATTACAACAAGAATTTAAATACAAGGATGAGATTTTTACCTAATTGGAATAATGCATCCAAGTATACTCAAAGCAAACAATGATTTTGACTTTGATTCTTTATTTAAAGTCACACATGGGTAGAAACAAAAGTCGTCATGCTAATAAGCTGATCATTTTTTTTCCAGCCCTATCTTCACATCCTTGATATTTTTATTAAGATCCCAAAGTCTGTCAGTCTCTGTTCGAATGCTGTGAATGACAGAGCCTCTCTGTTAGAGAGTTTCTAAGATAGCTCACACGCTAAGTGACGGAATTTTTCACATTTTGGTACTCTGCCTGCCTGCTGCAGCCAATATCATCAAAGATCCACACCACCCTGGCCACGCTCTCATTTTGTTTTTACTATCGGGAAGAAGTTATAGGAGCCTGAAAACTGTAACGGATGTCTTCAAGAATGGTTTCTTTCCAGCTACCACCAGGCTCTTGAACACTGCACAACAGTTCGGTTATGAGGCTAGAGTGTTCGCAACCAAGCACAGCTAAAATATTTGAAATGAATGATCCATCCGGGCTTGCTCCTAAGGTACAGAACCCACCCTCCAGTCAATTCAATTCATTTTACGTAATATTCTTAAAACAGTTGCAATTCCTAGATAGAGAAAAGGCTATGGGATGAGCAATATCCAATGTGTAGTTCTGAGGACCTGTATTCCAAAACAATTAGCGCTCGAGTGACATTGTTGAAAATAACCCAGTATGTCTGACACGAGTCAGGTCAAATTCATCTCTCCTCTCCTGGTTCAATGAAGAGTGTAGTTGCAAGGCAGCCAGTCAGTCCAATCTCCATCACCAGCAGAGTAATGGAAGATATCATGTACAGTGGTATCAAGCAGCACTTACCAAGAACCTACTCATTGGGCTTTGCAAGGAATACTCTGCTCCTTTAGGCAAGAACTCAAGTGGGCGATTAGCAGGGCCAAAGGCGGCCACCAAAAGGCTATAGCATGTCAGATTAACAAAATGTCCATTACTTTTTATACATACATTAAAAACAAAAGGATAATCAGGAAGAAGGTAGCACGATGAAGGAGGGTACTTGTGGTTGGAGTCCAAGGATGTATTCGAGATACTAAAGGTGTACTTTGAATGTGTATTCACTGAGGAGAAGGACGACCCTTTTCTGCTGCAGCCTTCATCCGCTTTCCCAGCCGTTGTGACGCTCCACTAAAGTCAGCCATCATCCTCCGCCTGTTCCACTGTTGAGGTGTTGGTTGGATTGCTCTTTGTGGGACCCATACACAAATAAAAACATTTCTTCCATCGAATGTGTCCAAAGACAGGCAGCTCGATTTGTTACTAACACCTATGAGAGAGAGAAGCGAGTGTCACCAAACTTCTGAATTCTCTGGGGTGGAATCCTCTCCAAGACAGACGTGAAGCTCACCGTTTGACCTGTTTTTACAAAATGTTAAATGGTCAGCTCGACATAGACTACAAGACCTACACCAAACCCGAACCAATTAGGAGCAGACGAGGGCATTCGATCCAATTTGTAATCCCAGCTACAAGGACAGATGTATACAGCAATTCGTTCTTCCCCCACACAATTAAAGCATGGAATAATCTCCACTCAACTATAGTTACCCAACCAGATGCAACTAAATTTAAAGTAGCTCTTTCTTCCCAATAACCCTTTCTGGCTTAAGCCCTCCCTTCACCACCTCCAGTTTAAATTCCATTTGGAATATTTTGGAGGACCAAGAAACCAAGAGACCTCCCCCTCGACCTTACCACCATGGTGGCCCTACCAGGAGCACAGATCCAGACGGCATCGCTCTCAGCATATCAGGTCTACACAAGCTTCTCCACCACGACAAGGTGACAATCCACGGAGAGTGTGGAGAATACAAATATGCAAAAGCAGTTAGGGATTAAGAAGGAGGTGAGGCTGGGGCTCTTGAAATGCATTAAGGTGGATACATCTTCAAGGCCTGATGGGATCTATCCCAAGTTATTAAGAGAGGCAAGAGAGGAGATTATACAAGCCTTGATGGAGATCTTTATCTTCTCCTACCACAGTTGTGATCCAGATGGACTGGAGAATAGCCAATGTTGTTCCTTTGTTTAAGAAGGGAAGAAGAGGGAATCCAAGGAATTATAGGCTGTTGAGCCTCAAATAGCGGTAGGAAAGCTATTAGAGAGAATTCTTGGTGACAGATTTCCTCCCATTAGGGACAGTCACGTGGCTTTGTACGTGACGTCGTATATGGCTAACAATTAGATTTTTCGAAGGTGATTGATGTGGGTAGGGCAGTGGGTGTTGTCAATATAGAGTTTAGTAAGGCGTTTTATAAAGTCCCCCATGGTAGGCTTATCCAAAAGATTAAGATGCACGGATTCACAGTGACTTGGTCGTATGGACACAAAACTGGCTTACTGGTAGAAGACAGTGGGTTGTGGTGGAAGGACACCATTCAAGCTGGAGATAATAGGCAATAGGTGCAGGAGTAGGCCATTCGGCCCCTCGAGCCAGCACGGCCATTCAATGTGATCATGGCTGATCATCCACAATCATTACACCGTTCCTGCCTTCTCCCCATTTCCCTTGACTCTGCTATCTTTAAGAGCTCTGCCTAGCTCTCTCTTGAAAACATCCAGAGAACCAGCCTCCGCCGCCTTTTGATGCAGAGAATTCCACAGACTCACAACTCTTTATGTGAAAAAGTTTTTCCTCATCTCCGTTCTAAATGGCTTACCCCTTAATCTTATCTGTGACCAGTGGAATTTGTGGGGATTTGTGTTGGGATCTGTTATTTGTGATGTATATAAATGACTTGGAAGTAAATGTAGACTGGTAAGTGAGTCATTTTGTAGAGGACACAAAGATTACTGGAGTTGAGAGGAGAGGGACGTTGGTTCGCATGAACTGCTTCAGTATACCAAGCGCACGGCCGACTGGGCTTTGGACTCTGAATAATGGTACCAATAATGGCAGCGCCTGTATGTGTAATTTATGTAGAAAGAAGTTCACTGTGTAGTTTCAAATGTGACAAATAAAATTGTAGCGCATCAGTTCCATAGACAGAGACCAATGTCTGGAGTGGGGTAGAATCTGAGTACCATAGTTGTGTCTGGTGGAGCGCACTTGCCAGCTTTGTACCTTCTTTGATTATGTTGGCTGCTTTTCCGAGGCAGCATGATGCGTAGATGGAGTCAATGGGGGAAAGCCCGGTTAGTGTGATATAGATCAGTTACAAAAATGGGCGGAGAAGGGCAGGTGAAATTTGATCGAAGTAAGTGTGACGTGTTGCACTTTGGGCAGTCAATTAAAAGCAAAATATACAATTAATGGCAAAACCCTTAACAGCATTGATGAACAGAAGGATCTTTGTGTCCAAGTCCATAGGTTTAGGTTTGTTAGTGTCCTGTGAACTGAGGTAAAGTGAAAAGATTTGTTTTGCACATTATCGAAACAGATCAGATATACTACACATAAATACAATCGTCAAACTCAAATACAATAGACGGAGCAAAGGAGAAGATACAGAGTACAGAATATAGTTCTCAACATTTGTAGTGCATCAGTTCCATAGACAAAAATCCAATATCCCCAATGGGGTAGAGGTGAATTAGACAATACCCTAGCTTAGGGAAGGACGTTCAGAAGCCGGATAACAGAGGGGAAGATGCTGTTCCTGTGTTTGGTGTTGCATGCTTTCAAGCTTCTGTACTTTCTGCCGGATGGGGCAGGGACCTGGATGGGGCAAGTCTTTCATTAAAGCTCCTTGAAAGTTGCAACACAAGTAGATAGAGTTGTAACAAAAACATATTGACGTTGGTCAGGGCATTGAATACTAGCATCAGGAAGTCATGATGAAGTTTTGTAGGACTTTGGTTAGGCCACATTTGGAGTATTGTGTGTGGTTCTGCTTCCCCATTACAGGAATGACGTGGAAGCTTTGGAGAGGGGGCATATGTTTACCAGAATGCTGCCGAGAGTATAAGCTATTAGCCATAAAGAAAGTTTGGATATTATTGGGATTATTTTATCTGAAATGGGTTAAAGGGAGACCTGACACAAGTATATATGGTGAGAAGCATTGATAAGATGGTTCTTTTTTCCATGGGTGGCAATATCAAATATCTTAATCCATTCATAGTCTCTATACGTCCAATAATGCTCATGTTATAGCCAGTTGGGCTAGCACTACCTCTTTACACATGGCACCATTGCCACTCACGGTGCCCCTTCTCTTGTTTTGAGAGGTGTCCCCACCGGATTTCTGCCCCTCAGTGTCCAGGAATGGATGGACCCTAGATGCTGGTTCTCCTCCACAGAGCCTTTGCATTGACTGCACCAAGCTGCAGTGTGTCCCTCACCATGTACTCCTCCAGTCTGGAATGGGCCAGTCGGCAACGTTCCCGGACCGACATCTCGCTGTGCTGTAAGTCCCAACGAGTTTTGGGCAGACCAAAGAGCATCTTTCACCGTGTCGATGGTTTTCCAACAGCACTTGATACCCGTCTCCCAAGTGTGTCCCTGGTAACTGCCAGTAAATCAGCGAGTCCTCAGTAGCGGAGTTGCTCGGGATGCTTATTCTTAGAATAAAGGGGAGGTCATTTAAGACTGAGGTGAGAAAAAGCGCTTTCACCCAGAGAGTTGTGAATTTATGGAATTCCCTGCCACAGAGGGCAGTGGAGGCCAACTCACTGGATGGATTTAAGAGAGAGTTAGATAGAGCTCTAGGGTCTAGTGGAGTCAAGGGATATGGGGAGAAGGCAGGCACGGGTTATTGATAGGGGACGATCAGCCATGATCACAATGAATGGTGGTGCTGGCTTGAAGGACCGAATAGCCTCCTCCTGCACCTATTTACTATGTTTCTATGAAAAGCGACTAGGACCCTTGCACCCTTCTTCAGACCCTCTTTGCAAAATTCACACTCTGTGAAGACGTGGAAAACCTCAAAAAGGCTGGCAGCATCATCAAGGACCCACACCAACCTGGCCACACACTCATCTCCCCACTACATTCAGGTAGAAGGTACAGGAGCCTGAAGACTGCAACGTCCAGGTTCAGGAATAGCTCTTCCCCACAGCCATCAGGCTATTAAACTCAAATGAAACAAAACTCTGAACATAAATAGACAATTTTCTGTTTATTTGCACCGTATCTGTTTATTTATTCATGTGTGTATATATTTATATAATGGTATATGGACACACTGATCTGTTCTGTATTCATGCCTACTATATTCTGTTATGCTGAAGAAAGTAAGAATTTCATTGTCCTATCTGGGACACATGACAACAAACTCTCTTGAATCTTGAATATTCAGTAATGAAACAATCTGCCTGACCTCAGAAAATGGGGAAATGCCAATGTCACCAGTTAACAATGCATGAGCCCAGCCATCAAAGTGATAGAAGCGCTGGCCACAAAGCTGTTAAGTTGTTCTTACTTGTGCTCATCAGTGGTTTATTTAGTTTTCACCTGGGCTGTTCGGCTTCTGACAATGATAGCATTGGCCCAAATGTGAACAGCAAGATCAGAATTTCATGTGCGAATAATTGCTCTTGACATCATAGCAGCATTTGATTAAGCCTGGCATCAAGCAGCCCTTAATAAAGTTTTGTATGGCTCAGCTGTTCACTGCATAAACACAGTGATTCATTAAGGCAGAATTTTCAAAGCCCAACTTGGAGCTGAGTTGCAGACGTTTTAAGTAACTTCAGTTCTCCAGCATAAATATAGCCTTTCAGTGTTTTTTGTTTAATTCCACAAGCTGAAACAGAGAGAGAGCGAGGGAGAGTAAGCAACCGCCTCAAGCGAAATGCTTTGATGTCAGTATCAGCTCATTCTTTGTCAAAGGCGACTTGTTTCTTTAATTACCTAACAGGCACATTATCCTAACAATGATGGTGTTCAAATCCAGGAATGAAATGCTTTCTTGTATGAATTCAACTTCCCACTATTGAGGGTGGGTGCAAATGTTTCCCTGCTAACGTGGGCACAGCAGAGCGTATCAGTAATGCGGTGGTGTATAAACACACAATCGACCGAAGGTGCATGTCGGGAATGCTTGAAGCCTGGTGGTCACACAGCATCCAGGCACATGTTAAAGTGCTACTAAGCTTTGTAACTTTTTCCGAATTGAAAATAAATTGGGCATGCATTGGAAAAGCGGGAAGGGTGGGAGTTGGGAGGGAAGATTGGCAGGTCATCTCCGTCAAATACAGATAGAAACATTCTCTCCTCAGATGTTGATTGATCTGCTTAATGTGTTTTTGGAAATCGTTTTTATCTGCAGCACTTCACCTTTGTGTTGATGCTTATCGCTGATGGATGATACTGTTTATATAATTTTTTTTTTGATTATAACAGGGAGTGGTGGTTAAATTACGTTTCCGATCTGGCTCTGAACAAAGAATTCTAACCTTAAAGGGATTTAATGTAGTAAAATGTCCCAAGGCGCTTCTACTAGTGATGCAGGCAGGATCTGCATATCCTACCCTTCCATTATGTACAGCAGCAGCGGCAAGAGAAGCAAGATGTTATCTGACTGGCCCTGGCAATGTGTTAGTTATGCAACGTAAGCCATAGACAGACGTGAACATTTCCTGATACCATCTGTGAGAAAAAAAATGTCCCGGATTCTGTAATTCCCTCTGCTCGTGACTATACGGAAATTACAAAGGTTTTATTGCCTGAACGCGAATGGTATAACAGGAAGGGGTGCAAAGGAATCAAATTATGAAAGCATGTTTAAGAAGGAACTGCAGATGCTGGAAAATCGAAGGTAGACAAAAATGCTGGAGAAACTCAGCGGGTGAGGCAGCATCTATGGAACGAAGGAAATAGGCAACGTTTCGGGTAGAAACCCTTCTTCAGACTGATGAAGGGTTTCGACCCGAAACGTTGCCTATTCCCTTCGCTCCGTAGATGCTGCCTCACCCGCTGAGTTTCTCCAAATAATGAAAGCTAATTAGTTTTCCTTACCAAAAGATAAAGATACTATCATAGAGGAAGTGCAGTGAAGGTACACATTTTGATTGAGATGATGGAATAGTAGATCTGTCTCCATTCCTCTACGAACCAGGGTGGATCTCTTGTTTACTTGACCTGTATTCGCTAGAGTGCAGAGGTATAGAGGGATCTCACTGAAATGTAAGAAATTCTAACAATGTTCGACAGATTGGACGAGGGAGGATGTCCTTATTGGAGATGCCTGAAATCAAGTATCGTGGTGACAAAATAAAGAGTGGAACACTGAGGAGGAGAAATTCTTCACTTGCGATGATGAGGACGGCTATGGCGGCTAAGTTCCTGAATACATTTAAGAAGGAAATTGATGCATTTCTGGACCTCAAAGGCAGCAAGAGGGTTGAGGAGAGAGTGGGAATGTAATATCTAGATTGAGGATCAGCCATGATTGTATTGAGCAGAGAAGCAAGAAGGAATGGCCAATTGGCTTGTAGCTTCTGTTTTGCTATGCATCTATCAGAAAAATATCCTAAGGTTCCTGACACTTACCAGTGAGGGGTAGTTTTACCTCTTTTCAGACATCCAAAATGTTTTTGTACTTGGGCTTTATCAACTTTAATTGCAGTTTGTGGCTGAGTTGCTGCATGCACAGGCATGGGGAGTTAATTGTATAAACCGCTGAATGTATGTACGGTAAAGGTGCAGCTGCAGCACCAAGCTGTCTGAAAGTTTTGTTCAAGTTTAATTGTCCAATTTTGGAGCTTTTTGAATTATGGATTTGATTGAGAACATGCCGATATTCAACATTTAATTTAGGATTATTCGTTGAGAATGCGCCATTCTTTGAGGGGTTAGTTTCAAGAGATAACAGCTCCTCACTACAGACAGTGTGGCTATGTTGTGCAGAGCCAAATCAGATCTGGTTATTTGTGCATCAGGACTCGTAGTAATGATCACTGTTATTCTTGTTCTTGCCTCCTGGACTGACTATACCAATCTGGGGCTAGAAATTAATGCATTATGCCACTGTAAGTACTCAGATTTACTAAATCAGATATTATCGTTGAATTAAAAAAATATATATATATAAAATACAGGGGGTGCAGTTCTTGGGTTATGTTTGTGGCTGAATCAGTTATTCTGTATCATGAGAGGTTTTGTGATCATAATTATGAATAGCAATAAAGTAAGAGGCTGCTTGAATTCCTGAGACACATGAGAAATTCAGTACTTCTGCAAGGTTATTTGGGAGATATGTTGAATGTCGACTATACTAACTGCAGTTTGGGACCTAGCTGCTTGTGCCTAATCCTATAAATAGAGCAAGAAATCAAATATGGTTCTTCATAAATTCCTCCATTTCAGAGCCATTTCTGAGCATGTTTTAAATACCACAGCGTCGAACCAAACTATGGTGAGTGTGATGGAATCAGCCCATTTGTTCTTTTTTCATTCTTCTTATTTCCTATTCCCAGGTTTTGACACCATTTGGGGTGCAGATTGCCAAGAATAGTCATGTCTGTGTATCGTGGTGTTCTGTCCATGTCCCAGTTAGATGGCGCACAAAGACTTGAGATCAGATGGTGATTGTGCGTTGACCTGAACTCAATCTACACATGCACACTTCCAGGAGCAGGAAAGATCCTGCATGAATTTTTATTTCTTCATTGTCCCTCGCAGATGAGCCCTGCTAACTCCTCCATTCCAGGCTAAATGTGACTGACAGAAATCTTGCTGTGTTATAATACAAAATACTAGCCTGGGAAAATGACACTCTGTCCCTTTGAAGCAACCATTTATGCACTTTGCCTAAGAGCTATTTTTACACATGTGTTTAATGCCCACATCAGCTGGATGTTACTTTAGGGATGGTGTCCGTACATGTTAACCCATCCTCAAGGAGTCAGTATGTAGTGGGTGGGCAGAGTGCCACCAAAACTAATTAAATCCATTAACCAGCAAATGATCCTGTGACTTCTCTCCACATTTACATAATCAGAGTAAGGTAGAATCGGAGCCAATAATCCTCTTTCTAAAATTCTAAATAGTTTTTATTCCACTGCAGCTCTGAAACTGGCATTGCAGATTTTTTTCTTGGAATAAAGTCTGGAGGATTGTTATTTTCCCCACCCCAGCTCCGTGTCTTGATGTTCATTATTGTGCAGGCCTGGACTAGGCTAGCTTTTGTTGCCTTCAGATTTTCTTGTTCATTATCATGTTTAACAACTGTAATTATAGATAAATATATATATAATTACAGTATATACTTTTAAACAGTGTGGGTTTGAGAGATTAGAAATGTCTTTGTAGATGTGAGGCTCGAGCTTCCAGCCTCCCGAGCTGCGTCTTGTCATGAGCTTTGTTCCACTGAAATATTGGATATGAATTCAAATCATAGTATGTTGGCGAATTTCTTGTAAACGCATCTCATCTAAGCACTGTTACACTGAAGGAATATATGGGCCGTGGAGGAACTAAAAAGCTGGGTAAACAAAATGATTCATATAAAGAAGAATGATGTAAAAATATATTGGAGAAATGGTTTGTGGACATTCATGCTGGGATAAGATAAAGACTGGATTGCAATCTTTTTAAATTATGGATCTCGGGGAATCGCAGAATCTGTTGCCCATCCCAAATTGTCCTGTGAAAAAGGGTAGTGATGTGCTCCCTTGAATCACTTCAGTCCTTGTGTTGAAGGAACTTTTTTTTTAGATTTTAGAGATACAGCGTGGAAACAGGCCCTTTGACACACCGAGTCTGTGTCAACCAGTGATCCCCGCACATACGAGGGTTAATTTACAATTATACCAAGCCAATAAAACTACAAACCTGTACGTCTTTGGAGTGTGGAAGGAAACCGGAGATCCTGGAGAAAACACACGCAGGTCACAGGGAAAACTCCATACAAACCGAGATCTGCCTCTGGGACAACTCATGGCTAACAGTTTAGTTCCTATGAGGAGCAGTCAGAACATTGGGGGTTCAAGTCCAACCCCTGGGGCTCCTGTGTCACATTTAGTTCAGAGATGCAGACTCGGTGGGCCGAAGGGCACTGTACCAACCAGCGATCCCCCGCACACTATCCCACACATGCTAGGGACAATTTATACTTATACCAAGCCTATCAACCTAGAGTTAGGGTTACAGTTAGGGCTAGGGTTAGGGTTTGGGTTTTTCTTCCGCACTCCAAAGGCGCACATATTTGTATAAATTGTCCCTAGCGTGTGTGGGATAGTGTGCGGGGGATTGCTGGTCGCGGGCTGGGTCCACAAATGGGGGGGCGTCGGGGAAAGTGGTGGCGGGGGGAGGGGTGGAGAATGGGAGGGGGGAGAAGGGGATGTGAGGGAAGGCGGTACTGGATAAGGGGGAGAAGAGTGGAGCAGGGGAGAAGGGTAGGGGGAGTGTAAAAGGAGAGATGGGGGCGGGAGGGGGGAAGAGGAGTTCAGTCTACACTCACTGAATCCATCCCTGGTGATCGGATCTAGAAGCGGACCGATACATCTATAAATAAAACGGAACGACTCAAACATCTTTTCATTTGCACAATTGATTTTATTGTATTAAATTTAATATATTAATGTTTAAAATCCATGCTTTGAAGGAAGAATATTTTACAGCCTCAACCGTAACCGGGTGTCACACGCATGACAGCATACATCAGCGTGAATGTCGTGCAACTTGACGGTTTTACGGGTGTCAGTCACTGACGCTTCGCAGTCGCCCAAGTGGGACGGGCCCTTTAGTCAGGATTGAACCCGGGTCTCTGGTGACGTAGGGCAGCAACTCTACTGCTGCAACACAATGCCGCCCAAATAAGGAGTTTCAGGCTTTTGACCCGCCAACAATGAAGCATTCTAAGTAAGGATAGTGTGGAATTAGAACTTACTGGTGGATCCTATATGCTGCTGTCTTTCAACCTAGCTAGAAGTTGTGGATTTGGGAAATGCTATCATAGAAACCTTAGTAAGTGCATTATTTTGATAATAGAGTGCAGCCACTTTGGTGCAGTTGATGGACTGAATGCTTGCAGTGATGCATGTGGTGCCAGTAATGTGGGATACTTTTTCCTGAATGACAATGAGCATCTTGGGTGTTGTTTGTGCTGCTCACATTGAGTTTGCTTTCTTTACTACCGATTCGACATGCAGATTAACTTTTTGGGAATCCTGCACCAGCACTCCCAATTCCCTTTGCACCTCTGATTTCTGGATTCTCTCCCCATTTAGAAAATAGTCCACACCTTTATTCCTACTACCAAAATGCGTGACTCCACACTTTGCTGCACTGTATTCCATCTGACACTTCTCTGCACACTCTCCCAACCTGTCCAAGCCCTTCTGCAGAGTCCCTGCTTTCTCTGCACTACCTACCCTTCCACCTACTTCCGTATCATCTGCAAACTTGACCACAAAGCCTTCAATCCCCTCGTTCAAATCATTAATATACAACGTGAAGAGTAGCGGCCCCAGCGCCGACCCCTGCGGAACTCCGCCAGTCTTTACAGTTTACTCTACTCCTAGCTCCCTTGTCCCTTGTTCATTCGTTCCTCTGAAGCTGATGACACTTAAGCTAATGATGGCATTTCTCATACTATTTCCACTCCCTCACCTCCAGTATGCTGACCTTTGCATATATTTAAGTTGCATTAACAACTTAAGTGGCCAATCTTTTTCTTGTAAATTAAGATGCTGAACATGTCTTGTTCTGGCCCACTCCATCACCCATGTGATGGATGCACACATGGCGTCAATGGATCTCACAGAGGGATGGGAACCAGATAGTCCATTTACACCTGCCTACTTGTATATCTGTTGCATCCTTTGTGCTGCAGTAGTTGAAACCCATTACAACAACATAAAATTGTTTTGTAAGTCGAGGGATGTGTCGAGCAGTTGGTTTAGCCATGTGTGCATTTTCTTCAGTCAAGGATTAATTACGAACAAGAATGGTGGGGGGACTTTAACCAAGTAGATTGGTTGATAGTTCATGGCTTTGTTTCTCAAAAGTTTATGTTCATTTCAAAGGAACCTCAACCTTTTTTCATGGTACTTTGTTCTTGAGAGTTTTAGCAAAAGACTGGTGTTTGCTACACAATAAAAGGTGGTTACCAAGTAACCAGACTCACTTTTGACTTCAGATGTTCAATTAGCAATGTGTTCATAATTGAGGCAGAGTGAGATTACATCAAACTGCTTGTGCTCGGGTTCCATTGCTTCGCCTCAACTTTGACAATGTCCCCTCCACTAAATAGTTTAATTCCTCTATTCTTCGGATCTTTGCAAAATTGATAATTGATACCAAGGGCAACAGGCAGTTTTTTTCAACTTGCAGATTGTCTGAATGCTTTGCAGACACGTGCTGAAGGGGAAAGGTGGGTGGGGGGGAGAATGGTAACTAATTCCCAAAATGGAATTTAAGAGCTATTAACAAAATTGAATCTTTGATGGAGTTCATAGGAAGCTCAAGGCCTTGTGGAGAAATTCATGTAATATGTAAAGAACAAAGGTTTGGTGAAAGGGTTGTTCTCCCGTTGAAGAAAAATGGTGTCGGGAGGAGTGAGATCCTGAAAAGAGTTTTGAACACAGAGATAAGTAATTTAACGGGATATTGGAAGCAGGCTGGATCTGGAATGACAGGGAAGAGAGAGGTGAGCTGGATGTAGTGTTCGGTTTATGAATGTGTAGTTACTATTTCCTTTTCTGTTTCAGTTTGCTGTAATGCAATCAATCATCTCAGAAAGGTCATCTTAATAATGTATAAAAATCTACTCAGCATGGCATTGTCTGATGCTTGGTCATCTCCACGTTATATATCGAGGACCCTCCCTTTTATACATAATGTCTGGTTTGTCCGCTTGCATCCTGCATTTAGTTTGGGACTTGTGGCTCAGGGGTTAACCTCCCAATGTGCATGCTAAGTATGACAAAACCTTTGGTGTGTATACTCACAGCCAAAGGTCCTTACCAATTTTTTTCAAATTTGTTAGTGGCAATATTCCAAGTGCATTCTTTATTAAAACTGCCAGTTTATTTTAAGTGAATTGTACTTTGGCTGATGATGATCCACTAGGAAAAGTTGAAGTATGATCTACTTTCACTGATTCTATCTGATGATTTGTAAGGACCTAACATCTCCTGTAAGACTAGCTTCCACTACATTTGTAATGCAATCAGTATATTTGCTTAACAACTCAAATGGGTAGTAGTATTGTACTAAGTCTCAATACTAACCCTAACGGTGGAAGAACTCGGTTTAGTTTAGTGTGGAGATACAGCGCAAAAGCAGTCCACTGAGTCTGCACCGACCAGCGATCTCTGCACATTAACAGGATCCTACACACACTAGGGAAATTGACATTTATGCCAAGCCAATTAACCTACAAACCTCTGCGTCTTTGGAGTGTAGGGGGAAACCGAAGATCTCGGAGAAAACCCATGCGGTCACAGTACAAATTCCATACAGACAGCACCCGTAGTCAGGATTGAACCCGGGTCTCTGAGTGCAAGAGCTGTAAGGCAGCAACTCTACCACTGCACCAAAGTGCCCCCCGGTTTTCTCAAAATGGACACTGAAGAAAGCTCTCACTATTCCCCAGTTACTGAAGGTATTTATTATCCACGTCTGGTGTTCATCTCACTTGAACAGGTATTTGCAGAGTAAATCGAAGTTGCTGAATTTAAACATTGCTCGATGCTACTTCAAGAATACTACTTTAAAAACAAAGCCAGTCCTCTCCATATAGAATTTCATTATTCTTAATTTTCAAATTTGCGTTTTCTGCATCCTGATAATGTGTTCACGGAGAGCGTTCTGGAACCCATGCCAATTAGGCTTTTGTTTCCTTGTTCTTTCTCAGAAAGTATGGGTGTGCTCCTGATCTGAAATTCAGCTCTATTCAATCATTGAGGATCTCTCTCCTCTCCCTCTCCCTCTCTCTCCCAGGCAGTCGTCCAAGCTTGAGGATGACTTCCTTCCACTCCGGTTCTGATGAATGGGAGTTACTTCCCACCCCTTCTGGTTATATTTCTTCCTCTGCCTTCGCAATTTACACTTCTTCTATCCTTATCTCACACCTTTTGTTTTTTCATCTCGGGTCTGACCAACCATCTGCCTCTGACCCCCCACCTGTATCCACCTATTACTCGCCAGGCTTTGTCCTGCCACCACCTCTCTTCTCTTCCACAATCGGTCTGAAAACAGGTCCCAACCCAAAACGCCACCTATCCACGTTCTTCAGAGATGATGCCTGACGAGCTGAATTACTCCAGCCGTCTGTCTGTTTGTGTTAACCAGCGTCTGCAGTACCAAGTGTTTCCAACTTATATTTTGTAGTTGTCATTGGTGGCTTTGAACCCGCAGCCTTGTTCCTCAGGCGTACGTGTAATCGTTGAGACATGGATGAAGGCTGCCCGACGGGCCAAGCCGCCAGAAGGCTTCCCGGCAAGCCGCGGTTGTGGTCTGGGGGCGCGGCCGGAGGCCTTTATTGAGGAGCCGCGGTCTCGATGCCTCCCGGATTGCCGCGTAGAAGCCCGAGTCGGGGCCCGGTGGTGGCCTTGCTCGTAGAAGCCCGGGTTGGCAAAGCGGCCGATGGAACCCGGGTCGGGAACCGGCCGGGGCCTCGCGGGTAGAACCTCGGGTCGGCGAAGCAGCCGACGGAGCATGCGGACAAAGGACAATGGGGAACCGCTGGGGAACCGCTGGGGAGGGGGGAAGACACAAAAGGGAGGTACCAGCGTGCTTTGTAACTTTGTCAACGCCGTAGGTGGCTGCTATTTGACTACATTGGGTATGCAAGCAAAGAATCTCACTGTGCCTAGTCACATGTGACAATAAAATATTCCTATTCCTATGTAATTGGTCCGATGTCCTGAAGCTCCACAGATGCTGCCTGACCCGCTGAGTTCCTTCAGCAGTTTGCTTTTTTCTCCAGATGACAGCATCTGCAGTTGCTCGTGTCTCCATAATTAATCTCCACTCTGGCTAATGATGTGGGATATTTGATTTGAGTGTGGAAAATTATTTTAACAGAACAAAGGATCGACTTTGTGGACTGAAACGGCCCAAGTCTGTTCATATTTCCATACACACATCATTGAAACCCAGGCATTGATTCACAATGTGCACAAACTCCTCAGTTATCCGAGCGGATTTGATCAACAAAGGGATTGTATAGTCGAAATATTTCAAGTTGAAGATCTTGAGTTATGGGTGTTTGTATCAAGCTAGTTGATCTCAGCCCTGGGCAAGAGAGTTGAAAGCAAAATTAATCAACCAATATCCATGCTTTTAAATGCCTTCCAGTGACAAACTCTCTGCCTCCCAGTAGAAAGTCTTATGAACGTTGAGGGAATACGTGATAGGAACTTCAATCAATATCCACTATTTTTCTAAGTTTAATCTGTGTGATGTAACTTGATGATAGAGATTGGAGTGTCTTTGGTTCTGTAATTTGGTTCTGGAGTGCAGACTTTGAAGGTTAAAACAGTGCAGCCCTTGTTCTGTGGATGAACTATACTCCAGCTGAAAGCATGTTGAGGTGAAGTGTAACAGTGCAGCCAGGAAGATTTAAGAAATTTGAAGCAACAATATAGCCTTGCTTCGCCTCAATCTGCCTTAGGACTGTATCGGTGAAGGTCCTGCTGGTTAGGATTGTAGCATACCAGAAATTGTGTTACAGACACGGAATGATAGCAAATTTCTGGGAGCAGTCATATTTAAGAAGGATTCACCATGATCCCTTTTGTTTGACAGAGCTCAAGGCTTTTGTAAAATAGATTAAGACCACATACAATATTTAGTACTTTCTGCATTGTGCTTGAATGAGTTTGAGTTTGAGTTTAGTTTATTGTCACATGTACCAAGGTACAGTGAAAAGCTTTTGTTGCATGCTAACCAGTCGGCAGTAAGACAATATGTGATTACAATCGAGCCATCCACTGTGTACAGATACATAATAAAGGGAATAATGTTTAGTCCAAGATAAAGCCAGTAAAGTCTGATCAAAGATAGTCTGAGGGTCTCCAAAAAGGTAGATAGTAGTTCAGGACTGCTATCTAGTTGGTAGGATAGTTCCGTTGCCTGATAACAGCTGAGGTGAAACTGGGAAGAAGATTTGCAAGACAATGCAGGTCCTGATGACTGGAAATACACATTATATATTTGGAACAAGCTCTGGGGATGAGGAGGATTCTTGCTAAGACTTTCCCTGCAGAAAGACCTCACTGGAATTATGTTACCAACATCTCCTTGAAGATGGTCATGATAAAGACATCTTTAAGATCTCCTGATGTGTTCTATTCCCAGATGAGGGCGATGAGGTCATGAATTTGTAACGCACACTCAGTAGCTATGCTCCCCAGATTAGATTTTTTCCCCCTCCAAAATATGCATCTCTCTTTAAATTTAGGTGTGATGAAGAGGTTATTTTGTGGTAAATACGTTTAAGACTGAAAGGGACAGAACAAAATGTTCTAAAGGGTATTGAGTATGGATAAATGGATTAAATTTCTTAAAATCAAAACAGGGAAAAAATTGGATTATGGAATTAAATACTGTTATTAAACTTAGATGATTTCATTGATTTGGAACTGGTTAGGTAAGTGACTGTGAAAAAAGGGGAATAAAAATATATAAGTACAGAAAATAGGATTAAAGTAGTGGCCGTGCAGAAGATAAGCATCAACAGACTGGTCGGGCTAGACAGCCTGGTCTATTTCTTTTATGTAAGTCTATGATCTGACGTTCACTGAAATTCTCAACCCCACCCCTTTCATGCACGCACAAACACCTCTCGAGCAAATTGAATACCAATTTGGACACGAGCCCTGGAGATTTTGTTCCCCGTGCAGTCTTTGGGCAGATGCTAAGGGCACTATTGGAGGTTATAGTCATAGAGTAATACAGTGTGGAAACAGGCCCTTCGGCCCAATTCGCCCACACCGGCCAACAATGTCTCAGCTACCCTAGTCCCACTTGCCTGAACTTGGTCCATAACCCTCCAAACCTGTCCTATCCATGTACCTGTCCAACTGTTTCTTAAACGATGGGATAGTCCCAGCCTCAACTACCTCCTCTGGCAGCTTGTTCCATACACCCACCACCCTCTGTGTGGAAAAAGTTACCCCTTGGATTCCTATTAAATCTTTTCCCCTTCACCTTGAACCTATGTCCTCTGGTCCTCGATTCCCCTACTCTGGGTAAAAGACTACCCAATCTATTCCTCTCATGATTTTGTATATAAGATCTCCCCTCATCCTCCTATGCTCCATGGAATAGAGACCCAGCCTACTAAACCTCTCCCTTTAGCTCAAACCCTCTAGTCCTGGCAACATCCTTAAATATTTTCTGAACCCTTTCAAGCTTGACAATATCTTTCCTATAACATGGTGCCCAGAACTGAACACAATATTCTAAATGCGGTCTCACCAACATCTTATACAACTGCAACATGACCTCCCAACTTCTATACTCAATACTCTGGCTGATGAAGACCAAAGTGCCAAAAGCCTTTTTGACCACCTTATCTACCTGTGACTCGACCTTCATGGAACCATGCACTTGTACTCCTAGATCCCTCTGCTCTACAACACCACCCAGAGGCCTACCATTTACTGTGTAGGTCCTGCCCTTGTTCGACGTCCGATACTTCACACTTCTCTGTCTTAAATTCCATCAACCATTCCTCCACCCACCTGGCCAATCGATCCAGAACCTGCTGCAATCGTTCACAACCATCTCCACTCTCTGCAAAACCATTAACTTTCAACAAAATCATCAGCAAACATGTTAATCTTGCCCTGTATGTTCTCATCCAAATCATTGATGTAGATGACAAGCAGTAACGGGCCCAGCACCGAACCCTGTGGCACACCACTGTCACAGGCATCCATTCTGAGAAGGTTCTGGATTTATTTTTAAGGAAAGGAACTTTTTCAGCCAAGAACAGCCATATTTTCAGCTGCAGTGTTGTGGGGGAGTGGTAGTCCACTTAAACACCTGGATCTGGATCTTCTGTTTAATTGTGGTAATCATTCCGTGCAATTCATTCAAAGTTAGTGTAACTAAAGCAAAATATCTTGCAATGCTTAGTATGAATCATGTTCAGTGCATGCAGTTCTGCAGTTACTTGCACCAATTTTAAAAGCTTTGCCCCAGAACTAGACCCCACCTACAACCCTAATCATATAGCCAGGTGATTTAATCCTCTTTGGGAGGCTCTGTTTTAATTGCGCCTATTTATGGGCTTTTGAAGTTTAATCTTTTGGTCATAAGATTGTTTGAAATTTAAAAAAAATTATGTTTACAAAGGAACCGACTATTCCGATCTAACTGGAAAATATTTTTTATTCTTTTACAGTACTTAAAAATTGTTTGATGCAAAAAATATGGATTGGCATTGTGCTTTCAAATACATTGCAATATACATATTGATTCAGGACAAAAATTCTTTATGTATATTGTAAGAAGTGTATGTTAAGACAATACCTAATCCCACTGCATCATGGCACATATTTAATTTCCCAAGAAAATGAGCTTGCGCTGAAATTTGCTCCAGGATCTCAATTAAAAGATCTGAAACTCTACCCCGCGATGCTTTCAGCAACAGCACAAACTCTTGAGTAGCTTCGAGTTTGCTGCATAATAATTTGTTCCAACCTTGTGGCGTATCATATCCTTAGGGAAGGAATTTTAAGGAACTGTTTGCAGATGAGAGCTGTTCACATTTCCTATGTCCATCTGTGATGCATCCTACCTTTAAGCTATTTGCATTGATGCATACCAAAAGCACTGGACAATTTTAGGTTTGGGGATGCATGCAACTTGTACATAAAATAAAGCAAGTTCACTGTTTGATTTAATATCATGAAACTATTGTTATTGTGGTGAGAAAGAGGAGAAAGAAAGCATGAAGAGCAGGTTGTGTTAATGAGGCTTTGAGATTTGTTTAATAAAAACTTATTGAATGGAATTATTTCCCTTACATAAAGTTTTATCTCATGAAATATCTTAGTGGATCATGCAAAAAATTCCCTTTGAAATGTGGTAATGGTTATATAATAGACCAGGTTACCATTCTGCCATTCACCACAAACAGCGAGATGAACAACCAGTTAATCAGCTTTTTAAACATTGATTATGGGAGAAATTATACTGAGATAGTGAGACAATTCCCTAGCAAAGTCAAAAGTTTGAAGGTAATATGATATTGTTGCTTGTGCAGTGTGAATGCATTTGGTCTTTTGCTATACCTGCTGTGTGTATGATCTACCTGGTATCCCACCAAGCATATGCTATTTACACTTGAACATAAAATAAACTTGGCAAGTAGGGGCAAGCCTGTAGAATACCAGGCACAACAATGGGAGATAACCCAAGACAGGATGGTGTTGTTTTGTAGATGAGACCAAGATGTTTTTATCCCACGCTGTAAAGTGGAGGTCAGTGCTGGGTAAGGGCACTTGTTTTGTTCTCCCTACTGTTTGTATTGAATGACAAAGCAGTCTCTAATGGCCAACTGGCATATTTCTCTGCATTAATGTTATGTTCACATTAGAAGCCATAGTGTGTGCTGAATAAATTTCCAGCCTGCAATCTAACACAATTTTCCTTTGTTTAGTTTTGAGATATAGCGCGGAAACGGGCCGTTCGGCCCATCGAGTCCGGGCTAACCGATGATCATCTGTACACTAGTTCCATGTTATCCCAATTTAGCATTCTACACACTAGGGACAATTTACAGAGGTCAATTAACCTACAAACCTGCACGTCTTTGGGATGTGGGAGAAAACCAGAGGACCCTGAGAAATCGAGTTTCACTGTACCTTAATTGGTACACGTGATAATAAACAGACCTTTGAAAACCCATGCAGTCACAGGGAGAACATACAAACTCCGTACAGACAGCACCCGGATCGAACCCGGGTCTCTGGTGCTGTAAGGTAGCAGGTCTACCGCTGAACCATTCCATGGAAAAATTGTTTTGGAATTTAACGTTAAGAATAAATGGCCAACGCCTGGCCTTAAGTTTTGGCCCTTATATCCATTAATTCAGAATAAAGAAATTTCCTCCGATCTGAGCACAGGCTATTGCCCAGTATTAAACGGCACAATATTCAACTTGGGTTGATGTCATAGAAACATAGAAACATAGAAATTAGGTGCAGGAGTAGGCCATTCGGCCCTTCGAGCCTGCACCGCCATTCAATATGATCATGGCTGATCATCCAACTCAGTATCCTGTACCTGCCTTTTCTCCATACCCCCTGATCCCTTTAGCCACAAGGGCCACATCTAACTCCCTCTTAAATATAGCCAATGAACTGGCCACAACTACCTTCTGTGGCAGAGAATTCCAGAGATTCACCACTCTCTGTGTGAAAAATGTTTTTCTCATCTCGGTCCTAAAAGATTTCCCCCTTATCCTTAAACTGTGACCCCTTGTTCTGGCCTTCCCCAACATCGGGAACAATCTTCCTGCATCTAGCCTGCCCAACCCCTTAAGAATTTTGTAAGTTTCTATAAGATCCCCCCTCAATCTTCAAGGAAGTAGAGCATATATATGCATATGTGCCTTGCTAAAATAAACCTTGCTGCCCAAGATGTAACTTTTCAGTAAATTTAGTATATTATTTAATATTAAACATATTCTACATTTTTAGACGATCCCGACCTGAAACATAATCTATTCGTGTTCTTCAGAGATGCCGCTGAGTTACTCCAGCACTTTGTGTCCTTCTACATTTTTATGTTCCTGTGGGTGACTCACTAATGACTCTGACATAGTTTTGATTTAAAAGAAGCTTTATACAATGCAGTAAGGTGGAATCGTAAAGATGCTTTCTCATCTGGCATGATGGGTCTTGATATGTCCAGCTGTTTCAAGGTTAGCAGATTGTTTTACACTTTTTACTTGTTATTTTGATTATTTTCTTAGCAGTTTTCTCCATGGTATAATGTGAGCACTTCCTGAGCTGCTCATGACCCACAGTTAAGATTATTGCCATTGTATCCCATTCTTTAATCGTGCGGGTGCCAAACCCATACAACTTCAGCACACAAGCTTACAGGATCTGATTATTGAAATGTTAGTTAGTTTAGTTTATTGTCACATGTACCGAGACACATTGAAAAGCTTTTGTCGAGCCATTTACAGTGGATAGATACATGATAAGGGATTAACGTTTAATGTGAGGTAAAGCCAGCAAAGTCTGATCAAGGATAGTCCGAGGGACACCAACGAGGAAGATGGTAGTTCAGGACTGGTTGTGGTATGAAGTGTTTCTAGATGTGGATGGGTTTTGATAGTGTTGTAACACTGTCCAATAGAGTCCTACCAGGTATCAGCATGACACCAGCCTTCATGGGCCTTTTTCTTTGCAAGACTTCTATTTGGAAGATTGAGTAGGAGGAATCTCATTAGAAAAGTCAGTTATACCATCTATTTTAATACAACAAAGGTTCATGAATGTTGGTAACATATCATTTTTTCCCACATGATTCATGCTATTGGACTAGAGCGGATTGTAGTTGAGGCTAATTCTATCATCACCATCTGGTTTCCAAAAAAAAATCCAACATGGTGGGACCCTGGGCTAAAATCTCTCTTTCTCTTTGTGTTGCTGAGGTGAGATCAGTTTGAACTCCTCATAAACCACGTATCTAGCTTGGAGCCTTGCAAGTTCAGTAAATCTTCCTGAAAGTGGATTCTGAGAGGCTCCATCATCAACAGAACATCCTTTGTGATGTCCATCACCTTCAAGGTTACATCACTACCAGGAATCTCTGATCAATCTTTGACCTCCGTCAGCATCCACTCCCCCATCTCACAACACTTTCCCATGCTACCCACAGGAGCCGCAACATATCATTTACACCTTATCCCACCTTCCAAGGATCAGTACTCCTTAAAGGCGAACCAGCACTTCGCTTGGTTGACTGAATGTGGTACCCACAACATGGTCCCTTCTACAATGGATAACCTGAAAGTATATAGAGTGACAACTTTATGGAACACTTCTCTCAGTTTGCAAAGACGATGCTTTGGGTCGTACCCTTCTTCAGACTGTTGGGAGTGGAGGGAGATAGAACGAGGTGGGGCAAAAGCTGGCAAGTGAAAGGTAGATGCAGGTAAGGAGAAATTGACCGACCGTTGAGTCAGCTGGGGGAGACTCGTCACGAGATGATTAGAAATAGCTGCATATTGTTTAGGCATTTCCCTTTTCCATATTATTCTCTTTGCAGATGTTATGGCCATGGATTGCAGGTTACGGAATGGGGACACAATTAAAGGCAGCTTCTTGATTTACTTTCTAAAATTGAGTAACTTATACATGTTGAAAATAATTGCATTTATGAAGTGTATTGTCAAAATCCAAGAAGACTATGTACTTTGAGGAACTGCATTTTGTGCATAGGGTTTTGAGGCAGAAATGTTGACCTGTTCACTAGGGAGGAAAAGTGAAGAGGTCTTTGACATCAAATTGAATGGATTAGTAGAACTGTAGTTTAAACGGTATCTCTTACAATTAAATCAATTGATCAACCCAGGTAATGTGGTCCACTTTTACTTCAGATGTTACAATCTGAGCCAAGCCAACACTTCAAAATACATTGGAATTATTCATTTTAGTTACCGCTTTCCAGGATTTGCAGTGAGACATAAAGTTACTAATACCTGTGTTGAGCAGCCTTTAAATACAGTTGAAAATAGAATTCTTGTAGATCGCACCAACATTTAGTGTTCTGGAACAATATTTACCTGAGATGAAAAGAAAGAAAGGCAAACACTGAAAATACAAGGCACTTGGTTTTTTTTTTTAACTGATCAACATTTAGAAAATGAAAGAGCAGAGTCCCGAGATAATCCCAGGGCAGTTTACAGTCTAACAGCAAGCACAAAGAGATCTTGTTTTCTTCAAACGTTTTGAAGTCTTTGAAGAAGACTGTTAATTGTTAAAAGCAGACTATGTTCTTGAATTGATTCTTTTTCAATTGACTACGTACACTGTGGTTTTCTTGTGAAGCTAAACCAAGATTGTATCTTGAATTTATTTTTGTATTTACAATATTAAGAAGCTTTGATTTTTTTTACCCTTCCAGATGGCCGTCAGCTAGTTTTCTCTTGTTATTGGTATTTGCAACATGTTGCTTCACCCCAAAAGAAGCGAGCTGTACAGGGGATTGGGGTTGGTGCATCTACAGCATGGAGTGCATTTGTTTGCTGGCTCCTTTTGTTTTTACCTTTCACCCCGTTTTCCTTTATTTCAGAAAAGCCGATACAATTTTCTTGCTTTTTAAGGATTTTCCTCACTGATAACAGTCGTTCTGAGGGTATCTTTCCTACATCCCAGCCAACAAGTCACCCCATTCCCTTGATTTTTATTTTATTTGTCTTCTGGATGTTTGACACACACAAAATCCACCATATTTGTGTCCGGTGGCGCTGTTGATGGCTGCCTCTGCCTAGAGTGTGGTTATCTTTTTTATTTTTTGTTATGTTTAAAGTATGTTCTTGGTTTTTTTTTGTATTATATGTGGGGGGAAGGGGGTATGGTAAGGGGGAAACCGGACTTCAGTCACTTCCTGGTGAGGATGCGACTATTATCCGAGTTGCGCCCTCACCCCCCTCCTCGCGGCCTACTAACTGGATTGGCACTGCCTTTCCTGCCGGGACCGGACCAGAGCTTCAGCAGCAGCGGCGCTGCGCTGGATACATCACGGAGCGGGCGAGGCCTTACCTGTGATCGCTGCTTGGAGCTCCGGAGTGTTGGGCCTGCTGCATCGACATTGTGAAGCTGTGGTTGCAGAGCTCCCGTCGCGGGCGGCGCTGACTTCAACATCGCGGAGTCATGGGACCCTTTGCTGGGGGTTGCGTGAATCTCCACCCAGCATGGCCTGTGGACTTCGGGAGCCGTGGCCTCCGTTGGGAGGTGGCCGATTCAGAGGTCCAGGCAGCTGAGGATGTTCTACCTTTCGACGTCGGGGTTCCATCGTTCCCGGCAAGAGGGCCTGAACATCGGGCCGCCCGTAGCGGCGACTGCGGAGGGCTCGGGAGGCCCCGACCATGGGTGAACATTGGGGAACATCAGTGAGGAGGTTGACTAGACTTTGGTTCCTTCCCTCACAGTGGGGAACTTTGATGCCGCTGTGGGGATGTTTGTGTCGTGGACTTCTGTGTTTTTGTATTTTTTATAATTTGTGTGACTGTAAGGGAAATAGCATTTCGTTGTCTCTTAATTGAAGACAATGACAATAAATTGAATCAAATCAAATCGGGTCTCGACAGCAGTCAGGTGTGAACTCTACTTGAAAATTGATGCAAAGTGCCAGAGGAACTCAACAGCTCAGGCAGCATCCCTGGAGAGCAAGGACGGGTGACGTTTTGTGTCCAGACCATTCTTCAGCATCTGTAGCTGAAGAAGGGATCTGACCTGAAATATCGCCTATCCCTGTTCTCCAGGGAAGCTGCCTGACCCACTGAGTTACTCCAGCACTCTGAACATTTTTTGTAAACCAGCATCTACTTCAGAAAAAAATGTTTGTTTACCTCATTGAGGTCCACAGATACTTTTCACGGGGAGGTACCGTGGTCAGCCCAAGCAAAGAGAGCATCGTCACAGGTCAAAGAATCCCAACTTTGGATCCTGCAGAATGTGCAATGTTGGTGTTTAACCAGTTGACTGAGTATCTTTCTGGTGAAAAGCACTGGATATTTTCCTATTGCTGTACAAACAGAAGCACCCTACAGTCCCTACAGTTTAAGACTTTGGTCTTGGTGACTTGCAGACTCCAATGGCTGCTCTGTCCCACCATATTTCTTTGGTGACCCAGGGTGATGCCCTGACTACAATGGATTTGTCTATTCAAGTGTCAGAAGCATGTTGTTATTGTTATTACGGGGTATCACTTGAAGTTACTTCAACCAAACATAATCCCGTTCAGCCCAGTCCAAGACACTAAGTCACCAATTAGTTTTTCGACAGCTATATTTATGGATTTACCCAAGTCTTATACTTTGCAATGAAACACACTGCAAAGCAACAACCATTGGTAATATACTTTAAATTTACAAATTAAAGCAAATGATATTTATCCAGATATCTAGTATGTGGTCAAAAAAAAAAGGAAAACCTCTTTACTTGGGTAATTAGCCTTGTTATTTGTATTAAATATCTATCTCGGTGAACTGATTTTGGTTTAACCGCGTGAATTCCAAAGTTAAATCGAATCCGAATAGACAAATCAAAGTTGAGTGAATAAATACTGTGTTTCAAACTATTAACTCTGATCTCTGATGCCTTTTGGTGAAGCTGATTCTACACACCTTGGACTAGCTGCCATTGTTGCTTTTGGAACAGAATGCCACTCAGTTGCCAATGCTTCAGTTTTGTCCATTGTTCCGCTCAACTGAAGGTTTGAATGTCTTTCTGAATGTACCTCCAGCAGCAAGGAAGGCACCACAGGATGATGTAAAGCAATTTGCAGCTACCAGAACAAGAATGAGGGGCAAGGCGTAACTCTGTTATAACTGTCCCATCACTATAATGGTATCTATTACATATTTCAGTGCTGTTGAATAGAATGTGCAGAATGCCACATTGAATATCCAGAAACTAACACTTCCATATATCTGTCAGTCATGATGTCCAAGTAGAATACATCCAATCTTTCACATCAAAGGGACAGTATGGTGATTAAATCAGGAGAATGAAGCTCCTTTGATCTTTTAAGTAATTGAAACCAGCAATTCATGCTGCTTTTGCTATGTTGCTTAGCTCTCAGGAGAGATCTGATTGAGCTGCTCTTCCATGCTTAGATCATCGTAGAATGAACTTGCACTTGCCTGCGTAGCACAACCCCAAACATCCCAAAGCATTTCGCTGCTAATGGATTTATTTCAAACTGTAGTTATGAAGGTAATGTTGGGAATCGAGTCAAGAGTCAAGAGTTTTATTGTCATGTGTCCCAGATAGGACAATGAAATTCTTACTTGCTGCAGTGCAACAGAATATGTAAACATAATACAAAACAGAAGATAAAAGTTCAGTGTGTCTATAGACCATAGACCCATAACTACACAATAAATAAATAGATAAAGTGCATTAGTAATAATAGACTGTTTTGGTTCAGAGCTTATTTGATGTCGTGTTTAATAGCCTGATGGCTGTGGGGAACAGAAGCTGTTCCTGAACCTGGATGTTACAGGTACAACACAAAACACAGTGCACAGCATTGGTTAAGACCTAAATATTGGCTGAAATTCCAGAGAAAGTGCCAGCTTCTGCTTCATTTTGAAATAGTATAAATGGGTGTACAATAGTACAAAAAGAGTCTGAAGAGGTGTCTTGACACGAAATGTCACCGATTCCTTCTCTCCAGAGATGTGCCCGCCCCTCTGAGATACCCCAGTATTTTGTGTCTATCTGGGATGTTTTCAAATCCACACAAGGCCAGATGGGGCTTCTAATTAGAGGGTTTTTTTTAAAGACCTCTGACACCAGTGGAACACCTCTGACACCTTTCATTGCAGCAGTGTTAGCTTAATTTTTTAACTTTCAGTATAGTTTAGAGATGCTGTGCGGAAACAGGCCTCTTCAGCCCACCAAGTCCTCACCGACCAGCGATCCCCGTACACTAGCACTATCCTACACACGAGAGACAACTTACAATTTTTACCAAAGCCAATTAATCCGTAATTTGAAGTTTGGGAGGAAACCGGAGCACCTGTAGAAAACCCATGCGGTCACTGGGAGAATGTACAAACTCCATACAGACAGCAATCGTAGTGAAAGCGCTTTCTCACGGGGCGACTTGACGCAAGAGTTAACCAGAGTTGAACATCGTGGGAACCCCGTGCGATAACCGTACGGCATTCGTGGACCACTGTGGACCACCGTGGCGCTAACGGCAGGTACTCGTGTAACTTGGTGACTCGGGAGAAAATTCAAGCAAGTTTGAATTTCTCCAAGAGTGACTTGTACACTTGTGGTTGAAGATTGCAACATTATATGCACGTAGTGGCCAGTGCGATATCCGTAATAACTCTTGCGTTTACCGTGGGAACTCCTGCGAACGGTGAACCCGGAAGCTGGACAGAGGGGACAGGAGGTGAGTAATCTGGAATGAACATGCTGTTAGGCTGGGATCATTCTCTGCGAGATGATCTTAGTGCGGGAGACAAGTGTAGGAGAGGTGTACTGACTGTGTGGGCAGAACTTTGGAAGTGATTGCCCACCATTCTCAAAAGCCGCTGTGTCTCCCTGTCCCTCCAACTCCAGAGGAATCCGCTCCCCGATGGGCTGCTACGGCGACAAGTGGCAAGCGACAAGGGATCTCCGTGCTTGCAGTCGGTGTCCCGTTGGTCCTAACGTCTCCGGCCACCCCCCTGGACTGGAGCTGAGACTGTGAACTGTACCGCCCTTGCCCCCTCCCTCTGCAACTGCAAACAACCCCACAGTTCCCAGTCTCAGCTCCTGTACAGGTGGGTGGCCGGAGACGTCACAGCCCGAGCTGCGCCCCCTCATCCGCAACCCCAAGAACAAGACGTACCTTGCACACCATCAGCTTCTGTCCCTATGGGGAGCGTGTTCCTCTGGAGTTGGAACGGGGCTGCGCTGCTGCTGGCTGTGGGTCTCTGGGATCTCAGTGCTTGCAGTGGGCCTGGGGGTCGGTGTCCAGTTGGTCCTGACGTCTCCGGTGACTGGCACTGACCTGCTGGCATCGCCGACGTGAAGACAGTGCAAAGCCCCCGCGCCGGTGCAATGGGCGGGGAGCTGAAGAGGGGAGGGAAGGGGTCACACACATGGCCGGGAAGCAGAGGGGTGTAGGTGGGGTGAAACTGAAGGGAGCGACAATCTGCTGCTGCCTGCCCGCTGAGTTAAAAAGTTCCCACGCAAGACTCACGATACACTGTATATTGTGAGTCTACTGTGGGAACGTTTTAACTCAGCGGGCAGGCAGCAGCATATTGTCAATTATTAACCCTCCCGCGCAATTACCTTCTCTTTTATGAATGGGGATTCACAATGTTCATTCAAGATTTAACGGGAAAGCTCGGGAGACGGACAAGTCACTCGCACAAATAACAGAAATGCCGAGTACCCGTGGGAACTCTTTATCTACCCCCCGTTATATCGTGTGATATCGTCCTAGACCACGACCACTTCATCCTGGTTACGTCTTGCGTCAAGTCGCCCCGTGAGAAAGCGCTATGAGGATCATACCCGGATCTATGGCTCTGTAAGGCAGCAACTCTACTGCTGTGCCCATCGTGCCACCCATTAGTGTTTGGGGTCTGTTAACCGGTGGCTGTGATAGTATGTACAGTGCCCTCCATAATATTTGGGACAAAGACCCATCATTTATTTATCTGCCTCTGCACTCCACCATTAAAGATTTATAATGGAGAAAAAAAATCACATGTGGTTAAAGTGCACATTGTCAGATTTTAATAAAGGCCATTTTTATACATTTTGGTTTCACCATGTAGAAATTACAACAGTGTTTATACATAGTCCCCCCATTTCAGGGCATCATAATGTTTGGGACACAGCAATGTCATGTAAATGAAAGTAGACATGTTTAGTATTTTGCAGCATATCCTTTGCATGCAATGACTGCTTGAAGTCTGAGATTCATGGACTTTACCAGTTGCTGGGTGTCTTTTCTGGTGATACTCTGCCAGGCCTGTATTGCAGCCAACTTTAGCTTATGCTTGTTTTGGGGGCTAGTCCCCTTCAGTTTTCTCTTCAGCATATAAAGGGCATGCTCAATTGTGTTCAGATTGGGTGATTGACTTGGACAATCAAGAATTTACTGTTTTTTAGCTTTGCAAAACTCCATTGTTGCTTTAGCTGTATGTTTGGGATCATTGTCTTGCTGTAGAATGAACTGCCAACCAATGAGTTTTGAGGCATTTGTTTGAACTTGAGCAGATAGGATGTGTCTGTACACTTCAGAATTAATTATGCTACTACCATTAGCAGTTGTATCATCAATGATGATAAGTGAGCCAGTACCTTCAGCAGCCATACATGCCCAGGCCATAACACCCCCACCACCGTGTTTCACAGATGAGGTGGTATGCTTTGGATCTTGGGCAGTTCCTTCTCTTCTCCATACTTTGCTCTTGCCATCACTCTGATATAAGTGCGTCTATGTCTCATCTGTCCACAAGACCTTTTTCCAGAACTGTGGTTGCTCATTTTAAGTACTTCTTGGCAAATTGTAACCCGGCCATCCTATTTTTGCGGCTAACCAGTGGTTTGCATCTTGCAGTGTAGCCTCTGTATTTCTGTTCATGAAGTCTTCTGCGGACAGTGGTCATTGACAAATCCACACCTGACTCCTGAAGAGTGTTTCTGATCTGTCGGACAGGTGTTTGGGGGAATTTTCTTTATTATAGAGATAATTTTTCTGTCATCAGGTGTGGAGGTCTTCCTTGGCCTGTCAGTCCATTTGCGATTACTAAGCTCACCAGTGCTCTCTTATTAATGATGTTCCAAACAGTTGACTTTGGTAAGCCTAAGGTTTGGCTGATATCTCTATAACAGTTTTATTCTTGTTTCTCAGTCTCATAATGGCTTCTTTGACTTTCATTGGCATAACTTTGGTCCTCGTTGATTAACAGCAATAAAAGTTTCCAAATGTGATGGAAAGACTGGAGGAAAGACTAGGTGCTGAGAACTCTCTTATACTTGCATGAAGGAGGCATTTAAACACACCAGAGCAATTACAAACACCTGTGAAACCATATGTCCCAAACATTATGGTGCCCTGAAATGGGGGGACTATGTATAAACACTGCTGTACTTTCTACATGGTGAAACCAAAATTTATAAAAATGGCCTTTAATAAAATCTGACAATATGCACTTTAATCACGTGATTTTTTTTTTCTGTTTCAAATCTCAAATTGTGGAGTACAGAGTCAAATAAATGATGTGCCTTTGTCCCAAACATTATGGAGGGCACTGTTTCTAGTTTCAGGCTAGGTAGGGCATTCCTGCAAGTACTCAGTGGCCGAATATCATGATCCCAGCATGTTAATGGGAACCATGTCATGTCGTGATGCTGTGACTCGGTCTCTGAAACTACTTGAAGTAGGAATGCCCATAATCTAAAAACAAGTGACTTTAATAAAAATCCAGTGGTTCATTTTGATGTTACTACAGTATTTGGTGAAAGAGTAGCAGCTATGTATTTTGCTTCAACCAATGGTGCTTCCCTGTCAATAACATCGGCCTCGACTCTGGGGCTCAATGGGCATTAATTACCCTGAGTTAAAGAGGCAAGTTTGGAGGGAGTTGGCTGCCAAGCATTGCGTGAGCTTGATACAGAGGTGGTACCCTGGTGTTTGTACACGGACTGAAAACGAGGTCTAAGGCTGTGTTGTTGCTTGATTTATTTAAACTAAAACATCCTGCATGGATTGGTTCACAGACTTTAATTAAAATAAAACCTGTCAGTGGTTATAAATTAGACTCCTTGATAATTATATCATTTACATTTTAAAATTTCCATGGCTAACCAGCAATCTATGAAGCACAAAAATGCAGTTAAACACCTCTGTGTCCTTGAGTTGTGGAGAGGAAAAACCACTTAGTGCTTGCTGATCCTTGTTCTTTGAACCCTGGTAGAAAGTGCACCTGATGCTGTATCCTTGAGCGACTGACTGTAGGGTCATTTGCCATTGAACTGAATGGTAGAAGCCTGACTACTTGGACAGGGTACTGGATGACTGCAGCTTCCTGCAGAACCAAACCCAGCAAGGGACAGCACTTCTGGGAAGTGCAAATATGGCATGTGTTAAGTTCAAGTTCAAGTGAGTTTATTGTCATGTGTCCCTGTATAGGACAATGAAATTCTTGCTTTGCTTAAGCACACAGAAAATAGTAGGCATTTACTACAAAACAGATAAATGTGTCCATATACCATGATATAAATATATACACACATGAATAAATAAACTGATAGTGCAAATAACAGAAAGTGGTTGGTAATAATCAGAGTTTTGTCCGAGCCAGGTTTAATAGCCTGATGGCTGAGGGGAAGTAACTATTCCTGAACCTGGTTGTTGCAGTCTTCAGGCTCCTGTACCTTCTACCTGAAGGTAGCAGGGAGATGAGTGTGTGGCCAGGATGGTGTGGGTCTTTGATGATACTGCCAGCCTTTTTGAGGCAGCGACTGCGATAAATCCCCTCGATGGAAGGAAGGTCAGAGCCGATGATGGACTGGGCAGTGTTTACTACTTTTTGTAGTCTTTTCCTCTCCAGGGCGCTCAAATTGCCGAACCAAGCCACGATGCAACCGGTCAGCATGCTCTCGACTGTGCACCTGTAGAAGTTAGAGAGAGTCTTCCTTGACAATCCGACTCTCCGTAATCTTCTCAGAAAGTAGAGGCGCTGATGTGCTTTTTTGATGATTGCATTAGTGTTCTCGGACCAGGAAAGATATTCAGAGATGTGCACGCCCAGGAATTTGAAGCTCTTGACCCTTTCAACCATCGACCCGTTGATATAAATGGGGCTGTGGGTCCCCCTCCTACTCCTTCCAAAGTCCACAATCAGTTCCTTGGTTTTGCTGGTGTTGAGGGCCAGGTTATTGCGCTGGCACCATATGGACAGTTGCTCGATCTCTCTTCTGTACTCTGACTCATCCCCATCAGTGATACGCCCCACAATAGTGGTGTCGTCAGCGAACTTGATGATGGAGTTCGCACTGTGGTTCGCTACGCAATCATGGGTATAGAGTGAGTACAGCAGGGGGCTGAGCACGCAGCCTTGAGGTGCTCCCGTGCTGATTGTTATTGAGGCTGACACATTTCCACCAATACGAACAGACTGTGGTCTGTGGACGAGGAAGTCAAGGATCCAGTTGCAGAGGGATGCGCAGAGACCCAGTTCTGCGAGTTTGGTAACCAGTTTGGAGGGGATGATTGTGTTAAATGCCGAGCTGTAATCAATGAATAACAGCCTGACATATGAGTTTTTGTTGTCCAAGTGGTCCAGTGCGGAGTGGAGGGCCAGCGAGATCGCATCCACCGTTGATCTGTTGTGGTGGTATGCGAACTGCAGTGGGTCCAGGTTTTTGTCGATGTAGGAGTTGATTTGCTCCATGATCAACCTCTCAAAGCACTTCATCACCACCGGCGTTAGTGCCACTGGTCGATAGTCATTGAGGCATGTCACCTTACTCTTCTTGGGCACCGGTATAATTGATGCCCTTTTAAAGCAGGTGGGGACCTCAGACCTCAGAAGTGAGAGGTTGAATATGTCCGTAAAAACTCCCGCCAGTTGGTCCGGGAGTTATAGGAAGGAACTGCACATGCTGGTTTAAACCGAAGACTTCTGAAGAAGGGCCTCGACCCGAAACATCACCCATTCCTTCAATCCAGAGATGCTGCCTGTCCCACTGAGTTACCCCAGCATTTTGTGTCTAAATATGGCATGTGACTGGATACACATGAGATTGCGTGGAAGGTAACAGCAGCACAACTCGTGCTACAGTTGTGTGGTCTGTACCTTAGTGACACTTCACTGTGGGTCTGGCTAATGTCCTGCCTATTATATTTGTGTGCAGACAGTGGACACTAATTTTAGTTGGATGTGATGGCCCTTCTCCCTTTTTGTTAAATGCCAGCAAAAGATGGAATGAACTTTATTGGAGGCAGAGATTTCCAGCTTCCAAGCAAATGCACGGATCCTGTTGAAATGTTGTTGTTTATTTGAACAATTTATCTGTTGAGGATTTTGCCACTTTCCTTTTCTGACAAATAGGAGAGTTGGACCATGGTCAAGGTCAAATGTGATCAAAGGTTTGGGTTGGTACTTTTCCACAAGATGGGTCTGTCATGCAAGGATACTTGATGCCTACTCCATACCCTAGATATAAGCTCACGCCAGGATACAGAAACTCGTTCATACACCAGGGCAGTGTGTACATCCATCAGAAGCTTCAAAGGAATCCTAGCTGAACTAACTTGCTCTTATGATGTTAAGTTTGCTGCATTACAAGGAGAAGTGTTGGTGCAAGTTTTTAGCATCACAATCTACAATATTTCTACTATAAAACACCGGAGAGTACGATCAGCAGGGAGATAGACTGAGCACCAGAGGGAGTGAGAGGGATCGTAATGTGGGAATGGAATGGTTGACAACAGCAAAAAGGATGAGGAATTTGGGAGAGCCAAGTGTCGATTGATTCTGTGTCGGCAATTGCTTGAAATATTTGAGTCTGAAATGGAGTTTTATAATATTACTCCAGTACATTCAACTGAAACTGAATGATGTTAATAAACACCATTTTGATATGTGTTGATGTTGGCATTATTTCCATGATGTGGTAGTTGAGAGTAGGGGAAAGGTTATTGAAAATCTAAAATAATGAGGAAATTATGCATTATGTCAAAATATGTATTGTATCAGAGACATGTCTCTGTCGATATTTGTATGTATTTTAGTGCTTTTATGCTGGTTGATGGATATATTTTCCCACATACATCTATAAATGTATATGCCTGAGTGTGGTAGCGTAATATCTGCCTCGAATAAATACAGCACAAACAAGGAATCAAAGGAGTGGCATTGTGGCTGTTTACTCAGTATCTGGCCACATGGTGTTTGTACTAGCAAGGTTATTAAACATTCGCAGTGAAGCAGATTAATGTCCTCTCTAGACTGAATCAACCCCAAAAAGCATGCATGTGTACACAGAACGGACAGAGTCCTGAGAACCCTGACAATTGCAGTCTCACACACATGCAGCTGGTAGCAGAGACGCAGGAAAGAAGATTTTGCGCAGAGGTCTTTGGGCTACTTTGGCACCCTGTCCTAAAGCCCTTTGATCTTCATTCTCTTTGATCTACGGCTGCATGCTGCTGGGTATCTGCCAGTGCGGTTACAGACATTTCCCCAGAATAGAGACTGCAATTGTCAATTCCTTTTCAGGAAAGGTTGGGGATATGGAAATTTTGAGAGGATTCTTTTGTCGTCACCGTCCTCATGACACACACTGTTTTTTCGTCTTGGTCTTGAGGTTTATGCTTCTGTTGTTTATTATTACATAGAGGAACATTTTGTCCAGAGCTTTTTCGATCAGAAAGTTCAAAGGAGCTTTTTGCCATTTGTATTGGGCTGGCTGCTTTCTGTCGCAATGGAATTAAGAAACATCCTCCAGTATTGATTCTGTCCAGTGACTTAAAAAGGATATGTACATAAGCATTGATCATCGAGTCCATGCTGATTGGGTCCATGCTAACTGTTTAGATGGCACAGACCAGTTATGTGTAAAAAAAACAAAAGGAAAAAAACAGGAAGCAAAGAGTAGGAGTAAACGGGTCCTTTTCAGAATGGCAGGCAGTGACTAGTGGGGTACCGCAAGGCTCGGTGCTGGGACCCCAGCTATTTACAATATATATTAATGATTTGGACGAGACAATTGAATGCAGCATCTCCAAATTTGCGGATGACACGAAGCTGGGGGGCAGTGTTAGCTGTGAGGAGGATGCTGGGAGGCTGCAAGGTGACTTGGATAGGCTGGGTGAGTGGGCAAATGCATGGCACATGCAGTATAATGTGGATAAATGTGAGGTTATCCACTTTGGTGGCAAAAACAGGAAAGTAGAATATTATCTAATTGGTGGCCGATTAGGAAAAGGGGAGATGCAACGAGACCTGGGTGTCATGGTACACCAGTCATTGAAAGTAGGCATGCAGGTGCAGCAGGCAGTGAAAAAAGCAAATGGTATGTTAGCATTCATAGCAAAAGGATTTGAGTATAGGAGCAGGGAGGTTCTACTGCAGTTGTACAGGGTATTGGTGAGACCACACCTGGAGTATTGTGTACAGTTTTGGTCTCCAAATCTGAGGAAATACATTCTTGCCATAGAGGGAGTACAGAGAAGGTTCACCAGACTGATTCCTGGGATGTCAGGACTTTCATATGAAGAAAGACTGGATAGACTCGGCTTGTAATCGCTAGAATTTAGAAGATTGAGGGGAGATCTTATAGAAACGTACAAAATTCTTAAGGGGTTGGACAGGCTAGATGCAGGAAGATTGTTCCCGATGTTGGGGAAGTCCAGGACAAGGGGTCACAGTTTAAGGATAAAGGGGAAATCCTTTAGGACCGAGATGAGAAAAACATTTTTCACACAGAGAGTGGTGAATCTCTGGAACTCTCTGCCACAGAAGGTAGTTGAGGCCAGTTCATTGTCTATATTTAAGAGGGAGTTAGATGTGGCTCTTGTGGCTAAAGGGATCAGGGGGTATGGAGAGAAGGCAGGTACAGGATACCGAGTTGGATGATCAGCCATGATCATATTGAATGGCGGTGCAGGCTCGAAGGGCCGAATGGCCTACTCCTGCACCTATTTTCTATGTATCTATACCACCCCCCCCCCCCCTCCCCCATGTGTCTTTGAGAGGTAGGAGGAACTGGAGCACCAGAGAAAGTTAGTGCAGTCACAGGAAGAAGTTGCAAACATCACACAGAATGTTCAAGGTGGGGATTGAACCCCAGTCGCTCATTTGACACAGTATCTCTACTAGTTGTGCCACTGTTCTGCCCCTTTGTTGGATATGTACATGCCCGCGTGGTTTAGGCTTTCGTGATACAAGTTTACTGGTGGTAAACAAGCTAAAAATCACACTGCCCTCTTCAGGGCTTTTACATACCATGTCAATAGGGTAAGCAACTTCGTACCTCTTTATCTAGACAACTGCAGAACCGGAGCAGAGTCTGGGAGATGCGAATTTTATGTCAAATCACACATAGACAATGAAATAAAGATGGAGGGAGGGGGGAAGAATGACGATTCAGATGAAGCTGATAATAGAAAAGAGATACAAGAAGATCTGAAAATATTTCTGTAAAGCCCCAATAATATTAAAATTCGAAGGATCATGACCTTGGACTTACAGTGTCCTCCATAATGTTTGGGACAAAGACCCATCATTTATTTATTTGCCCCTGTACTCCACAATTTGAAATTTGAAACAGAAAATATCACATGTGGTTTATGTGCACATTGTCAGATTTTATTAAAGGGTATTTTTATATATTTTGCTTTCACCATGTAGACATTACAGCTGTGTTCATACGGAGTCCCCCCATTGTTTGGGATCACCATAATGTTTGGGACACATGGCTTCACAGGTGTTTGTAATTGCTCAAGTGTGTTTAAATGCCTCCTTAATGCTGGTATGAGAGAGCACTTAGCACCTAGTCTTTCCTCCAGTCTTTCCATTACCTTTGGAAACGTATTACTGTTTATCAACATGAGGACCAAAGTTGTGCCAATTAAAGTAATTTAAGCCATTATGTGACTGAGAAACAAGAATAAAACTGTTAGACTTCAGCCAAACCTTGGGCTTACCAAAATTAAATGCTTAGAACATAATTTAGAAGAAAGAAAGCACTGCTGAGCTTACTAATCGTAAAGGGACTGGCAGGCCAAGGAAGACCTCCACAGCTGATGTTAGAAGAATTCTATAATAAAGGAAAAAAAAACAAACACATGACCGACAGATCAGAAACGCTCTTCAGGAGTCAGGTGGGGATTTGTCAATGACCACTGTCCGTAGATCAGAAACGCTCTTCAGGAGTCAGGTGGGGATTTGTCAATGACCACTGTCCGTAGAAGACGTCGTGAACAGAAATACAGAGGCTACACTGAAAGATGCAAACCACTGGTTAGCCGCAAAAATAGGATGGCCGGGTTACAGTTTGCCAAGAAGTACTTAAAAGAGCAACCACAGTTCTGGACAGATGAGACGAAGATTAACTTATATCTGATGGCAAGAGCAAATATGGAGGAGAGAAGGAACTGCCCAAAATCCAAAGCCTACCACCTACCAGCATGGCCTGGGCATGTATGGTTGCTGAAGGTACTGGCTCGCTTATCATCATTGATGATACAACTGCTGACTGTAGTAGCATAATGAATTCTGAAGTGTATCGACACATCCTATCTGCTCAAGTTCAAACAAATGCCTCAAAACTCATTGGCCGTCAATTCATTCCACTTCAGGGGTCTCCAAACAATGGCCCGCCATGAGATTTTATCCGGCCTGCAGCAAGCTCTTAACATGTTCCGTGTGGTGGGCTATTTAGCGGGTTCTGTGGTAGCGTAGGAACTTACACGGCAGTTTGCTCTAAACTTTAGAGATACGGCGCAGAAACAGGCCGATCGCTCGCCCCTACCACTAACATTATCCTACACGCGCACACACACTAGGGACATTTATACCGACCCAATGAATCTACAAACCTTTGGTGTATAACCAGCATACGTAGTTCCTTCCTATACAAACCTGTAAGTATATGAAGTGTGGGCAGAATCCGGAACTCCCAGAGAAAATCCATGTAAGTCACGGGGAGAATGTACCATCTCCGTGCAGACAGCACCCGTATTCAGGAACAAACCCAGCACTCTGGCGCTATATGGCAGCAACTTAAGACTGCACCACTGTGCCACCCAATTATCTTGTACAACTGTAACATAACAAATTATTGCCGATATTTTTTTACAAAAGGCAGATTCTCCCCTTACATTTTGACTGTGGGGAAAAATGGGAAAAAGTTTAATTATTTGCGGATCAATGATCTTGTTGTATTTGTTGGGCCAAAGGGTAAGTTATGACAGAGCAACCTGTTGAAAGCTATCATATGGCCATGCATTTATTGTAGGTGGGTGTGTAAGTGGCGATGTTGCTGCAGATGAATGTGTCAAGGCAGTGTTTGTCGAAGGTGTTTGTCAGGAGTTTACCCTAAATATTAATGTGGGAATTTGGGTGCAGAGAAACTAAAATCGAAAGTGTATTGAAAATAACACACATGGGAATCGAATCCCAGTGGAATATATCACATGCTGAGCAATTTTGCATCAACCCATACAAAGCTGTACCTATACATTGGACTGATTAAGAACCAGTCCTTTACAAGCCAAATTAACCTACAAACCTGTATGTCTTTGCATAATCATTACAGGTTGATGTCTGATATACTGTAAATCTTCCTATTACTTGCAGAACAGCCCACACATGGGTCACTTATAAAGTTATAATTTATGTTTGCATTAAATGGCACAGACCGTAAAACTGTGACTACAATTGAGGTTGGTGTTTTGATTGATAATGTACAATGAACCAGTCCTTTACAGAATCCAAGTGCTCTGCGCTGAAACAGGAAGATGAACAAGAAAGCATTTCTAGGCTGAGTACACCACTGCTTGTGTATTATTTCTATAAACAAAAATTGTCCTGTCCCTCAAATTCATTCTTGCACTGATGAAGCTCTGTTTATTCAATTTGAATCCAGTTGTTGTTTTCAGATGTTGATGGGTGGTGTTGTTTCATGATGCTTAAATTGGCTTTTTGATTTTAGTTAATTAAAGGTTAGTAAAACAGTTGAGGGGGTTATCTCCCCATAACAGAATATCTGTGCATCTCTTTACCATTTGGAAGCTTTTATACAGTTATGCAAGTAATAATTATAGTAGAATAATACTAAGGCATTTTCACAAGAACTACTTCAATGCGACGGATTTTGTGGAACGGTCAATTTTGATGGAGGCATTATTTATTAACGAGGCCAAAGAATTAAATGATACGAAACTCATCTTTGAATCTTGTGTTGTGCACCATATTTGTGAAGGTATCAACTACAATTGGAACCCAATACAGAAATGTCTTGTATTTACAAAGTATCCTCTTGTGCTTTACCTCCAGTGGAAGTTCTATTGCAAAATTCCATCCTGTAAATCTCTCAATCTGCATACAGCAATGTGATGCTTCAAGCTTAATTTTGTTTTGACCAGAACACATACAAGGAGAACGTACCCGTTTTCATTTGAAATACAGCCCTGAATTCTGAGTGCGCAGAAATGGCTTTGTTTCTGCATTATTCTTTCTGACATTAAAGGTGAGGTTGTCGCCCTTGCACCATGAAACACGGTTCCCAATCTCTTCTACTTTGTCTCACTTATGTTGTTGATCCAGCCAACAACCATCCCACTGTTATCAGCTGGGGGAGATATTGCATTCACCTTGTTCCAGTCTTAATTTGGCAGTGATATCAATAAGGTCAACTGTAATGGCTTTTATTTCCAGCGATGTTAAGAGCAAAGTGGTGCAGTGGTGGAGTTGCTGCCTAAGGCCCCTGTCCCACTTAGGAAACCTGAACGGAAACCTCTGGAGACTTTGCGCCCCACCCAAGGTTTCAGTGCGGTTCCCAGAGGTTGCAGGTGGTTGCCGGAGGTTGCAGGTAGTGGAAGCAGGTAGGGAGACTGACAAAAACCTCCGGGAACCGCACGGAAACCTTGGGTGGGGCGCAAAGTCTCCAGAGGTTTCCGCTCAGGTTTCCTAGTGGGACAGGGGCATTACTATGGGTGCTGTCTGTACAGAATTTGTACGTTTTCCTCGTGACGTTTGTACGTTTTTTCCGGGTGCTCTGGTTTCCTCCTACGTTCCAAAGACACGCAGGTTCAAGTTCAAGTTCGCATTTATTGTCACTTAACTAACTATGGTACAGTGAAAGTTGAGTTTATAGGTTAATAGGTCAACTTATAAACTAGTTTAAAGGTTAATAGGTTAACCTAGAACTAGGCCTGTTTCCATGCTGTATCTCTAAACTAAACCAACCTAAATGATTATTGTATTTTGTGTTAATAGGCAGTGATCCTGCAAAGCTCCTCTTAATATAGTGAAGCCAAAAGGCAACACAACCAGCAATGCAGCATTTCCTGCACTGGAATACAAATTGAATGTCAAGCACAGAGGTTGCTGCATGATTGAAAAAAAAAGAAAAGGTCTTTACTGGGGTTTAAACCCAAAAACCTTCTGCAACGATTGCCACTTTATCCCTTCCCGCGTTTATGTGTGAACTTGTCAGTGTTAGTTGGCTTTTCAGTGGAATTTATTTTATGCAGCTGAGCTCAATCCCAGCCTTGTCCAGTTGAGGAGTGACTGAACAATAATGAAGGGGGATGTTCCTACCTAACCATGCCACCCTACCACAGACCTTCCATTGCCCCATAACCCTGCTAATCATTCTCACTAACTAAATGACACTTTCGATCTCTAACCCAGTCTATTAATGTTTGGAGCATATTCAGTAGCCCTTCAATTGTGGTAAGTGAGTATGGGACCATGTGCTTTATATGCTGGTCATTGTAAAGTGATCATCCTCCCCGTCCCCCCTCCTCCCATCCCCCCCTCCTCCCATCCCCTTAGTCAAACACCTTTGACATCTATTTTCTAGGTCACAGGGCCTTGGGTAGCTGTGATCGCTTAATAAAGTACAAAACAATATAACAAATCAGTCTGCAGAAGGGGCTCGACCCAAAACGTCACCTATTCCTTTTCTTAAGAGATGCTGCCTGACCCGCTGAGTTACTCCAGCACTCTGTGTTTGGCTTCACAACAAATCCAGGGTCTGTTTGTCAATAAAGAACATTTTCCTGGAAGAGTAGGATATGTCTGTGTTGCTACTCTTTCATATCTGCTAATCATTGCCAAAGAGAATAACAGAAAGCAACAAGTAGTTGCTTTAACACAGGTTAAACTAAACTACAACGTTCAGCGTAAAGTGACGGATCGGATTTCCAACCCTCTGCTCTTCTGCAGTTAGTAACTCTACACTTCAAGTATTGTTTGAATTACTGGAACATTTACTGAAAAGAGCCTTCCTTTTAGATTCTATTAGTGCCTATTTACTGTTATCTAATCCCCAAACACAGATACAGAGCTAAAGCATTTATGATGTAAAGAGGGCGTTAGCTTGGAAGTTTTTTTTTGCTGCGGCCAGTCATTAGCCAATTGTCTGATCACCTCGTCTTGACTTTAACATTGGGAAGGTCCACATTGCACCTTTGGTCTTGAGCCAACATAGAGCTTTGAAGCAACATATTGCAGGCAGGTGCTTCAAAAATAGACTGGGAAAAGGCAACAAATAGTACTCTTTTGCAATTGCAATAAAACCATCATCATGTTGGTGATGTGTGTAACTGCTGTGTAGTCAGTCACAAAGGAACTGCGCATGTCAATGAACATTATCGCCTGTTTGATCCTCATGAAAGTGAGAACTGGGTAATGTTTTTTTTATATCTGACAGTGAAGGTTTGTCTGAGGGAGTAAAGGGTCTGTCCCACTTGGGTGTCATTTGTGTGTCATTTAGGCCACAGGCCGGTAGTGACTGATGCACGAAAATCGCTTAGCAGTACGACAGTCGCGCGCCAAGTGCTCTTGAGGGCCCTACTTATTTTGGGAGCCATTTGGATGTCATTCGTACTTAGTCCTATCTCGGTGGCAAGGATTTTCCCAGTGAAAATCAGATACTATGGTGAAACATTTTCAAAACTAAGCATGCTTTATACCTGGGTGGTCAGGTGGTGCGGCGCGCAAATGGCGCGCCAACGGCTTACGGGCGGCTCATGGTTACGGACGTTGAAGCACGGTGACGCATAATAAATTAGCATAGGCAATGTGTGTGCGTCACCGTGTGTAACCGTACGTCACCACGCGCTACACGTATGGCGTCAGTAAGCCAGCGGCGGCAAGGGATACGTCACGAGAGGATTTTGAGCACTGCAAAATCCTGTGGCGCTGCGCATTACCGCGCGTCACTGCATACGTCACCACACGCCATGCGCGCGTCACGACGCGCCAACCATCGTGTTTAGGATGTCGGGTGAATGACGCCCAAGTTGGACAGGCCCTTAAGAGAAAGAGGGTGCAGTTAAGATTTGAAAAAAAAGTGCTGGATCAACATGATTTTCAATGTCATTGACCTGAAATATTAGTAGTTTTAAAATTTGCTGATGGAATAACCACACTAGAATACTAGTAACACTAACTAGAATAGGCCATACTAACACCGTTTCCCTCAATGCTATACTATGTATAGGGTGAACAGTTAAATTAGATCCTATGCCCTCAGTCAGACTTCTGACTTCTGCAAGGTCTGTCCTACTTTACTCGCTGGGATCAATGTTACACTCACTCTCGGCTGTTGGTGCTGATCTCTGCCGCATCCCACAGATTCTGCATTTGTGAGGTCACCTAAATTCATTCTCCAGCGGAGAAAATTTCTTTCATTTTTCAATTAGCCCTTTGGAGCAGGCGCCAGGATTTTCTAATGATAAACGTTTCCCCAAAATGTAACTGTTGATGGACTGCACGTGTAGTTTTGCTCCTCCATGGAGACCTCTCTCCTTCTAACTCAAGGCGTGTTTGCACATGAAGGTGTCCCTTACAAGTAATGTTCTTCATAACCCCTTAGGAACACTCTCCCTCCCATTACCCGTTATTGCAGCATCCATTTCCTTTTCAAATATGGCGCACTCCACTAGTTGTATGAGTATTACTGGGTACTTGCAGTATGGCAGGTCTCTTTAAGAACTAGCTACCAGCGACACAGCTGCAAGGCCAAGTGCAGGCAGCTGTGTGATCTTGCAATAGGTTAATAGTGTACAAACCAAAGCTAGCAAAGGGTGAATTTACACTGGGAAACCCAATAATGCCTTTCAACAGCACTTACAAATGAAACGTGATCTTTGTTGGAATTTTAGGAAGACACATGATGCTTTTAATTATAAAATTTAATTAAAATCTGCTGAAACAATTTTTCTGTTTTAAATTCCATTTGAATTCTTATTGTTATTGCTGGTGCCCCCTGAAAGCCGATCTAAGAGGCGTTCTGGATGCCAACCACACAGCACTTCTTGACACTTCTGTGTATTGCAAGGGTTTATCTGAATCTCCACTGATCTTGAGAATATGGAGAACCTTGAACTGATGTGGTCTCCCAATCTCGCTCGTAAGGTGCCTGCATTCAGGCATTTGAAGATGCTAATGTGCTTCTTGCATGCATGAATCAAGTCAAGTTGAGTTTATTGTCACATGCACAAGTACAGTGAGGTACAGGTAGAATGAAGATTTACTTTATTCTACCTTGCTTACAGCAGCATCACAGGTACATAGACTCGAACAACACACCCTGAAGAAGGGTCTCGTCACCTACTCCTTCTATCCAGAAACATCACCTGTTCCTTCTATCTAGAAACGCTGCCTGCCCTGCTGAGTTACTCCAGCATTTTGTATTTATCACCCAAACGTAAATTATATTACAGCATCACACCGCTAGAGGTCCTTTGGCAGAACTCATCCATGCCAACAAATGTTCCCCCAGTTAAATTACTCCCGTTTGCCCATGTTTGGCCCATATCCCTCGAAATTTTCCCTATCTGTATACCTGTCCACGTGTCTTTTACATGTTGTTTTTGTACCTTCCTCAACTACTTCCTCTGGTTGCTCATTTCAAATATCTATCCCCCTCTGAGTGAAAAATGTGCCCTTCAGGTTCCGATGAAAACTTTCCCTTCTCACCTTAAACTCCCAGCACTGATGCCTATTATACAGCACTAGACACAGATCTCCTGTCCAAATTCAACCTTCCACTACCACTCTCTGCACCCCACCATGAAGCCAATTCTATATCCATTTAGTAAGTCTCCCTGGATTCCTTATGATCTAACCTTCCAGAGCAGCCTCCCACGCAGAACAAAAGGCCTTGCTGAAGTCCATATATACTATGTTCCAGTCCCATTCTCATTAACAACCTTAGATACCTTCAAAAAACTCAAATCAAATTATGGATAAAATCACGAGGAATAGATTGGGCAGATGCACAGAGTCTATTGCCAAAGTAGGGGAATTGAGGACCAGAGGACATAGTTTCAAGGTGAAGGGGAAAATATTTAATAGGAATCTGAGGGGTAACTTTTTCACCCAAAGTTGGTGGGTGTATGGAACAAGCTGCCAGATAAGGTAGTTGAGGCTGTGCCAAATATTAAGAAACCGTTAGACAGCTACATGGATAGGACGGGTTTGGAGGGATATGGACCAAGCGGGGGCAGGTGGGACTAGTGTAGCTGGGACATGTTGGCCGGTTCGGGTAAGTTGGACCGAAGGGCCTGTTTCCACACTCTATCACCCTATGACTCTAAATTCATGAGACATGATCTCCCATGCACATAACCACTGACTATCCCTAATCAACACCTGTCTATCCAAATGTATGTGTATCTAATCCTTCAGAATCCACTCCAGTGACTTTCCTATCACAGATGTTATGCTTACTGGTCTATAATTCCTAGCAGCCCTTTTAAAAAAGAGCCACAAAAATAGTCAGCCTCCGGTCTTCTGGCATCTCGCCTGTGTCTAGCAATGTTTCAGCCAGGATTCCTCCAATTACTCCTCTAGCTTCCTACAATGTTCTTGGATATATCTTAGAATGTCGGACACCACCTCGTTTGTATTTAGAACTGCCCTCATGCCATCTCCATTAACTTCCCCAAGTTCCCTGGTCATTATAGTTTAAAACAAACAAGAAATATGCATTGAGGATCTTGCCCATCTCCTGTAGCTCCACGCAATATGGTGTCTGAAAAGTCTTATTCTCTCTCTAGTTATTCTTTTACCCTTAACATAATCTTATAATCAACAATATCTTATTGTGCGCAGACTGCCTTCTTTCATATATCATGTACTTCAAAACAGATTCAATTTTACCTCATTACGGCAAAGGCGCCATTGAGACAAATATATTCTAATAGTTTGGGTATAACTCATAACATTACTATAGAAATGCACATAAATTGCGCACTAATTCTGTGAGAGTGAAAAGGAAAAGGCAGCATAAACAGATTGTGCACTTTGAGGATTATAGGATTATCAGGATTGACTGTAGGATGATATAGGTGTGGCTTTGCATTGACAGCTTGCATTATCCTTCAATGATAGATCAGGAATAATAATGTGCATCAAACTGCAAATGTCTCAATAGAGTTGCTGTGAAATGCATAGAAGAGTGAATTAAATATTCATACCAGATGTACTTCAACTGTTGAAATACCCAGCAATATGTTTAAACATTTGTATTTACCAACTTGATTTCTGGAGACAATATTTTAAATTGCAAAATACTAAAGAAGTATTGTGACTAATGGTGAGATGAATTTTAATTAGTATACACCTTCATTGAAATGTATTCAACAATATGCTAAATAAGCTTTGCTGCCCTATTCAGCTCGGCTCCCTTCTTCTACATGTTTTACCTTCATTTGGGATGAAGTTTTTTTTTTTTACTGGTTTAACAACTTGCACCTCTTTAAAATTACCCTTTTCAATCGTGTATAATTGCTTATAAGTTGAAGAGCCAGCAGGGAGGCTTCCGAGTATTGCAGCTCGTAGAACTGCTACTTCATTGTGCCAGAGTCTTGTATTCAATCCTGACCCACACTGCTGTCTGTTGTGAAGTTTGCACATTCTCCCTGTGACTGTGCGAGCTTCCTCAAGGTGGTTTGTTTTAGTCCTACCTCCCAAAGACGTGCGGGTTGGTAGGTTAATTGGACAATAAGATCTTCCTAATGCATTTGTGAGTGGGAGAACCTGGGGAAATTGATGAGAAAGTGGGGAATGTAAAAGATGGGATTAGTGTAGGATATTTGTAAATGGACGGTTAATGGCCAGCATGGACCCAATGGGTCTAAGGACCCGTTTCTAGTGCTCTGTCACTGTGTGACTGTACCACTGCTTCATATTAACAGTGAATACCTTTTTCCTGCCTATGTTACCTCAAGAAAATAATGGCTTACATTAATAACACATCTTTTACATGTTCCAACTACAGAGATGCAATATTAAACAAATCATCAACTATTTTTCCCCAATCCCCCCCCCCCCCCTTTTCTGAATACTGCTTGATCCATTGAGTTCCTCCAGCAGATTAGTTGTTGTCCTCTATTCCAGCACTTGCAGTGTCTTGTGTCTCCATTAAACAAAATCTGACACCGTTCCATCAGGAAATGTTATGATGGATGACAACACAAGTGGATTTAAAGTCAAGCATAAGGAGGAGAGAGAGGTAGGGAGGATGAGGTTTATGAAAAAGATTGCAGAGCACGAGTTGAACAAACCAATCTAGCTTCCCACTTTTGCACCATTAGCTCAAATCTGGTCAGAATCGGTCTGAAGAATGGTCTCAATCCGAAATGTCACCCATTCTTTCTCTCCAGAGATGCTGCCTGTCCCACTGAGTTACTCCAACATTTGCTCTAATCTTTACTCAAATCATGATCTTTACACCCAGAATATTTTTAATTCAATCACAATCGTTATTTCCTTAAAGTAATCTAGGCAATGGGGCAATTAATTTGCACACCCTGAGGTTCCCTAAACATCAATATAATAACGGTTAGATTTATTAAATATATATTGGTTGATAAATAGTTTAGGCTTTGCTGGGCTAGACTGACTCATTGACTATTTTTATCTCTGCTGGTTGTCGGCCAGAAAGCAAGACCTCCTGACTGCTTTATATCAGAGACTTTGCAACACAATGGGTTTGAAGTTATTACTGGTGAAACTGGTTAACAAATTCCTTATTATGTACAGATTATGGGGAAAGAACATCAAAGCACAGCTCATTAGTGTTTCAACAATCTGTGCCTTTTTTACAAAATGTGTGAACTTGCACTTTTAAAATGTTAGGGTTTGAAAGCATTTCTCAGATCCTTCACATGGATAAAATCTAAAAGCATACCAATCAGTTTGTCACTCATATCAATTATTTTCTTGGATCATCCAGAGCACAAGTTGGCCATCTGCCATCATTTAATGCACAATAATTGTAACCTCTTTGAAGTTTATTAAAGTGTCACAAACGATCTGATAAAATGGCATAAAAGTGAGAACTTGGGTTACGTTCCTTTGTTATGCATCTAGGGTGACTTCTCAACCTGGGGTTGAACACTCTGGAAGTTGAATCAATGGGAGTTTAAAATATTGCAAATGTTGGGAGTTTGAAGCATAAATCAAACTGCTGGGGGACCTCGGTGGGTCAGGTAGCATCTGTGAAAGGAAATGGACAGAAGACATTTCAGGTCAGAAGCCTTCCTCTGGGCTGAAAGTGTGGAGGGTAGCTAGCGAGTATAAAGAGGTGAAGGGGGTGGGGAAAGACCTGATACATAATAGGTTTTGAGTGGCAGTGGGACTTGCTAACGCCCGCCGGGGGCTTTGACTTTGACTTCGGGAGAGGAATGGAGAGCAGGGGAGAGACAAGACTTTGCCTTCCATCACAGTGAGGAGGAGATTCACTGTGATGGATGTTTGTGTAAATTGTGTTGGTGTGTGTCTTGGTTCTTTTCTTGTATGACTGCAGAAACCAAATTTTGTTTGAACTTCATGTGAGGTTCAAATGACAAATAAACGGTATTGTATTGTATTGTATTGTAGGTAGATCCAGGTGAGCAGAGGTAGACTGGCAGAGGGGAGTTTGTAATCAATCAATGACTAGCATGGGAAAAAGAGAAGGATATGTCCTCTTCCATTCAGTTTAGATTATTGTCATATACATCCGGGTGCAATGAAATTCCTTGTTCATATGAAGCTCACAAAGTAATCTTAATGATAAATACAACAAGAAATTCACCAATGAATGTAAAACAGCAGAATGGCGTACGACTAGTGCAAAATCCACCTCATGCAAAAGAATATTAAAGTACAATAACATAATAACTGAATGAGGTAGGGTGAAGGCCAAAGGGCCAAATGGCCTACTCCTGTACCTATTGTCTATTGTCTATAAGAGCAAGCATAAGTGGCAGCACCTCTAGTAATGAATAATTGGTTCAGGAGTTGGATGGCAGTAGGGAAGAACCTGTTAAGTCTGAATATCCAGGCTTTCAAACTTGTATCTTCTCCCAGAAGGCAGAAGGGAAAAAAGGGAATGGCCAGGGTGACAGACATCTTGATGATACTTCCCATCTCCCTGATATGATGCGCTGTGGAGATCGACTAGATGGAAGGAGGTGATCAGCCTGTGATGGATTGGGCTGTGTTCACCACTCATTGCAGGTTTGGGCCGTCAAGAGCAAAGCAGTTGACATACAAGGCTGAAATATAAGTCTCATAACCATGTTGCCTGATGTTTTCCTATGGATTGGATTAATTGTGATGCCTGCCACTTCATGAATGCAGTGGCTACTCAACTGCTTTTGCAATGCTTAGCCAATGCCATTTTTCTGCGATGCTCTGTTGCAAATCAGAATGGAGCCTTTTCTCAGTCCTCTCAATGACTCCTCTTACTCTTTCTGTAAGAATAGCTGATACGTGTTAATATCAGTCTGACCTATTTCCCCATTGACCTTTGCACCCATGGATCTGGTTTGGTGAAATGCACAATTTATTTACTTATCACTGATAATTTGGAGCCCAAACGCTGTCCCAGCAACCCTCCACATTCTTTGCTGGAAGTAGCCAAAAGCACTGCTGGTCACTCTTTCGTCCTTTGATATCTCAGATTTCGATGAACTTTGCGAAGACTGTATCCAGCTGAGTTATTCCAGCATTGATATTGTGTGTATTTTCGGTGTATAACCGGCCTCTGCAGTTCCTTCCTACAGTTAACAACATTTGGGTATATAGTGACAGATGCAATCCTCTTTCATTTATAATGCATTCTCATTCTTTGCTCAGTTTTAGAATATGGAGCAAAGACTCAAAGGTTTTCCTGGGGAGAAAATAGTGAAGATGATCATGCTCACTGCTGTGTCTACGTGGAATCATACATATTAAGCTCAGATGCCTTGAATAACACTCCATCCAAAAGGAAGCGGCAGTACCTTTAGCAAAAGGACACTATAATAATCCATTGAAATAAAACCCTGGCATATTTGCCTGAGTCTCTAGAATGAGGTTTGTATCAGGAGAAAATGCTTTCAGTGTGTTAACGCTGCACGATTCACATGTTTAAAATGTTTAATTGATCCCTGAGTGGTGACAGCAGAACAGGTTGCTCCAACGGGTACAGTACAATGAGAGAGTAGAAGCTGACCCTCCTTCTGGCTCAGTGGCATAATGGTGATGCAGCCATTGTCCCTTCCTGCGATCACCAGCCAGACAGTGGGTAACAAAGGCCCCCTCTTGGTGGCATAGCACATAAAATCAGATGGACTCTGGCCTAAAATACTGATAGAGTGCAATGAGCTAATGATTTGGATAATACTTAATCTAGTTGGCAGAGTATGGTGAAGGAGTGACACTTTACTGGCACAGTAGAACAGCTTGCATTCATACAGCACCTTTTAATTTCAGTAAAGCGTCCCGCCGTACTTTAAAGAATGAAAGACACAAAATGCTGGAGTAATGTCAGGCAACATCTGAAAATAACACGGCATTGTTAAAAGATTAGGTTTTGCATTGATTTAAAGCAGGGAATGGAGGTATGTTTAGTTATTTGCGAGTGATGCGGATATCTTTCGAGATGCAATGAAGCATCATCAGTGACCTATTCATAGGGACACCCATCCTGTAGATTGCCAAATATTCTCTGCGACGCTTAATGCCTCCCAGGGAGTAGAGATGTGGCCCAGTAGATGTGCCGAGTGCACGGTGTAGGCTGAGTTTCTACGGGCCATCTTTACAACACGAAGAATGGGCTTGAGCATCGGCATGTGCCCAGCTGGCAGTAGACGAGCGGAGATGAAAGCAAAGTCCCGCAACACAGTAATCATTCCTGTGCACAAACAGGAAGATGCAAGTTACATTTCAATTACACTTTTCCTTTGATTTAATTCCAAGTGCAGTTTAATTTTTAATCAAGTTACCATATTGCCTCGAGTATGACCTGCTTATCACCTCCTCAAATACAATATTCGCAGAAGAGCTCGTGTTACAGCAATGCAGCCTGGGTGCCATGGTGTTTGAAGATTGCCTTATGGTGAGAACGGAGAGGTCTGGGTACAAAGACCCATTTGTATACAATTCTTCTGCAACTGAAACAGATGCCAGCTGGAACATCTCGTCTCCATGGATGAAATTCAATGAAGTGCAAGGCTGGTGAGAACAAAAAAGGAGTTTGAATTTCACAGTCAATAAAACTTCAGAAGTTTTCATCATTGCCTTAAACACGTTTCCAGCGTTACTGCGGTAACAGCTGGCTGAATATGAAAAAGGAGCCAGTACAGACAAAGTGGCCTCGTTCCAAAATGAGAGTGATGGATTCTTGGTCATAGAGGTTGGTCGCTGAAGCAGGAGGTTAGTGGATTCCTGGTCAACAGAGGGTGAGAGATTCAAGGAGAAGATGATGGTGGCTACAGAAAGACCGCAATGGAATTTCATCTGAAATTTGGTTGTCAATGAAGACAATAGGATGATAATCCATTCATGATTTGGTGGACTTCTTGAATGGATATTTCGTGATGGGTTTGGGCTTTGCTTCAAATCGAATCCACCATGCTATGCCAACCATTGACAAAGCCCAGAAGTTACAGACCGTTGTGAAATATGTGGGCCAACCTTCAGTTCTTCCTGATTAAGAAAGCACAGTGCTGCATCAGGATAAAAGTGAAAGATCAAGTATGTCATGGAATATTATATAATGGAAGGCAGGATATCAAATGAGTCTGAGGAATTTTGCACAAGACTGTTAGAAAAGTGTGGACTATGTCCAAGCCTCTGGCCTCTGGAAATCAGTTGGCTCATTACACAGATATATTTCTGAGCATATATATTAATTGTGCATGGAGGTTTTTAAGGACTTATTTCCTTCATCATACTCACTATCCATTATTCTTGGATTCTGCCACCAAATGACCAAATTAGTTCAGTTGGCCTTAAGTACTGAGAGTTGTATCCATCATGACATTGGTTGCTCCTTCCCATTGCAGAAAGCTGTATCTTTCATTGCTGTGGACAGAAATTGGTTCCAATCAGGAATAACTTCTTCACCTTTCCCAGTTAATTCCAAATCTATCAGTTTCTGATGTAGAGATTTGTGCTTCTGTAGAATTTGCCCAAATTGCTACATAATTGGTAAACTGGATCCTCCCTCCATCACCTCACCTCACCTCATGTAGACCTCTTCTACCATGGGGAGGAGCTCAATGCATTGTTATCTTCATAGAAAATGTTGGTTGTTCCCAGGTACAGGGCTCTCTATCTGAAGCGTTTTCCCCCTTAACACTGGTGATAACTGATGTCTCTTGCTGATTTACTAAAGGCTGTCTGGTATTACTGTTGGTTCTTAGCTGTCCTGTCTAGTTCTACAGTTTCATCTGGATGTTAAAGTTTAGAGATACAGAGTGGATTAAGGCCCTTTGGCCCACTGAGTACATGCCAACCATCGACCGCATCGAATATACAGTAGTTAGTTCTATGTTATCCCATTACAGTCAGGATCGAACCTGGGTCCCTGGCACTGTGAGGCAGCAGCTCTGATGCTGCACCACTGTGCTGACCGTTTCTGTTTTGGAACTTTCCCTGCCTGGGAGTGATGGATTTTCTGAAGTGCATGCAGGGTACAGGGAAACAACTGAGAATTTTATTGCACAGATGGGTGTATAAAGCATGAACAGTGTAAGAAAGAACTGCAGATGCTGGTTTGAATTGAAGGTAGACACAAAATGCTGGAATAACTCAGCGGGACAAGCAGCATGAACAGGTCAGGTTGAAAGGCCAGCACTGGTAGACAACTTTGCAAATCGGACCAAGTGTGGGCCACCAGGTATGCGAGTGTTGGTAGGAAGTCTGCACCCTACTTATATTGGGCAATCCCTGTCCTGGTATTAGCAAGTATGTCCTATCCTGGTTGCTTAGGTGGCGACAGGCCATTTTTCTTATAACCATTAAGGCCCAAAGGTGAATTAAATTGACATGAAAGCAATTGAAGAGCTGTATATAAGACACTTGTAACTGCAGGTGATAGGATCTTGACTGAAATACAAAATGCTGGAGTAACTCAGCAGGTCATGCAACATCTGTGGAGGGAATGTATAGGTGACGTTTTGGGCCAGGATCCTTCAGATTGATTCAGGATTAATGTTTCACTTTCTCGAAATAAACCCTCAACACTATAGAGATAAAGGCACACAGTGCTTCAGACACCTTCCTATTCTGAGCAGCATGGTCCTTTCTCCTCGCCTATCTGCACCTGGATTGGATCAGCCAATCTGCCATGTTATTAGTGCATGGGACTAGTCAGTAGCCTGCAGCCAAATCCCCACTCTTGTTGCTGTTAAGCCATCTGCAGCCTGCATCTGAAGTACGTTCAGCTTCACCATTCGATTGCAAGCCACAGTTTGCTTTGCAGAATAATCTTGCATATGGCACATTATCTGGGTTTGTAATTTGTAGGATAGTGGGCAATGCTGGAGTTACATGAATGCAAGGCACTGGCTTTCTAAGGCCCAATCAAAACATTGGGTACTCATCCTTAAGAAACCCAGGCTCTCAAGATGTGAACATGATGAAATGGACAGCTTATTTAGAGACAACAGTTCATTTGTATCTGCATCATAGTATGTTTGCATTTGAATTCAAAATGTGATTTTTTTAAACCAAAGTAGTGACCAACACTGGTTCTGCATGGACGCAAATTAGTAGTTTTATTGAGTTTACATCCAGGCTCTGGACAGAACTGCTCCATTTTGCGTAAAAGATAGGCCAATAGTTTCATTTAAACGGAGAGTACCTTGCCATCAGCAATCAATTCAAGCCTGTGTGATTGAAATGTCCTGTGGCCAAATTTCAGATCAGAAGCAAAGCAGTCCCATTCTGAATTGCACTTCTATCACTATTTCAAATACAATCTTAGGCCCCCTTCGGTCATAGCTAACCATGGGTGTCTCCAGGGTGCTATTCCCTACATGGTGGACGCCTGTGCGTGACGTTGTTTAACGTGGGGAGACTGGTGCACAGACAGCCATCCCACAGTACTTGACAGATCTGGGTCAGGATCCAGTGGCAGGAAATATGTTCCCAATGTTGGGGGAGCCATGATCCAGGGGCCATAGTTTAAGAATAAGTGGGAAGCCATTTAGAACGGAGATGAGGAAAAACCTTTTCACACAGAGTTGTGAGTAGAATTCTCTGCCTCAGAGGGCAGTGGAGGCTGGTTCTCTGGATGCTTTCAAGAGAGAGTTAGATAGAGCTTTTAGGGATAGCGGAGTTAAGGGATATGGAGAGAAGGCAGGAACGGGGTACTGATTGTGGATGATCAGCCATGATCACATTGAATGGCAGTGCTGGTTTTCGAAGGGCCGAATGGCCTACTCCTGCACCTATTGTCTATTGTCAGTGGCATGGAGTCCAAGACGACCGGAGACCCTTTTCTGCTGCAGCCTTCATCCGCCTTCCCAGCTGTTGTGACGCTCCACTAAGGTCAGCCATCGTCCCCCGCCTGTTCCATCCGCTGAGGTCTTGGTTGCATTGCTCTTTGTCAGAGACCTCCCCCTCGACCGTACCACCAAGGGTGGCCCTACCAGGAGCATAGCTCCAGACGGCATCGCTCTCAGGATCTCAGGTCCACACAAGCTTCTCCACCACGACAAGGTGACAATCCACGGAGAAACACAATGTATCACTATTTTAAAGACAATCTATCATTCTTTAGCTCTGAGATTTTGAAATAGATACTCATGAATAACATGTTATTCCGAAATGTTGCCTATTTCCTTCGCTCCATAGATGCTGCTGCACCCGCTGAGTTTCTCCTTCGATTTTCCAGCATCTGCAGTTCCTTCTTAAACATATTCTTTTAATTTCTCCATTGTAAATGTGTCTCACTTCTTTTCACCTTTTAACATCCTGTACTGATGACTGTTTAAGAGTCTTGGTGATTTCCCATGGTCTCGTATCTCTAACATTGAGAACTGTCTATGCGATCCTTGTAGGAGATTGGATGTTATCAGTGAAGACTGCAGAGGACTTGAGCAATTAACTTGCAGAGCGGAATAATTCAGCAGGAGCTCGGGAATTTGAGTTCTGAGCAAGGTGGAACCAACAAAAGGCAGAAATATTATATAATTTAAATATTTGTTTGTTATGACAGCAGAAACGTAATTTCATTTGAACTTATGTTCAAATGACAACAAACAATTTTGATTGATTCTGATTCTAAATAGGCTACAAAAAAGCAGACATCAAGTTGAAATAAAGTGAGATATACGGGAAAGGACGAGTAGTAGATTGTAATGAAATATCATTTACAATTTGTGAATTCTGCATTGCTTTTGTGATGATTCCACTTAATTTTAAAAACTGCACATTTCCTCACTCCAGTGTGTTTTCTTGCAGCATATTTGCCTTGCCTTGATTTCTGTACCACGAGAATTTGTTTATAGTACGAGTACAGGAATAAGGTGTAAATCTTTTGTTCTTGTTAATGAACGAGTTGCAGACTGCAGTTATCTACCCCATCTGTGCAGTCTCTTTTTGGGCATGTGTACATTACCTACAGTTTGCTAAGTGCTTATTGCTTTGTTTGGCAGTTTCACCCTCTGTGGTTGTGTAACACCAGTGAAGATGAGCAACAGGAATATGATTTTGTCAGTATGATCAAATTGGAGAGACCGGATCGAGACCCACATCCTTGTCTCTCGCTCTTCGAAAAGGTAGGAGATCTCTGTACATGTACACATACACTGTATATAGATAAATGTCTGAAGTGGGTGCATGTGCGTATATGCGGGGCTTTTCCAGAGTGTGCGCATGCATGTGCGGGGTTTTTCGGGCGGGAAAGGCCTGCGGAATCAGCCATGTTTGCCTGGTGTTTCTGAGTTTATGTATTACAGAAATGAGTTGCTTAAAGCTTAAATAACGTTAAGTAAATTATGAGTAGTGCAAAAGTTTCATTTGCCTCACAACAATTTAAGCAATTCATTCTCAGAGGTTAAGCAGTGTGACACCGGGATGGAGAATCTATTGAAACCACAACGCTTGGATCTGGATCCCAACTCACCTACTGCTGCAAAGGATTGGAAGCACTGGCTTTGTATACTAATTAACTTCTTTGATGAGTGTGGCAATGATGCACCGGACAGATTCAGGACATTAATAAGCTTCGTCTCTTCTGATATATATGATTACATAGAGGAATGTACAACTTATGATTCTGCTATTGATGTACTAAGCAGACTCTTCGTTAAGACACCCAACGTGATATTCGCTCTACACCTCCTTGCTACTCGGAAACAAAAACCTGGTGCGTCACTTGATGAATTTTTACAAGAACTTCAAAGACTTAGTAAAGACTGTGTCTTCAAAGCAGTTACGGCTGATCAATATCGACAGGAAGTTATTCGAGACTCTTTTATCAATGGTTTGGCATCGCCTTTCATACGACCGAGACTATTAGAAAACAAAACCTTGGATTTACAGTCAGCTTACAATCAAGCTTACTCATTAGACTTGGCGCAGAAAAATTCAGATGCTTATGGCTCATCTAATGTATATTCTGCTGCAACTGCTACAAAAGAATCTCACTCGAGTACTAATATGGAGCAAGCTGAAACAATTTCTACTGATAAACGTGCCCTTGCTGCAGCATATAATTATTCAAAAAGGAAGTGATACTTTTGTGGGGGGTAATATTCATAAGAGAGATGCCCTGCTCGAGAGGCAACTTGTAATAGTTGTGGCAAGAAGGGACATTATTCTAGCGTATGCAAGTCCAAAGCAACTACTAAAAGTGTGACTGCTGCCATGTATATGCCTTCTTTATGTGCAATTACAGCTGCATTTCCTCAGAGCTTGTCTCATGCAGCTACAACGGTATCCATCAATGGCCATACACTTAATGTACTACTTGATTCTGGTAGTTCAGAAAGTTTTATAAGGGAACAAGTTGTGTCTCGACTAAATCTAACTATATTTCCTTCAAATAGAGAAATCTCGATGGCTTTGACAACACTCAACACTCAAATTATTGGATCTTGTATTGAGGACCTAATTCTGAACAAAACTAGATATAAATCTGTATGTCTTGGTACACTGTATTTTGAAAAATTTGTGTAGCGATATAATTCTAGGTCAGGATTTTCAGAAACTGCACAGATGAAGGAACTATGCCTGATCTTGTATTGTCAAAGCCACTAGTATTGTGTGGTTTTTCTGCTGCATCTGTTGAATGTCCTTCATTATTCACTAATTTATTCTCTAAGTGCAAGCCAATTGCTACAAAATCAAGACATTTTAGTAAAGATGATAGGAACTTTATCAACACAGAAGTAACTAATATTTTACGAGAAGGTATCATAGAATCCAGCTCTTCCCCTTGGAGGGCACAAGTTGTCGTGGTTATGGACCCCTTGGAGAGACAGAAAGAAACTCTGCATTGATTACTCTCAAACTATGAACCAGTTCACGGAGCTTGATGCATATCGATTACCTCGTATAGAAGAGATTATCAATACATTAGCTAAGTATAAGATATTCTCTACTTTTGACCTAAAAAGTGCTTACTACCAAATTCCTTTGAAAGAATCAGAGAAGAAATACACTGCGTTTGAAGCAAATGGGAAATTATACCACTATCGCAGAGTTCCTTTTGGTGTAACTAATGGCGTAGCTGTTTTTCAGAGAGAGATCGACAAACTTGTTGAACAAGAACACCTTAAAGATACTTTCCCTTATCTTGATAATATAACTCTTGCAGGAAAAGATCAAGCTGAACATGATGAAAATGTACAACGGTTTTTAGATGTTGTACATTCTAAAAATCTAACATTAAATGAGGCTGTTAATAACATCAGTGTCATCAATTAATATTCTTAGTCTGGAAACTTCTATAAGACATTCTAAAATTGTAAATCTAAATTACAATATGAGTGAAGTTGATGACCAAGCAATGTATGTACCACCAGCTATTGAAACACCATTATCTCCTGAAGCTCCAGTGCTGCGACGGTCATCAAGATGTATTAAACCTCCTGACCGTCTCAACTTATAAATAGGAGGGGAGAATGAAGTGGGCGCATGTGCGGGGCTCTTCCAGAGTGTGCGTATATGCGGGTTTTTTTGGGCGGGAAAGGCCTGTGGAATCAGCCACATTTGCCAGGTGTTTCTGAGTTTATGTATTACAGAAATTAGTTGCTTAAAGCTTAAATAAAGTTAAGTAAATTATGAGTAGTGCAAAAGTTTCATTTGCCTCACAACAAGTCTATACGTGTGTGTGTGTGTGTGTGTGTGTATATATATGTGTGCCTTTCAATTCATGGGTACCCTTCATATTTTCAATCAGTCAAAAATGCGATGTTTAAGAGCTTGTTCAAAGAAGGGGCATATTTTAAAGGAATGACAGAGATACTTGCATGGGAATGTGTGAGGAGGTATTATTTGTCTTTAGTTTTAGCTTGAACCAGGACATCTGAAGATTCAAAGTTTAATACAGTAATTGTGCTGATACTGACCCGAACCAACCACATAATGAATATCATCCATTCTGGAGGTTTTATTTGTCTGATGCCATTTAAACTTCACTTGGATTTCAATCACTTCAATGTAAAAGTAATTGGAAATGGAGAGCATTGGAAAAAAACATTTGCCCTCGGTGCATATTAACTGTAATATAATAATGTATGCATGTTGGTAGGTGCAATCAAAACAAAGTTATTTTTAACATTGTTGTGTTATGAATACCACAGAATATGTTATATACTCTCAAGGTCACAATAAATAGAATATTATTGCTTAAATATATATTGTTATTGGACTTTGCATTTCGGAAAAGTCCCAGCTGAGAGGGTGACAGCAAAATTCTGAAAATATTGGGGGTGAAAATGAATTCAAGACAGTGTTAAGAAAATAAAGGAAATGGTAACAATGCATACAGCTGAGTGAGAATAATTTTATGGATGATAAATTGTGTTCAATCAATTGATGACTTCTTTGACAAAATAACTAGCATGTTGGATAACAGGAAGTCAATGGATGTAGCAAATTTTGTTACACATAAAAGATTACCACATTAGATAAGCACCTGTGGACTTGAACGTAATAGGTTAAGTCCAGGGGGTCAGATATGGGGTTTTATGTGTGGGCCAGATATATTGTCAGTGTAGAGGGGCTGGGAGCAAGGTCAAGTGTGCATCCAGAGTCAAAGTCTGGAATAGTACTAGGCGTGCAGTCAAAGCTGGGACAATGGGAGTGTTCAGCACTGTGAACCTAAGCAGGTAAGCAGCTATGATCAAGGTCAATAGGGGGCCAGGTGTAAGGCTGGACTCAGAGTCATGAATGAGAGAAGGTATGCAAATGGAGTCAGGATCAGGAGTAGTACCAGGTGTGCAGTGAGACCCAGGTTGGTCAACATGGGCCAAGTGATTGATTATAATCTGATTTCCATACATGAATACACCAAGATCATTCGTGTGCTGCACCTGTTGATCAGAGCCTGGCTATACTGTGGAATGTAATTAGGAATGTCATTTAGCCTAACCTTATTCATAGCTAATCCAATTTAAAGCATAAATATTGCATTCAGGTGTAAGTTAAACTCGCTACAGTATGCGCCAGATTGCACAATTTCAAGCTGAAAAATGCGAAAGCTCCGTACCAATGGGAGGGGTGAAGTCCCCTTGAGGTACCAGTGCAAGCAGACAGCATAATGAGATGAACGGACTAAACAGACTGTTCTATGCAGTTTGAAGATTACAGCTGAACATAATAGTTTCATTTAACTTTGAGCATCATAGATGTACATATTGTTATCCAAAAAATAAAGCTACAGACATATTGCGGGGGGAAAAAGATGAAATGAGATGTGTAGGGCATTTTCCTGAACACAGCGTGGTGGGTGCATGGAATGCACTGCCATTGGCGATGGTGGAGGCAGGTGGGATAGTGCCTTTTAGTTGGCGCATGGGTATGGATCATGTGCGGACAGATGAGATTGGTTAATTTAGCATCATATTCAGCTGGACATTCACTATGGGCAACAATGTAGGTAATTGACATATGGACTAAATGTTATTTTTATATATTGCTGTGATCAGAAAGGTACAACAGAAAGAAGACTAGGGAAGAAACTGATGTACCAGCTTTGGTGAGTCAGATGGTAAAAATTACATTAATCTTTTGGCAGATCTGAACTGAGAGCGGAATAGGTTCAGAATGAAAGTGGATCCACTTGCACAAAGGCAACACTCGTAAAAGGCCGTCCATTGCTATCTATTGAAACGTGTCAGGTGACTAGCTAACTGACCCCTGCAGTCTACCTGCTCATGCTCACTCGTCACATGCTGGTACCCAGAACTCCATGCAGCAGACTAGAGCAAGAAGCAAATCCAGCCTGATCTTGGCCATTAATTGTTTGTCTGGGAGAACTTGGTTATTAATCTCGCTTTTGGAGCCAAGGGATATAATTATAGGTTATTGGAGATTTAGGAGAAGAACAAGCCTATAGGATGATAGAAGATTGCGTGTATTCTGTTGAAATGTTTGTTCATACAAGCAATGAAAAGGCAAAGCTGCATCACAAATAGTTGAAGATTTGCTTTTACATTAGCACCTTGCCTTGATTAGTTCTGACTAAATCAAAGTGTCAAAAATGCAAACCTATCATTTACTCTCGATGAATCGTGACAGAATGTTTATTTTTTAGTTAATGCTTCTATAGCGAAAATCCATTTTTTAAGAATCAAGTGCTTCCAGGCATACAAGATAAGTCCAAAGATCTGTAAGGAACATAGACACACGGTGCTGGAGTGACTCAGTGGGACAGGCAGCATCTCTGGAGAAAAGGAATGGGTGATGTAGTAGTGAAGGAATAGCATGGTGCGATAAGTACTGATAGCACTAGCTTCCCACCAAGAACACTATTTTTATTCCATGTCACTTTTGGGAAGAATGAGCAAAATTAATTATTGCTCTTCTTTTACTTTCCAATTTCAGTTCAATTTATCCCTGATCAGTTTAGAGTGAGTTCCACGGATATCTGCTCCTTTAAAAGGTGTGTTTCGATGTTTATTTAGACGGGAAGGAAAACTGATCCACAGCAAGTGCCATCAGGATTGCGGAAGCGAACCTTGCCTGATTGGCATCATAATGGACCATCCTTTTGCAACTCCCAATCACTCCGCATTGGTCATCAGTTGTAACGGGAGGTCATTTAGGCAGGGAAACGTTCAGCTGGTTTGTCAGCATCAACATTTAGGTGTCTTTTACTCTACGAACGCAGATCCTCCTCGACTGCTCAGAATATTTATTCCAGGTGTTTTCCTACTGTTCCTCTACTCCAAATCCCTGTCCAATTACTCTTTTTTTTCATTCATCTAACGCCATGTAATTTAGTGAGTGGATGAGTCATCCTTCCTGATAAAATTTAGTACTGTTTTAATAGTCGGCAGCACTGCGGCTCAGCGGTATAGTTGCTGCCTTACAGCACCAGAGACCCTGGCCACGGGTGCTGTCCGTACGGAGTTTGTATGTTCTCACGTGGCCACATGGGTTTTCTCCGGGTGCTCCGGTTTCCTCCCACACTCCAAAGACGTACAGGTTTATGGGTTAATTGGCTTCTCATTCCAGACAATATTTTAGTGAATCACCTCTGACCTATCATGACCTTCCTATGCCTTGGTGACCATAACTCCATCTATTACTTGCCAGACTTTGTCCTGCCCCCAAATTTCTTCCAGTTTTCCCACCCCCGCACCACCAAAATCAGCCTGAAAAAAGTTCTCAACCTGAAACTACGTCTATCCTTGTCCTCCAGAGATGCTGTTTGACCCGGTGAGTTACTCCAGTAATTTGTGTCTTCTTAATTCTGGATTCAATGCCACAATTAATGAAGGACGGTGCCCAAATGCCTTCCTGTCATCATTGTCAGCCACCCCATGCATTATTGGACGTACTCTATTGCTCAATACTCCCTGAGACACTACCACATGGTGCATGTCCTGCCTCATTGGTGCTCCTAAATTCCATCGCCCCAAATTTGTTCGGGTTAAACTCCATTTCTCTTTTTTTGGAGCTTTTTGTTTCAACTCGCTTTACCAACACATCGATTTCTCTCTGCGGTCTAAAACTTCCTTCCACATAATCAACAACTTTGTCAATCTTCATGTTAACCACATATGTAATAGTCATACCTCACACATACACATACACACACACATACACACACACACACACACACACACACACACACACACACACACACACACATCCACACACACACACACACACACACACACACACACACACACACACACACACACACACACACACACACACACACACACACACACACACGTTATTGACAAATATGTGATGAGATATAACAGAGACCAAATGTCCCCATGCGAGCTTTCCTGTCCATATCTACCTGCCATGACCTTCAGAGCTGCAGCCTTTTTGTGGTGCCTTCCAATCTACCTCACTGTGTTATTAACATGTAGGATTTGGAAAGTTTTTTTCCCCTAAGGGAATCCAATGATCTTGTTTCCATTAAATGCAGAAGCTAGACTGTGGTTACTAGTTTAGTTTCAGCTTAAAGTTCTATAAATTACTTGTATGGGTATCTCCTTGCGGAGTAAACCTCAAACTTGGGTGAAACTTGTGGTCTGTTAAAATTAGTTTAATGTGTTTGACGCCAGCTTGGGGTGGCACAGTGGTAGAGCTGCTGCACTACAGCAGAACTGGGTTCAATCCTGACTACAGGTACTGTGCGTATGGAGTTTGTACGTTCTCCAAGTGACTGTGTGGGTTTTCTCCAGGTGCTCCAGCTTCCTCCCACATTCCAAAAACTTGCAGCTTTGTAAGTTAATTGGCTCTGTAAATTGTCCCTAATATGCAGGATAGAACTAGTGTACGAGTGATCGTTCGTCTGCATGGACTCGATGGGCCAAAAGGCCTGTTTCCGTACTGTATCTCCCAACTAAACTAAACTACCACACTATTATGATAGAGTTAGGTCTTGGTTCAAGGTGTCTGAAGTCTAATCCACGTTTCTCAGACTTGGCATACACTATTTCTAAGCTGATACAGGTCAGACAGCACATGTACGGACACAAGAATATCGTCATGTGCAAGATCTTCTTTCTCGATATCCCTCTCACAGATCACACCTGGCCCCCTCCCTCCTTCAGTGGCCTATCCTGCATTTTGATCTATTTCTCTGTCCCTATCAGGCTTCCCCCAATTCCCTCCCTTCATCAGTCATCCTCCCGCTCAGCTCCCCCCTGCCTTCTCTTACTACCTTTCTCTAAGATGCTCCCTCTCTCGCTCGACTCACCTGCTTCCCCTCTCTCCCCTGACCTCTGCCACTTGCCCTCTTTAGACCTCACCCTGATTGCAGATCATCTTCCTCCTGCATCGCCTCCCTCCCTCCCACACCCCCCACCCCCCCCCTCCAAACCGCCTCTCCAGCTCCGAGGCCTGAAACCTGCAATTAGGAGAGCAAATAATGTCAGAACATCTGAGTCTTTCCTGGAAACCTCTTGCGCTTGGCTGCCAGGTACTGCGTGATGTTAGCAGCACCCTGTCTTCCAGTACCCTGTGATGGGTCTGTGGGCCTTTAATGCCTAAAATCCCAACCATTACATTACTATGTAATCCCGTGCTACGTCCTCCATGGTCGGATAGTCGGCGACTAAACCGTCTCCCCCACCTGGTTTGCCAGGAGAGGAGGGGGCTGTGGATCCCCAGCAAGACCAAAAACAAGACCTGTTAAAGGGCGGATGAGCTCCTAGCGAGCCAACGGCCATCCACACTTCAGTAGAAGTTGCGATCACTGTCGTACATATCATTGTAAGGCACCGTGCCCGTTGATGTTTTCAACGATGATGATGACAATGATGCTGCAGGATCAGGAACCTCCACCTTCCCCACTCAACGGGTACAATGACTCCACCCTCACCCCACCCAAATTACCTCCTATCTCCCACCCTCCACTTCTATCTCCCAGGTCTATCCAGCACCAAGTCCTGGTTGTCACCTTGCACTTATTCACTGAAGCAGATGTCCTGGGAGAGGGGAGGGGTGGGGGGGGGGGGGGGGGGGTGTTGCAGATTTTCTAAGGGCAGAACGTTCTGCTGTGTGTTTACAGCAGGCACATCTTGCCATCTACCATCTTCAAAAGGGTCCATAGTCCATGAGCTTAACCGGCAAAAGAAAGCAGCGGGTCGCTTTAGCGACTACACAATACCAGAGAAGCCTGTGGAGTTAGCAAGTGAGCGGGAAAGCAATGACTGATGTGCTGCCAAGGAAAACAGGCCTGGTGTTTACTAGGCAGGTCACGTAGGGGTACAGGAAGGCCATAGGTCTCCATTTAAAGAAGCTTGAAAACTCAGCAGCTGTCACCGAGCCCAACCCCGCACCACCCCATTCCACCCCCTACTGCCGCGGCGCTGGCTGGCAGTGAAGCTCGGCTCTCCCACTGCAAATGTGTCACAGTCGTGAAGCTTAAAGAAACCTCAACAAGCCCCACCCAGACTCAGCACCATACAATAGCCTAATTACACAGAGTTTCTCACACAGTTCAAGAAGAAGGCGGCAGCAGCTGCATCAGACTCCCTTTCAGGAGCCATACGGGACGTGTTCTAAACTGTGTGAGATTTGTTATTTGCGAGGAGAGCCTTTCAGCTTTCAGCGCAGCGCATTCCTCTTCTAGCGCGTGCGTCCCAGCCCGGCACTACAGTCAGCAGGGGAAAGTTAAGGCAAAACAGTGAATGTTGCACAGAGGAGCTTTTATGTGTCTACCTCCTTGTCGTTTGCAGCCAGCTTTGCTTGGTCTCCATGACAACAACGTCCCATGTAGGTGCGCTGCAGCGACTGTCAGGGCCTTGTTTAGTGCCCTTTGCTGTTGCTTGAATGCACATGAATGACCTCAGCAAATGCAGCTCCAGCATGCGTTGACTCGCATCGGGTCATTAAAGGAAATGAAAACTTGTATTTATGCAGCTCCTTTCATGACGTAGCAAAATCCCAAAGCTTGCTACACCCAACAAAAGTACTTTCGAGAGTAGTTGCTGTTGTGATGTAGAAAATGCAACCAGCAGTTTTCACAAAGCAAGCTCCTGCCAGCACCAAGTGCTATTTGCCAATTCATTTGATTAGGTGTTCATTGTGAGTAGAATATTAGCTCGGATAGTGGACAACTTCCTTGTGACAGATAAATAATTCCACAGTATCTTTTGTACCCATTTAACAAGGCAGATGGCATTTCAGGTCAACCTTTCATCGCACCTTCAACATTCGAGCTTTCATGCAGTGGACAGCCGCAGTGATCCATCCTTTCCCCCATTATGTCCACCATTTACATATGGGTCCAGTGATGACTCGGAAATCCAATTCTGGAACTGCAAACCCATCCACAGAAGTTACAAACATTTTTGTGCATTTCTCAATGCAAGGGACTACCTGATAGAGGACGTGGCACTGTTGAGGCCAGTAAATTATTTGCTTCTCCCAGCTTGAGATGTCTATATCTGTTTATTGACATGCTCTTTCAGCTAGTCTTTATAGCAATTTTTTTTATGGCCATCACAGGATCTCTAAACTGGAAGCAGAGGTTATGGAGTTGACAATCTGGTATTTGGTTTAGTTTAGTTTAGAGATACAGTACAGAACCAGAACACAGAGTCCGCACCGACCAGAGATCCCCGCACATTAACACTTTCACCCAGAGAGTTGTGAATCTGAGGAATTCTCTGCCACAGAAGGCAGTGGAGGCCAATTCATTGGATGTTTTCAAAAGAGTTAGATATAGCTCTAAGGAATCAAGGGATATGGGGAGAAAGCAGGAACGGGGTACATAATCATATTGAATGGCAGTGCTGGCTAGAAGGGCTGAATGGCCTACCCCTGTACCTATTTTCAAGGTTTCTACTATCCTACACACACTAAGGACCATTTACATTTATACCAAGCCAACCTACAAACCTGTACATCTTTGGAGAGTGAGATGAAACCAAAGATCTCGGAGAAAACCCACACAGGTCACGGGGAGAACGTACAAACTCCATACAGACAGCACCCACAGTCAAGATCAAACGCGAGTCTCTGGCGCTGGAAGGCAGTAACTCTACCATTGCGCCACCATGCCAGAATATTTGTAGATAAGGCGCAGCAGAGTTAGTGCATGAGAAACATGGTCAGTGTTGGTGGCATTGGCTTCAGCAAGGATGCTGATATTAGTGCAGTGATCCACCATTAGATGTGAAATTTCTTCCAGATGTGTCATTGGTGGTACAACACCAGACTCTTTCAGATGTTATCACAGAGTCACCTAGCACGGAAACATACTCTTGGGGCCACCAAGAACATCCCTGACAAGCAAGCATCCAGTGTGGTAAAGAAGGCATGTGATATGCTTGCGTTCATTGGTTGCATTTCAGGTGCTGACTGTGGTGCCGGGCTGGGACTCGCTAGAAGCGGAATGCATTGCATTGGCATTGAGAATGAGTGTGAGGACTTTGGTTAGGCTGCATTTGGAGTTCAGGTCACCCATTACCCGTTTCCTCTTGGAAAGAGTGCAGAGGGTGATGCCTGGATTAGGGGGTATTAGCTACAGGGAGAGTTTGGACGTACTTGGATTGTTTTCTTTGGAATGCTGGTGGTTGTGGAGTGACCTGATATAACATATATAAATTATGAGAGGCATTGATAGGGTAGACAGCCAGAACCTTTTTCCCAAGATGGAAAACTCAGATACTAGCGGTCATAGCTTTAAGATTAGAGAGGCAAAGTTTGAAGGAGATGTGTGGGGAAAGTATTTTTTACACAGAGGGTGGTGAGTGCCTGGAACATGTTGCTGGGATAGGGGTCAAGACTGATACAATAGTGGCATTTGTGACTTTTCAATAGGCATATGACTATGGAGGGATATGGATTATGTGCCCAGATTAGTTCACTGATACTGCGCTCAATTAGTAAGTGTAATCTGTTTTCTGTCTATATTGTGTCAGTCTTATTAACTTGGGATGTCATGTGTTTAAGGGGCTTTTATATACGTTTTGTTTCCATTGCTTGTTTGGCTAGGAGAATAAATGCTTGACTACTTAGAATGGGATTGGGAATTTACTGAACACACCTTAAATTAGTGACCTGGGGTTGGTTACAATTCTCCACAGTACAAAGGTAATGGCAGTAATTTTAATGCAAAATCCGAGGAACAGGAGGGATCTAAATCAAACAGAATTATGCAGCACTTGTGAGAAAGAAAAGATTTGCTTTTATTATTCTCTGGTATCTCTGAAAGGTCCAGAGTGCATCGATCCAATTGCGTACTGTTGAAGTAGAATTACTGTTGTATTTTGAAGAAATGGAGCACTTAATTGACATATAGCAACAAACAACTATGAGGTTTATGTACATATAATCTCCCTCAAGAAAGAAGAGAGATTTCCTTTCATATAAACTCCCTTTTTGGAGATCTCAAAGAATTGATATCCTTTGAAGGTTAATTATTGGACAGGAGAACTCTGGGAAGAGGAATTATTAACTTTTGGTGGAATTTTGTTCATTAATTTGCCACCTTGCTTTCTGACTTCCTGGTCTGCCATTCAGTCATGGATTTGTGAGTTATGGTCTCCAATCAACCTAGGAGATAGATCCATCAGCTCCAAGAACACTTGTTCTCACTGGTCATCTTGCCACTCTTACTGCTATAGCCATAGACATAGACGAGCCTACAATTCCCAGAAGTCCACGTGCAGCTGCAGTTCCTTTAAAGGAGATATTGTCCAGTCAATTAGGCATATTTGAGGTGGTTACCCACCACTAATTGCAAAATAATTTATTCTATTGCAGTACATTCCAATGTGGTCCTCTAAACGCCATACTAAAAGTCCTAAAAAATCCTACCATGGGAAACTGGTGTAATTTGCATAATATACAAATTAGATTCCGCCATTAGAGAAAATTCATATTTCATAATTTATTTCATAAATTCATGAACCAGGCAACTTGTCTAACTGGTAGCAGTGGTAGTCCACAGTTCAGTCCAGAAATAGCCTTCATTAGCATTCAAAGAACCTTCTAGCTATCTTCACTATAATTTAGCCTAAAAGAAATTGTCATCAAATTTTATTAAAATATTTCGGCTCAAGAAGACTACTAGAGGGTTATAGAGCATTTGAAGCCTTTTTGAAGGTTGGTATCCTGCATAACCTGCCATTGTAATTTCAAGCCAACACCAAAAAGCACAGGGTATGGAACATAAAGAAGACAATGAAGATCTTGGGAAAGAAAATCTGTTCCAGACTACTCTTCGTACATGCATTGCTTGGATGTGATACAACATCAAGAGTTTTTGGTGTAGGCAAAGCAGAAGCCCTAAAGCAAGTCCAGAACAATGTTGATTTCCAGCAAGTTGCCGACCTGCTTATAAAAGAGGGTGCTGCAAAGAAAGATATCATTGATGCAGGAGAGAAAGCCCTAATCTACATCTTTAATGGCAAGATGGGTGATGTTATGGATGCTCTGCGGTACAAGCGTTTCTGTGAGAAGATGGCAAAAAGCAACACATTCGTGAAGCCTCAGACATTGTCGCCAACATTTGCTGCTACATAGTGTCATAGTCTGCGAGTATACTTTCATTCAGACCTGGAAAGAGACGACAGGACAATTGAAACCAGAAGAATGGGGATGGAAGATCACTGATGGTCAATTAATGCCAGTACAGCCACATCTCCCCGCTGCACCAGAGAAGTTGACCAAGATATTCAGGTGTAACTGCAAGACGGGGTGTAGCACCAGAAGACGCACCTGCAAGAGTATTCCCATTGACTGCACGTGGATGTGTGCAGTGTGTAAAGGTCTAAGTTGCGGAAATTCATCTCGGGTGGAGAGAGATGACAGTAGTGCTGCAGCGTGATGTTGCCTGCAAAGAACACTAGCCAAGTTATAGTTGTAAAAACGAATGTAAAATATGGCTATTCGCATCTTGATATTACTTCTTGCTGCTTTTCCAATTTTTCATGCTTGCAATCTTTATGACTTTATGTTTAGATGCCATTTTTGTATCAGACACACGGATGCAAAGATATCAGACAATTTTTATTTTCTTTGATTGGAAAAAGCTAAATCATGCAAGTTAAACTCATAATATTAACCTGTGAATATGTTCGTCATTTTCACAGATCATGAAAACATGGTTTTGAATACTTGAATTGCTGCTTATATTTCAAATGACACTGGCCACGTAAATCAGCTGCCCTGGACAATTTATGACTGTTTTTACTTGTATTTTAATTTTGCTGTGTTTTACCTGCACTTTTTAACTATTCGTATTGTTTTTTATCAGGGACTGGATTGTTTTTATTGGTTTTATTTATGTGTGAAATGTTTAAATGTTATGTGCGATGCTCTGGTATTCTCTGGGAAACGTCTTCTCATTTTGCACTATACAACTGTTGCTTTGCAAGATGAAAATAACGGTTGATTGATTGATTGATTGATTGACTGATTGATTAAATCATGAGTGTTCTCTAATGGCGGAAGCTAATTTGCATATTATGCAAATTACACCACTTTCCCATGCTAGGATTTTTTAGGACTTTTAGTATGGTGTTTAGAGGACTATACTGGAATGTACTGCAATAGAATAAATTATTTTCCAATTAGTGGTGGGTGAAAGCACTACTTTGACTGGACTAATACCCTTGATATCATCTGGTGTAAAATGCATGCGGACAGGGAGGAATACTGTAAGAAGATTCAGATTTGAGATATAAATTCAACTTCTATTCCTCCACTATCTGAAAGGGGGTTGCTCAATGTTGGACATGGTCCCTAGGACTTACCCAATGCTGGGCCCATGGAACAAGGTACCCTGGGATCAGAGTCCCAGATACCACATTAGGTTTGGTTCAATCTTCTGAGCCCTTCAATATTCAACTCTAGACACTGGTGCATTCATGATCTTTAGTGTTTTCCGGCATATATTTAAATACCATCCCTACAATGGATAATAATAGCACAATATATAATGGCAAAGGATAGGGTTGGTTAATTTGTTACTCTGCATGGTTACTGGGGCCAAGTGTTTGTGCCCAGGGAAATAAATAGGGACAATTGCTTTCCAGGATAGGGTTATAATTCTCAGTATTGTAGCATAACAGTGTAGATGGAGTCAATGGTGGGGGGGGGGGGGGGGAGAGGTGTAGTCTGTGTGATGGACTGCACTACATCCACAACGCTCTGAAGAGTTGTGCACATCCAAGACACTCTCCACTATCATCCCGTTGATGAAGACTCTATAAAGAACTACCTCATTTAACGGATGTAATGTAGAAAAGGTTTGGACAGTAATGAGGACAGCATGAATATTTGCAATTAGAAGGATAACAAAGGTCACAATTGGGATGCAGGCCTGAGAAAAGTCAAAATCCATTGAGGTGATTGTGAATTGGGGTGAAAAGTTGGTGTGGAAATAGTTAACATGTGATGCAAACAAAATATATTGCAATAATTTAAAATAGCCGTGCATGGAATCCTATGGTGGGATGGATAATAGGCATTAAACTATAACATATATGCGAGGCACTTGATAATAGTAGAACTAGCAATTGATGATTCTCATAAGAGATATAGAATATGTCATGTTAGGATGTAAAGAAAGGTTAAAAAATAAAAATGAACAAGTTTAGCTGCTATCAGTAAAAATAATATAAAGACTTTGAGAGGCATTATAAAGTATAGAAATTAGAAAGCAAAGGAATGCTGACGCATGAGGAAAGCTGAATGGGAAAGAGGAGAGGATATCAGATATCATATGAGCAATTTGGATTAGTTATTACAAAAGGCAGAATGTTATTGTACTTGAAGAACATATGAAACAATTAATGGCTATACCTCTCAAAATAATTGGTGTAGGAATAATTAAATAACCTCTAATCAGATGTCAAAACCTCATTAAACCAGGACGTAGTTTGTGCCAAAACAAAAACGGCGACTGCTGGAAGTGTTCAGGAGGCTGAGCAGCAAATGGAAGAAGAGAAACAGTCAGCGATTTGGGTCAAATATATATCATCAGAACTGGAAAAATGAAAACCCCAGTGTGTTTTAAGACAAGTTACAGAGAGGGAGACGCCGAGGGTATAGGATGGAGACCAAGTTGTCAAGGAGCAGTTGGTGTTATTGAACCAGAGAGTAGTCAATGGCATGTGGGAGAAGCCATGGACCAAAAATATAAGTTGCTCACAAACTCTTAAAAGTCCAAAGGAAAAGATACTGTTAATCAGAATTTTTTTTTTTTTAAATGCCCAGATTAATGGAAGATTGGTTTGCTAAAAGATGATGAGTTTTAGGAAAATTAATGGTGTTTTGAAGAGGCCAGTTGGATAGATGTGTAGGGAGGAACTGCAGACGCTGGATTAAACCGAACGTAGACACAAAAAGCTGGAGTAACTCAGCGGGTCAGACAGCATCTCTGGAGAAAAGGAATAGGTGACATTTAGGGTTGAGACCCTTCTTCAGACTGAGAATCAGAGGAAAGGGAAACAAGAGATATAGACGGTGATGTAGAGAGATATACATTGCCCTCCATAATGTTTGGGACAAAGACTCGTCGTTTATTTATTTGCCTCTGTACTCCACAATTGGAGATTTGTAATAGAAAAAAAATCACATGTGGTTAAAATGCACATTGTCAGATATCAATAAAGGCCATTATACTTCTACCATCAGCAGTTGTATCATCAATGAAGATAAGTGAGGCAATTCCTTCAGCAGCCATATATGCCCAGGCCATAACACCACACCACTGTGTTTCACAGATGAGGTGGTATGCTTTGGATGTTGGGCAGGTCCTTCTCTCCTCCATACTTTGCTCTTGCCAACACTCTGATACAGTGCCCTTCATATTGTACTCCATAATTTGAGATTTGTAACAGAAAAAAGCACATGTTATTAAAGTGCACATTGTCAGATTTTAATAAATGGTATTTTTATACATTTTGGTTTCACCATGCACCCAATTAAAACTTTGTATTTAGTAAAATGATAGAAGATTGGAAAATTCAAGCTACATGTCATAGAGTCAGAGTGATAGGGTATGAAAACAGGCCCTTCGGCCCGACTTGCCCACACCGGCCAACATGTCCCAGGTACACTAGTCCTACCTGCCCGAATTTGATCCATATCCCTCCTAACCTGTCCTATCCATGTACCTGTCTCAATGCTGCTTAAATGTTGGGATAGTCCCTATCTCAACTACCTCCTCTGGCAGCTTGTTCCATACAGCCACCACACTTTGTGTGAAAAAGTTACCCCTCAGATTCCTATTAAATCTTTTCCCCTTCACTTTAAACCTATATCCTCTGGTCCTTGATTCACCTACTCTGGGTAAGAGACTGTGCATCTACCCGATCTATTCATCTCATGATTTTATACACTCCTCATCCTCCTGCGCTCCCATCCTACTCAACCACTGCCTACATGCTGAGACGTCATTTAGTGTCTGTAATTTTTTGGCAGATAGAACCAGGATTAGGTTATGTGTCATCTATGGAGATGGCCATTGTTTTAATACATCTTGGGATTTTTGAGGAACCTGTTTTTGGCTAAATATCCAATTTTGGTTTGAAATCTTCTCCCATACTTTGCACAGAGCCTGTGCTGCTAAGCCCTTAGGCAAAATTGAGAAATATTCCTTTTAGCTTTGGAATATTTAATATAGACTAATTGACAATATTTCCTTACCCCATGCAATCTTGAGCAATCTGAATGCAGAATTTAATTGTTGCCATCAAGTAGATTGCCCATCTCTTGGCTATTTGCCTTTTGCTAGCTCTCTATAGAATCACTTCTTTAGAAGTGCTCAATTGGCAGTCTTAGTTGTGCTTTCATTAGCACGGCATTACACTATGTGGCCATGCAAATTGAAGGATTTCTGTGCTTGATCTTTGAAGAACATCAAAGCCAGAATCATTCAAAGACTGCACTTCTTCTGGTAATCCAATTTGCAGTGTTATCATCCATGGTAGCATCTTTTGTCAATGTGCTTCACTGGTAAGGGAGTTTGTCTTCTGCTTGTAGAGGATGGCTAGCAAAATACAGAAATTGCCCGGCACTGGTTAATGCATATTATCTGTCTCCACTCGGCTTACTGTGAGTTAGCCTTGACAATGTAACCCCTGGATAGTTTCATATCTTTCAAAGAGAGAGACAGCAGACCACAGACATCTACAGATAGCTGGTACACAAAAATGCTGGAGAAACTCAGCGGGTGCAGCAGCATCTATGGAGCGAAGGAAATAGGTGACGTTTTGGGCCGAAACCCTTCTTCAGACAGATAGCTGTTGCTTGAGCCAATTCGTGAAAATTTATTGTCAGTCCAACAACCTCCTTTTAACACAGGAACAGGTTCAGCCATTTTGTTTGGCTGGAGAGTTAGGAATGAGAGAGTTATCAAATTAAAATGATCTAATGTGTAGAAAAACACAAGAAAGGAATTTACATATATTGAAAGTTGTGGATACATGGAGAATGTATTCTTAGGGGATGTTTGAAGCATAGACTCTTGTTAGGAAAATTTGGCTTAATCTTTGAAGTGGGGGTAAAGGGAAGAGGAAACGGGCAGGAGAATTAATTTTGCATTTGTCTCTGCATAAAGCTTTGTATATGCTCTGGAACAATTGGAATAAACAGTAAACATTGCTCCAGTTAGTGAAGTGCTGAGTGAAGCTTGCGCCTGCCGAGAGCTCATTTTATTCCCAGCAGGAAGCCATGTGAAGAAAGTGATAGAATAAAGAATCCTGTTTTCACTCTGACTGCTTTCCAGACCCAATTTAGAAGCTACCAGATCATGCAAACACCAGTCGCTTGAGATGCAAGTGAATGTGGTAAGGCATGGAGACAGCCAATGTTATCATCTTTTTCAAAGAGAGTTAGTGTAATGAAGAAGAGAGCTGGAGAGAGAATGGAACATTCTGATTACATGCTTAGTAGAGTTTACTGCAGACTGTCTTGCAAATTAGTTCTTCCAAAGTTAAAACATCTTTTTTTTATTACAACAGAGTTGAGGTATTAAATCAAATTCCTCGCACCTCCATGAATGTGGTTTTTATGCAGTTTTTTCGGCTTAATTCCTTTCATTCAGCTTCAGTAGAACCGTTAAATCATGTCACTTTTGAAATCCTTTCAAAGAATTCTTTTGTTTTTTTTCCACTCCCTGACTTGCCTGATCCTGCCCTTTTATTTCTGTTAGAATTCAGGAATTTATTCAAAAGCCATTTGTTTAACGTAGCCGCTGTGGGGCAATGTGCAGACTACTCCCCTTTGTGGCTCATCCATTTCCGGATTAAATGTAGCATCTCTTGTTCCTCAAGTTCACGTCCAAGAGATGGAGCACGCAATCTTCAGAAAGAGTTTTACTTGCGATATTTATCTCCCTTTTATCTTGTCTTTGAAGCATTCCATACTTTGGCCAGAAGAAGTTCATGGGTTGCAGCTTAAGAGCCGCCGTGAAGAGAGTTGTGTGGGGAGGGGTGGAGAATCTCTGCCTTTTTACATGTAGGCAAACACTGATATGAACACCATAGAGGTATCTCAAAACCAGGAACTGACATGTGAAAACAGTATAATCCCCCAACTCATGTGAAAGATGTGATCCATATTGTTCACTGAACGCCAAATCTAGACCTATTCCAAGTTTAATTTAAACAAATGCTTTGTACCTCTCATCTCCTTTTTTACTTAAATCAGCCAGGCACTGAACACAAAACAAATGGAAAACTACATTTTCTGTCGTTCAATGGGAAATTATAATAGGATGAAGAAATGCATTTGCACTCAGTCCTGTGTAAGTATTAAGTGAGAATCCTATGCATGCAGTTACTCTATTTTAGTTTAGTTTAGAGATACAGTGTAGAAAGGCCCTTTGGCCCACTGAGACGAGGCCGATCATTGATCACACGTACACTAGTTCTACAATATTCCACTTTTGCATCCTACATACGAGGGGCAATTTTACCTGCGCAGCTTTGGAATGTGGGAGGAAATTGGCGCACCTGGAGGAATCCTACGCGGTCACAGGGGGAACAAGCAAACTCAGTCCGTACCCGTAGTCGGGATTGAACACGATTCTCTGAGGCAGCAGCCCTACCACTACGCCACTGTGCCGCCCACTCATTTAGACAACATTTTATCCAACTAAGGACATTGAGATTATTCACAAATGTTCTCAGAACATGGTACCACCGCAGATTATGCACAACAGATGAATATAATCATTAAACAATTGAAGAGACCAAGATCATTCGATCTAATAAAGATCTTCGGAAGATCTTAACTTTTCCAGATCTACCATTTGCCAAATTGCCTTTTTCTTGGTGATCCATTCTATCATAGTATTTTGCTATTAACCGTACTGCTGCATGTTTGCAGACTACAGTGTCAACGAAATCTGACCTAATTTCGGAACTGACTTTGTCTTTGAGCATTAATTCCAATTATACAAAACCATTATCTTAAGAGATGATATAATAACGCTGTTTAAACTCATTATGTTTTGATAGAATAAGTGTGGAAAAATTATGTTAGAAACAGGTTTTAACTGGAGAAACCGATTTGGGCTTTGGTGAAATAATTGAAGGCCACATGAGGGAAAATAAAGCAAGCAGTGAGTTGCTGTAAACTGGAATAAGTTCTCTGGAAAGTTCTCTGGAACAGTGTTAGCCCGTATTTTGTTGCAGTAACTTCGAGGCTAACATCACTCACATATATTTCAAGTCATACGCAACGCTGGTGATACACTGTTACCCGAAACAGGATGGCTTACTGCTGTTCCCATTGACACATTCAACCTTCAATCACTAACGTGGTATAAATTTGGGAATATTTATCCACAAAATCTTCATAATATATTTTGGTGTACATTTTTTAAATAATTGCCTCCAACCAACATTTGACTATCACTGAATAATTCATATCTAAAACATGAAATATCATTTGCACAAAAAGTTCTTGTTGCAGATTTTAAAATAAATAATATTACTTTTGTTTTCCTATCTTGTTCTTTCAATTCTCCTGTAAATGAATGCAAGATCATGGGACAATGGAAAGCTCAGCCAGTAAATGGTGTCCGGTGGTGTATCACTTAGTTGGTCCTAACGTGCACTGTACAGGGCCATGAAATGGTTGTTGCTGCCAGCAAACATAACATTTGAGACCTTTGACAAAGTGTGTTTGGTAACGTCCATGCACAAATGTTCGCGAGGCTTGTGCTGTGCGTTAGAGTTCACAGTTCTTCTCAGAATATCCTCTGGGAACAAGAACAAGAACACTTTTCACTGAGCATGAAGCATTTTGGATAAACCAGTACGCCACATGGGACTGGGTTAGATAGACTGGATACTCTATCCCTCTGTATATGGAGCTGGAACAGATATAGAAGGGAGGAGGACAAGGTCAGAAGAAGAACTACATAGATCTGAAAATGTCTTTTGGTTCCAGCTGATTAGTTTCTAGCTAGGGTTTAATGTCCTTAATTTGTTTGGAGCAGCGTGTTGGATAAAGGGCAGAATTGCTGTTCGTGCACAGAATCATTCCTCTTTTCGTACCAATGATAATCTGTAAATGCTGTGCGTAGTTCAGCCACATATCACCACAAATGTCCAGAGTCAACAGAAGGTTAGAATGTGCTGCTTATGCCTCCAAAGCAATGTGAACTTTCAATGGATCATTGATATCTTTTTTTAAAGTGGCCTTGAAAAACTTGGTTGCTCTCTCTCTTTCTTTCTTTATTTCATTCTCTTTCTCCCCTTCAATCTCTTTTCCTCACTCTTTCTCACCTCAATATTCTCTGCCCCCCTCCCCCATGCTAGGGAATTACAGGAAGAGGCAAGACGTTTCCAGGGGGTTAAATTGAGGATGGATTGGATGGGTTGCATACATTAGACGTATTCCTTTGAGTATAGAAGATGAAAGGGTGATCTAATTTAGATAAAAGGAATGGTAGTGGAACTATTTCCTCTTCAGGGGGCATCCAGAGGAAGGAGACATATTCTTGCCTGGTCTAGTTGCACATTTAAAAATGTGAGGGTTATGGAAGTAAGCCAAGAAAATAAACAAGAGCCAAATTAACTATGATCTAATTGAATGCCAAGCAGGGCTGGAGGGACTGAATGGCCTCTTGCTTGTAGGTTACGGGACCACCTCAGCAAGAACCTGCTCCCACTACAATTTGCCTACTGCCACAATAGATCAATTGGGGGATGCGATCTTGTTGGCTCTCCACTCTGCTCTGGACACTTGGACAATAAAAACACATATGTCAGGCTGTTGTAATGTCAATAATGCCAAGGAACTTTAGAAGAGGAAGGCTGAGGATCCACACACCTGTCTTCATCAATGGGTCGGTTTTGGAGAGAGTCAACAACTTCACGTTCCTGGGCGTGCACATCTGTGAAGATCTTTCCTGGAGCCAGCACATTGATGCAAGCCCATCGACGTCCCTACTTCCTTCAAAGATTGAGGAGATTTGGTATATCGATGAAGACTCTCTTGAACTTCCAGGTGTGTACAGTAGAGGGCATGTTGACTAGTTATATCACTGCCTGGTTTGTCAACTCGAACACCCAGGAATGAAGGAGATTACAAAACGCGGTGAACATTGCCTGGTCCTTCGTAGGTACTCACCTCCACACCATCAAAATGATCTATAGGAGGCACTGTCTGAAAAAGACAGCCAGCATCATCAAGGTCCCCCACCACCCTGGCCTTGCTCTCATTTCACTCCTGCCATCAGGGAGAAGATATAGGAGTCTGATAACTGTAACATTCAGGTTCAGGAACATTTTCTTCCCAACAACCATCAGACTATTGAAAGCTACGAACTCTAGCTAAACTACAAACTGCCTTGGTTGCGCTAGGGACTTAGGTTTTGTTTTTGCACAGTATTGTTTGTTTTTTTTTTAATTTATTGAACTTTTTGCTTCTTATTATACCTATTGAATATTGTGTTTACAAATCTGTTGTGCAGTTGCCAGTAAGAATTTCGTTTTGTTTTGGTATACAAGGCAATAAAACACGCTTGCCCCCACTTGTGTCGGGAGATAATGCAACAGTGGGACAACATTGGGGGGGGGGGGGATATGGATAATGTGCAGACAGAGGAGGATAGTTTATCTTGACATTATGTTCAGCACAGACATTGTGGGCCGAAGGGCCCGTTCCTGTGCTGTACTAGTCTATTCTATTTTCTAAATGGTAAACATATAGGCAAGAGGAGGAAAGGGAATAAGTCTCAATGAAGGATGCCCTTAAGATAAAAACAGCAGGTAGTTTCCACAACTCTAGCCTAAGGGAGGTGTTGGTTACTTTGCATCGGTTCCCATGAGCCGTGATGCAGGATGGTGCAGTAGCCTCCTTGGGTTAAACATTTCTAATTGTTATTGCCACATGGGAAATGTGAGAGACATAATTTGTTTTTTAGACACTATTATTATCTTAATTTATAATCTTAATCATGTTAATAACCAATCAAAAAAATCATTGAATATTAACCAAGTTTATATTCCATTGAGCGGAGCTAGCACTCACACTGGGAAGAAAACGCAAAGCTTTCTTATTACTATGCTGATAGATTATTAATTGGTAAAATCAATGCAGTGCTGCACTGAGCCACAAAATTGAAACTAGCGCTGCAGAGGCAGGAGGAAGCGCAATCATGTTATCAAAAGAGTCCAGAGAAGGTCTCAACCCAAAACATTGTCTCTCCATTCCTTCCAGGATCTCAACTCGGTTAAATTAAATTCTGTTATATTTTAGTGGTCTGAGAAACGACTACTGGAGTTTTCAACAGATCTTTATTCAATGGTTCGATATCCAGTATACAGGTTCTACAGACACATCTGCCCACAACGGTGGTCAGCGCTGAACTAACGCGCGCAAGTGAAAAACCACGCGAAACAAGCAGCCCCTTGGTTCTTGGTTTCTTGGTCCTCCAAAATATTCCAAATTGAATTTAAACTGGAGGTGGTGAAGGGAGGGCTTAAGCCAGAAAGGGTTATTGGGAAGAAAGAGCTACTTTAAATTTAGCTGCATCTGGTTGGGTAACTATAGTTGGGTGGAGATTATTCCATGCTTTAATTGTGCGGGGGAAGAATAAATTGCTGTATACATCTGTCTTTGTAGCTGGGATCACAAATTGGATCGAATGCCCTCGTCTGCTCCTAATTGGTTTGGGTTTGGTGTAGGTCTTGTAGTCTATGTAGTTTGGTTTGGTGTAGGTCTTGTAGTCTTGTAGACCCTCCCGAGTCACGTGACCGCGGCTTCCGAACGCCGGGTTCGATATCTGCGTGCTACAATATCACCAGCAGCACAATACCCAATCTCATATAGCTGTGGAAATTTGCTCTTCACATTGCACGAGAACCTGAGGGCTGAGATCAAACGAGCTGCAGTTGGATAGTATGTAATATAGAATAATCACTGTGCCTTCGGCTCATTCTCAAACTGCTCACGTGTACATGCTGTTTTCCACCCAGGGCAGACACACAGACCAGGGCTTTGCTGTACAGGGAAGTGAGGGGAGTAGGCACATGGTCTGCCTGAAAGGCTCTGGTCTTTAATGTCGAGTGATTTGCCTGAGGAGGATGATCAAGGGCTAAGACTGGTTTTTGGTGCTGTACATTTGTGGATGAATGAGGTTATACATCAGCACATAATCAGCATATTCAACACTTTCTTGGGGATGTCAGAGCAACATTGAACAATCCTTGTTCGAGACATACCAGGGCCCCATCCCCGACCTCTACCTCCGTTACATTGACGACTGCTTTGGGGCCACCTCCTGCACCTACACACAACTGACTGACTTCATCCACTTCACCACCAACTTCCATCCGGCACTCCAATACACCTGGACCATTTCCGACACTTCCCTGCCATTCCTTGACCTCACCATCTCCATCGCAGGGGACAGACTCCTGACCGACATACATTACAAACCCACTGACTCACATGGCTATCTGGACTACACGTCTTCCCACCCTGCCCCCTGTAAAGACTCCATCCCCTACTCCCAATTCCTCCGCCTACGCCGCATCTGTTCCCAGGATGAGACATTCCATACCAGGGCATCGGAAATGTCCTCGTTCTTCAGGGAACGGGGATTCCCCTCCGCCACCATAGATGAAGCTCACACCAGGGTCTCATCCATACCCCGTAACACTGCTCTCTCTCCCCATCCCCGCACTCGCAACAAGGGCAGAGTCCCTCTGGTCCTCACCTTTCACTCCACCAGCCGGCAAATACAACACATAATCCTCCGCCATTTCCGCCACCTCCAACATGACCCCACCACTCGCCACATCTTCCCATCTCCCCCCATGTCTGCTTTCCGCAAAGACCGCTCCCTCCGCAACTCCCTCGTCAATTCTTCCCTTCCCTCCCGCACCACCCCCTCCCCGGGCACTTTCCGTTGCAACCGCAAGAAATGCAACACCTGTCCCTTCACCTCCCCCCTCGACTCCATTCAAGGACCCAAGCAGTCGTTCCAGGTGCGACAAAGGTTCACCTCTCTCCAACCTCATCTACTGCATCCGCTGCTCTAGATGTCAGCTGATTTACATCGGGGAGACTAAGCGGAGGTTGGGCGATCGTTTCGCCGAACACCTCCGCTCAGTCCGCAATAACCAACCTGACCTCCCGGTGGCTCAGCACTTCAACTCCCCCTCCCATTCCCAATCCGACCTCTCTGTCCTGGGTCTCCTCCATTGCCAGAGTGAGCAACAGCAGAAATTGGAGGAACAGCACCTCATATTCCGTCTGGGGACCTTGCGTCCGGATGGCATTAACATTGAATTCTCCCAATTTTGCTAGTCCTTGCTGTCTCCTCCCCTTCCTCAACCCTCTAGCTGTCTCCTCCCACCCTCCCATCCGCCCGCCCTCGGGCTCCTCCTCCTCCCCTTTTCCTTCCTTCTCCCCCCCACCCCCCATCAGTCTGAAGAAGGGTTTCGGCCCGAAAAGTCGCCTATTTCCTTCGCTCCATAGATGCTGTTGCACCCGCTGAGTTTCTCCAGCAATTTTGTGTACCTTCGATCTTCCAGCATCTGCAGTTCCTTCTTGAACATTTACATTTTCACATCTGGTGCAGAGAGTCATGCTTCCAGACTCAATTGGTTCCTCACACATGCCCGACGGATTTCCTGCTATCCGTGTTTGCTACTCAAGTTTGGACGGAAGGTGGCAGAAGTGAAGCAGAAGTCACTTCTTTCTGCATAATATTCCAGAAACCTGCTCATTTGGGGTGGTTTATCATGTAAAATAGACACTTAACTACTAATATTATCCTGTGTAGGAAAGAACTGAAGAGGTTTGTTTAAACCGAAGATAGACACGAAAAGCTGGAGTACCTCAGCGGGTCAGACAGCATCTCTGGAGAAAAGGAGTAGGTGATGTTTTGGGTTGAGACCCTACTTCTGGTGTCCTCCCGCTTGATCAATTCGTATAGCACTGCATTCAAACAATCACCTACTGAACGAGTGAAGAAGTTATTGATTCTGTAGTCAAGATTTGGGAATTGTCCTCTTGGGTTGGAAAGTTACTAGCTTCACTCAACTATTTAAAGATAAAAAATGAGCCAGGAAACTATAGGCCTATTAATCCAGCAGTGTTATGGACAAGTTCTATGCATGTTTTATTACTAACAGTTATGCATCATAAGCTTAAAAATAAACTGATGTGATAAAATTAGCATGGATTGGTGAATGTCTGAAGAAGGGCCCCGACTCAAGACGTCACCAATCCATGTTTTCTGGATATGCTGTCTGACCCACTGAGTTACTCCAGCATTTTGCCTCTTTCTTTTTTTTAATGGATTTGTAAAAAATGAGCTGTGAGGAGGAATGAGACCAATTGAATTTCCTGACGAGTCAAATCACACTGTAAGTAGATGAATGAGTGCTTCTGGATGTTGTTTACAATGGTTCAATGGTGCTTTATATGTCAGATATGCAAGTGCACAGTGAACATCTTCTTGCATGTATTACACATGTAGGCACCGCCATGTCAAGTCCAGAGTGTTTTACTGTCATATATCCCAGATAGGACAATGAAATTCTTGCTTGCTGCAGCACAACAGAATATGTAAACATAGTACATAACGGGAGAAAGAAAGAAAAAGGTTCAGTGTGTATATATACACATATACACACACACACACCTACTCAATAAATAAATAAATATAGTTCAATAATAGTGATAATCTGTTGGTGTTCAGAGCTTATTTGTGGTCGTGTTTAATAGCCTGATGTCTGTAGGGAAGAAGCTGTTCCTGAACCTGGACGTTACAGTTTTCAGGCTCCTGTACCTTCTTCCTGATGGTGGTGGTGAAATGAGTGGGGATGGTGTGGGTCTCTGATGATGCTGGCTGCCTTTTTTGAGGCATGGTGGGGAGGTCAGAGCCGGTGATGGACTGGGCAATGGTCACAACTTTTTGCAGTCTTTTCCGTTCCAGGCCATGATGCAACCAGTCAGTATGCTCTCTACTGTGCACCTGTAGAAGTTCAAGAGAATCCTTGTTGTCATCCCAAATCTCCGTAGTCTTCTCAGGAAGAGGACAAGGCATTGATGTGCCTTCTTCATAATTGCATCAGTGCTGGGACCAGGAAAGATCTTCGGAAATATGTACGACCAGGAATTTGAGGTTTTTGACCCTCTCCACCATCGTCCCATTGATGTAAACAGGATTGTGGGTCCTCATCCTTCCCCTTCCTAAGTCCACAATCAGTTCCTTGGTTTTACTGATGTTGAGAGCCAGGTTGTTGCGCTGGCACCATTTGGTCAATCGGTCGATCTCACTTGTATACTCTGACTCGTCACCATCTGTAATTCGTCCAACAACAATGGTGTCGTCAGCAAACTTGATGATGGAGTTCACACTATGTCCGGCTACACAGTCATGGGTATAGAGTGAGTGGAGCGGGGTGCCGAGCACGCAGCCTTGAGGTGCTCCCCTACTGATTGTTACTGAGGATGAAGTGTTTCTGCCAATTCGAACAGACTGTGGTCTGTGGATGATGAAGTCGAGGCAGTTCCAAAGTCTGGTAATATGGTTCCATTGACCAATAAAAAGATATGAGAACGCGTGGAATTGGAAACAACCAGTTGACAGAAGTTATGAACTGGTTAGGTGGTGGGAAACAAGAGTAGTTATAATAGTTCCCCTCCTCCACCATAGATGAGGCTCGCACCAGGGTCTCTTCCATACCCTGCAACACTGCTTTCTCTCCCCATCCCCCCACTCGCAACAAGGGCAGAGTCCCCCTAGTCCTCACCTTTCACCCCACCAGCCGTCACATACAAAAAGTAATCCTCTGTCAGTTTCGCCACCTCCAACGTGACCCCACCACTCGCCACATCTTCCCATCTCCCCCCATATCTGCCTTCCGCAAAGACCGCTCCCTCCATAACTCCCTTGTCAATTCTTCCCTTCCCTCTCGTACCACCCCCTCCCCGGGCACTTTCCCTTGCAACCGCAAGAGATGCAACACTTGTCCCTTTACCTCCCCCCTCGACTCCGTTCAAGGACCCAAGCAGTCGTTCCAGGTGCGACAGAGGTTTACCTGCATCTCCTCCAACCTCATCTATTGCATCCGCTGCTCTAGATGTCAGCAGATCTATATCGGTGAGACCAAGCGGAGGTTGGGCGATCGTTTCGCCGAACACCTCCGCTCGGTCCGCAATAACCAAGCTGACCTCCCGGTGGCTCAGCACTTCAACTCCCCCTCCCACTCCGTCTCCGACCTCTCTGTCCTGGGTCTCCTCCATGGCCACAGCGAGCAGCACCGGAAATTTGAGGAACAGCACCTCATATTCCGCTTGGGGAGTCTGCATCCTGGGGGCATGAACATCGAAGTCTCCCAATTTTGTTAGTCCTTGCTGTCTCCTCCCATCCCCCAGCCTTCAGGCTCCTCCTCCTTTTCCCTTTCTTGTCCCCGCCCCCCCCCCCACCCCCGATCAGTCTGAAGAAGGGTTTTGGCCGGAAACGTTGCCTATTTCCTTCGCTCCATAGATGCTGCTGCACCCGCTGAGTTTCTACAGCTTTTTTGTGTACCTTCGTTATAATAGATATTTGCACAAACTAGCAATGTGAGATTAGTAGTGTAATAAAAGGATCTCTACTTCTAGTGAATGATTTGGTCGTCTTTGGCAAGGTCAGAAAATTAGTCATCTCCAGCTGCCCTCAAGCTGGTGCTGGAAAGTTAGTATCATGAGCTGCTTCAGTCCTTCTGGTGAAGATGCCAACGAATGTCAGGGATAAACAAGGAGCTGCAGATGCTGGTTTACAAAATGAAAACACAAAGTGCTGGAGTAACTCAGCAGGTCAGGCAGCATCTCTGGAGGACACGGATAGGTAACATTTTGAAGAAGGGTCCTGACCTGAAAAGTCCCATATCCATGTGCTCCAGAGATGTTGCCTGACCCGCTGATTGTCAGGGATAGCTAGTCATAATCCTTCTTGCTAGAGTTGACCATTGTTTGGTATATTAATGGCACAAATGTTACTTGCCATCTATCAACCTATGACTGAATGCTGCTTAGCTCTTGTTGCAGGCAGAGATGAACTGCATCATTTGTTGAGGAGTTGCGACTGAGCTTTCTACAATTTGTAAAAACAATATATAGATGATTGAATGATGAACAATTTTACCAAGTTAGCTATCAGCATCAAGTTAGATGTTCGAGTCTATTGTGTAGTTACGGTCAGAGCAATTGCAAAGAGAGATTCAATGTGTGAGGACTATGTGGCGGAAGGAGTTCAGTTTAGTTTAGAGATACAGTGCAGAAACAGGCCCTTCGGCCCAACAAGTCCACGCCGACCAGCGATCACCCCATACACTAGCACTACCCTACAAACTAGGGACAATTTACCATCTTTACCGAAGCCAATTAACCTACAAACCTGTACATCTTTGGAGTGTGAGAGGAAACCGGAGCACCTAGAGAAAACCCACACGAACGCAGGGAGAACGTACAAACTCCGTACAGATGGCACCCATAGTCAGGGTCAAACCCAGCTCTCTGGCACTGTAAGGCAGCAACTCTACCGCTGCACCACCTTGTCACCCGAATTTGTTTGACTGTTAGGTGTATTGAGGTTTACAGAATCATGGTGGGTATGTGATCTAATTAATAGCTTTGAGAGACACCACTTCTTCCTGTGGTCAGCTCCACACATGGCCCCACTGCACCGTCTTCCCTTTGAATGCTACACCCCTCGCTCAGGTTTACTACAGAACACTCTCTTGTAATCACTAGCTGCACCCTTCTCCCTTCAAATTCCTCATGCCTCTCCTTTACATTGTACCACTTATTGGCTGCATTCAGTGCTTTACAGTTCCTTATGACTCACTCCGCACTGTGTAAACTAACTTGTAGAAAGTCTGTAACAATTCTTTGAAGGAAGTCCAAGAGAACCAGAACTGGCTGATTTCCAGCTACTTTAAATACTGTAAATGGGCTTTGTCCCTGCATTAGAAGCCAAGCACCCATACTACCCTTGGAACAAGTTCCACTCCATGATTCTTTTTTAAGTGTTAACAATGATAGGAACTTTTCTTTAATTTGGAGGTTTCCTTTGCCTATCACCTCTGTTGCTATTTCATTGGGATTGTCTGTAGCCTTAAGGGCCTGTCCCACCAGCATGCGATTGCATGCGTCTAGTGCGACCAAACGGCAGCGGAGTTCGCGGTATGTACGTGCTAAGTTCGCGCGTGACGCAATTTACGTAAAACTAACCAATCAGCTGGGCAGGAGGCGGGCCGACTGCATTTGGACGTCGCACGGCGTCGGGCGGTGACATAATCGTGCAACGGCACGCCGGGCGATGACGTCATCGCGCAACGCCACGTGCTAGGCGTACGCCATCAAGACGCTGCGTACGTCGTCGAGACGCTGCGTATGCCCGTCGAGACGCTGCATATGCCCATCGAGACGACGCGTACGCCCTCAATGCGCCTGCGGGCTGACAGGCTGTTGGCGCGTGGAATTTTCGAACAGTGCAAGATTTTCGGAGCCCCGCGCGTTGTCGGGACCAGCCCCGCAAAACTCCATACGTCTCCGCCGATCGAAGTGGGACCGGCCCCGTGAGGCCGTACGCCTCAAGCGACCACGTTTGATCGCGCTAGACGCATGCTATCGCATGCTGGTGGGACAGGCCCTTTAGTCTTGTGTATATGTTAATTACTGACTGGTCATGAGAGGCCAGCAACCAGAGATTGTCGGAGACAATGAGCCTGTACCTGTCATCATTACGCTTTATTTCCAGAGGGGATGGACGGTGAGCTAGTGATCTTGGAGTGACGGGCTATAATAAAATGTTGACTGTCATTGGTTTGAGGAATACAGACCCTTTGGCCCATCTCATCCTTGCTGCCCAAGATGCCCCATCTAAGCTGGTCGCTTTCACCCATGTTTGGCTCTTATTTTTTAAACCTTACCTCTCCACGCACATATCCAGATATTTTTTAAATGTTTTTTTATTTATCGCATATACTTCCTCTGGCAGTGTGTTCCACGTGCCAGCCATGCTGTGCGTGAAAAAATTGCCCCTTGGATTCTTATTAAATCACCCTCGCACTTTAAACCTCTACTCTCTAGTTTATAATTTCTCTATCCTTAGGGAAAAATACTCTGTGCATTCACACTATCTATTTCCATTGTGATTTTATACACCACTATAATATCATCCCTCAGCCTTGTGCGCTCCAAGGAATAAAGTCCTAACCTGCCCAACCTCTAATAGAGTCATAGAGTGATACAGCGTGGAAACAGGCCCTTCGGCCCAACTTTCCCACACCGTCCAACAATGTCCCAGCTACACTAATCCCACATGCCTGCGCTTGGTCCATATCCCTCCAAACCTGTACTATCCATGTACCTGTCTAACTGTTTCTTAAACGATTGGATAATCCCAGCCTCAACTACCTCTTCTGGCAGCTTGACCCATACAGCCACCACCCTTTGGGTGAAAAAGTTACCCCTCGGATTCCTATTCAATCTTTTCCCCTTCATCTTGAATTTATGTCCTCTGATCCTCGATTCCCCTACTCTGGGCAAAAGACTGTGTGCATCTACCCAACCTATTCCTCTCATGATTTTGTACACCTCTATAATTTGAGGAAGGACATCCTTGTGATTGAGGGAGTACAGCGTAGGTTCACAAGATTGATTCCTGGGATGGCGGGACTGTCATATGAGGAAAGATTGAAAACACTAGGCTAGTATTCACTGGAGTTTAGAAGGATGAGGGGATATCTTATAAAAACCTTTAAAATTATAAAAGGACTGGACAAGCTAGATGCAGGAAAAATGTTCCCAATGTTGGACGAGTCCAGAACCAGGGGCCACAGTCTTAGAATAAAGGGGAGGCCATTTAAGACTGAGGTGAGAAAAACTTTTTCACCCAGAGAGTTGTGAATTTGTGGAATCCCTGCCACAGGGATACTAGCTATGATATTCTATGATACTAGCACTGAATTTAGGTGGTGTCAGTCTCAGGATTTGCTGAATCTTGGTGGCCAGTGTTGATACTCACTGCTTGATCAGTAATATATTGGTAGAGCTGATGGTTCGTTCTTAGCAACTTCCTTGGCCACACCCACAGCCACTGTCTGCCACTTGTATTCACCTTTTCAGAATTTCTGCCCTAACATAGAAAAATAGGTGCAGGAAAAGGCCATTCGGCCCATTGAGCCAGCACCGCCATTCGATATTACCATGTCTGATCATCGAAAATCAGTACCCCGTTCCTGCTTTTTCCTTAATTCCTTTAGCCCTAAGAGCTAAATCTAACTCTCTCTTGAAAATATCCATTGGCCTCCATTGTCTTCTGTGGCAGATAATTCCACAGATTCGCAACTCTGGGTGAAAAGGTTTTTCCTCATCTCAATCCTAAATGGCCTGCTTCTGGACTCCTCCAACATCAGGAACATTTTTTCCTGCATCTAACCTAAAATTCCTTGAAGAATTTTATGTTTCTATAAGATACCCTCTCATCCTTCTAAATTCCAGTGAATACAAGCTCAGTCGACCCATTCTTTCATCTTGTGTCAGTCCCACCATGCTGGAAATTAACCTGCTGAACCTACGCTTCCTCAAATTAGGAGAACAAAATTGCACACACTATTTCAGGTGTGGTCTCACCAGGGCTCTGTACAACTACAGTAGGAGGACCTCCTTGCTCATAAACTCAAATCCTCTCGCAATGAAGGCCAACATGTTATTAGCTTTCTTCACTGCCTGCTGTACCTGCATGCTTACTTTGAGTGACTGATGTACAAGCACACCAGGTCCCGTAGCACCTCCCCTTTTATAATCTGACACCATTCAGATAATCTGTCTTCCTGTTCTTGCCACCAAAGTGGATAACCTCATTTATCCACATTATACCACATCTGCCATGCATCTGCCCACTCACCTAACCTATCCAAGTCATGCTGCAGCCTCATAGCATCCTTCTTGCAGCTCACACTGCCACCCAGCTTTGTGTCATCTCCAAACCTGGAGATGTTTCATTTAATTCCCTCATCTAAATTGTTAATATATATTGTAAATAACTGGGGTCCTAGCACAGAGCCTTGTGGCTCCCCACTAGTCACTAACAGTGGTATCTGACGTGAATGTTGTAATAGGTATGTTATCAACTAACCTCAATTTGTGCAATCATTTTGTCACTGCTCTATTAATTGCAGGTTGCAATTCCTGTCCAAGAACCATTCCTATGTGTACGACATCCCTACTCAGATATACCTGACACCCTCTAGCTGAAAAAGTAAACTAGAAGTAACTATTAAATCTTTCCCCTCACACCTTAAACCTGTGTCCACTGCTTTTTGATTCCCCTACCCTGCTTTAAAGACTCTGCATTTATCCTATCTATTCCAAACTGAGTTGGAAGGGTCAGTGGGGCAAGGTGATTTTCAAGGGGACAATGAATCTCGCCTCCCGAAGCTGCATTCATAGCCAGCCACAACAGTGGAGAACAGTCTTTCTCTTGGGCAGAAGGAGTTTGAGAATGAGGGTGTAACTCACCACTAAATCATGGGCACAGCACAGAATTGTCTTTAACTTGGCACTGGCTGTAAATTAGAGTGGCTGCCCAGTTAAGGAAACTGGGAACTCACATTGAAGCGGAAGGGAAGGCTGCCCTGTGCTATACATTAACAGCCAACACTGAAAACATTGTGTGGCATCATGCGGAGGTATTTAAATCCACATTATATAGATCTCACTTTTGATTATTAAACATGGTGTTCTGATCTAAGATTTGATCCATTTAAGTGACCAAATAAAAATTGAGTTTTGCATATCATCAGACCAAGATTCAATGAGATATGTAAGAAATGGGTAAATAGAACCTATTGTTTGAGCTTCTGATTGTTAGACAGCCCATTATTCTCTTTGAAGACTGAAGCCTCATTGTCAGAACATTGCAGAAATTAGAGCCTGCACTACACTAGGTTTTATCTCGGGTGGTGTGCTTGAAGCTGCTGATGGATTTCTCAAATGGATTTTCTAAATTTCCTGGCACTGTCAACACTCATATTAAAAAATAGAGGGAGTCACAATGGCACAGCTAATAGAGCTGCTCCTCACAACATCAGAGGCCCAGATTCAATCCTGATATTCGGTGCTGTCTGTGTGGAGTTTGCAGGTTCTTGTGGGTTTCCTCCTACATTCAGAATACGTGTGGGTTGGTAGATTAATTGACCACTGGTGTGTCGGTGAATGGTAAAATCTGAGTGGTCCTAAAGGGAATGTTGGATCAAATTGGGATTTGAGTTTGATAAGTTAAAATGAGTTAATGAGTCAGCGCAGATTTAATGGGCCAAAGGGCCTTCATGTATAACTATGATACAAATTAACACGCTTCTCTCTTTAAGAATTGATCTTTCATGCTTTGAATCCCTTCAGAAATTCTTGGGTGTCCACACACATTGAGCCTCACCAAACTGTGCAGCACTCTGGTGATATACAACATAGAACAAAACTATAGAGCACTGGAACAGGTCCTTTTGTCCATAATATCAATGACGAACATGACGCCAAGATGAACTAATCCCACTTGCCTGCACATGTTCCATACCCGTCTATTCCCTGCATATCTATGTGTTATCTAAAAACCTCTTAAATGCTACTATAGTAGTTGCTTCCGCTATCATCCCTGGCAGTGCGTTCTAGGCTCCCGTTACCCTCTGTGTAAAACAAAACAACTTGCCATGTACATCTCCTTTAAACATTTCCCCTATCATATATAAGCTATGCTCTGTCGTTTGGCATTTTCACCCTGAGGAAAGATTCTGACTGTCTATCCTATCTATGCCTTTCATAACGTAATATACTTTTATCAGTTCTTCCCCTCAACCTGCGGCACTCCCCAAAAAAGGAATCCAAGTCTGTCCAACCTCTCCTAGTCGCTAATATCCTCTAAACCGGGCAGTATTCTGATCAACCTCTTCTGCACCCTGCCCTTGCAGATCTGCCCTAATGTGGAGTGGAGCTTCTGTCAACTCTACTTACAAGGCAGCCGCTCGATTTGGTAAACGGTTTGCTGGGAAGCATTCGCACTGGTTTCTCGATGAACTCCTACCAAAGAAAATAATGGGAGAAAAACCCTGAGGGTCAGGTGTTCAGAGTAAATAAATGTTTAATGTGAAAGGAGCAGCTTAAGCTGTGGGATGAAAAGGCGAGATGCGCTGCAGCGTGTTTGCGGAGAAGCAGTGCTTCAGGTGATCACCACCTTTGAAATGCATTGCTTTCAACTAGAGTGGAGAGGTCATGACCTTTTAGCAAAAAAGTGTGTGACTGCCCCTACTACAAAGGACAAAAAGTTGTAGCACGAGTCATGGGTTTCAAAACACAGGACATAACACTGCGTCTCTGTCAAAATCTGGAAGCAAAAAGCCAGGTTACAAATTTGGGGAGAGGAGGGAACTCTTCATCAGAACTAATCAATTCACTTGACTTGTGTTTCCCTGTCCCCACAACAAAGGCCTCTAAACGTAACCAGTTGTTTTGTCTTAAATGATCATCACCCCATAAAGGCAGCACAGTGGTGCAGCTGGTAGGTCTGCTCCCTCACAGCGCCGGACACCTGTGTTCGATCCTGACCTCTACTGCTCTCTGGGTGGAGTTTGCACGTTCTTCCAGTGATAGCGTGGGATTCCTCCTGGTGTTCTGGTTTCCTCCCACTTTCCAAAGACGTGCGAGTTTGTAGATTAATTGTCCCTCTGTCAGTTGCCCTAGTCTGTAGCGAGTGAATGAGAAAGTGGGATAACTGAACTAGCGTGAATAGGTGATCAATGGTCAGCCTGGACTTGGTGGGCCAAAGGCCTCTCTCCATGCTGCATGTCTAAACTATTCTAAAGCTAAACTATATCCTACAATTCTTTTTTTATTGATATTGTATTTCCAATAGTCATTGTTTATGTTATTTCTGGATTTTGCCTGGAACAGTCAAACCACAACTACACTCTCAAAGGCTTCTTGGATGGCTGAGGTGACTCCAGCTAACTCTCCCTTTACCCTTGCAGGCTAACAGATTCTTGCACGAAAACGTGCTGAAGTGATTGAGACTTAATTGAAAACCTGTTGAACCATCAGCAGTTACTGCGCAATTTGTACATTCCCGAGTTAAGCAATGTCAAATGTGTGGGTCCCGCACTTCCTTTTGGGGTCTTGTCCTGAGGGTGGGAGGGGAATCCATGGTGGAATTAGCAAAATGAAGAATTTGAAAGGCTGCTTATTTAATCACAGGAGAAACGATTACAATCAATGCCTTGGCTGATATTGTCACTCAAGCACCTATTGCAGTTGTTACAATGAGCCCTCTCCTGAGGACTGTGTCTATCAGCTTGATGGCCTTTGACCCCCAAGGCTGCGGTTACCATGACTGGTATGTGTGGTTCCAAGCAAGTTCTTCTTACCGAACTTTAATACCTTTCCTGACATGCATGAGCCAGAAGCACTGTTAGAGGTCACTGAGGTCTCTAATCATTGGTCTCAGCTGAAGCTCTCAGATCACAAAGAGCTAGAATTACCTTAAAGGAATCCTTCAGTGAAAATAGCTCTGCCCCCTAATGTAAAGTGTGTGGAAAGGAGCTGCAGATGCTGGTACGTACCAAAGATAGACACAAAGTGCTGGAGTAACTTAACAGGTCAGGGTGCATCTCTGGAGAAAAAGGTTGGATGATGTTTCGCGTTGGGACCTTTCTTCAGATTGGAGTTTGAAGAAGGGTCCCAACCCAAAACTTCACCCATCCTCGTTCGCCTGACCTGCAAAGTTAGTCCAGCACTTTGGGTCTACCTAATGTGAAGTTCTCTTCTTCTTCTTTCGTGTGGCGTGCGTAGCCTAAAGTTGTTGGACAACTTGTTCTATTTGATCTTCCATTTGTGCACGTCGACTTGATTGCATTAGTCGAAACAGGGCGGACCACGTGAAGGTTGCAATCTTCCACCCCGTGAAGTTCTCTGTTGTAGGAGGACTCCCCTCAGAGTTGACAACAGTTGACTTTGAGATGCTGCATTGTTGTTTTTCTTTGGCGAGGCCATTATTTTCCGTTTGAATCAGCACTCCAATGGCATTTGTGGATTACAAGACTTTCTTTTGTGTGGCGAATCCCAACAAATTGGAGAATTCCTGAAAAGTTTCTTTGAAGAAAAAGTAGGCTGCTTCTGGAAATAAAACCTCATCCATCCTGAATATATCATTCTTGCTGAATTGAATGGCCAACCAAATAGATCAGTTTAAAGTCACCTCTTGCAAAACTGACATCGTTCCTATTCGTGTTCACCCAGCAGATTCTATTTGAAAGGACACGGTGTTTTGTAGCCACACTGGAATAGTATTCAGAAAAAAATCTCACCAGAATGGGAAGATTTACCTGGAGATCTCCAAGTGGCATCAATGGTGGAGGAGTCCGTAACCTCCAGGAAAGGGGGAAGATGTTTGAGATACGAGAACATGATTCCTCTGTATTTCAGGTGCAGATACAGAATATCACAATTGAAGGGTGAATTATAACTTTTGGCAAATGTCTTCAACACCGAAGCACCACGGAAAAGTGTAGCAAAAACGAATGGTTTAACACCATTTACAGGTTTTCAAGTTCAGTAGCATCAACTGTGTGTGTGCTCACTTTCTTTTGCGGTTTGGGGTGAACTGCTTGGCAAGTTGAGTGCAGACTGAGAGTTTTATGCAGCTGTTCTGAATGGGTTCCAGTCATTAGAAGATACCATTACAGGCTGCATTTTAAAAGTTGTCTCCAGTGGAACCTGGGTGAAGATTTTGGAAGTCTACAAAGAAGCTGGAACGTTCCTCAAAATGTTAGCAAAACATGGAGTCTGCCTCAGGAGTTCCCTGTTGGAGCGGCTAACCTAAAAGCTTACTCAATCTACAGTAACAACCACAATGAAATAGACTCGAGGAAGCAACTTAAGGTATCAAACCTTAATAATAGGCAAGAAATAAATATTGATCCCTTCTTTCCAGCTTAACAACCAACAAAGATTCATGATATTTAAAAAAAACTTACTGCAGGAAAAGATATTTTACAATAAAGAACTTTTCTTATTCTCTCATTTCCCAACTATTTCGTCTAATTCAGATTTCACGAGGAATCCTCTGAAATTCTGATCCGGTCTATATGTTTGTCTCAGCACTCTACAGGTACATTGAGATACATTACAAAATAAACTGTGGAAAAGCTGCCCTCTCTTCTGGTATCCTTCGCCCTCTCGCTACAACCAGCCTGAAGAAGGGTCCTGATCCGAATCATCACCTATACATGTTCACCAGGGATGGCTGCCTGACCCACTGAGTTACTCCAGCACAATGTGTCTTTTTGTTTTGTAAACCAGCATCTGCAGTTCCTAGTTTCTACGAAGCTTATTCATGTACTTGGCAAGCTGCATAAGTGATCAATGAGCAAGTTTTGTTACATTTCCACAACAATATCTTTTAATTTGTCTGATTGTGTCACGGGCGGCACGGTGGCGCAGCAGTAGAGTTGCTGCCTTACAGCGCTTGCAGTGCCAGAGACCAAGGTTTAATCCCGACTACGGGTGCTGTCTGTACGGAGTTTGTATGTTCTTCCCGTGACCTGCATGGGTTTTCACCGAGATCGGTTTCCTCCCACACTCCAAAGACGTACAGGTTTGTAGGTTCATTGGCTTGGTAAATGTAAAAATTGTCCCTTGTGTGTGTAGGATAATGGCAATGTGCGGGGATTGCTGGTCAGCGCGGACTCGGTGGGCTGAAGAGCCTGTGTCCACGCTGTGTGGAAAACTAAAACTAAAAATTTGAGTTTGTCACTGAATGTCATTAGGTAGTTGAGATCTATGCATTATGACATTTTGGGGTTGCAAATTGTAGAGCAACATGTGTCACTTTTACAGTGTCTGAACAAATTTGCATTGTAGACTTGTGTACAATAATTCTGTCTAACTGTGGAGCTCTTTATACGATTGTATCTTGGATGTTGTTGAATTTTTGTTTTCCTTTTGCAGCTAATAACCACTTTTTCTATCTCTCTGCTGGTTACAACACTGTTGTGAGTGCTGCGTGATTATGGAGAGCTCTGTAATTATCTTTCACACTGTTAAATTGTAGAGTGCAGTGTCAATGGTAGACTATTAGCACCCCCTACAGTACAGTAGGTCTTCTGAATCTTAGCAAAATATAAATAGAGCCACTGAATGCTGTTTCATGTATACAAGTTACTTTGGATAATTGGAATAAATACAGATTAAAATTGGGATTGAGGAGGGGATACTTAAAGAAAGCAAGTTCTTGCTCAAATGATAATCAGCCTTCCAAAATTCTGAAGTCGATATATTTTAAGAATTTGCAACATTTGATTTTTTTTTTGTAAATTTGACGTGCAAACACCCAATTCCAACACTGAGAACAGGATACTTTTGGGGATATGGGTGTGGCTGGCAAGATTGGCTATAATTGCCCTTGTTTCACCATGAAAAATTGTGGCTTTCAGGGGGACACATAAGAGTTAATTATCTAGTTGGATCTGGTCGCGTTCAGGCCAGACTAGGTAAGGATAGCAGATTTCCTTTACAAAGGATACTGATTAGCCATGTCAAGTTCTTTTTTACAGTAATCTGGCGGTGTTTGTGGTCAGCAGTACTACGACTAGTTGTATTGTCCCAAATCCCAGATTATTATCTGTAAATCTGCTGCACTTTTGATGACCCATTTTGTCATAAATCCTCACTGCTGTTTCATGCAAAACCCACCTGCCGTATCACTCTCCCCATAAAAATACATCTGCTCACATTGCTGTGTCTACATTAATGCACCGCATTGTCTGATGTTTGTGCCTGTTGTTGGCTATTGATTAGCGCATTGTTAGTAGTTTGGCCATAGCTTCATTATCCAGGTAGAAACAAGGAACTGCAGATGCTGGTTTACAAAATAGGATATTAAATGCTGGAGTAACTCAGCAAATCAGGCAGCATCCTTGGAGAACATGGATAGGGACCCTTCTTCAGTGATTGGAGGTGAACTTGTTCAAGGTTGACATTTTGCAACTGAAGAAGGGTCCTGACCCGAAATGTCACCTATCCATTTTCGCCAGAGATGCTGCCTGACCCGCTGAGTTACTCCAGCACTTTGTGTCCTCCTGGTAAAGTTCCAGAATACCATACATTTGTGAGACAATCAACCAGAATTAAATACAGAAGGAACTGCAGATGCTGGGATCTGCCATTAAGAAACATCCTGGTTTGTGAAAAGAGCAGCCAGTCTTGTCTGTGCACTAATTTACAGGGTTGTCTCTTTTTACCTGCAGGCCAAGTTTGCTATTCAGAGAGGTGCCACAGCAGTGATCTTTGATGTAACTGATGATTCAAGTGCGGTGGGTCAGGTAAGGATGTAATTCTGCATTACTGTCCTCAACAACAACAGAACTGTATGACATGGGTTGTTTAAGAAAGAACTGCAGATGCTGGAAAAATCGAAAGTAGACAAAAAGCTGGAGAAACTCACCCGCTGAGCTTCTCCAGCTTTTTGTTTACCTTTGTATGACACAGGAATAGTTTAGAGCAAAGACAATGTTCCATTAAAGCCCACCACCCCTCAAAGTAGCAGGGACAATTAATCTTTTTACTCCCAACAGCAAGATTGTGGTCATAATTCGTGACTGTCCTTTTCATCATTGTGCGATTTCCCATCTATGATGCCCACGCAGTAATGTCCTTCCTGCTATCATCCCAAATGCTTAACTGCGAGCGCATCAATCTTTGCATGTAAGTGATTGACCAGCAATAAAATTAATGAACACGGTTGCTGAGATGGAGATGGGAGGCATTTTATCTCCATAATATTAGAGGGAAAATAAGCAGCCAGTGGTGAAGCAAAGGATGTTCACTAATCCAACTGCCTCTCCCAAAGCCTCACTCTTTATCATCTGGATCAACAAGAACAGCAGGAACCACAAGCACAAGCCTCCACGTTGGAAATAGATGCCTACTCCTTCATTATTGTGCAATCAAGATCTTGGGAGAACCTATCTAATAAAATGGGTGTACCAACTGCATCATCTGAAGACTACTGCCAACCTTATGAGGTTAATTAGAAGTGGATAACGAAGCAAAACCCCACATCTCAAGAATGAATAAATATAAAGAAGTTATATCTCATTTATATTTTCAGATCTAATTTAAGGAATGAGGACAATTAATCAAGGAATTAAGGAATGGTGGTTTATAACTGAACGGCATCCCCTCAATACTGCACCTAACTTTTAGCTTGCATTGTGCACTTAAGACATGCCCGTGATACTATCTCTTTGTACTTTTCAACAAAGAATGAAACATCCAGTTTTGAATCCATTGGGCAATTAGCTGTACATCTATTGATGTACAATTTGGTGAGGCGTACAATTTCTGATATAAGCTGTTTAATGTATGGGAATGTTTAAGCATGTTTACTTTGTTCTGGAAGTGATTCTATAAAATAGCAGGCCGTGAATGATATTAAATGGGTTCAGCCATCCAAACTTTATTCTTGAATATTGATACATGGCCTCGATTGAACAGAATTAAGCTTTCTTCAGTGTGCTGGTATTTAAAAATCATTCAGTCAAACAGGAAAATGTGACTAGTTCAAAGAAAGCCACAATTTTGTTTCAGAGATCAAAAATAAATAGGATTAGAATAATCAGCTATTCATTAAAAGGGATTTTGTTGAGGTTAATTGGCTTCTGGTGTGCTAAGGACCAAACGGACAAACAACCCATAGATAATTTAAATTTGACAGTAATGTACAGAGTGGATCTATAATTTTCTATAATGGCAAAACTGTTTTCTCCACCCACGCTAAGAGTCCAAACACTTCATGCTGCAGGCCATCTGGTTGACGGTAAATTTGGTACAAACTATTTTAAATCTGACACAGGCACATGACTTTCAGATGAGAAACTAAAATTAATCATGTAGTAGCAATGAACATCAGAGAATTCTTTATGAAAAGATGATGGTAAATGGCCAAAGGCGCTGTCCTTTGTCCAAAGTTCAGTTGCACATATTCACCACAACCTTCAGTTACTTCTATCTATAAGGCTTTGGCTCCAGTTAGATCCAGTCTGGATCAATGTCCTAATTTCACATCGTATTTCCTTAATATATAGAAGGAAGTATTTTGGTCCTTCAAGTCTACGCCATTTCCATCTGTCCTAACCATTTATTTCCTTGTAACCTATTCTCTCTCAAATGCCCACCAGCTCCCCACCTCATCTCCTGGATTTATATCCGCCTACCCGCACTCGATAGCTCAGCATTTAAACTGAGAAAATTATAAATCGGACAATTGGGCTACAGTAAAGGATGCGTGGCAACATTTCAATAATTGTTCAGAAATAGACTTGATTTCACTCATTTTATTATTGTGATGTTTAAATATGGCCTCTGATATTTGAGCATTTCACTAAAATAGACAAGTTTCCCAGATCAATATTGCCAAACATCTTGTGACATGTAAAGAATCAATACAGACCCAAAACATTGCTCAGGCTTATAAAGCTAAAAACAAGGCAAGTACGGATTGAATGTGTTGAAGCAGATCACCAGTGATGTGTGAAGTTTACAAAACCTAATGTTAAAAGACTAAGGCAGAGGTTTACATGGAAGATGGAGCGATTATTATTAATAACTAGACCAAGGGGGGGCCGTTGGGTCCCGTCCCCTCAGCGAGCGGTTGCGGGGGGTCAGCCTTTGGCATCACACACACACACTAACCCCCCCCCCCTTGATATTATATTAATATTATTCATTCGCTCCTTTTATCCCATCCCCCGCCCTACCACACACGTATAACCCCCAACTGTGCAGGCACGGCTAGAGAGGGGGGAGGGTGGAGAGGGAGGGGGGTAGAGAGGGAGAGGGAGGGGGGAGGGTGGAGAGGGAGGGGGGTAGAGAGGGAGAGGGAGGGGGGTAGAGAGGGAGAGGGAGGGGGGTAGAGAGGGAGAGGGAGGGGGGTGGAGAGGGGGGGGGGTAGAGAGGGAGGGGGGAGGGTGGAGAGGGAGGGGGGTAGAGATTGAGGGATGGGGGGGGGGGGTAGGGGCAGCGTCACCGGGGAGGGCTTGAACTAGAACGCAATGCTACACCACTCACCCATAGGTCCCAATATTCACCATGACCTAGAGAGGGAGGGGGGGGGGGGTCAGAGAGGGAGGGAGGGGCAGAGAGGGAGGGGTGCAGATAGGGGTGGGTGGCAGAGGAAGGGCCCTCTCCCCCCTCTCCTCCTTCCTCTCCATCCCCCCCTCTCCATCCCCCCCTCTCCATCCCTCCCCCTTGCCTCCCCCTTACTTGAGCTTTACTTGTTTCATTCATTGTCAGTTGAATCCTCCTTATCTGTCATGTTTTGTAGGGAATATGAATAAATTCCATTATAAAACTAAATACATGGCAAACATTAACTGTGTTTTGTACCATGTACCCCTTGATGTAAGCTCTGTGCACTTTTTGCTTCGTGAATCCTTGTGTCGAGGTACTGAAAAATCACAAAGCCTTTTACAGGTCAGCTATTTTTGGTTGATGACATTTTAACGTCATGTGATTATTGTTGGGCACTGCAGCCATTCCTGAGCCCTCCAGTGAAATGCTCCTTCACGTGGCTTCATCTTCCTACTTCCAGCTCAAACAGAACCCAGAAGATCTGTTGCCTCGTCCCGTTATCCTGATCCGAGGCCTGGATGCTGCCCAGCTAATGAATGTCATCAACACCATTGGTGAAGCAGTGGTCAAGATTCACGTGAAGAATAACTTGGTGGGTCGGGTAAGTCTTGTTTTAACTAAACCTCAATTAATTCCTTCAACTCGTGTTGATAAAGCAGGGACTTTTCATTTCACCATTCTCAATGTATTTTCTGACTATTGCCCAAATGGCTGAGCTGCTTACACTTGTCGCTTTCACATAGGATACCTTGAGATTAATTGTCTTGCAGTTGGACTTAGTCATTAGGGTATATATTCAAAATTCATGTTCAGCGATTTGCGTAGTGATCACAGAGATGGGTGGGTGGGAGAAGTGAACAGATGGGAGTGAGGGCAGCTGCTTAACGTCTTTCAAAACCTCTTCTGAAAGATTTGCGTTTTTTGTTAAAGCGTTGGATACAGTTAATGGTTTTACCGAACTAATTATAGGACAGCAGACATGTGGATGGACATTTCCTGGGGTCTTTCAGTACATGCAGCCTCAAAATAACTCCTTGGTAATTATGTTTTTCAATGGAAAGTCGTAAAGCTAAATATATCTGGGAATAAGTTTGGGGTAGGAAATGTGACTGCAGGCTGAGAGCACTTTACGCTAAACAAAGAGCCTTCTCTATTCATCCCACTGAGAGTACGTCCTGAAATCGTATCCATTTATTGAGGAGAATAACGTGAACCTCCTGACAGTGAGGCTCCATTGCGCTGCTGAGGTTCCACATTTAATATTTAACAAATCCATTTCCCACATGTTCTCCTTGGATCATAGAATTGCCAGCTGGTGATGAGTAGAGTAAACAGGCAGAGCATGTTAACATCATATGCCGATGTGATCCTCTCAATTCATCCATCTCTCATCACATCTTTAAAAAAAAAAAAATGTTCTGGCCATCTTTAGTGTTTTTTAGTTTCGGTTTTAGAGATACAGCGCGGAAACATGCCCTTCGGCCCACCGAGTCCGCACCGATCAGCGATCTCCACACATTACACACTAGGGACAGTTTACATTTACACCAAGCCAATTAACCTACAAACCTGTACGTCTTTGGAGTGTGGGAGGAAACCGAAGATCTTGGAGAAAACCCATGCGGTCACGGGGAGAACATACATACTCCGTACAGACAGCACCCGTAGTTGGGATCGAACCCGGGTCTCCGGCGCTCCAACTCTACCGCTGCGCCACCGTGCTGCCATTTGTGGCCTGCCTTTAAGTAAGGCAAGACATTGAATTACATCATGAGTTGCTCATTGTTCATCAAGTTCCTGATCTGGCAGCATTTCCACTGAAGTCCATACGTCCACAAGTTATAGTAGCAGAATTAGGCCATTTGACCCATCGAGTCTACACCATCATTCAATCATGGCTGATCTATCTTTCCCTCTCAACCCCATTCTCCTGCCTTCTCCCCTTAACCCCTGACACCCTGTGCTCCAGAGATGTTGCCTGGCTCATAGTGTTCTCTTCAGCATTTTGTGCCTTTTTTAAATTCTCCTCTTAAAACCTTCCTGGCTTGTTTTCAGTCTTCATCCACCTTCAAACAAAATCCTTCTCAATGTCTGCTCCCTTCCCCTTCCCCTTTGTGGAGCTTGTACAAGCGCATGTTATTCTTAACCTGGGCCCCTTGGTATGTAAACTATTCACCACCTTGAACAATACACCTGCAGCGATTTTGTAAATTCCTGTTGTAATCTCAAAAACTTTAATTAGCTTACCTTCTTCCAGAGAAAATGAGCATAACTTCATACCTTTTCATAGCTTATATTTGTGTAGCCACATCTTGTGCCTGTGATGCTCAACAGAGGCTACAATACCCTACTAGTTACTGAGTACTTAGAGATCCTAGATGGGCAGAAGGGATTTGAAGGCTGAGGCATGGATGACTATGCACAAACTCTGTGTATTTAAACCGTATTGGAGATGGGTAGTATGGGAGGGATGGTGTCATATCTGATTAAAGATATATCTGTGCAAAGATTTGACTGCTTTAAATTTAAATGTGCTATCTCCTTCCTCTCTGTGATCACCCTTCAAGCGAGTCAACGCAGCCAGTTCTTATCACTTCCTTTTATTGTATTATATTGTCTTACCGGTCTTACCAAATCCAATGATTTGGACAGAGCTATTCCTTTATTTCAATTTTATTATGCAGTAAATTCCTCAACACAAAGCAGTACAGTGGATGGGAACATGTAACAGGCTGCTTGTAGCAACAGGGAATGTACATGGAGGCTCTTGTGGCAAATCATTATCGTAGAAACTATGCCCTGATTTTGTAGATTTTTTTCCCCCTGAAATCTAATGATAAAGGTGATGATGAAGTTGGTCGATCACATTTTCAAAGTGCGGCACGGTGGCGCAGAGATAGAGTTGCTGCATTACAGCGCCAGAGACCCCGGTTCAATCCTTATTGCGGGTGCTTGTCTGTACGGAGTTTGTGTGTTCATGTGACCTGTGTGGGTTTTCTCCGGGATCTCCGGTCTCCTCCCACACTCCAAAGACGTACAAGTTTGTAGGTTAATTGGCTTGGTATAATTGTAAATTGTCCCTAGTGTGTGTAGGACAGGCACGTGCCATCAGGGTAGGCAAGGTAGGCACTGCCTATCCTGTCTAAAATTATAAAATGATTATTATTAAATATAAATAGTAAAGGCAGGGAGAATTTATGCCTAAGAGATCGGAAGGCATAATTCTCGGTGCCTTTCATGCGCAGTACATGTAATACGGGAAACTGTGAGCAGCCCACGTGCCGTGGACGCTGCTTCAAGCCGTCAATTTCAAGCAGAGCTGAAGGCAGCTGAAATTCTGCCTTTGCAGCGTGGGCTGTGTACTGCGCATGCACAGAACAAGCGACTGTAAAGTGGGAAGTGGCTGCAGAAGGACAGCGTCACTGGGGGGGGGGGGGGGGGGGGGGGGGGAAGAGTGCCTTTCACAGCTTGTGGGGAGTCTGGCCAGCGGTAACGTTGCGGGAGGGCAAGAGCGTTGAAAAGGAGGGGGTCGGGGATCATGCAACAGCAACCAGCTCAAGAGCGGGTCAGCGGGCGATGGATAACAGGACAGCGGGCGGTGGAGCTTACTCCATGTGTCAGTGCGAGTAACCTCAATTGGTCCCTTGTTCGCACTGACACAGGAATGTCCACTGCCCGCTGTCCTGTTATCCATCGCCCGCTGACCCGCTCCGCTCTATGATCTTTGCTCTTGAGCTGGTTCCCACACTGTTCAGACGGAGAGCACTGTCAGAGGTGAGCGGGCCAGCAGGAAGCGCTGAGGTCCCGGCGGCCGCTCGCAGTCACCCGAGCAACTTCCCTTCCCGGCCCACAATGCGGTGGCTCCGCGCCTGGAGCGCCGCGGCACGGTGAGTGAGTGAGTTGCTGGCATGATCCCCGACCCCCTCCTTCTCAACGCTCCTGCCCTCACCGCAACTTTACCCCTGGCCAGACTCACCACACACTGAAAGGAACTCTCCCTCCAATTGGTCCCTTGAACTAGTATTGTCATTCAATAAGATCACAACTGATTCAACGTCCCGGTGTGCTCCCATTTTTCCCACCATCTCTCCACCTGCCACCACCCTCCACCCCCCACCCATTCATTAATTCAGAATGAAGGAGATTTGGAAGCCTTGGGCAAATTGAATTGTTATTTACTTTATTTTTATTCTTTATTTTTACGGAGAGGAGAACAATCTGCGCATGCGCGGTTTAAAAAAAAAATTTAAGCCGACTGACTGCCTACCCTGAGTAATTACTCACGGCACGTGTAGGATAGTGTTAGTGTGCAGGGATAGCTGGTTGGCGCGGATTAGGGCCTGTTTCCGCACTGTGTCTCCAAACTAAACTAAACTAAATTAAGTTGCGCTATCACAATTTTCTGACTTTGTCCTCGTCATTTGTAATGCACACAAAAATATAGTCGCTCATCCAATGAAAGAGAATTACAAAGGCTGTGATTCCTCCGAGAACAACACGTCAGGTCGTGTTTTCACTCCTGTGACATTTAGTGCTGTGTGTCTGCACCGCCCAGCCCTACCTTCCATTGACTTGTCTTACTTCCTTGACATTTCACTTCAAAGTAACAGAGGTTTTAACAACACACTTAAGGTTTCATACATTTACCTAAAATGGTGTAAGTATAATTGTAGCGAGAACTGGTTTCACTGAAAGGAGTCTTGAGATAATTTCTAGTGCTGTTACCTCCTGTCTTGTGTGTGGTATATTATTATATGAAAAGTCAAAGAACATTTTTTTTCACCAGTAATAATTGCTCTTTCGCTCTCCTCCCTGCAGCCAGCCTATGATGTGGGAATCTTGATGACTCTGATCGTAGCTTTCTCAGTGGTTGTCATGATCCTGGCCGTGAGAATCAAGTGCAAGCAGAACCGAACTCGGGTGAGAGTTGCTCTGGATTGGAGCTGGTCTGGATATTAGTTAGCTTTGGATTTGCATCATTATGCTCCTATACACGTGATCCCTTGGAGTTCTCTACTAATGTTATCATAGTGACAAAGGCGTCTTGTTTCTGGAGGCATATTATGAGATGAGTCCCTGCAATCATTTCACTGCTGTTAACTATGTTATTACCACCAAGGCTTTGGATTGGTAATCAATGTTGGTGCTGGGAATCTAAAAAAATATTGTTTGCTTTATGGCCCTGTCCCACGGTACGAGTTCATTCCAAGAGCCCTCCCGAGTTTGCCCTGATTCGAACTCAGAGATTTATGGTAATGGCCGCTCGTCAGTACTCGGGGCTCTCATGGACATTTATCAACGTTGAAAATCTTCACGAGTCTTCCCGAGCTTACCTGCCGTTAGCGAGTCTACCCGAGTACCTGCCGTTAGCATTACTAACTACTAAGAGACGTCCCCGAGCTCCGACGTACCCGCTACGTTCATTCTCCGTGCTTACCACAAGTTTAATTTTTTGTTACACTCAGGAGAGCGCTTGGAATGAACTCGTACCGTGGGACAGGGCTATAAGAATGTGTGGAGTGTAACAGTAACCACAAGCATCCTGAAAACTACTGCAGATAGACACAAAATGCTGCAGTAACTTAGCGGGATAGGCAGCATCTCTGGAGAACATTTTGTCTGCTCCACTGTGAAATCTCCTCAAGGTATACCAACTTTGAAGGAGCTTTCCTCTCTCCGAAGGTTCAGCAACACCCTGCTGAAGTCGTTGTTGAAGTCTGAAGAAGGGTCTCGACCCAAAATGTCATCCATTCCTTCTCTCCAGAGATGTTGCCTGTCCCACTGAGTTACACCAGCATTTTATGTCTAGCATCCAGAAAACTAGCTGGCATTTGAGTGCGTCAGGCAGTATTTACATCTTGGAATCAATTTTAAACTGGCTAAGGCCAAATGCCACTAAATCTGGCCCTTGCATGTCCCCTGACTGTAATCATTGTATTATTGGCAGCCTTGGGTTTTTTTCTGTCTCTGTCTTATGTTCTGAACTTGCAATAGCCATCTATAAACGTACTGCCTAAACCTGAATCTTTAACCACACCTTCGGTAACCTCTTCTAATATCTCCGTAGGTATTTATTAAGTGCTCCTGTATGGTGCTTCATAACATTTTACTACTTTGGTGCCATATAATTAAAAGTTGTCATTGTTAAACCCTTTCTCGACAAGCTTTGAACTACCCAATTCAGGAATTGGCACAGAGAACATAGTGAGTTAAAGAGCTATAGAGATAATATGTTATAGAGATAAAAAGATCAAGATCATGGTCAAAACTTGCTGATTTATGCTGTTAAGAATGAAGCTTTGTCATGTTTTTCACTTAATCTCCTCTTCCACAATGTGGTAAAGGAACTGAGTGAATACAAGTAACCTCAGGGATATTTGGACAGGAAAGATATTGAAGGAAATGGGTCAAATGCAGGCCAATGGGATAATCGAAGATGAGCATCTTGGTCAGCATGGACAAGTTGGGCCAAAGGGCCTGTTTCCATATTGTATGACTGTAACTCATCTGAGATCAGCAGTATTGGGAAGGCATTGTGATTGAGAGCAATTCTCATTCCATGATGACATCAGGCTAATGTTTTAATTATCACCTACCTTCTAGATTTGACAGTAATAGTGATTCCAAAATGATCTGATTACACTTCTCAGAAATGTCTTGTCATTTTTCTATATTGAAGACATAAATATAAATTGTCTAAATGTAACCAGAAAATGCTGAAGGTGCTCCGCAGGTTAGGTGGGATCGGCCGGTGAAGGAGAAACCGTTAACGTTTAATGTGGAAAACACTTCATCACAGCTGGGGGGAAAAAATAAATTGGCTTTAAGTTGCAGAGTGGGTGGGGAGGGGCATAGGGGGGAAGGGAACATCTGGTAGGTTGAGGCCAGGATCGTGGTGGTGGTGAGATGTGGATGAAACCATCTGCTTGATAAGCTAATGAGGGGATAGTTACACATTACAAAGCAGCATGTAAAAGCTGAGACATGCAGGTCAAGAAATGAAGGAAGAGAAAACAATGTAAATATTACAGCTGGATAACCATCCACAGAACAAACTCGTTCTGATACAGAGAGAGTAGACTGCATATGTTTGATGGATTCAGTATTTGATCTGGAAGGTTGCAAGGTGCTCAGATAGAAGATGAGGTGCTATCCCTCAAGCATACATGGGGCCTCGGAGGCACAGACAGATAGGTCAAAGTGGTAGTGAAGGGGGAATCATAGTTCAGGCAACTGAAAGCACAGGCAACTGAAAGAGCAGCGTGTGTGAGGAATTGAGTTGCTGACCATTATGGTGGAGTCGATGCCGCAGTTCAAGACAGACGACATCTCAGTAGCAGCTGAACGGACTGAATCGGATACAATGGAGACAGTGGAACTGGGAGAATGGAATAGAGCCCTTAATGGAGGCAAGGTGAGAGGTGGTACTGTCAATATAGCTGTTGGAATCTCAGGGCTTGCATTAAATGTTTGTTACTAACCTACCCCTCTGATGGAGATGGAGAGATGCAGAAATTGAAAGGCAAGAGCCAGAGGTTAACCATGAGAAGTGCAAAATAATGATTTATTTGAGTTTAGTTTAGTTTAGTAGCCAATGTACCTGTGAAAGATGGGGTGGACTGCAGAGTAGGAGTGAAATAAGAGCTGATCCATATATCCCATAAAATAATAGGCTGTGTTTAGACCCATGCAGTTTACCATAGCAGCGTCTGTGATCCACTGAAAGTGAATATTGAAGAAGTTGTTGCTTAGTGTGAGAACTAATTTTTCATTCTGTCTGATGAAGAGTCTGAAAATGAGAATTGTTTACTGTTTTTCGACAAATCCCATTGGCATGCTGAGTGTTTCCTGCTTTTGGCCATTTTATTTAGACTTTTGCCATCTGTAGCTTTTTTAATTTAAAATTTCATTTACTGTTGTATGCCTTTGCAATTTGCAGTAGCTGCCTGCGACAGACAGTGTAAGTGTTAATAACTCCTGTGGTGCTTTTCACACTCACGCTAAGCAGCCGTCTTTCTTCTCAGAATTCCTTGCAGCAACAGACGATCAATGCAATCAGCCGACTGGCCACCCGTCGCTACCGGTCACGGTGCCGCCCCCAGGAGCACGAACGGCAGAGCAGCCTGGATTCCCAGGGCAGCAGCATGTCAGAGCCCGTGTGTGCCATCTGTCTGGAGGAGTTTGCCAATGGGCAGGTGAGAGGAGATAGCACCAGGTTGATGGGTTTCCATATTGAATTTCCTTAATGAGTCAAGATAGGCACAAAAAGGTGAAGTAGCTCAGCGGGACAGGCAGCATCCCTGGAGAGAAGGAATGGGTGACGTTTCCGGTCGAGACCCTTCTTCTGATGACCCTTCTTCTGAAGAAGGGTCTCGACCCAAAATGTCACCCATTCCATCTTCCAGAGATGCTGCCTGTCCCGCTGATTTGCTCCAGCTTTTTGTGTCAAATTTTGGTTTAAACCAGCAGCAGCCGTTCCTTCCAACAAATTCCTTAATGAGTTTCCTTGATCGTCCTTGTAACCTGTTGCAGGAGAGGTAAAAGATAACCTTAGTTTACATGTTTAGAGATGCAGCATGGAAACAGGCTCGTCGCCCCACCAAGTGCCCATCGACCATTCATCAAGTAAGGATCAGATAGATTTCGAGGGGTATGGATCAAAGGCGGGCAGATGGGACTAATTTCCTTTTGCCGTTGCACTATGTCACTATGATGCCCCTAATTCATACTAGTTCTATGTAATCCCACTCCCTACACACTAGGGGCAATTTACAAAGGCCAATTAATCGACAAACCCCCGCACGCGTTTAGAATGTTGGAGGAGACCGGACCAACTGGAAGAAACCTACGTGGTCAGGGAGAATGTGCAAACTCCACAGAGACAGCACCCAAAGTCAGGGTCTCTGGCATTGTGAGGCAGCAGATCTACCAGCTGTGCCACCCTTGCTTGTGAAAGGTTATGGTGGTTTCATCGACACACCCCAGATCATTTCGGATCCTTGTTTTAATGCATCTGTTCAGCCTAGACGCCGAGTTCATGGCTGAGACTGTGCAGAGTGCCCAGATTGTTGGATTCTGGTGGAAGGGCAGTGTTTTTTGCTGTGTTACCCAGTTCACCCTCAGAAAAGGAGATCTCGATCTCTTCTGCCAGGCTGGATTGAACCTTCAGTAAATCCTTGGACATCCCATTTTTCTGATTAAGTTTCCACCGGTTGCATGAAGTAAAAATACTCAGTGCCCAACCATCCTGGAGCCTTCCTTGTGGTTTGTCCAATTGTTTTTCCTGCTTGTTTTGTACCATTTACAATAAGTCAGTTCACTGAAGTGTTATGACTGGTTTGTCATTGTAGGATCTCCGGATAATATCTTGTTTCCACGAGTTTCACAAGGAATGTGTGGATCCCTGGCTTCTTCAACATCGTACTTGCCCACTCTGCATGTACAACATCATTGGTAATTTAGCGTTTGAAGTTCAGGTTCAGCTGGTGAAGGGAGACGTAAATCTGAGTTTAATTTTATTCTGTTAAATGCTACAGTAATTCCTGGTTTAAAAATAAATAGCATGTGGATTGTACCTTAATGAAGCAGTGTGTATCTCCCTGAAGGCAGTGACCCCTAGCGGGCATGACTCCCAGATTACAGGAGCTGTTAAACTCCCTCTCTCCAGGGAGATTATTTTATTCTGAGCTACACTCAGGCAGTGAATGTCATTCCCACTTGGGAACTCCCTATCACCAGACTGGATTTGTTATAATAAGTCATTGAGATGATTTTTGAACAAACCAAATAATTTTTTTCCTGTGTGCAATTCTGCTGCTGTCACGGTCAAAATGTAACCCACTTTTGAATGGAATTGTAGAAAATTCATAATCAGCAACACCTGTAGCCGCCACCTTCCCATTTACATTACAAATGAATAAATCTGAATAACTTATGGGCATTGAGTGAAAATCAAAAAAAAAAATGCAGATGCTGGAAATCTGAAATAAAAACAGAAAATGCTGGAAATACTCAACAGGTTAAACAGCATCTGTGGAAAAAGAAACAGTTAGCGTTTCAGATCAAACCCCTGAAATAGCTTGAAGGGCATTTGACTGAAATTTTAATTCAGTTTCTCTTTCCACAGATGCTGACTGACCTGCTGAGTGTTTTTCAGCATTTTTTGCTTTTATCCCAGGCCGTCAATTGTGATTGCATCCCACACAATTGTAAAGATGCCAAATCAAGCATCTACTTGCACAACCTGAAGGTGTTCCATGATACGTTTGTTTTTCCAGGGAGAAGCAAAAACTGCCTGCCAGTTAAGAGTTTCACTCAATGATCTGTAGTGATTCAAGGCCTATTTGCTCTCTGCTCCTACCACAACCAGAGAGCAGTCCTGAACTACCTCGTTGGTGACCCTCGGACTATCTTCGATCGCATTTGGCTGGTTTGACCATGCACTAAACTTTATTCCCACATCTGCACAATGGCTCAGTTGTAATCATGTATTGTCTTTCCACTGACTGGATAGCACGCAACAAAAGCTTTTTACTGTACCTCTGTACACCTGACAATAAACTAATCTGTAACTGTAAAGGGCCTGTCCCACGATGCGAGTTCACCCAAGAGCTCACCCGAGTTTTAAAAAAAATCACTCGTGGCACCTCATAGAAACATAGAAACATAGAAATTAGGTGCAGGAGTAGGCCATTCGGCCCTTCGAGCCTGCACCGCCATTCAATATGATCATGGCTGATCATCCAACTCAGTATCCCGTACCTGCCTTCTCTCCATACCCTCTGATCCCCTTAGCCACAAAGGCCACATCTAACTCCCTCTTAAATATAGCCAATGAACTGGCCTCGACTACCCTCTGTGGCAGAGAGTTCCAGAGATTCACCACTCTCTGTGTGAAAAAAGTTCTTCTCATCTCGGTTTTAAAGGATTTCCCCCTTATCCTTAAGCTGTGACCCCTTGTCCTGGACTTCCCCAACATCGGGAGCAATCTTCCTGCATCTAGCCTGTCCAACCCCTTAAGAATTTTGTAAGTTTCTATAAGATCCGCCTCTCAATCTCCTAAATTCTAGAGAGTATAAACCAAGTCTATCCAGTCTTTCTTCATAAGACAGTCCTGACATCCCAGGAATCAGTCTGGTGAACCTTCTCTGCACTCCCTCTATGGCAATAATGTCCTTCCTCAGATTTGGAGACCAAAACTGTACACAATACTCATCACGAGTATTTTTTTACTCTTGGAAATTTTTTCACACTGTTGAAAAAACTTTGAGTTTCCGCGTTTCCCGAGTACCCGCCGTTAGCATTACGAGCCGCTACGAGACATCCACGAGCTCCGACGTACCCGCAACGTACATTCTACGTACTTACCACAAGTTTGATTTTCTTTTTAAACTCGGGAGAGCTCTTGGATGAACTCGCCTTGTGGGACAGGCCCTTAAAGATGTAAAAGCCTTTGGGAATTGGGAACATGTTTGAAAGTCATGGGAATTTAGAGTGTTTTCAGACACTAATGTGGCATGATTCAATTGTTTACAGAAGGAAGCTCAACAGTTGCACAACAGGAAGTTCCTGAGCGAGCTGCACCGGCTGCTCAACTGAACCAGCGAATCCACCTGTTCCGCCGTTACCCTGGACACACCCATCTTCACCGACCCAACACTGCCATCCCTTCCAGAGCACCTCACCTGAACAACCCCAGAACTCAAGGGATGCCCTCTGGTCATCACTTTGTAACACCGGAGGTCTACCCCATGGGGTTTAACACCGTGCGATATGTGGCGGCAAGACCCCGGCAGCCTCCGGCGCTACACAGGTGCAACTATCACCACAGTGAGGGGCAGGGCGTCTCCTACAGGCACCACAGACCCTTCGCCGTGCGGAAAGGCCCGCCCTGGCCTGATAAACCTCACCACGGACTCTTCCTGCACAAGCCTCCCTGTCGGCAGCAGCAGCAGCTTGCTGCATGCAGCGTGCCTCTGTCGTCGCATAATTTAAAACCGAACTGTGCACCGCTGCGCTCGCAGCTCACCAGCAACCATGACAACTGCAGCCTCTCGGGGGACAGTTTTGGCATCAACTGCTCGGTGCGCAGCGGATACCTGGCAGATAGCCCAGGTAGTGACTCCAGCTCGGGTCCCTGCCACTGCTCCTCCAGCGACTCCACGCTGGACTGCACGGACATCAGTAACCGTTGTATTTATGGAAGCCACTCGACTTTCCGCAGCTCTCTAAGCAGCGAGTACGATCCGCTCGTGTACTGTGGGACAAGTGAGGAGAGCATCAAGTCTTTGTCGTTTGAAGAGCAGAGGCCCAGGTCCTTGGACTCAGCCGGCGGTCCTCAGGATGACTGTGTGCTTAGCCACACCCACTACCACCACCACCGGCACCATCATTACACCGACGCTCACCCGAGCCCCAAAGATGAGCATTGCAGGAGCGCATCACAGAGGCAGGACGGCGAGCCGCTAGACAACTACATGGGCGACTCTCAGCACTGCCAGCATCAGGTGGAGTTCGCCTGCCAATCCCAGTACACCCCCACTCAGTGTTCCTGCTTGGAGCGGCGCCTGTTGCTTCCCCCTGGGCTCTGTCTTCCCGAGACCTCGCTGCAAAAGGGCGACGCGGAGACGGACAAGAGCAAAGCAGCGTGCGCCAAAGCCAAACCAGTGCCTTCAGAAACAAAGTCCAATCGGGGCAGCAAGAGGAGGAAGAGGAAGAGTAATTCCCAGATGGATCCTGCCGTGGTTTACTTCCATCAGGACTGTGATGCCATGGAGGACTGCAGGGTTCACATTCACTACGACAACCCTGGGAACCAGTGCCACCCTCCTAACATTCAGCCATCAGTGCCGGTCCCTTTAGTCCTCAGCAGCGGAGCTGCCAGTGAGTGGCCTTTCCCGTTCTGCGACTGTCGCAACCCCCACTGTCAGCAACCACTGCCCCAGGTCGGGTCCGAATCCATGCTACCCGGGGAGCAGCATGTGAGCAATGGGGATCAAGGCCACCCCTTCCAAGACGGCTGTGGTGAAAGACACTGTGACCGAGAACCAGTTCAAGACAAGTCCTTCTACTGCCAGGCATTCCCCAGCAATCCAGGTGTGTAGGAAAGTTGGAAATATTTCTGCAGCATAAGACATTTTAAACATGTTTCAAGTGTTGCTGGAGGCCATCTGAGAAGAGTATTGACCTAGATAGTGCAACATTTTTCTCTCGGGGGAAAGTCAGTGAGTTCAGACCAGAGGGTTACAGTCTGAAGGAAAATGCCATAAGGAAGTCAAAGTCAGATTTATTCGTCACATGCACCCGAAGGTGCAGTGAAATGAATTTGCCAGCAGCGATACACTTAAAAAAAGAACACACAATACACAATAGAATTTAACACAAACATCCACCACAGCATTCTTCCCTGTGGTGGAAGGCAATAAAATTCAGTCAGTCCTCGTCCTTTGTTCACCCGTGGTCATGGCCATAACCCTCCGTAGTCTCCACTACAGACACCCCAATGTACAGGCCCTCTCGTCGGGATGATCAAACCTCCGACGTCGGGACAATCAAACACACTCTGCGGCTAGGAGTGCCCGAATCGGCACTTTCCTACCGGAGACCGTGGCTTCAGGATGTTATTGGGGATTTCTTGCTTGAGCTTCGGATACTGTCTGATGCTGCTGTCATCAGTGATTGGCGATACATTCGACGTGGATGAGGGGAATTCAGCCTTGTGTAATTAGGCTCTTTCCCTTTCAAAGTTGATGGGGTATGAGTTTTATTAAAGCGAGGAGCCTGAGGGATGAGCAACCAAGCTGCATGAGATTGGAGTGTTTCGAAACTAAACACCTGTCCAAGTGTAATAAGTGAGAATTAGTCTTTTCCAATTCATGATCCAGTGGAACAATCACTTTATGACCATCTGCTGCTGCCAATATTCACAAGTTATAGGAGAAGAATTAGGCCATTCGGCCATTCAATCTCCGCCATTCAATCATGGCTGATCTCTGCCTCCGAAACCCATTTCCCTGCCTTCTCCCCATAACCCTTGATACCTGTCATATTATGCCTGCAATCCAGTGAATAATTTACTGCCCATTCAGATCAGTCACCATTGTCTGTTGGTATGGGAGCTCTGCGTGAAATTAGTTTGAGATGCAGATTGATACATTTCCCATGCTATGGACTGAGACCCCAAGATCACTCTGTACATCAATGCTGTTAAGGGTCTTGCTTAATTGTGCGCTCATCAAGTTGTACATGAAATGCATAAAAGTCCTTATGTTGTAACTAAAGGACGGCACAGTGGGGCAGCTGATGGAGCTGATGTCTCACACGCCAGAGACCCGGGATCAACCCTGACATAAGGTGCTGTCTGTGTGGTGTTTGAATGGTCTCTCTATGATCACATTGGTTTCCTCCAGGTGAACCAGTGTCCTCCCACATCCCAAAGACATGCAAGTTAGCAGGTCAAATGTGAATTTGTGGAATTCTCCGCCACAAAAGGCAGTAGAGGCCAATTCCCTGGATGAATTTAAAAGAGAGTTAGATAGAGCTCTAGGGGCGAGCAGAATCAAGGGATATGGGGAGAAGGCAGGCACAGGTTACTGATTGTGCATGATCAACCATGATCACAATGAATGGCGGTGCAGGCTCGAAGGGCCAAATGGCCTCCTCCTGCACCTATTTTCTATGTTTCTATGTAATTTAGCTCCACTGCTTGCATTTCACCTTCCTATGCTCAATCAGTGATCAGACATCAAAAGTATTTCATTAGGTATAGTGCTTTAGAATATCCATGTGTGTGCACGTGTGGTCAGACACTACTGTCCTCCATAACTTAATGTCTGCATTACACGTGATGAAAGTCCACTTGCGGGAAGCAATGAGAGACATCTGTCACCCGAGGCTGTACTGCAGTTAGTTGCTTTAAATGGGGGAAGGGTGCTTTTGAGGAAGGGGGGGGGGGGTGCAGAGAATGCCCTGGTTCCAAAGGTGTGTTAGGGCCACTGACACTGCCCACAGGTAAACACTGACATGGTGCAAATGATTAACTTGTGTGTTTATTAATCCCTGAGGACCTTGCTATCACAGGCACATAGCCTTGTCCCAACATAAGCCTGGACATACTGTAGGAGTGTGCAGACACGTTGCACTTTGCCCTCCAGTTTCCAGATTGCACATTTTTAGTCAGTGTGCTTCTTTTGAAATCAGCATTAACCTAGGGTTACAGCACAGTGGCAGGTTATATCTGTGTTACAAATTGTAGACCCATTCTGGATGTTCTCGTGGGTTGAGAACTGTTAGTTATTCATTAAGCTGAGACTGCCTTTCCTTTAACACTTATTTCACTCAGTTCCATGTAATATGACCCAAAGGACATAACAGGACACCACATAACTATTTGCCGCACGTCTAGAAAACAAATTGGTGAGCACTCTAACTCTTCTATTTCGTTTCGAACTCAAAGCAGCTGTATGTGGTTCACGATGCTATCCTTGTTTCTGTCCTTCCCCAAATCTTTGCGTCAGTGATTAGCTCGTTTTCAATCAGAAATCTCCCTTGCCCCAGCACCATGCGGGGGGATTTGGGTCACGTAGCTGTACAGCATGGAAAGAGGCCCTTCACCCCACCTTGACAATGCTGACCAAGTTGGCATATTGGGTTAGTTCCATTTGACCGCACTCGGCCCATAGTTCACAAAACACTTCCTATCCATTACCCTTGCCATCCAAAGATAGACACAAAATGCTGGAGTAACTCAGCGAGACAGGCGGCCTCTCTGGAGAGAAGAAATGCGTGATGTTTTGGGTCGAGATCTTCAGTCTGAATAAGGGTCGCGACCTGAAACGTCGCCCATTCCTTCTCTCCAGAGATGCTGCCTGTCCTGCTGAGTTACTCCAACTTTTTCTGAAGCAAGATTGTGAGAAGGCTGAGGTTTGGTTAACAACACCTGAAACAGGTGGTGAATTCATTATTACAAACCAGGCAATATCCAACAATATCATTGAGCCTCATCAATTGAAGGCAGGGTGCCCAATGGTAGGAGCCATGGAAACATTTTAACATACAAGAGAGTAGAATTGGAAGAGACCTTCGGGTTTAGAGCAGATCTTTCTGGTGATTAGAATGCTTTGTGTAAGGAGTTTAGGCAGCTGATGTCACCATACCACCTCCCTCATGTCAGTCCAGGGCCTTCCAGGTGAGACAGAGGTTCATGTGCACCTCCCCTAACCTCATCTACTGCATTCAATGCTCCTCATGTGGCCTCCTTTACATGGGTGAGACCAATTGTAGACTTGGATATATTTTTGCTGAACACTTGCGCTCAGTTCGCCAAAACCTATTGGTGCTCTTGGTTGCTCACCATTTTAACTTCCCATCCCATTCCCATGCTGACCTTTCTGTCCTGGGCTCCTCCATTTACCAATTTTAGGTAACTAACCCACAAACAACCCCTCCCCTTTCCCCCCTCACTTCCCCGCCCCCCCATTTAGCTTTCCCCCCCTATCTTCCCTGTGCCTCACTTGAATGTGCACCTGTTTCTCCCTTTCCCCTTCCACTATATTCCTTCCCGACTTCCCACTTCCCACCACTTCTATCATAATCTCACACTTTTTTTGTCTTATGAACTCTGGACTATGTCCAACCATCTGCCAATCCAACCCCTCCCACCTGAATCCATCTATAATTTTCCAGGATTTATTTTGCCCCCACCTACCTTTCTCACAACCCCCCCCCCCCCCTCCCACTCTGCAGAACGATCCCAACCCAAAACGCTGCCCATCCATGTTCTCCAGAGATGCTATCTGACCCGCTGAGCTACTTGTGAGAAAACTGCAACCAATACCAATGGCGTTAAATTAGCTTCTCTAAGGACGTTTCTCCTCCTCTCTGGTACCGTAGCTCACCCACATTTCATTTGTTGTCTTGACTCATTCCTTAACTACATCACCTGCAATGTACTAAAGGTTTTTCTAAACATCTGATTATGTTATTTTTTTTACCATTCCAACCAGGTACCAAATCAAACGTGGAAGAGATTTGTGAGGAAGCCGTGTAATTGACGTACAAAGGAAGCCGTGGCAGGCAGGACAAGAGGCAGATCTGACAAGACCGTGAAGCTGGCAAGATGAGGGGCACCTGGAGTGGCCGTGCAGCTGCGGATGAGAGTGGGACATGCCTGGCGGAGCTGTGTAGCTAGTGGATGAGGGATGGACAGGTGTGAAGAAGCTGTGTAGGCGGATGAGAGAGGGCAGGCGTGGAGAAACTGGGTTGCGGCAGGATGACGGTGGGACAGGTATGCAGACGTCCTACACCAGGCAGATGAGGGAGGGGGAGTGTAGAGAAGGCGGGTGGCAGGACGGAGGAGACTGGGATTGTGGCGCAATAGTGTGGTGCAGCCAGCAAGAAGAAGATGGAAATGTGTGGCGTTGGCGAAGTGAGATCTGATGCATATGGGGAGGATGAGTGCAAGGGTTTGCATGAGGAAATTGTATAGCGTGCAGATATGGGTAATATCCCTTATGGCGAAGCTGTTTAGCTGATGGATGAACATGGAAATACGTTGGAATAAGCCTTGTAGCTGGGGGTATGATGCGGGGACATTCACGGAGATGCTGCGTAGCTGGGAGCAAGAGGCTGGGACAGGTGTGGAGAGGCTGTGTAGCTGGAGACGTGAGGTGGGAACAGTTGTATAACTGGGACACGAGTTGGGACAGGCATGGAGAAGTCATGTAGCTGTGGGTAAGAGGTTAGGACAGGCATGGAGAAGCCATGTAGCTGGGTGTATGAGGGGGGGATATCCATGGAGAAGTCATCAAGCTGGGGATATGAGATGGGAACAGCCACGGAGATGCTCTGAAGCAGGGGCTATGAGGTTGGGACATGCATGGAGGAGCTGTCTATAACAGGAGGTGTGTGGTGGAGACTGGCATGGAGAAGCCCTGTAACGGGGGACATGAGGTGAGAGCAGGCATGGAAAAGTCGTGTAGCGGGTGGGAAACGGAAGGAGAGTTATGTGTAGACAAGCAGGACATGATAATGGGTTCAACTGGCAGAATGAGGGGCAGGTCCAATGTAACTGTGCAGCTACAAAACAAAGACCAAGTTATTTCAAAGTTTTGAATATTTGAACCAGGACATTAATCTACAGAAGCATCGCTTCATGACATTGGTGCTTGACATTTGTTAATAACCTTCTACTTCAAGAGTAAGTGTGTATCCACAGCCATTGGAGGCCCTTTGTCAAGGGACTCCTTCCTGGTGGTCTTTGTTTTCCAGAATAATCTAACACATGGCAGATTTTTAGCACTTGTGACCAGACCCTGACTGTCAGATAGAAGCACTTAAAGACAAATGTAGCCTTGCAGGGCCTTGTATTTACAAGGGCCCCACAGTATATTTTGGGTACTTTGTATTAAGAAAAAAATATTTCTAAAGTGTTGTATTATATTTGTATAGAAAGTCATTGCATTATGATAATATGTTCTTAATATATTTATTTACTAATATATTTATCCTCTACCAGGGTGTGTAATGTAACGTGCCTTATAAATGATCAGTGCTGTCACTAACCTGATGGTCTGGCTCTATTCAGATTATGCTCCAATAAATTATTTTCAATTACAAAGGTGAATTGTGTTTGGTTTGTCATAACTCTATCTAATTTCAAGATTCCTGAAATGATAGCCCGTGCAGTGTGGGGGTCCTGTGATCATTGGAACGCATCCCTATGGGGTGTAGATTACTTAGTGATACATAGATGCTACAGCACTAAGGGCACTGGTCAATTTATTAAGATTGTGTACAAGTATAAGGAACTGCTTGTGTTGGAAGGAACTGCAGATGCTGGTTTAAACCGAAGATAGACACAAAAAGCTGGCCGACGTTTCTGGTGGAGACTCTTGAGTTGCCTTCATTGTTGTCTCTACTTGCTCCACGGTAATGTTGGGTTCAATGGTGCTTTTTGTGGACTGGTTAATTTTAATCACTTCAGAGTTTGTTGGGTGATATAGCTGCACAGATCCATCGTAATGCTACAACAAGCCTTCAAGACGATGAGGCAAGATAATCCATTTGGGAAGTGTCCCATTTCTACCATGCTTGCAAGTTGCATATGGTGAACCATGATGAAGTTCAGTCAAGAGTATTTTATTGTCATGTGACCCGAAACAGATCAATAAAATTATTTGAATGAAATTCTGAAGAGCAGACAGCTGACATCCCGAGGGTATGTCAATAATAAGGAAGAAAGACTTGAAATACCACTGAAAAGAAAAAGGTAATAGGTGATTTCTAAATTACTCCCTACACATTTTTGATCTACATCTAGTTCTGATATATTACTTGTATCCATGGTTACACATATGTTTATTTCCCTGTCATCTCTTTGGGTGCTCATGAATTACTATAACATTGCAAGTGCCACAGATACTGTAGTCATCTCATGACTTTTTTGGGTACTGTAAAGACCTCTTATGGAGATAAAATGACTAAATTGGTTTAAAAATCTAAAACAGATACAGTGCCCTCCATAATGTTTGGCACAAAGATCCATAATTTATTTATTTGCCTTTGTATTCCACAATTTGAGATTTGTAATAGATAAAAATCACATGTGATTAAAGTGCACATTGTCAGATTTTATGAAAGGGTATTTTTATACATTTTGGTTTCAACATGTAGAAATTACAGCTGTGTTTATACATCGTCCGTTTCCTCCTCCTCCCCCCCCCCCCCCCCCCCCCCAAATTTCAGAGCACCATAATGTCTGGGACACATGGCTTCACAGGCGTTTGTAGTTGCTCAGGTGTGTTTAATTACCTCCTTAATGCAGGTATAAGAGAGCTCTCAGCACCTAATCTTTCCTCCAGTCTTTCCATCACCTTTGGAAACTTTTATTACTGTTTATCAACATGAGGACCAAAGTTGTGCCAATGAAAGTCAAAGAAGCCATTATGAGACTGAGAAACAAGATTAAAACTGTTAGAGACATCAGCCAAACCTTTGGCTTACCAAAAACAACTGTTTGGAACATTATTAAGAAGAAAGAGAGCACTGGTGAGCTTACTAATCGCAAAATGACTGTCAGGCCAAGGAAGACCTCCACAGCTGATGACAGAATAATTCTCTCTACAATAAAGAAAAACGCCCGAACACCTGTCCGATAGATCAGAAACACTCTTCAGATGTGGATTTGTCAATGACCACTGTACGCAGAAACATAGAAACATAGAAATCAGGTGCAGGAGTAGGCCATTCGGCCCTTCGAGCCTGCACCGCCATTCAATATGATCATGGCTGATCATCCAACTCAGTATCCCGTACCTGCCTTCTCTCCATACCCTCTGACCCCCTTAGCCACAAGGGCCACATCTAACTCCCTCTTAAATATAGCCAATGAACTGGCCTCGACTACCCTCTGTGGCAGGGAGTTCCAGAGATTCACCACTCTCTGTGTGAAAAAAGTTCTTCTCATCTCGGTTTTAAAGGATTTCCCCCTTATCCTTAAGCTGTGACCCCTTGTCCTGGACTTCCCCAACATCGGGAGCAATCTTCCTGCATCTAGCCTGTCCAACCCCTTAAGAATTTTGTAAGTTTCTATAAGATCCCCTCTCAATCTCCTAAATTCTAGAGAGTATAAACCAAGTCTATCCAGTCTTTCTTCATAAGACAGTCCTGACATCCCAGGAATCAGTCTGGTGAACCTTCTCTGCACTCCCTCTATGGCAATAATGTCCTTCCTCAGATTTGGAGACCAAAACTGTACGCAATACTCCAGGTGTGGTCTCACCAAGGCCCTGTACAACTGCAGTAGAACCTCCCTGCTCCTATACTCAAATCCTTTTGCTATGAAAGCTAACATACCATTTGCTTTCTTCACTGCCTGCTGCACCTGCATGCCCACTTTCAATGACTGGTGTACCATGACACCCAGGTCTCGCTGCATCTCCCCTTTTCCTAGTCGGCCACCATTTAGACAATAGTCTGCTTTCCTGTTTTTGCCACCAAAATGGATAACCTCACATTTATCCACATTATACTGCATCTGCCAAACATTTGCCCACTCACCCAGCCTATCCAAGTCACCTTGCAGTCTCCTAGCATCCTCCTCACAGCTAACACTGCCCCCCAGCTTAGTGTCATCCGCAAACTTGGAGATATTGCCTTCAATTTCCTCATCCAGATCATTAATATATATTGTAAATAGCTGGGGTCCCAGCACTGAGCCTTGCGGTACCCCACTAGTCACTGCCTGCCATTGTGAAAAGGACCCGTTTACTCCTACTCTTTGCTTCCTGTTTGCCAGCCAGTTCTCTATCCACATCAATACTGAACCCCCAATGCCGTGTGCTTTAAGTTTGTAAACTAATCTCTTATGTGGGACCTTGTCGAAAGCCTTCTGGAAGTCCAGATACACCACATCCACTGGTTCTCCCCTATCCACGCTACTAGTTACATCCTCGAAAAATTCTATAAGATTCGTCAGACATGATTTACCTTTTGTAAATCCATGCTGACTTTGTCCAATGATTTCACCACTTTCCAAATGTGCTGCTATCCCATCTTTAATAACTGACTCTAGCAGTTTCCCCACTACCGATGTTAGACTAACTGGTCTGTAATTCCCCGTTTTCTCTCTCCCTCCCTTCTTAAAAAGTGGGGTTACGTTTGCTACCCGCCAATCCTCAGGAACTACTCCAGAATCTAAAGAGTTTTGAAAGACTTCATGAACAGAAATACAGAGGCTACATTGCAAGATGCAAACCACTGGTTAGCTGCAATAATAGGATGGCCGGGTTACAGTTTGCCAAGAAGTACTTAAAAGAGCAACCACAGTTCTGGAAAAAGGTCTTGTGGACAGATGAGACGAAGATTAACTTATATCAGAGTGATGGCAAGAGCAAAGTATGGAGGCAAGAAGGAACTGCCCAAGATCCAAAGCATACACCTCATCTGTGAAACACGGTTGTGTGGGTGTTATAGCCTGGGCATGTATGGCTGCTGAAGGCACTGGCTCATTTATCTTCATTGTAGATAAAACTGCTGATGGTAGTAGCATAATGAATTCTGAAGTGTATTTTGCACATCCTATCTGCTCAAGTTCAAACAAATGCCTCAAAACTAATTGGCCGGTGGTTCATTCCACAGCAAGACAATGATCCCAAACATACTGCTAAAGCAACAAAGGTGTTTTTCAAAGCTAAAAAATGGTCAATTCTTGAGTGGCCAAGTCAATCACCCAATCTGAACACAATTGAGCATGCCATTTATATGCTGAAGGGAAAACTGAAGGGGACTAGCCCCCAAAAGAAGCATAAGCTAAAGATGGCTGCAATACAGGCCTGGCAGAGCATCACCAGAGAAGACACCCAGCGACTGGTGATGTCCATGAATCGCAGACTTCAAGCAGTCATTGCATGCAAAGGATATGCAACAAAATACTAAACATGACTACTTTCATTTACATGATATTACTGTGTCCCAAACATTATGGTGCCCTGCAATGGGGGGACTATGTATAAACCCTGCTGTAATTTATACATGGTGAAACCAAAATGTCTAACAATGGCCTTTATTAAAATCTGACAATGTGCATTTTAACTGCATGTGATTTTTTTCTAATACAAATCTCAAATTGTGGAGTACAGAGGCAAATAAATAAATGATGGGTCTTTGTCTCAAACATTATGGAGGGCACTGTAGTGCCCATTAGTTTGTTTGTGCCATGTTACTGAACACTTAATAGATAGGCACTCCTGGTTAAAGGATAGTAATTTGATATGAGAGTGATACAAGCAACAAGTGTTAAGGGAAGAAAATACTCAGCATAATGGAGGTTTAGGTATAGAGTTGCAGAGAAAGGTAAACCTTACAAGTTGCAAAGCCTACCTGTCCCGGCTGGCAGGCATGTTGTGTTGACATTTTCAGGAATCGATTTAACGGGAAAATGAAGGCTCGGCAGTTTACGCACATTTTTTTGACCAAATGATCCTGTCAAAATCACTGATAGGACTCCCACTCCTGGATTCAAGTTTCATTCCAGATGGAAATACCAATGCAGTACTGAGGAAATGCTGCTGTGTTCCAGATGGCAACATGTTCAGGATAAAATAATAAATAAATTCAGCTGGAATTAAAGGTCCCGCATAGTTCAAAGCAGAACAAGAAAGTTTCCCCATTACCCTGGCCCCATCCCTTTCTAGGCTGGAAATTGCTTGCCTTTTCCATTTGGATTGAATAGTTTATAGATTGAGTGAAAGACATGACAGGTCTGTTCAAATCTTTGGATTAATGCAACAATCTGCACTTAGACTGCTAAATCCCAAGCATGTGAAACCTCAGCCTTACCTTGCCTGAAATTTAACCCCACACTCTGACAGTGGGAATCTTTCATCTCCTGTTTTTAAAAGCCCCAATGGCTGTCTGCTCACCAGGTGACAGCCTTTCCTCGAGTCAACAGCCCAGAGCAGGAACGTTACTGAGTTTGAAACCATGACCCTCATCCTATTCAAGGTAAAACATTTTATTCACTTGCACTTGTCCACTCGCTTCATTCTTTGTGAAACATGAATCATGCACATTCTTCGCAATAATTAAACAAATCTTTGTTCCCTGAACCTGTCTCCACAGCTCAAGAGCTGCCTTTTTGTGTAACTGGGCTGTCCTCTTTTTGCCAGTGGGTACAGCAGAGGATGAGATCATATCTTTGGTAGTTAGTCTGCTGGCAATACTTAGAAATGTTTTAATACTATCCTGCATAAGTGGGCTCAAGGTGAGCTTGTACTTGAAAATGATATTATGTCTTTAATGAACACTTTTAGACTTTTCTGTTCAGTTTATTTGAAACTGCTTTATTTAATCCATAACAGAAAGTTAATGAATCAACATTAAGTATAGTTTCCAGCACCCTCAACAATTCTCAAAACTGCTTTCTTACTCTGCCATGCCCAGGTGCTATGATTTAAATGGGACCCTTTAAAGTGCATTATATAACACGAATAGTGAAAGGCCTGGATGGAGTGGATGTGGAGAGGATGTTTATACTGGTGGGAGAGTCTCGGACCAGAGGTCATAGCCTCAGAATTAAAGGACATTCCTTTAGGAAGGAGATGAGGAGGAATTTCTTTAATCAGAGGGTGGAGAATCTGTGGAATACATTGCCACAGAAGCCAAGTCAATGGATATTATTAAGGTAGAGATGGATAGATTCTTGATTAGTATGGGTGTCAGGGGTCATGGGGAGAAGGCAGGAGAATGGGGTTAAGAGAGAAAGATAGATCAACGATGATTGAATGGTGGAGTAGACTTGATGGGCCGAATGGCCTAATTCTGTTCCTATCAGTTGTGAACATAACTTTGAATTATGATACTGAACTAGACTCGGCTACAGATCCGTCCAGTGTGAACTGACAAAATCACTGTCAAATCGTTGCCATGCAGTGAACCCTTGTAACCCAGAGGAGGAATAGGATGGTAAGGGGGGAAAAACACACATTGGACCAATCATCCTGCAAAACTATAAAGCATGTATGCAATGTCTGAATTTGACTAATCATTCACTAAAGTAGTATAAAATATTTGGATAATCTCTTGTCTATGGCATTTAGGGCAGCTGGTGGGGAGATGGTCAGTTGCCCACTCCTGAGGATACTGCTGGAATAGGTTGGATTGTCCCTTGTGAATGTTGTTCAGGATAAGTAGAAACAAGGAACTGCATATGCTGGTTTACAAAATAGGTCACAACCCAAAACGTCACCTGCCCATGCTTTCCAAATATGCTACCTGACCTGCTGAGTTACTTCAGCACTTTGTCTTTTTTTTTGTTCAGGAACGGTATGTGGCTTTGTAATTCAGTTGACTACCCACTGTTAAAACAATGTTTCGTGCTTCCTTCCTTAAAACAGTAGGATCTTTGAAAGGCAAAATCTTGAATTGCATGCATGGTATCGATCCCAGCTCCCATATTCTGAATAAGTATAAATGGGGAACAAAGTGTGCCTTTTCTCTTTCTCTGAAACCAATACTAACTGGAAAAAGCTCACTTCTTGATTTATACTTTAAAACATTGTGAGAAATGTATTAACAGTTTTGTGTTAACATTCATATGTTTTAAGTTTTAGATGGAAATTAGAGGGTTCTGAGAGATTTATTTCTCTGGTCGGGCTCAGTCCAGGGATGATTCCAGCCATATCGGCCCCTTGAAGAAACAGAAAACCAGAGAAATGTTTAAAGACTTGTTAATTTTGAGAAAATGCCTCTGGCTGCAAAAGTCAAATCATTTCCAGTGGACTGACTGATACCCAATCTCTAGAACTGCTGGAAGTTATGTTTTGCCTGAAACCATGTCACAATCTATTGGCCATTATCTCACACTTTTCCGGCATCTCTCATTTGCCAAAATTGGACATTGAATTTGTGGTATGGTCTTGTGTGGTGCAGCATCCAGACAACAAAATCAATCTGCCTAAAATGCCTCATTCAACTTCACAATGTTACAATATCCTCATCTGGATATAAAGATGTTAATGAAATACACCTAGCTTATTTGATCAATTTCCTACAGGATATCACAAATTATTAACCTTGGGCAAGACAATGATCACTAATAACCACTGGCTTTATCTTTTATCCAAGCCAAAAGATACCCGTGAGTGCCTACAAATCCACACCTCTTTGGTACATGGGAGGAAATCAGTACACCTGAAGGAAACCCAAGTGGTCACAAGGAATACATGCAAACTCTACCCAGACAGCACCCAAGATCAGGATCAAACCCGGGTCTCCGGCACTTTGACACGGCTGCTCTACCAGTGTGCCACCCGATTTTACAATAACTGTCAAATTAGCTGCATGTCTGTGTTCTGACTGCTCCCAGGGGAACACATTGCTGTAGGTGGGCTGTAGAATATATACATTGTGATATTACACATTATGACAATCAGACTGGATAACCCACATCCACTTTACAGCTTTTCATGGCAGAATCCTCAAATTTATTCAAATTGCCAAAGTGTAAACATTGAAAATCAGTCACTGGTAGACCAGGTATGTTTGACATGTTTATTAAATATACTCATTTTACAGGTTAAATTCAGGACTTCCAATGGGGTATTTATTTACCTACTGCTTGTGTACCTTTATAGTGTGTGTTGTGTCAATTGGCAGATTACATGACCTGTGTGAAAGTGTTAATGATTGTGTGCAGGAGGTGTGGACAATATGTGTAAGTGCAAAGATGTATGAACATGGGTGTGATTCAAATGCCACAATTTGAATGCATATTGCACATCAATAGGTGTGAATTAGTACATGTACATGATGTGGGGGAAATGTATGGCAAACACTTGTGGTGGTGCAAATAGATGTTAGTACTAAGCAAATACTGTGCTTGAAGTGGGAGAGAACTCTTTGGATCAGTGATCTGGAATAACCCGTGATATACTGTAACCATTAATAATTTTATGAAATACAATGCACATATATTTAGGAATTGAGGAGACAGCAAATGTAAGCTCACAGTGCAGGGCTCAGAAAAACAAATTAAAAGTCATGATTATCTGATAGCACCTTTGGATTTAAGTTTGTAAAGACTTTGGGAAGTTAAAAGATGAGGATGCTGAAGGATTCCTAATACTAATAGTGTTTAGAGGTTCTTAAAGATGCTCTATGATTTGAAGTCCAGTTATTTTAATAAAATGGCACTTTGTTGCTATCAGTGTAAACAGTGAGGTTTCCTCTTGCATCTTGATCACACTCAATGGCTTCAAACAATGACTTGAAGTTTCCAGCTCCAAAACCCTTCAAATAAAAAAGTACCACGCGTTGTTAGATAAAGTTTAAATATACATGACAGCTATACATATATTAATGGATCCAGGCTGTGTAATGTTCCATTTACAATAGGAAACAGATTCCACGGTGCAACATTAGTGAATGTTCCTTCCTACGGTTCTACATGAACCGCCACTTATTGTTCAGGAAGCTTAGTCAATTTTGTTTTTGTATATTTATTGATGTGCTATTAGTAGTGATCGCCAGACGGAGTCATAAAGTCTTACAGCGTGGAGATATATCCAATCTAAATGAGTTCCACATGCCCGAGTGTGACCCATATCCCTCTAAACCTGTCTTATCCATGTACCCAGGGGCGGAAACCCCGGGGGGGCCAGAGGAGACGCGTCCCCCCCATGTTTTGAGAGGTGGGGAACATCCTCGCCAGGTGAACCTGCCTGGGCTTGCGGGAAATATGGCCAGCGCGGAGAAGCAGCGCTGGTATCCCGTCAGTTCAGACAGGGCTGTAGTTAACCCGGTGAGACAGGCACAGTTGAGCTGCATTTAGCGCTGGATTGAGCCTCCGAAGCCTCGCACGCGTGTGTGTGTGAGTGTGCGCATGCGCGCACGGCCGCCAAATAATTGTGTCCCCCGTCCCCTCCATGTTTTGATAGTGAGTTCCGCTCTTGCATGTACCTGACATCTGGCATGGATTTAAGCTTCACCCCTCATTGAAGCAATGGGAAAATGACAGTGCATACCCGTTGTGATTACAGTAATGTGCGTTTGCTGCTAATGGGGTCTTAATAACGTCACTCCCACCCCCAAGCCAGCCTCCCAATTGCACAACTTCCCAAATCAGGAGAAGACAAGTAACATTTACAGCTTCGACACAAAATGCTGGAGTAACTCAGTGGGTCAGGCTCTGGAGAGAAGGAATGGGTGACGTTTCGGGTCGAGACCCTTCTTCAGACATTTACAGCTTGCCAGAGATAGAGCAAGACCCTGCTCATGGGTATGGGAAAGGCATGAGGATGAGTCCACATTGATGGACTCCAGCCTCGTAACTGGGTAAAAAGGTATCTGCACTGGATTGTGTGATGGGCTAATCCAATATGTAGCCTGGACTGTATGGAGAATGGTGGGAATGACCCATTTCACTGGGATTCTATGGATGCAATGAGATGGAGGAAAGAAATAGTTTCAGATTGAGTTATATTGATCTTGTGCAGCATCCATTGGCATGTGCAGATTGCGTGCAGATGAACAACACACAACAGTTGGCCATCAAGGTACACCATAGCATATCCTATGTCATTATGAGTAAAGAACATAGCTGTCTTGAATGTGTACCAGAAAGAGATGCTGGAATATGGATCTAACCAAGCGCTGGGTTTGAAGCTGTAACCTACGTGCATAGATGAGTGCGATTGACGGTACTCACATAGTGATTATGTCTCTGTATCACCTCCAGGAAGAGTGTGGGCCTGTCTTGGACAGGTTTGGTGAAGATCTGCAGCAGGTAGCCTTTATCGTCAAAATCAATAAGAATCTTGAGCTCCTGTTACAAACACACAAGAATTGAATCACAGAATCAGACTGTTATTAACAAAAAGTGCTGTGAATAAAAGGAAATGTATTCAGATGTAATAGTGTCGATTGTATAGGAAGGAACTGCAGATGCTGGTTTAAACCGAAGATAGACACAAAAAGCAGGAGTAACTCAGCAGAACAGGCAGCATCTCTGGAGAGAAGGAATGGGTGACGTTTCGGGTCGAGACCCTTCTTCAGACAATAGTGTAGATTAGCAGTTGCCAAATGATCCACATGAGAATGGTTTGAACCGCTTTCAAGACTACAGTGGTAGGTCCACACCAAGGGTCAACTATTGCCATTAGGATGTTAGATACATGTCTGAAGCAGTCGCTCTTCTATGTCATGTGGTGTTACGACTTGGATGCCTATGGTTACGATCGCTTCACTGGATTGTGCTCCATCATGGAGGCTACCGCTTTGATATGCTCAGTTAAAACTTGCTTTCCTTATTGTCAATGCCATAAGATGAGCCAAGTATCTGCCTTTCATGCTGATTAAGTGCAGAGTTCCTTTTGTGGAAGCTGATATATGTACGCTGCAAATAGTCAGAGTGGAGAAAATTGAGCATTTCTACTTTCAATCAAACTTAGTGATCACATTGCACAAGTGTACACCATTTTTCTGCAATGATCAATTTTTCATGCAATTTTTATTGAAGTTGTTATACCCCCCCACCAATACAGCCAGGGTCACCTGTATAACATGTGAACGTGATGACACAGGTAGTCAGGGTGGTGAGAAAGTATTTGAATGCTTGCTTTCATCGGTAAGCATAAGAGTACAGGAGTTGGGATGTTGTACTACAGCTGCTTAGGGCATAGGTGAGACTACATGTGGAGTATTGTGCACAGTCCTGGTCAGCCTGGTACAGGAAGGATATCATTAAAGATTCACTTGGATGTTACCAGGACTCGAGGGCTGGAGTTTGGAGAGGCTGGGATCTTTTTTTTGTGGGAGCGAGAGGTGGCCAAGAGGTAACGGCAGAGAATTAGACAAAATCAAGAGAGGCATAGACAAGGTGAATGGTCATTTTCCCCAGGGTAGAGGAATGAAGAATTAGAGAATAGGTGAGAGGCAGATGTAAGAGATCTTCACACAGAGGGTGGTGCATATATGGAATCGTTAGAGGTGGGTGCAATGACAAAATTTGAAAGGCAGAAAGATAGGTACATGGAAAGATAAGGTATAGAGGGATTTGCTCCAAATGCAGGCAAATGGGACTAGCTTGGTTATAAAACCTGTTTGGTATAGACTTGTTGAACCAGTGCCTATTTCCATGATAGATGATGCTATGACTCTAACATTCTGCACATGTAATGCTTCAAGTTGGATACTGCGATGGGAGGTGGTTTCTCCCTTACCAAGGTTGTCTGTTAAATGTGTTGGAAGAAACTGCAGGTGCTGGTTTACACCGAAGAGAGATACAAAATGCTGGAGTAACTCAGCAGGACAGGCAGTACTTCTGGGGGCAGTGACTGTGGCACAGCGGTAGAGTTGCTGCCTTACAGCAAAATGTAGCGCCAGAGACCCGGGTTCGATCCCGACTACGGGTGCTGCCTGTACGGAGTTTGTACGTTCTCCCCGTGATCTGCGTGGGGTTTCTCTGAGATCTTTGGTTTCCTCCCACACTCCAAAGACGAACAGGTTTGTAGGTTAATTGGCTTGTTTAATTAATTGGCTTGATAAAAATGTAGAATTGTCCAAGTTGGCGATATGCAGAGTACTGGAGAGAAGGAATGGGTGATGTTTCAGGTCACTGAAGAAGGGTTTCGACCTGAACCGTCACCCATTCCTTCTCTACAGAGACAATGTTTGCACTAAGGAAGCTGGAATCGATCTGTTCAGATGTACCTGTATCTTTTTCATGTCCTCTTGCACCTTGATTTTCGCAGTCTTTAATTTTTCTTTCAATTGATCGTAGTAGGAGTCTGGGGTGTTCAGGAACTCCATCCCACGGCCTTTTAAGGTTGTGACCTGCAACAGTTGGAAGCAGGAATCAGGGACACTCAAAACCTCTGCCCTGAAAAGTGCCATCAAAACATTGTGACAATGGTAAAGGATTGACAGCTGGGTAACAGCCCCAGGAGGAAGCAGGGAACACACTGATAAGATCATTGCCTCTCCACACAACCTGAGGGGTAGGAACAGTCATAAATCACAGCATAGCTACAATATCTGCAGTCGGAAATGCAGCTGAATGCCAAGTGACACACTTACATGAAAGAAAAATAACTCCACAGTAGGATGTTTGTAAAGATCTATAAACTTGTTCTGTCATCTTCAACTAACATTTTCATAAACAAGAAATCTTTTGAATTACAAATTTCAACTAATAGAAGTATGTAAAAGAACCTCGGTGACTGCCAATCACCCCCCCGGACACTTATTATTATTTATTCAAATCATTTGCTATGTCGCTCTTCCAGGGAGATGCTAAATGCATTTCGTTGTCTCTGTACTGTACACTGACAATGACAATTAAAATTGAATCTGAATCTGAATCTGAATCTGATGAGATGGAGTCAGAACCTTTTCCCCCCAGAGGGTGGAAATGTCAAAGATTCAAGGGAATGGCTTTAAGGTGTGAGGGGCTAAGGTTAAATGAGATGTACAGGGCAAATGTTCACAGACACAAACAGGTGGGTACCTGGAACACACTGCTAGAGGTGGTGGTGGAGGTGTTTAAGAAGCTTTTAGACAGGTGCATGGATATACAGGGAATGGAGAGATATGGATCATGTACAGACACATGAAATTAGCATCATGTTTGACACGGACATTGTAGACTGAAGGGCCTGTTCCTCTTCTGTGATGTTCTATGCTCTATACATATGCCTCTGACCCTTATGTTTCAGTTAACCTATATAAAAAAATAAGCATTTAGGCAGTGCCCTTCATAATGTTCCAAAAGAACATTACAGACTATGAAGTACTTTCTGAAGGGCAACCCCATCAAAAATATAAGATCATAAGATCATGTGATAGGAGCAGAATTAGGCCATTCGGCCCATTGTCTACTCTGCCATTCAATCATGCCTGATCTATCTCCCTCCAAACCCTATTTTTGCCTTCATCCCATAATCTCTAACACCCGAACTAATCAAGAATATTGATAATCAAGAAAATAATCAAGAAAAATTGATATTCAGTGGCAGATCTCCAAGCAATTAACAGGGATAAAGTGATGCGATAATGGCTAAATAGGACTTCCAACAGAGCAGCACTCCCACAGCACTGCACTGGGACATCAAACCTGTTGTCATTCCTGGAGTGGGATTTAAACCCAGTGTCCATGCTATCCCAAGTTAGGCTGATGCGATGCATGTCACCAGATGCTATCTCCAAAGCAGCAACTGATATCTAAATCCAGCTCCTGCACAATGGTGAATCTAGACATTGCTCTCTTAATGCAGAGAGTATGAGCAGCTGGGTTTCCTGTTGCTGCAAGACTGTAGTTTTGTGGCTGGGAGATGATCAGGTCCACAGTCGACAACAGCCAAACACTGTCACAGGTTCACATGTGAAAAATTACCACCAAGCACAGATCTAGGGTCAGCAGGTATCCTTAAATGTAGAGGCTGTCCTTTCCCAATCTTTAAATTACAGAACATATGAAGGTTATCAGGATTTCCATTTCCGCTGTTCTCACCACTGCCAGCAGAGTGCATCGTTTCCAAATGTGTACATTTGAAAGGCTGGACTAATAGTGACATCCTGGGACAGTGGTTACTATTGATGGTTACTATTGGAGATCCAGGGACTCGATACTGACTTTGAAATGCTGTCTTTGTGGAGTTTGCATATTGTCCCAATAACAGGTATAAGTATCTGCCAGCTGCTCCAGTTTCTTCTTACACCATGAAGAGGCGCTATTAGGTTAATTTATTATTGTCAATTACCCCTTTAGTAAACCGAAGGGGAATTGATGGGTACACGAGAGGAAAACATTTCACGGGTGGGGAGAAGAAATGGGTTCCTATGCTAGGGGCGGACATATACTCAATAAGATGAATGGGCCTCCTCATCCACTGCCCACTGAACCACAGAGAGAAACTGGTCCCAACTGTGAAATCAGAGGAATTTATAGCACACTAGGAAGACTCTTAGCTCATCCTGATAAGAGAGGATCTTTGATAAATCCCTTTGTCTCCACTACCATTTCAAACAGTGATTCCACTCATTGAAAATCTTCTCGCTTCTTAATTCCACTTAATCCCCTTCTCCTGTTCAATAAAGATTGACACACCTTATTGCATCTTACTGAGACACTGAGGAGCAAACTCCAGTATTACTTGGTAACACAAATCATAGATCAATATTCACTATTATTGACACAACACATGTGAAAATACCAAACCAAAATGTATTTCTTGTACCAAGCAAAATACCCCCTACTGACCTCTCTCTGCCAAGAGAAATAGGTCTTTGCTGCTGCTTGTCTGGGCCTGTCATAAGTTTGTACATCTCAATAAATCTCCCCTCAGCTCCTATGTTTTAAAGAGCACACAGTCTTGCCAGTCTCTGCGTAGATATAATTCTCCATTCCTGGCAACTTGGTCATAAATCTTCTCTGCACACTGTCATACCATCACACCCCTCAAGTGATGCAGTGATCAGAACAAGACACAATAGTCCCTTGTTTCAGTTAACTTAAAAAGGTAAGCATTTATATAGTGCCCTACTCATGCTTTATACAGATACATTATGACCATACTGCCATTTATACTTAGTCAATAAAGACAGGTCCCTGAATGCCTTTGTAAACTCTTTACATACTGTTCTGTGTCTCATTTCACCCTGCAAACCTTTCAATACGATTCAAGCCTATCATCATTCCTGCATGACCGCTCCATATTTCACTCCTGACCTCGGGTGCTATCTGTGTGCAGTTTGTATGTTCTCCCTGTGACAACGTGGGGTTCCTCCTGGTGCTCCAATTGCCTCCCACGTCTGAAAGATGTACGAATGTGTCAATTAATTTGCCTCTATAAATTGTTGCCCCTAGTGTGTGGGGAGTGGATGAGCAAGTGGGTAACATAGAACTAGTGTGGACAGGGTGATAATGGTCGGCACCGACTCACTGGGCTGAAGGGCTCGTTTCCACGCTGTATCTCTAAAAACAAATCTTTGCCATTAATCAGGTTTTCTCCATTTTCAGTCAAGGTACACATGATTTAAATTAGAATGGTTCTATCCAGGGCTGAAATAAGGTGGAAATAATACCGTGTGACTTACGGACTGGATGATATCAGAGGTGTTGAGAGCAATGTGTTGCACTCCAGCTCCACCATAGTAATCCACATACTCCTAGGGTGAGAGAAAAGAAAATGGTCATGTTAAACATTCTTTCCATTCACCTACTGTGTCTTTCATTACCATCCCATACCATGCTTCTTATTAGGCACTGCCATTCTTTGTTGGAATGCTGATGACAAAACCCTGAGCCACTTGATAATACTGTTGGATTTTAAACAATTTATACATGGTAAATCAATCCTCCATCATCCCAGCAGCAAGAAGCTGCGTCCAGACCACAACCATACCCGACCCTTTAAATACAGTGAAAGTAGGGGTTCATCAAGGGAGATGGACAGAGTAGACAGTGCACATGCTCACACCTGGATCTGGGACTTCCTATTTCCAGGAGCAGGCTCATTGATGGGCATTTTGATGGTCTCCTCATAGTTTGCCACGACAATGGAACGCAGGGAGCTATAGTTTGTGTGGATCTGTTTGTCATCCACTGACCAGTAGCGGTGAAACATCAGGCATTTCTGGTACCTGAGGAAGAAGGTCAGAGTTCACATTAACGCGTTGTCTGCTCTTCCCCACGAGATTCAATGTTCCTGAGGGAGGGGTGATCTGTCTGGCCCCTGATCTTCATCTCTCTATACCATGGCGAGCATTGAAGCTACTGTAGAAGGCTGCACGAGCGGCCAATAAACTGGTGTACAGCAGCAAAGTTCAGCATGTAGAACTCTAACACTATAGATGCTGGTTAATACACAAAAGGACACAAATTGCTGGAGTAACCCAGCGGGTCAGGCAGCATCTCTGGAGAACATGGATAGGTGACATTTGGGGTCGAGACCCTTCTTCAGACCGACTGTTTAAGAAAGAACTGCAGATGCTGGAAAAATCGAAGGTAGATAAAAATGCTGGAGAAACTCAGCGGGTGAGGCAGCATCTATGGAGAGCAGGAATAGGTAACGTTTCGGGTCGAGACCCTTATTCAGACCGACTCATCAGCACATGCTGAAAATCTGAAATATAAAGATTTGATTGATCTGAAGCTATTTTTATCTCGCCATAGTTGCTGTCTGCATTGTTGGGTATCAAACTATTTCTATTTGTAAGACGAGGGCTTTCTCTCTCCCTTTCCAGTTCTTGTTTTTGTTTTTGCTGCTTAACCTCCTAGAATTCCTTGGGTTCTGTACGGGATCTTCACTATGTTGTATGTAAGGGATAAAATAGAAGGGTTATTTTGACGATAAAATATACTGGGTCATACCAATCTGCTACAGGTACCATCTCATCATCTGGCTGGTTTCCCACAATGTGATCAATGAAATTCAGATTTACCAAGGGTCTGGAACAGAGATAAGTATCAAGAAAATGCCAGCAGCCTGAGCACAAGTATACTGAGATCATTTAACCCTATATATTCCCATGCACAGTATACAGCAGCAGCCATTCTCATATGTCAGAGTACCTCTCAAATGGGCTCGGGCTGGATTAATGTCCTCACCAAGACATTATAATGTACAGTCCAATTGCAGTTATTGTGACCTCTCCTTTAACAGACCCTTACCTAGAATCCCTCCCAGTCATACGATATATTTAGTCCTAGCAGAGCACTGGAAGCATCACAAACATAAATTCAACCCACACCAAGGACCTAGAATTCAGTGTGGATATTTCAGGAGCAGCTCTCGCAGTCTTTACTGAAGCTTTACAGTCTTTTAAATCTGCCTCAATGTTGAAGTTCCAAATGTTGATCCACTCACAGCTTGCGAAGGAGTGGGTCGCTGAAGAGGGGCTCCTTGTATCCGGGCAAGAAACAACCACAAAATGGACTCAAATACTCCACCAGGGTGTGTGTTGTATCACCGTACTGAAAGAAAGTACAGCAAAAGACATTAGGACCAAATCTCCAACTTTCTGTTGAGAGGAACAAGAATCATGTTGGGAGAAAACAGGAGCAAAGACAATTTGAAAGCAACAATGAGATAATGGTAAGCCTGCTAACGTAAGGATAAGAGAATGCCAAGATGATGAGGAGTTCTGCATCTTTCAAATGTTGTAGTGGTGCAATGAAACTAAAATTGACTAAAATGAATAGGTGGTACCTGGAGTTTTTGAAGGGATAAGGGAAATCTCTCAGTCTCAAAGTGCCCAAGACCCAATAACTGATTCTGAGATTAAACTTGCAGATTAAACTAAACCCTGCCATAGATCCTGGGCATTAAGGGCTGGGAATCAAACCCACTGTACTGATGCAGCTGAGTCCCGCTCGTGCTTTTTTCCGGATTGCCCATTTCCCGATTTAGGTGGGAAGAAGTGGAATCGGGTGGAGCCGAGCAACTGACTCCCACACTGAGCACTTAATGCAACTGGAGGGAGTAAGCGCGCTGAGAGAATACTGCCATACTCCCCAGGTTTACGTAGACTTGCAAGAATTCTCAGAGATCCTGTAGAACACTTGCCGCTGCAGTCTTCTGCTATTTTCAGGATTTGAGCGAAAGTGCTAGCTTTAGTTTAGTTTAGTTTAGAGATACAGCGTGGTAACAGGCCCTTCGGCCCACCGAGTCCACACCGACCAGCGATCCCCGCACATTAACACTATCTTACACACTAGGGACAATTTACACATACACCAAGCCAATTAACCTATATACCTGTAGGTCTTTGGAGTGTGGGAGGAAACCGAAGATCTCAGAGAAAACCCATGCGGTCACAGGGAGAACGTACAAACTCTGTACACACAGTACCCGTAGTCGGGATCAAACCAGGGTCTCCGGCTCTGCAAGCTCTGTAAGGCAGCGACTCTACCACTGCGCCACCATGGCCGCTCTACTGCTCTCCTCCAGCGGCCACACTTGCAACGAGGTGATATGGTTTTACGTAACATCTTATTCATTTTTTTCTTCGTTTTCGAAACAGTTCCTGGACTTACTTATTGACAAAACATTACAGTTGGATAGATTCACGAATAGGGTGTGGAAATCATCACAATACTTACAGTTTTGAGAATGGCATATTTCACTTTGCCATTGCTATCCCCTTCTATCCATGGCTCCTTCACAACAACAGCTCCATGTTCTTTTGCTTTCTGCAGATTCAGAAGTAATATGTCACCAGCCGTCTTAGTCACTCCCCACATAGTGTTAATCTATTAGCAGAGATTAAGTTGAAAGTATCTTTAACTAAATCTGACATACAGATATTGGGAGTAATGAACGAGCAACCCCAATGTCTTAATGGCATCGACATGGAGAATGATGGCTACAGGGACAGAGGCAAATAGATCGAGACACACTGGACATGTGCTTCCTTATAGAACATGGATAGACCTGTAGGGCATTTCCAATTTTGTTTAAATTTCAGGCTGAGAACCTCTGATTTCTCAATATATCCTGACATCCTCAATATTTCTCAATATATCCTGAATTGCCCCTTATTCTTAAACTGTAGCCCCTGGTTCTGGACTCCCCCAACATCGAGAACATTTTTCCTGCCTCTAGCGTGTCCAAATCCTTAATAATCTTAGATGTTTCAATAAGATCCCCTCTCAACCTTCTAAATTCCAGAGTATACAAGCCCAGCCGTTCCATTCTATCAACATATGATTAACACCACATGGACTGTAAAAGCTCAAGGTGGTGCCTCATCACCACCTTCTTAACTGCAACTAGGAATGGGATATAAATGCAGGCATCGTCATATGCAAATCACTGGACAGAATTAACTAAACGCAATGTTCGGTGGCAATATTAGAATAGCCTTTGTGCGCACCGAGTTAAATTATGGAATTATTAACTTGTTGTGGAAATGTTGTTCATCAATGTGTTCTTTTAATTTCGTGTTCTATGCCAACAGCGGCAAGACATTTACCACAACAGAGTACCAGCAAGATTATCTTATCTTTCACTGTGCCTGCCTGAAACTTGCTAAAGCAGCATCACATTGGAAACCAGGTGACACTGGATTTGCACCTACCAATTGCTGGACAAGGTTTTGGACAACATATTGACAGGATAAACACCTGTGAGGAACCTATTCTAATCCACACAATTTGAACCCGGGGCCATCTGAAGTAGGAAGCAGCTATTTATCCCCTCATCTCTGTTCCACATTTAATGAAAACTTAGAAGAAAGCTGGGAGACCTTCCTCCCCCTTCAAACAGCCTGGAAAAGGGTCTCGACCCAAAACGTCACTTATCCTCCTTCTTCAGAGATACTGCCTGACCTGGTGAGTTATTCCAGCTCTTTGTGTCCTTGTTTCTTCATTCTGGAAAGGGTTATCTGTAATTTTTGGGCCGTGCTTCGAATCCCCAATTAACAAAATAACTTTCCCTTTCTGTCCTATTAGATCTCCTTAAAACATGAAAGTTTCAATAAGGTCATTCTATTATCATCGAGCTTTCAGAAACTCAATAATCTTAGTTCCTTTAATCACCTGTTTTAGTTTAACTGGACTGGGAATATTAAATGTGTGATGCTTTGTACAGCTCAAGGTGGTCAGTGCATACTCTAACAACTCGATATTGTATGTTGGTCGGTACCATATAACACTATATGCTGTAGCTGACCAACTTATATAGGGCAAGTTTCCTGCCGTCCATGTAGCCATGCCTGATATGGCCAGAATTGTGGTGATTCATTTGTGATCAAAACCATGGAGCATCTCACAAGGCTCTGTATTTCTCAAGTGTACATGTTAGAAATCTACAGAGTAGCTCATTCATTTGATGGCTTCCCTGTTAAATAGTGCAAGAAGTGCCCAGTCTGAACCATGCTCTGGAAACAGCAAGAAGAATTCTTCATTGTCTAAACCCTCCAAAGTATTTCAATTATTTTAGGTTCTGTTAAGAATAATGTGGGAAGTCTCTTCCTGCTGAACTCAATTGCAAAATTGTGCTGAATTGTTGAATATCCTTGTTGAAAATTATTGAAATTCTAAGATGCAAAGTCACTATTGTCTTAAAAGTTAAATACTGTAGTCGCACTAGACCTCCAGGATTCCCTTGGCAGAGAAGAATGAAAGTGAGAGAAGGGTTCTGGCCAGGAGGAGGCTTCATTTTTCTTTTGGAGACAAGGCTTCTCTGCCCTTCAGTGGAAAAAGCGTTATATCCATGGGGATAACGTTTTTACAAGTCACAGTTCAGAAAGACATTCAACCTGTTGTTTGCAGATCTTTATCCATAAAGGCCTGGCTAGGCCACTCTTCCCAAGACCGTGGCAACAAAGGCCGCAAACATCTTTGTAGCAGCATCAGTTCTGGCAGTCAGTGGCGTAGCGTGGGGGGGGCCAGAGGGGCGGTTGCCCCGGGCACTAAATTTTTAGGGGCGCAAAAAAATTGTTGGATAATTTTTTTAAATAAAATGGCAAAAAAAATTGTTCTAAAGGCACGCTGCACCTCTTTGGCAGCCTTCCCCTGAATTGTTGTAATAAAATTTAAATTTTTTTGCCATTTTATAATTTTTTTTTATCCAACAATTTTAACCAACCAGCGATCTCCGCACATAAACCGCCGCTGTCGTCCACTGGGCCCGCGGTCGGGTCGAGTGGCCGCTGCCGCCGGAACGTGCCCCAGCTCCGAGGTCTGGTCGCCGCTGTCCCAGCTCCGAGGCCAGGTCGCCGCTGCCGGCGTGTCCGCAGCTCCGAGGCCAGTCCGGCCGCTGTCCTCTGTGCCGCTGCCCGCTTCCTCCAGCTCCCGTTCCACCCCTTCCGCCGTCCATCCATGCCGCCGCTCCTTCCATCCTCTCCCATGCCGTCCGGTTCCGCCTGCCTCTGTCCCGCTGCCCCTTCCGAGTTCCTGGTCTCCGCTCTGCTTCCGCTGCAACCTAGGCCGCCAGCTTCCGCTATTAGGCCGCGGCACAGGCGGAGGACCGGGGTATACGACAAAAGAAGTCGCATCCCCCGAAGGAGAGACAAAAACGGGTTCCCCCCCCCAAACACCCCCCCACATACACAACATAATAAACCAAAAATCAACTAAACAGGACAAAAGAACAACACAAAACACCAAAAAAAAAAAACAGACAGACTGCTGGCGAGCCGCAGCTGCTAAGGCAGCGCCGCCATCTTTTTGTTAGGTTGAGAAAACAAATACAAAACTTGGATATATAACAGCTCATGGGCCATGGCTAGCCGCTAATGAGGAGGCGCAATATTTTAAACTGCCTCGGGCACTCAAAACCCACCTTACGCCACTGCTGGCAGTTAATATACGTACCTCAGTTTGCCGCATCTAGATTAGAGATTCTCCACTCCAGTGTGTATTCATCTCCTACTTTGCGAGCAGTAGGATGGTTCAGATAGTAAGATATTGTAAACAAGTGGTGTGACAGGAACCTCATACTAATTAACTACAGAACAGTAGAATCTGGGGTAGGTTGAGGGGAATGTGGAGAGAATAAAACGGAACAAGTGTAAGATTGGTGTAAATAGGTACTCGGTGGCCTGCAAGGACTCAGTGACCTGAAGGGCTAATTTCTGCGCTGAATAACTCCACGACTCTGTGATTGAATTCAGTATATCTCCTGCAATTACTTCTGTGATCTAAAAGATAGCTGTGTAGGATCTCAACCTGGGCTTCTACATTTATTGTTTTTAGAATAAACATGGAAGTAATGTATAATTAATGGGAAGGCCCTTAAATGTACAGAGGGATCTTGGGGTGCAGTCCGTGACTCCCCGAAAGTAGTAACACAAGTAGAGAGAGTCATAAAGAAGGCATATGTACCAACTTGCGCAACATTTTGTAATATGCATCTCATCCATATCCATTTACCATAAAACTCTCATCCCCATTAACCTATGCAATCATATTTCATTTTCCCTCCATATGTTCTTATTCATACCATCTCATTCCTGAAGTCTCCTCCAGCCTGTTATCTTATCTACAGAGCTCCCATTCCTCGAATCAGTCTTTAATGTCTTTCCCTTCTTTGCTGTTCTTCAAGAGCCTCGCGTAACTTTTGTCTCATTCCCCGAGTCTCCCTGACGTCATTGGCTTCTTTCTCCACATTTTAAACAATGTCCAGCAACAGTTTGGAAAACAATGAAGTAATATCTGGAGCACAGATGATGAACTCTGCATTCTCATTGTGGCAGGGACAAAGGGAAATCATTAACTCGGGTTGACAGGTAGAACAGCAGACTCTGTGCTCTTGTGCCTCCTAGATTTACAGCCAACAGACATTTGGTTTGGCCAACTCCAGGAATGGGTAGGAAGGAGTTTTAAAAATAATATTGTGCATTGACAGTGCCTGTGTGGAAAGAGCATGTGACCCCTCAATTAGACCGACTCATCATTTTATTAATGCAACATCCTTTACACAAGAACACAAGACAAGAGCAGTAATAGGCCACGAGGCCTCTCAAGTCTGCCCCACCTGTCAATTATGATCATGACTGATCTTTTCTAGTCTTGACTCTCTCATGCACTAGTTCCCCATAGCTCCCAATTCCACACTCTTTCAAACATTCATCTATCTCCACTTTAAATATATCCAATGATCTGGCCTACTCCACCCCTGGGGGCAGAGAATTCCAGAGTTTCACCATCATCGGAGAGAAAAAATGTTGATGTACCTCATTTTAAAATGACCAGCTCCTACTCTTGTCGTCATGTTCCTTTCTTCATGGCTCATCCACTGGTGAAAGCATTTCAACATCCACCCAATCAACGATCTTATGTTTGAATAAGAACACTCCTCATTTTTCCAAACTCCAAAAGTACAAATACAAATCTAGCCTCGCTGGTAGGGCAACTTTCTCATTCCAGGAATTACCCTGATAAATCTCCTTTGGAACGCTAACATATCTTTCATTGGATAACTGGACTAAAACTATGCATAATATTCTGGGAGTAGCTTCACTAAAACCCTGTACAACTGTAACAAAACCTCCCTATTCCTAAACTCCAACTCTTTCAAAACAAAGGTCAACTTGCATTATACCTACTTATTTACGTGGGATACTCCACTTGTTACGTTACTCCAGCTATATTTAAGAGGGAGTTAGATGTGGCCTTTGTGGCAAAAGGGATCAGGGGGTATGGAGAGAAGACAGGTACAGGATACTGAGTAGGATGATCAGCCATGATCATATTGAATGGCGGTGCAGGCTCGAAGGGCCGAATGGCCTACTCCTGTACCTATATTCTATGTTTCTATGTTTATCTACTTGTTGGACCTCCTGCTAACTTTTTGTGATTCGTGCACGAGAATATCTGAACATCACTCACCTGCAGTCTCTCTCCATTCAGATAATATTTATCCTTTTTGATTCCTCGTACCAAAGTGCATGATCCCACACTTCTGCACATTAAACTTCCTTTGCCAGGCTTTTGTATCTAGCCACCCAATCTATCAATATATCTCGCAGAATCACAATGTCCTCAGCAGAACAGGCCATTCCGCCTATTTTGGTATTGTCCACAAACCTGGAAACCTTACATTTCATTCCTTCCTCCAGTTCATATACGCAAATAGACATAAGACATAGCAACAGAATTAGGCCATTCAGCCCATCAAGTCTACTTCTCCATTAAATCATGGCTGATCTATTTTTCCCTCTCAATCCCATTCTCTGGCCCTCTCCCCAGAACGTTTGATGCCCTTACTAAACAAGAACTTATCAATCTCCACTTTAAAAATACCCAATACCTTAGCCCAAAGACCTTAGCCTTAGCCTCCACAGCTGCCTGTGTAAATGAGCTACACAGTATCACCACCCTCTGCCGAATTAAATTTTACCAACCACAGAGGTCAGTTTATGATTTTTTTTTTTTTTTTTTTTTTTTTTTTTTTTTTGCCTCGCCCCCTTCTTCAACAGCGGAGTTACATTTACATGTTCCAGTCCTCTGGAATCATTCCTGACTTTAGCGATTCTTGAAAGATCACTACTAATAAAAAAAATTTGATGGCCAAGATACAATCCTTGGGATACTCCACACGTTACGTTACTCCAGCAATAAAATGATCCATTTTTCCAGCTCTTTGTTTTCTATGTGACAGCTCATTTTGAATCCGTGCTAAGACATTTTCTCCAATATCTTGGGCTCTTAATAATTGCACCAACTTCTTCTGTGGCACCATGTCAAATACCTTTTGTGAATCTAGATACATAATATTTGGAGGTTGCCCTCTATCAACTCTGCCTGTCACATCCTCAAACAAGCATTATTTATCTTCCATAAAACCATGTTGACATGGTTTCATTATATTCAGCTTTCCTAAATGGTTAGTTATCTCTCTGTTGATTCTAGCATCTTGGCCACAATAGATATTAAACTAATTGGTCTACACTCCCGGCCTTCTGTCTCCTTCTCCTTTTAAACAAGGGAATCACTTTGGCCCCTTCCAATATTTTGATACCTCTTGGAATTTAACTAGTTTGAAAAACACTAATTGATGGCTTCACAATCTCTTCACCACTTCCTTTAAAACTCACGGGTAGTTTTGGCAATTGGCAATGTGTGACTTTGAGTTTTAAATATGTGTGATGGGAATTGTTAACAAGTTTGAACCTGTAATTTAAAACTAGCCCACCTGTTCTTTTATTTTTAAATCAAAATTAATGAACCAATGAACCAAAGAATCTGTTTAAAAACGAATGTTGCCTGGATTGGAGGGTTTCAGCTACAGGGAGAGGTTGGGGAGACTGGTTTACTCTGGAATGTCAGAAGTTGAGGGGCGATTTGATAGAACTATAACATTATGAGAGGCATAGATAGGGTAGATAGTCAGAACTTTTTTCACAGGGTGGAAATGTCCGACACTAGAGGGCATAGCTATAAGATAAGAGGGGGAATGTTTAATGGAGATGTACGAGCAAGTTTTTTTAAATAAAAAAACAGAGGGCATTGGGGGCCTGGAATTGCCTGGGGTAGTGGTGGAGGCAGATACGATAGTGGCATTTAAGAAGCTTTTAGATAAGCACAGACAGATGAGATCAGTTTAACATGGCATCATGTTTGACACAAACATTTTGGGACAAAGGGCCTGATTTTTGCTGTATTGTTCTATGTTCTATGTTCCATGGGTAAATACTGCATCAGAAAACTCTATCCAAAGAACGATTCCCCTTCCCCTAATAATAATAATAACTTTATTTATAGAGCACTTTAAAAACAACCACTGTTGCAACAAAGTGCTGTACATGACTAATCATGAACAAAAAATTATTACAAGACAATAAACACATTAAAAAAGAGAGTAAAAACAATAAAAAACATTAAAAACACTAAAACAGGAGCAAAGTCTCATGCAGGGTCAAAAGCCAAGGAATAGAAAAGGGTTTTAAGACTGGTTTTAAAGATGGACAGTGAGGGGGCCTGTCTGATGTGCAACGGCAGAGTGTTCCATAATGTCGGAGCAGCAACAGAGAAGGCTCTATCCCCTCTGAGCTTCCGCTTAGACCTCGATACCTCCAGGAGCAGCTGATCAGCTGACCTGAGGCAGGAGCGTAGGGATGAAGCAGCTCAGAGAGGTAAGGCGGGGCGAGACCATTTAAAGATTTAATTACAAATAAAATAATCTTAAAATGAACTCGAAAGTACACAGGCAGCCAGTGGAGGGAGGCCAGAATTGGCGTTATGTGCTCCCTCTTTTGAGTTCCAGTTAAAAGGCGAGCAGCAGCATTCTGAACCAACTGGAGACGAGCCAGGGAAGATCGAGTAACTCCAAAATAGAGTGCGTTACAGTAATCCAGCCTAGACGTGTTTCAAAATGCTGCCGCTCAAGAATGGGCTTCACCTTTGCCAGCTGCCTTAAATGAAAGAAGCTGGACTTAACTACTGCGCCTATTTGATGATCTAATTTAAAATCACTGTCCATCTTAAAACCCAAGTTTAAAACTGTTGGCTTCACATACAGTGCCAGGGGATCCAAGTCAACAGGGGGAGGTTCACGGCAGCCATTGGGACCAAACACTATCACCTCTGTCTTCTTTTCATTAAAACCTAGAAAGTTTAGGGCCATCCAGGATTTAATGTCATCAAGACATAGCAGAAGTGATTTGACAGAGAAAGCATCTTCCTTCCTCAGCGGCATATATAGTTGGCTATCATCAGCATAACAAAGAAAAGAGATGCCATGCTTTCTAAGAATGGAACCCAGAGGAAGTAAATACAGTGAGAAAAGCAGGGGCCCTAAAATTGAGCCCTGTGGAACCCCATATGACAGAGGAGCGGAGGAGGATTCAAAACCAGCAAGGCTTACACACATAGTTCTGTCTGCCAGATAAGACCTGAACCATTCCAGGGCACTGCCACAAATGCCCACTAGGTGCTGTAACCGAGATACTAAGATACCATGGTCCACTGTATCAAAGGCGGCAGATAGGTCCAGCAGGACAAGAACCACATAATCACCAGAATCATTAGCTAGGAGGATGTCATTAAAAACCCTTAGCAATGCTGACTCTGTGCTATGCATAGTTTTAAACCCAGACTGGAAAACCTCCCAAATATTATGCTCGTCCAAGAAGAGTTTTAGCTGAGCATAAACAACTTTCTCCAGAATTTTAGAAATAAAAGGCAACTTGGAGATCGGTCTAAAATTGGCCAGAACAGTTTGATCCAGGCCAGGTTTCTTAAGTAGTGGTTGCACTACTGCATGTTTAAAACTTACGGGGACAACCCCAGAACACAAGCTGCTGTTGATAATGGCAAGAACCGACTGCCCTATACTGGGGAAAACCTCTTTAAAAAGATGAGGGACAGCATCACAAGGGGAACCCGATGGCTTAATATGGCTAACCACATCCTCTAAACGCGACAATGTCACAGGCACAAACTTATCCAATACCACCAGGCATGGGACAGAAACAGAGGGGTCAGAGGCAGGAGCTGAAATGAGAGCCCTTATGGAAACAACCTTATTAATAAAAAAGTGCAATGTGTCATCCAAAGAGATTGCAACCAAGTTGGATATTGTATTTCTAAATAACCCTGGCCCATCGAGATCCATTCCTCTTGTTTGGTTCATACCTTCACCAGAAAGTCGCAATCTTCCACCTGGAATGCAATGTCTTTCGCACCGTCCCCGTGTTTGCCTAAATGTTCCATCATTTCTGAAATTGACAACACAACTTATCAGAACAAGTTTCAAAGTGTACTGCAAAACAAAATGGTAGACACAGCCAGATGACATACAGACATCAACCGTAGACATTGGTCGAGAGGAAAACAAGGAGGAGGGGGCGAGCCACTAGCCCAGCACAAATCCACCAGGACATACACAAGCAAAGCATGCACTGATATGAACCTTGCAATGCAGATACAGTCAGAGCAGCAGAGGTAAACATCCAACAGAACAGATGTAGATGGAATAGACATTCCTAGAAAGAGAAAGCTATGATAATCGCGCAGAATGCCGAGAACAAAGAGGGACCATTGTAATGAATACTTTGTCGGTGCCCTCTAATGGGATTAAGAGGGAAAGGTAGATCAGCCATGATTGAATGGTGGAGTAGACCTGACTCTGCTAATGGCCTAATTCTGCTCCTATCATTTATGAACATGACTCTTTGCATATCTTGTGCATGGTATGCAAAACAAAGATTTTCACTGTGACATGTCACATGTGATAATAAAGTATCTATCTATCCATCTATCATCAATTTAGTCCATCAATAGGTCACATTCATCCAGAGTTTAAGAGTCAGCAGTGACTCAACAAAATGTGGCTTGCCGTGAGGAGTTAAATGCACAGACTGAAGAGAGAACCGGTGCTCGAGTTTCTCACATTTTATGTTGTGGACCAATGTTACAACCCTGGTCTTCAATTCACTCTGCAGGTGACAACTGTTCAATCAAATATTTCCAAAGCAGATTTTGGTGCAGATCGCAGTATTCCCATTGGAATATATTGATGATGTGTAAATACCAACATTATACCAACACAGACTATCGAAAACCCAGCAATGCATCAACACCAACAATATCCAAACAGATAGGCACAAAATGCTGAAGTAACTCAGCGGGACAAGCAGCATCTCTGGAGAGAGGGAATGGGTCAAGACCCTTCTATCTCCAAACAGGAGAAAATATATAATTACAGGTCATATCTAAATAGCAGTATTGTATCAATACATCCAATAGCTACCAGTGTGACAACTCAGGCGATATACACAAGCACGCTGCATATCCATGCAGTCTGTATCCAGAAATTGGTACCTTACTAACACAAGCTAAACACCAACACCATATGACTTAACAGACAACGGGAATGGTTGTTGAACAAAGGCAGATGGACCCAGGAGAGGGAGGGGGTGGGTGAAGATGGAGACAGCCAAGAGGGCAATAAGCAGCAACACAAAGGCCAACAGGGCTGGAATTGACAAGTCTGGAAGGTGATAATGAGAACCATTAGAGGACAGGTGAAAGGTAGATGGAACCAGACGGGGAAGGAGGTATCCGGTGGATTAAATGTGTGGGTAGTGGGTGGGTGGAACAGGAAGGGGACAAGATAGGTGATGGAGGGAGGGTAGGAGAGATGTGTAGAAAGGAACTGCAGATGCTGCTATTTACTGAAGATAGACATAAAGTGCTGAAGTCACACAATGGGTCAGGCGGCATCTATAGGGAAAAGGGATTGGTGACGTTTCAGGTCGGGTCCCTACTTCAGACATTAAAATAGGAGATTTCAATACACTTCATATTAACTGGAATCCAATCAATGTAAAAGATCACCAAACTGCTTAATACATTTATGGGACTTCTGTTACAAATTTGTAGCAAACTCAGCAAGAGTGGTGTGAAGTAGATAGCAGTGTAGAATTCTGGATTCAGGGAAATAGTGGAAGGAATTATCAATGGTGAAGATAGACACAAAAAGCTGGAGTAACTCAGTGGGACAGGCATCATCTCCTCGAGTGCTGTCCCACTGAGTTACTGAAGATTTTTGTAATAATATACAGTTTAAACCAGCATCTGCAGTTCCCACTACACAAATTATCTATGGCAGTGAACCCAATTCAATGTAGTAATGGAAAAGGACAAAGATCAAATTAGAGAATTGGATTTGGATTAGGCCAATTTTACTTAGACACGATTTTGTAAAAAGCAGAGTAGAAATAACTAGAAACGGGGAAAAAAAAAAATCAGCCTCACAGCAAAGGGAGGCCGTTCAGATGGAGATTCAAGGAGTTTGGTGCAAACACATTCCAACAAAGGGAAAAGGGTGGAACTGCTGTAGCTAATGTCCCCTGCATGACAAGGAACATAAAGGGGAGGCAAAAGCAAAAGAAGGAAGCTAGTGTCAGACACCAAAGGATAACTGCTGCAGAAATCCTAGACAGAGAATGGGCTGGTGAAATATACCCCAAACAGTTAAAGGCAAGAAAGGAAACTGTGGAGACGATGATATCATTTTTCATTCCTCCCTGGCTACAGGAGTGGTGCCAGGGCACTGAAAATATGCTAATGTGGTATTGCTGTCTCGAAAGGGAAGGAATAAGCTGAGTAATTACAGGCCATTTAGTTTAATCGTGGACAAATTCTGAGGGATTTGTAAAGGGCAATCAGCATCGATCTGCTATAGAAGGTTGTGTCTGACCATCTTTTTCACATGGATTTTAGCAACGTTTTCAAAGGTTCCAGAGGGCATAATGATGATAACAAGTAAAAGGCCATCGGAGAGTGAGAAAGTAGATGGGAGAGTTTGCTCGCTAATAGAAAGTAAAGGATATTAGTTGACAGGTGATTTTGCAACAGGAATGCCATTACCACTATGTGTCCACAAGGCTTTGTATTCAGTCCCCCCAATATGTTGCATATATATGAATGCTTTAGACCCGAACATAAAGGAGATACAATAATGAAGTTTTCAGATGATACAAAAATCGTTCATGTAGTTGACACTGAAGCTGGTTTAGTTAGCATGGCATGGAAATGGTAATTTAACCTACAATGTGCGGTAATATAATTAGAAAGATGCAATAGGAAAGAGGTCGCAAAATAAATGAAAGGATATCAAGTGCGGAGAACAGAGGGGCATTGGAATGTTTGCCCATAGTTCCCTAATGTAGCTGGACACTTGATTGAAAAAAAAACGTATGGGACACTACTGTGATTAGCTGATACATGGCATACTAAATCAGGGTTGCCAGATTGGTCAACATTGTAACCCACGCTCAGATCACAGCAGAGTACAATTTGAGCAGAAAATGTAGTTGCATTAGAGAGGGTGTGGAGCAGAATTCCCAGGAATGATATGAAGACTGGACAGTGCATTTATCAGAAAAAAATAGATAGGGTGGTTATTCGAACCAGAGGGATCTGAGGGGAGACTTATTTGAGATATATAGTACTATGAGAGTCTGAGTACAATAAATAGGAAACACCTATTTGCCCTAGTTAAAGGAAAAGGAACTCGCATATGTAAAGTAGAAAGATTTGTGGAAGAGTTTTTATTCACTCCTTTCAGAGGTTGAAGGGAGTCTGGATCTCACTGCAGGAAAGAGTGCAGGAGGCAGAAATCATCAAGATAAGGGACTAGAGACGGAAATTAGCTACTGATTGGCTACAATCTCGCATATTTACATGCAAATGTTCATTAATATGCACTGTCCCTATAAACAAAACATTATTATTATTATTATTATTATTATTATTATTGGCAAGAAACTTGCAACATAACTGTGGCCCTCACTGCTGGAGACGCTGATGGGCTGGGTAGTTCTTCTTTTGCTAGCAGATACATGCTGGTCCAAATGATATTTTGTGTCGTAAATGTTGTGATTCTGTTTCAACACATCCAAGCACTCCTACTGTATCAACATGTGGCACATCACACACTGCACTGTAGCAACACTCACTGGACTGAGGAATGGGTCAACAAGGGCAACATCCAAACACCAGTTGTGTAGCAATACTCACTGTACCATACCAAAACATCAGCATTGTGTCAATGTGTGCACTGTATACAGCAATGTATCAACACAGGCAGTATCCCAACACCAGCATTATATTGTAATCGTAATTAATTTATTAGCCAAGTATGTTTTGCAACATACAAATAATTTGATTCTGCCAAGCACTCATGCCAAAAAAAGCAACAAGACACACAAATTCATAAAAATTAACATAAACATCCACCACAGCGGCTCCACCACATTCCCCACTGTGATGAAAGGCGATAAAGTCTTATCTTCTTTCCTCCTTTTCCCCCACAGTCAGAGTAGTTGAACCATCTGCAGTTGGGGCGATCGAAGCTCCCGCAGCCGGTAATCGAAGCTCCTGCGTTGGGGCGGTCGAAGCACCTGTGGCTTGGAGCTCCTGAAGTCGGTCCCTAACCAAGCTCCACGATGTTAAGACCACAGGCTCCCACGGTTGGAGCTCCCGAGGTCGATCCCCAGCAAGAGGCCGCCAACTCAGTGCGGACGGAAATACGATATGAAACAAAGTTGCATCGCCGTCGAGGAAAGTGATTTAAAAATGTTTCCCCCACCCACATAATACAACACTAAAGGTACACTAAAACATACATTTAACAACAGACTAAAAACAACAAAAAAGAAAAAGACGAGACAGACCGTTGGCAGAGGCAGCCATTGTTCGGCGCCACCTGCTATATTAACACTTACTGCATCCAACAATGTGTCAACCTTACTATATCCAAAAACCAGCACAGTATCATCACAGTTTGCATTTAAACAGCAGCGTCGAATAACATCAGTTTCGAATCAATATATGACTATCCAAACACCCACACAAAAGAAACATTAAAATGCATCAACATCAGTTTTATCGCAACACTAGCACAGCACTAATAATCATTGTGCCTCAATTTAGTAGCATTGGTTTAACAGTCTGCAGCTCATTCCATTACGAATCATCAACTCTGACATCAGAGATACTCTCTTTGATCTATACATTCCACTGCATCCACCACCTTTGTTCCAAATTCTGCCAACAATTCAACCTGATTTGTTACTCATCATCATGTCTCTTTCCACAGATATATCCTGTTCTGGTAAATTGGAAGTGGGTTTATAGCATTTTTGATTTTATTGCTATCTCAATTTATCACCATTGTTCCAACACAGATGGTATCCCAGTTCAACTGATTCTTGCAACCAAGTTTATGACTGAATTGGAACAAGTTGTAAACCAATTCACCATTACATTTCACACTTCAAAACACCACCAGCAATTCAACACAAGCTATACCCTGTTTCAGCACCAATCTTTCAATTAAGTTTAGATCGAAGATAGACACAAAAAGCTGGAGTAACTCAGCAGGCCAGGCTGCATCTCTGGAGAGAAGGAATGGGTGACGTTTGTGCCCCAGTTCATGCTCAATATTTGAACACCATCTGGACGTCAATTCATTCCCATTCTTTCAGCACATCCTGCACCTCAAAACATTATCATTCTTTTTAAAGCCAACCAGTGCTTTGATGCATTGCTGTTTCTATTCAAAAAGTCTATACTCCCAAATCATTGCCACACCATTGACCATAATTAGTTCACCTTGATTCATCATTACACTCTTAACATAACAGTCTTAATTCACAAGAATAATGTTGTAAATGTTGTAGCCTCACCATAGCTTTTTCAACACATTCTGTATCTCAATTAATCAAAACCTCCCGCAATGAAATCCATACTTTAATTAGTGTATGAGTCTTCCAGCAAACTCCAACTCAATTCACTGCCACTTTTCCAGTTTAGATCTTCACTATTCTTGCCATCTTGGCTGCATCCCAATTCATCATAGCTCATTCAACAAAAGCTGCAGCCTATAAAGTAGACACAAAGTACTGGGGTAACTCAGCGGGACAGGCAGCATCTCTGGAGAGAAGGAATGAGTGACATTTTGGACCGAGACCCTTCTAACGTCACCCATTCCTTATCTCCAGAGATGCTGCCTGTCCTGCTGAGTTATTCCAGCATTCTCTGTCTATCTTTGGTGTAAACCAGCATCTGCAGTTCCTTCCTATACAACCATACAGTGGTCACCAAAAAGCAATAATAGATCAACTTCCTCACATTATGATCCTTAAGTTTCATAATTATTGATTTTTAATGAGTGATTTAACATATATAAGTTCTTAAACTAAACCTAAAAAAATTTGTAATACTCACCTTTGTTACCAGGGTTCAGCGCTGATTGGAAAACAAATATAATCTGTTGAAAAAAATATTATAGCTGAATTATCAACTGAATTTCATCCATCTTCTTTGAACCGAGATCAGTTTAAAGGATGACACAGGTCTTATCTGGTGTGACATCACCAGAAAAGGGCCAGTCTCAGGTCACAAAGCAAGAAAACAGGGTTATTCAATGTCTTATTTCAAAGGTCAGAGCATGTGGCATCTGAGATATCTCAAGAAACAGGGCTGGAAACAAGCAAGTAAAGATTGCGTTGTTCTGTTTCGGGACATATGACAATAAAACACTCTTGACACTTTCTCAGCATCTCAAAGTCAACTTCAAATGCACAGTCAATTCATTTAATTGTGAAAAATAATTTGCTTCCATTGGAAATGCAAAGTTCTGTTACCATCAGAATGGGTTTGGAGCAATCAAATACATCCCAAGGGAATATGGGGGTTACCTTTGCAGCACTGTGCTATGGTGTCAGTGCAATGCTACATATGGGAGTCGTGCATTAAATGACTTTGATTTGCTTGCGAATGCAAAACTGGGCAGAAAATGTGAGATCTACTGCCCTAGGACCACTGGATGCTGCAATTTAAGAGGAGTTATGTCCACACCCCAAACTATCGGGGTTTTTTTTCAATGGGATCAGTAAGCAAATAATTGGTACTGTAAAAAGTTGTGGTTTAGATTTCAGACCTCCCCTTCCCGGATAGGGTGCTTTCATCAGTCTGGAATGTTAAGGTCCAACTGTTCAGATGTGGTGTTAAATTTCAGTGTAATTTTTCTCAGCTGGCTGCTCCTTACTTTATTCTGCCTAATGGCATGTGATACCATCTCACGACTTCCTGTCTCCAGTCCTTTGTATGCAAAAGGCTCAAATCCAAACTTGTTGCAGTAAAATCCCGCAGCCTGCAGTGGGAGATAAAGGAACATCACATGATTGACAACAGCTATTCACAGTCATCTCATTGCAATGTACTGCTAGACTTTATTTATGACCGCATATGTTGAATGACTCTCTGCTCTCGCCTGTGCTTGGAATGGTTGCACTACTGTCACCACCTACAGTTGGAAACTCTAACCGTATTCCTGATCATTATCTCATTCTGTAAGAGTTGCGTGATTGAATTTTAACTATTTTGATTGATTACCTTATCTAAAATCCACTCTTCTAATCTGTCCTTATCTGCTCATTGATTTATCCTTCTGAACCAGTGATAATATGTTAGTCCTTTGTGTTGTTCTTCAAAGGGGATAATATCCTTTTCACAACTCACAAATTCTGTGTGTATGTGTAAGTGTCAGTGTTTGTACGTGAGCATGCAAATGCACTAGTGTACACAGTATATGTTTTGTATGTGTTTTTTTGGCATGATGTTCGTGCGTGGTGTTTCATTTGTGCAGTGTTTGTATGTGTGTGGTATTTCTGGGTTATTTATGCATATGTGTGTGCTTATATAGTGTATGTGTGTGGTGTTTGTGCATTGTGTTTGTATGTATGCTGTACGTGTGGTGTTTGTACCTGTGGGAATTGCTTTGATACTTCTGATGTTTGCGTGTGAGTGGATATGTATGCTTGTGTGGCATTTGTGAGTGAACATATCTGTGTTTGAATGATCATGTGTATATATATGTGTGTTTGTGTGGTGTTTATATGGTGTGTGTGTATTTGCAGGAATGTTTACTGATCTTCACATTTCGTGAATTAGCACAAACCTATAAAATGAATAATAACTTAGAGCATTGATTGAGAAAACAAGATTGAAGAGTATTGAAGAGTAAGTGATGTTGGACATCGACTTTTTTAAACAAGTAAATATAAGAGAAGGGCATATTGCGCCGTGGCAATTTTCCTCATGGACTCCAGAAGCAATATTCTGTTCACATAAAGTTCGACACATCATGTAGTATTGATCAAGCATTGCAGACATGATACAAAAGCTTCCTGCCTCTGTGGAGAATGGAGGTCACAATAGGATGTTTCTTGAACAGTAGATTGGAGCGAGTGATGAATGGGCCAGAGTCACGGAAGGGTAGATGATTGCCGGAGGAAAGAAGGCCAGGCTGAAAGAGGGAGAGGACTACTGGGAAGGGAGCCGTGGGAAGTAAGAGAGAATTACAATGGGAAGAGAGACACTAATGGGAAGAGAAGTCAAGGAAGTGGAGTCAGCCAAAAGATGAGGTGATTTGCGGAGACAATCAGGATTGTGGGGCAAGATAATATATCTGCAGTGAGCAGGAGAGTGTTAGAAAATCATAACATTAAAAACTTAAAAAGGACTATGTAATAAAAAGTAACTGCAGACGCTGGTTTATACCAAAGAGAGACACAAAATGGTGGAGTAGCTCAGCGGGTCAAGTAGCATTTCTGGAGAAAATGGATAGGTGACTTTTCAGGTCGGGACCCTTCTTCAGGCTGATTGTACAGGAAAGGGGAGGTGAGGGGGGGGGGGGGGGGGGGGACTGTAAGCAAGAAAAGACCAGGACAAATCAGAGCTAGCAACAGATGAGCTCAGGCAGTGTGGTGCCTGGATAGGCCATTTGTTGGATCGGGAGGGTATGATTCCAAGAGGGACTTAAAAAGAAAATGGATAACTAAGATTCTCAGCAGTGACCCAGCCTCGGCCTGCAGGTTAAGGACTGCTACATTGTTTAAGGCAGCAACAATTGTAGACCATATACACAAAGCGTTTTGTTTGTAACTTCAAAATAAAACGTGTCATGTCCATTTAATGTCCTTCCGTGTGCCCAGCTGACTCTGAATACGCATGTCATGTACATTGAGTATCCAGAACAAAAATCCAGATTGCGTTTTGGATGACAGTCTTTCACATATATCTGATAGAATTTCTGACCTCTGCATTTTGTTAGGAATGGAATTTAAGCCTGTAACAGAAAGTCTTGTGGTTGTGGTGATGTCGGTATTGAAGACTTGTGAAATTGAAGCAGGTTTGCATTGGATGTTGCAATGCCAATGTTGTTTTCTGTCTGATATTTTGCACGATGTTCAAACTGTTCTCGATAAGTTTCTAGATAATATCAGTGCCCAGAGGGTGAATGAACCATCATAACGAAATTCTTTGATTAGCCAAGCTCAGGTCCCGGTTGAAGCGTGCATGGTAGGGGAGGAGAATCAAGTAGAGTTTCTCGGGGGGGTCTAGATCTTGTTGTAGAGTCAGCTTGCAATTAAAGTATCCAGTAACTGAAGAATGTTGGTGGCCCCTGAGATTATAATCCTATTGAAACCAATAACCTGCCTTCATTTCACTTAATGAATAATTGTTGCTTTGTCACTTTCTCTCCAATCCTTTTATATCTTTGCACTGCTCGTATTGTGGCTCATTACCATTCAGAATACTCTGTCAAATAAAGACAAATGTGCCAAGATAAAATCACAGCAAATGCTAAAATTGCTGGGTCTGTCAGCAACTGATAGAGAAAAGCTGCAGCTATGCTTTGGGTATTTTCTTCAAGACATCTAATGCACGATATATACCTGAGACTCGAATTGATCTATTGTCATTTGATGAAATATTGGATATGCATTTCCAACATCAGCACTAATCTTTTTATGTCTCTTTATAACCATAACCTTCCTCCCTTCCCTCCATAAATGGCCTATTACACCTTAACACGTTCAGATTTCCTTTATTTCTCTCATTGAAAACATATCTCCTTCAATTAAAGATTTGACATGTATTTGACAGCCACATTCTCTTATGCCTCTTGTAACATTATTTCCTAATTAATGTATTGCATAACACAAAAGTTGTTTTTTATCAATATCTAACCTATAAACTGAAAACAGCCGCAAAGCACCCATTGGAAGTTTAGAAGGTCAGATTGGACGTGCTAGCTAGAGGAGAAAAACACCAGTACAGACTTACGTCATGAGGTGAATGGCCTATTTCTATCAGAAAAAAATCACGACTCATAAAAAGCCAATCGGCCCTAACAGTCTGCGGTTCATAAACAGGTCCTGATCATATCTGTCCTCAGATTGCTTTACTTCCCCTTTGAATGAACCCGTGCTGTATGCTGTCTATTGTCTCAGTATCCATCATTGTTAGTTTATTTTAGTTTAGAGATACAGCGCGGAAACAGACCCTTCAGCCCACCGAGTCCATGCCGACCAGCGATCCCCGCACACTATCCTACACACACTAGGGGAAATTTTACCAGAGTCAATTAGCCCTCAAACCTGTATATTCTTGGTGTGTGGGAGGATACCAGTGCACCCAGAGAAAGCCCACGCAGGTCACGGGGAGAACGTACACTTCACTCAAAGTATACTTGACATTTATTAACCAAAAACACACCGTACCTGTTTACTGTCATTGAAATTCATCTGCCATTGGATTGGCTCTTTCAGCAACATATCACAATTTATTTACAACTTTCTATTGTTCTCAGGACAATTTCTAAGTTCCTGTTTTATGATCTAGAACTTTAATTGGCTCCAATATCTTCACTTTTAACCAAATCTGAACTTAACTCTCCCTAGTAAAGTGAAGCCAATTGTCATCAGCATTTTGAAACAAGATGGTCAATTTGTGATCAGGACCATAGAATACTGTGACCATTTAATGTACATACGGTAGTTCTGTGGAACTAGTTATGTATGGGTCTGACTGTCTGCAGTAATGTCTGTGTCGAGATGGAGTTGGGTCTGAATATACTTCTGTTCTGATTTAGTTGAGTCCGGAAAGGTTGAACGCAGACTTAGTTAGATCCACATGTGCTTCAGTCAGTTTCTCTCACCTGTTTGGCATTTCCTACCCAGAATGTGATGTGATGAAAGCTGACAAATCGACCCTTCTCTGGCTGCAACAGAATAATTTAAAGTTATTCCTCTTCCAGCAGATAAGGTTCAACAAAATAAAACGTCAATAATTTTGTTTAAACTACAAATGTCCTTTACCTTGTCTCCTTTATCAGTGTAGGAAGTCTGAAACAGATGGAAAAATATAGGTTTAGTGTGACCCTAACCACAACAGAGTGCATTCTTCTTCATTCAATTATTAGATTTTCAGAATATTGCTGTCACCTAACAGAGCATTTTTATGGACATAGCTAATCTTATAAAAGTATAACTAGTTTGCAATTTTACATTAACATATCACTGTACCCAGGTTATTGAGGAACCAAGAGAGGAGATTGCGGGTGCCTTGACGGGGAACTTTGTTTCTCACAGACGATGACCCAATGACCTGGAGAGTGGCCAATGTTACTCCTTTGTTTAAGAAAGGAAGTACAGAGAATCCAGGGACCATAGGTCGATGAGCCTCACATGATAGGAAAACTATTGGAGAGAATTCTTCCAGGTAGGATTTACTCCCATTTGAAAGAGAATGGGCCAGTTAGAGATAGCCAGCATGGCTTTGTACACAGCAGGCTGTGTCTCACTAACTAGATAGAACTTTTGATGAGGTGATGAAGATTGATGATGGTAGGCCAGTGGATGTTGTATACATGAATTTTATTAAGGCTCTTGATAATGACCGTCATGGTAGGCTGATCCAGAAGATTAAGATTTATGGGATTCATAATGACTTGATGATCTCACTATTGGCTGAAGACAGAAGGTTTTGATGGAAGCTAGATACTCTGGCTCGAGGTCTGTGACCTGGGACTCTGGACATAAAGGCAGGTGGGTTCATGAGTAGATTTGTTGATGACACCAAAATTGAAGGAGATGGAGACAGCAAGGAATGCTGTCAGAAGATACAGTGGGATACAGACCAGCTGCAAAAATGGGAGGAGAAATGGCAGATAAAGTTTAACCTGAATGTGAGGTACTGCACTTTGGGAGGTTGAATGTAAAGAGAGAGTATTCAGTTAATGGCAGTGATGTAGAAGAGGGATCTTGGAGTCCAAGTTCATAGCTCATTAAAGGTGGCAACACAAGTAAATAGGATGGTTAATGAGGCATATCGTGTGTTGTCTTCATTGCTAAGGTCATTCAATATCAGTCAGGAAGTTATGATGCAGCTCCATAGGACTTTGGTTAGGCCGCACTTGGAGTGTTGCGTGCAGTTCTGATCACCCCATTACGGGAAAGATGTGGAGGCTTTGGAGCGGGTCCAAATGCGTTTTACCAGAATGCTGCCTGGATTAGAGGGTTTCAGCTACAAGGTGAGGTTGTGCAAACTTGGATTGTTTTCCCTGGAAAGTCAGAGGTTGAGGGCAGTCTTGATAGAAGTAACGGTATGTAAAATTAGGACAGACATAGACATTTTTTCTCGGAGTGTTCTATATTCTGTTCTAATACACCCAAAAAGGTCAAATACACTAGAGTTAATTCAAACTATTTAAAAAGGAACTTACTCTCCTCCTCCATGTCCATTCTTTTCCAGTCAAATTAATAAACCAGCTAGATATCAGTGGGATGAATTCCTGGCATAATACTGAATATCCTGCAGATGTTTACACCTTTGTTTTACCTTGGTGACAATTGCCTATTGGAGTCCGTACTTCTATCCTGCCTGATCCATGTTACAACTGAATTATACATCTGCAAACATATCTGTTGCCCTTATACCTACCTGTTGATTGCACTACACAAGTTGCTTATTTGATCATCTCCAGGAAGATTTCTCAACATACTCCAGATGAGAAAGGCTGCAATTATGGATTATAAATGAACAGGATATTATGGGTGATTTTTATTGTACATGCTTGCCTGCTGAGGAGAGTTTTAAAAGGTCATTTCAGGCCATTGACCTGAAACGTTAACACTGTTTCTCTTCCAACAAACGCCTCCTCACGTGCCGAATGTTTCCCGCATTTTCTGCTTTAATTCAGATTTTCAATATCTGCAGTTTTTTTTAATTTTCATTGAAAGTCACTTCTGTTTCTCTTCCAGAGATGCCAATCTCAAAGATGTTCTCCTCCACCTTTGAGTGTGATTTTCCATCTGTGTCCAAATAACAAATTGCTGGAGGAACTCAGTGAGTCAGGTAGCATCTCTGCAGGACATGGAGAAACAGGCTGAGGAAGGGTCCTAACCCAAAAGGTCGCCTATCCACATCTTTCAGTTCTGCTGCGTGACATGTTGAATTCCTCCAGCAATTTTTGTTTAGCTCAAGATTCTAACATTTGCAGTTCCTCGTTTCTCCATCTGTATCATTTTCCTTGTTCACTCACTGATTTCTATTTCCCTTCTAGTCTCAATAAGATGTTGATGTTCCTTTGTTTATGCCTCCAATGCTCTAACTGTCCTCATTTCAGAGCTTTTGGTAATTTTCTCTATCTACCTCCATTAACCCATCATCTGGATGACCTTTCAAAATCCTATGGGACTCTGAGACCAAGGGGGATGAGGCTGGGGCTGAGGCACATTGGGGAAACCCACTCTGTCACAATTACTTTGTCTTTGCAAGAATCTAGTGTGTAGGATAGAATTAGTGCATGGGTGATCGCTGGCCTTGCATGGACTCAGTGTTTCCACTCTATGTCTTTAAACTAAACTGAGCTAAAATGGTTCAAACCACCATTTGCTCCATCCACCTTGTGTCATTCCGTGAAACAACGAGTTTTTAATTAAACAATCTCTGAGACCCTTTCTTGAAATAACTGCTTCCATGGAATAGATTGAATATTGCAACATTCTACGACCATTTCATAAAACATAGAACTGTACAGCATGCTAACAGGCCCTTCAGCCCACCATGCCTTTTTTGACCATGATGCCAATTTAAACCGCACATCTACCTGCATATGACCTCTATCCCTGCATTCCTGCCAACTCCCCAGCTTGTCACTCTCCAGATATGTCACTCACCGTGTAAAATACTTCCTTCTTAAATCTCCTTAAATCCCTATCCCACTTACCTAAAAGCTCAACCCTCTCAAAAAAGACTGACTATTTATCATATCTATGCATCTCAAAATGGTATATACATATCAGGTCACCCCTCAGCCTCCTATGCTCCAGTGAAAATAATCCAAGTTTTTTCAACTGCTCAGTATAGCTAATGCTCTCTAAACCAGGTAGCAACCTAGTGTACCTGTTCTGCACCCTCTTCAAAGCTTCCATACATTTCCTGTAATGTGGTGACTAGAAATGCACACAATACTCCACATGTGACCTAACCAACATTATATAAATCTACAACAAGAGTTCCCAACTATTTTATTCAACCACCCGTTCAATGAAGACAATGTGCTGTACCTATTCTTTACCACCCTACATTATATACTTGTATTGCCACTTTTATGAAGCTGTGGGCTTGCACTGCAAGATCCATCTGTGCGTAAATGATCCTATGGGTCCTCTATTTTCTGTATATATTCCACTTATATTTGACTTCCCAAAGTCCACCATCTAGCACTTGTCTGGATTAAACTATGTCTTCCGTTTCTCTGCCCATCTTTCCAACTGGTCTATATCCTGCTGCATCTTTTGCCAATTTTACGCACTATCCACATCTCTGCAATTTTTTGTGTTATCTGCCAACTTATTAATCAGCCCAAATCATTTATATATATCACAGACATCAGAGGCCGCAGATCTGATCCCTACTGAATACCTCTGGTCACAGACCTCCAGATAGAATAACATCACTCCACTAAATTCCTCCACCACTACCACCATCGATGGCAAATTCTAAATTCTATGGCTATTTGCCCCGATGTAATGCAACATGATGTGAGATTGTTTCAGTACAATTCTGGCATACACAGCTACCATAATGGTCTGCGAAAAGAAATATTTGCAATGCTTTTTATCACAGTTGGCTGTACTCACCATGATGAAACGGTGTTAAGTTCCACTTCAGGAAATTTTCAGAAGCCAAATATCCACCTGGCTCAGTCTTATAAATACTCACATTTGGGTGGATAACAGCACTGCACCTTACTGGTTGCTGCAAATCCACCCTTTGCTCCTCCCCATATTTCCAAATAGAATTCAGTTACATTTTGAGGCTATCTTATGCTCAGTTAATAGGCACAGTTCTTGGAGTTTGTACCATTGTATGTTAATCAGTAATAAGAAAATGACAGAACAGTGCATCATAATCTGAAAAATAAGTATTTTTCTCATCTTATGCAGTGCACTGTACGGGAGGGTATAGTCACAGATTTCTACTAACATTCCTATTACATTCCTTTCTATTCACCTACCTTCAGTATGAACAGGGGTTCTGGTCTGTTTTCCTTTCCTTACACAATTCCCCTTTTCCCAACAGGACTAAATGCAATAAATTGGGAACATGACATAGCATTTGTACACCTGTTAGTCGTGAGAAAGCAATATTCTGTACAATTATGTTAAATCTTTCATGCATCATTCACAGCCATGCAAAAATGTTCGATTTCATTGAATATACAAATAAAAGTAAATCTAGCCCAGTTTGAAGCCAAAACTGGAATATCTAAATTCAAATTCAAAGTGCTGTTGCTCTTCATATCATTTTTATTCCACAACATTTCCACAATGTGTTTGCTGACAGCCACATAATAAAGATAGAAGAAAGAACCTGCATTTTAAATATCTTAACAGCTTCCAAAGTGCTTTGCAGCCAACTTTGAAAGTGCAGTCACGATTGCTGTGCAGAAAATTATAGCCATTCTCAATATAGTAAAGAACCCAACACAGCAACTAAATGCTGACCAGTTAATCTCTTGAATTGTTATTTGCTGAGGGATAATGTTATCCATGGCAGAAGAACTCAGCTGCTCATTTTAAAGTGCTTTTGGATTCTCAATACCTTTTCAAAAGCAGCATCTCATTACTGAAATACACCATCAATTTATTTACCAGCCCAAATTACATACTAGAGTGGTGCTTGACACCATAACTGTCTTATAGGTAAAAGAGTTACCACTGAATCGTGTGTGGGAAGGAACAGCAGATGCTGGTTTAAACCGAGGATAGACACAAAAAGCTGGAGTAGCTCAGCGGGTCAGACAGCATCTGTGGAGAAAAGGAAGAGGTGACGTTTCTGGGTCAAGATCCTTCATCAGACTGAACTTCAGGTTTTTGTGTCTTCTCCAGGTTTTTGTGTCTTCTCCAGGTTTTTGTGTCTATCTACCACTGAATCATGTCTGATGTCTGGTGATAACTCCAGTGAAAAATGTTACATAAAATGGAATTAGATTATTGTAATATGAAGGAGTGGAGATGAGAGTGGATGCACAGTAAATGTGTGGAAAATCAAATTCATTTAAGGAAAATGTTTGCCGTTGTGAAAATTTCAGGAGCTCTGCTGTGTTAAATGAAGTCAATAGAGCATGTATTATACAGTTTTGAAAATATTGTTCCCACCTAACTTGCTAAGGAAATATGGGACTTGGCAATGGGAGATGAGTGTATGAAGAAGGAACTGGGATGGGTGGGAGATGGTGAGAGAAATATGTGCACACCAGGATGAGGTGCTATTCCTCCAGGTTGCATGTGGCCTCTCTTGGACAGTAGAGGCCCAGGACAGAAGAGTCAGTATGGGAATGTAAAGGGGAGTTAAATGATCAGCAGCCAGGAGCTTCAGCAGGCCTCGGCAGATGGAGTGCATGTTCAGCAAAATGGTCACCAAGTCTACGCTAGGTCATGCTGATGTAAAGGAAGTCACATCAGGAGCAACAAATGCAGTAGACAAAATTCAAAGAGGTACATCTAAACCTCTGTCTCACCTGGAAAGATTGCTAAGGTCCCTGGAAGGAAAAGAGAGAGAGGGGTGTAGGGAGAGCTGTTACATCACAGCAGTTGCAGGGGAAAGTACTTAGGGAGGCAGCACGATAGGTGGGAAGATGCAAACAAACCAAGGAGTTGCAGATGGAATGGTCTCTAAGAAATGTGAAAAGCGGTGAGGATGAGAGATGTGACTGATACTGGGATCACATTAAAGGTGGCAGAAATGTCAGAGAATGATGTGTTGCACGTGGAAGTTGCTGGGGTAAAAGGTGAGAATCAGGGCAAATCCTAGTTCCAGCTGGGGCAAGGAGAAGGTGACATCAGACCAGTGGGACACTGAGGAGACACAAGAGCAGAGCAGACACCACATTTACTGAAGAAAGGACAGCTAGGATGTCTTAGAATTAAAAACTTCATCTTGGGAGCAGGAGTGGTGGAGATGGAGCAATTGAGAGTAAAGGAGTAATTGAGAATAAGTCCTTGCATAAGGCAAAAGTGGGAGGAGGTTTTGTCGGTAGATATGGGAGTCAGTGGGTCTGCAGTAGATGTCAGTCGATAGTTTATCCTGTGTGATGGAGACAGGGAGATCTTGAAAGGTGAGAGAGGTGTTGGAGATAGTTCAGGTGAATTTGTTGGTAGGGTGGTTAGGGATAAAGTTGATGAAATAAAATATAATAAGTGCAGGAGGCAGCCCAATGGTAGTTGTTCATATAGTGGAGAAAGAGTTGGTGCCAGTGTATGTTTGGAACGAGGGTTCAACGTAACCAATAAAAATACAGGCATTGCCGGGACCATTGCAAGTGCCCTTGACCTTGGATGTAGAAAGTGAAAGAAGTCAATAGGTAAATTGTTAAAGGTGAGGACAAGTTCCGACAGGTGGAGGAGAATGGTAGTTCAGGGAAACTGATGGGGTTTTAAGGAAGAATGGGAGGGCCATGAGGCCTTCCTGACGGGAAATTGAAGTATAACAGACTGGTTGCTCATGCTAAAGATGAGCCGAAGGGGGCCTAAGTATTGAAAGTTATTGAAGTGGTGGTGTCTTAGATGTAGGTCGGAAGGGTCTTTACAAGCTAGTTTCACTAAACTAGCTAATTTAGATCAAATAATATGTTACAAGGGTCCCAAGGAAAGAGTGACTATATATAATGAAATTTCACATTTCAATTTAAAGAAATATGCTTCATTATGAAACCAAGGTTTTCAGTCCAAACTGCCATGAGTGAGAACTAGGTTGCTAGGGATAGATTGGAAAACGCCATTATATGTTCTGGCAGTAATCCGGTAAAGACTACCAAGGCAAGGCAAGGCAACTTTATTTATATAGCACATTTCATACACGAGGCAGACTCAAAGTGCTTCACATAAAAACATGTCATACAATAAATGAAATAATAAAATGAAATAAAATAGAAGAACTAAAAGAAAAGAAAAGCAAAATTAAAAATGCATTATAAAAAGTGCAAAAGTTAAAAGTGCAATGTAGTTAAGATTTAGCTGAAAGCTAAAGTAAACATAAAAGTTTTCAGTCTTGTTTTAAAAGTGGTCAAAGTTGAGGCAAGTCTTAAATCTTCAGGAAGTTTATTCCAGCTATTTGTTGCATAGTAACTAAATCCTGCTTTCCCATGTTTTGTATTTACTCTGGGAATCACTAGCAGATTGGTTTCAGAAGATCTTAGCGGTCTAGAAGGCTTATATAGTGGAAGCATGTCAGTGATATACTTTGGCCCTAAACCATGTAGTGATTTATAGGTGAGCAGCAGGATTTTAAAATCAATTCTCTGACATACAGGGAGCCAATGTAAGGATTTAAGAATTGGTGTAATATGCTCAAATTTTTTGGTCTTTGTTAGAACTCTAGCAACAGCGTTCTGAACAAGCTGTAGCTGCCTGACAGTTTTTTTTGGAAGACCTGCAAGGAGACCGTTGCAATAATCTAGCCTACTATTAATAAAGGCATGTACAAGTTTTTCTAAATCTTGAGCTGACATGAGTCCTCTTAATCTTGCTATGTTTTTGAGGTGATAGTAGGCCGATTTTGTGCAAATACCAATTAAAGTATTAAATATGATTTGCAATAAAAATACATTTCTACAAGCCTAAATACACAACTTGGTGAACACGGAATGCGGTAAACTAGATTGGAGGAAATGCACATTCATTGCTGATTCACTTGGAGGATCACAGTAAAATTCCAAAAATCCTGCACGCTCCAATTCATGGAGGTTCTGGACTGGCAAATTTCCAGACTATTGAATGTTATTCAATGTTGCCATGCTAACACAATTTAATATATATGTTTGAGATGGTGCATTGTATTATAATTACCCATTAAAGTTTAAAAGGATCGCAAGAAGCGAGATCCAACTCAGTTAGAAGAACCTGGAAATGGGGCCCCTGTGAGTAGCAACCAGAACATTGAGAGCATGGGAAACAAGGCAAATAAGAGCGGGGGTCCAATGATTCGGAAAGTAATGCAGGAACCTAGAATGTAGTTTCCATCAAGTCTTATGAGCCACTTGCCCTTCTTGACCTCTCTGTCAAGTCTTTGTCAAGTCTCTCTTATGCTAATGTTGTGAAATCTGTTCAGTTGTATTTCTCGAGGCTTCATTTTCTGACCTGCTCCAAAAGAATGGAAGCAAAACTCGTGATATTGCAGTGGAGGTACCTCCATTGGCCTGCCATGGTCGCATATGCTGGAGGCAAAGCCAATCCCACACTGCCCTTTCTGCCACCAATGCCGCTGATCAAAATGTTCAAGGCGATCGAAGAATCATGCATTTATGTCCTGACCCGAAACGTCACCAATCCATGTTCTCCAGAGGTGCTGCCTGACCTGCTGAGTTACTCCAGCACTTTATACGTTTACATCATTTTGTTCAATGTATAAAAATAAAGCACACTTGTCCTAAAAGGTCCAATAGGTGTCAGTGCTCGACAAGAATTGGACATGTACCGTACCCCCCTGTCTGGGTATAGTTAATGAACATCAGATCTACAAACTCGGTGTCCCGTCCTGAAATGTTACCTATCAATGCTCTCCAGAGATGCTGCCTGACTACAGTAATTTGAGTTTTGAATAAAAAACTCATTGCTTACTCAATGAGATCTCACTATTTTGTCGAAAACATAGAAGATGCAAAATGATTTTTTGTTTAAAATGTTGTGGCGAAGTATGCATGGACATAATTCCAACTCTAAGTGTGCAAAACCAAACTGCTTGGGAACTTGCCGGGGCAAGCAGTCTCTGTGGAGGTACGGGACATTTGATGTCATAGTCGTGTTGCATCCACAGGAGATGCAATACCTGTCCTTATACCTTCTCGTTCGACTCCATCCAGGGACCCCGACAGTCCTTTCAGGTTAGACAGAGTCATAGAGTGATACAGTGTGGAAGTAGGCCCTTCGGCCCAACTTGCCCACACCGGCCAACATGTCCCAGCTACACTAGTCCCAAATGCCTGCGTTTGGTCCATATCCCTCCAAAACTTGGCCTATCCATGTACCTGTCCAAATGTTTCTTAAACATTGCAATAGCACCTGCCTCATCTACCGTGCCTCCCCTGTCAGCTTGTACCATACCCCTCAGATTCCGATTAAATCGTTTCCCCTTCACCTTAAACCTATGTCCGCTGATCCTCGATTCCTCAACTCTGGGCTAGAGACTTTGTGCATCTACCCGATCTATTCCTCTCGTGATTTTATACACCTCTATAAGATCACCCCTCATCTTGAGATCTAACTATTCCTTTGGTTTATGTTTCATTCGCAAGAAGAAGAAGGAGCAGACTCCTTATCCTCCTGCGCTACAAGGAATAGAAACCCAGCCTACACAACTTCCTATAGCTCAGACCCTCTAGTCCTGGCAACATCCTCGTAAATCTTCTCTGAACCTTTTCAAGCTTGACAATATCTTTCCTATAACATTGTGCCCAGAACTGAACACAATACTCTAAATGTGGTAGACACAAAATGTTGGAGTAACTCAACGGGATAGGCAGCATCTCTGGAGAGAAGGAATGGGTGGTTTCGGGTCAAGCACCTTCTTCTGTCTTGACTCAAAACGTCACCCATTCCTTCTCTCCAGAGATGCTGTCTGTCCCGCTGAGTTACTCCAGCATTTTGTGTCTACCTTCGATTTAAACCAGCATCCGCAGTTCTTTCCTACACTCTAAATGCAGTCGTACCAACATCTTATACAACTGCAACATGACCTCCCAACTTCTATACTCAATACTCTGACTGATGAAGGCCAATGTGCCAAACGCCTTTTTGAACACCTTATCTACCTGCAACTCATAGAAACATAGAAACATAGAAATTAGGTGCAGGAGTAGGCCATTCAATATGATCATGGCTAATCATCCAACTCAGTATCCTGTACCTGCCTTCTCTCCATACCCTCTGATCCCCTTAGCCACAAGGGCCACATCTAACTCCCTCTTAAATATAGCCAATGAACTGGCCTCGACTACCCTCTGTGGCAGAGAGTTCCAGAGATTCACCACTCTCTGTGTGAAAAAAGTTCTTCTCATCTCGGTTTTAAAGGATTTCCCCCTTATCCTTAAGCTGTGACCCCTTGTCCTGGACTTCCCCAACATCGGGAGCAATCTTCCTGCATCTAGCCTGTCCAACCCCTTAAGAATTTTGTAAGTTTCTATAAGATCCCCTCTCAATCTCCTAAATTCTAGAGAGTATAAACCAAGTCTATCCAGTCTTTCTTCATAAGACAGTCCTGACATCCCAGGAATCAGTCTGGTGAACCTTCTCTGCACTCCCTCTATGGCAATAATGTCCTTCCTCAGATTTGGAGACCAAAACTGTACGCAATACTCCAGGTGTGGTCTCACCAAGACCTTGTACAACTGCAGTAGAACCTCCCTGCTCCTATACTCAAATCCTTTTGCTATGAAAGCTAACATACCATTCGCTTTCTTCACTGCCTGCTGCACCTGCATGCCTACTTTCAATGACTGGTGTACCATGACACCCAGGTCTCGCTGCATCTCCTCTTTTCCTAGTCGGCCACCATTTAGATAATAGTCTGCTTTCCTGTTTTTGCCACCAAAATGGATAACCTCACATTTATCCACATTATACTGCATCAGCCAAACATTTGCCCACTCACCCAGCCTATCCAAGTCACCTTGCAGTCTCCTAGCATCCTCCTCACATCTAACACTGCCCCCCAGCTTAGTGTCATCCGCAAACATGGAGATATTGCCTTCAATTCCCTCATCCAGATCATTAATATATATTGTAAATAGCTGGGGTCCCAGCACTGAGCCTTGCGGTACCCCACTAGCCACTGCCTGTCATTGTGAAAAGGACCCGTTTACTCCTACTCTTTGCTTCCTGTTTGCCAGCCAGTTCTCTATCCACATCAATACTGAACCCCCAATGCCGTGTGCTTTAAGTTTGTATACTAATCTCTTATGTGGGACCTTGTCGAAAGCTTTCTGGAAGTCCAGATACACCACATCCACTGGTTCTCCCCTATCCAAGCTACTAGTTACATCCTCGAAGAATTCTATAAGATTCGTCAGACATGATTTACCTTTTGTAAATCCATGCTGACTTTGTCCAATGATTTCACCACTTTCCAAATGTGCTGCTATCCCATCTTTAATAACTGACTCTAGCAGTTTCCCCACTACCGATGTTAGACTAACTGGTCTGTAATTCCCCGTTTTCTCTCTCCCTCCCTTCTTTAAAATGGGGTTACGTTTGCTACCCGCCAATTCTCAGGAACTACTCCAGAATCTAAAGAGTTTTGAAAGATTATTACTAATGCATCCACTATTTCTGGAGCTACTTCCTTAAGTACTCTGGGATGCAGCCTATCTGGACCTGGGGATTTATCGGCCTTTAATCCATTCAATTTACCCAACACCACTTCCCGGCTAACCTGGATTTCACTCAATTCCTCCAACTCCTTTGACCCGCGGTCCCCTGCTATTTCCGGCAGATTATTTATGTCTTCCTTAGTGAAGACGGAACCAAAGTAGTTATTCAATTGGTCCGCCATATCCTTGTTCCCCATGATCAACTCACCTGTTTCTGACTGCAAGGGACCTACATTTGTTTTAACTAATCTCTTTCTTTTCACATATCTATAAAAACTTTTGCAGTCAGTTTTTATGTTCCCTGCCAGTTTTCTTTCATAATCTATTTTTCCTTTCCTAATTAAGCCCTTTGTCCTCCTCTGCTGGTCTATGAATTTCTGAATTTCTGAATTTCTCCCAGTATGCTGTTTTTACTGGCTAATTTGTACGCATCATCCTTCACTTTGATACTATCCCTGATTTCCCTTGTTATCCACGGATGCACTACCTTCCCTGATTTATTCTTTTGCCAAACTGGGATGAACAATTTTTGTAGTTCATCCATGCAGTCTTTAAATGTCTTCCATTGCATATCCACCGTCAACCCTTTTAGAATTAATTGCCAGTCAATCTTGGCCAATTCACGTCTCATACCCTCAAAGTTACCTTTCTTTAAGTTCAGAACCATTGTTTCTGAATTAACAATGTCACTCTCCACCCTAATGAAGAACTCAACCATATTATGGTCACTCTTGCCCAAGGGGGCACGTACAACAAGACTGCTAACTAACCCTTCCTCATTACTCAATACCCAGTCTAAAATAGCCTGCTCTCTCGTTGGTTCCTCTACATGTTGATTTAGATAACTATCCCGCATACATTCCAAGAAATCCTCTTCCTCAGCACCCCTGCCAATTTGATTCACCCAATCTATATGTAGATTGAAGTCACCCATTATAACTGTTTTGCCTTTGTCGCACGCATTTCTAATTTCCTGTTTGATACCATCTCCAACTTCACTACTACTGTTAGGTGGCCTGTACACAACACCCACCAGCGTTTTCTGCCCCTTAGTGTTTCGCAGCTCTACCCATACCGATTCCACATCCTCCAAACTAATGTCCTTCCTTTCCATTGCGTTAATCTCCTCTCTAATCAGCAACGCTACCCCACCTCCTTTTCCTTTCTCTCTATCCTTCCTGAATATTGAATATCCCTGGATGTTCAGCTCCCAGCCTTGGTCACCCTGGAGCCATGTCTCCGTGATCCCAACTATATCATAGTCATTAATAGCTATCTGCACATTCAACTCATCCACCTTATTACGAATGCTCCTTGCATTGAGACACAAAGCCTTCAGGCTTGTTTTTACAACACTCTTACCCCTTATACAATTATGTTGAAAAGTGGCCCTTTCTGATTTTTGCTCTGTTTTTGTCTGCCTGCCACTTTTATTTTTCACCTTGCTACCTATTGCTTCTACCCTCATTTTACACCCCTCTGTCTCTACGCTCACACATTTAAGAAACCCTTTCCCTTTAACTCCATCCTCCACTATCCCATTCGACACCCCACCCCCCTTATTCAGTTTAAAACCACCCGTGTAGCAGTGGCAAACCTGCCTGCCAGAATGCTGGTCCCACACCTGTTAAGATGCAATCCGTCCCTTTTGTACAGTTCCCCCTTACCCCAAAACAGATCCCAGTGATCTAAAAAATCTAAATCCCTGCCCTGTGCACCAGTTCCTCAGCCACACGTTCAGGTCCCGTATCTCCCTGTTCCTGCTCTCGCCAGCACGAGGAACTGGAAGCAAACCGGAGATAACAACCCTGGAGGTCCTGCTTTTCAGCATTTTTCCGAGCTCTCTAAAATCACGCTGCAGAATATTCATCCCCTTCTTTCCGACATCGTTTGTGCTGACATGCACTACCACTTCCGGATGTTCACCTTCGCCCTTGAGGATTTTCTGCACTCTGTCCGTGACATCCTGGATCCTGGCACCAGGAAGGCATACACCATCCTCGCATCCTGTCTGTTGCCGCAGAAACCCCTGTCCGTACCTCTCACAATGCAGTCTCCCACTACAATGGCGTTGCCTGCCTTAGGCCTTTTTGGTTTTGGCTCAACAGCCCTATTCGCATCACAAGCCAGTCCGTCGCCCAGTGTAAACACCTCTTCTGTCCCGACAGCTTCTAAGTGGGTGAACCTGTTCACAAGAGGTACAACACCCGGGGACGTTGGCATTCCATGCTTCCCTCCCGTTCTCACTGTCTCCCACCTTCTCTCTTCCAGTACCTTAGGTGTAACAATCGTACTGTAGGACTTGTCGAGGAACGACTCCGTTTCTCGGACGAACCGGAGGTCATCCACTTGCTTCTCCAGTTCCCCAACACGGCCCTTCAGGAGCTCTACCTGGATGCACTTCTCGCATTTGTAGCAGCCAGAGGCACTAGCAGTGTCCTTGACCTCCCACATACTGCAAGCATCGCACTGAATCAGCTTGCCTGACATTGCCTTCTTTCGTCTCTTCTCCGAAGACTCTCGAGCCAAAGACTCACACTTTTCTCACAGGGCACTTCGCTCACTCACTGCCGCTCGCTAAGAGCAGTCTTGCTTAAATTGACTGATAAATTGCCTGATTTACCAATTTACAAACCAAATTCCTCAGTTTTCAACTGTTTTCCCAGCACGGACTCACTTCTCTCCTCCCACTTGGGCTAGAGCCAATCAGTCATATCTCTTGCTAAACTCCTGCTGCTGTTGCTCCCAAAGCTACAGCAGTTCTGAGTCAAGTCTGCCTGTCCTTGGCCTCTACTTTAACTGTTTTCACTTCTCTCCTCCCACTTGGGCTAGAGCCAATCAGTCGTATCTCTTGCTAAGCTCCTGCTGCTGTTGCTCCCAAACTACAGCAGTTCTGAGTCAAGTCTGCCTGTCCTTGGCCTCTACTTTAACTGTTTTCACTTCTCTCCTCCCACTTGGGCTAGAGCCAATCAGTCGTATCTCTTGCTAAACGCCTGCTGCTGTTACTCCCAAAACTACAGCAGTTCTGAGTCAAGTCTGCCTGTCCTTGGCCACTACTTTAACTGTTTTCACTTCTCTCCTCCCACTTGGGCTAGAGCCAATCAGTCGTATCTCTTGCTAAACTCCTGCTGCTGTTGCTCCCAAATCTACAACAGTTCTGAGTCAAGTCTGCCTGTCCTTGGCCTCTACTTTAACGACCTTCAAGGAGCCATGCACCTGCACTCCTAGATCCCTCTGCTCCACATCACTCTTCAGAGGCCTGCCTTTCACTGTGTAGATTCTGCCCTTGTTAGAAGTCCCAAAATGCAACATCTCACATTTCTCAGCATTAAATTCCATCAACCATTCCTCAGCCCACCTGGCCAATCGATCAAGATCCTGCAGCAAATTTTTACAACCATCTTCACTTTCTGCAAAACCACCTACTTTTGTATCATCAGCAAACTTGCTAATCTTGCTCTGTATGTTCTCATCCAAATAATTAATGTAGATGACAAACAGTAATAGGGCCAGCATCGGACCCTCTACTAAGATCTGGCCCCTACTTCATTCGCCTCCACAGTTGCGACTTGGCCCGCTACATTCCTTCAGCCGGTACACAAAATTGCTGGAGAAACTCAGCAGGTGCAGCAGCATCTATGGAGCGAAGGAAATAGGCGACGTTTCGGGCCGAAACCCTTCTTCAGACTGATGGGGGGTGGGGGGGGGGGGGGGGGGGAGAAGGTAGTAAAAGGGGAGTAGTCGTAGTACCCCGAGGGCGGGCGGATGGGAGGGTGGGAGGAGACAGCTAGAGGGTTGAGGAAGGGGAGGAGACAGCAAGGACTAGCAAAATTGGGAGAATTCAATGTTAATGCCATCCGGACGCAAGGTCCCCAGACGGAATATGAGGTGCTGTTCCTCCAATTTCCGCTGTTGCTCACTCTGGCAATGGAGGAGACCCAGGACAGAGAGGTCGGATTGGGAATGGGAGGGGAAATGCAACACCTGTCCCTTCACCTCCCCCCTCAACTCCATTCAAGGACCCAAGCAGTCGTTCCAGGTGCGACAAAGGTTCACCTGTATCTCCTCCAACCTCATCTACTGCATCCGCTGCTCTAGATGTCAGCTGATTTACATCGGGGAGACTAAGCGTAGGTTGGGCGATCGTTTCGCCGAACACCTCCGCTCAGTCCGCAAAAACCTACCTGAACTCCCAGTGGCTCAGCACTTCAACTCCCCCTCCCATTCCCAATCCGACCTCTCTGTCCTGGGTCTCCTCCATTGCCAGAGAGAGCAACAGTGGAAATTGGAGGAACAGCACCTCATATTCCGCCTGGGGACCTTGCGTCCGGAAGGCATTAACATTGAATTCTCCCAATTTTGCTAGCCCTTGCTGTCTCCTCCCCTTCCTTAACCCTCCAGCTGTCTCCTCCCACCCTCCCACCCTCGGGCTCCTCCCCCTCCTCCCCTTTTCCTTCTTTCTCCCACCCCCCATCAGTCTGAAGAAGGGTTTCGGCCCGAAACGTCGCCTATTTCCTTCGCTCCATAGATGCTGCTGCACCCGCTGAGTTTCCCCAGCAATTTTGTGTACCTTCGATATTCCAGTATCTGCAGTTCCCTTTTGAACACATTCCTTCAGCCGTTCGTTTATTGTTTTATGCTCAAAATTCCAGCATCTGCAGTCTCTTATGTATCCACAAGTGAGTAACTAACTTTGTAGTGTACGGAACAACCCGAGAACTCCCCCCCCCCTTGCAATCAGTCTGAAGGAGTCCCGATCCGAAACGTCACCTATCAATTTTCTTCTTCAAGCATGCTTTTTAAAAACGTATTTAAAAAAAAAAATCTTTATTCAGAATAAAATATATAAAACATAATGCAACACAAGAGCAAAGACTTTTTCCAAAATAAAACTTTATTCAGAGGGAATTTAAAAAAAAAAAAATATATATATATATATATATATGCAAAGCGTAATACAAGAGCAGTGCAAATACTTCTCTGCGGATCCTGTGGTCTCCAGGCATGCTGTCTGACTCATCTTTGGTCTGACCCGCTGAGTTACTCCAGCACGTTAAGTGTCGCTCAGCTGAGAACTGCCTCGCACTTTGAGGGCAGCGATGTATGACTCATCGGCACCAGCAGGTGGCGGCCTCGCCACATTTGATTGGCTGCACCTTGCCGCGCTGTTTATTCCGATTGGATGGCAACCGCGCAGCATGATCTCGATTGGTCACAAAGATGGCCAATCACAAATCAGCTGGTAGCCGTTGCACCTCCCGATTGGTGAGAATGGAGCGGCAGCCGTTCCACTGACCAATTGGAGGTCGGCGTTCTGATTTGTGGCTCTTGATTGGCCTAGCGGGAGGCGCGACGGTCTTGATGGTGATTGGCGGGAGGCGGCGCCGGGGCTGATTGGTGCGTTGGCGCCCATCGCCATGTTGTGTCGCTGCGAGGAACGAAGCGGGGCCTTGGGGGGAAGGTGGAAACTGTGAGTAACACAAACAGGGCGATGCAATGTAATGCAATACACTGACGGCGGGGAGATCCACCGAGGCTCGGGCGGAAACGAAAAATAATGTGGGAGGTGGGGAGGAGAAAGTAAACAGCGCAAGAGGGGAGGCGGAGAAGGAGAATAAACGGGGACGTGGGTAGGAAGGAACTGCAGGTGCTGGTTTACACCGAAGATAGACACAAAATGCTGGAGTAACTCAACGGGACAGGCAGCATCTCTGGAGAGAAGGTATGGGTGACGTTTCGGGTCGAGACGGCACCATCCCTTCTCTCCAGAGATGCTGCCTGCCCCGCTGTTACTCTGGCATGTTGTGTCTATTTTGGGTATGAATGTGGGTGGGCGGGAAGACGGCAGGGAAAGGAGAGGAATGAGTAATTAAAGTAGTTGGAGTTAAATAGGGGCAAACGTTGGAGAGAGTAGCTAATAGTGAGGTCTGCACAGAACTAAATTATCTGTCTCGGCCCGAGACGTCACCCATTCCTTCTCTCCAGAGATGTTGCCTGTCCCGCTGAGTTACTCCAGCATTTTGTGTCTAACTTCGGTGCAAACCAGTATCTGCAGTTTCTTCCTACACACTTCGTATGCACTAGATAGAATGGACGAGAATGAGTTGGGGGCGTGAGAGGAAAGAGCAAATAGTGGATTGGAAGTGGGAAAGTAAAATGGGAGAGCAAGTAGTGAAGGGTAAATATAGAAACAAGGAGCTACATATGTTGGTTTACAAATTCTCCAGCACGTTGTGCCTTTTAACTCAGCGGGTCAGGCAGCATCTCTGCAGAACATGAATAGGTGACATTTCGAGTCGGGACCATTCTTCAGACTCGGGGATAGCCCCGAAACGTCACCTACCCATGATCTCCAGAGATGCTGACTGTCTGACCTGCTGAGTTACTCCAGCACTTTATCATTTTTGTGGAGGGTAAATAGTTGGCAGAGGCAGGCTGAGAATGGGTGGGAGGGGGGGGAGAAGAAGAATGTAGACTTTGATGGCATAGTGGATGAGTCTCTGGATTGATACCAAGAGGCTTGGTCTAATGATCAGGTAACACGTTCGACTTCTACTTGAATTAAATCTGGAATTGAAAGTTATTTTTTGGTTATGTTGATTGTGAATGTTTACATTGGTCGGAATATTGATCGATCTTGAGATGGATTGTGTATAAAGTAAATATTGAAAATAATTTGTATACTGTAGGTGGATTGAAAGCGCCCTGGATATCCTGGGCTAGTGAATAATAATACAGATATATTGTAAGAAATCAAAAATTGTTGAATATTCTCAACATTTTAGTCGTCATCAATTGAGAAAGAAGTTGTAATCTTTGACAAATGTTAATCCTATTTCTGTCTCCAAGATGCTGACCTGTTGTGATTTCTGGCATCTGCCAAGTCTCTATTGTATTTTGATTTTTGTAAAGGAGTTAACATCTTGGATGCCAGAGGCAGAAGAGTAATATCTTGGATAGAGTGGGGAATCATCAAACTTGGAGTTTTAAGGGGTACATTTTTCCACACAAGGTTGAAATTGTCTGGAGTAAGCTGTCAGAGTAGGTGACAGGAGTGGTTTCAATTAAAATGTTTAAAATATATTTGGACAGGTACTTGGGAAAAGCATAGAAGGATGCAGTCTAATGCAGGCAAGGAGGACGAGCCTGGATGTGCATTGTAATCGGCATGGATGAGATGGGCTGAAAGGGCTCAATTCTCTGCTGCATGGTTCTATGACTGTAAAAATGTAATCTAATGATATGCATGTGTTTACATAGAGTTTAATATTTAATGTTTTGCACTCTGATTTAGTATACAGTACAGAGTACAGAATGTGCATTGTAAATGCGGCTTGAGGATTAATGTAATAGGAATTCTAGAGTATTTCTTGGATGATCCTCCTGGATTCCATGCTATTGTACTAGAGTTTTTTGTGGCTGGCATCTCAGTGGCGAGTCTGGGCTGCTTGGGCGATAGAGCATCAAACTTTTAATCTGAGGGTCCAGGGTTCAGATCTTTGTCAGACATTGTGTTAAGGGTGGTGCAGTTAGCAGAGCTGCTGCCTCTCAGTGCCAGAGACCCAGATTCGATCCTGACTTTGGACGCTGTCAGTGTGGAATTTACGCTTTCTTGCTCTGGTTTTCTCGCTTATTTAGTTCAGTTTAGATACAGTGTGGAAATAGGCCCTTTGGCCCACCAGTTCAGCACCGACCAATGATACCCGCACATTAACACTGCCCTACATACAATTTTACATTTGAGCCAAGCCAATTAGCCTACAAACTTGTACGTCTTTGGAGAGTGAGAGGAAACCGACGGTCTCGGAGATAACCCACGCAGGTCACAAGGAGAACATACAAACTCCGTACAAACAAGCACCCGCAGTCAAGATCGAGCCCAGGTCTCTGCCGCTGTAAAGCAGAGGCTCTACTGCCATACCACTGTGGTACCCTCAATGACATGCAGGTTTTGTAAGTTAATTGGCCTCTGAGGGGGCAAAAAGTGCATCTGATGTGGATGAGAAAGTGGGATAACATGGGACTAGTGTGAACAAGTTGGTGTGGACTCGTATTTCCATGTAGTATATCTAAAATCTATTGTTATAGATTCCACAAGAGTGTGGGATATGGGTATTTTTTGGAAGGGATATGGGTGTTGCTGGCTAGACAACCTGAAGGTCATGAACTATCCATTCTCAAGCCTTTTTACTTCTAAATTTTTGACGTTTTAGATTATAGAGGAAGCAACATGTTGGATGTCAGTTGTATCCATTCAGGCAAGTAGACAGCAGTGCATCACCCCATGCACTACTACATTTTATGTTGAAGGCATTCAGAATCACTGCACAGAATCAAGATTCTGTAAATATATGTATTTTTCTGGAACTTAAATGATGCACAAGACTTGCAGTTATCAATATTGCTGTATTGCATCAAAAAGCGTGTGACCCAGTTGGTGCTTTCGCGATTGATATTGACCAAAGATTATTAAGAATTTTGAAATCGGAGAATTAAGTATTGGAGAAAAGATTTGGGATCTAGTAATACAATACACTACAGAATACTTGTTTTTGCAGATCCCCATAAAGATAAATGCCAATGCTGGAATCTGGAGCATTTCAATGCATCTGGCAGTATTTGTGGAAGGAAATGACTGATGATTTGGGTCAGAACCTTTCATCTGGACTGAAAAAGTAGAGGGAGATGAGATGAGGGGGGTTTGAGCAAGAGCTGGCAAGTGATAGGTGGATCCAGCTGAGGAGGAGTTAATTGCCAGTCAACTGGGTAGTAACGACAAATGCTGGGAGGTGATAGATGGAATCTGATGGGAAAAGGAAGGTGAAGCATGATACCGAATGAGGGAGGTCAGTGGGATAGGCTAACGGGAATAGTGGGGGGAGAGGACCCAGTTGGAGAGAGTGGGAGTTGGTGGAGGGGGTTGATGGGGTTTGATGTTGGTAAAAGGGTGAGCAAGAAAGAACCTGGGTAGGGGAGATGCACAGAATTGGAGAATTCAATCTTTATGACATTAAATTATAGGCTACCCAGGCAGAATATGAGGTGCTGTTTCTCTAGTTTGCATTTGACCTCACCTTGGCAGTGGTGGAGGCTGAAGACCGCCAGGTTGCTCCTGGTTGCAAGATGCATGCTATATTATTAGAGTTGTATATTTAAAATGGCAGGAACCATAATTTTAGATTTCTAGTGTTGAAAGTACTGGTACTTTATTATGCAAGGTATACGTGTTACTTTTAAACTAGTTATCAAGATTTTTTTTTGTTTGCCCTTGGTACTTGTTAGGGACATAGCTATACTTCAGAAAAATCTGCCAAAAGGGACATTATTGATATGTCAACAAAGGGACAATAATCCCTTTAATCTTCAACACACTGTTATTCTAAAAGTAAGGATCTGGCAGGTGATGTGAAATCTTTGTTAATAATTACTTGATTACCTGATTAATGTGAGTCATAGTGTGAGGAGGATGTCAAACAGTTGTTGCTTCATGTAATCTAAATATTACAGCTTGAATAATCTTATATGGCCTAATCCAGTGTGTTAATATTTGAAGAGCCAGTGATCGTCTTAAATTGCTCAACTTGTTGATTTGGTATTTTTGTGAATTGTTAAGAGGATATTGTGTCTCAAGGGGAGTGTTCTTTATGGTGTCCAGTGGTATGATTCTATTATTTTTATTGTAAACCTCCAAAATCAAAATGGACACCTCAATTGTGAGATGGGACTGGCATTCAGGTACTTGGTAGAATAGGCTTAAAACAATTGTGCAATATTGGTATACACTTACAATCAACTTAAATGTGGAAGTGATTGGACATATTATGAAACCAAAGTTCGCTGAGCTTAGAGTTAAAAATTAATCTAAGTGCCACTTTAAACTATGGCCAGGAGTATATACTGTTGAAATTGAAGCATTTTGAATTTTCTTCCAGATTATAGGTTTTGAAAATAGGTGTGCACTTAAGAATGTTGTAATGATCAAGTGTTTCTCAATTATAGTTTCTTATGGATATGTAGTACCTGGCAGCATATACCCATCATCCCACTCCCTGTCTGATTTCTCATTGCCTGCCAGCTCCTTCCTCAGCTCTCCTCCTCGCCTCTTTATATTGGTTTTCTCCCCTTTACAATTTCAATCCTGATGCAGGGTCTTAACCCGAAATGTCATTTATCCCTCTGCCTCCACAGTTGCTGCCTGACCTGCCGAGTTCCACCGGTATTTTTTATTCTCCTGTGTATATAATTTCTCTTGCCAGGTTATTGGTAACTGATAATCTTGGGGAAGTAAACTGCAGCCTCTTGGTCTTGCTTAATGTACTCCTTTAGATTGAATACCAGGTGGGGTAGTAATCTGAATCGCAGTTCACGTACACAAAAGCATTTTTTGGCATTTTGATGTTGACCTAACTGGCACGTAGGTTGTTTTCACTTCCACTTTCAGTATTAAAACGCCACCAGTTCTTTGAGTCCCAGTTTTGCAATTTAATTTAACTTGCCATCATTGAGGGAGTTTCATGAACCAATGATCATTGGTGATCAGATCCAGGGGATTGCCGAGTATTTTTCTCTTGTGTACTAATTGCTTAAAGAGCCGCTCCTCTATGCTCTGGTTATCTACTATTTTTTTGGTATAGCTTTAACATCAATAACTGTGGAAGCAGACAAAATATTTGTTTGACATAGAAATAGGTGGGCAACATGTTTCAGTGGAGACATGTGGACTACCCATGGGTAGGTGAGTAACGAAAACTTGACAAAGTATAATGTAGGAAAATGTGAGGTTGTACACTTGGTATGAATCTAAATGAAGAAAGATTGCAGATTATGTACAGAGCGACTGATTCCTTGTATTTTTTTTCTCTTTGCAATTATATCTTATTTCCCCAGTTACATTGTAATTTCACTTTGTTCGGACTGCCCAAAGTGCAGCCAAAATTTGTCAGCGAAACTTTATGGAAGCTTGTTCTTGAACTCATGCAAGTTCTCCAGACTAGACCTTTGCTGGAAATAATTATCATCCATTCTGATCACTTGTTAACTTTTAATTGCCTGGCAAATGATCTAACCTGGACTGTAAAGGAAATTAAATAAAATTCTGTTAATTGTTGAAGTGCAAAACTACATTTTAATTTCTCGCATGCACACTGTTAAAGCTGAACCATCAGTGGTGTGGGCGGGGGAGGATATTGCAGCGTATAACACACCTCCAGTAAGAATAATGGTTATTCTTTCTTTTCATTACTCAATGCTGACATTTAGGTGGTCCTATGGGTGCTAGAATAGGGGAAGAATTGTGCATCAGGTCTTGGAGTTTTTGTCTTCTGATTATAGAATATAGGTTTTGGTGTCTGTAGCTCCAGGCATTTCTGTTCATTCAGATGTGCTCTACCTGAAATTCCCCAAATAATTTAACATTGTTCTGGTTTTTCTTAGCTTGCATGTTTCTGACGAAGCAATTGCCTTTTAATCATTTGAGGTTTCTTATAGAAACATAGAAAATAGGTGCAGGAGGAGGCCATTCGGCCCTTCGAGCCAGCACCTCCATTCATTGTGATCATGGCTGATCGTCCCCTATCAATAACCCGTGCCTGCCTTCTCCCCATATCCCTTGACTCCACTAGCCCCTAGAGCTCTATCCAACTCGCTCTTAAATCCATCCAGTGACTTGGCCTCCACTGCCCTCTGTGGCAGGGAATTCCATAAATTCACAAAATTAGAGCATATGGTATTGGGGGTAGGGTGTTAACAACGATAATACCCATATAATCTATAGGGTGTTGACATGGATAGAAAATTGGTTGGCAGACCGGAAGCAAAGAGTAGGAGTGAACGGGTTATTTTCAGAATGGCAGGCAGTGGCGAGTGGAGCAAGGCTTGGTGTTGGGGCCGCAACTGTTTACCATTTATATTAATGTTTTGGAAAAGGGAATTAGGAGCAACACTAGCAAATTTGCGGTGACACAAAGCTGGGTGGCAGTGTGAACTGTGAAGAGGATGTTAGGAAGTTGCAGGGTGACCTGGACAGGTTGAGTGAGTGGGCAGATGCGTGGCAGATGCAGTATAATATAGATTCACTGTATAGATTGTGTTCACTGCAGTTTAGAAGGATGAGGGGGATCTTATAGAAACATATAAAATTATAAAAGGACTGGACAAGCTAGATGCAGGAAAAATGTTCCCAATGTTGGGCGAGTCCAGAACTAGGGGCCACAGTCTTAGAATAAAGGGGAGGTCATTTAAGACTGAGGTGAGAATGGTCGGCATAGACCCGGTGGGCCGAAGGAGTCGTTTCAATGTTGTATCTCTAAACTAAAGTAAAAATACCATAGCAGTATTTTTCTGAGGTCAGAGAGGGGGAGAATGCATAATGGGTCAATGTGTGATATTGAAAAGCAGAGAAGAGGTCAAAGGGAAGTGATGGGAAAGAACATACTTCAAGGGTGTTTGCATCGAAGAATTGTTGAAACTTGGTTACATTGTATTCTGTAAATGAGAGAGAAAAGTTTGTTGTAGCTTTGGGTGAGACAAGATTTGAAATTACTGCAACAGGACAGTTTTGAGAAGGAGTCAGATGGTGCTTAAAGGGAAAGCTTAAGAGCATAAGTTGAGCTGAGGCAGGACCTTCACGGTGAATGGCAGGGCCCTGGGGAGTATTGCAGAGCAGAGGGATTTTGGAGTGCAGGTACATAGTTCTTTGAAAGTGGTGTCACAGGTAGATAGGGTGATCAAGGCTCTAAATAGGTTGGCCTGCATCGATCAGGGTATTGTGTATAGAAGTTGTATAACAGGTGTTGTATAAAAACAAGTGGGGAATAGCTGGGGTAAATGTAGTCTTTTGCACATTCTTCCTGTGACTGTGCAGATTTCTGCCAGATACTCTGGTTTCATCCCACATACCAAAGACGTATTGAAGTAGGTTAATTGGCCACTGTAACTTACCTGGTGAGTGGTAAAATCTGACAGCCTCACCCTATCCAGTCTCATGTAGCCCATGGTACACAAAATTGCTGGAGGAACTCAGCGGGTGCAGCAGCATCTATGGAGCGAAGGAAATAGGCGACGTTTCGGGCCGAAACCCTTCTTTCGGGTTTCGGCCCGAAACGTCGCCTATTTCCTTCGCTCCATAGATGCTGCTGCACCCGCTGAGTTCCTCCAGCAATTTTGTGTACCTTCGATATTCCAGCATCTGCAGTTCCCTTTTGAACACTCATGTAGCCCATGCCATCCAGTCCTGGCAACATCCTTGTGATTTTCTTTCTGCACCTTCTCTAGCTTAATCACATCTTTCCTGTGGTATGGTGACTAGAAACGCATGCAATATTTTAGTTTAGTTACAGCATGGAAACAGGATCTTCGGCCCGCTGATCCCACGCCGACCATTGATCATCCGTACACTAGTTCTATGTCTTCCCAGTCTCATATCCTCTACAGTGGGGGTAATTGACAGAAGCCAATTAACCTACAAACAGGCACATATTTGGAATAAACTGGAATACTCGGTGCAAACTCACTTGGCACTGGAAGAATGTGCAAACTCCACTCAAACAGGACCCATAGTCGAGATCGAACCCGAGTCTCTGGCGCTGTGAGGCACCAGCTCTGCCCCTGTGCTGCCCAGTGTGGTGTCACCAATGTCTTGTGACATGACTTCACAACTGCACTCAATGCCCTGACTTATGACTTCTTCCCAACTTGGTAAAGTGGTAAAGAAGGCATATGGTATGCTTGCTTTCATATGTCGGGCCATTGAGTGTCAGAATCAGGCAGTAATAATGCAGCTGTATAGGACTGTTGTGCTAGATTTGGCCTAGAGAAAACAGACCAAGTTTACTTTCCTCGACGGTGAAGTCATTTGATTCTTCCAAATGATAAATACATTGGGTGGCATGGCACTGAGCAATTCAGGAAAGATATTTCTATGGTCTTGGTGTGTTTCTGTTACTTGAGCTTGTTAAGTATGTGATTTTATAATTGAGACAATGATAACAAGCTAATGAAGAAAAAAACATCCAATTTCGCCAGTCATGTTTTTTTAATATATAAAAGTGTGATCAATAGCTGAGCAAAAGTTTAACATGTGCATAATTTATCATGAATATAATTTCTTTAGATATTCCTTGTCCAGGTTCACAATCTTACACTTGTGAAAATTATTTGACTTGAATGAAGATACAGGCTGATGCTTTGAACTACATTATAATAAGAGATAATGCATCATGAGAAGGGAGTATAAATATTCTTAAAGGACTATTGTAATAATTTTGCAGTGTGACATGTTTTGCAAGTGGTATCAACTCGAGTGTATTGTTGCATGCACAAGTACGGTGAGGTGCAGGTACAATAAAATATTGCAGCAGCATCACAAGCGCAGAGACTCACACAGACAAAAACTAAATAATGAACATAAATTACACACAAAATTCCGCGAGACTGATAAAAGATGGTATGGAATAAACGGACCTTGTTTGCAAGTTAGGTCGAGAATAATTAAGGAACTGAATTCTGAGTCAACCAAGATCTTCAGTTATTTTATACATTTTGATGAGCAAGGTAACTTGGTAACTTTATTTTGTGTCTATCTTCGATTTAAACCAGCATCTGCAGTTTAGTTTAAAGATACAGCGCGGACATAGGCCCTTCGGCCCACCAAGTCTACACCGAGTCTACCCATCCCTGCACACAAACACTATCCTACACACACTAGGGACAATTTACATTTATAGCAAGCCAATTAACCTACAAACCTGTACGTCTTTGGAGTGTGGGAGGAAGTCGAAGATCTTGGAGAAAACCCACGCAGGTCACGGAGAGAACATACAAACAGCACCCGTAGTTATGCTCGAACACGGGTCTCCGGTGCTGTGAGCGCTGTAAGGCAGCAGTTCTACCGCTGCACCACATTGCCGCCAGTTCTTTCTGAAACATTTAATAACTTCATTGCCTTCAACACGTCTCTTATTTATCTCTGATAATATTTTGCCAATCAGATAAAAGGTTTTATTTTCAGCACCCCAAATATAATGAAAGATTTTTTTAAATTCAGTGTTTAGGTTTTTTGTTACCACTAGCTTTGTTTTACATGCAATTCAACAGCTCAGATATATCAAGCATAGATACAATCAAGTCAAACTTGAGGACAATAGATAAGGTGAAGATACAAAGTGCAGAATATACTTGACATTATAACGCAACAGTTCCACAGACCATCCAATGCAAAGGGGTAGAGGTGAATTGAACAGTATCCTATCTTATGGAAGGGCTGTTCAGAAGTCTGATAACTGAGGGGAAGAAGCTGTTCCTAAGGCAAGGTTTTAAACTTTCTGTGCCTTCTGCTGGATTGCTGCAGAGAGAAGTAGGAATGATCGGGTGGTACCAGTCTTTGATTATGTTGGTTGCTTTTCTGAGGCAGCATGAAGTGTAGCTGGAATATATGGTCTACGTGCTGGACTGGGCTACGTCTACAACTCTCTGCCATTCTTTGCAGTCTTGGGCAGAGCTGTTCCTTAACTAAGCTATGATGCAACCTACAGTATGCTTTCTAATTATGCATCTGGAGAAATTTATAAGAATAACTGGAGACATGCTGAATTTCCTCCGTTTCCTCACGAAGTAGAGGCGTTGGATGCCACCTTGGCTGTCGCATCAATGTGGTTGGTCCATGACAGATCATTGATGATATTAATGCTAAGACTGACGTCTATTACAAACCCACTGACTCGCAGAACTATCTCAACTACACTTCTTCCCACCTTGCTTCCTGCAAAAACTATCCCCTACTCCCAATTCCTCTGTCTACGCCACATATGCGCTCAAGATGAGGTGTTGCATACAAGAACATCCGAGATATTCTCATTCTTTAGGAACGGGGTATTCCCCTCTCCCATCATAGATGGGTCCCTCACTCGTGTCTCCTTGGTACCTCTCAGCACTGCCCGTGCTCCCCGCCCCCTAGTCCAGGAGTTCCCAACCTTTTTCGTCCTGTTTATCCCTGGCAACTTTAATAGCACATAACAATGTTATTTTACTTATTTATGAACAACTAATGATGAACAGATACCGATATACTCTCTCCTTTCTCCCCCTCCCACCCCATATCTCACCAGAGATGCTGCCTGTGTGCTGAGTTACCAGATTTTTGTATCTGTCTTCGGTTTAAACCAGCATCTGCAGTTCCTTCTTACACACTAAGGAACTTGAAGCTCTGCACCATTTCCACTTCTGTACCATTGATGCTTTTTGGGGCATGTACTCCACCATGCTTCTTGAAGTCCATAACTACGGCAACTCTCTTGTCTTATTGACATTGAGGGAGAGGTTATTGTCCTGATACCATGTCACTAAGTTCTCTATCTCCTTCCTGTACTCTGTCTTGTGATCCATCCTACTGCAGTGATGTCATCTGTAAACCTGTGGATGGAATCCGAGCTGAGTTTGGCTGTACATTCGTGAGTGTATAGGGAATATAGTAGGGAACTAAGAACACATCCTTGCAGGACACCAGTGTCGAGGTACAGAGTAATCTGGGTGTTTTGCACGAGAATCCCTGAAAGTTGTTACGCAGGTTCAGCAAGCAATTAGAAATGCAAGAGGATTTAAATACAGAATAATAAGATCCTGCTTCAAATCTGTAGGGCCCTAGTCAGTCTGCAATGGTAATAATCAGATAGGTTTATATTAAGGAAGTGATAAAAAGAAAAGAAATGTGATTCTGGATGCAACTTCTTTAAAAACATAAAATGATAATTATGTTATAATTTTCATGTAATGATGTGAGGCTTATGTTGCCATAGCTATTGTTTTTCCTCATGGATTTGGGTAAAGAATTGTTAGAACGTCAGAGTATTCAATATTGAAAACATTTTCTTTTGCAAGTATAATCTTGTTTCACCAGGCATAAGCCGGCGTAGTTGCTTGCCCTACTCTTTTCAGTTGTTTCTGTAAACAATGTAGTGCTCATATTTACTATACTACCATTACTACGAAATTTTATCACAGTGAACAAAGGGTATAATTATCATCAATGTGGTACTGTGTTGTGCTTCCTGATATTTCTTCTACAACACTTCTGTGTGACTACCTTGTGTGTTGAAAAGGTCACCATCCCTTCTCTCCAGAGATGCTGCCTGTTCCGTGAGTTACTCCAGCATTTTGTGTCTATCCTTCATTTCAGGAATTGTTTCAGAATAGTCCCTATTTGGGGGCAAATCCATTTATATGGATGATGGAGTGTGTAGAATGTCAATGATATGAATCAGGGTACATAGATGGCGATCTGTGTGAAAGTAGCTTTTACTTTTGGTCTTTGCTCACCCTGACTTATTTAGTATGGCATTAAAGTTCTCCTGGCATTGGTACACAATTGAGGAATTCTCATTTGTGGCTTATAGTGTCCCAGCTAACTCCTGCCATGTTTTAGTCATGACTACTTTGTCATAATTATATCTCACAGTTTCCCCATCTTATCCAATTGTAGAGTATCCTGACATATATTTCTATGTTCTCCAACTTGTGGAATTTGCTCTGGCAGTCGTAGTGCCATATGCTGCTGGGAAATATGCTCTTTGAGGAACTACACCCTTCTGGACAATAATTGTTGGCATCATGTGGAGACTAACCCTATTGGGAATTGAGTGGATCATATTTTAATGCATGAACGTAACACGCCCTTGTTCTGTTTCAAATGTCTTTTTGCAGGGGACCCATGTGGCTTCAATGCCAAATGCAACTGGTTTCAGACTTAACCATATTAATATTATATAGACAAATGTTAAGCAATGCTTTGCATTTTAAAGTATGTACATTTTGAAAATACATTGGCTAATGTTATTCTAGATTTAAAAAAAACTAAGGGTAGCACAGTGGCACAGTGGTAGAGTTGCTGCCTTAGAGCGTCAGAGATCGGGTTCGATCCTGACTGCAGGTGCTGTCTGTACAGCTTTTGTACGTTCTCCCTGTGCCCACGTTGGTTTTCTCCAGGTGCTTCAGTTTCCTCCCACATCCCAATGTCATACAGGTTTGTAGGTTAATTGGCTTCAGTAAACATTGTCTCTAGTGTGTAGAATAGTGTTAATGGTCGGGGTGAATACTGGTTGACGTGGACTCGGTGGGCCAAAAAGCCTGTTTCCGTGCTGTATAAAATTAAAATAGATTTGTGCACAATATCTGATCAGATTTGATAAACGTTTTGTGAAGAACTTTCTCCCACCGCCACCATCTTTCCAAATCTGCTGAATAAAGTTTTGTGGCTCTTGATATTATAGTCTATTTTTCCTGCAGGATAATTGTGTGGACCACTTTCATTTAATTTGTGAACACCTGTGAAAAGCAGTCTTATGTTTTTTTTAATCTGCAGTGTAAAAGCTGAATTCTTCCAATATTCAAAATCAAAGATTTAGCAGCCTCTAAGTACTATGATGAAAGTGATTGCTGGTCAACTTGCTACTGTTACATACACTTTTTGCATCTTTCTGAGCTTTGAACCAAACTCTTGAAACCTAGCCAGTAAAGTTGATGCCTCCCAAGGGATTATTTTTGCAAAATCTGTTGTAAAATTAACCTTGCTGGATAAGAAACACACCTAAAGAAAATATGCATTGAATGTAAGTATTACATGTTTCTACTTGAATCATGTGGTTCATACACAACTGCAATGGCAGTTTCACAATCTTTGTAAGAGAATTTACTTGTAGAAACAAGGAACTGCAGATGCTGGTTAATACACAAAAGAACAAAGTCCTGGAGTAACTCAGCAGGTCAGGGTGCAACTCAGGAAAACATGGATAGACAACGTTTAGGATCGAGACCCTTTTGCTTTACATACAAATCCTAATATTAAAGGTTTAATATTTTGAACAATCATCACTGGTGCCTCTTCTAACATTTGTAACAATTTTGAAAATCATGTTCAGAACTAGTTGCTGAGCATTTGCAGGCCCCCTCATTGTCATGGTATTCTTCTCTTTCGCAGCTGCAATCATTCTCACTAGCACAAAGCTCCTCCCTGTTAGATATGCAGTACTGTCCACTAATACTATATCCCTGCGTGTGATACTTCAGTGCTCCTTTTATAGTTATCACACCATTTCCGCTGTATACGGGGGTTGCACGTAAGGGCAAAAGGCTTGACGCACGGAGTAGCTCAATCCTTCTGGAGTACAAGGCAGCTTCCGGCATACACTAATAACACACGGAACACGTACGTTCTTACCTGTTAAACCGCCAATGTGGTCAATTTCTGCGCTGCAAAAAATTGTGGACATAGTGGCAACCGTGAGAGAAAACCGGCAAAATCCCTGCTGCTCACTGACTTGCGAAAGAGCAGCATGCCGGCGGATTGAGGGCAAGTCCCGGCCCACGACAGCCCGGGGCTGGAGGGTGACAGCGTTCTGAACCCGAGCACCAAGGTGTAAGTGGCCGAGGAAGCGAATCCCTCGGGACAGCCTGCACTCTCCCCCCGGGGTCAGCGCTGTCCGGCCACGGCCGCCCTCCGCACCGTTTTCCTGTGTGCGGCCGCACTCTAATGGGCTGAGGGTCGGCAGCACAGGGCGGAGCGGGGCTGTGGATACACAGGGCCATAAACACGACAAACTCAACTGCAGCAGAGTTGGGGACAGTCTGGTCCCTCCGCCCACCCAGAGTCACTGACCGCGCTGCACTGGCACCGGACCCCGCCCCCCACCCCGGGGTGATTCACCCACCCGACACCCGGACCCCGAACAACACATGGAGTGATTCGACCCCCGACCCACACACCGGGTAATTCACCACCACACAGGGTGATTTTAAACCCCCCCCCCCCCCCCGGACCCCGACACCCACACACAGGGTGATTCAACCCCCCGACCCACACACCGGGTGATTGACCCCCACCACCACATGGGGGGGATTAACCCCCCAGACCCCGACACCCACACCGGGTGATTCACCTCTCCCGACCCACACACTGGGGACAGACAGCCCAGGGTCCACGAGTGCCTTGACTGCTGTGCAACCTCTCTATAGCAACTAACACTTGGCCTTCATTGCGAGAAGATTAGCGTTGAGAAGCAAGAAGGTCCTACTACAGTTGTACAGGGCCCTGGTGAGACTGTACCTCGAGTATTGTGTGCAGTTTTGGTTTCCTAATTTGAGGAAGGACATTCTTGCTATTGAGGAAGTGCAGGCTTGGTTCACTTATAGAAACATATAAAAATTAAGGGATTGGACAGGCTCGTTGCAGGAAAAATGTTTCCCATGTTGGGGGAGTCCAACACCAGGGGTCACAGTTTAAGAATAAGGGGTAGGTCATTTAGGACTGGGATGAGGAAAAACATTTCACCCAGAGAGTTGTAAATCTGTGGAATTCTCCGCCACAGAAGGCAGTGAAGGCAATTCACTAGATGTTTTCAAAAGAGAGTTAGATTTAGCTCTTATGGCTAACGGAATCAAGGGATATGGGGCTAAAAGCAGGAACGGGGTACTGATTTTGGATGATCAGCCATGATCATATCGAAGGGCCGAATGGCCTACTCCTGCATCTACTTTCTATGTTTCTGAATCATTCAATTTCTTGTGTAACAACAGTGTGGCCAACACCATTGGGGTTCTTTTTTTGCAGGCCACATTGCACCTTGTATCCAACACCAGGCTCTTGATAGAGACTCTGCTATCATCTCAGTTCACTAGGACAAAGGAAGCAATACAACATTTTTCTCAAAACCATGGAAAAGTTGTTTATCACTCCTCATTTGTAGAATTTCTCAACCATGACCACTGAAAATAGTAAAGGAGAATATGAGATATTTCTGGAGTGGACATGGCATGCATAAACAACTGCCTTGCAAAACATATAATGCCTCATCTCTGGCTGAATTTACAGGTTTCTCATTGGCTTAATTTGCCACCTTAATATCCACAGGACAGGAATAGAAGCAGGTCATAGAAACATAGAAAAATAGAAAATAGGTGCAGGCATTGGCCCTTCGAGCCTGCACCGCCATTCAATATGATCATGGCTGATCATCCAACTCAGTATCCTGTACCTGCCTTTTCTCCATACCCCCTGATCCCTTTAGCCACAAGGGCCACATCTAACTCCCTCTTAAATACAGCTCATGAACTGGCCTCAACTACCTTCTGTGGCAGAGAATTCCACAGATTCGCCACTCTCTGTGTGAAAGGTCATCCTTGAACCTTTGGAACTGCCAAAGTAAAATAACATTTGCGATATTCATGTTAGTAATTGCACCTTTGATCAGTAACAAACTCTAATGTCTAGCTGATATTAAGGGCTAGGCTGTTCTGACACCATGACACAAAATTATGATCTCTTTCCTACTCATTCATTGTTGGTGATCCGGCTGATAATCGTGGTATCATTGGCAAACTTGAGGATTAACTTGACCACACAATCATGGTGTACAGGGAGGAGAGCGGGGGGCGGGCTGCTGAGCACAGACCTTGAAAAGCGCCAATGAGCATCAGGATAGAGGAAATGTGATCCATTCTCTCCGAGGTCTGCCAGTCAAGAAATCCAGATGGAAATTCCATGGTCAAAATCCAAGAGTTTGGAGATGAGCTTAATCGTTATCATGGTTGGTGTTGAAGACAGAGTTTGTGTTTATTGTCATATGCAGGAGTATGTTGAGGTACAGCTACAAAATAAAGGATTACAGGCACATATACTCCAATACAAATACACAAATAAAAGTACAGGAAATTCTAAGTTGACATGTAATGTTGCAACTGGATAAAAGTTTGGGCCACATTTGCCGTATTGCCTACAGTTCTAGTTGTCGGATGGCAGGAAAGACGTGGGGTTTGGAGAGGGCACAGTAGTGGTGCTAGTATTAGGGGGGGGGGGGGGGGTGAAAATAGATTTGCGAGGTAAGTTTTTTTACACACAATTTCAAGCAACCAGCAATCGTGGTGGAAGTAGATAGGACAGCAACGTTTAAAAGTTAATTAGACATGCCTAAAACCCATCAAGAAATTGATGTGTTGGGATTAGCTTAAACTGGCACCATGGTCGGCACAGACATCTGCACCAAAGGGCCTGTTGCTGTACTGTTCTATACCATTTGGCCGAAATCACTTTCAACAACTTCTGCAGTAAACGCTAGGTGTATAAGTGGCAAGATTACTCTCAGGTTTGTGGGACTCGGTGTATTTGCAGTCTGATGTTCAGTGTTCATGACCTACTGACAGGACGGGGAGGGGATGTCTTCCTTGTTCTATTCGTTACGTGTAGTGTGTTCTTCGCAAGTTGGCCGCAGGCGAATCGGCGATCTTGCAACCGCTTGGGGAAATGTGCATGATGGCCAATCAAAAAGCACTACCTAGTTTTTGAGCCGTACCTTTGACAGTGCTGGAAAGTTGCGTGAAGTTTAGAGAATTGGGAGCTGATCGAACAAAATGCACAAAAACAGCGACATCTTAATGTTTAAACATCCCTCCCACGCCTGGAATGTCCCGACGATAGAAACTTTGAAGAGTTTAGTATGTTACCCAACGATTCAAGCTGGTCACGTCGCTCACGTTCTGTTTACACGTGTAGGACACGTTGTTCTGGAATCGGGGGATCTGACACGTCCTGCGATTCCTAGCTACGCCTGCTTGAGTCTGCGGGTTGGGCATTGCATTTAAACCATTTTGGAGAATAACGTTTGAAGTGGTTAAAGTTGAGCAATTTCACAGAAACCGATTGTTCGATGAGTTTAAAACTGATCGATGCTACATTTATTTGTTTGCTTGCATAAATGTAAGTGTGCACACTACTTTTATAATTAGTGCAGGATCTTAATCCGAGAGTGCGTTGTATTGCTGCAATTGGCGGTTGTGAATAGTGGGCGCAAAACGAAAGCAGTGCAAACATTCCGGGTCGTTCGATATTTGGCAGATTGCGTTGGATACGCGTTCTGCAAGAAACAACGTTACATTTATGATGCATTTAAGGAGAGTAGCCGAATTGTTATAATGCAGGATGTTTGTAGCATCAGTTTGGATTTATGAGGAAAGATAATAAATATTTTAATTCGTGTTTAATCGTAATTGCGTAGAATAAGACAGCATTTTAAATACTAGAAATCTTAGTACCAATAGAGGTTTTGCACGCCGATTTTATTTTAAAACATTACCTTGGGAATGTAACTGTTCACCATTAATTGTGATCTACTGGATTACATGATCCAGTAAAGTAATCTTACTTACTGGAATGTCAATCAGTAGAGAAAATTAAGTTTTTTAGAAGTAGTAGAAACATTATAATAAGGATCTAAAATTAGTAACTTTTTAATACACCAAATTGGCACTCCATTAGCGTTGTTCTAGGCATAGTAGGAGCAGGTATGAAAGAGTAGCACAGCTGTTCTTTCACTGTGCCAGATTACCTCATGTGCAAATCTCTAGTTTGGTCCCAACTTCCACAGATGATAGTTTCTACAGTGCTGATGCATCTTTATTGACATTCTGAATGATGCAAGTAATAGGTTCTGATCTTTCAAGTTCACAATCAACAATTAACCTTTGCCTATACAATCCATTTTTGTACAAGGTCCATGTAATTAGATACCTGAAGGGTACAGTTAAACTGTTAAAGGTAACCTGCCTCGAAGCTGTGGGCAGTGACATATGGATTCTACTACAGAAAATAACACCAACCATTTAAATTTACATGACAACAAGTTGCCAACAATTTTTTTTCTTGAACTTCTGTTCAATACTTAGATACCGTTGAATGAGCATCTGTAACAAATATAGTAAAAAGAGAATGGTAGCTGTTCTGTTAATCTGTGCACCGCAACCAATGTCAATTTGGTTCATCATTAATCCTGGTGAAACACTCAGCAAGGACATGGTCCATGGCATGAAATAATTTTGATTGTTTCAAATTGATTTTAATCATTTGCTTTCTGTTGTATAGGTCTACTAAATACCTTCATTCTAGGATTTGTTTGATCTAGAATTATTTATGTTGCACAGCCAGTCATCTCTTGTATCAGCTTTAAGAATTGTGTATCTGTAATTGATGTGGTTAGTCTAAAATCAGCTTTATGCATGACGTTGATACAATCCCAAAAAACAATGGGACTTTGAGACAATGCAAGACAACAGTTTTATTTTGCTGAATTCGTGATCAACGTTAAGAAATACCCAGGCAGAAGTGATCAAAAGTTATGGCAAATGGCTTTGAGACAAGCAAAACAGGAGAATAGTTTTATGAATTTTGCTTTGTGTCATGGATTATTTAGTCCCAATGTTCTATGATTATATTTATTTAAGATTGACATAATGCTGGAGTAGTTCAACAGGTCAGGTAGCATCGCTGGAGAAAATGAATGGGTGACCTTGAAGGTTGGGACCCTTCTTCAGGCTGATTGTGGGGGGGAGGAGTGGGGTAACTGGAAGTGGGGAAGCAAACGAGGGCCGACAACAGGTGACCTTGGGCAATGAGGTTCCCTGATAGGCCAACCTTGGGCAAGGAGATTCCCTGATAGGCCGACTGTTGGATAGAGGCAGGTGTGAGCCCAAGAGGGGTACACAATTGAGAACTGTGGAGTTGGTTTACAGACTTTTATTGGAGGGAGTGAGGTGTTTGTAGGAGTTACCTAAAATATACCTAAGATTAGAGAATTCAACGTTCATACAGCTGAGTTATAAGCTACACGAATGACGTATGAGGTACTGTTCCTTCAATTTTCGGAGCAGGATAGAAAGGTCAGTTTGTTTAGTTTAGAGATACAGCACGGAAACAGGCCATTTGGCCCACCGGGTCCACGCCGACCAGCGATCCCCGCACATTAACACGATCCCACTAAAGGACAATTTTTATATTTACCAAGCTAATTAACCTACTCCCCTGTACATCTTTGGAGTGTGGGAGGATACCGAAGATCTTGGAGAAAATCCACGCAGGTTTTCAACAGGGAGATCCTGTAGTCCTTGGAGGACCGAGTGCAAGTGTTCAGCAAAACAGTTGACTAGTCCACATTGTGTCTCGGCAATGTAGAGGAGCCCACATCGGGAAAAGCAGATGCAACAGATGAGGTTAGAGGAGGGGCAAGTAAATCTCTGACATCAGGAAGGACTGTCCGGGACCCTGGATGGAGTCGAGAGTGGAGATATAAGGACAGATGTTACATTTCAGCATTGTGGCACAGCAGTAGAGTTTTTGCCTTGTAGCGTCGTAGACCCAGGTTTGATCCTGACCCCAGATGCTATCTGTACGGAGTTTGTATGTTCTCCCCATGACCGTGTGGGTTTTCTCCGGGTGCTCCTGTGGATAGTATGTCTCCTGTGATGGAGACAGATGAAGAAAGGGGAGAGTGGTGTTGGATAGTTCAGGTGCATTTGAGGGCAAGGTGGAAGTTAGCAGTGACGTTATGGAAATCCTTGAATTCTGCATAGGTTCAGGAAGCAGCCCCAATGCAGTCGTCTATGTAGCGGAGAAGGAGTTGGGGGGGGGGGGGGGGGGGGATAGACCAATGTACACCAGGAATTACATTCAATTACGTTGTTATTCCATAGAAAGTATATATTTATGTTGCTTAATGCCGTACTGCGTTCTGGTGCTTATTGAACATGACTATTGTATATTACACGGGATAATTCAATCCTGGAATCTAAATCTCTGATTCTGTTATATCCGAGGAGAAAAAAACCTAGTGGTGTGTGTCAGTGGACAAAGCAACACAGCGTACATAGCAAAACACACAAATAATATTTGACCAGAAATATCTTATAAGCACAAAATGGTGGAGTAACTCTGGCAGCATCTCTGGAGAGAAGGAATGGGTGATATTTCGCGTTGAGATGTTTTGTGCCTGAAGAAGGGTTTTGACCTGAAACTTCACCCATTCCTTCTCTCCAGGGATGCTGCCTGTCCCACTGAGTTACTCCAGCAATTGGTGTCTCTTCGGTGTAAACCAGCATCTGCACATCTTGTAAGCAAGTGATACCAGCCAGTAACTCCATCTATATTCATTTTAAAACTTATGAAGAATTTAATTTTAATGTCTTAACTGTGGGAGTTTTCCAACTATTCAATGTGGTGTAAAGCAGCTGCCTTCTAAGGTTCATTATTTTCCCTCCTGAATTGATATTCGACATCCGTTGTACTGATTTTAGGGTAAGGTTCGGTTATTGATCCCATGAGACATATTTTACTCTTGAGCCTCTCATTAACAAAATGGCGGTTACGTTTCGCGTCTTTTTTTTATCATCTACATGGATAGGACAGGTTTGGAGGGATATGGATAGGTGGGACATGTTAGCCGGTATGGGCAAGTTGTGCTGAAGAGCCTGTTTCCACACTGTATCACTCTATCTGACTGAGGATTTTTCTTGCTTTCCATATGCAATAGCATGAATTTCTAGTCTGTAATATAGTGCTCAAAGTTGAACACTCTTGAGGTGCAATTAATATATCACTATAACTGACGTGTTAATTTAGTACTTTTTTTAACTGACTTTGGAAATGCAGTGGTATTTGACCTATGTACGTAGCCTTGTGCCAGTTCACAGTTTAACTCTGGATCTTCTGACTCTTTATAAATAAAAACAATTGCAAGTTCTTCTTTCAAAAGAGTGGGAGCTCCTGTTCTAATAAACATCCAAATAGATGCTGGTGAAAAAGAGCATTGGCCTTTTGTTAGTTTGGTGATCTAGAACATGGAGCAGTACAGCACAGGAACAGCATTTTCAATCTTGATGTCTGCGCCAACCATGATACCAATTTAAGCTGCACATTTGTCTACCTGTTTTATGCCCTCCTGCCTGTTTGCCTAAAAACCTCAAACATTGCTATTGCATCTGCTTTCACCACTTCCCTTGGCTCCCCACTGGTCACTGCCTGCCATTCTGAAACGGACCCGTTAATCCCTATTCTTTGTTTCCTGTCTGCCAACCAATTTTCTATCCGTCAGTACCCTACCCCCAATACCATGTGCTCTAATTTTGCCCACTAATCTCCTATGTGGGACCTTATCAAAGGCTTTCTGAAAGTCCAGGTACACTACATCCACTGGCTCTCCCATGTCCATTTTCTTAGTTGCATCCTCAAAAAGTTCCAGAAGATTATTCAAGCATGATTTCCCCTTCGTAAATCCATGCTGACTCGGACCGATCCTGTTACTGCTATCTAAATGTGCCGCTATTTCATCTTTTATAATTTACTCCAGCATCTTCCCCATCACCGATGTCAGGCTAACTGCTCTATAATTCCCTGTTTTCTCTCTCCCTCCTTTCTTAAATAGTGGGATAACATTAGCTGCCCTACAATCCACAGGAACACATCCTGAATATAGAACATTGGAAAATGATCACCAATGCGTCCACGATTTCTGGAGCCACCTCCTTAAGCACCCTGGGATGCAGACAATCAGACCCTGGGGATTTATCAGCCTTCAGTCCCATCAGTCTACCCAACACTATATCCTGCCTCTTATGACTTTACTTCAGTTCCTCCAACACCCTAGGTCCTCTGGCCACTAGTAGATCTGGGAGATTGTGTCTTCCTTAGTGAAGACGGATCCAAAGTACCTGTTCAACTCGTCTGCCATTTTCTTGTTCCCCATAATAAATTCATCTGTTTCTGTCATCAAGGGACCCACATTTGTCTTAAGCTTTTTTCCTCATCACATATCTAAAGAAGCTTTTACTATCCTCCTTTATATTCTTGGCTAGCGTACCTTCGTACCTCATCTTTTCTCCCTGTATTGCCTTTTTAGTTATCTTATGTTCCTCTTTAAACGTTTCCCAATCCTCTGGCTTCCCGCTCATCTTTGCTATGTTATACTTCTCTTTTATTTTTATACTGTCCTTGACTTCCCTTGTCGGCCACGGTCGCCTCTTACTCCCCTTAAACTGGAAGTGTCGTCTGCCCCGACAGCTCCCAAGAGGGTGTACCTGTTTTCATTAGGTACAGCCACCGGGGTCTCCTGCACTCCACGTTTACTCCTCTTTCTCACAGTCATCCACCTGCGCTCCTCCGGTATCCTTGGTGTGTCAACCTCACTGAAGGTCTTGTCCAGGAAACTCTCGTTTTCCCAGATGGCCCTGGGGTCATCCAGCTGCTTCTCCAGTTCCCCAACATGTTCATTCAGGAGCTGTACCTAGACACAATTTCTGCAAGTGTAGTTTGCAGAAGCATCAGCGATGTCCCTGACTTCCCACATCCTGCAGGAAACACACTGTACTAACTTACCTGCCATTTCTTCAGTGGGCAAAAATCACAAATGATAAAATTCGATCAAGTGTAGTCTTCTTGCCTCAGCCTCCTCGCCGAAGACTCTCGAGCCAAAGACTCACACTTTACTCACCAAGGCACTTCACCTCAACAAGGCTGCTCCGCTACAGCTGCACTTCTTTATCTGTTACTTAATCAACTACTTTAGGGCTAATTTGTAAATTACTCGAAACTGGGCCTTTGGCGCTCTTTTTACATCTTTCTCTCTGACTTGCCTACTTCCAGCAATAATACTCGCTCTCGCTGCTTCTGGCTGCTGCTTCTCTCCGACCAAGTAATTAACTGGAATAATTCTTCAGAAACATCAAAGGGGATTTTATACATCATGAAAGCAAGCCTAGATAGGAAAATTGTAAAGGTGTACTCAATAATGACATCATTGGTCAATTGGAGATCTGTGCATGAGTAGAGGATTGTCATCAATGGTAAGTTTTGTAATTTTAATGTTACAAACAATCATATTAAACGAGCATTTAAAAAAATCTGGAAAATGATTAAGTGTATCAAATACAAATGGACATGTGAAAGTGAAGAGATTACAGGAAAAAAGTGAGGGGGATAGGACTAATGCATAATATCAGGGAGTCAAACTAAATAGCCTATTTTGTAATTTGAGAGATAATAGAATATAAAGTTCAGTAATAAAAACAATCTATTCTAAAATTAGCGACCTGACAAACTGATAATTTGGTGCATACCTTTTGAGCTCTTTTTGACACCTGCATTGTCTTGGTGCATGCAGCATTTTGACAACTGATCATAATGAAACATGTTCACAGTTTCCAATTAGGATTGCTGAAAATTGAATCCATTTGCTGATAAATGCTATTATTCTTTCTCTAGATAAGAACACCATGCTTCATTACCTAAACATGGTGCTGTGTTATTGCTGCTCATGAAGCAATGCAACATTTTTTACATAAGTGTCAGCATACTTATCAAAGAATTAACAAGATAGCAATAAATTCACTATCCAATACATACTTTCTGTATATTCATAATTCAAATGGAGGCTTGGCAAAAGACTTCCAGTTAACTAATTTCTCGGGATCTCTGATGTCTTAACTGCAGAATAACTTTACCCATCTGCAATCTTCGGGTTTTTCAAAAATGATACTTGCTATCATTTAATTTTGGGCGGCAGCAGGTAGAGTTGTTGCCTTACAGCGCCAGAGACCTGGATTCAATCCTGACTGTGGGTGCCTGTCTGTAAGGAATTAGTACGTTCTCCCTCTGACCGCAAGGGTTTTCTCCAAGATCTTCGGTTTCCCCCCCCCCCCCCCCCCAACACTCCAAAGATGTTCAGGTTAATTGGCTTGGTATAAATGTAAATTGCCCCCAATGTGTGTAGGATAGTGTTAATGCGCGGGAGTTGCTGGTCGGTGCAGACTCAAAGGGCCTATTTCCATGCTGTGTCTCTAAATTAAACTAATTGTAACTTTCTGGTTTACATTATCATTTCTTTGACAATGATTTTAACGTGATGGTGAATTGTAGCTATGAGTAGGATTATCTGGCCCATTATGAAATAAAATAGAAATTAGAATTCCCATTTCAAACACTGAGAAATTACAACTTTTCGGTTTTACTGATGCACAATGAAAATCAGTCTTGAAACGTGGAATTAGGTTACTTTATTATTGTCACGTGTACCGAGGTACAGTGAAAGTGTGCTATCCAATCAAAAAAAAAGACTGTACATGATTACAAACAAGCCTTCCACAGTGTACAGATAAAGGTAAAGGCTAGTGCAAGATATAGTCCGATAAAAGGTTGTGCAATGAGGTAGATGGACGACCAGGTCCGCACACATAACTGGTGAGAGGATGGTTCAGTTGCCTGCTAACACCTGGGAATAAGCTGTCTTGCTTTCCGACCAAACAGATGTTATTAGCAGACTTAAAACCACCTGATCATAGGATGAAGGAATAGTAGAGTTTGTTTATATTATAGAATTTGTGATGAAAAACTATTCGGAATGTTATTGCATTGAATGTATTGCAGTTAGTCTCTGTAACCTCTGCATTGGAAGCGGGCATTGCTGACACTGGCATTGGATTAAATTTGACGTAATGATTACAAGATTTTGCATGTTCTCAATTTCAATAAAAGATAACAATCTGTGAGAAATTAAATGGCAAACATGCATATTTTTAAATTTGCTTTTTATCTATAAGAAACAATGGATTTGTATAATGCTGGAAAAGTCAGTGTTTATAGGCTTTCCTTTAATAGGAGTGACAATGGTTTGAAAATAAATTTGGGACATCACTTGTTGAACTCCAGTTTAAGTGCATTTTTTTTCCTTTTGTGTTTTAAGAGCATAAAAGTTTAAGATTGGTGAGTGTTCATTTTTGATCCTGGAGAATGGCATTCATTTCAACCACAGTATTAAATAAACCAACTGGCTTGTAAGAGAAGGACAGTGTACTATCAAAGAAACAAAGCTGGAAATAATTGATACTTTTCCCATCTTCCGTACCTCCTCATTCCGGTGATGTAAAGAAATGACTGATAGTATTGTGCAGATCTCCAGATAACATCTTGATTGTAGTTTGAAAGTTGAGTTGTCTAGTGCAATTAGTCATACAGTATGGAAACGGGCCCTTCGGCCCAACGTGCGCACAGCAACCAACATGCCCCATCTACACTAGTCCCACCTGCCTGCGTTTGGTCCATATCCCTCTAAACTAGCTGTCCAAATATTTTTTTTTAACTTTGTGATAGTACGTGCTTCAACTATGTTTCATAGACCATAGACTTTGTGTATTAAAACAAAAGTTGCACCTCAGCTTCCTATTCAATCGTTCCTCCATCACCTTAAACCCATGTCCTCTAATTCTTGATTCCCCTACTCTGGTTTAAAAGACTGTGAAAAGTTGCTTGGATGTGTTCTGTATGCAAAAAAAAAAACATGACCTTGAATATAGCTGTTTGTTGCCTAATCCATATCTTCTCAACATCAGTAAAGGAATGGCTGGTATGTCATTGGCAAGTGTTGTCAAGTAATATTTCCTGACTGATGCACATGTTTCATTTTGCTATGCTCCAGACTTAATTACAGCTTCAAATGTGGGACAAAAGGTTGGTGGTGGTATTAGAAAGGCTAACTCAATATCAAGTGTGGTATCAGAATCCTTCTAACATGGAGGGTCTGTTTCCATTGTGGGTAGCTCTGGCGGCTCTATTATTGTGACTTGGCATCAAGGGATAATGAATCCCAGCTGGAGGTGCGTCCAGGGCAAAGAAAGGAGGTTGTGTGTGTTCGAAATCAATCATCCCAGCACAGGACATTGTTTCAGGAGTTTTGGGGGCAATTTCTGTGTCCAGTCAAACCAGTTCTTGAGGCTCTTTTGATGCTCTTCATTCATGGGTTGAATTCACGACTCTACAATTTATTATGATCTTGTGCAGGGCAGTTCAAACTACGATATGACCAGAGAGACTGCTTTTCATGGTGCGCCCATAGAAATTGATGGGTCATTGGAGACGTGCTGAATTTCCTTTGTTGTCTGAGGAAGTGGAGGTGTTTGTGCGCTTTCTAGGTTGTAGCGTCAATTTGGTTGGACCAGGACAAATTATTAATGATGTTTATGCTGAGGAACTTGAAACCCCTTGCCATTTCCATTGTCGCATCATTAATACAGGCCATGTGCTCCACTCCGCTTCCTGAAGTCATCATGCAGCTCTTTTGTTTTACTGATGCTGAAGGAAAGGTGGTTATCTTGACACCCAAACAGTCTTGTTTTAAGCACAATTTTCCACTTTGTTCAGAATTGTATAATGAAATAAATACTCTGAAGTTCAATGGAAACACTCGATACTACTTGCAATGAAACCAGTTGAAGATAGTTAACTCATTTCATGATAGGAAAGGGCTAATTAAGGTAGCAAGCTTGAAGGAAGAGAGTGATTTTCGTGTTTGTCTCTTTTGTCCCTTTCAGGTGCACAAGAGCAATGTTGTAATACAGAAAATGCAACAAACCAATTTAGACAAGCAAGATCCCACACAGCATTTGTTTTGTTCGAGATCAGTTTAAAAATATTGTTGAAAAATAAATATTATTGAATACACCAGGAATAATTCAAAGTGCTGGAGGAACTCGGTGGCTCAGTCAGCATCTGTTGAGGGAATGGACATTTGGTTGAGACCTTTTTTCAGACTGATCGTTTCTGAAGAATAGTTCAGACTGAAACATGTCTGTCCGTTCGCTCAACAGACCTGTTGAGTTCCTCAAGCATTTTGTTTTTTGCTCAAGATTCCAGCATCTGCAGTTTCTTGTGTCACCAGGAATTTGCTCTTCAGAATAATACCGTATGATTTTTAATTTGCATCCACTTGAGATAATAAACAGAGCCTGATATGATGCACTGAGCTGTGGTTGATGCAGATGGAGGACGGTTAAAAATCAAATTATTGAAAACTAATGGCTGTTGTGGGTATGGTGCTAACTAACATGACTTTTTTTTTCATTTTTGTAGGTACCGTTGGGAGTGAACAAACAGCCACAACTTTCCTAACGACGAAATTGATTGAGACCATGGGGACAGAGACTGTAAGTTCTGGCTGATTTAATTATGGTTTCTCCAGTTTCATTCCTTGGTTTAAGGATAGTTTCTTTTAAGGATGTTATGTATGTCTGTATGATAGAAATTTATGGATTTTTCTCAAAGTGAATGGAGAGAAGGTGAATTGAATTGAATTGAATCCTTTATTTGTCATTCAGACCTTTCGGTCTGAACGAAATGCTGTTGCCTGCAGCCATACATGTAATAATAACAAAACACAATAAACACAAATTAACATCCACCACAGTGAGTTCACCAAACACCTCCTCACTGTGATGGAGGCAAAAGTCTTAGAGTTACTGTCTCTTCCCTCCTCTTCTCCCTCTGCGCCGAGGTGATACCCCACCGGGCGATGGTAAGTCAGTCCCGCGGTTCAAGCTCCGCGGCACGGGGGTGGTCGAAGCTGCCGCCCTCCAGTCCAGCGGACGCAGCTGTTGCAACGGGTGCTCCGGAAAACAGGCACCAGCCTGTGACCTGCGAGCTCCCGACATTGTCCTCCACTGGCCCGCGGCCGAGCCCCGGATCCAGGTCGCCGCCGCCAGAACGCCGCCTCAGCCGCCGGAGCACCGTCTCCGCCCCGCACCGGGCCGCCCACACGGCAGCGTCTCAGCCCCGCACCGGGCTGCCCCCACGGGAGCACCTTCCAGCCGGGAGCCGGTCCGCCCTCACCGGGGCGCCTTCCAGCCGGTAGCCAGGCCACCCACACGGCAGCGTCTCAGCCCCGCACCGAGCTGCTCACACGGGAGCGCCTTCCAGCCGGTAGCCGTGCCGCCCGCACAGGAGTGTCTCAGCCCCGTGCCATCCGCCCTCACCGGAGCGCCGAGTCGTGCCGCTACCTGGACGTCGCCACAGCTCGAAGACGGCCAGCCTCGCGTTGGTGAGTCCTGGCTGGCTCTACCTCCGGACCCTCGAGGTCGGTCGCAGGTTGGAGGCCGCCAGCTCCGCCATTAGGCCTCAGCGCAGATGGGGGAAGAGAAGGGGAATACGACAAAAAAGTCGCATTCCCCCGAAGGGAGAGACAGAAAGCCCTGTTTCACCCTCCCCCCACACACATAACACCACCTAATAACCAAAAAAATTACTAAACTAGACAAAAAAAACAACACAAAAAAGTAAAAACAGACAGACTGCAGGCGAGCCGCAGCCGTATCACAGCGCCGCCACTTCCGGAAAGAGATCAGCACGGTGGTACAGCCAGTGGAGCTGCTGCCTTGTAGTTTCAACAGCCTGCATTCAATCCTGTCCTCCTGTCCTGTCTGTGTGAATTTGTACGTTTTCCCTACGACCACATGCTTTCCTCCCGTGTGCTCTGGTTTCCTTCCACATCCCAGAAAAGTGTGAATTGGTATATTATGTGACCACTAGATAACCCCCAGTGTGTAGGTGAGTGGTAGATTCTAGAGCAAATTTATTGTTATATGCCAGGAATAAAATGGGATTAGTAAATGGGTGCTTCAATGTTGGCATTGATTCTGGGCTGAAGAGCCTGTCTCTCTGCTAAATGTCTTTGTAAGAGGGAGGGGAAAATGTGAAAGAGGGGAAAAGGGCAAAACAGTAGTACAGTAATTAATATTGTCATCTCGCAACTATAGGATTACGAGTTCATTCCTGGTCTTGTGGAAATCTCCCATTCTCTCCATGATCTTGCGGATTTCTGTCAAGGCCACCAGGAAACACAAGGTTGATGTTCAACTAATTAATTGCTCTGTTGGGAGCCAGCATACATTAAGTGGGCTGATTGGCTTCCTTCCCTATCATGAGTAAACATGTAAGACCATTCTGACAAGCAAAATAAGTTAATTAAATTTAAAATTGAGGATAGCTGAGGTCTATTCCACTATTGGGAGAATCTTGAATGAGGGGACATTGTTACAAGATTTGGACACAGTCATTTAATACTGAGGTTTGTAGGAACTTCTTGCGCAAGGTGGCAAATCTCGCTGGAATTCTCCACTCAAAGGTTGTGGAGGCTGGATTTAAAGACAAAGTAGATGCATTTTTGATTGGAATTTGGGACTCTGGGGAAATACCACAGAAGGGCAGCATGGTGGCGCAACGGTAGAGTTGCTGCCCTACAGCGCTTGCAGCTCTGGAGATCCGGGTTCGACCCCGACTACGGGTGCTGTCTGTATGGAGTTTGTGCATTCTCCCCGTGACCGCGTGAGCTTTCTCCGAGATCTTGGGTTTCCTCCCACACTCCAAAGATGTACAGGTTTGCCGGTTAATTGGCTTGGTATAAATATAAATTGTCCCTAGTGTGGGTAGGATAGTGTTAATGTGCGGGATCACTGGTCGGCCTGTTTCCGTGCTGTATCTCTAAACTGAGCTAAACAAAAAAAAAGAGATGATGCGTGGGACAGGTTTGAGGGGCTGAGAAGCTTATTCCTGCTCCTATGTTTTTGTATTCTAATATCATCAAACTATCTTGAAAGTGATAGGGGTGAGTAAAATCCTTTGATCTAGTTAGCATCCAAACTTGGTCATTTGAGTATTTAAATTTTGCCTTCAAGAAGTCAAATGATTTTGAACTTACCTCTTCTAGCACTTGCTGTCCAAACATTTTCATCTTTTGAATATCACTGAAATCCTGAATATCACCTCTCCGAAAAGCGGTCCCTGGTGGGAGACTGCTTTTCGGAGCTTCCGCAACGGCGACTTCTCCCGCCCGAGTTGCGGGGTTGAGGATGACGTGGAGCGGGGCCTTACATCGCCCGCCGTGGCTTTAATGGCCGCGGGACTTATTTACCATCGCCCGCCGGGGGCTTTGAGTTTGACATCGGGAGAAGAATGGGGAGTGCAGGGGAGAGATAAGACTTTGCCTTCCATCACAGTGCGGAGGAGATTCGCTGTGATGGATGTTTATGTAAATTGTGTTGTTTCTTGGTTCTTCTTGTTTGTATGACTGCAGAAACTAAATTTCGTTTGAACTTCTGGGTTCAAATGACAACAAATAAAATCTAATCTAATTTAAATTTTGTATCTCTTTCGTTTCTCTTTGTATTGAAATTGTTTTGCTTTTACTTTGGCTGTACAATCATTTTTTTTTCACTATGGTAAGTTTCTCCTTTACTGTAATCTTTCTAGATTGTTGAAACTAACCTCTATGTTGAAATTGGTTGTTCTTATGAATTCTTAATGTAGACCAAAATAATCTAAATCTTATCTATTATCTCAATAATGGCATTCCTAGTCGTTATCTTCTTGCAATATATTTTTTTAAATACTGTTCACATTTTATTTGCTTCATGTTGTCTGGACATTAACAGTATTGTTTGGACATTAATTTAATTATTTCCTTAATATGTAGAGCTTCTATCACCACATTACATTTACAAGCGAATAGATGCAAAATCATCAGTTCTGACTTTACAATAGATCATCAAAAATATTTTGAAAAATATTTCTGAAGAAGGTTCTCGACCCAAAATGTGACCCATTCCTTCTCCAGATGTGCTGTCTGTCCCGCTGAGTTACTCCTGCATTTTGTGTCTACCTTAGACACGTCTACATTTTGTGTCTACCTTTGTGTCTACCAGCATCTGCAGTCCTTTCCTACTCATCAACAATATTTGCAGCTTGGCATGAAAATTGCCACTGCACTTCCCGTTCTTATTCAATGAATGAAATTGCCAGAGAAAGATTTTTAATTTGTGCAATGAATTACTGAGACGAAGGGACAATGAAAGACATGATAAATTATAGAAAAGTAAATAATACAACGTTTGAAAAACAGCTGCAACTCTGAAATCTTGTAAATGTTATCATAGAGTAAGCTTGAGGGCAGTGATACAAACTGCAATATAAGAGACGAGAGGTAGTGTATAATGAAAGACTTAAGCAGCAGAAATTGCTGCATCTGGAAGTGACAAAGAATTTCATGTTAAAATTAACTCACTGGGGGCTTTCACGTTGAGAAGAATAGACTAGTCAAAAATTAAAATAATCCTTTCTATTGATGGAGATTAAAAACCTTTCCATAAACACTTAAACCATTCAATTATTCTATCCAAACTGTTGATTCTTCTCCAGCTCTATGCCCGGGTACAACAGCAGCATTCATACAGTATTTATCTTATCCATTTTTTACCATTTGCGTATAATGATATATTTCAGATGCCATTGTGCTGTCTATTTATCTTGTTTAGTTCATTTTAATTCCGAAGTGTTTCTTTAATCCCATTATACCTCATTACTTTGTACCTTTGGTAAATGTATATAATGATTATATTGCAGCTCTTTATTGAAATATTCATATTTTTGGAAGGAAAGTAGTCGAAGGAACATTATTATTTTATAGTTCCCTTGACATGCAAGCCAAAAAATTGTCTTGTATCACTACATTTGTTCTGATCTTGTTGTCTGCTTTCCATAAAAGTGAAGTGGAGAAAAGGTATGTTAAAATAGAATCCAAACTGAGGTGAGATAAAGCCAGAGTTGAATGATAAGAAAACTTTTGGGAGGTGAGGAGAAACCAAGATAACGTGAAATAGCTTCATAAGGTAACTTTTGAGAAAACATTTTCAGTGAAAATGCATCTTTGGACATCTAAAGCTAAAAGATGCAAAAATTTGTGTTTTGGCTCTTTCTACATTTGCCAATAAGCATTTTGGGCATTTAATTTGACAAATCTGCGAAATCTGGGAGAAATATCCTCGTTTCACTGCGCAAGTGATGAAGGGAATTTGCCTCTTCATCGTGTCAGTGATGGAAACTTCGACAAAAGTAATTAACTCCACGTATCAACAGTTTTGTCATGTCATTGGAAAATAATTTATCTGATTTCGATAGTTTTCAGAAAGCATTCTTTATTTTCCGATTACACTGTATCAACTTGTATGCTCTGCCATTTAAAATTTGATTGTGCTTGAATTCCTATGTACTGAGGGACTACAAATTATAAACTATCACTATTGCAATATATGCATAAATGAACGGCTAATATATTGCAGTGAGTTGCACTTATCCTCGTTACATTCAGTAAGCTGTTTTGGAAATAATCTTATTCTAGGAGGGTGTTCAGTTGCTTTTTGAAAAGTGTTAGTGTTCCAAGGTGGTTAATCCTCTTTGTGCCTACCTCTGATCAACATCAGTATAAATTAACAGATGCATTTGCTCAGAGACGGGGAAACCATTGATTATAATTGGCATTCTCCAATAGAAAAAACATATCTAATTGACTATTTAATTCGTGAAATTTAACAATTTAAACATTTAGTGAAATGGTAACACTTTTTTGTTTTGATGCTTTCAATTCCATTTTGTATGTGAAGCTATTTCTTAAGGTGGGAGGTTTTGTTTAAATATTGAGTTTCATCATGATGCATTAAAAAAATGTGTCTGCATTTGGGTTAAACATAGCACCAATCTTCAAAACGTCGTGAAATTAGATAAAGTGGCACCATGACATGACCACAGATTTATGTGCAAAAAAAAGACCACACTGTTCCCGTCAGGAGCTAAATGCAGAGTGTTGGAAAGTGAGTCAGCTTTGAAGATATCTCTCCATGGCAACTATAGCACAGCTAAAGAAAAGGCTGCTGTGGAAGTATGGAAAAACTCAAGGGACTTGGTGATCTTCTTTGTGTCTGGCCTGCTTGACACTTGACTCCTGAGTATTCCTAACCCCCTGTAAGGTGCGGGCTGATAAAGGGGCCATTGATTGCAACATGCAGCTTAGAAGTGATCTTAACAAAAGTGATCAGTGAATGATGCACCAGTGAATCAATGGAGGTGATGTGGACCATTGAAAAATGCAGTGGACGAGACATTAATATGACATAGTAAATAAACCCTTTTAATTATTTCATTTTTGAATTTTGTGTGGTGTCCCTTATTATTCTGTGAATCAACAGTAAAGATAATAAATTGCACACACAATCCCCAATGCCTGCATGTAATGGACTATACGAACACTTTGAGACTCATGTCATCATTAGATTTTCAACTGACAATGGGCAAATGCACTAAGGTGATTCTCACGTGCAAGTGTGTAGAAAAATGACCCTGTGTGATCAGTAGCATTATCAACCATAGGTTAAATGGATTTTAGTTTCTGTTTTACAAAATATATTAAGCTTGTCAATGTTATCATCTTGTCTCTAATGTGTTTGTCTGCCAGTGATAAAATTAAGTCACTTCTTTCCCTTCCAACATTTTAAATGCACCTCTGCGGGCACACACACAAGCACACTCCCTTCTTCGGTATTCCTGATAGGGCTTCCTGACTTTTCTCTCTACATGTCATATGCTTTTATTATCCTGTCCTTTTAATCTATTTCTGATACTGAAATTTAAAGCCCTCCCTCTTACACCATCCCTTTAATCACACATTCATTTCATCCATCCTCAAGTTCTGCACTTACCATCTTGTGGCACAAGAGTTAATTCAGAGATGATAACCTTAAGTCATGTTCATCTGCTTTGTACCTAACACTCAGTTTGCAAAACCTGAGACTCTTTTTACTTGCGTCCTAGTACAAGCATGGACCATGACCTCTGGTTGTTTTATCTCAGCTTGTAACTCTACCATGACATTCTAATGCTGGCATCATGGAGACAACATGCCTTCTGGATTCATGTATTTGGCAATAGTAACATCTGTCTGTCCTAATTTTTGAGTATCCTACAACCCTTTGGGTATGAATAACCTTGTGATGCTTCCCACCAGTGTACCTGAAGGTTTCTCTGACCCAACCTAGTCCCTCTTTAGTTCCTCGATTATTCTCTGGGGTCAGCAGTTTGACCCAGAATCTCCATGACCCCCTGCCTGCCTCATGCCACTGCTGTAGGTGATGGGAAGTCTGAAGCAGGCAGTGGTCAAAGAAGAACATCGGCTTGATGTCTGACTGCAATTCATTTGGCCGAGATCGGATGGCTCAGCCCATTCCCAGATTGGCTTCCCCTCATATGAGGGGAAGTCAATCTGGGAATGAGCTGAGCCATCTGATCTTGACCAAGTGAATTGCAGCTCTGCAGGATTGCTGAAGGCACTGTACAGCCTTGCCAATTTTACCTTTCCCATCAGCAGCCAGGAGGTGTTGTCCAATCTGTTGTCAGCACAACCGGACAGTCTAGCCACATCGACGATGCAGTTGAATTCACCAGCCCGGATGTTGCCAGAATTGAAAGACAACCACCTGCTCGCTCTGCACGGGGCGAGCTGTGCACATTTATAAGCAGGTATGGAGAGATATGGTAAATTACATCCACCATGAGGAGACTCCTCCCCAAACTCCCTGACTTCAGTGATCGAGAAGATCCTTCCCTGCAGCAGAATTCCCAGACCTGAAATATGACCATCATTGCTGCTCGGAACATACCGACAGTATGTGGGGTGGCGACTACAACTACCTCTAATAGCTGTGGAGTTGTGGCAGCCCACACTCGTGTGGGGTTATACTTGGGGCTCAGCAGCACTTGTTTTTGTAAACTATGCTGCGCATTGTAGTGGCCTTGGAGCTTTTAAGAACTGGGTTTAGGAGATTCGCAATGCTATTGCAAACAAAATGAGCTGAGGAATTTCACCTTTACCTGCACTCCATTTCTCCTTCAAGTGGTGATTTGAAATTGCTTTGTCTTGTGACATGCAAGGGAAATAGGCATTTGACAGAGGACATGAAAACATAATTCACAATGCATTAAGAAAGGATAATGGTATACGCAGAAGAATGGAGCAATGGGGTGGGGATGTGAAAGAGAGAGAGTAGTTATACAATAACTAGTCAAGAGTCAAGTGTTTTATTGTTATATGTCCCAGATAGGACAATAAAATTCTTACTTGCTGCAGCACAACAGAATATGTAAACATAGTACATAACGGGAGAAAAAAAAGTTCAGTGTTTCTATATACACATGCACGCACACTTAATAAATAAATAAACAAATATAGTGCAATAATAATAATAGTTTGTTGTAGTTCAGAGCTTATTTGTTGTCGTGTTTAATAGCCTGATGGCTGTAGGGAAGAAGCTGTTCCTGAACCTGGACGTTACAGTTTTCAGGCTCCTGTACCTTCTTCCCGATGGCAATGGTGAAATGAGTGTGTGGCCAGGATGGTGTGGGTCTTTGATGATGTTGGCTGCCTTTTTGAGGCAGTGACTTCAATAGATCCCTTAGACGGTGTGGAGGTCAGAGCCGGTGATGGCCTGGGCAGTGTTCACAATGTTTTGCAGTCTTTTCCTCTCCTGGACGTTCAAGTTGCCGAACCAGGCCATGATGTAACCAGTCAGTATGCTCTCCACTGTGCACCTGTAGCAGCTCAAGGGAATCCTCTTTGACATACTGAATCTCCGTAGTTTTCTCAGGAAGTAGAGGCGCTGATGTGCCTAGTAATTAGAACATGGAGAACCAGTAATTAGAACATGGAGAACTCCATTCTTTGCATGTGTGGGCCATCCAGCATTAGGTAGTAAACTCGCTGCACTGGAATGTCTTGTCAATTTGTACGTTCCAAAGAAATGTATGCAGTCATGCTTATTTATTAACTTTTGATTTTTTTGGGGGGAAAAAACAGAATAGCCACTCACACAACCAACTAGTAGAATTTGGTTAAGGCATGTGATTCATTTCATGTGTACATTTTGGTAACCTGACCAAACCTGTTGTTTGCACCTATAACCTCAGATTGTTTGCGGATGCGATGTCTGGCAGCTGATGAAAATATTAAACTGTAGTGAAAAATTGACATATTGCAAAATTAATGTAGGGATGTTTCATTGATTTCATTTACACACTTTATCACGTTAATTAGTTGTGGCCTACCAATTATTCCTTCATACCGCACTGGAAAAATTGTCTGTGCAGTTTGTTTCATTCCATCCCTGTTGTTCATGAGAATATTATCCGCCCTAGATTTTGCACTTTATTAACTGGATGAAACTGAAAGCTGCCATTGTGTTACATTATTGAGAGCAAATTTCCATTGGATCACTTCCGTTCTGTCCATTGTTATACGTGCGAGTTTCAGTGATCATATAATTGAATTTGCATTGGAAGGTATTGTCATGACGGATCAATGTTTGCAAAATTGGCCATTTTTTATCGTGCATATTTGTACCACAATCATTAATGTCTGCAAACTTTTCAGACGGTGCTCCGTTAAATACTGGCAATTGTGAAGTTTCAGCAGTTTGGAAAAATATAACCTTTCAAATTACCTTAAATCATCAAATAAAAGTGGGGTACTAATTTTCTTGAAATAATCCTTTCTTTTGTATAAAATAATAATAAAATAATAATGTGATAAAATGAGATACTGATCTTCCTCTTCTGTTGCCTTTTATTTTTCTTGTTATTGGCTAGATACAGAGAAATATGCTGAAGATGACAAATAGCTGAGAAATAGTTTTAGTCTTTTTTAATTGGGATTAGTGGGATTCCCTTTCAGAAAAATGATTTTAAGTATTTCCTCCCACCTTTCAAGCATGCTCCTTTGTAATATCAATTGTGGCAGGTTCAGATGATAAAGCTTGACATGGGATTTGCGCCTTCATAACGTGTTTTATTAGTAGCTTTGAATTCATAATTTTTCTTTTCCCCATACCTAATGATTTTTAATATCTTACCAAGTATCCAAAGAGACAATAGAAATATGATACATCCAAAAGAGGGAGCAAAATATCCTGTTCTTCCCCCCCCTCTCACTCCCCCCCTCCCCCCCCCCCCTCTCTCCCTCTTCCCCCCCTCCCTCTTCCCCCCCTCCCTCTTCCCCCCCTCCCTCTTCCCCCCCTCCCTCTTCCCCCCCTCCCTCTTCCCCCCCTCCCTCTTCCCCCCCCTCCCTCTTCCCCCCCCTCCCTCTCCCCCCCCTCCCTCTCCCCCCCTCCCTCTTCCCCCCCTCCCTCTTCCCCCCCTCCCTCTTCCCCCCCCTCCCTCTTCCCCCCCTCCCTCTTCCCCCCCTCCCTCTTCCCCCCCCCTCCCTCTTCCCCCCCTCCCTCTCCCCCCCCTCCCTCTTCCCCCCCCCCTCCCTCTTCCCCCCCCCTCCCTCTTCCCCCCCTCCCTCTTCCCCCCCTCCCTCTTCCCCCCCTCCGTCTTCCCCCCCCTCCCTCTTCCCCCCCCCCCTCCCTCTTCCCCCCCTCCCTCTTCCCCCCCTCCCTCTTCCCCCCTCCCTCTTCCCCCCCTCCCTCTTCCCCCCTCCCTCTTTCCCCCTCCCTCTTCCCCCCTCCCTCTTCCCCCCTCCCTCTTCCCCCCCTCCCTCTTCCCCCCCTCCCTCTTCCCCCCCTCCCTCTTCCCCCCCCCTCCCTCTTCCCCCCTCCCTCTTCCCCCCCTCCCTCTTCCCCCCCTCCCTCTTCCCCCCCTCCCTCTTCCCCCCCCTCCCTCTTCCCCCCCTCCCTCTTCCCCCCCTCCCTCTTCCCCCCCTCCCTCTTCCCCCCCCCCCTCTTCCCCCCCCCCTCCCTCTTCCCCCCCCCCCCTCTTCCCCCCCCTCCCTCTTCCCCCCCCCTCCCTCTTCCCCCCCTCCCTCTTCCCCCCCTCCCTCTTCCCCCCCTCCCTCTTCCCCCCCCCCCCTCCCTCTTCCCCCCCCTCCCTCTTCCCCCCCCCCTCTTCCCCCCCTCCGTCTCCCCCCCCTCCCTCTCCCCCCTCCCTCTTCCCCCCCTCCCTCTTCCCCCCCTCCCTCTTCCCCCCCCTCCCTCTTCCCCCCCTCTCTCTTCCCCCCCTCTCTCTTCCCCCCCTCCCTCTTCCCCCCCCTCCCTCTTCCCCCCTCCCTCTTCCCCCCCCTCCCTCTTTCCCCCCCCCCTCCCTCTTCCCCCCCCCTCCCTCTTCCCCCCCCTCCCTCTTCCCCCCCCTCCCTCTTCCCCCCCTCCCTCTTCCCCCCCCTCCCTCTTCCCCCCCCCCTCCCTCTTCCCCCCCCTCCCTCTTCCCCCCCCTCCCTCTTCCCCCCCTCCCTCTTCCCCCCCTCCCTCTTCCCCCCTCCCTCTTCCCCCCCTCCCTCTTTCCCCCCCTCCCTCTTCCCCCCCCTCCCTCTTCCCCCCCTCCCTCTTCCCCCCCCCTCCTCTTCCCCCCCTCCCTCTTCCCCCCCTCCCTCTTCCCCCCCCCTCTCCCCCCCCCCTCCCTCTCCCCCCCCTCCCTCTCCCCCCCCTCCCTCTTCCCCCCCCCTTCCCTCTTCCCCCCCCTCCCTCTTCCCCTCCCTCTCCCCCCCCCTCTCCCTCTCCCCCCCCCTCTCCCTCTTCTCCCTCTTCCCCCCCTCTCCCTCTTCCTCTCCCTCTTCCCCCCCCTCTCCCTCTTCCCCCCCCTCTCCCTCTTCCCCCCCTCTCCCTCTTCCCCCCCCTCACCCTCTCCCCCCCTCGCCTGGTTTTTCAGGCGATTGCCAGCAACTTGACAATCTCCCCTCCCTCTCCCCCTCCCTCTCCCCCTCCCTCTCGCTCTTCCCCTCCCCCTCCCCCTCCCTCTCCCTCTCCCCCCCCCTCTCCCTCTCCCCCCCTCTCCCTCTCCCCCCTCTCCCTCTCCCCCCCTCTCCCTCTCCCCCCCTCTCCCTCTCCCCCCCTCTCCCTCTCCCCCCCTCTCCCTCTCCCCCCCTCTCCCTCTCCCCCCCTCTCCCTCTCCCCCCCTCTCCCTCTCCCCCCCTCTCCCTCTCCCCCCCTCTCCCTCTCCCCCCCTCTCCCTCTCCCCCCCTCTCCCTCTCCCCCCCTCTCCCTCTCCCCCTCCCTCTCCCTCTCCCTCTTCCCCCCCCCTCTCCCTCTTCCCCCCCCCTCTCCCTCTTCCCCCCCCTCTCCCTCTTCCCCCTCCTCTCCCTCTTCCCCCTCCTCTCCCTCTTCCCCCTCCTCTCCCTCTTCCCCCTCCTCTCCCCTCCCCCCCCTCCCCTTTCTCTCCCCCCCCCCTTCCAAACGACTTATCGTACACTGCTTTAGCCATCTTAATTACTGCGCCAACCATCCTGTTCATCGCGGTGTGTGTCTGTATCATCTTGGCTTTGCACTGTGCATTTCACTCAAGACAGCGCCCCCCCCCCCGCTTGCCCTGTCCCCCGCCTGCATAACGGGCTGGTGAAGGAGGCTGTGTGTGTGTGTGTGTGTGTGTGTGTTCCATTCAGACAGTAGCAGTTCCAGTTGCTGGTTTTTCAGGCGATTGCCAGCAACTTGACAATCGCCGGCAGTCACCTGAAAAATCGCCTAAGTGGGACAGGACCATTATGCTCCCCCAGTAAGTTATGCTCTCCCACTCCAATGCATACATTTTTCACTTCTAAAGACTAGTTCCGACCAAAAACGCTTTCTGTCGATTCCCTCCACAGACACTGCCTGACCCAATGAGTTCCTCTAGCAGTTTATTTTAACACAAAATAGGAGCAGGAATCGACCATCAGGCCCCGCAAATCTACCCTGCTACTCAGTTTGATAATGGCTGATCTATGCTGGCGTAAACTCTTCTATGTGCCAGTTCCCACAATTCCTCGATCTTTCAAATATTTATCTACCCTCCTCGGGGGACGATAATGTCAGACTATATCTAAGAGAAGTAATTTTGGTGGGCCACAATTTTAAATGACTGGCGCCTTATTTTGTAGCTATGACCCCCTTTTTTTTGGTCTCTCAGCATCAGTGGGAACATGTCAACATGCACTCTCTCAGGCCCTCTTAGTAACAAAGTTAAACCAAGCAAGATGGTATTGGAGCACTGATTGATAAACTTGTGCCTGATGCAGTTTTTGATTGTGAGATACTTCTTTCATAACCTATGCTTTCCAATAATTATGAAGCACAGTGTAAATTAAACCATGTGCATTTGTCATAAATTTCAAGCACATTTTGAAGCCATTGTAGAAAGCGCTTGCAAGTCCATTAAAATATTTTAAGTGCACAGAAAATGCCAAAATTTGTGGTGCTTCCAGTGGATGGACAGATATTTGAAGCATGTATCCAGTACAATAGCTGACTGCAGCTCTCTGCAGTGGGAGCTGCCTGTGATGCAGTACAGCTTGCACAGCACTGAGTGATGCTCCGTAGGAGGAGCTACAATCCCATTTCACTCCTTTCCCCTCCCCCTCCCCCTCCCAAGCAGTTATACAGCTATGTGCACCTGCAGCAGAAAATCAGCTGATTGGACAAAGTCTGGAAAATGCTCCAGTTACATGATTCACTTCCCAGGCAGTGTGTTCTCATCATTTTCTGTTTGATAGCAGAGCAGCAGCGATGAAGGGGTCTGTGCCGGGACTGGATAAATCCTCTGTGAATCCGTGTAGGCTTCATGCACTGCAGAAACATACCAGCCTCCACTGAACATGAGTCTGGCTGCTCATGTCAGCTGTTCCATGCTGAATTGCTTTGTGAGTCTCTGCTGCTTTTTTTTTACTTCTATTGGCTTTGAGACCTGTGCAGCCATGGGATGCTAGGTAATTTTTCAAATGCGACATGAGAGGGAAAACAGGCAAGGAATCCTGAAAATCATGGACCATTTTGCTGGTATTGGGAAGGCAAGGATGGCTGGTGACTAAGCATATTCTGTTCCAAAGGGCTGAGACAGACATTGCTTTCAGGTGATCATGTTGGTATGTGGCTCGGCGTTACTGAGGAATGTTTCTGATATTTATTTTACTGATTTTATTTCGTATGTTTAGTTCACGCTATTTTCATTCGTGTTTTTAATATTTTCTTGCTCACAACATTTTCAATGTTATAATGCAAACAATATGGTGCTTGAATCTTAGAGGAATGAAAGTAGGGCTGGTATTTGTAAACTAAATGTTTGAAATGTGCTGATTTTGGTGACCGATAAACAGTGCTGTTATCTAGAATCGCTGATGAAAGGGTGTCTCCAAAATCTCTATCAAAATAAATGCTGTTGTTTCTCTGAAGCTGTGGCATGTTGGGAGGGGACTGTTACAATTACAAATGCACCATTTGAAGTTTTATTGTGTAAAATCAAGCATTCTTCCAGATTGATTTTAATCACTGCTAATAAAGATTGTGAAAGGTTGCAAGACATACCTTTTGTTACAAGTCTCTGCACATACCTTTTGTTACAAGTCTCTGCACATACCTTTTGTTACAAGTCTTCTGCACTCAATTCCAGTTAAATACTGTCGATGCTCCTACTGGGGTGTTTCGAGTCGGGGTTAAATATTTACCCAAGATTGTTACACAAAGGGTTCTTGATAAAAAAGATTTAAAATATTGGTTCGGAAATCCAAATTGAAGGGCAATAGAATATTGTGGATTTAGTGGAGGGAAGCTCCAGATTTAAAAACAGCAGAGCACAATAGGATTTGGCTGGAGATGGCCTAGCTTAATGGGATGCAAAGCACAATGGTGATTTATATTGTTAGACCCAGACTAATTTAGAACACTCAAGAGATTGCAGTAGCAGGTCCTGTTTGATGAATTTAGGGCTAGCAGAATCAAGGGGTATGGGGAGAAGGCCGGAACGATTATGGATGATCAGCCATGATCACATTGAATGGTAGTGCTGGCTCGAAGAGCCGAATGGCCTACTCCTGCACTGATTGCCTATTATATATGAATTGTAGAATATTAGTATTAACAGTTTAGAGTTTGGATTGATGGTTTATGAACAAGGTTTTGGTAAGAACAAATTAGATTGATTGCTCGACAATACAATGAATGATAAAAGAAGGCCCAGATGAATATATTGTGAAATACAGGAGAGATTTGGGATGATTTGTAAATTAAAATTGCTGCGGGAAGGCCAGGTATTCAATATCTATTTACATGGTAAATAAAATAAATTATTTAAAGTTAATGCATTAAGTTTCAAAAATACATAACCTGCTGTACAAAATGAAGCTGTGATCATATGGATAAGTCAATTTGAGTACTACCTGGTATTCTTTCTGAGAGCCGCATGTAAGTGCATGATACTGAACCAGTTCTTTGCTGCCTGATGCCAGGATAATTCATTTGATAGGATGATCTAATTTTCATAAATAATAAAACGTTCAACTGCCAAAGATATGTATTTGCTGTAAATGCAGTGTGAATGTTGCAGCTTGTGTGAAAGATGAATTCCATCTTCATCAATCTTATGATTGTCCAATTCAAATAAATTGTGTCACATTTGGTGTAGTTGCTGCCCCCCCTCACAGAGACCAGGGTTCAATTCTGACCTTGAGAGTTGTCTCTGGAGTTGGCACATTCTCCCTGTTATCACTTGGGTGGGTTTGTTGGTTAATTGATGTCTCCATATTGCCCTGAGTGTGTAGGCCGTGGATGAGAAAGTAGGATAACATAGAATGGATGATAATGGCTGATGTGGACTCGGTGGGCCAAAAGGCTTGTTTCCATGTTGTATCTCTCAAAAAATATTTATTGATTATTCCATTCTTTTGGCAAGGACAGAGCTTTATATTGAATATATTAATGTATATTGATGTTTTTCACACTTGTGAATGTATAGATATTACACAAAATGATGTGCTGGTCATGTACAATGTACAGTATCTGCTTAATGTTGTGTATGATACCCAACATATGGGGCGCCTATGATGCACTTAATCTGTTGTACATTCCACAGTACCTTATTGTTTCAAGCTTTGTCTGCCTAATATTACAATGTCTCAAGTATCCATGTTCAACTAAATCTTCAGCCACCACTGGAAGGTCAAGCATAACTAGATTTGTCTAGTTGGAGGAGGAGGAGGCATGAAGCAATTTAGACATGAAATAAGTGATCTACGCAGGAGAGACTGCTGGAGTGCAAAAGTATTTTTTGTCAAAGGTTTACCCACAAAAGTAGATGTTGCCAAAATCTCAGTAGAATGGGAAATAGTAGTAGAGAAAGTGAATGGGGTAAAACTTGATAAGAAAAAGGTACATGATGGATGGGTTATGCTTAAAATAAACAACTCGCTTGGTCTGCATGGAATGCAGCTCAGGTGGCTGAGAAAGACGAGGATGAATGTTGCGGGAGGATCTATCTCAATCATCCAATTCTCCTTGGACTCTGAGGAGATGGAAGGGGTGCAAGGACATGCAACGGCAGTCAAGTTAATTTAATCTTGGTGATGGAATTTAGAAAAAAGAATTGGGGACTATATTAACAACCACTCGCAAGGGATTGCACTGATAAAAAGCCAGCAAAGATTAACTCCTGAATTCCCCCCTTCCCCCCCACCCTAGCCGGCCTACCAGTCCCCCTGGTCGCTTCTCCAGCCAACAATGGACCATTATGGGCTCCACATTTCCTGAAGTCATCTGTTGCCGGCCCTGATTTGTTCTGGCCTTATTATTGCATCCAGTTTATCCCTTCTGTTGTGCACCCCCCCCCCCCCATATTTCCTTATATTGGTTCTAAAGAGCATGCCCTTTATTAAATTGTAACTCCCCCCCCCCCCCCCCCTCTTCCTTCCTTCTTAGACGTCTCATGATGTGGTCCCAGTTTATTCCATTTTTTCCCCCATGGCAAACTCGCTCATTGTCCCTGGAGCCGGTCATGTGAATCTCCACTGCAGCCCCCTCTATGGCATTATTTTTTTATTAGGTAAGACTAAAACAGTAGATAACACTAAAGTCCTATACAAACGCAGTAAGATATCTATGCTTGAGTAATAAAATCCTCCCCATTTAATGGTTAACCTGTCTTTTGTGTCTTTCATTGGTAAACTAGCATCCAGAGTTCTTTGTCCCCACCTTCTTGACCTGTACTTGTTTTTATTTACAGGGTGAAGAAGGGCCACCCAGTTTGGAGTACATCCAGGCCAAAGATTTATTTCCACGGAAGGATCTGGTGAAGGAAGACGAGGACTTGCAGGTACTGTCTGCAATGATGCTGTTCATGAATGGGAATTTGAAGTTTATGGAAGCCCTTTCTTTGCTCTTTCAATTTGGAATGTGGGGGGATGGGGGAAGCTGAGATATCAGACATCTTAAAACACACATGAAGTAGGTATAACCATTTTTTTGGACATGCTTATGTAAGGTCTGCTTTTAAGAAATTTTAAATAGTCCAACTTTTGCAATTGGACTAAAATAATTGTAATCATTAAGGTTTAGAAGAAAATGAATGCCACGATAGATACCGAAGGTTGAATGATTTGAATGAAGGTTGCTTGTAATTTGACATTGATGTTCTTTTCCAGTGTCACGTGAGACTTTGTTTGGTCTTGTTGTGTGGTACTACTAGGGTTTCCTTGTGGAAGAATGAAACAAATTCAAAATAATTACTCGTGTTTCAGCAGCCATTTTAAGAGTAATTTGCTGCTGCACACTTGTAGATTTTTGTTATGATGGTCAAGGCTAATGTAGAAATTGCAGATTGTTCCACACAAGAGGTGCTTGGTAGGTTGGGTGTTAGGTATATTGTAAGATGGTGATAGTTGCTCCTTGCAGCAGTTTAGCAGGGCTTCTGCTCCTAGTATGTAAAGACAAGATTCTCATGTCATCCCAAATACTACTTTTCTGCTTTGTGGGATTATAGTATAGGGAATTTTGATGGGAATGTTTTCATATATTTTCAACAAAGCTTTAAGCACATTCCATGGTAGACCTTGGAACAGTGTGCCTAATGGTGAGTTTGGTGTTGTATACGCAGAACAGTCTGAACAATGGAGTTGACTGAATGTGGTGTGGGCCTCAATGGTGGAGAGATAGGCCTAAGATAGGCCACTGACATTGGTTATCCATTTAGTAAATATAGAGGATTTGATGGGCACCATATTGATGGTATCTTTTCAGTGCTTTAAATTGCCCAATTCCACTGACAATAGACTTTTCACAAATTGGAGGGAAAAAATTGGGCGGAGAGATCATATTTGTCACACCACTCCTGGGTTTTGTTGAGGGGGTTCAATGGGCATGAGATGGTCCCGATTGTCGGTCAGCCGGTGTGTGGTTTTTCCACCTCTATGCTACCTACTCATGTTTCCCTTTCCCTTTCCCTTTTGTGTGAAGGTTAGTCCATGTGTTTTGTGTTAAGTCTGAGATCTTGATCTTCAAGCACCCTTTTCTTCAGTTGATTAACTGGAGGCTATGGTGCAGAATTGAGAGCAGTGGTGAGTTTTCACAATGTCTACCTGTGCAACATGTAGATTGGGGGTAGTGCCAGGATAATGATCTTCAATCAGATTGGTTCTCTTCAGTTAGGATTGCATGCCATCATAAACCAAATACGAGATCAAGACAATTTCTGTTGGCAGCATAATTTGAGACGTGTGTCCCTTTTAATGCAGTCAAGTGCTGGTGAGGTTGAGAAAGGCTATTTATAGTTTTTGATGCCTACATTGCTCTGGATTTGTGAGATGACATGGAATGAAGGTCATGTCCATTGGGCCTGACAAAGGATTGAGTCCACGGAGCATTTGAAGAGCAGCTCTCCATCCACTGTAAGAGGCAGTTGAAGAAGACCCTGGCAATGACTTTCCCTGTAGCAGTCAGGCGCATAGCTTTGTAGGTACCACAGAAGCACATCTTTCTTGCAGATGATCAAAATCATGGTATATCCGAGGCCCTCCAAAGTACCTTCCTCTTTTCAGGTATGGACCAGGTGGATTCATGACAGAAGCTTCTCATTCCCAAGTTTGAGATCTCAGCTGAGTTGTAGGACATGACCAACAGGACAGGCAGTACTAATGGAAAGAAAGAAATTGAGCCAATGATATTGCTGTAACGGTGTTATTTTTCTTTGCACCTTTTTAAATTTCATAATCACTTTAACCCTTTAACCAATTGGTCATGTAATTTATCTGGGAGTCTATCTACACCTCTGTCTAAAGAAGGATCTTGACCCGAAACATCACCTATTCCTTTTCTCCAGAGATGCTGTCTGATTCGTTGAGTTACTCCAGCTTTTTGTGACTATCCTCTGTGTAGCATACATGTTATCAGATATCTATCTATTTATTCTGTTCTCTCTACAGAGGTGGTGGTGGATGGGATAAATAAGACAGACATCTGTGATAGGATGAGACCAGGTCAAATGGGTTAATAGAAACAGTTAGAGGTAATTACACTTTGTGTTGCTGGGTTGTAGGACATGACCAATAGGACAGGCAGTACTAATGGACAGGAAGAAATGGTGCCGATGTCATAGACTTTGATAGGCCTGACTTTGGGTGAACTGGGGATGGGGACTGGACATTGTGCCTTCCCCCACTGTGGGGGTGTGATTTTTTTTTTTGTGTGTAAGTTAATATGTTAGTCTGTGTCCAAGATGGCTGTCGGAAGGGAGAGTGGACGCTGGCGCGCTTTAGCTGCCGCTGCTCTCTCTTCACATTGTGTTTTTTGATTTTTTGTCTTTGGAGCGATTTCTGTCTTTAATTTGTGTATTGGTGATGTCCTTATTATTTATTTTACTCCGACTATATGTTTTTTCTCTTCTGTTAATTTCTGTAAGGTGTCCTTGAGACTTTGAAAGGCGCCCGAAAATTAAATTTATTATTATTATAGACTTATAGCTTATTGCAATAGAAGCTCAGAATCTCTCATGCAGACTGAATGCAGGCACTCTACATAGCAATCCACAATTTCCATTGCAGAATGCCATACGCAAGATTAGAAGCACATGCAATTTTTTAGACTTCCAGTCTATTATCATGAACCACTAATACAGTGTTCCAGTATACAGATTGATTACTTTTTGAGCTATTTGGTGAAGAAGAGATTTACATTTATATGGTACCTGTTGCTACCTCAGTACATTTCAAAGCATTTTGCAGCCATCAGAAAACTCTTGAAGTGGCATTCCATTCATAATGTTATTTTGCATTTTCCCAATTTCCAGTCCTGCTTGCTGTAACATTTTATAGTGAATTGGAATATAAATACAATTCAGTTAAGAGACAATGTTATTGGTAATGTAACATTTTTTTAAACAACTGATGTGACAAAATAGTTAAATTGGTATAGGCAAAATAAATCGATTGGGATGTAACAATAAAGACCTCCGCAATATCCATGACTATTTTTGAAGCTTTTGTCATGACAAGATTGACAATTTCATTCACATTCTCCCTTTGATATTCAGCCTTGAGTTTGGATTTCTGATTAGGACTTCTACCAATAAGCTGACTTAAGGGGGAAAAAGTTATTTGCAGTCGTTAAAGTACGGAATCTGGTTTCTGATTACCAGCACACATCTTTAATCATAGTATTGGGTTACAAGTTGATGGCTTTGGAGTTGGCTAGAAGTGGATTACTGTTTTGCCCTTTAAAGTAAGAGCTACGTGGGAAGAAAGCTAAATTTGACTATGGCTAGTATTCACACATGCTGCCCTCACTAGACAGGCCAGTTCTAGGTTCTTATTTTGCACATAATTCATGCCAGTTGTATCTGATCAGCCAATTGTCGGAGTTTAATTCAAACCTATTCATTTCACTGACCCTGGTGTCACTATCACTTGTTACAATGCAAAAATAAGGATTACCCCTGCCGTCATTTATACTGTGAACAGACACAGATTCTGTTGTCCCTCTGCAATGCCTAGTTATCTTATTCACCACAATGTTTAAAATACCAGGAATTCCTTCCTGTAATATGGTGCCTCCAAAATGAGGGCCACAGATTAAATAGTCTTCAGATCATGAATAACAGCCATGAAAATAGTTTTGAAATAGGACAGGGACTATTGCAACATTGAAGAAACAATTAGGCAGGTATATGGCTAGGACAGGTTTATAGGCATATGGGCAAAATGCAGGCAGGTGAGACTAGTGTAGATGGTACATGTTAGTTGGCTTGGGCAAGTTGGACCGAAGGACTTGTTTCCACATAGCATAACTCTATAACTCTGAGGTGGGAGATCAAAGTGAATTTGATAGAGGGGAATGTAATTTTGTGGAACGTGTGAAAGGACCTTTGCTTGTCAAACAAAGCAACCATAAGCTTATCATTTATCTAGTTTCTTATGTAAGAATCGTGAAATAAAAATAATGCAATTTTAACATTGCCTTTTTTGTTCACAGATTCCTTTTCCAGTACTCCAGGGTGAAGGTGTGGAATACCTGGGCCGTGCAGATGATGCTATAATTGCTATTTCCAATTACAGACTGCACATTAAATATCAGGACTCTTTAATCAATGTAAGCAGTACTTTAATAATCATACACAGTATTTTAATAAATGACATTAAATCTCCTGTAAGCTTACAACAGCTTAGTCCGACAGGTTTTTACAAGTTTTCAAAGCGTATCAGATAGAATTGCATCTACTATCATGTTAATCTATTAAATTTTAGTTTGCGGCCACATCCCTTCTGTTAATGAGAATATGGAATTCACTCTTAGTAGTACAGTTTGTATACTAAGAGTAGTACTCTTAGTATACAAACTTAAAGCACACGGTATTGGGGGTTCAGTATTGATGTGGATAGAGAACTGGCTGGCAAACAGGAAGCAAAGAGTAGGAGTAAACGGGTCCTTTTCAGAATGGCAGGCAGTGACTAGTGGGGTACCGCAAGGCTCAGTGCTGGGACCCCAGCTATTTACAATATATATTAATGATCTGGATGAGGGAATTGAAGGCAACATCTCTAAGTTTGCGGATGACACTAAGCTGGGGGGGCAGTGTTAGCTGTGAGGAGGATGCTATGAGACTGTAAGGTGACTTGGATAGGCTGGGTGAGTGGGCAAATGTTTGGCAGATGCAGTATAATGTGGATAAATGTGAGGTTATCCACTTTGGTGGCAAAAACAGGAAAGCAGACTATTATCTAAATGGTGGCCGATTAGGAAAAGGGGAGATGCAACGAGACCTGGGTGTCATGGTACACCAGTCATTGAAAGTAGGCATGCAGGTGCAGCAGGCAGTGAAGAAAGCAAATGGTATGTTAGCTTTCATAGCAAAAGGATTTGAGTATAGGAGCAGGGAAGTTCTACTGCAGTTGTACAGGGTGTTGGTGAGACCACACCTGGAGTATTGCGTACAGTTTTGGTTTCCAAATCTGAGGAAGGACATTATTGCCATAGAGGGAGTGCAGAGAAGGTTCACCAGACTGATTCCTGGGATGTCAGGACTTTCATATGAAGAAAGACTGGATAGACTTGTTATACTCGCTAGAATTTAGGAGATTGAGGGGGGATCTTATAGAAACGTACAAAATTCTTAAGGGATTGGACAGGCTAGATGCAGGAAGATTGTTCCCGATGTTGGGGAAGTCCAGGACAAGGGGTCACAGCTTAAGGATAAGGGGGAAATCCTTTAAGACCGAGATGAGAAAAACATTTTTCACACAGAGTGGTGAATCTCTGGAACTCTCTGCCACAGAGGGTAGTTGAGGCCAGTTCATTGGCTATATTTAAGAGGGAGTTAGATGTGGCCCTTGTGGCTAAAGGGATCAGGGGGTATGGAGAGAAGGCAGGTACGGGATACGGAGTTGGATGATCAGCCATGATCATATTGAATGGCGGTGCAGGCTCGAAGGGCTGAATGGCCTACTCCTGCACCTATTTTCTATGTATCCATGTACATCATATTATTGAAATGTAAAGAAATAGGAGAATTGGGAAGGGGCGTATTTTTTCATTGAAGAAGTCAAGTCGATAGTAGTTTGATTCCTCCATGGAACTTGTATTAAATGCTGAGTTTAGGTTGGCATTCCTCTGTAACAAAATGATCTGTTTTCCAATGGTGAGTTTGCTCGTCTGAATCTCCAATTTATTTTCTTCCTTCTGTCCTTGTTTGTTTTGATCTTTCTCCTTGAAGATCTTCATTCCCTACTGTTTCTGTATAACTCTTGAAAACGCTGTCTTTTTTTATAAATACATCTTCCATGTTCCCTAACTGTTTCATTTACTTCCACATACAGAATGCCTAGAAATAGTCTGATAATTTTCTAAGAGCATAAATTATTACTTCCCGACCTTGATCTTGCGCTGTTACTCTCACCCCCATCTATACCTTCCGAGGATCTAGCATCCTGCCAGTTTGATTGGGCAGCTTATTGATAACCACATTTTCCTTTTTAAATAAACCTTTCACAACATGATTAATTTTCTCTTAATTTTCCATTTAAGCAAAATAAAATATTTTCAGTTGGCATAAATTACAAACTGTTTCATGCACAAACACTGCTCTGTTTATATTGAGTGGACTAAATTGTTAATCATTCTATCTGGAAATCTAAACCAAGTATTAATTATCATTTGTAACATCCAATTGCTTCATAGGTAATCAGTAATTTGAAAACATCTTGTTTAGCATATCCCGACCATTATAATAAAGTCAACCAAATATAATTTATTCACCCTTGATATTCCAAAAGTATGTCCATATTGCATTAATTCTCCAACTCATCTAGTGAAGCCCATCCTTTGCGTAACATGATGACTCAACTCCAAGCAGTCTTCCAGCCACATTAGAAACAGAAGAATTTGGTGTAAATGCTGAGATAAAAGATCAACGATGCATTTAATTCTGTTTCTTTTTCAATGCATACTGCCTGACTTGAGCATATACAACAATTTTAGCATCTATAATTTTGCTTTGAGTTTCTAGGAGGAACTGGCCTAACTGCTCATTTCTTTTATAATAGGGCATAAACCATAAGCATTTCATATGCCTCCTTAACCACCCATTTACCGAGTAGCTGATCTTTGGGACCTGAAGAAATGTATTTGGTTCCTGTAATCCTATATAGTTTTTTAATTGCTTATTATTCATTGCATATCCCCTTGGCTTTGCTTTTTGCCCTCTACAAATGCACAATATGACACTTTTCCAGATAGAATGCATTTTATTACATCTCTGCTGACCTGATCAACTTCCTGCAGTCTACAGTTCTTTTGCTATTAATCACATGATTAATTTTGATATTGTGTTCAAGTTTCTTACTAGTACACCCTACTTCTAAGTGCATATACATATATATATTCTCCTTTTCCAATAAAACATTAATCCATTGTTGGGACCTGTTAATGAACCAGTTATGGATCTATTACCACTTTGTCCAGGATTCTATGGGCCTTCCTATTCATGTTCATAGAGTACCTTGTCTCAAGCTTTGATAAAATCCATAGATTTACCCCCTGTTGAGGATAGCAGAGGAGAGGCACTGGAGCAAGAGTGATGTGGTCAACATGTTTGAAAATAACAGATGGGTCAAGAAAGGCGAGGAGAGGGTGTCATCAGGTTTGAATTCTCTGAAAGCTGTTCATTGGAGAGTGATGCAGAGCTTTGGGGTGACGGTATAAACCAGGAATTGATGAGAACACATGCGTTGGATTTTGGAGAGGAAAGGGAGATTGAAGATGCGGCAGTTGTTCATTAGAATGGGGGAATTGTCTTTTCGAGGAGTGCGATAATATAGATTATAGACATTCAAACGTTGGAAAAGGCAACATATAAATGCAAGTATCTGCAAGTTGCATTCTAGCTATATTTGGGGAGTGTGATATGGAAGCATTGAAAACTTATCAGGAATATGCAGCGAGCAGCCACTACATATCACATTTGAGCCCCTTTTTAATCCGTTACTTACAGCAGACTTGCTTGGGGAATTGTTCCATATTTTTCTGGAAATTATATAAACCAAGGTTGTAAGCTGCACATTATTGTTCTGTCAGTCAGGCAGAGATGAATGTTGTGCATGATTGAAGTCATCTCTTGTATAAATGATGCTGGGAAATGATCAGTTGTTCCTGTGTGGCTGAGATCGGAAGTGCTCCTGTTAAAACATACCGTGTGGCTTTTGTGTGCAGTTTGCACATAGAAAATGACACTTAATAAGCTCCATTTTCTAGGTAACGTTTGCTCAGTGAATGCAAGCAATCAAAAGTAACGATAACTGTAGTTTTTAATTCGTGTTTGCAGAAATATTGAAGTAAAAGAATGCAGTCATTTTCACTTTCTCATAGGTATACATTGACATTTAATTTCTGGGTTGAGGGTGGTGTACAGTGAACTAAGTGTATGGATATTAGTTGGTATATCATACTTTTTAGCTTGCTCTAGTTCTGATCAGGTTGTGTGTTTGTTGTGTCTTGTTATTAGAAGCCAGCAAGTGTTTTCAGTGTATAAGGTTCCTGCCTTTCTCACATCTGTTATTTTGATTTCATTTTCCCCTTCTCTTTCCTTTTGTTCTGTTTTAGACCTTTCTGCAGGGTGTGGACGGTGACATCTCAGTAAGTACTGTGTGTGTGTGTACTTCACTGCTGGTTATGCATACCGCCACGTGTCCAGCCCACCCTTTGGGTGTACACTTTTAGTGAAAGAGGTGGTCTTTTACAGTTTCATTAGAATATGTGTTTTAAAGTAGGTCAATGGAAATATGTCCAACACAGACATTTACATATGCAGATCTTTGTTCTTGTCCTCAATCGCATAGTGGGTGACCAAATAGGTATGTGTGTGAACAGAGAATAAGAGTTCAGTCTTTGGAACATTTTGCCTCCTAATTCCCTCAAATCATGCATTTGTTATTCATAGTTAACACAAGAAGGCAGTTTGGTGATGTTTGTTGATATAGCCCAAGTGATGGATAATTATTAGGAGTGGTGACCTGGAGCATGAGATAACGTTGTCCATTAGAAACCATAGTGACTGCCATATTGTCTTAAACAGAATATTAGTCTAACTTGCATGAACCCTTGGGCTGCAAGTGGCCCGATATCAATGTTGATACTTTACTGTAAATATGTTTAATGATTAGAACAACATCAGCTTCATACGTAGTTTTTGATCATGTTAATGCTTTTTCTTCAAAAGTATTACGATAATTTGTTTAGAGATAAAAAAATATTGCAAATGATTTAAATCTGAAAAAAATCCAGAAGTATAGAAAAACACATGAAGGAGGTTAGTGTGTTTTATGAGATCATATGCATCCATTATTTAATAATATTGAAAAATGTGTTATTTGATAAGTTCCATTGACAAAGTTCTGACTCGGCAGAAGACAACAAATCTGATTAATGATTCTTTAGAAGCTGTTAAGACTCTGCATCCTCTGTTTATCTCCTTATATTTGCAGTAATTTGAAGTTGTCTGAACGGTGGGTATTTTATCAAATTTGTGTTTATGCAACTTGCTTTACTTATCTCGAGATCATTTCTGGAGCAGTATCATACTAAATGAATCAAAGTGAAATTGCCATAGTAATAGTGGGTTTGTCGGAATTGGTATGGTTCCTCTAATACGTGCCGATAACATTAAACAAAAGACTTGGAAGTTGGTTGAAAGTTTGTATTTAGAAGCATGTTATTTTGACAAGCAATAGGAGCTGAATTGTGGCTAAATTTGTTTATCATTTTTCAGTTGAGTAGAGGAAGTTCAGTGCATAATATCACATCATTTGGAAAGTGTTGCATATCATCTTACTGTAATGATAACGCTGCAAGCTCAACGAGATGAATCCAGCTTGGTTGAAGTGACACTACTCAAATAATATTATATTTGTTCTGGTATTTATGTCTGATTTAATGTTTATGCCTCCTTTTAAAAGTTCAACCCATTTACAGAGGTGATTACAATTCTCCAACATACATTTATCCTGTTATTACAGGTGCCTGTGCGGTTAATTGAAGCTGTTGAGAGCCGGGACATGTTCCAGCTTCATATCGTCTGTAAAGATTCTAAGGTGGTCAGGTATGCTATTTGACGTTCAAAGATATGAAGCACAGACTATATTGTTAGACCTTTTTTTTCTTTAAAAGCAAGCAATTGTTTTCCAGCTTTTCAGAACTACTTAATATGCAGAATTCTAAACTCAATGGAGTTTAACCCTCTGCAACAATGTTCACCAAGGTTGCACATTTTTATGCCTTGTTACGATCTTGAACATTCATTCCAAAACAAAATGCTTTTACAAAGGATACGATGGCCTTTCACTCAAATTAAAATCCTGTGCATAGGATCCCATGATGATCGCAGGGTGTGCCAGACACTAGTAAAGGGACAAAGAAGAGACTTTGTGAAGTTAGGTTGGATGTGCTTGGGACTTGTTAATGTGTTAGATATTGATAAGAAAAGGTATTGTAATTCTTGTTCCTAAAACTTTCTATCCATTGATTTGAACTTTCACGTAAGTTGGCAATCAGAGTAAACTTTCCTTTTAAAAGAATGTTTCACCCTGGTGATAAATATCTGGATGTAGCGAGGGAGACACAGTTTATACAAACTTTCCTATTTGAGAGTTAATGCTGGTAATTGAAGGGTTATGTATCTGCCATGGAGGAAGTGGTATAATTATTGTTGAACATGCCATCGTTTTTTTGGAGATCAGCTTGTCTGCCTCTTCCCCCTTCCCCAGAGTAACTCCAGGATTACTCGGAAAATGTGTTTTACTGGCTATGGTGGAAGCAATGCACCACTGGATCTAGTTTTCCCTCTTAAATTTCTGTCCATGTTTCCTGGGTCTTAACCGGTTCATGGAGAAATCTTGATGTGTTTGCAGCCTATGCTTGACCTCAGATAATGCTATGAGGCTTTGGGCTGAAACGCACTAGCCAATTGCCAGAGCGTTGTGATGCTGAAGGTCTGTCATTTGACCTCTTGCTCCATCCCAAGACTCACATTGAGTTCAAGTTGTTCCATATTTTAATGAGCCAAGGAGCCTGGACCCTGATTTTTATATTTGACCGGAGCTCCATACATTTAAAAGCGCTTGCTGGCCTGCAATAAAATGGTAAGTTTTGCTGTTAGTTTGTACATTTTTATTTAACTTCATATTTACATTTTTAATCCACAACATAATTGTTTTAAGATAATTACTCACGATTCATTTTAAATGTTTTAGTACTTTTTTCAAATGACTGTTTATCACATTAATTTAAATTTGGTGAATTTGTCTTTTGCTTGCCCAAGCTGCCAAACTATTATTAGGATAGTCTCTGATGCAGTGCTCACTTGTCAGTTTATATTTCAGCACACACTTGATTTGTGCCATCAAGGGAGGTTTGTTAATTAATGGCTGACAAGAGACATTTCTACATCAGTGTCCTGGAGCAATAGTGATTTGGTTTTCACCAACTGCAACCGTTCCCTTTTATGCTAGGTGTTAGATAACAATCAGCAGAGGTTCCCATTGACTTCAGGTTTATTCTGGCTCCTGATTCCATGCTTGGTCGATTGCAGTTTTGAAGTCAAGGTCACTCTCACCTCCTGGAACTCAAGTCTCTAATCCATGTTTGATCTGAAGCTGGCAAGCAGCTGGCATAAAACTGAGTGCCCCTGGCAAAACCAAAACCGAGAATCGATGAAAAGGCAATTAACAATCTCGACATCAGTGTCAATTACACCTGCTGTTATATTACTGTTGATTTGGAAAAGATTGATAGGTGCACACTTGTGCATTTAAAAAAAAAAAAATCAGTTCTTTGTGGAGTGTATACACTGGGGCAGTTTTCCACTTTAGGTCATAGAGTCATACAGTGTGGGAATAGGTCCTTCAGCTCAATTTGCCCATACTGACCAACATGTCATAATTCCACTCGTCCCATCCAAACCTGTCCTGTCCTTATACCTGTCTAATTGTTTCTTAAACGTTCCAATAGTCCCTGCCTCAACTACCTCCTCTAACAGCTCATTCCATTCATCCACCACCCTTTGTGTTGAAAAGGTTACCCCTCAAATTCTTATTAAATCTTTCCCCCTTCACCTTAAACCTATGTCCTCTGGTTCTCGATTCCCCTTCTCTGGACAAGAGACTCTATTCGTCTACCTGATCTATTCCTCTAAAGGTTTTATACAAACCTATAAGATCTCCCCTCATCCTCGTTCTCCAAGGAAAGAGTCCAAGCCTGCTCAACCTCTTTCTAGAGACCCTCGAGTCCTGACAACATCCTCGTAAATCTCTGTACCCATTCCAACTTGGCAACACCTTTCCTGTAACATGGTGCCCAGAACTGAACAGACTACTCTAAATGCGGCCTCACAATTGCCTTATATAACTGCAACATTATCTCCCAACTTCTATACTCAATACTCTGAGGTCCAATGTGCCAATTGTTGCTAGTTCTTTGACGTGCTCACTTGGCTGGTGGCAAGAATTATGTAGCACCATTGCCAAGATGGTGACAAGGCGGAACATCATTCTGTATCCAGAACATTTAGATATATCTTATCACGTAGAGTAAACTGGTTTGCAGTCTTAGAGCTCCCAAAAAAGGTTGAGATCCACTGGATTGATGCTTTACTTAATTTTCATCTTCATCCCCATGATCGCATAAAGGAATTATTCCTAAGATCTAAATTTATATATATATTTTTTCTTTTTTAGTTATTTTAACCCAGAACTGAATGATGTCTCTTTCAGATTTTTGTAGAAAACTTTTACAATGAATTGAGCTTGGGTCCGGGTCTCAATGGTCAGGCTGCTGAATGACTTTGAAGCATTTTGAAGCTTTTTGTTTTGGGGGTTCTCTAATTTCCAGTATATGTTGTTTCCCAGATGTCATTTTTCTACATTTAAGCAGTGCCAGGAATGGCTGAAGAGATTAAACAAAGTAATTGCTCACCCGACCAGATTGGAGGATTTGTTTACTTTTGCATATCATGCTTGGTGCTTGGGAATCTGTACTGACGAGGAAGAAACACATGTGCATCTCTGTCATCCTGGTAAGTGAAAAGTAGCACTAGTCGATGAACGATGAGTCAGGGAGAACATAATGTGTAGGAAGCTGTGATAAGTACAGGGAAGAGCTTATTTTGATCATTTTAGTGGTTCACATTATGGAAAAATGTGAATCATTCTTGTCTGGTGTCATATTGAGTAGATCAATGCTGCCACTGAACCAGAAGCTGAACATTAACTATAAGGCACAAAAGCATCAAAGTAATTGAAATTTTACTGTTTCTCTGTCATGCTGTATTTTGAGTGGTTATGTCAGGGGCTATGGAGAGAAGGCGGGAGAATGGGGTTAGGAGAAATAGATCAGCCATGATTGAATGGCAGAGTAGACTTGATGGGCCGAATGGCCTAGTTCTGCTCCTTTCACTTATGACCTTACGAAGTCAATGTGAACATTATTTTTTCAGGAGAGCATGTCTGTCACCGGTTTGAGATGGAAGTGGAGAGAATGCGTTTTGATCTGCAAAATGTTTGGAGAGTCAGTGAAGTCAACTGCAATTACAAGTAAGTTATCTCTGAATGCTAAACAACGTGGTGAACATGGTCATTTGGTGTGTTGCACAACATAGATGGTGTACTCCAATTAACATGGGCTGAGTGCAAAATTTAAAAGGCGTTTGGTAGCTGTATGAAGCAGTTGTGAGGTATGGAGATGTATTAGTGGTAGTGTGACTTAAATATTCAGAAGATTGAACTTCCATAGCATCCCTAATTTCTCTTCTACTCCCACATACGTGCACAGTTTGCACACTGCTGGGAATCGAGCTTCTCTTCCCAAAACAGGTATATTGTTTTGGATACTGTTGAGGGGGATGACTGTTCAGGGGAAAGCAGCAGCAGCAAGGTCAGTGGCACGGGCCCTGGCTTTGAGGCACAGTGAGGTAGGGTGAAGGCAGGCAGAGTGATAGTGATAGGAGACTTGATAGTTAGGGGGACACAAATTGCTACAGCGACTCGGTAGTTTTAGTTAACTTGCCAACAACACCACCCCTTTCCCGTGCCCACGTATTTCTCACACTATCCTGCTCCTCCACCCCCTCCCGCACCCCCCACTTTCCCCGTCATCCGTCTCCTTCCAACTGTCTGCTTACTAAAAAAAACCTTGCCTGTAACGACTTATAAAAGCCAGGCTTTTTTTGTGCCCCATCTCTTTTCCAGTGTTCTTCTTTCCTCTCTTCCTTCTTACCCCCCCCCCCGACCCCACCACCACCACAGTCATTCTGAAGATGATTTCCTACCGAAAGCATAATTTTTCACCTATCCATGTTCTCCAGCGATGCTGCCTGACCAGCTGAGTTACTCCAGCACTTTCTGTCTTGGGATGTGAACGTTGTCTTACCAAGAGAGACTAAATAGTTAGGCCCTGTATCGTTTAGAATTTAGAAGAATGAGGGGTGACCTTATGCAAATTTACTGTATCGTAAGGGGACTTGATAGATATTGGGATGTTTTCATCAGCGCGAGTATCTCAATCAATGGAACATAATTACAAGATAATGGATCTGTTAGTTAAAACTGAGGTACATAAAATTTTCTCCTCAGAGGGTGGTGTATCTCATGAATTCTCTACACCGATGGGTGGTGGAAGCTGGATTATGACAAATATTCAAAGAAAAGGCAGTTACTTATTTGTTAAATAGAGGAATAGAGGGAGAAAAGAGAAATGACACTGGAGTTGAAACCAGCATGGATCTGCCATGGTCACACTGAATGACAGGATAGGCTTGAAGCTGCTCCTATTTACTTGTGTTTTTCTTGTATTGTGTAAAATGAGCAGAACACCAAAGTGACCATTTCAATAAATTGGCAACCAGAACCTTCCTAACCTAGTGCCTGCAGCCAGGGGATGGGAGTGGCTGTGTACATGGAAGCAGCATCCTTAACATTTTTTTGCAGAGGAGATCTTGCCTTAACACGAGATTTCACAAAATGTATTTCTTCAATGCTCCATGCTGTTCAGAATGTCACTTTAGAGGTCAGCATAAATAAGACCATCTGCTGACATATCCTTATGGCAGCCTCTGCCTTTAGTTCTAATCTTCTTCCCCCTCCCTCCAACCCTCAGTTACATATCATCTGTCAACCTTTGAACCCTGTTGTTCATTCTCTATTCTCTCCCTGTCTTCAACAATATATGGTATCAATGGTTGCCATTGGAAAACAATGCAGATTATCCTTATAGAAACTGAAGCTCTGCTGAAGCTATCGGCTGGCACTTGTGCAGGTTTGCACAGCTTTACATACATGGAAGTGATACTTAGGAAAGTGGGGGAGGGGGGGGGAGTGCTGTGTTGAGTGTCTTAAAATTGTGATTATAATCCAAGGATCTGAATTAATATATGAACATTGTGCAATGATTATTTAAATCTCTAGAACTGGAACATTTTCCAGCCACCAGTGTGTCACTGACATTTTATAAAACATTCAGCCAAACTGGAGGAATCTAGTGACTGTCCATTGTCTTGCTCTGGAAACAATTATACAAAATACTCGATGACAGAAACTTGAGGAGCTTTTCTTATCTGGTTTTGTAGTCCACCAGTTCTTTCATTTGTATGGTCATTATCACTCCATGGGAAAACTCCCAAGTTCCATTTCATTTTATCCCTTTGCATTTTCATTTCATTAATTTACCAAGCTCTCATTTCTGTGGGTTTGCGTGTTTCTTTTCTGGGAAACTCTGTCAATGATTGGAGAGGTTGCGCTGCAAGCAAAAAGTACCACTTTGAGAAAGCAGCCTCAGTTGCATTTCGAGCAAGAAAACCTGTGTTCCTTGGTTAGCTAAGACTATTGTTGCACAGAATGAACCAAAACCATTTTGCATTGGAGGTTTACATCTAAGTGGTGGATAGCCCTTATTAGTTTAACTAAAGTAATATATTGTAATATTATTACAATTTTTAGATGGTTAATATTACTGCCGATATTTATCCAAATTAGCAGCATATATATTTGAATGTTTCTGATGGTTGCATGTAAATTTAATTTAACCTCTTGGGAATATTTGTTTGGTAAATCCATTTATTTTAATTTGCTCAGAAACGTAACTATCATCTTAACTTTGCTACTCATATTTGAGACCTCAAATCCCTGGTCTTTTCCCTTCGTATTTGCCATCCCCTTTTTTTACAAACTTTTTTTTATAGAAGTACTTCCCATCTTCCTCAATATTCTCCAGGTGACCCCAAAACAGAAAATACTAGAAATGGTTAGCATCAATCCACCCTTCCCAGATTGTCGGGTATTCTCATGCTGGGTTTGAAAAAAAATCCTACTTGGCAGTTTGGAAAATACACTCTACAACCTCCCAAAGACAGTCATGCTTGTGAAAACCAATCTAAACCTTTGAGGCATAAATGTGTTTATTTTTGCACATGTCCTCTTAGCTCTTCCTTATTGCTGAAAGCACAAACATTAGTTTCACTGGCCTTCAACTGGACCTTTTTTTCAGAGGTTTCCAACGTTTGGAACAAATTTTGATGTGTATTCTAAATTAGGCAGCATCAAAATCTTGACAGGAAATTGTATTTCTAGATATGTTTGCCTTTATTTGACAGTAAAGAGATCAGACCACACTGAATGTTATGCATGTCATATGAATCATCATAACCCAGATATGACACCACAATAATTGCATTGAAGATCATCTGCCACACATGATGTTTTCTGTGACTAGATCGATTTACGTATTATTTTGTCTAAATTCCTAATTCCACACACACTTGTGTGTCATTACCAGATTAACATATTTCTCTTACATCATTGTTCAAATTTTTTTTTTCAAGTTCGTAAAGAATAGCTATCAATATACAAATATTTTTCAAGCTCATAAAGAATAGCTAACAAAATACGTCAGGATTTCAATGATGACATGACTTGAAGTAATACCCATGCTTTCCTTTGGGGCACAATTGCACATCTTGATAATTTGATTAGCAAGTCACCATTGTACCATTCTACCACAGTATGCAACCTTACAATAGCCTTCTGTATTAACGTTTAAGAAATGCATTTTAAAATCAGATTCTAATAGTACAATGAGAACAACAGAATGGGGAATAAGACAAAAGTTTATTCCTTTAAATAATAGGATAGATATTATATTCTGTTCCAGTTACAATTATTGGAAACTAACTGCTATGGGTTTGCTCAATTTACTCTGGCATCCCCGCGGATGTTAGAGTTTCCGTTGCCACTGGTAGACGACGCATGAAGTCCAACAAGACTGTGTGAAATATCAAATGGCTCTTTCCATTGCCCTCCAACACTCTTTGTTGCACAACTAGACAATACCTGGAGATACGGTCTTGAAGGGTCCTAACCCGAACCACCGTCCGTCCATATCCCTCCACTGATGTTTCCTGACTTGCCGAGTTCATTCAGCAGAGTTTTTTGTTTTTTACTCATGATTCCAGCATCTGCAGTCACTTGCGTCGCCAATTTAAGGGCCTCTTTTGTTTTACGTTTGAATCTCTAGAATAAGATATCAAATTTACCTTTATTTAATATCTCAATATATTTGTCTCTGTAGGTTATGTGCAAGTTACCCTCAAAAATTCCTCGTTCCAGTGTGGATCACAGATAAGGAACTTGAGAGTGTTGGAACCTTCAGGTCTTGGAAAAGGATTCCTGTGGTTGTTTACAGGTAAAGTTGCTGAAGTTTGATTTCCTTGTGATTTGCATTCCCAGTGCAGGCTTCCTTACAAGAGACCTGTAATTTTCAAAATGACCAATACATTTTCTGTTTCCTACATGTACCCCTGCCCCCACTCAAGATATTAAGAAGGTGCCAATTATAGTAGCGATTGTAATATCAAGTCCTAGAAGCTTAACTGTAGAATTAAATTTGTCTTCAAGGAGTACTGTGCAATAATGTTTCTATGCTGTGTATAGTTACTAATGAATGGAAAGTTTTTCTTGTGGAAATTAAGTAGATAAATCAAGTTTAACATGGTTTGTTAGAAATTCATTGTTCCCATGAAACGATTTAGGGAATAATTTACAAGCCAATTGCTATTTGAAGAGGCGCAAATTTAAATATCGTAGCCAACACCGTTCTCCGACAACTCCGTTTAAAGAAATGTTATAATTCATTAATCTCTTTGTTCACGGGAACGTACAATGCTGCCACTTTCATAATTATATATTTATAATTTGTAAGTGAGTGTTGCATACATTGGCCAATTTTCTAGAAATACAATAAAATTATACATGAGCACCTTTCCTTCTGTAATCCTTGATCAAAAAGCTTTGTTTAATGTTTCTTCCATGTAATTGTGGTATGAGCGTATCCCCCAAACCATTGATGAATCAGCAATGATTTAAGATTTTAAAAGTTACTTTCCTAATGTCCTCCTGATAACCATCTTTAACATCTCACTGCTCCCAACCTGTCTTGATCCACTGCAGTTTGCGTACTGCATTCTCAGTCCCCTACTATACTCCCTGTACATTCATGATGGTGCCACCAAATCTGGCTCAAAATAATGTCACTGTGATGGGCTGCATCATGGACAATGACGGGACATCTACTTGTAATTCACAGCTTTGGTTTTCAATATATATCACCACAGTTTGAACTGCTGCCCCAGCCATCACTTGCCAATACTAAAAATAAACTTCAAAGCTACATGACCTTCAATTTTTATTGAGGCATTGAGCAAGAGCTAGACAAAATGAAGAATATTGAGCATAGGCAGCCGAGGGTGGTAAAATTAATCTCCACATCCAACACTCGCCATTGTCTATTAGTGGACTAACACGCTCTGGGCCATACCATCCATTCTGTAGCGTTCCCGCCTACCACCCTGCTCTATGCCTTCCATGTTTGTTTTTAACAGTATTGTCATGATTATCCACTTCATCTTGAAGGAAAACATCATATTATTTGCATTCAGGAGATAATTTGCGTCCAGAAATTAAAAAATATTATGAACATAAAATAAAGGCTGAGTCAGCTAGTCAACCACAAGTTACTTCACCATCTAATTACAATTTCAACTCTGCATTCCTATCTGTCTGGTATTGTTTCACCATCCTGCTAATGAAGCATCTATCTGTGCCATAGAAATATTCAAAGGCTGCACCTGTCATCCTTTGAGGAAGTGTTCATGACCCATTAAGACATTTTTTTTTCTCCTAATCTGCATTTAAATAAATGACCCTTTTTTTGGTAGAGACCCACTCAAGTTCTAGATTCTCTCAAGAGAAATCATCTGAAGCTATTCTGTCAAGACTACTCTGGTTCTTCTATGTTTCAGTCAAATCATCTTTCACTCTTCTAATCTCCATGCCTATCCAGCCTATCCTGATAACCCACCCTATATACCTGAAGCACAGCCTTACTACTCTTGAGTCAATATCCGTTTCAGTAAACAGCTTTCCCAGATGATTTGACATCCTGCACGTTTGCTTTTTGTGAATCATACACTGCAACAGCTGGATACTCTGCATCTGAGTTTTGCCAGCTCTCACCACTTGAATAATGTTTCATGTTTGCTTTTCCTGCTAAAATGGGCAATTTTCGTTCTTTTTTTTTCCGGTATACGCTTGGGTTGTTGTTTGTAGGCTAATTGGCTTGGTATAAATTGTAAATTGTCCCTAGTGTGCAGGTTAGTGTAAGTGTACAAAGATTGATGGTCGGCTGAAGGGTCTGTTTCCGGCATTGTATCTCTAAACGAAACTACAAGAATTCTGCTCACATATTTAATCGTTCCATATCCCTCTAGCCTCCGTATGTTATTACACAACATACTTTCCTACCTACTGGTATCCATCAGCAAATTTAGAAACTACATTTTTTATTCCTTCATCCAAGTCATCATTTATAAAAATGAAATATTGTGACCCTAGTGGTTAGTAGGTTACTCTACTATACCTAGTACTTTAAATTGGATTGATAAAACATGATAGATTGCTTTACATAAATTATTTTGTATGCATTGGAGGTCCATGTATCAGAGCACATAATTTCCATTAAAGGAAGCGTTTTGCACAATCTAAATCTACCTCTCTGAGAGACCCCTTTTGAGATGCATTATTTTTTTATCCAGATAAAGTGTGCAAAAGTTCTGAGATACTTGATGCTTAACAGTGACTTGGTTGGGAAGCCTGACTTTTTAACAATGTTATGTTTACTTTAGACATCTGCGGAATGGGGCTGTGATATCACGCTGCAGTCAGCCAGAAATTAGTTGGTGGGGTTGGAGAAACGCAGACGATGAATATCTGGTAACTTCCATTGCAAAAGCCTGCATTTTGGATCGAGGAACAAAGATGAGTGGAAAGGGCAAGAATGAGGGAACTGATCTGTCTGATGCAGAATTTGGTGAGATAACAACCAAACATCTCTCTTGTGCTTAGTTGGGAAGTGGGAGAAACTTTCATCGTCTTGATTTCTTCCATGTCCTGTTCTAAGGGTTAAAACATGGATAACCTCCAACATATTGCATAATTAGCTACTCGGCTGAGTGAGCCAAGAAAGCTAAATATAACTGTAAGCATTCCAATCAGGCCCAGTCATACTCTTGCTGATACACACATGCACACCAGGGCTCTCGCTTAACTTTTTTTCCCTCTGTTGTCAGCCGGGCAACCGTGGCAGCTTTTTAGTTTGCCAAATGACGGTTTAGGTGGTCATTTAAGACGGCTTGCATGACGCGTGCGATAATGTGCTCGGACGAGTGCATAATTACGTCAGAATTATGCTCAATGAAGCATTCACATATTAATTCTGCTTCAAATAAAGTCACAAACTAAACATATTCACCAATCAAGACATGATATATACCACAATAACATGCAGAAAAATTATAATACAGTATCTCAACTCTTTTTACACGTTGCAATGAATGCAATTTCTATTATTTCTTTCCACTTCCAAACAAAAATGTGGTTGGATTATTCAGCGTATGATCAACCTCGGTAAGACCAAGCGCAAGCTTGGCGATCGCTTCGCCCAACACCTCCGCTCGGTTCGCAATAACCAACCTGATCTCCCGGTGGCTCAGCACTTCAACTCCCCCTCCCATTCCAAATCTGACCTTTCTGTCCTGGGCCTCTTCCAGGGCCAGAGTGAGACCCACTGTAAATTGGAGGAGCAGCACCTCATATTTTGCTTGGGCAGTTTACACCCCAGCGGTATGATCATTGACTTCTCCAATTTCAGGTGGTCCTTGCTTTCTCCTCCCCATCCCACCTCTCCCTCAGCCCACTGTCCCAGTCTCTTCCTTTCTTCTTCCCATCCCCCCCCACCCTCGTATCAATCTGAGGAAGCGTCTCGACCCGAAACGTCACCTATTTCCTTCGCTCCATAGATGTTGCCTCACCCGCTGAGTTTCTCCAGCATTTTTGTCTACCCATTCACACAGTTCTGCTATCCCACTTTCCTCACCCACTCCCTACACATTAGAGGCAATTTTACAGAGACAAGTCTTAGGTTTTCAGTCTTAAATCTCAAGTGACGCTATGTCCCCCTTTACAGCTACTGTATGTTTTAATTCAGTTCAAGACTATGGGGCAGTACATTGGCCATAAAGTTGCTGCCTAAAAGTGCCAGAGACCTGGAATTGATCCTCGATATGGGTGCTGTCTGTATGGTTTGCTCCTTTTCCCTTTGATCGCATGGGTTTTCTCCAGGTGCTCTTGTTTCCTTCCACATTCCAAAGGTGTGCAGGAACCTATTTCGGACCCAACCCAAAACGTAATATTTTCCTTTTGTCCAGAGATTTTGTCTGACCTGTTGAGTTACTCCAGCTTTTAGTGTCTATCTTCAGTTTAAACCACATCCTTCCTACACACACACGATACTATACGATAGGACTTTATTAATCCCAGGAGGGAAATTGTGTGTGTGGGTATATATATCACACACACACACACATTTATATAGTTATATATTCATATATAAATATACACTGTTTTGTTTTCTCATTTGTAACATTGTTTACAGAGTACTAAGTTTACATATTCTGTTGTGCTGCTGCAAGTAAGGATTTCATTTTTCTAACTGGGACGTGAGAATAAAACACTCTTGACTCACGTCACTAATGTGTGGGATAGAACTAGTGTACGTTGGTCGGTGTGGACTCGGTGGGCCGAAGAGCCTGTTTCCACGCTGTATCTTTAAATTAAACTAAAACACTAAAACCAGAGGGAGTCTAAAGAAGGGTCTCTACCCGAAACGTCACCCAATTTCTTCTATCCAGAGTTGCTGGCTGCTCCATGGAGATCCCCCGCACAATTAAAGCATGGAATAGTCTTCACCCTACCATAGTTACCCAACCCGACGCAACTAAATTTAAGGTAGCTCTTTTTTCCCCAAGAACCCTTTTTTCCTTAAGTCCAAGTCAAGAGTCAAGAGTTTTATTGTCATGTGTCCCAGATAAGACAATGAAATTTTTGCTTGCTGCAGCACAACAGAATATGTAAACATAATACAGAACAGGAGATAAAAGTTCAGTGTGTTTATATACCATAGACCATATATATACACAATAAATAAACAGATAAAATGCAATAGGCTGTTATTGTTCAGAGTTTTAGTGATGGACCCTCCACCTCCAGCTTAAATACCATTTAGAATATTTTTGGAGGACCAGAAAACCAGAAGCAAGAGTTACTCCAGGGAGTTTCTCCAGCTCCAGGGTCAGGGAGTGATTCTCCGTTGGTTTTCAGCTGTGGCGGTGACCGGACAGCAATGGTGGCCAAATCTCCCACAATTCAAAGCGAGGGAGAAAGTGCCCAGCGCCGACCAGTAGCCTTGGCAGTGCGCATGTGCAGGGCGGCCGATGATGTGCTGGCCGTGGTTGTGCGCATGTGCAGGGGGAGGATGTGCTGGCCGTAACAGTGCGCATGTGCAAGGCGGCCGGTCGTGCCGGCGGATGAGGAGCGAGCTGAGAGCGGAAACCCCGCGGCCCGGACACGGATACGGATGGCGGGCGAAGACGGAGAGTGACAGAGAGAGAGAGATAGAGAGGGGGGCCCGCTCAGAGTTGAACGGCAGGTGTCCCGGGTGCTTGCCAAGCCGGGCAAAATGACACAGCTTTTAGGTTGCCCGGCGGGACGTTAGGTAGCCATTGGCACCCGGGCAACCGTTAATTTCGAGTCCTGCATACACTTACCATAATGTCACGAATATAGAGTCAGTCATACATGCGTGAAAACTTGCCTACATTGACCAACATGCCCTTTCTACACTAGTCCTACCTGCCTACATTTGTCTCGTATCCCTCCAAACCTGTCCATTCCATGTACCTGTCTAATTGTTTCTTAACATTGCAATAGTCTCTGCCTCAACTACCTCCTCTGGCAGCTCATTCCATACACCAACCAGCCTCTGTATGGAAAAAGTTACCCCACTATTCCACTCTTTCCCGCTTCACTATAAACCTATGTCCTCTGGTTCTCGAATATCTATTCACCACTACTTTAAATATTTTTAAATTCTGGCTCTGCAATACTGTTTTCTGGAAGCTTGGATAGGATAATAAAGTGCCCAAGCAAAGTTCAAAAGAGCATAAATCTTTTTAAAATAAAGATTAAAATTGAAAAGTGAAAAAACAGAAGTGTGGTTAGCTGTTTGGTGCATTGAATTGAATAGTCGCTACTGACAGACTTTGTTTAGATACAGCACGGAAACAGGCCCTTCGGCCCACCGGGTCCACGCTGACCAGCGATCCCTGCATATTAACACTATCCTACACACACTACGGACAATTTTTACATTTACCAAGCCAATGAGCCTACATACCTGTATGTCTTTGGAGTGTGGGAGGAAGCCGAAGATCTCAGAGAAAACCCATGCATGTCACGGGGAGAATGCACAAACATTGTACGGACAAGCACCCATAGTCGGGATTGAACCCAGGTCTCCGGCGCTGCATTCGCTGTAAGGCAGCAATTCAACCGCTGCGCCACCGTGCCGCCCATGCATATTTTGAGTTAAATCCTGGTGACAAAGTACATTGCAACCATTTCATTTCAGGAAAGGAATGGTGCCTGAAATAGTCAGACATATCTATCTAAAGATCTTAAAAAATCGGAGGAATGATAAGCTCCTTCTGAACCTCTGACCTCTCATTGCCAAGTATATCTATTGAAAAGCCTATTATTAATGTGTTGAAGATGATCAAGCTGGTCTCAGTGTATGGAAATTAAAATGTACCTACCTTTTGTTCTAGATTCATCCATTACAGGGTCAGTGGCAGAGAGTGGAGGAACACCGCAGAAGTTACTTATTTTGGATGCAAGGTCATACACTGCAGCTGTAGCCAACCGTGCAAAGGGTGGAGGTTGTGAGTGTGAAGGTATGTATTATTATATGGAATATAAGCCTGAGAGGTGAATTTGACCCAAAGACCGAAGTAACTTAAATCCATTGCCTCGGGCAGGAGGTGCTGAAAGAGCACTGAGTAGATAGTGCACTGGGATATTTTGTTGTGCCTTTATTCATAATAGTGTTAATACTGTAGAGCCATACTGTGGTGCAGTGGTTAAGCAGTTGCCACTCTAGGGATCCAGGTGTGATCTGCCCTTGGGTACTAACTGTATGGAGTTTGCAAGTTCTCCCTGTGAGTTTGTAGTTTCCTAAGTTATAGGAGCAGAATTAGGCTATTTGGCCCATCCACTATTCAATCACGGCTGATCTGTCTTTTCCTCTCAACTCCATTCTCCTGTCATCTCCTCGTTACCCCTGACACCTTTAATAATCAGGAATCTGTCAATCTCCGTCTTAAAACTATCCATGGCCTCCGCAGCCGTCTGTTGCAATACATTTCACAGATTCACCACCCTCTGACTGAAGAAATGCTGGTAGGTTCATTTCCTGTTACAAATTGCCCCTCAGCAAAGAACCAGAGGCAGTTGAAGGAGTTGCGAGTATAGATTTCAGGGCTTCAGGGCATTAAGGAGAGGGAAAATGGGACTGGCATAGACCCAATGGTCCCAATAACCTCTTGTGTCGTAAGTAAGTAATAGGCCAGTGAACTCGGTGTCAGAATATAACTTGAGAAGAATGCTTCTGCACGCATGTTTTACACATGCAGGAATATCCCTGTCAGTCTGTTCACCCTTCTACAGAGAGATAAAGATATAAACATAATAAGTTGTGTGTACGTTTTGGATCCTGGAAACATGGTCAGATCACAATGAACATTGTCAAGGTTCAGACTCCCATTCCTGTGGTATCTTCATGTCAAATGACTTAACAGTCTTTATAATTATTCAAAAGTGGCTTACTCTAAAGGGACTACAAATGGGAATAATCCTTCAAATACTTATGTTTTCGGGAGTCTTTTCAAAAAAACGTGTTTTATTCCCACAATGGAATAGCCTTGATATGGAATGTATTTACCAACATATTGCAACTTAATAATAACCAACAGTACAGAAAATGAAAGAGAAAGAAACATCAGATGGCTTATAGAAACTGATACTAGGTACACTTTTCATTTCCATCCAGATTTGCTGATCCTTTTTTCTTATTGCAGAATATTATCCAAACTGTGAAGTGATGTTCATGGGAATGGCAAATATTCATTCAATCAGGAATAGTTTCCACTCACTCCGAGCTGTATGCAGTCAAATGCCAGACCCTGGAAAGTGAGTGTTTTTTAATCTTAAATTGGAAAACTGCTCTGTAGTTAATTAAAATTCCGCGATGTTTTACTGTTTATCGCCCACAGAGCGCAAACCTTTTAATGTGTGTATGTACAAGAACACAGGCACTTTAATTGTAAAAGCCATGCGCACTTGTTGGTTTATGCTGATATGGCATCACTTTCAGGATAAAAGCAGTAAAATTAAAGCTGTGAGAAGGATTAAAAGATTGTTCTAAGAGATTGATTTTGCATAGCTCTTAAAAAGAAGAATATTACGTTAAGGAAGAAATTCCAGTTTAAGGCATGACTGCCAAACTAGACATTTCACAGGTGATAAGTGGAATGGGTTGTTCCAAATGCGGCCATGATTATGCTTGATAAGAGTGGATTACTGAGCAATGAAAGGGTTGGGCTATGAAGTAATTTAAATACCTTGCTAAGAATTCTAATTGTCCAGATTAAATGTATTAGGAGTCAAAACAGGTAAACAAGGGCACGGTGCTGAGTAAATGACACTTGAAAGAGGAGAATGTTCGATTAATAAATGTTTATGGAGGAAATACGATAAGACTGGGCAGTAGGGTATTGGCAAGGTTACATTGCAGTTAATGTTTGGATGAGGATTTCAGCAGGGGATAATCTGAGTTATGGTGGTGTAATATGGAGGTCAGGCAGTTCAGCTTGAATAGGATATAGTTTGATGTAATTAGTCTTAATGTTCAATAAGGGGAACTGGAGACTCATCAGAAACATCTGCTGAATAAATAGTCAATTAATTTTGAAGCGATGGAGGGATCAGTTCTCGTGGTGGAGAGCAAACGGGTGCATATGTGTATAATCTGACTTCAAAACTGCAAGTAAGGTTGCCAGGGCAAGAGTTCAAGAATAAATCTGGGGTATTCTTGAGTTAATAACACAGAACGCATTGGGAAGCCATTGTTGGAGATGCACTGGCTGTGACCAGAAAGTTGCAAGTACATGGGATTGAGCAGTAGTTGAGGGGTGATGAATAAGGAGAGTGTTTTAAAGACCTGTCCCACTTGGCCATCATTTGCGCGTCACGCAGATGGCGTGTGAAGATTTTTACCTCACAAAATCCTGGGATGCCGCGCGTCACTGCCTATGTCATCGTGCACCATGCACGCGTAAAGCACATCATGCGCGCATCACGTGCGTGTCATTTATGACGCGCAAATGACAGCCAAGTGGGACAGGCCCTTTAAAACACTGCCCTTATTCATCACTCCTCAGCTACTGTCAAAGACTGTGTAGGTTGACCAGAGATGATGATATCCAGTTCAGTCACAGAAAATGTGATTTGCAACTGTTATTTGTACCCTCAGGTAATGTAGAAAGAGAAAATAATGTTTGAAATGATTCAACTCAACTGTGGGAGAGGTGGGTAAAAATATAGGAAAAGATAGAGGAAAGAGATAAGAGACTGCAATAACGCGGGTAATAGATTTTTTTAGAAGCTGAGCATTGGAAACATGAACGATGATACTTGAGAAGAATGAAATGGCAACTAGAAAAGGGCCTGTCCCACCTGGGCGTCATTTGCTCGACATCATTTACGCGTCACGACGCGTGCATCGTGATGCGCACATGGCGTGCATTACGTGCGCATGGTGCATGGTGACATAGGCAGTGACGCGCATGTGATGCGCGCATGGTGCGTGGTGACATAGGCAGTGACACGCAATCGCCCTAAGGCCCTAAAGAGATACAAAGTCAGTAATTTTGTGGCAACGAGCTGCACCTCAGGAAAGTGTATTTGTGGACTGTGCATCTGTTCATCAGTAATGCACCTATCATTTGCAACGTAGAGAATAAACAATTCCAGATAATAAAAAGACTCATCCTTTGTGTTTTCAATAGGTGTTCTAGTTTATACTGCTTTGCTTTTACAATTAATAACTTTTTTTTCATAGATTAAAGTAGCCATGCCAACTTCTGTGGCTTGGATGGAGTGAACATAAATGCTTCATTAACGTGTAATATTTACTCTCATACTTTTGCCCATGATCAATGGTTTGTGTTCCCTATATTTATTTGACAGCTGGCTTTCAGCGATGGAGAACACCAAGTGGTTACAACATTTATCTGTGATGCTGAAAGCAGCTGTGTTGGTGGCAAATATGGTGGATCGGGAAGGAAGACCAGTCCTTGTGCACTGCTCTGATGGCTGGGATCGCACTCCACAAATAGTAGCATTGGCCAAGATTCTCTTGGATCCTTATTATAGGACAATTGAGGTATGATTCAACTAATTTGCCTGCGACTGTCCAATTATGGTAACTTGCATATTTTTACAATAATTGACAGAGTCATTTGGATAGAATGTTCAGTGTTGGAGAGATTGTCAATGCTACTTTTGAATGCAAATGAGGGCTAAATATATTTGGGGCCATTTTCAGAATGCGAGTATTCAGTAAATTGAGATAATTGTTTATAACAGATCATCCACGTAGTAGTTAAAATGAAAAATGTTTTATTCTCTTTAATAAGAAAACAATGGCCTAGTACAGGGGTCGGCAACCTACAGCCCCCGGGCCGAATCCGGCCCGCAGGCTTTTTTTTCTCCTCCGTCATCCGGCCCACAGACTTCCGTCATCTCCGGTACCTGGAATGTTTAAGAAAGAACTGCAGATGCTGGAAAAATCGAAGGCAGAAAAAATTCCTGGAGTGGGTTTCTCCAGCATTTTTTTTTTCTACCTCCGGTACCTGGAAGGTGATTTGTATCGCATCCTGCACAAAACCGCAGGCACGGCTGCGCACCTTCTGTGTCTGGGCTTCACTGTCGGGATCAGGGTTGTCAGTAGGCTGGGGACGAGTGAGTATGATATTTGAGCTGCGGGTGGCTTCTTCGAAGGGGCGGGATCTATGTGAACACATGATTTGATGCTTGCCATCCGGGGCAGGATCCATGTGTACACGTGATAGATGTGGCCTGCCATCTGCTCACAGACATATGTCCTGGCCCCTTGGCAGAAAAGATTGCCGACCCCTGGCCTGATAACTTAAAATAATTAATACTTTAAAGATGAGGTGAGCTGATCCAACTAAAAGGTAACAGCTAAAAGGTAACATATCCTCTGGACTTCATAGCCTACATACCAGGATTTTTTTTTAAATGTTGCTGCAGAAGTATTAAATGAAGTAGGTGAATGACTAGATTTCTCTGGATTTCGACATTACAAATGGATTAGAAAACAGTAAATCTAACATAGCAAAGGTAAAGTGTGAAATTAACCAAGTTGCCTAACGTAAGTGATCAGGAAAACACTACAACATGGAAGCAGGTCCTTTGTCCCAACTTGTCCAAATCAATTAAGAATTCTGGGCTCTATCAGCATGAAATGCCTGAAAGCTAAAAACCTCTGTAATTTTAGATGCCTTGGTTAGAATTCTAGGTTACAAATCTTGACTATTTAATATAATATAAAATATTTTATCTTGTACATTGGGAGCAGCTTCCTCAGTGATCAAATCTGCGGTGCTTTCAATTTTTTTTTAATGCATTTATTCATGACAATAAAGGTAATTCTTCTAATTCTAAGTAGTGGAACAAAACATTTTGCTGATCTCTAATTCACCAGCCCTGTAATTTAAAAGACAAGTTTATTTTTCGTTGGAAGATCTCCATGGAAAATAACTTCAATCAACACCATAAATAGTGATGTGAACTCTTTGGATGCTAATGAGATTAAATTGGTTCTGATTTTGTGATTTTGCGGAATATTGACTTTTAATTCTGTTGTAATTCAGCCGTCAACTGTTGTCATTATAGAGCATTCATTATTGTTTTTTTAACAGGGATTCCAGGTTCTGGTGGAAACTGAGTGGCTGGATTTTGGTCACAAGTTTGGTGATCGTTGTGGTCATTCTGAAAATCAGGATGACCTGAGTGAGCAGTGTCCAGTATTTCTGCAATGGTTGGACTGTGTTCATCAGCTTTTGAAGCAGTTTCCATGTCTCTTTGAGTTCAGCGATGCATTCCTAGTAAGGGTTCTCAATATCTTAACTTCCAGATAAAGTGATTAAGTGCCTTGTGTATAGTTGGTATTAGCTGTCTAATTGACAGGAATTGGTTGTACAAAAAAAATAGCCATATGTTTTTTGGATCATCTTCTTCTTTCATTGTCTAGAAAGTTGAGTTCCAAGATAATTATGGTACTCCTGAAACTGAGGCTTCCTGAAGCCATTTTTTGTTCCTGGGAAGAAAGATTTGTCTGATTGGCAGTCATTTTTTTCTTCATGTCACGCTCATCTCTAATGCCACTGCAATCTTTCGTGACTCTGATTTTGCCGTGGTCTCTTTAGACTTTCTCTTATATCTACTATGTTACAATATCATAAAGTCAATATCCCTACCTCTACAGCTTTCTCTGACAGTTTATTTCATATACCTGCTACCCTCTGAGGAAAATAATGACCCTCAGGTCCTTTAAAACTTGATGGCATGGGTTTAATATGCAAAATGGAAAGATTTAGACTCTTCTATCCTGGGAAGAAAGACTATGACCATGCACCTTCTCTGTGTCCCTCATAATTTTACATACCTCCTAAGGTTAGCCCTCAGCTTGCTGCTCTCCAGGGGAAATATGTCCCAGGGTATCCATCCGCAATATAATTCAAGCCCACCTGTCCAGTAACATCCTTGTACTTCCTTTGCTGTACCCTTTCCAACTAAATGACAGTCATCCTATAGCTGGGTTACCAGGGCTGCACACAATGCTCCAAGTGCGGTCTCAGAACGACTTATACAGTTGTAACATGATGTCCCACCTCCTTTACTCAGTGTCTTGACTGATAACGACAAGCAAGCTTCACTACCTTGTTTACCAATATCTCCATTTTCAGGGAACTTTAAGTCTATCTCCAGTTCTCTCTGTTCAACAAAACTACCATTTATTCTGCAAGTCCTGACCTGGTTTAAATTACCAAATTGCAACATCCATTATTATCCAATTTAATTCCATCTGCCATTCTTTGGCCCACTTGACCTATTGATCTAAATCCTGTTTTAATCTTGGATAACACTCTTCATTGTTCGCTCTACAAACGATTTTGGTGTCATCCACAAACTTGCTAACCATGTTACCAACACCGTCTTCCAAATGATTAATATAGATAATGAACCATATAACCATATAACAATTACAGCACAGAAACAGGCCATCTCGGCCCTACAAGTCCGTGCCGAACAACTTTTTTCCTTTAGTCCCACCTGCCTGCACTCATACCATAACCCTCCATTCCCTTCTCATCCATATGCCTATCCAATTTATTTTTAAATGATACCAACGAACCTGCCTCCGCCACTTCCACTGGAAGCTCATTCCACACCGCTACCACTCTCTGAGTAAAGAAGTTCCCCCTCATGTTACCCCTAAACTTCTGTCTCTTAATTCTGAAGTCATGTCCTCTTGTTTGAATCTTCCCTATTCTCAAAGGGAAAAGCTTGATCCACATCAACTCTGTCTATCCCTCTCATCATTTTAAAGACCTCTATCAAGTCCCCCCTTAACCTACAGAGAATAAAGACCTAACTTATTCAACCTTTCTCTGTAACTTAGTTGTTGAAACCCAGGCAACATTCTAGTAAATCTCCTCTGTACTCTCTCTATTTTGTTGACATCCTTCCTATAATTGGGCGACCAAAATTGTACACCATACTCCAGATTTGGTCTCACCAATGCCTTGTACAATTTTAACATTACATCCCAGCTTCTATACTCAATACTCTGATTTATAAAGGCTAGCATACCAAAAGCTTTCTTTACCACCCTATCTATATGAGATTCCACCTTCAAGGAACTATGCACGGTTATTCCCAGATCCCTCTGTTCAACTGTATTCTTCAATTCCCTACCATTTACCATGTACGTCCTATTTTGATTTGTCCTGCCAAGGTGTAGCACCTCACATTTATCAGCATTAAACTCCATCTGCCATCTTTCAGCCCATTCTTCCAAATGGCCTAAATCACTCTAGACTTTGGAAATCCTCTTCATTATCCACAACACCCCCTATCTTGGTATCATCTGCATACTTACTAATCCAATTTATCACACCTTCATCCAGATCATTGATGTACATGACAAACAACAAAGGACCCAACACCGATCCCTGAGGCACCCCACTAGTCACCTGCCTCCAACCCGACAAACAACCATCCACCATTACCCTCTGGCTTCTCCCATTCAGCCACTGTTGAATCCATCTCCACATTTATACCCAACAGTTGAACCTTCTTAACCAACCTTGAACCTTGTCAAAGGCTTTACTAAAGTCCATATAGACAACATCCACTGCTTTACCCTCATCAATTTCCCTAGTAACCTCTGCAAAAAATTCAAGAAGATTAGTCAAACATGACCTTCCAGGCACAAATCCATGCCGACTGTTCCTAATCAGACCCTGTTTATCCAGATGCTTATATATATTATCTCTAAGTATCTTTTCCATTAATTTGCCCACCACTAAAGTCAAACTAACAGGCCTACAATTGCTAGGTTTACTCTTAGAACCCTTTTTAAACAATGGAACAACATGCGCAGTACGCCAATCCTCGGGGACTATTCCCGTTTCTAATGACATTTGAAATATTTCTGTCATAGCCCCTGCTATTTCTACACTAACTTCCCTCAATGTCCTAGGGAATATCCTGTCAGGACCTGGAGACTTATCCACTTTTATATTTTTCAAAAGTGTCAGTACTTCTTTTACTTTGAAACTCATAGCATCCATATCTACTCTACTAGTTTCCATTACCTCACACAATTCAATATCCTTCTCCTTGGTGAATACCGACGAAAAGAAATTGTTCAATATCTCCCCCATCTCTTTTGGCTCTGCAGATAGCTGTCCACTCTGTCTCTCCAATGGACCAATTTTATCCCTCGTTATCCTTTTGCTATTAATATAGCTGTAGAAACCCTTTGGATTTACTTTCACCTTACTTGCCAAAGCAACCTCATGTCTTCTTTTAGCTTTTCTAATTTCTTTCTTAAGATTCTTTTTACATTCCTTATACTCCCCAAGCACCTCATTTACTTCATGCTGCCTATAATTATTGTAGATCTCCCTCTTTTTCCGAACAAGATGTCCAATTTCCCTTGAGAACCAGGGCTCTTGCCACTTTTTACTGTTTCCTTTCAACCGAACAGGAACATGAAGATTCTGTACTTTTAAAATTTCCCGCTTAAATGTCCTCCATTTCTCTTCTACATCCTTCCCATAAAACAAAATGTCCCAGGTCACTCCTTTTAAATCATTTCGCATCTCATCAAAGTTAGCCTTTCTCCAATCAAAAATCTCAACCCTAGGTCCAGTTCTGACCCTCTCCATAATTATATTGAAACTAATGGTATTGTGATCACTGGACCCGAAGTGCTCCCCAACGCATACCTCCGCCACCTGTCCCGTCTCATTTCCTAACAGGAGGTCCAACACTGCCCCTCCTCTAGTAGGTACCTCTATGTATCACACTGTGTTTTTGATTTTCTGTTTTTGGATTGAATTCTGTTTTTAATTTGTGTCTCTGTGATGTATTTTTTACCTGTTCTATTCCGATTATATGTTTTTATTCCGATTACTATGTAAGGTGTCCTTGAGATGTCTGAAAGGCGCCCATTAAATAAAATTTATTATTATTATGTATTGCTGCAAAAAACTATCCTGCACACATTTTACAAACTCCAAACCATCCAGCCCATTTACCGAATGTGTTTCCCAGTCTATGTGTGGAAAGTTGAAATCTCCCACAATCACTACTTTGTGCTTACTACTAATATCTGCTATCTCCTTACATATTTGCTCTTCCAATTCTCGATCCCCATTTGGCGGTCTATAATACACCCCTATAAATGTTGCTACCCCTTTCCCACTTCTCAGTTCCACCCAAATAGCCTCCCTAGATGAGCCCTCCAATCTATCCTGCCAAAGCACTGCTGTAATATCTTCCCTGACTAGTAATGCAACACCTCCACCTCTTGCCCCTCCAATTCTATCACACCTGAAGCAACGAAATCCTGGAATATTTAGTTTCCAACCACAGTGGATCCAGCCCTGAATCTTGAGGGACATCACTAGTCACAGGCCTCCAATCTGAAAAACAACCATCTCTCTGACTCCTTCTGCCAAGCCAAATTTGCATCCGTTTGCGAGCTCACCTTGGATCCCATGTGATCATTTCCATCTTATCGAACCAATTTCCTATTGAATGTCATTTACTCCTTCAAGGATTTGCTTCATTTCAGCTGCCTATACCTGTCATTCGCCTTTCTTTTTCTTGATTAGATTCCCAATACGCCCAAGCAACCAGGGTTTGCTAACCCTGAGAGCTGCACTTATCACACAGACAGGTATATACTATCCCTAAACTCTCTATCTCGCTTCATTAAAGCCTCCCACTTGCCAGATTCAAGCAACCAACCTCTCCCAATTGACCATTGTAAGGACTGTCTAAGTTACATTGCCCCAATTTAGCACTTTAACTGGTGAACCAGAGCTATCTTTCTCTCTAATTGTTTTAAAAATTAATAGAATTATGGTTAATGGGCCCAATATGCTCTCCCACTGACACTTCAGTCATTTGCCAAACTTCATTTCCCAATATGAGTTCCAGTATAGTCTCTCTTCTCTCTCTTCCCCCCCCCCCCCCCCCCCCCCCCCCCTTCACTAGTATGTCTGAGTGGTGGCGCCATCAAGTGTGGCAGCCTTGCCTGCAGCTGTTCGGCGACCTATCACGGATGCCGGCAGTCGCCTGTAAAGGTCCCGTAAGTGGGACAGGCCCTTTACAATCTTCTGTCCCAATAATGGCAATTTGTTGTTACATTCTTATACTCTTTTAGCCTTGGTGATATTCTGTTCTTGGTTCTCGACCCTTTAAATGTGTTTCTCAGTTTTAATGTAAACTAATGTGTTTAAGAAGGAACTGCAGGTGCTGGAAAATCGAAGGTACACAAAAATGCTGGAGAAACTCAGCGGGTGCAGCAGCACCTATGGAGCGAAGGAGATAGGCACCGTTTCGGACAGAAACGTTGCCTATCCCCTTCGCTCCATAGATGCTGCTGCACCCGCTGAGTTTCTCCAGCATTTTTGTGTACCCTAAATGTAAATTAGTTATTTCTATGAAATTGGAGGCAATTAATGGTATGTTGTGTCTGAATGCACTCTCTTACTTTCCAAAGGTGAAGCTGGTTCAACATACCTATTCATGTCTGTATGGAACATTCCTCTGTAACAACAGCAGAGAGCGAGAGGCACGTAACATCTATAAGCGTACATGCTCAGTGTGGTCCTTACTGCGAACTGGCAACAAAAACTTCCAGAACTACCTGTATATCCCCAGCACGGAAACGGTGAGCGGCATTGAATGCGGCCATGCCAAATACACATTCTTGTAGCGTTATCTCAACAGAAAACAGACCATTAATCAAATCTCCAATTATTTTTAAATGTTGATGGTTGGTTGTTTTTATGTCAGTTGTTATGCTATGGTAATTGTGTATGATGAAGGATAATATAATTTAATAGTAATGCAAAGTGTGTTATTATTCTTTCATGACAGGTTTTACATCCAGTATATCATGTTCGGGCACTTCACTTGTGGACAGCTGTTTATCTGCCCATTTCATCTCCATGCACACCCATTGACAGTGCTGACCTCTGCCTTTCCCGTGGTAGAGCAGCAGAGGATCGAGCTGGGAAATCACTGGACAGGTATTTGCTTATGATTTGATATTCCTATTGCCTGTAGTGACAACACACACTATGTGCACTGATCCATTTCAATTCTGCATAATAACATGAAAAAAAGATGCAAAACATGCAGTGAAATGTAAAAAAATGCAGGGAAGGCCCATGTCCATTAATGTCTTGCCTGTCTTTTTGAAGAATTGTTAAGATGATCGTCTAGGTTTTTCTTGTAATCCAGCAAATCTTTCTTTCAGTTTTTATCCAAATTCCTATTGAAGGCCTAAGCTGAATCTGCCTATATCCATCCTTTATTCAATATATTACAAATCCTAAAAACATGTTTTTTTTTCTAAACTTCTTATCATTGAGTTCTATTGTCTGAAAGTTGAAAGTGGGAGGTACTTGTGGAGGATGTTCTTTATTGTAACAGGGTTAGCAGATGGAGCAGATCATTATTCTACCAGTTATAACTAGACTACAGTACTTTCATTCGGTTGATTTCCTCGCACAAAGAAGCACGTATTTTAAGTCTTTGTTTATATTATTTGTCCAACTCTTGAACATGATCAGTTTTCGCAGACTACTAATTGAAACTAGTTTGAATTCTATCACTGAGCAAAAGAGCGAAGGACACATTCTAACTAAGAACATTTGCATTAATCAGATAAACTGGCACAGATTAAATGTCAGGGCAAGGGGCATAAAATCTTAAATTATTTGTCACTAGAAAATTAGCTTTTTAATTGGAAGCATATCAATGTTAGGATAAAAAAGCACAATATTGCTGATGTTATAAATCTTGCAGATAAACAGAGGAATGTCGGACATATTCACCAGGTCACTCATCTATGGAGAAAGAAACAATTAACATTTCGGGCTAATGATCTGATTTACTGAAATGAAAACACTTTGTCCATGAATAGTTGTTAGAAGTATGAAAGCACAGAGGAAATGTAAAATTGTGAAAATATTTTCAAATTCAGTATGAATTCGGGTTGCACAGCTCCCAGTTCGGATCCAATGTGGATGTCGGGTACCGACAGTCAGTCTGCCGCTTCTCAACACTTAGTCGTGAGACGTGTCCCGGCCCAAAACGCCACCTATCCATTTTCTCCAGAGATGCTGCCTGACCCGCAGAGTTATACAGGTGCACAACCTTTTATCCGAAGATCCAAATAACGAAAACCTCCGAATAGCGGCCATTTTTTCGGTCCTTGAAGAAAGGTCCTTGAAAACGTTCACCGAGGGCGGCCCGCAGAGGTGACAGCGGAACCTCCGGTCGGTCCTCGAAGAAAGGGGAACTAAATCCCCATTCATAAAAGAGAAGATGAGGGTATATTGCGCGGGAGGGTTAATAATTGACAATATGCTGCTGCCTGCCCGCTGAATTAAAAAGTTCCCACGGTAGACTCACGATATACAGTGTTTCGTGAGTCTTGCGTGGGAACTTTTTAACTCAGCAGGGCAGGCAGCAGCAGATTGTCGCTCGCTTCAGTATCACCCCACCTACACTCCTCTGCTTCCCGGCCATGTGTGTGACCCCTTCCCTCCCCTCTCCAGCTCCCCGCCCATTGCACCGGCGCGGGGGCTTTGCACTGTCTTCACGTCGGCGATTGCAGCAGGACCGTGCCAGGACCAATTGGACACCGACCACCAGGCCCACCGCAAGCACGGAGATCCCAGAGACCCACAGCCAACAGCAACCCAGCCCAGCCCCACTCCAACTACAGAGGAACCTGGGTTGCGGATGACGGGGCGCAGCTCGGGGCGTCGTAGGGGCCCACCGGGGAGCGGCCACTCAAAGCCACGCCGGGAGATGTAGGGCCCTGCCCCGGTCTTGATGTTGGAGCCCCCGGCGGGCGCTAGCAAGTCCGCGGCAATTTACAGCCGCGCCGGGCGTTGTAAGGCCCCCCTCCAGGTCACTCTCAACCTCTATGATGTTTGCTCTCAACCCCGTAATTCGGGCGGGAGAAGTCGCCGCTGCCGGTGCCCCGCAAAGCAGTCTCCCACCGGAGACCCGCGAGCTCCCGGTGTCACCATCCACCGGAGTCGGGTCGCAGCAGCTCGCCCCCGCAACGCTCCACGCTCCGAAGCTGGCTAGCTCCACGGAGGTAGGTCCGTAGGTCCACAGCTCCCACCGCCGCCCACCGACCCCCAGGCCCACTGCAAGCACGGAGATCCCAGAGACCCACAGCCAGCAGCAACTCCAGCCCAGCCCCGCTCCAACTCCAGGGGAACACGTAGGGGCAGAAGCTGATGGTGTGCAAGGTACGTCTTGTTCTTGGGGTGGCGGATGAGGGGGCGCAGCTCGGGCTGTGGGCGAACTGCCACTTGTCGCTGTAGCGGCCAAAGATCATAGAGGAGCTCCTCTATGATCTTTGGTAGCGGCCCATCGGGGAGCGGATTCCTCTGGAGTTGGAGGGGGAGGGGGGTATTGTGCTGTTTGATCGCCCCCTGCTATCCCAGGGACAGGGAGACACAGCGGCTTTTTAGACTGGTGGGCAATCACTTCCAAAGTTCTGCCCACACAGTCAGTACACTTCTCCTACACTGTATTTCATACAAACATTTATTCTGCAAGAAAAAACGACATTGAAGACTCAAACTCGCGATCGAGTAACTGCCAGGATCAAGGCGCAAACTCGCGCCCTTGCGGATATGAGCCGAGCACTCTACCACTGAGCCAGCCATTAAAATCTACGCTAAAAAATTTCCATTCCGAAGACCGACAAATTCTGAATTACGAAAAGTGTCTGGTCCCAAGGCTTTCGGATAAAAGGTTGTGCACCTGTACCAGCATTTTGGGTCTCTCTAAGTTGCAGTCAGTCTTGAATTTGGAATGGAATGTGGTAAATATCAAAAGGGAAATATTTAAGCTATTGGAAAGCCAGAAAAATATAATACTGATATCTATTTTACTTTCTAGTTTTTTATTCTCAGATTGAACTTGCAACAAAATACTATTACTAATTTCCCTTCTCTTCAATATTACTGTTCTCCATTTGGGTATAACATTGTTTTGTGTATGACATACAAATTACAATTTTTATGGATTATTCAGTTATCTGTATATGGGATATCACTGCAGTTCCACCCTTGGTATAAAGAATTATTGAATATTTTTGACACAAGATTATTTGACATATTTGCCTGTGCTCATGATGTTTCCTTTGCTACTGACCACACAGTCTCAAATTCCCTGAGTGACCCAATAACAAATGGAAGTTTGAAATGCTTCTGAACATTCCTTGCTTAGCTTTCGATCCCTTTCATAGTTTCCTCCACGCCAAACCTCGTTTCCCAGCAGTGACATGAGTCCTGAAAAAAGTCTATCTTTTCATTTCTGATTGTACTACCTTGAAGTGATGCAAATCTGTTCTCCGATAATTCCAATCAGAAAAGCATTTGTATGAAGAAATTCAACAGGTGGAATAAAGATTGGGCATCACTTGGCATCTGTATTTTGATTCACTGTTTGAATTATTTTGTTTCTGAAAATCTGATTTTTTTTTTTAAACCTAGATTACCAAAAGCACGTTCTGTGGACAATCTTCCCTTGGCCTGCGAGAGTGGAGCTCCACTTGCAAGAACATCCAGTGATCCTAATATAAACCAGCATTGTCAGGAAGAACGTAATTCTCCAGAACCCAGAAACACACCTGTGTTTGTTGTACCTGATGTGCCTGATGTAACTCGTGAGCTTGAAGTTGGGGCTGGAACATCTCTCTCGGAAATGAAATCAGATGGTCTGATGGATCCAGTGGAAACTGCAAAGGAAGTTAGAGAAGAAAATCTGGATAATGACCTACCTCTTAATACTGAAGAGGCAGAATCGGCAGATGTCCAAAATCAAACTGAGAAAACAGTTTGTGGTAGTAACCTCAATTCATTGACCTATCCCAAAGATGCTCTACAAGAGAAGCCTTCAAATAATGTTCACCCTCATGCAACTGCAAACAGTGAGATGGAGGTAAACGAACTTGGAATTACTCCAAAAATTGAATTTACAGAGGAAAACGTGAAAGAACATAGGATTTGTGAGAATTGTCCTGGCCAGTTTGAACAAAATGTACCAAACCCATCTGCAAAGACCATTCCCTTAAGTGCTGAGCAGTCACCAGAATATACTGGCAGCCCTTCTGCTTTCCAACCCTACCTTCATTCCATGGCAGATATATTTAACGTCAAGGAAACAATTTTGGCGATGAGCAGCTCCACAGAGACGGTGACTGAAGAGAGGACAAAAACAGATGGCTTATCCCTACCTAAGGACTTGAGTTTTGGGAAAAACAATATACTTGTAAATAGACTTAATTCTGAAGTGGAACAGTACAGGGTTGGCCGAACTGGATCGGAGAGTGTGCGAACTTTCAGAAAGCATGTTTGTCACAGTCAGTTCAGTGACTTTTCATTGCTCAACTCAAATTGGGATAGCATACAGGGCTTGGTAAAATCAGCCTACAGTGGTGATTCAAACCATAGGAGATCCAGACTGAATGGTTGTCATTATAAAAGACTAAATAATAAGCACCTGAAGGTGGGGTCTGCAGTGAATGGACAGTACCTGCTCAAGGAGGAACAAGTAGGACCATTTAAAAATCTCCGACAGTCCAACCAAATCCACTCTAGCCTTTATTCATTAGGGTCAAATATAAAGACTTGTGGTTTTCTCACTCATTCATCACATTGGAGACAGCCTCAACCGGTTCGTCATACTGTCACTACTACGTTGGAGACTTCTCCAAGCTACGTCGATGACGATGGATTGCCATTTCCCGTGGACGCCGTTCAGCAGCGGTTGCGTCAGATTGAGGCAACATACAAGCAGGAGGTTGAGTTGCTTCGCCGGCAGGTTCACGAACTTCAGATGAGATTAGACAGTCAACAGTACTGTACCTCTCCTGCGGAGATTGACATTGATTATGGGGATGACTTTGTAAGTGCTGGTTCTGTGCAGAGTACCTGAACAGCAAAATTGAATTCATATGGCATTTTAGTACACTCAGTTTTGTAAGGATATAAGTCAACAATTTGCACATAAAACAGTCTGCAACACATTGAGATATCAGTTGAATAATTAATGTTCTCCACAACACAAAGTTAATCTTCAGCAATAATTATAAGTAGCATGGTATCTTTTGCATATTAGAGATGGGTCTCCATTTCAATGGCTCATCTGAAAGTACTCACTCAGTACAGGTTGCTGACTGAAGTATTTGATCTTTACTTGATCCCAGTATCTTCTAATTAAGCCAAGGACTTGCCATGCAGCCAAAGCTGATCCTTGACGCAAAAGCATTAATGAAATGATCAGCCGGTACATTTTTTAGCAAATGTGTCCAGGTTTACTGTTGTACATCCGTTCTCACCCAAAGTTGACTTTTGCTGAAATACTTTATGTAGCATAGGAATGGGCCCTTTGGCCCACAATGTTTCCATCATGGGGGGGGGAAGGGTTCTGACTGTCTACTCTAGCCAGATAACACTGTTAATTTAAGACTGGATGTTATTTCAAGGACAGTTTGCATAAGAATGCACTTCAGCAATTTACTTGAGATTTTTATTTCTGTTTTAAGAAGAGTTTGAATGATGTTTCAGACTATGGGACAAAATTTGTTCGAGCCAAAATGCCATTGTTGATGGGAAGGAAATTAGACAAATGCTGAGTTTAGAAGCAAGGGGTGAAGGTGAACAAAATAATGAGAAGCTAAATATGAAAATGGGAATTTTAAGTTGTACGCCTGAGGTGTCAGGGGACTATGAGCAATGCAATTGAGATAATGTGGATGGGTGAGTAAGAACTCATGTAAAGTCAGACGGACCCAATTTTGGTTTAGCTAAAATTCACTGACAATGCTGGATCAAAGCAAACTATGGAAAGGCACCAGAGGTGATGGGTATCAGAATTTCAGCACCAAATGCATTGATGTGGCCGGGGGGGGGGGGGGGGGTCTGCTATAGCTATGGAAGTCCTGGTGATAGAAAAGATAACAAAATGGATGCTCGGTTCATGATTGTATTGAAGTTGTTCCTGGGTATGGTTCAACCTAAAGTGGTGACTGAATAAAGGATGCACTTGGTGCCAGCCTTCCAACAAATATTTAGGGGAAGGGGAGAAACAACAGCTCTGGTTTTGCTATTTAACTGGAGTAAGTTATTCAAGCACCTTAGGCAGATGGAACAATTAAAAATGGCTAGCTGGGTTTCATTAACGTATGAAAAATAATGCCAAGTCTTTTGAAGAGAGAGCTCAATGAGAGGAAAGGAAAGGTAGCACATTGATGAAGGAAAAGGAAGTGGTTAAGACTAGATTTCTGGGAGATCCCAGAGGTAATGAACTGTCCAAAAATTGCTGACTATTCCTTGTATACAGATGAAATAGTTGAGGATAGAATCTGGTTCACAGTAGAGAAATTTAGAGGATTGTGTGGTTGACTGTCAAAATTCAATGATGTCATTTGGGGAGACGGCCACAATCACATATGATGTTATTTGTACCATTCTTCTTTTGTTATGGATTGCTAGAGCAATTCATGGGTCATGAATTACTTTTTTTTCCCCACTCTCCCCCCAATTCCATGGTCACTTTACGCCACTTATAATGGCAATTGGTTGCAGTTCGGTAACTAATCATAGACTGGGATTTTCCTTCTTACCCAAACTTGGGCAATATCAGTTTAAAGAGTGAGGGAAGATCCAGCCACAGAGACCTATCATTACAACTCAAACCCCTTTTTTCCTGACCTTTCCAAAATAGCCTTCGGACTACTACTGGCAAGATCATTGTAGGCTAAAGGACCTATGTCTGTTGCATGAATCTGACTGGATGACTGGATGGCTCTACTCTTTCGCTACCCACTAATTGCGTAGGACACCAATGCATCTTGGTGACTTCTGATGGTTGAACCTCCTGCTCTGGTATCTGGGCCTGCCATGTGACAGTCGACACTTATTTTTTCCACATTGAAAGGATGTTCTTTTTGTATTCCACCTGGCAACAAATACTTTGCTGTTGACAATGCCATTCTCTCTCAATGCCTTCAGAAGACCATGTGCTTTAATCTTTAGGATTCTTCTGGACTTAAATGTCTGAAACTGTCTTCTCTGATTCTCTTCACCTGCCTTGGTTATGGTCAGTTGTGGCAGGAATTCAACCCAACTTTGAAGTGCAAATGAATTGATTTCTACCCAAGGAAAATAGAAGAGGTTGTGGTAAATCCAGAAGAGTGAGCAGATATCCTGAACCACCAAATAACAGGCCCAAATATTATGTAAATTATACAGTTTTGGCTGAATGTATATCAATAGAATCACATTTGGTGAGTTTTAATAGCAGATGGTATCAAGCAGTGCGTTGCTATGAGCAGTAATTTGCTAACTGTTGGTGTTAATTTTTGGATTGTAGTTCACTGTTTCATTGTGAATGGTCCTGTCGTATAGTAAATGTTTTGTCTAATTTGCAGACATGTCTGAGAGAATCGGATGACAGTGATATTGAAGAATCTCTCTCCATCCACAGCGATGACCAGCGTTCGGAAGCAAGTTGGGAACCTGTGGATCGGAAGGAGACTGAGGTAGGAGAACACGGTCCATCGCTTTGATATTTTTAACTCCTCATAGGCACTTGTGGTCAAAATCTCACTCCGATGTATGAACAATCAAGACTTCTTGATTGTGGTGCCAATCTTTCGTAAGCGGTACAGTGGCGCAGCGGTGAACCTGCGGTAAATGAGGATCTTTCCTCACTCTTTAAACTGATATTGCCCGATTTTGGGTAAGAAGGAAAATCCAGGTCTATGATTCGTGGTAAACTTGCTGCCTTATAGCGCCAGAGACCCGGGTTCAATCCTGACTATGGGTGCTTGTCTGTACGGAGTTTGTATATTCTCCCCGTGGCCGTGGGTTTTCTCCGGGTTCTCCGGTTTCCTCCCCTCACTCCAAAGATGCACAGGTTTGTCAGTTAATTGGCTTGATATAATTGTAAATTGTCCCTAGTGTGTGTAGCATAGTTAATGTGTGGGTGTTGCTGGTCGGTGGGCCAAGGGCCTGCTTCCACGCTGTATTGCTAAACCGCTCTGTTTCTCACGTGTGACTTTTTCTTTCTCTTGTACCCATGCACACTTTCACCCCTTTAATAATCATGCTTGCGTTGCTCTCCTCCTCATACACACCCCTTGCCTTGAATGCTGTTCGTTTCCTCTCTATGCCCCATGATGTATCTCCATGCTCCCCCGTCCCTTACTCTCCCTGGTCCCCTCCTTCCGCTAATTAACAAAGGGAAGGAATCAAACTTTCTACCGTCGGGTAATGGAAGAGTAGATTCAAGACCAAATATTACAGTGGGAAAAAATAAACAGACAAATAGGAATCAACTGATTAGGCTAAAGATGACAAAAATGCGAACAAAGCTAAAGACTTGTTTGTAGTGTGTCATGCATTCAAAACCGAACAGATGAATTAGAAGAGCATGTAAAACTAAATATATGGGATCTCATAGTTCTTGGCTTGGGAATCCTGTGTAGGATTTGTTAGTTCAGATTAGTTCATGTTTAACAAAGAGCTGCTGGAAAAATCGAAGGTAGACAAAAATACTGGAGAAACTCAGCAGGTGAGGCAGCATCTATGGAGCGAAGGAATAGGTGACGTTTCAGGTCGAGACCCTTCTTCAGTCTAAAGAAGGGTCTCGACCTGAAACGTCACCTAATCCACCCATTCCATAGATGCTGCCTCACCTGCTGAGTTTCACCAGCAATTTTGTCTACCTCAGATTAGTTCATGGTCATATACACCAAGGTACAATTAAATTCCTTGTTTATGTGATATGCATCTGACCTGGGTAGCTATAGGTCATGCCAGCTGCTGCAGACTTGCATTTGCCAATAATTCTCAGGCTAGCCTCAATTCCTTCCCGGGGGGGAGAGGGGGGGGGGGGGGGGGTGGGGGGGTGGGGAAGGGTGTGTGTGTGTGTGTGCGCACGCTCATTAGTACAGGTGTCAGACGATATGGGGAGAAGGCAAGAGAATGGGGGTTCTGAGGCAGAGATAGATCAACCAGGCAAATTTTTCAGTAATAGGTAAAGGTTTAAGTAATTGCACAAATCATATTGCATTGAAGATGAGAAGCAGGATCTTGTTCTTTCCACTGAATTCCCATCTTAAGCAAATTTAAGTTAGAATTTGTTTAAGATGCACTTCTTTATAATATCTCCGTACACCAAAAGATAATGAAAAAATGAGGATGAGCACGACACTGAATTTTCGTTTAAACAAATGTTGAAATTGAAATGAAAACTGGAGCCTGTCTACGAATTAAAAAAATAAGATTAAGACTTGATCTTGCGGGAGACTATTTCACATTTATGATATTATAGTAGTTCCTAAGAAAGGTAACTAAACAAAAATGAGTTCACAAAATATTTGTTATTTCTGTGGAGACAAATTGGAAGGTCATGATAGGCTTGGATAGGACCAGCAGTGAGGAGTTTTTACCATTCGCTGATTTATAAAGTGTGAAAAATCAATATCGAGGAGAGCAGGCAAATCTGAGCACGAACCTTTCACTCCTGGTAAATTCTAATCATTAGCATGATTAATCAGTCTGAGAATGGTATTTTCTAAAATATAGTTTAATATATTTTGCAGGTAGTTGATTATGAAGAAGATTACTGAATTTGTGTATTTGGTGGAGGAGATGATTTTCTCATTTTATCTGTTCCAGGTCACTCGATGGGTTCCTGATCATATGGCGTCCCACTGTTTTAACTGTGATTCGGAATTCTGGTTAGCCAAAAGGAGACATCATTGCAGGTAAGTGGAATCAACCTTTTACTTATCATCAACTCTTTTGGATGTCATTGAGACAGCCTCACTTTACAGCATTTAACAGGAAATTGGAAGTCTGGAAAGTAGCAGATCTATCAACAGAGCAATGGAGAGTCATAGAACATAGAACAGCACAGGAACATTGTCCACATCGAACTTTATGTCGTTAAACTAATCTCCTTTGCCCGTGTGTAATTCATATCCCACTATTTTTTGCATATCCATGTCCCTATCCAAAAGCGGCTTAAAGGACACAAAGTGCTGGAGTAACTCAACATGTCAGGCAACATCTCTGGAAAACAGGGGTAGGTGACGTTTTGGGTCAAGACCCTTCTTCATACTAATGAATTCTTCAAAGGAGTACAAATTAAGTTTAGTAGCTTTTAATTGTAATTTAAGTCTTGTTCTTGGGAATCTGCATTTTATCTTCGCCAAGGCCAATTAATCTTTTCAAACATTCTGTACCCAAAACAGAATATAGTCTTGACCTGAAATGCCACCTACGTATATGTTCTCCAAAGATGCTGCCTGACCTGCTGAGTTATTCCAGCACTTTGTGTCCTTTTTCGTATTGGCCGATGTCTGCAGTTCTTTGCTGCTACAAAAGTGCCTTAAATCCAACTAGGGTATCTGCCTCCACCACCACCCTGGCAACGTGTTCCAGGCACCACCACTCTGTGTATATAATGCCCTGTACATCTCATTTAAATTTTGTACCTCTCGCCTTAAAGCTACATCCTCTAGTCCAGCAGAGATGTTGAGGAAGAATTAGCATTGGCAATGTAAATGTGAACCTGGCTATACATTTATCTGACATCGTGAAATAAGAGTAAGATAAAATAAGGTGGTTCCACATAGCAGATTTTGAAAGTAATCTTGTACTGCAAAGTTCAAGATAACAAGTGGATTGTCAGGACCATTGTAGGCAAGAGTAGAGTTGTAGGCAAATGTATTCCACAGTGGTCAGTGCCAGCACCTGTATACTTTAATGACTTAGTGAAGGGTGTGTAAAACTCACAGATGACATGAAACTTAGTTATGTCGTACATGGTGAGGAGTAGTCATAGATTACAAGAGGAGATAATTTGGCACAGTGAGCCGACAAATGGTTCTAGACCTTTCATGCAGAAATATGGAAGAAATAAATAATTGAGATAAATAACATTGTTGTAAAAGGAATGAAGGAACTGCAGAATTCTAAGACCATTAAATGTGAAAGTGATGGTATGTGTTAAGCAATGTCAAAGGCAGGCTGGTTTTACTTTCTGGAATACTGGTTGCACTATGACTGGAGTAAAGCATCCAATTCTAGTTATCACACTTTAGGAAGGAAATAATAGTCCTAGGTTGAGAGGACACTTTATATGGAAGGTCATGACAGGTTTAGATAGGACAAGCAGTGAGGAGTCTTTTCCATTCACTGATGATTCAAAGATCATCAGACTGAATTTAACAAAAAATGCAGAGGGATATGAGGAGACTTTTAGTTGACATGGAAAGGCCTGAAATTCTCTACCTGATATAGTGGAAACAATCATTTGGATAATTCAAAACAAAATTGGATACACACTCAGGGGAAAGTCATTGCTAGGGCAATAGGGATAAAAGCAGATGAATGGAATTAATTGGGTTTCTTTACTAGTTTGACATGGCACTTCAGTGCTACTATGATTCTATTATTCTATGATTGCATTGATTGGAGGAATTTTGTATTCTCGGGTGTATTTTGTGATTTAAAACATGCAAGAACTTTTGCACAAATTGGGGAGGTGAATAATGAATGCTACTCACCACACGTACTAACTTGGTTTGACAATTTTTCTGGCTCAACCATCCCAACAGCATTTCTAAACACTGCACAATCCGTTACTTATCAAAAACATAACTAATTCAAAGTATGGTCAAGTAATAAATAAACCAACATTCTTCCAATTATAAATCACAAAACTTCACTACTTGACATTTGATTGCCATACCAACCCTGCCACCCAGCTCAAATGTTTGCTGCAGTTTAAATTATATTACTGCTCAAAAATAGTTTGTGTATTTTGACATTCTGAAGTTTTCGTATACTAGGTTAAATTTTTAAATACACAAGAACAACATCCTGGATTATACACAACAATTAAAAGGAGGATGCTGTCTTAAATAAGAAAGAATTCTGTTGAAACACAAGATCATAAGAGAGGCACTGAGGTGGATATTGAGATGAGGACCAGGTGAACGACTCCTGCTCCTATTTGCTTGTTTCTTGAGTGGGCTGGGTCTTTTTTGCCTGAAGTGAAGAAGGCTGGGGTGACCTTTTGAGTTTTCATCGGGATGTAGATAAGATAAATAGCTGCAGTCCTTTCTTTCAGGACAAGGGAGTCTAAAACAGAGCATATAGATTTAGGGTGAGAGGGGAAAAATTTAAAAAGGACCTGGGGGTCAACATAGGGTGTCATACACATGAAATGAGCTGTCGGAGGAAGTGGTGGAGGTGGATACAATTATGACATTTAAAAGACACTTGGGCAGGGAATGGATAAGAAACATTTGGAGGGATGTGGGTGGCCTGGATGAGTTGGGCCAACAGGCCTGTTTCCTTGCTGCACAGCTCTGTCAAAGTATGCAGTGTACTACAAACCTAAATTTTCCTTTCTTTCATATTGTGAGCACATTACTGGAATAACATTGAGCATGATGTGGGTATGAAGAGAGGGTGCAATGGCGGTACCCTGTAGAAGTGCTGCCTCACAGTGCCAGTGACCTTGCCAACCATCTGTACTATCTCCCTGTGGCAGTTTTGGTTTCTCCAGGGGCTCTGGTTTCCTCCCACTTTCCAAGATATGCATATGGTAGGCTAATTGGTCTACTGTTAATTGTCCCCAAGGTGTAGGTGAGGGATGCAATCTGGAGATTTAGTTAGAAAGTGGGGGGAAATTATCAAAAACGTGTTAGATTAGTGTAAATGGATGGATTTTTGGTCATCATAGATTTTGGAGGGCTGAAGGACCTGTTTCCATGCTGTTTGATTTAAATTATTGCCCATTCTGACTTTCTGGGCTGTTTCACAGGGAACCACAGTGGTGAGTGGAGTCATGCAGACAAAACCAGGCAGGATGACACATTGTCTTCCTTCAGTGAAAATGGTGATGGGTTTTTATGTTTGTTAATTCATGAATATTATTGCTGATTTAGACTTTTAATTCCATATTAATATTAATTTAGTTACTAAAAGGGAAATGCCCATCTGTGGTGACCTTAAAACAAGACAAAGTGCTGGAGTAATTCAGCGGGTCCGGCAGCATCCCTGGAAAACATGGATAGGTAACGTTTGAAAAATGTCACCTGTCCATGTTCTCCAGGAGTGCTGCCTCGCCCACTGAGTTACTCCAGCGCTTTGTCTTTGTTGTTTGTAAACCAGCATCTGCAGTTCCTAGTTTATGTGGTGACCTAAACATCTCTGAACAGTAGTCGAAGCCTGACGATGCTAGTCCCTTTATTTAAATGCTGTTGTTGTATCTGTAATTGTTTGTTTTCTTTCTAGGAACTGTGGAAATGTGTTTTGTGCCAACTGTTGCCACCTGAAACTGCCCATTCCAGATCAGCAGCTATATGACCCTGTGCTGGTGTGTAACTCCTGCTATGATCATGTTCAAGCTTGCCGCACACGGGAGATCATGAGTCAGCAGCTGAAGAAGCCGATTGCGACTGCATCCAGTTAAAGTGGCATTCTGCCTTCCCTGATTTGTGCCGTAAAGCTTCTGTCATCCAGGAAGCTTGACGTTTGGTCAGCTGGGTCCCGCAGAAACAAACAACACTGCAAATCCCAGCTGGATAGCTGTTTGGAAGATCGAAAATACCGATGTAAAAAAAAATGCTGCTACAACAAGCTCTTAACCTGTGCACTATGAACTTTGGATGTGGAAGGGTAGTAGGCAGGGAAAAGAAACAAATACATTTCTAACTGATGTGCTATTGAGGATTGAAAAAAATGTCTAATTCATGTGTAAAGAGTTTGTGAGATATAAAGTGGAGACTGTGTGGTGTTCTGTTTCCCAATTGCTTACACAGCTATTGCAACAGCGAGCTACTTCTGTGCCTCAGTAAAAACACGATAGTTAGAATTGTGCAAAAACTAATTGTACAACATAAGGTACATACATTTCATCAGCCTTTCAACTTGCATTCAACTGAGGTACTGTGGCTGTTGTTGAAGTGACAGACCCAAAATCTCATTCCTCCCAGTTACTTTCGTGTTGCACAGATACCATTTTTCCAATCTTTTTTATTTAATACTTTTGGAGAAAAAAAATGATGAAAGGCAAGTGATAAAATGTGTGATGCTTCTGGGGAAAGGGGGGCTGAACATTAATATTCTACCAGTTAGTCCCATCGATCTTGTGTTGGGGTACAAGGTATTCCTCCACAGTTTATTAATTCATGCACTTTCCTATTTCCCCCTTTCTCTTGTATTAGATAACAAGATTTTTTTTTCTAAGAACTGGAAACATTTACGTCTGGAATAAAATCATTTTCAATGACTGACCACACCATCAACTGCCTTTTCATCATCTCCCTTCAACATCAAGGATACCTGTAATATTGTTTTTTCACCCCCGTCCCCCCCCCCCCCCCCCCCCCCGCCCCACATTTCATCCCTGGTATAAGTTACACATTTGATCATCTTGGGTGTGGAAGTTTAGCCTAACTTTCCACCTTTTGGCACATGAGAGCTCTGTATGCAAATTACACATAGACAGGACCCATGGAATTCTAATGTGGGGCTATTGATCATTTGTATAAAGGGGAAGATACGTTGGTTTTCTTGCTTCACTGTGCCTTTCTTCTAGCTCTCTTTGGTCACTCATATTGGGTTACACCCTTCAATTTTCTCCCTGTGCTCATGTGAGTTCTGAATGGTTAGGTTTCTGTAGCACTCCAAAGTCTATGTTTGTTGGATGGGGTCTGCCAAGACTATCCTTAATGCAGAGGAGAATGTTATTGAGGTTCTTCTTGGTTTGTCCCTCGGATCAAGGATAACTCGTCTATATCCTGGTTTTGTAGGTTCTCATGTGGTTAATGAGGCCAATGTGGAACTGTAGACTATTCCACAGATGGGGCAGGTGGGTGTGAAGTTGGGTGGTGCCTTCCGAATGCTGCTTCTACAGGGCTTGTCAATGCAATCCCTGATGCACCTAACCACTTGATCTATTTGGGCCAGGAGATTCCTATGCGTCAGATGTATTTTGCAACAGGGTCTTGAATAAGATCAGTTTCTGAAGGAATATTGTAGGTGCCAATAATCTGTAGGCCTTTGCAGTTTATTTTCATACAGCATGCACAAATTGAAAAGATGTTTGTGACTTTAAATATATGTCTGTAAAACACCCATGATTAAGAAAGTGCAAATGAAGATGTGTGATCAACACCTTACTCAATTCACATTAAAATCAAAAAGCTGAGAAATTTTAATAGATTGATAAGGGAGTTCCTGATCAATGCTTTATTTTTGTATTGACCCTCAATAGTGTCTCTTTTCCGCTTGTCTAGCAGACTCCATCTGTTTTAATTTCCCAAATGAAATATAAAATTTCATTTTACAAGTTAAAATTGGGAAGGAATCTTGCTGCTGATAATAAAACTCTGTAGCAGATTTCATTTTTTCAATTTTTCTATTGATTTATTGAGTTGACACAACATAATGCTAATAGAGCAGTCATAAGGGTTGCAGCAGAGTTACAACACAACTAACAGGCGACAGTCTCTTGCCTTTTGTACAGTGAATGACTAGCTGCGAATGCACCTACAGTAGGAGTAATGAAAGCCTAGTTTTTGCAAACCTTAAGTGGAATATTATGTTGTGATTTTTGTCAGCATTTAAATTGGTTTAGTTCGGAGATGCAGCATGGAAACAGTCTCTTCGTATCCCCCCCCGCCCAAGTCAGCGCCGACCAGCGATCCCCGGACACAAACACTATCCTATACCTACTAGGGACAATTTCCAAATGTACCAAGCCAATTTATCGACAAACCCTTCGTCTTTGGAGTGTGGGAGGAAGCCGGAGATCCCAGAGAAAACCCATGCAGGTCATGGAGGGAACGTACCAACTACGTACAGACAAGCTCCTGTGGTCAGGATCGAACCTGGGTCTTTAGCACATTTTGTGCTTGCATTTCACTGGGCTTTGATTGGCAAAGAGTTCATCATAGACATTATGCAGTTTGGGATTAATCATATCGATGGCATTGGATTTCGTACTACATTTTGAACACTTCATTAAAGTATGATACTTGTTTTTAATGTAGTAAATCTAGTAAAGCAAAACCAATGTGGAATTAGTATATTTAACAAGATTTTCCTAAAACTGAGAGGATCTAAACTGCTGAAAGAGCTTCATGCCCTATAACGGTGATGCATCAATTAATGAAATTCACCAAGAATCAATACTGAATTATTGCAGTTCATTCTGCAGCTTGGATTGATGAAGTTTTTCACTTTGTTTCCTATTGATTTTATAATATTTCATTTCAACAAAATTGCAAAGTCAGATATTTCTGACTCGGAACCTTTTCATTCTTAATTAACGAAATTGTAATGCAACTCAAAATGCGGAGCTGCAGTTCATCTACTGGGAATTTGCAAAATACTAAGGCAACCGTAAATTTAAATAAAGCAACATCATAGATAAAATCATTGTCCTCCAGCACAGCAACAGGCCCTTCAGGCCATACCGACCAAGATGACCCATCTACGCTAGTCCCACCTGCCCATGTTTGGCACACCTACACCTTTCCCAGCCATATTCCTGGCCACGTGTTTTAAAAAAAAATGTTATAGCTGCCTCTGTCTCCCCTGGCAGCTCGCTCCATTTACTCACTGCTCTCTGTGTGGAAAAAGGTGCCCCTCAGGTTCCTATTAAATCTTTCCCCTCTCACCTTAAACCAATGTCCTCTGGTTGTTGATTCCCCTTTTCTGTGCATTCACCCTATCAATACCATATAATTGAAGATCGCCCTTCAGTCTCCCAAACTCCAAAGAATAAAGTTCCAGTCTGCCCTCAGGCTGCGGGAACATCCTTGTAAAGGCCTGTCCCACTTTCACGACCTAATTCAGGACCTTTTTTACTCGTGGACATTTTTCATCATGTTGAAAAAACGCCCCGACCTACTTGATGCCACGAGTACCTACGACTAGCATCACGACCTGCCAATCTCGTGACGACCATGCTGCGAGTATGAGTCAAGGGCAAACTCGGCAGAGGTCGTGAAAGTGGGACAGGTCCTTTAATCTTCTTTGCAATCTTCCCAGCTTAATGACTTCATTCCAGTTGCAGGGTGAGTAAAACCAAACCAGCATCTGCAGTTCCTACGCAATACCCCAAATGCGGCCTCACGAACGTCTTGTACAATTGTAACAAAACATCCCAACTTTCTATACTCATTGGCCTTCGTCAGTCAGGGTAATGTACTGAAAGACATCTTCATCATACTATTTATCTGAGACGTGGTTTTCAGGGATCTATGAACCTGCATACCTAGATCCCATCACTCCTCAGAACTCTGCCGTTCACTGTGAAGGTCGTGTCTTGATTTGACTTCCTGAAATGCATCACCAAACACTTATCTGCATTAAATTTCATTAACCATTCCTCAGCCCACTTGACCAGCTGATCAAGATTCTGTTGCAATTTTTGATAACCATCTTTGCTAACTACCATACTGGCCACTTTAGTGTTAACTGCGCACTTACTAATCAAGCCTTTTACATTCTCATCCAAATCATTGATATAAACCACAGACAGCAATGGGCACAGCACCGATACCAGAGACACCACTAATCACAGGCCTTCAGTCTGAAAACCACCCTCCACATCCTTCCATGAAGTTAGTTTTATATCCAGTTGGCTAACTCTGGATCTCATGTGGAGCTAAGGGAATTAAAGCAAGGTAAGTAAAGCAAAATTGCTAGATCATTCAAATTAAGTAAAGTGAAATCTGAGTAACGTTCCAACAAAAGCAGAATACTTAAAACAGCAGGTTATAACTGGGTAATATGTAATGAGCTGCCAGAGGAGGTAGTTGAGGCAGGTACAATAACATTTAAAAAAGTAATTTGGACAAGTACATGGATATGAAACGTTGAGAAGAATTAAGGCCAAATGAAGGCATTTGGGAATAGCTTAGATGGGGCATCTTAGTCTGCATTGATGAGTTCGGCCAAAGGGTCTGTTCCTGTGTTGTGTGTGACAATCTGGAATGCAAGGTAGTCATAAGTAGAAATGTCTTAGTCATGAAACGTCATTTGTTCATTCCTTAAACAGATGCTGTCGGACCCGCTGAGTTCCTCCCACACTTTGTGTTTTTGCTGAATTAGCAAGTTGATGTACAGAGGAAAAGACACAATTCCTACCCTTCAGTTACTTTGATTGATAATTTGCCGTGTTTGCCTGGTTAATGAAGACCATGCTAGTGGAAATATGTTTCTTGTTAATCTGTCAGGTGTACGTCTTATTTTTGAACATCCCTTTCCAAACTACCACCTTTCCTCATCCCATCTACTCCAGAGAGATTAATCTCATTTCTCAGGGGGGGGGGGGGGGGTTTGCTCAAGATTTCAGTATTTGCTGTTTCTTGGGTCTCCAATTTTGGCAGCTTTTTAGCAAAATATAAACCGGGGAAGCTGCTGTCAGAAAACTGGCTAGTTTGATTCTTCATCATTTTCTGTCATTTGCTCCTCTAAAGATATTTTTTTCTAATCTAGAGAGAGGAATCTCATCTTTTCCAGTTTTGAGGCATAGAGTCAAACAGCACAGAATTGGCTCCTCTGACCAAATATTTGGAATTAATTTATTGCTCACTTTTAAGCACTAGATGGCAGTATATGCCAAGCATTGCCAATCTAATGTGTAGGAAGGAATTACAGATGCTGGTTTAAACCAAAGATCTTAGAGCGGAGCAAGATAGACCACTCATGCAAAATCCAATGGACTGACGTGTAGTACGCAACGGGGCGTAACTTCCGCCATTTCAGTAACCCCGACCCTATCTTTGACCCGACCCGACTTCAGTTATGCGTTCAGTTAAAACGGCACATACCTTGTACAGTGAGGAACTGCAGATGCTGGTTTAAACCGAAGACAGACACAAAAGGCTGGAGTAAATCAGCGGATCAAGCAGCATCTCTGGAGAAAAGGAATAGGTGATATTTCGGGTCGACTTTTTCGATAGCTGCAATGACCCGTTTGATGTCATCCTCCGCCCTGCTCCTGGTCCTGGCCTGCACCGATCTGCCAGATGTGTTGTGTGTGTGTGTTTGTTTGGCGGAGTCTGAGGGGTGAAGCGCCGGCACCAAGAGCGAGCGAACGCGCAGATAGACGGATGAAATCAAAGATCATAGGTGGCATTTCGTGTCGAGGGAAAGGGAAACGGGAGATATAGGCATATCTTCCATTCTAAGATCTTTGGTTTAAACCAAAGATGGACACAAAAACCAGGAATGTCTCAGCGGGACAGGTAGCATCTCTGGAGAGAAGGAATTAATGAAGTTTCGGATCGAGATCCTTCTGCCAATCTAATCTCCAAATCCGAAACCATAATTTACTGGATATTGTACCCATGGCCTCTGTTCCCTACATTTATGTTTTGTCACGTTAACAATTTGAACTATTTTTTCCCTGTAATCTGTTCAAAATTCAACTTTTTTTAACCCTCAGTGTATCCAATGGTACCAATGCTGGAATGTTTCACCTAATTTTGTACATTGTGTTAAGACCCAAATACGTAGATTTATATGAATGTTAGTTTTTATAATTGGCTTTGCCACATATTGATTCATTCAGATCTGCTGGAGCATTAAAGTTCCAGAAGCAATCAAGCAATTCGCCAGTAGAAAATTTAGCCTGAGATTCATACTTAATTCCTTTAATTTTAATGGTGATTAATATGAATCATTTGCCAGCCGGTGGCATTTAATCATTGATTGTGAGGTGCTGGGTTTCTGGTCATTTAATCTCATGAGTAGATCAATAAAGAATAAGGTGATGATTCAGATAGAGAGCCTCTGGAAAATAGATCTCCCTTAATGATCAAAAGTCATGTGATAGGGGCAGAATTAGGCCATTCGGCCCATCAAGTCTACTCCGCCATTCAATCTTTGCTGAACTATCTCTCCCTTCTAACCCCGTTCTCCTGCCTTCTCCCCATAACCCCTGACACCTGTACTAATCAAGAATTTATCAATCTCTGCCTTGAAAATATCCATTGACTTGGCCTCCGCTGCCTTCTGTGATCATTTGGCCAATTAACTGGAGGTCAGTGTGCTAAAGATCACTGAGACAAAAGATGATGTGTAATGAATGCAAAGAAAAATATATTGATAGGATAACACTTCCATGATAATTAAATTCAGGGTGATTTGGCTTTCGGTCCATTTCTCTGACTTTCTGAGGTCAGCCATTTTCCATGAATAATGAGCCAGATATTGGAGTGGGATTGTTTATATTTAAATTGATGCCACATTGATACGAATGATGGGCCATCATCAGCGGACAACGCAAAGGACCAGAAAATTCACAATAATTTGATGGAAAACATGCTTTGAATCTAAATGTGTTAATATACAGTTAAAGCATGAAGGTTTAATTCTCGGCAATTTCTCTAGTATGAACCTTATTAATACCTCAATTTAATTCACTTTTTGTTAGATAATGCACCAAAGTATAATATGTTTTCCAATGCAGGGAACAAGGTCCCAGTGAGTTTAAGGATGAATGGGTTCAATATTAAAGACTTGGGCAGTGCATTTTGAAGGGACAATTAGCAGGGAATCAGTGGATGAAATATACTGCATTCATAACACTTTTGATAAGGCACTGCACAAGATTATTATTAGATTGAAACTGGAGATCATAAGGTTGAGAAGGTGTTGGTGGTTTGGCATTTAAGAGAGAGATGAGGAGAAATATATTTTCCAAAAATGTTATGGCTGAGTCTGATAATCTTTTAGATGCGAATGGATTTGTTGGACATGGGTATAGGATAGGAAAATAAATTTCAAATTGAAGTTCAACTGTAGTTATTAAATAATAGAATAGGCTTAAAGAAATTCTCCCTTTTCTGTGAGTGATACATCATGGAAACAGGCCCTTCAGCCTAACATGTCCACACCGGCCAACATACATACCCCAGCTACACTAATCCCACCTGCCTGTGTTTGGTCCATAACCTGTCCTATCCATATACCTGTCTAACTGTTTCTTAAATGTTGGGATAGTCCCAGCCTCAATTACCTCCTCTGGCAGCTTGTTCCATACACCGACAACCCTTACGTGTGAATGTTATCGCTCCGATTCCTATTAAATCTTTTCCCCGTCACCTTAAACCTATGTCCTCTGGTCCGCGTTTCTCCTACTCTAGGCAAGAGACTCTGTGCATCTACCTGATCTCATGGATTTTATACACCTCTATTTCTGTTTTGTATCTTCCATCCACACACAAGATTAGAAGTTGTTCAGCCAGAGCTGAACACACTTCTCGGCATCTGCATACAATGGTGTCTGTCTTGTCGCTTCATGTGCGGGCTGGTGGAAAGATTGGTGGAAGCAGGGCCGAAACGTTAACGCTCTTTCCTTGACCCCACCATATCAATTAGAATATGGAACATTTGGTCAAGTTCAGGGAAGTTCCAAGACACACATCTGCACAAATAGCCAGATGTAGTAACCCAAGCACTAACACTAACCAAAGTTATTACTTTCCTGTTCTGTTCCCTGTGGGTATTATGCAAACATTGCATCTTTAACCAAAATGGCATTGAGCACATTTCAGATTGGAAGTGCGCATCCTTTTCAACCCCAATTTTCAACCATTCAGAAGCCATGTAATAACTATCATTGAATTCAACATCTCTCTATAATATGTTATATGATCATCGTGTAATATACATCATACAACTAAACATAATTATTAATATAATATGATATGCAAGATTGCTGTGTTTTGTGCAGTGGATTCCCAATATCATTCCTTCATTGCCTTACTCCAAACGTAATGTAATCATTTTTTGCTTCCAATGTTCTAATTCTCGACACTGTTACCCCAAAGCCTATCCTTGAGTTCTCATACAATTAATTGATCTCCCATTCATTCCTACCTCACGCCAAGCGTCACATATTCACCTTTGCTGGCTCCTGGTGCTCAGTAAATCCTCCATGTCGAATTCACCCCATGCATACCATTGCTAGTGTTTTATTTCTCATTTCCTCCTTCTGCATCAATGTGTGCAGGTGTGGACATTTAGGGAACTAATTTTGCTGCAAGACTTCATTCATTGCAGAATATCTAAAATATGCTTTATGATTTTCTGAACTTTTCCAAATGTATTAAACTTTCTAATGTGTCTGTAAACAAAAAAAAAGTTCAATTGCATTTTTTTGCTAATTCTAATCTTCCTTCCAAATTGCTGTTTAGTGTTTCAGTTCTCTTTGTAGATAGAGGCCAGTGTGAGATCTTTTGTGCAACTTTCCCATTGTCAATCGAGCATGTGGATGATATTTGGTAAGTGCTTGTCTTACATTGTGTAGCAGAATTGGGACAGTAGAACAAAGCATTGTTCATATGGGACACAACCTAACTAAAGTGATTTTGCTGGAGGATCTCAGCGAGTTGGACCCAAAATGTTGTCTATCCGTTTCCCTCCACAGATGTTGCCTGGCCCACTGAGATCTCCAGCACCTTCTATTTTGCTCACGATTCCAGCATCTAAAGTCTCTTGTGTTCCCATCTGTGAATGTGAAATGTTACGTCATGTGAGATACTGCTTGCCTCCTTTGAGGTTACCAAGTTATTGTTGTGGAAAGGGTATAATGTATATTGTTAGTCACTAATTTACGCAAATTTGACCCTGCAGAAATTACACAAAAATTGCCAGAGAAACAATTTAGATTTTCTTATAACCAATTATCAGAGGTATTTTTATAGATTACTAGACCAAGTGCAGACCCGTTGGGTCTGTTTCCCCAACGGCGTTTGCGGGGGGGGGGGGGGGGGTGAGAAGAGGGGAGGGAGGGGAGAGGAGGAGGAGGAAACGGGATAGATTTGGGAGGGAAAGGAGAGCAGGGTAGGGGGTGAGAGATGGGGAGAGAGATGTGGGGGAGGGAGGGGAGGAGGGAGGGATGGGGAGAGGGGTGGGGGGAGAGAGGGGAAAGAGTGGGGAGGGAGAGTGGAGGGGACGGGGAGAGAAGTGGAAGAGTGGGGAGGGAGGAGGAGAGGGGTAGCGGGAGTGATGGAAGAGGGATAGGGGGAAGGGGGTGGGGGAGAGGGAAGGGGGTGGGGTAGAGAGGGAAGGGGGTGGGGGAGAGAGGGATGGGATAGGGGGAGGAGAGAGTGGGAGAGAAGTGGAAGAGTGGGGAGGGAGGGAGGGGTAGAGGGGTAGCGGGAGTGGTAGAAGAGGGATGGGGGAGTGGTGGAAGAGGGACAGAGGGGTGGGGGAGAGGGGAATGGAGCGGAAGAGAGAGGGGTGGGGGAGGGAGAGGCGTCGGGTAAGGGGATAGAAGTGGAAGAGTGGGGAGGGAGGGGTAGGGGGAGTGGTGAAAGAGGGACAGAGGGGTAGGGGTAAGGGGGTGGTGGTAGAGAGGGAAGGGGGGTGGGGGAGAGGGAGAGGGGTGAGGAGAGGAAAACATAGAAGCATGGAAATTAAGTGCAGGAGTAGGCCATTCGGCCCTTCGAGCCTGCGCCACCATTCAATATGATCATGGCTGATCATCCAACTCAGTATCCTGTACCTGCCTTCTCTCCATACCCCCTGATCCCTTTAGCCACAAGGGCCACATCTAACTCCCTCTTAAATATAGCCAATGAACTGACCTCAACTACCTTCTGTGGCAGGGAGTTCCAGAGACTCACCACTCTCTGTGTGAAAAATGTTTTCCTCATCTCAGTACTAAAGGATTTCCCCTTTATCCTTAAACTGTGACCTGCTTGTCCTGGACTTCCCCAACATCGGGAACAATCTTCCTGCATCAGTCAAATGCAATTCAGGACTTTTCTCTTCACAAGCAAAGTCAGAATGACGGTTAGTGAAGAATTCGAATATTCGCTGAGCGTTCAGATGATGAGCGCGCCTCCTGCACCAAAGGCCCCTGCATCAAAGGGAGAGAGGGATGGAAGGGGGAGCGTGTGTCGTCACACACAAAGATCTTGTAGCGGACAGCTCCGCTATAAGATCTTTGGTCACATACTAAGCACGCGCCTCCAAAAACAGATGAGCGTCTTCTTGAATGGAGAGCGCGTGGCCGCCTCCACAAACAGTCACACACACTGAGGACCCGCCCCCACAAAAAATATTTTGTGAGGAAGGGGAGGAGGAGGGTGGAGAGGGGGAGGGGGGGGGAGAAGAGGATGGGGGAGAGAGGTGAAGGGGAGGGGGTAGCGGTTGGAGTGGCCGTGCATGAGTCGAGAGAAGAGAAAAGGGCAGAGAGAGAGGCTGGTACAACAACAAAAAAGCTGGATAAACTCAGCTGGTGCAGCAGCATCTATGGACCGAAGGAAAAGGCCAAAAACATTGACCATTCAATTCGCTCCATAGATGCTGCCGCACCCGCTGAGTTTATCCAGCTTTTTTTATGTCTACCTTCGATTTTCCAGCATCTGTAGTTCCTTCTTAAAGACAGAGACTGTGCACGGTAAGGGAATGAGGAGGGAGAGGGGGAAGAGTGTGGAGGGTGGGGGAGAGTGGAATTGGAGGGGGAGAGGGGTGGGGGGAGAGAGAAGTGGAAGAGAGGGGAGGGAGGGAGGGGGAGAGGGGTAGCAGGAGTGGTGGAAGAGGGACAGGGGGAGTGGTGGAAGAGGGACAGAGGGGTAGAGGGGAAGGGGTGGGGGAGGTTAACCTTTGAGGTTACCAAGTTATTGTTGTGGAAAGGGTATAATGTATATTGTTAGTCACTAATTTACGCAAATTTGACCCTGCAGAAATTACACAAAAATTGCCAGAGAAACAATTTTGATTTTCTTATAACCAATTATCAGAGGTATTTTATAGATTATAACATACAGAATGAAACAAATGTTGTTAAAAGGACTTTTATTAAATTTTCACATCTTATTTGATTTTCAATAAAGAATCTGGCCATTGCCTGTGATTCATATTCAGGCTGATAAAGATAATCACTGGCAACCAAATGTCACTAAATTATGTTGTTCATTGATTACATTTGTATATTGCTATGAATGCAGTGAGGAAATTAAGATACAGACAGTTAAAATAACCCTTTTAACCAAATTTCATTTGGCGCTTTTCATTCTTTGAGTGTTGCAGTGAATATTCACAAGCCTGCACAGTTGTTTATTCTGCCGACAAATTCAGTTCCCAGAATTGGAAATCTTCCCCAAAGCAGAAAGTTAAGGTAAAGACGTAATACAGAAAAAATATCTAGGCTTAAACATTTGCATTGCTGTAGATAAGCTAGAAATGCTTTCAAAACAGAAAGTATCAAGATAGATTTGTGAACTGAACTAAATCGTTTCATGTTCTCTTACACAAGTTTGTTGGTTTGATCAAAATCGCAGAAGATTTGCAACTTCCAATGCCATACCAGTAAAGTGCTTTTGAATTAATGTTGACCCTGTAACAGCTATTGAACCAAAAGCCCCCCCTGCATGACGCTGCACAGTTTGACGAATACAGATCCTGATCTCGGTCAATTGTTGTAAACTTCATATTATCATGTATGTATTTGTTTCCATATTGCATCATAGCATTGGTTGTATTCCCTGAAAATGCACCAAGATGCAATTGGTACCCATTTGCTTCATTACTTATAGAAAACGAATTATAATTAGCATGATAATAAGTTTTGAGTGATTTCTGCAATATGAATAATATTTTGTAATGCCCCTGTTTTATAATATTATATATATGTTCATTTCCCAACCAGTGGTCCTGTAGAATATCACCAAATCCGTACTTATAAGCAGTCCAATATTCATTCCATGTAATTTTAGAGCCTTTGGTGTTCCTTTGTATCACAGTCCATCCACCACCATTTGTAGTCATGTCACAATTAACCACAATAGGGGGAGATAGACTTGGCTTGATCACGTAAACCCCACTGCTTCCTCGAACACCACTGCAATCCTTGGGATATTCTGAAATATATATAAAATGGTTTGATGATGTAAAGTGAGGAAAGTTTTGGGTGGTGATAGTGAGAGACATAGGGATGGAGAAGGGAGAGAAATGGGGCTGACAAGAATGAAATGGAAGAGCATCATTAAGGATGAGAGAAGAATGCTGTGGGTAAGTGGAATGGACAAAGAATATCGAGGACAGCAGAACAAAGGTGGCAGAGGAATGTAATATGAGATAAGAAAGGTGAGCAGAGGGGAAAAATTGGACAAAAACAAATTATCAAGAGAAGGAATGAGCTATCAAGAATGGAACAATATAAACAATTTCATAATCAATTCCTATTTCCTTTGGTAATATTTTGACTACTTGACATGCTGATTTCATCAACCAAAGTCACCGGTATCCCGCCCCTATCTTTGATAGTCCACACATTTTGTTTTTACATTTATTTATGAATGTAAAAAGTGTGTGTGGGGGGGAACTGTGGCCTAGCGCCAATTCCAAGTGAACTTCATCTGTCACAGACTAACATCAGAACTTTCCCCTATAATTGTTTTCTCCCCTCTGGTAATGAGGTGAATGGATTTTTGAAGGAGATTATTAAAGTTTGTAAATGATAAACATAGGGTTGATTTCGGTGCCTGGACATTGTATCAATTATGTTTTCTGGCATTGGTGTATTTCTTGTGCAGGAAGGAACTGCAGATACTGGTTCACACCGAGCTTAGACACATAAAGCTTGAGTAAGTCAACGGATCAGGCAGCATCTCTGGAGAAAAGGAATAGGTGAAAAGGAATACCTATTTCTACCTTTTCTCCAGAGATGCTGCCTGGCCCACTGAGTTCCTCCAGCTTTTTGTGTCTATTTTCTGCTGCGTATTTCTTGCTTTGATCCTTGTTCTCAGAACAGGCGTGACATTGTTCCTTGGGATCCTGTTATATTTACTTATAATTTTCAAACATTTAAGAGCTAACATTACCTCATGATGTTCTGTACTGTAATATTAACTTCTGTTGTACAATTTAGTAATGATAGAGCCTTGCAGCACTCATTGGCATCCGTGGAGGCAGCATACATATGATGTAATGTACATGGTAATTTCAGTCTTTGAGGTCATTATCATTTGTTAACTATCGATGTGTCAAGCTTAAAATTATATTTTTGGATAATCAATTAGAATATCTTATTTCATTTATTTGAAATAATTTATCCTACTCGTAGATTGACGTTCAAAATAGGTAGGAGAATTGGATGATTTTCTTTACTATGCCTTTATCTGCAATGCAATTCCAACACTATGAATTGCTACAATCATTGCAATTCTGACTACTCTGCTCTTTTCATACTATTTCTGAGGGTAAGAACAGCCAAGATCGTAAATGATTAGATTGTAAGACACTTAATTTGTAGGAAATAATGGAACTGTGTAGACCAGAAGCTTTTACACGAACCATATGTTTTCTGTGACTTGGATCTGGTCAATCTGGTCTTGTCAGCTAACATATGGATATTGGCGATCTCTTCTTCAAAGGTTGCAGCACACGATGCAAGAAAAATTATCGCTGCAATTGCAGGACCTAGGATTTGCAACAAAACCACATTAATCACAATATTGCATTACAAGGAGATGGTTATGCCCCTGTCCCACTTTGGAAACCTGAACATAAACCTCTGGAGACTTTGCGCCCCACCCAAGGTTTCTGTGCGGTTCCCAGAGGTTGCAGGTGGTTGCCGGAGGTTGCAGGTAGGGAGACTGACAAAAACCTCCGGGAACTGCATGGAAACCTTGGGTGGGGCGCAAAATCTCCTGAGGTTTCCTAAGGGGGACGGGCATTACAAATCTTTGAGGAATTGGAAGTAAGGTAGAACAAGAGGCAGGGTCAGTACAGGAATCAGAAGAAGTACAATGCAAGAATTACAACAAGGGACTGATTCAGGACAGGTGCAATCAGCAACTGGAGACTCTCTGCATGTCCCACATTCATGAAAAGAATTGGGGAGAGAGTGAGACACACACACACGGTAGGTATCGGATTCGGTATCAAGAAAGCAAAGCCAAAGCAACTTGAACGGGGGGCGATAACTAATTGAACTAACATATCCATCTCCACTCCACCTGCATCTGGCTGTAATAGAGATGAGATGTGAAATGAGTATTTGGTCTTCCTGTTAGGAAGAGAACTGAAGGTTAAAACTTTATTAAGTAGCCATATCTATTGAGTTATAAATCTATTTTAAATGTTTAACTTTAAAGCCCAATGGTTCTGACTTCTAGAAGCCTGACTATTAAAGCAGGTGAGAAGGGTTAGTCTCAGCAGAGTTACAGCTCTGCTTGAACCAGGAGAAAATAAAATATTTACTCCAGATCCATCAAGCTGCCCAATAAAATCTTTCCCGTCCCATGGCAGTACCCCCCTCATATTCAGCTGCCCCTCCATGATCGCTTTCTCCCCTCTCTCCAACAGTCTGTGGTTTCTCATGACCAGCTGCCCAACATATCTTCTCACAAACAGCCCGTCTCCAGTTCTCATTCACATTTTCCTAACCTGGATTTCTTTGCTTTCTTCTTTATCACTATATCTCTCTTCCACCCACTGATTTGGCATCTCTATATCTCCACTACTGTCAGATCTGCCTGCTCAGCTGTTAACATGTTGTGAGATTCATAGATGAGAAGGCAGACAAGGAAGCTGCTGAAATAAATTCAAACAAGTCCTGGAGTTGAAATGTGCATTGAGTTTCCCAACTTTAAACTCTTTCCCACTTTGAACTCAACCCTTGGTATATAAAAAAATAATATGAAGAAAAGAAAAAACAGTTCATAGCAGAACATAAAGAAAGAGCAAAAGCAAGTGAGAGAGACGGAGAAAAGGCTGATGAATGCTTAGCTTTGAAATAGTTTTTTAAAATGACATTTTAGTTTAGAAATTACATCATGCAATATTTTTTTGGGGGTAGAAGTGTATTTAAAGCAAAACAGTGATCTTCTGATTAAGTTTGTCAAAATATTACAGCTTTCATTGTTCTCAAGCATTTCATTGAGACCAGCTGTAGCAATCTCCCTGTTCCCACTCTTCAATATTTTGAGTCCAGTTACAGCTCCTATTGCCACCAAGGTTTCCTGCTTCTGACTGCTCCAGGGGAAGCTCAAATATGGGGATCGGTCTTGGCTTTTATACCTTTCACAATCAAATAGCCTGCTGTCATTTTGTTCAAGAGGGAACTGCAGATGCTGGATAATCGAAGGTAGACAAAAAGTGCTGGAGAAACTCAGCGGGTGAGGCAGCATCTATCATTTATTGTGTGGGTTGTTGTGGTCACTAGTGTGAGCTACTGGAAGATTGCTCTGGGCTGTAGTACATCCCCACAAGACTCCACTATGTCAGGAGACGTGGACGCAAAATAAAATTCAATTTTAAGAATAGTTTTATTCAGAGGTAAATAGAAATTCAGACTCACCCATTTTGGTTGCCATCCTGTCTCAAAACAGTACACACTGAACTCAATGGCAAATCTCTGCATTTTATGCTGACAAGATGCATTTATTTGCATAGACACACCCACATTTCACTTTCAGCAGCCTCCTAAGTGTGAATGGTTGAGATGTTTGGTAACTTGATACTGATGTACGATAGAACCCACACAACATGCTTGCGTTATACTTAGCTGGGATATCTCAATAGTCCTGCCTACTCCAGTGTTAGTTACACCTTATATCTCATTTCTATTTTGATTCTTTCAGTTCTGATTCTGCCGTCTCTCACAAGTGGATGAGAAATGAAATTTAATTCTGAATATAAAAGCCTTGGAAGGATGGTGGAATTCTCTATGAAAAGTTAGAGAAACAAAACTTTTAAGAAAGGGCAACAGTGAGGTTGGTTGGTTAATTTGTCAAAATGCCAGCATGAGAATTAGGGGATGTTAATAGAAATAGTTTGCAGGGAAATAAGTAGGGGATTGTATTTGAAAGGATTACTCTGAAGGCCGACGTAGATTCATGGGTCAAGTAGCCCCTATGTCAGAAGGAATTATAGAAACATGAACCAGTGACAAGACGCAGAATTTTATATGATTAATTCCTTTTCTTTAGTTGATATCGGAACCGGTCCGTCAACTGTAAAATGAATCAACACCTGAACCTGGGACCAATGCAGAAAACTGTATCCACTTTCTCCAATTACAAACATGGAAACACTTGGATCAATATTCTAATTTTATGCAATATATATCCTGAAATTCATATTTGCACTGAATTGTCAATTATATTCATCAAAGATATTTCACAAAGGAGATCAAAATGTAATGTGCAGATTTCTGGGTGCGGTGTTTTTCATTTTCTTTCACCAGTCCGAACTTATTCAATATACAGAAAATAAAAGTGGGAAAGAGCAGAATGGTGAATGTAAGAGCAGTGAAGAGGATTACAAAGAAAGTACAACAGGTACAACAATGACCACGGTACAGCTGTTACTATGAATAGAAGTGAAGTGTTGCCAGATCTCTTGACCTGCTTCTTACTATCTTTTTTCCTAACTTTTGTGGCCACAGCACAAAGGGTTTCGACAAAGTGACTGACCGTGGGTAAGCTCCAGCTAGGTGCAGTAGTCCATCTCAGTGAAGAAACCTGGGCTGCATGGCACCATCAGCTTGCAACACTTGACGGAACGTTAAACTTGCTTACAATATCATTCATTACTTTTTATCTGCCTTCGCTTTATATCGAGACCTGCATAACTTGTAGATTAGTTTAATTTACAATCTTTACCAAAGCCAATTAACCTACAAACCTTGGAGCGTATGTCTTTGGAGTGTGGCAGAACACTGGAGCAGCCTAGTGAAAACCCATGCGGCCATGGAAAGAACATACAAACTCTGTACAGACAGCATCCTTAGTCAGGATCGAACCTGGGTCTGTGACGCTGTAAGGCAGCAACTCTTAGCCAACCCCTTGTCATTGGTTGTAGTGGTGTACATTTTCCATGAAGTAGAATTGAAATGTGTGTGGATGTTTATAAGGATGCTCAAGTAAGAAGTGCAGAAATGTCTGACTGAAATTAAACAGATTCATAGGATACGTTGAAGAAATAATAAGAATTGATATCTAAAGTCTAGAACATCTAATCCACAGAAGGATTATAAGCAACTAGACATGGGGGCATTACCGGGCATTATTTAGTTTCAATGTACTACTTTTATATGTTGAAGTGAAATCCTTCTCCAAGTTAGAGGCAATTTGTGGCCTTGTTCTCATTTGAGTTCATAAAACACATTGTGGCGCTGATAGAATGGCAGAGTAAACTTGATGGGCCAAGTGGCCTCATTCTACTCCCATCACTTATGATCTTATGACCAATCATTTGGAGGTGAACTCCTGATAATGGATCCTGAGGCAGGAGTCGAGAAGGTACACTGGAAGCAGTTGTGTTTAAGAAGGAACTGCAGATGCTGGAAAATCGAAGGTACACAAAAATGCTGGAGAAACTCAGCGGGTACAGCAGCATCTATGGAGCGAAGGAAATAGGCAACGTTTCGGGCCAAAACCCTTCTTCAGACTTCTTCGAAGCTCCAGCATTCTCCAGCATTTTTGTGTACCTGGGAGCAGTTGTTATTGGGTAAATCCACATCTGATTTGTAGGTAGACAAAAATGCTGGAGGAACTCAGCGGGTGAGGCAGCATCTACGGAGAGAAGGAATAGGCGAAGTTTCGGGTCGAGACCCTTCTTCAGACTGATGTCAGAGGGGGAAAGAAAGGAAGAGGCGGAGACAATATGCTTGTGGGGGAGTTGTTTAAAGGCCAGTTGATCAAAGTTCAGAACAGGCACATTCCGGAAAGCAGGAGGGATAAGGATGGCAAAGTAAGGGAATCTTGGATGACCAAAGAGGTTGCAAATTTGGTCAACAAGAAAAAGGAAGCACATGTAACATTTAAAATGATGGAATGAGACAGGGCCCGTGTGGAATATAAAGAAAGTAGGATAGAACTGAAACAAGCGATTGTTAGAGCTTCATGGCTTTGGCAACTATGATTAAAGAAAATCTCAAAGCATTTTCTACCTACATTAAAAACAAGCAGATAACCAAGGAGAAGGACTACTCAAGGGTAAAGGAAGAAACTTGTGCTTGGTGTCTGAGGATGTAGGCAAGGTACTAAATGACCAAGGAGAAGGACATGGAGGACAGTGTGATCAGAGTGGAGAATACTCATATGCAAGGGGAGTTTGAGATTAAGGAGAAGAAGTTGATGGACTCCTGAAGAGCATTAAGGTGGATAAATCCTTCGGCCCTGATGGGATCTATCCCAGGTTATTGAGAGAGGCTACAAAGGAGATTGTGAGTGCCTTGACAAAGATCTTTGCATCTTCTCCAGCCATAAGCGTGGTCCCAGAGGAGCAGAGAGTAATTAACGTTGTTCCTTTACAAGGGGAAATAAAGAGAATCCAAGGAACTATAGACTGGTGAGCCTTACGTATTAGAGAAGATTCTCTGGGAGAGAATTTAAATCGGTTTGAAACAGAATGGGTTAATTAGGGACAGGCCATGCCTTTGTACATGGCTAGTCACACCTCACTAACGATTGACTTTTTTGAGAAAGTGAGAAAAGTGATTGATGAGGGTAGGACCTAAACGTGGACGTAAACATAGGCGGGTTGGGTAGTACGTTTGCAGATGACACCAAGATTGCTGGGGTCAAGAACGGTGAGGAAGGCCATCAAAATACACAGTGGGATATAGATCAGCTACAGAAATGGGCAGATAAATGGCAGTTGTGGTTTATGCCAAGCAAATGTGAAGTGCTGCACCATGGGAGGTCGAATGTAAGGGGAAAATATCCAATTAATGGATTGATTCAACAGCATTGATGTACATTCATGCATCATTGATATGCAGTGATGCCAGCATTGATGATGGACTTGGGTGCAAGTCAGTGATGGAAATGGGGCGGGGGGGGGGGGGGGGGGGGGTACGCAGGGGGACGGTGTTCCCCTACTTTTCAGTTTCCAGTTTCCATCCTGTGCGTGAATTTGCAGCTTTATCCTGCGCTACTTAATCCAAGGGCGAGCAAACGAGTGGACAGACGGAAGAAAGCAATGATCATAGAGCGGAATAGATGACATTTTGGATTGAGACCCTTCTTCAGACTGGGTCAGGGGAAAGAGGAACAAGAGATATAGACGGTACTAAGGAGAAATGAATGGAAGATATCTCCCGTTTCCCTTTCCCTTGAATGTCAGTCTGAAGAAGGCTCTCGACCCGAAATGTCACCTATTCCGCTCTATGATCGATGCATTCGTCCGTCTGTCCGCGCGTTCGCTAGCTCTTGGTGCCGGCACTTCTCCCGTCAGACTGCGCCAAGCAAACACACACAGCATGTCCGGCAGATCGGTGCGGGCCGAGACCAGGAGCAGGGCGAAGGATGACATCAAACGGGTCATGGCAGCTATCAAAAAAGTACGGAAATGGCAAGGGAGAAATAAAAACAACACCCGAAAGAAATAGATGAGTAACAAAAAAAAGGAGGTCGGCGATAGCTCCGTGTCCATGTCAGAGGGAGGAGGGGGGGGGGGGGGGGAGGGGGGGGGGGGCAGGGCTGGCCTTAAGCTGATTGGACAAATTGCTCCCAATTGGGCCCTGCGCCTAAGGGGGCCCCGCGCCAGAGTAAGTTGCCACCAATTTTAGATATCTCCCAATTCAAACTTGAGTTGGACACTGCTATAACATGAACTCATACCTCCTGGGCCAAGGTAGCATACTGTTCCATGTATGTAGAGACAGTGACTTGGCCTCCACAACCATCAATTATCAAATATTTGAATCTATTGTGTTCCTGAAATCTCACAGCCCTTTCACACTGTACATAAAAAATGTAACCCATTGAGATTTTTAACTTCGAGCACCAATTTATTTTCATTAACTTCCTCCTTCTTATCCAGAAGCATCTTGATGTTTATGGCGATGACATATGATAATGACAATGAAGACTTGCTCTCGGTTTGTGGGTTTGGATTCAAAGCAATTTGCAGACAAAAGGATTCCTTACTTTCAGAAGGCTTTCGACAAGGTCCCACATAAGAGATTAGTATACAAACTTAAAGCACACGGTATTGGGGGTTCAGTATTGATGTGGATAGAGAACTGGCTGGCAGACAGGAAGCAAAGGGTAGGAGTAAACGGGTCCTTTTCAGAATTGCAGGCAGTGACTTGTGGGGTACCCCAAGGCTCAGTGCTGGGACCCCAGCTATTTACAATATATATTAATGATTTGGACGAGGGAATTGAATGCAGCATCTCCAAGTTTGCGGATGACACGAAGCTGGGGGGCAGTGTTAGCTGTGAGGAGGATGCTAGGAGGCTGCAAGGTGACTTGGATAGGCTGGGTGAGTGGGCAAATGCATGGCAGATGCAGTATAATGTGGATAAATGTGAGGTTATCCACTTTGGTGGCAAAAACAGGAAAGTAGACTATTATCTAAATGGTGGCCGATTAGGAAAAGGGGAGATGCAACGAGATCTGGGTGTCACGGTACACCAGTCATTGAAAGTAGGCATGCAGGTGCAGCAGGCAGTGAAGAAAGCGAATGGTATGTTAGCATTCATAGCAAAAGGATTTGAGTATAGGAGCAGGGAGGTTCTACTGCAGTTGTACAGGGTCTTGGTGAGACCACACCTGGAGTATTGCGTACAGTTTTGGTCTCCAAATCTGAGGAAATACATTCTTACCATAGAGGGAGTACAGAGAAGGTTCACCAGACTGATTCCTGGGATGTCAGGACTTTCATATGAAGAAAGACTGGATAGACTCGGCTTGCACTCGCTAGAATTTAGAAGATTGAGAGGGGATCTTATAGAAACTTACAAAATTCTTAAGGGGTTGGACAGGCTAGATGCAGGAAGATTGTTCCCGATGTTGGGGAAGTCCAGGACAAGGGGACACAGTTTAAGGATAAAGGGGAAATCCTTTAGGACCGAGATGAGAAAAACATTTTTCACACAGAGAGTGGTGAATCTCTGGAATTTTCTACCACAAAAGGTAGTTGAGGCCAGTTAATTGGCTATATTTAAGAGGGAGTTAGATATGGCCCTTGAGGCTAAAGAGATCAGGGGGTATGGAGAGAAGGCAGGGATGGGATACTGAGTTGGATGATCAGCCATGATCATATCGAATGGCGGTGCAGGCTCGATTCCTGGGATGTCAGGACTTTCATATGAAGAAAGACTGGATAGACTCGGCTTGCACTCGCTAGAATTTAGAAGATTGAGAGGGGATCTTATAGAAACTTACAAAATTCTTAAGGGGTTGGACAGGCTAGATGCAGGAAGATTGTTCCCGATGTTGGGGAAGTCCAGGACAAGGGGACACAGTTTAAGGATAAAGGGGAAATCCTTTAGGACCGAGATGAGAAAAACATTTTTCACACAGAGAGTGGTGAATCTCTGGAATTTTCTACCACAAAAGGTAGTTGAGGCCAGTTAATTGGCTATATTTAAGAGGGAGTTAGATATGGCCCTTGAGGCTAAAGAGATCAGGGGGTATGGAGAGAAGGCAGGGATGGGATACTGAGTTGGATGATCAGCCATGATCATATCGAATGGCGGTGCAGGCTCGAAGGGCTGAATGGCCTACTCCTGCACCTATTTTCTATGTTTCTATGTTTCTAGGAAGTAAATGTTTCTTTTGACCAGTATTAAATTAGAAGTTCAGAGGAAATTTCGATTTTGTTTGGTAGTTTTAAATTGTTACAGAAAGTTGCCACCAATTTTAGATATCTCCCAATTCAAACTTGAGTTGGACACTGCTAATAACATGAACTCATACCTCCTGGGCCAAGGTAGCATACTGTTCCATGTATGTAGAGACAGTGACTTGGCCTCCACAACCATCTGTGGCAATGAATATATTAACCCAGGATCATTCTCACAAACCTTCAGCTATAGGTCCAAAACTGCTCACAATATTCCAAATGTGGACGGATCACTGCCATTATAAAGCCTCCTTATAACATTCTAGCTTTTACATTCTAGTCCCAGACAACAACAAGGAAACAGATCGACATAGGAATCAATGCAAAGTTATCCCCAATGATCTGCAGGACATGTGGAAGAAATGTTATGTCATGGTCCATATTAGTGAACATATTTCAAACTACCACTTCTTTGCTTTTTAATGATTTTACTAAAGTTAGAAAGTTAGTTATTTGAACCAAACTGACAAACACAGTTTTCACACTCACTTGAAAATAAGATTCTCCTTTCATTCCATCAAAGGGTACTCAACATTCCAGTACCTAATTGCCTGAAGTCAGTTTTTTAAATTTCTTTACCCTATCTGCGTGATCCGATGAGATCTTATCAAATTTCTTACGGTGAGAAACTGACTGACTTGCTTTCAGATTAATGAAAAGAGGACATTCAGCACATTTAGATCATACTAGCTCCTGGGAACATAATTCGACCCAGCATTTTCCATTGTCCTATTTCCCTGTGCTGCTGCAAATTATTAATTCTGTCAACCTGTCAACACTTTTTTAAATAAAGATTTGTACCACAAACCAATATTGTGTAAAGCAGGAGCAACTCAGCGGGTCAGACAGCATCTCTGGAGAAAAGGAATAAGTGACGTTTCGGGCCGAGACCTATGTTCAGTTTAGCTTAGTTTTTATTTCAGAGATAAACTGGGATATCCAATAATCTTACAGAGGCCAATTAAGCTTCAAACCTGCATGTCTTTGGAACGTAGGAGGAAACCAGAGCACCCAGGGAAAACCCACGCGGTCACAGGGAGAATGTACAAAACTCCGTACAGGCAGCTCCAGTAGTGAGGATCGAATCCTGGGTCTTGGTGCTGAAAGGCAGCAACTCTACCCCTGCACCACCATGCTGCTCTGTCAAGGTCATGCCTCTGCAGGTATGGACTGCTTCATGCCCAGAGAAAGACCTACAGGCTGGGTGATTGACCCCAGGAATTGCAAACAGCATTCTTTGTGCAAGTTGTGAGTCCATGCTCCAGCAGTGTCCAACTCTTAGGATTAAATTGGGAAAAAATCTATAATTGGCTGCGAATTTACTGCCACAATTTTAATTTAGAAAACAAAATCAAGAAATCCACCACAAAGTTCTCATTCGATGTTAATAACAAGCATTTCCTTCTTGGCAACATTGCTGTTTCTCCAAATTACTCAACAATTATCAAATATTTGAATCTATTGCATTCCTGAAATCTCACAGCCCTTTCACACTGTACATAAAAAATGTAACCCATTGAGATTTTTAACTTCGAGCACCAATTTATTTTCATTAACTTCCTCCTTCTTATCCAGAAGCATCTTGATGTTTATGGCGATGACATATGATAATGACAATGAAGACTTGCTCTCGGTTTGTGGGTTTGGATTCAAAGCAATTTGCAGACAAAAGGATTCCTTACTTTCGGAAGGCTTTCGACAAGGTCCCACATAAGAGATTAGTATACAAACTTAAAGCACACGGTATTGGGGGTTCAGTATTGATGTGGATAGAGAACTGGCTGGCAGACAGGAAGCAAAGGGTAGGAGTAAACGGGTCCTTTTCAGAATTGCAGGCAGTGACTAGTGGGGTACCGCAAGGCTCAGTGCTGGCACCCCAGCTATTTACAATATATATTAATGAATTGGACGAGGGAATTGAATGCAACATCTCCAAGTTTGCGGATGATACGAAGCCTGGGGGGCAGTGTTAGCTGTGAGGAGGATGCTAGGAGGCTGCAAGGTGACTTTGATAGGCTGGGTGAGTGGGCAAATGCATGGCAGATGCAGTATAATGTGGATAAATGTGAGGTTATCCACTTTGGTGACAAAAACAGGAAAGTAGACTATTATCTAAATGGTGACCGATTAGGAAAAGGGGAGATGCAACGAGACCTGGGTGTCACGGTACACCAGTCATTGAAAGTAGGCATGCAGGTGCAGCAGGCAGTGAAGAAAGCGAATGGTATGTTAGCATTCATAGCAAAAGGATTTGAGTATAGGAGCAGGGAGGTTCTACTGCAGTTGTACAGGGTCTTGGTGAGACCACACCTGGAGTATTGCGTACAGTTTTGGTCTCCAAATCTGAGGAAATACATTCTTACCATAGAGGGAGTACAGAGAAGGTTCACCAGACTGATTCCTGGGATGTCAGGACTTTCATATGAAGAAAGACTGGATAGACTCGGCTTGCACTCACTAGAATTTAGAAGATTGAGGGGGGATCTTATAGAAGCTTACAAAGTTCTTAAGGGGTTGGACAGGCTAGATGCAGGAAGATTGTTCCTGATGTTGGGAAGTCCAGGACAAGGAGTCACAGTTTAAGGATAAAGGGGAAATCCTTTAGGACCGAGATGAGAAAAATATTTTTCACACAGCTACAAATTCTTAAGGGGTTGGACAGGCAAGATGCAGGAAGATTGTTCCTGATGTTGGGGAAGTCCAGGACAAGGGGTCACAGTTTAAGGATAAAGGGGAAATCCTTTAGGACCGAGATGAGAAAAACATTTTTCACACAGAGAGTGGTGAGTCTCTGGAATTTTCTGCCACAGAAGGTAGTTGAGGCCAGTTCATTGGCTATATTTAAGAGGGAGTTAGATGTGGCCCTTGAGGCTAAAGGGATCAGGGGGTATGGAGAGAAGGCAGGGATGGGATACTGAGTTGGATGATCAGCCATGATCATATCGAATGGCGGTGCAGGCTCGAAGGGCTGAATGGCCTACTCCTGCACCTATTTTCTATGTTTCTAGGAAGTAAATGTTTCTTTTGACCAGCATTAAATTAGAAGTTCAGAGGAAATTTCGATTTTGTTTGGTAGTTTTAAATTGTTACAGAAAGTTGCCACCAATTTTAGATATCTCCCAATTCAAACTTGAGTCGGACACTGCTAATAACATGAACTCATACCTCCTGGGCCAAGGTAGCATACTGTTCCATGTATGTAGAGACAGTGACTTGGCCTCCACAACCATCTGTGGCAATGAATATATTAACCCAGGATCATTCTCACAAACCTTCAGCTATAGGTCCAAAACTGCTCACAATATTCCAAATGTGGACAGATCACTGCCATTATAAAGCCTCCTTATTACATTCTAGCTTTTACATTCTAGTCCCAGACAACAACAAGGAAACAGATCGACACAGGAATCAATGCAAAGTTATCCCCAATGATCTGCAGGACATGTGGAAGAAATGTTATCTCGTGGTCCATATTAGTGAACATATTTCAAACTACCACTTCTTTGCTCTTTAATGATTTTACTAAAGTTAGAAAGTTAGTTATTTGAACCAAACTGACAAACACAGTTTTCACACTCACTTGAAAATAAGATTCTCCTTTCATTCCATCAAAGGGTACTCAACATTCCAGTACCTAATTGCCTGAAGTCAGTTTTTTTAATTTCTTTACCCTATCTGCGTGATCCGATGAGATCTTATCAAATTTCTTACGGTGAGAAACTGACTGACTTGCTTTCAGATTAATGAAAAGAGGACATTCAGCACATTTAGATCATACTAGCTCCTGGGAACATAATTCGACCCAGCATTTTCCATTGTCCTATTTCCCTGTGGTGCTGCAAATTATTCATTCTGTCAACCTGTCAACACCTTTTTTTAAAGATTTGTACCACAAACCAATATTGTGTAAAGCAGGAGCAACTCAGCGGGTCAGACAGCATCTCTGGAGAAAAGGAATAAGTGACGTTTCGGGCCGAGACCTATGTTCAGTTTAGCTTAGTTTTTATTTCAGAGATAAACTGGGATATCCAATAATCTTACAGAAGCCAATTAAGCTACAAACCTGCATGTCTTTGGAACGTAGGAGGAAACCAGAGCACCCAGGGAAAACCCACGCGGTCACAGGGAGAATGTACAAAACTCCGTACAGGCAGCACCAGTAGTGAGGATCGAATCCTGGGTCTTTGGTGCTGAAAGGCAGCAACTCTACCCCTGCACCACCATGCTGCTCTGTCAAGGTCATGCCTCGGCAGGTATGGACTGCTTCATGCCCAGAGAAAGACCTACAGGCTGGGTGATTGACCCCAGGAATTGCAAACAGCATTCTCTGTGCAAGATATGAATCCATGCTCCAGCAGTGTCCAACTCTTAGGATTAAATTGGGAAAAAATCTATAATTGGCTGCGAATTTACTGCCACAATTTTAAATTAGAAAACAAAATCAAGAAATCCACCACAAAGTTCTCATTCGATGTTAATAACAAGCATTTCCTTCTTGGCAACATTGCTGTTTCTCCAAATTAATCAACAATTATCAAATATTTGAATCTATTGCGTTCCTGAAATCTCACAGCCCTTTCACACTGTGCATAAAAAATGTAACCCATTGAGATTTTTAACTTCGAGCACCAATTTATTTTCATTAACTTCCTCCTTCTTATCCAGAAGCATCTTGATGTTTATGGCGATGACATATGATAATGACAATGAAGACTTGCTCTCGGTTTGTGGGTTTGGATTCAAAGCAATTTGCAGACAAAAGGATTCCTTACTTTCAGAAGGCTTTCGACAAGGTCCCACATAAGAGATTCGTATACAAACTTAAAGCACACGGTATTGGGGGTTCAGTATTGATGTGGATAGAGAACTGGCTGGCAGACAGGAAGCAAAGGGTAGGAGTAAACGGGTCCTTTTCAGAATTGCAGGCAGTGACTAGTGGGGTACCGCAAGGCTCAGTGCTGGCACCCCAGCTATTTACAATATATATTAATGATTTGGACGAGGGAATTGGATGCAACATCTCCAAGTTTGCGGATGACACAAAGCCTGGGGGGCAGTGTTAGCTGTGAGGAGGATGCTAGGAGGCTGCAAGGTGACTTTGATAGGCTGGGTGAGTGGGCAAATGCATGGCAGATGCAGTATAATGTGGATAAATGTGAGGTTATCCACTTTGGTGACAAAAACAGGAAAGTAGACTATTATCTAAATGGTGACCGATTAGGAAAAGGGGAGATGCAACGAGATCTGGGTGTCACGGTACACCAGTCATTGAAAGTAGGCATGCAGGTGCAGCAGGCAGTAAAGAAAGCGAATGGTATGTTAGCATTCATAGCAAAAGGATTTGAGTATAGGAGCAGGGAGGTTCTACTGCAGTTGTACAGGGTCTTGGTGAGACCACACCTGGAGTATTGCGTACAGTTTTGGTCTCCAAATCTGAGGAAATACATTCTTACCATAGAGGGAGTACAGAGAAGGTTCACCAGACTGATTCCTGGGATGTCAGGACTTTCATATGAAGAAAGACTGGATAGACTCGGCTTGCACTCACTAGAATTTAGAAGATTGAGGGGGGATCTTATAGAAACTTACAAAATTCTTAAGGGGTTGGACAGGCAAGGTGCAGGAAGATTGTTCCTGATGTTGGGGAAGTCCAGGACAAGGGGTCACAGTTTAAGGATAAAGGGGAAATCCTTTAGGACCGAGATGAGAAAAACATTTTTCACACAGAGAGTGGTGAATCTCTGGAATTTTCTGCCACAGAAGGTAGTTGAGGCCAGTTCATTGGCTATATTTAAGAGGGAGTTAGATGTGGCCCTTGAGGCTAAAGGGATCAGGGGGTATGGAGAGAAGGCAGGGATGGGATACTGAGTTGGATGATCAGCCATGATCATATCGAATGGCGGTGCAGGCTCGAAGGGCTGAATGGCCTACTCCTGCACCTATTTTCTATGTTTCTAGGAAGTAAATGTTTCTTTTGACCAGCATTAAATTAGAAGTTCAGAGGAAATTTCGATTTTGTTTGGTAGTTTTAAATTGTTACAGAAAGTTGCCACCAATTTTAGATATCTCCCAATTCAAACTTGAGTCGGACACTGCTAATAACATGAACTCATACCTCCTGGGCCAAGGTAGCATACTGTTCCATGTATGTAGAGACAGTGACTTGGCCTCCACAACCATCTGTGGCAATGAATATATTAACCCAGGATCATTCTCACAAACCTTCAGCTATAGGTCCAAAACTGCTCACAATATTCCAAATGTGGACGGATCACTGCCATTATAAAGCCTCCTTATTACATTCTAGCTTTTACATTCTAGTCCCAGACAACAACAAGGAAACAGATCGACACAGGAATCAATGCAAAGTTATCCCCAATGATCTGCAGGACATGTGGAAGAAATGTTATCTCGTGGTCCATATTAGTGAACATATTTCAAACTACCACTTCTTTGCTCTTTAATGATTTTACTAAAGTTAGAAAGTTAGTTATTTGAACCAAACTGACAAACACAGTTTTCACACTCACTTGAAAATAAGATTCTCCTTTCATTCCATCAAAGGGTACTCAACATTCCAGTACCTAATTGCCTGGTCAGTTTTTTAAATTTATTTACCCTATCTGCGTGATCCGATGAGATCTTATCAAATTTCTTACGGTGAGAAACTGACTGACTTGCTTTCAGATTAATGAAAAGAGGACATTCAGCACGTTTAGATCATACTAGCTCCTGGGAACATAATTCGACCCAGCATTTTCCATTGTCCTATTTCCCTGTGGTGTTGCAAATTATTCATTCTGTCAACCTGTCAACACTTTTTTTTTTAAAGATTTGTACCACAAACCAATATTGTGTAAAGCAGGAGCAACTCAGCGGGTCAGACAGCATCTCTGGAGAAAAGGAATAAGTGACGTTTCGGGCCGAGACCTATGTTCAGTTTAGCTTAGTTTTTATTTCAGAGATAAACTGGGATATCCAATAATCTTACAGAAGCCAATTAAGCTACAAACCTGCATGTCTTTGGAACGTAGGAGGAAACCAGAGCACCCAGGGAAAACCCACGCGGTCACAGGGAGAATGTACAAAACTCCGTACAGGCAGCACCAGTAGTGAGGATAGAATCCTGGGTCTTGGTGCTGAAAGGCAGCAACTCTACCCCTGCACCACCATGCTGCCCTGTCAAGGTCATGCCTCGGCAGGTATGGACTGCTTCATACCCAGAGAAAGACCTACAGGCTGGGTGATTGACCCCAGGAATTGCAAACAGCATTCTTTGTGCAAGTTGTGAGTCCATGCTCCAGCAGTGTCCAACTCTTAGGATTAAATTGGGGAAAAATCTATAATTGGCTGCGAATTTACTGCCACAATTTTAAATTAGAAAACAAAATCAAGATATCCACCACAAAGTTCTCATTCGATGTTAATAACAAGCATTTCCTTCTTGGCAACATTGCTGTTTCTCCAAATTAATCAACAATTATCAAATATTTGAATCTATTGCATTCCTGAAATCTCACAGCCCTTTCACACTGTACATAAAAAATGTAACCCATTGAGATTTTTACAGAGCACCCAGGGAAAGCCCACGCGGTCACAGGGAGAATGTACAAAACTCCGTACAGGCAGCACCAGTAGTGAGTAGTGAGTAGTGCATAAAAAATGTAACCCATTGAGATTTTTAACTTTGAGCACCAATTTATTTTCATTAACTTCCTCCTTCTTATCCAGAAGCATCTTGATGTTTATGACGATGACATATGATAATGACAATGAAGACTTGCTCTCGGTTTGTGGGTTTGGATTCAAAGCAATTTGCAGACAAAAGGATTCCTTACTTTCAGAAGGCTTTCGACAAGGTCCCACATAAGAGATTAGTATACAAACTTAAAGCACACGGTATTGGGGGTTCAGTATTGATGTGGATAGAGAACTGGCTGGCAGACAGGAAGCAAAGGGTAGGAGTAAACGGGTCCTTTTCAGAATTGCAGGCAGTGACTAGTGGGGTACCGCAAGGCTCAGTGCTGGCACCCCAGCTATTTACAATATATATTAATGATTTGGACGAGGGAATTGAATGCAACATCTCCAAGTTTGCAGATGACACGAAGCTGGTGGGCAGTGTTAGCTGTGAGGAGGATGCTAGGAGGCTGCAAGGTGACTTGGATAGGCTGGGTGAGTGGGCAAATGCATGGCAGATGCAGTATAATGTGGATAAATGTGAGGTTATCCACTTAGGTGGCAAAAACAGGTAAGTAGACTATTATCTAAATGGTGGCCGATTAGGAAAAGGGGAGATGCAACAAGACCTGGGTGTCACGGTACACCAGTCATTGAAAGTAGGCATGCAGGTGCAGCAGGCAGTGAAGAAAGCGAATGGTATGTTAGCATTCATAGCAAAAGGATTTGAGTATAGGTTGAGGGAGGTTCTACTGCAGTTGTACAGGGTCTTGGTGAGACCACACTTGGAGTATTGCGTACAGTTTTGGTCTCCAAATCTGAGGAAAGGCATTCTTACCATAGAGGGAGTACAGAGAAGGTTCACCAGACTGATTCCTGGGATGCCAGGACTTTCATATGAAGAAAGACTGGATGGACTCGGCTTGCACTCGCTAGAATTTAGAAGATTGAGGGGGATTCTTATAGAAACTTACAAAATTCTTAAGAGGTTGGACAGGCTAGATGCAGGAAGATTGTTCCCGATGTTGGGGAAGTCCAGGACAAGGGGTCACAGTTTAAGGATAAAGGGGAAATCCTTTAGGACCGAGATGAGAAAAACATTTTTCACACAGAGAGTGGTGAATCTCTGGAACTCTCTGCCACAGAAGGTAGTTGAGGCCAGTTCATTGGCTATATTTAAGAGGGAGTTAGATGTGGCCCTTATGGCTAAAGGGTTCAGGGGGTATGGAGAGAAGGCAGGTACAGGATACTGAGTTGGATGATTAGCCATGATTGGATGGCAGTGCAGGCTCGAAGGGCCGAATGGCCTACTCCTGCACCTATTTTCTATGTCTATGTTTCTATGTTTCGCGGAACACCTTTGCTCAGCCCACGTGAACCAACCTGATCTCCCAGTTGCTGGATACTTCAATTCTCCTTCCCATTCCTACACAGACCTTTCTGTCCTCGGTCTCCTCCATTGTCAGAGTGAGGCTAAACGCAAATTGATGGAACAGCATCACATATTTTGCTTGGGCAGCTTACAGCCCAGTGGTATGAATATTGATTTTTCTTACTTCACGTAGCCCCGGCATTCCCTCTCTCTCTATCCCTCCCCCACGCAAGTCGAACTACCTTATCATTTTCTACAAAGAGCTTACAATGGCCTGTTTCCTATATCATTGTTACTTTTTTGCATATCATTAATTCATTGTTCTTCATCTCTCCACATCACCGTCTATATCTCTTATTTCCCTTATAACTAACCAGTCTAAAGAAGGATCTAGACCCGAAACATCACCCATTTCTTCTCTCCAGTGAGGCTGTCTGTCCCGCTGAGGTACTCCAGCTTTTTGTGTCTGTCTTCGGTTTAAACCGGCATCTACAGTTCCTTCTTACACCCTCCAGTTTAGGCAAGGCAAGGCAAGGCAAGGCAAGGCAAGGCAACTTTATTTATATAGCACATTTCATACACGAGGCAGACTCAAAGTGCTTCACATAAAAACATGTCATACAATAAAATGAAATAATAAAATGAAATAAAATAGAACGAAAAGAAAAGAAAAGCAAAATTAAAAATGCATTATAAAAAGTGCAAAAGTTAAAAGTGCAATGTAGTTAAGATTTAGCTGAAAGCTAATGTAAACATAAAAGTTTTCAGTCTTGTTTTAAAAGTGGTCAAAGTTGAGGCAAGTCTTAAATCTTCAGGAAGTTTATTCCAGCTATTTGTTGCATAATAACTAAATCCTGCTTTCCCATGTTTTGTATTTACTCTGGGAATCACTAACAGATTGGTTTCAGAAGATCTTAGAAGATCTAGAAGGCTTATATAGTGGAAGCATGTCAGTGATATACTTTGGTCCTAAACCATGTAGTGATTTATAGGTGAGCAGCAGGATTTTAAAATCAATTCTCTGACATACAGGGAGCCAATGTAAGGATTTAAGAATTGTTGTCATGTGTTCAAATTTTTTGGTCTTTGTTAGAACTCTAGCAACAGCGTTCTGAACAAGCTGCAGCTGCCTGACAGTTTTTTTCGGAAGACCTGCAAGGAGACCGTTACAATAATCTAGCCTGCTAGTAATAAAGGCATGTACAAGTTTTTCTAAGTCTTGAGCTGACATGAGTCCTCTTAATCTTGCTACGTTTTTGAGGTGATAGTAGGCCGATTTTGTTACTGATTTGATGTGACTGTCGAAATTTAAATCTGAATCCATAATGACCCCAAGATTTCTGGCTTTGTTTGAAGTTTTCAGGGACAGAGAGTGTAGGTGTTGGGTTACTTTAAGCCTTTCTTTTTTAGTTTAGTGTTGATTCCTGCTGTGATCATTTAATTTTTTTAATTTTTTTATTTATTTTTTATTTAACCTTTATTTAACCAGGAGAAGTCTCATTGAGATTAAAAATCTCTTTTACAAGAGAGTCCTGGCCAAGACAGGCAGCAGCACAGTTCCACAGTTACAGACAATAATTTTAAAAAAACAACAGAGAACATATAAATAGAGTCACAGTCAGAACATCATCAAACAAAGCATGTACAGACAGAAGAGCCCGCTTCAACTTCATTAAGAAGGGATTTAAATCTGTTTATAGAAACCAGCTCCTTAAGTTTCAGTTCATTCTGCAGCTGGTTCCATGCGAAGGGAGCAGCATAACTAAATGCCCTTTTCCCCAGTTCAGTACGGACTTTAGGTACAGTTAGTAAGAACAAGTCCTCAGAGCGGAGCTGATAAGTTCCTGTGCTTTTTCGAATTACATACTTCTGCAGGTATGAAGGAAGAACACCGAGGATAGTCTTATAAATAAGGATATGCCAATGATGGAGTCTGCGGGTGGACAGGGCAACTTGAGCATACAAAGTGCAGTGGTGCGTGAGGGTTTTAAAATTAGTAACAAATCTCAGTGCTCCGTGATAGACTGTGTCCAAAGACTGTAGGCATTTTGAAGATGCATTCATATATAAAACATCACCATAGTCCAACACAGACATAAACGTTGCAGCAACAAGTCTTTTTTTGGCTTCAAAAGAAAAACAAGATTTGTTTCTAAAGTAAAAACCTAATTTTATCTTTAGTTTTTTCATACGTTGCTGGATATGAGGTTTAAAAGAGAGAGAATCGTCAATTATAATTCCCAGATATTTATATTGAGACACAGATTCAACCACAGAGCCCTGCAAAGTGGTGATAGGAGGGAGGTCCGAGGGCTTTGATTTAGCTTTAGTGAACAGCATGAGCTTTGTCTTGTCAGCATTTAAAACAAGTTTTAAATCACACAGGTTACGTTGCACAGTGTTAAAAGCAGTTTGGAGCTGACAGAGAGCCTGATTTGGGGTAGACGCAGAGCAATATATCACTGTGTCGTCAGCATAAAAGTGAAAATTTGCGTTCGGAGCTTTATGATCTAGACTATTAATATAAATAGTAAATAATAAAGGTCCTAGAACCGATCCCTGTGGCACACCCTTGGATACATTAAGAGAGCTAGAAGTAATACCTTCTGCTCGCACACACTGGGATCTGCCTGATAGATAGTTTTTAAACCAACAGACAGCTTGATCAGACAAACCGATGCTGCATAGTCTTTGTAACAATAAGGCATGATCCACAGTATCGAAAGCCTTTGATAGGTCAACAAAAAGGGCTGCACAGTGTTGCTTATTGTCTAAAAATTCAATAAAATCATTTACTACTTTTAAAGCAGCTGTTGACGTACTATATTTTTTCCTAAAACCAGATTGAAATTCAGATAAAATACTGTTTGTTGATAAAAAGTCCTTCAGTTGTTGGTTTACAATGGATTCCAGCACCTTAATTAAAACAGACAGTTTGGAGATGGGCCTATAGTTGTTTAGCACAGTGGGGTCCCCCCCTTTTAACAGTGGGAGAACAAAGGCAGATTTCCAAATAAGGGGAATTTCGTTTGTCTCCAGGGATAGATTAAAAAGATAAGTCAGAGGCAATGCAATAAAATCAGCGGCTAACTTTAGGAAGTAAGGCTCAAGGTTGTCTGGACCTGCTGATTTTTTTGTGTCTAAACATCTCAGGGCCTTATGCACCTCTGAAAGTGTAACAGCGTCAAAAGTAAAGGCTTGTCCCTCAAAAAAACAACTACTCTCAGAGCAAGCAGAGGAAGCAGAGGAGCCTTGAGCTGTGTTTTGAGAGTTGAAAAGTGAACCAGAGGCAATGAAATGCTCATTAAAACAACCAAGCATGTCAGCCTTTTCATAAATTTGGGTAGAGTCTTTGACAATGCATGGAGGTAGCTCAATAACAATTTTATTTCCAGTTATTGATTTAATGGTTTTCCAGAATTTCAACGGATTGTTTAGGTTATTTGAAGTTTCAGTAAGGAAATGATCAGCTTTGGCTTTTCTAATTGCAACTGTGCTTGCATTTCGCAGCTGCCTAAAGAGCAACCAGTCTGATCCAAGACCAGTACTCCTGGCTTTAGACCATGCCACATTGCGCTCATGGAGTAAAATGGATAACTCTGACGTGAACCATGCATTATCCCTGCCCCTTACTCTATACTTCCTAAAAGGAGCGTGCTTGTTAACAATTTCAATAAAACCATCATAAAAGAATTTCCAGGCATTTTCAACATCAGGAATTACATTAATTTTCTCCCAGCCAAAGAGAAACAGGTCATGAAAAAATGCTTGCTCCACAAAATGTTTCATGTCCCGCTTTATGATGACACCTTTAGGAACTTTTGTATTTCTTACTGTTGCAATGACACAGTGGTCACTGATGTCATTGGCAAAAACAGAAGCAACAGAATATTTATGAGGAACATTAGTTAAGATAAGATCAATTAACGAAGATTTTTCCGGACATTTCAGATTAGGTCTAGTAGGACTGTCAACAATCTGAAAGAAATTAAACGAATCACAAAATGCTTTAAAATTATCTGATGCTGGTAGCAGCCCGTTCCAGTTTAGGTCACCAATAAGGACAATTTCATTAAAGTTCAACCCGGATAAAAGCTCCATTAAAGATGATAAGGTGCAGCTGATAGCTGAAGGTGGCCTATAGCAACCGACTGTGGTGAGGTGATGTGGTGAGTTTTTGAGATTTCCATGTCAAGAGCCAGAAGTTCAAATTGCTTACTCACTGATGTAGAGAGACGGATCTTCACATGAAACTTAGATTTGACATAGACTGCGACCCCTCCGCCCTTCTTGGGTCGGTCAGTCCTATACACATTGTAGCCGTCAATGTTGATATCCTTGTTTAAAACTGCTTTGTTTAGCCAAGTTTCAGATATGACAATAACATCAGCATCAGTTGAATGAGCCCAGATACGAATCATATCCATTTTAGCAATCATACTGCGCACATTCAAATGGATGAAACCAAGTCCAGACCTTGATTCAAATTCAAAGGTACACAAAATTGCTGGAGGAACTCAGCGGGTGCAGCAGCATCTATGGAGCGAAGGAAATAGGCGACGTTTCGGGCTGAAACCCTTCTTCAGACTTGATTCAAATTCAGCAGGGGTGTTAAAATTAACAGCAGACTCAGCAGAGCCTGGGCCTGGGTTAGGTTGAACATTCCCTGAAATCATATTTGTAAAACAAACAGACACAGTTAGAGACAGGAGGAGACGTGTGCTGCCATCTTGGATTTTTGCCACAGAAGATGTCGAGACGGTGCAGGTTTGGAATTCCTCCCACACCACACGAAAGCCAGACCGGCCCGGTCAGCACCTGCGAGGCAGTAAGGGGGGGGGGGGGGGCTGTTCTGGATGCAGGTGTCAAAGTCCAGAAAGATTTTCTCCCCCCTTTTGGTGCGCTAGTTTCATGGCAGGTTGCCAGCCACAGTTGTGGGAGCTCGGCAGTTAGTTGATAAGACTGCTCGCAGTCCCAAAACAAGCAGAAACTTTTAAAATAAATCTCTGCAGCGTCGCAGCGATACTCCAAGATGTTAAAGGTTCCGCTGTGCCTCCTCCGAAGTCCAAAAAGATGTTTAAATTCACTCACTTTTGTGTCTGGACGGGAGCTCCGCAACACCACCTATCTTGGTATCATCTGCATACTTACTAATGAGTGCATCCATGCTTATCTTTGCCTTACTGAAAGTAACTGGAGCATGAGTGTGCTGCCTATGACTGTTCGGCTGATTTCCAGTAAAACCAGGAATAAACACCAGTCAGCTGACAAGAAGATGTGAATGAAGAGATCCTGAATGCATTAAAAAAAAAAGAGAAGTCACACATGGTGAAGGCAAAGGGTGAAACGATTAGTGTCTCTTTGTGTGCAGACCCCAGCCTGTGTGCGCAGTGTTGTCCACATTTGTTCTCTTGGATTTTCCAAATCAGCTTATCTGAACCACCCTGTCTCATTTCATTTGTTGCCAACCTGATTTGTCCTGGTCTTTTCTTGCTTCTCGTTCCCCTCCCCTACAATCAGTCTGAAGAAGGGTTCCAACCCGAAATGTCACCGATCCATTTCATCCAGAGATGCCGCCCGACCTGCTGAATTAATCCAGCAGTTTATGTCTATGCTTGTTGTAAACCAGCATCTGCAGTTCATTTTTATTACAGATATCTCTTGATGCTCGGTGGACACATCTCACTCCACCAAGGAATTGTTTGAATAGTGATTCTGGCTCAGAATCAAGAACATGGACAGTGGAGTAGATATGTAAACGCTGAACCATCGTGTTTCTACAAGTGGTAAAACAATCAAATGAAGTCATAGTCATACAGCATGGAAATATGTCCTTTGAGCCAGAATCTCTAGTCAATCAAGATCTTGGTGCAATAAGTTGTTCTCACCAAGCTTGAAGAGAATAATGGCATTGGCCTCTGGGTACAATGTCTATCCTAGAGCTTGGTTACCCAACACAAGCCCAATGGAATCTGACTACATTAGCTATGGATCAGGGATCAAAATGATCGGATTTGGATTTTGTCTCAGTTGACTCTGCCCCATGTGATTACAGGACCTCTTTACTTGTTTCCACTGTTGAAACAGTTTCTGTATTCCTGGTGAGTAATGTTACTTGTCAACAGTCATTTTCAAATGACAATATAACTTAGAGAGAAGGTGGGTTAAAACGCAGGAGTTCAATATTTTGTTGAACTTCCATTCAGGCTCTTGGTTCCAAGAGAATGACTCAAATCACCATCAGATCTCTAAATACAAGGAAGAGAATGGATAGTCCTTGTATTGTACAATTCTAATTATTTTGGGTGTGGGGCATTTCACTCTTTTTAAATGACATGCATTAACACAGAAATACCGACATAGCGCAACCAACCCATATCAACTTTTGGTCTAAGAATAGATAATGTATGTATTAGTTAGCAATTGATGAGCCCTTTTATCTGCAAATTAGGTAAATTCCAAAATCACAAAGGCAAAAGCAAATTATTTTCTGCAATATTGTCACTTAACATCAAGATGCTTCTGAATAAAAAGGAGTAAGTCAATGATAATAAAGTGATGTTCTTGGTAACAAAATCTCAAAGTGTTATATTTCTAGGACTATGTGAAAGGGCTCTGTGATTTCAGGTAGGCATCAAGGAGAAACAGTAATTCTGTCAGGAAGTAAATGTTTCTTTTGACCAGCATTAAATTAGTTCAGAGGAAATTTCGACTTTGTTTGGTAGTTTCAAATTGTTACAGAAAATTGCCACCAATTTTAGATATCTCCCAATTCAAACTTGAGTTGGACACTGCTATAACATGAACTCATAACTCCTAGGCCAAGGTAGCATCCTGTTCCATGTACGGAGATACAGTGAAAAACTTTGTTTTGCTGCAATACAGGAAAATCATAGCATACGTGCTACAATCTTAGTTTAGTTTTTGTTTAGTTTAGTTTATCATTGTCACATATACCGAGGTACATTGAAAAGCTTTTGTTGGCATTCCATCCAGCCAAAGAAAAGACTATACATGAATACAACCATCCACAGTGCACAGATAAAGGATAAAGATACAACATTTAGTGCAAGATATAACTGAAGTCCAATAAATTCAAATTAAAGGTCGTTCAAACGTTTACAATGAGGTAGATGTGAGGTCAGGCCGCACGCTAGCTGATGAAAGGACCGTTCAGTTGCCTGACAACAGCTTAGAAGATACTGTCCTTATATTTTGATGTATACTCTTCTATTATGAATTAGCTAAAGTAAGAAATTTAGCTGTTTCAACCAAACTGATAAACATACCTTTCACAAAATCCCATTGCATCACAACCAAAGAAAAGGTGCTCAACATTTCAGTTGCTTTTGCCCAAACCTGGGCTTCACAAATGAAAACAGCCAACAGGTTAACAAATGTCAGTTCCACTAATCTATTTGTATTTCAACTTTTATTGACACAAATGGAGCAAAAAAACCCCAATGAGGTTTGAATTTCAGATCAAGACCTCGATACAATCTGGGTCCAATAGGTTTCCCTTCACAGATTGCTGTGTGACCAACTGAGTACCTCCAGTAGATAAAATGTGTAGGAAGGATTTGCAGGTAAATCGAAGATGGACACAAAAAGCTGGAGTAACTCAATGGGTCAGACAGCATCTCTGGAGAAAAGGAGTAGGTGAACTTTCAGTTTTTTGTGTCTACAAGTATCTCCAGCAGTTTTCTTTTTGTTCCAGAATGCAGCTTCTGCAGTCTCTTGTGTCTCCTCTAATGTGTATCTGTTCTTGTTTGTATCTAGCCTGGGAAGACCATTGGATCGTGAAAGACACACTTTGGAGAAAAAAGAGGGCAGAAGAAGCAAGTAAGCTTTTCAAATCAAATTGATGACTCCAAGGCAGCCACTGATATATCAGAATCAATCTAAAGCAAACTGATAAACTTACTACCCTCTGCCTGGGCTCAACTATGGTGCACCAAGGCATTGTTGTCGATCGACTAGCCATTGTGATTCACTATCGGCAAATGAAGGCAAACATGTCAATGTGGGTTGACAAAAATGCTGGAGAAACTCAGCAGGTGAGGCAGCATCTATGTAGCGAAGGAAATAGACAACGTTTCGGGTCGAAACCCTTCTCGTCAATGTGGGTGGTGTATTTTCCATTCTTCCATGGAAATACAAAGGAAATACAGAATGCAAGGTGGCCCACCCACATTTGATTATAAATATTTGAAATTGTGCCACCAAGTAACAATGGACAGAGCTAGATCACGACTCTTATGCCTCGTGAACATATCATTTATTTCTGGTTTGCGGCCACCACTGTCCCTTTGCCTGTTTACAACTCCAGTTCGCATGTATATGCCATACAAATCTGTTGAAGCAATTATTATGATATGATACGATACGACAGGGCTTTATTTATCCGAGGAGGGAAATTGATCTGCCAACAGTCAAAAAACACAAAATACATGAAACGTGAAATTAAAGTGACGAGTGGAAAGGATTGGGGATGTGCAAAGACTTGGGAGGGGTTTGGGAGAGGGGAGTCAGTCTATCCCATGACAGAAGGGAGAGGAGTTGTACAGTTTGATAGTCACAGGGAAGAAGGATCTCCTGTGGCGTTCTGTACGGCATCTTGGTGGAGCCAGTCTGTTGCTGAAGGTACTCCTCATGTTGACCAGTGTGTCATGGAGGGGGTGAACTGTATTGTCCAAGATGCTCTGCCCCCAGGACAGAGCCAGCCTTCTTGATGAGTTTCTTAATCCTATTGGCATCCGCAGCCTTCGTTGTGCTGCCCAGCGAAGAAGATAGCACTGGTTACCACCCATTGGTAGAACATCTGCAGCATCTTACTGCAGACGTTGAAGGATTGGGGCCTTCTCAATAAGTAAAGCCGGCCCTGTCCGTTCTCGTACAGGACCTCGGCGTTCTTGGACCAGCCCCGTTTACTGTCCAGGTAAACTCCAAGGTATTTGTACTCCCTGGTAAACTGCACATACACACCATTGATGGAGACAGGGGGCAGGAGCGTTCCTCTCCTACCAAAGTCCATCCATATTCTTATCGGCATTGAGCTGCAGGTGATTCAGCCCACACACAAAACATATCAAATACCAGAGGGCATCTCTTTAAGACGAGTGAGGCAAAGTTTAAGAAGGAACTGCAGATGCTGGAAAATCGAAGGTACACAAAAATGCTGGAGAAACTTAGCGGGTGCAGCAGCATCTATGGAGCGAAGGAAATGGGCAACGTTTCGGGCCGAAACCCAATGGGCTAACAGAAGGGTTTCGGCCCGAAACGTTGCCTATTTCCTTCGCTCCATAGATGCTGCTGCACCCGCTGAGTTTCTCCAGCATTTTTGTGTACCTCCGAGGCAACGTTTAAAGCAGATGTGCGGGGCAAGTATTTTTGCATGGAGTGTGGTGAGTGCCTAAACACGTTACTGAGAGTGGTAGTTGAGGCAGATGCGCAGGTGCCATTTAAGCAACTTTTAAATAGGCATGAGGATATGCAGGTAATGGTGGGATATGATTTATGTGTTGGCAGATAAGAGTTGGTCCTGGCATCAAGTTTGGCACAGTTGATTGTGGGCCAAAGGGCTTGTTCTTGTACTGTGTTTTGTTTTTTTAATGTTCTAGGGGTATTTGCTCCATTGCCATCTGAACACTTGACCATAGCACCACTTGGTGTTCTGGAGATGCTGCACATCACTCCTATTGCCATTTCCTCCACCATGCAGTCCAATGCAGAGTTAGTAAATTTTGGAGGCCATGCCATCCCATTTTTCACAATATCTCAGCTCAGAGTGAATGGTAGAATGTTGTTGACCTTCTGCTCCAGACACAACCTGTCTCCCCTTTCAGGGACCTGGGCTGATTTTAGGAAATGTAGAAACATAGAAATGTAGACCCAATTCAACTGATATAGTCCAGTCAAGATATTGACCCCCTCTGATAAGGTGCCCATCCAACCAATAGTGTTATTAGTATGGGATACACACAGAAATCATTCACTCCAATGAGCAAGTGGTACAAATAGTCATGCCTCACAGCTGCCAGGCTGTTTATTACAAATCAGTAAAACAATTCTATTGTATCTAAAGTGATGTTCTCAAACCTGCTTTATCACAATAGGAAAGGAATGTCACAACAATGAATTGTCCGCCCGAGATTGATTACTGAAAATATTCCGGTAACAAGGAGGAAATTGTTTTTATTTTGGAATTTCAATAATGAGGTGGTTTTCAATTGCTTCATGTAAACAAAATATAGCAACTGGGAAAGCTGCCAAAGGAATGGCTAAAGGAATTTAGCTTGAATGAGTTCAAAGTGATGCATCTTGGTTGCCAGGCCAGGATATACACAGTGATCTGTTAGCCCATTGGGTATGCTATGGAACAACAAAATCTTAGACTATAAGACAAAGGGGCAGAATTAGGTCATTCAGCCCATCGAGTCTGCTACCCCATTCGATCATGGGTGATCTATTTTGCCCTCTCAAGCCCATTCTTCTGCCTTCTCACCGTAACCTTTGACACGCTTACTAATCAAGAACCTATTAATCTACGCTTTAAAAATACCCAATGACTTGGCCTCCACGGCCATCTGTGGCAATGAATACATTAACCCAGGATCATTCTCACAAACCTTCAGATATACTGTAGGTCCAAAACTGCTCACAATATTCCAAATGTGGTCGGATCACTGCCATTATAAAGCCTCCTTATTAGATTCTTGCTTTTACATTCTAGTCCTATTGAATGAGAACATTACATTTGCCTTCTTTACCACCGACTCAACCTGCAAATTAACTTTTTTGGGGAATCCTGCACCAGTACTCCCAAGTTCTTTGGCACCTCTGATTTTGGAATCCTCTCCATATTTACAGGCAACAACAAGGAAACAAATCGACACAGGAATCAATGCAAAGTTATCCCCAATGATCCATATTAGTGAACATATTTCAAACTACCACTTCTTTGCTCTTTAATGATTTTACTAAAGTTAGAAAGTCAGTTATTTGAACCAAACTGACATACACATTTTTCACAATCACTCGAAAATAAGATTCTCCTTGCATTCCATCAAAGGGTACTCAACATTCCAGTACCAAATTGCCTGAACAGTCATTTTTTTTTGTTTTTTTACCCTATCTGAGTTTTCCGATAAGATCTTATCAAATTTCTTACGGTGAGAAACTGACTGACTTTCAGATTAATGAAAAGAGGACATTCAGCACATTTAGATCATGCTAGCTCCCGGGAACATAATTCGACCCAGCATTTTCCATTCCCATATTTCACTGTGGTGCTGCAAATTATTCATTCTGTCAACACCTTTTTTAAAAGATTTTTGCCCCAAACTAATATTGTGTAAAGCTGGAGTATTAGCCCTGTCACACTGTGCGAGCTGACCCACGAGGTACCCCGAGTGAAAGACTCGTGGTTGTGTACGAGATTCCAAGTGTATGATCAAGAGTTTAACCGAGTTCCCACGGGTTTGACGAAATTTGCCGTTTACTTGTCATTTCTGCGATGTTCCAAGTTCGTCTCCCGAGTTACTAAGTTCCTCTCCCGAGTTACTCTTAAGCCAACCGCTCATGAAGGTAACCGCACAAAAGTAACGATGATAATGGGAACAGGCCATTCATTGTTAGCTGCTCCAGTTTTATGTGTCCATCTTCGGTTTAAACCAGCATCTGCTGTTCCTTCCAACACATTTCAAAGTGATTGAGATCTTTTTTTCGTAAGAAGATATTTTTTTTTCACTCCCTGTCTCCACTGGTCATCTGAGGGCAACGCGTTATGATGTGGTTTTGTTGAAGAGCTGGGAGAACAATGTTGACAGGTTTCATACAGTCAGTGTAACCATCAAGGTCATTAGATTAAGTTACAAAAAATGTCCATGTACTAACACATAAAATACTCCAAAACATAGAGCTAATGCATAAAAAGTGTGGGTGGCGTTTTATTGAGTGAAGCTGAATCAATAATGATCTTATCTCGATTTACTTTTGAACAACAGTTCATTTTAAGCTGCATCCTCATTTTTACAGTGGCTGCCCAGTAAGAAAAACGGGTTTAACCGGAGATACATTTTAATATGTTGTCAACCTCCCGTGTTTATCTGAGTAATATGTTTTCGACAATCTTCCTTCAACCAGTTCGGCTGCGGAGCTAAGATTACTGTACACTTTCCTGGGATTTCCGAAATAGTGGGTTCTTCTCCTGCCGCCGCTTTATTTTTTATGTGCAGGAAGGAACTGCAGATACTGGTTTAAATCGAAGATAGATACAAGAAACTGGTGTAACTCGGCGGATCAGACAGCATCTCTGGAGAAAAGGAACATGTGACGTTTCGGGTCGAGACCCTTCTTCAGACCCTTGTTTAATGCCTGACGAATAAATGTTCTGAAATGGAAAAGCGGAGGCTTTGGATATTCCAAAGACGCAATAAATACAGATTGCACGTCATTTGGAAAACAACAAGTGATCCTTTGCAGTCTAAAATCAAAATTACCCGAGCAGCCAAATGCAGGGTGGCGATCCGAAACATGTTCTCCACAGATGTTAGTTCAGCACTTTTGTGTTTCAAGACACCAACACCAGGGTAGTGGGAGATGGTGGCGGAAATATTGAATGGAACACAAGCCTTGCTGTACTTGTAGACTCTGCAGAAACCTGTTGGGTATGAGAGGTTTAGAGGGATAGAGACTAAATGTGAGATGAGGTCATCCCTCAGCTTCCTGCACTGCAAAGAAAAAATAACACAAACTTATCCACCTTCTTCTTGCAACCCAAGCCCTCCAGAAAGGACCTAGCTTGGAATGAACAAGTTGGACCGAGGGGGCTTTTTTCGTGCTGTAACACTCTATGGCTCCCCATAACCAAACCATGTAAATCTCTCAGAGCGGGTGGCATTCTTGACGTGCACGGAGATTGTGACAGAATCCCTGGTCTTCAGGCAGGACACAAAGTTGGCGATGTATCGGATTCACAGGGACATTGGCCACCCCCTCGCCTCTCAGAGTATTTTTTCCCCCTACATTCTTCCTCTATTTGCGAGGCCTCCCTTTAACTGAAACACTCCACTTGATCGCTCTCTACCGCAGGGATTTGCTCCCACATGATGTAATTGTTTAGAATTTACAGCATGGGAACAGGACCTTTGGCCCACCGAGTCCACGCCAACCATCGATCAACCGTACCCAATTTCTCGTTCATTCCACTTTCGCATCCCACACACTAGTGGCAATTTACAGAAGTCAATGAACCCACAAACCTGTACGTCTTTGGAGGTTTGCTCCTCTGTTCTGCTGGTCACAATAATTATGAATTAACCACGCCCCCCCCCTTCGGTCTCACGCACATGGAATTAGCTCTTCTATATACACGGTTTAAAGACCCATATCAGGTTTACCACTTAATTTCCAATTCATCTCACCCCCAATCCAAAAGAAAATCACTCCACAGTTCATTTTTTAAAGAAAGCTTGCCTTAAGGGGACTGCAAAGAGTTAATAATGTTTGCTACATACACTCAGTAGTATATAAGTCTGTATATTTAATTCAAACATCAACATAAAATGGATTTGACGCAAATGTTCACTGTCACCATTTTAATATGGTAGTAAAAACAGACGAGAAACATGTAGAGAGTTTATAATAATGTCGACATGTTAGTGAACGACAGTCTTGTGTTTGAGTGATGTAAGCCAACCTGTGCCCTGACAGGGATTACACCAGGCACCTATCTATTCCATCCTACCATTGACATATTATTTGAGGAAATTCACACCATGCCACACATTACCATTGCGGGTCAACCTAATTTCAGTGTTTAATTACAACAGGCAGATTACTTAAACAATCTTAAATATTGTCAGATAATTTATTAACCTGGGGGCTGTAAGTGGAAACAAATGGAAAGTATATTTAGAACATAAACCATGAAAAGTAATTGCTTTACCCAAAGAGTGACAAATGTTTGGAATAATAGAAGAGTCCAAATGAAATCATGATAGTTGTAGACTCACGAGTCACTAAGGTAAACGCACGGGCGACTACGTTCTTACAACGTGTTTTAAATGTCTCAATTTTTAACTTCAAGAGTACATTTTACTCGTGGAAAACTTTAAACATGTTTGAATTTTTTCAAGAGTTATCAAGTTTCACGGGTACCTGCCGTTAGCGCCACGAGTCGCTAAGTTGCTTCCACGAGTTCCGACATTCCCGCTACGTTAATTGTACGTGATTACAAGTTAAATTTGTTTTAAACTCGGGGTACCTCGTGGGTCAGCTCGCACAGTGTGACAGGGGTTTAACTCAGCGGGTCAGACAGCATCTCTGGAGGAAAGGAATAAGTGATCTTTTGGGTCGAGACCTTTGTTCAGTTTAGCTTAGTTTTTATAAGCATGAAAACATGACCTTCAACCCACTGAGTCCATGCCGACCAGTGATCACCCGTACACAATGTTACAGTTCTATCCTACACGCTGGGATATCCAACAATTTTACAGAAGCGAATTAAGCTACAAACCTGCATGCCTTTGGAACGTAGGAGGAAACCGGATCACCCAGGGAAAACATCCTTAGTCTTGTTGGCGTTGAGCTGCATGTGATTCAGTCCACTCCACTCAACAAAGTGGTGTGTTATGTTTATGCTTGTACAGAAACATAGAAAACAGGTGCAGGAGTAGGCCATTCGGCCCTTCGAGCCTGCACCGCCATTCAATATGATCATGGCTGATCATCCAACTCAGTATCCTGTACCTGTCTTCTCTCCATACCCCCTGATCCCTTTAGCCACAAGGGCCATATCTAACATCTAAATATTGCCAATGAACTGGCCTCAACTACCTTCTGTGGCAGAGAATTCCAGAGATACACCACTCTCTATGTGAAAAATGTTTTCCTCATCTCAGTCCTAAGATTTCCCCCTTATCCTTAAACTGTGACCCCTTGTTCTGGACTTCCCCAACATCAGGAACAATCTTCCTGCATCTAGCCTGTCCAACACCTTAAGAATTTTGTAAGTTTCTATAAGATCCCCCCTCAATCTTCTAAATTCTAGCAATGCCAGGAAAGTACTTTCATTGACTCAGTCAGGCTCCACCAAGCTGCTTAATTGTACTTATCTTCTACCTGCACTTTCTCCAGGGAGGTAACGTACCTGAACAGTTTCTTCCCAAATGTTATCAGGCAACTGAATGGTCCACTCACCAGCTAGAGTGCATTCCTGACCTGCCAGCTACCACATTGGAGATTGTTTAACTATCTTTATTTGGTCTTTATTGAGCTTCAACGATATTTCTTGCACTAAATGTCGTACCTTTATCCTTTATTCGCTGTGATGGCATTTCAGTCTCAGTCACAGAGGCCGATGTCAGGAAATCCTTCGGAGGGGTGAACCCCCGAAAAGCACCTGGTCCTGATGGTATACCCGGTCGTGTTCTAAAAACCTGTGCGGACCAACTGGCGGGAGTTTTTACGGACATTTTCAACCTCTCACTTCTGAGGTCTGAGGTCCCCACCTGCTTTAAAAGGGCATCAATTATACCAGTGCCCAAGAAAAGTAAGGTGACGTGCCTCAATGACTATCGACCAGTGGCACTAATGCCGGTGGTGATGAAGTGCTTTGAGAGGTTGATCATGGAGCAAATCAACTCCTACCTCGACAAAAACCTGGACCCACTGCAGTTCGCATACCGCCACAACAGATCAACGGTGGATGCGATCTCGCTGGCCCTCCACTCCGCACTGGACCACTTGGTCAACAAAAACTCATATGTCAGGCTGTTATTCATTGATTATAGCTTGGCATTTAACACAATCATCCCCTCCAAACTGGTTAGCAAACTCGCAGAACTGGGTCTCTGCGCATCCCTCTGCAACTGGATCCTCGACTTCCTCATCCACAGACCACAGTCTGTTCGTATTGGTGGAAATGTGTCAGCCTCAATAACAATCAGCACGGGAACACCTCAAGGCTGCGTGCTCAGCCCCCTGCTGTACTCATGACTGCGTAGCGAACCACAGTGCAAACTCCATCATCAAGTTCGCTGACGACACCACTATTGTGCGGCGTATCATTGATGGGGATGAGTCAGAATACAGAAGAGAGATCGAGCAACTGTCCATATGGTGCCAGCGCAATAACCTGGCCCTCAACACCAGCAAAACCAAGGAACTGATTGTGGACTTTGGAAGGAGTAGGAGGGGGACCCACAGCCCCATTTATATCAACGGGTCGATGGTTGAAATTCAAATTCCTGGGCGTGCACATCTCTGAAGATCTTTCCTGGTCCGAGAACACTAACGCAATTATCAAAAAAGCACATCAGCACCTCTACTTCCTGAGAAGATTACGGAGAGTCGGATTGTCAAGGAAGACTCTCTCTAGCTTCTACAGGTGCACGGTCGAGAGCATGCTGACCGGTTGCATCGTGGCTTGGTTCGGCAATTTGAGCGCCCTGGAGAGGAAAAGACTACAAAAAGTAGTAAACACTGCCCAGTCCATCATCGGCTCTGACCTTCCTTCCATCGAGGGGATTTATCGCAGTCGCTGCCTCAAAAAGGCTGGCAGTATCATCAAAGACCCACACCATCCTGGCCACACACTCATCTCCCTGCTACCTTCAGGTAGAAGGTACAGGAGCCTGAAGACTGCAACATCCAGGTTCAGGAACAGCTACTTCCCCACAGCCATCAGGCTATTAAACCTGGCTCGGACAAAACACTGATTAATAATAACCACTTTCTGTTATTTGCACTTTACCAGTTTATTTATTCATGTGTGTATATATTTATATCATGGTATATGGCCACATTTATCTGTTTTGTAGTAAATGCCTACTATTTTCTGTGTGCTTAAGCAAAGCAAGAATTTCATTGTCCTATACAGGGACACATGACAATAAACTCACTTGAACGTGAACTTTATGTGTGCACTGTGGATGGCTTGATTGTATTCATGTAAAGTATTTCCTTCATCTGGATAGCACTCAAATAAAATCTTTTTACTGTACCTTGGTACAAATGACAATAATAAACTAAGATTGTAGTCATGTATGCTAGGACTCTCCTGTATTGCAGCAAAACAAAGCTTTTTGTTGACTCTCCGCACATGAAACAATATGCTATCATGGCCTGGGAGATACGTGTCCATGTTATAGAAGTGTTCAACTCAAGTTTAAATTGGGAGAAATCTAAAATTGGCTGCTATTGACAGTCATAATTTAAACCTAGCAAACAAAATATCCCCAAAGAACTTCTAATTCAATGCTGGTAAAAAGAACTATTTTCTTCCAAATAATATTGCTGTTTCTTCAAATTAATCAGCAGTTTAATATTTGAAATATTTGAACTTGTTGAGTAACTTGAATCCTTCCTGATACCACAGAGCCTTTTTTCATTGTCCTCAAAAATGTAATACGTTGAGATTTTTTATCAAGAACATCAATTTATTATCATTAACGCCCTCCTGCTTATCCGGAAGCATCTTGATGTTTCATGACCATGGCAGAAAGGAATTTGCTCTCGTTTTTGTGGGGATTTTAGAATCTAACAAATTTGCATATAAAGGACATCAATTGTCAACTAATACATAAATAACCTGATCTTTGGGCAAAAGTTGATTCACAATTGGCTGTGCTATGCATTGTTAACACTTGTCTTTCACTGAGTGAAATGGTTTGCACCTAAAATACTTAGAATTGTACAAAAACAAGCGCCATCTTCCTCTTATTTAGAGATGTGGAGGTATTTGAATTCCTCTCTTGGAACCAAGAATCTGAATGGAAGCAGTTTGGACTTCTATCAGAACTGTAACCAAACTGTACTGAGGAGCTTGCTCCAGTGTGTACAGATATTACCACATGCTCCATAAAAGTGATTTAGTTCAGACAGAAACGAGGATGTTTAATCTTGATAAAGCAAACTACAAAACCATGAGGTCTGAGTTGGTTGTAATAAATTGGGAAAACAGTTCAGATGATATGACAATAAACCGGGGTGGAAAAGTGGTACAGCGGTAATGTTGCTGCCTTAAAGCCCTGTCCCACTGTATGAGTTCATTCAAGAGCTCTCCCGAGTTTTTAAAAAATCAAACTCGTGGAAGCATGTAGAATGTACGTAGCGGGTACATCAGAGCTTGGGACGTCTCTTAGCGGCTCGTAACGCTAACGGCAGGTACTCGGGAAACGCGGTAAGCTCGAGAAGGCTCGTGAAGATTTTTCAACGTTGAAAAATGGCCACGAGAGCCCCGAGTACCTGCGAGCGGCCATTACCGTAAATCTCCAAGTTCGAATCAGGGCAAACTCGGGAGAACTCTTGAATGAACTCGTACAGTGGGACAGGGCTTTTACAGCACCAGAGATCCTGGTTTGATCCTGACTACGGGTGCCATCTGTATGGAGTTTATATGTTCTCACTGTGTCCGTGTGGGTTTTCTCTGGTTGTTCTGGTTCCCTCCAACATTCCAAAGACATACAGGTTTGTAGATTAATTGTCTTCCATAAATTGAATTGTCCCTAGTGTGTAGGATAGTACTAGTGTGCTGGTGATCGCTGATCAGAACGGACGCGGTGGACCAAAGGGCCTGTTTCCATGCTGTATCTCTAAACTCCAAAGTAAAGTCTAAACCAGCAATAATTAACTTTAAAAAATACATTGTTTATGGCTAATATGGGGATGAGTCTGGCCATAATAACAAGACAACCATTTTAGGTGCAAGAATGGCACAGGGTCTGATCCTATATGCATTCACTTGGCGACTGGCCTTTGCGTTTCTTTAGCCTGATTTGAACATCAATCAGATATTCAATTCAAGCCATTCCCAGTTGTTTTTTCTAATAAATGCTTGGTGCCTTAAATGTGATGAAGAAGGGAGCGTTTGCACCCATCAGGTCCAAGCTCAGAAATACCTTAGCAGTCACCTTTGTTTTCTATAGTCCAGCAGGTTAATATCTTTCTTGTACCTGCCACCTCTCATTTGATTCTTTATGCCACTTACCTGTAGAAAAGGACAATTTTACTGGATTTATTTAAGCTACAAGATGACACAGGAGAATCTGGCAAAAAGGACAAAGTCCAAAGGAGAATGTTCGAGCTACACAGAGACAGCATTCGAGGTCAGGATCAGATTAAGTCACCAGAAGCGTGAGGCCACATCACTAATGCTGTGTCACCATTAAAACTGAGCACTGAACTTTTTTTTCCGTTTATTATATTGTTTACAATGTACTATGTTTACATATTCTGTTGTGCTGCTGCAAGTAAGAATGTCAGAATGTCTCTGCCTCAGAGGGCGGTGGAGGCGGGTTCTCTGGATGCTTTCAAGAGAGAGCTAGATAGGCTCTTAAAAATAGCGGAGTCAGGGGATATGGGGAGAAGGCAGGAACGGGGTACTGATTGAGGATGATCAGCCATGATCAGATTCAGATTCAGATTCAGATTCAGATTCAATTTTAATTGTCATTGTCAGTGTACAGTACAGAGACAACGAAATGCATTTAGCATCTCCCTGGAAGAGTAACATAGCAAATGATTTGAATAAATAATAATAAGTGATAATAAGTGTCCGGGGGGTGGGGGGGTGATTGGCAGTCACCGAGGTACGTTGTTGAGTAGAGTGACAGCCGCCGGGAAGAAGCTGTTCCTGGACCTGCTGGTTCGGCAACGGAGAGACCTGTAGCGCCTCCCGGATGGTAGGAGGGTAAACAGTCCATGGTTGGGGTGAGAGCAGTCCTTGGCGATGCTGAGCGCCCTCCGCAGACAACGCTTGCTTTGGACAGACTCAATGGAGGGGAGCGAGGAACCGGTGATCACATTGAATGGCGGTGCTGGCCCGAAGGGCCAAGTGGCCTACTCCTGCACCTATTGTCTATTGTCTATTGTCATTGTTCTATTTGGGACATATGATAATAAAACATTCTTGACATACAAGGAAATGAAGACAATAAATTGATAAAAATGTCGACGTGCTACATTTTAGGGGAATAAAATTAATAAGGCTAAATGTTTCTGGTAAAGTTTAAAATTAGGTTCAAGTGTTTGATCTAGTGACTAATCTGGATATTTTTAATAGAGTTGCCAGGAAGGAAATATATATATATATTTTTTTTAATTTTAGGACCATCCATGCTTTCTTTCATATTTTTAAATCTGGAGGCAATTGAATCTCACATTTGGAACCAAGAGATGGATGGCAGCAGTTTGTACTTCTATTGGGCTAAGCATCATCACTGAGGGTCCGTTTGCACTTTGTATTGCTGTCACCACACAGGCATGCTTAACTACCTTGAATATCTGCCATGTATTGTGATTCCAAAGCAGCGGTTCATTTCAGCTGGTGGTGCTCATCTGCCAGATTTTTATTTATGGTTGAGCTCTGGTGATGAAGAAGCCATATGACCTTCATCGGATGGGTGCTGAGTACAATAATTGGGATGTCATATTGAGGCTGTATAAAACATTGGTGAGGGTAACACCTGGAATAATGTGTGTAGTTCTGCTTGACAGACTATAGGCTATGATTAACCTAGAGAGGGTGTAGAAAATACTTAGAAGGATGTTACCAGAAGTGGACCACTTGGGTTATGAAGAGAGACTGGATAAACATGGACTATATAAGGTATGTAGTCATATTGGCTTGGGAATACCAGCCTGGATTAAAGAAGATATTTGAATCTTCTTTAATCCAGGCAAAAATGACTTTACAAGTATATAAAATCATGAGAGGCGTAGAAAAGATAGATTGTCACAGTCTTTTCCCAGGGTAGGGGAGTCTAGTTCAGTTTAGTTTATTGTCACGTGTACCCAGGTACAGTGAAAACCTTTTTTTGCATGCTATGCTTTCTTTCATATTTATAAATCAGAGGCAATTGAATCTCACATTTGGAACCAAGAGGTGAATGGCAACAGTTTTTACTTCTATTGGGCTAATCATCATAACTGAGGTTTAAAGTGAGAGGTGAAGAATGTAAAGGGGATCTAACAGGAATTGTTTTCATAAAGAGATTGGTGAGCATGTGGAATGAGCTGCTGGAGGAAGTAGCAAACGTGAGTACAATAACAATACTTAAAATATATTTGGAAGGGTATGTGAATCAGAAAGGTTTGAAGTTTTATAGGCTAAATGCAGGCAAACGGGACTACCTCAGGAAGAAACCTGGGTCAGCGTGGACAAGTTGGGCCGAAAGATCAGTTTCCATGCTGTATAACTCTATGACACTATGTAATTGGCTGGTATTTGTATGGACCAAATATTACTTGCCACTTGTCAGTCCATTGGCAGGCATGACTTGCTTAATGTCATGAGAAACCTAAGGTTGGGCTCTGGAGGTCTTTGGGCAGAGAAAACCTGGAGATCCAAGTACATTGTTCCCTGAAAGCGATGACATAGATTGATAACATGGTGAAGAAGGCAAATAACCTTCATCGGATGGGGTACTGAGTACTGAGTACAAAAGTGGGGACGTTATATTACAGCTATACAAGACATTGGTGAGGTGACACCTGGAATACTGTGTACAGTTCTGCTTGTCATACTGTAGGTAGGATGTGAAAGACAAAGTTTGAAAGCAGTGTTGAAGACAAGCAGTCCTTTTAAGATCATTCTGCCTCTGGTACCACTGCTCTTGCAAAACCAAGCCATTGAACATAGGTACAGCAAAGGTACAGGCCCACAATGTCTGTGCCAAACATATTACCAATTTAAACTAATCTCCACCGCTTGCATGAGATCTATATCTCTCCCTTCCCTGCACATCATTATCTAATACACTTAAACATCATAATCGTATCTGCATCCAACAAAAAACCTGGCAACACATTCCTGGCACCCACCACTATGCAAAGGTTTTCCCCCTCTAACCTTAAAGCTACACCCAGCAGTTTTTGACATTTTCATGCTGGGAAAAAAGTTTTGACTGACTGCCGCATCTACGGCACTCATAATTTTATTTACTTCCATCAGGTCTCTCCTCATTCTTTGACACTCCAGGGAAAACAATACAAGTTTGTCCAATCTTTCCTTATAGCTCTTTACAGCTAGCATTGTATAATCCAGGCAGCATTCTGGTAATCCTCTTCTGCACCCTCTACAAAGCCTCCAAATCCTTTTTGTAATGGGACGCAAAACTGCACATAATCTTTCAGAACATACTGGGTAACTCAGCAAATGAGCCAGGCAAGATCCCAATAATTCAACTTAGTACAGCCGATTTACCGGTAAAGGGACTGAATGCAGACCCGTTTCTGATGGCGTGAAAAGAATCCCCAAGAACCTCACCCCTGCTACCACACAGACACACACACAAACTCAGTTTACAATCCCTGCTCTGGTGAAACCTGTTTGACTGGTGACAGCAAGAACGTCAACGCCTCCATGAGATGTCACTCAAAATCAATATAAATTACCAACCTCTTCAAGATATAACACACTTTCCAATTTGGGTGGCTGGAGTCCTTGCAGAGAGTAAGTAACCCTCCATAGTCTCTCCTATTCTCAGCTGTAATTAGCAATGTGTGTAAAGAATAATCTAGTCAGATTCTGAGCCTAGACCTCCATACCTGACTGTGGATTCCTTTTTTTTAATTTCAGGATTAATAGAAATATTTTTGTTTAGACCTAAGATCTGACCAGCACACTTTTGCTAATTTTTGAATGATGTCTTTTTTTTAAAGTGAATAGTATTAAAGTAATCTTTACACAAAGAAAGTAGTGATGAAGTATTTTAAAAGAGTTACATGCATACAAGTAATTAAGTACACTTGAATTATCCCATAAAGCTCTAAATTGAAATAAAGCTAAATATTTGAGGAGTAATTTGATGTACATTGAATGATATGAGAAAACTATTTAATCAGGAACAAAGTGTTAGGCTACAATAAATTATTGATTAATGCAAATAAATGTTGCAATGGGCTTTTTGTTAATACTGGAGTACAGGTTATTAAAGATAATTAATTAACAAAATAGCAACGTCGTGCAAAAAAAAGATATTTCAAGCAGTAAAATATCTAAAGACACTTCTCAGGAGCATTATTTTTCTTTCCCAAAGACGTAGATGATTGTAGGTTAAGTGGGTTGGTATAAGTGTAAATTGTCCCTAGTGTATGCAGGGTAGTGTTAACGTGCGGGGATTGCTATTCGGCGTAGACTTGGTGGGCTGAGGGGCCTGTTTCCATGCTGTACCTCTAAATTAAAATTAAATTATCAAAATATGATACTAAGACACAGCAAGAGATATTAAGTGACTAAAAATGTGATTTACATTTTTACATTTAAAAATACATTTTATGCAACCAAGAATTTATTTTTTATGCAATAGAAAAGGGGGCAAAGCTAAATTTAGAGTCAGGGGAGCTGGAAGTGCAACATCCTATGATGCAGGTTTTATAATTGGAGTTCTACAAGAAGTCATATTTAGTAGGCTGGAGGGTTGGAGGGTTGCTTTTGTGACTTGGAAGCCTGCGAACAGTGGCACACCACAAAGATCAATACTGGGGTCCTTACTGTTTGTTACAGGTTCTATACATCCTAAAAAACTGGGCAATAACTTATCCTACATTCATTATTATTCCTGATATTTCAGGCCTCTGGATTACTAGTCTGGTAAATTTAAGATAATGTTTTAAATTAATTATCCGTGCAATCCCAGTTATTTGCCCACAATTTTACTTTTTTTTCGTTTGGAGTACAGTGACTAGAACTGGCTGGATTGCAATTATAAAGAGTTAGAATCAGTTAGAATGCAATGGTAAAACCCAGCGCTCCACTAACACAATTTCAGGCAACTCCAGGTGGCAGTGTGACATCATCTGGGCTTCAGAGCTTCTAAATGTAAATTGCAGTATTTTAAAGTGTTATATGTTTTAAAATTGAAACCCAGTACCCGATAGGTATCTGCTTCGGTACATTTAGCACTTCTTTTATTCTAGAATAGCCAGTCCCACTCCTCCTTCCACTGGCACTGGAAACAAAACAAAAACTAATAACATTCGGATCACGAGAGGGAATGAATTAAAAAGTTAGATTATATTTACCAAACTAGTAATCCAGGCATCTGGAATTACAGTAAGAAAATGACATTGATGTAGAAGGGTGTAAAAGTATGCTTGAGTGTCAGCAGAAACTCAATGAGTCAAAGGGCCTGATTCTGCACTGTCTAACTATGTCTCCATGACTTCCTGAACAGAAACTTTAATATATGTTCAAATGCCTGCAGGGAATAACAAGTTGCTGAATGAAAGGTTATTGAGGATATTGGGTTTAATAATCCCATATTTAGATTTGTGACAAATGAAATTAAAGCTGAGACTTCTATAGGAGAACCGTTACAAGGTTTCTGATTTGGTGCCTTGTCAAAGATTGAATTTGGGTTATTCATTGATGGTTCAGAAAGATTGTCTTGAAATGATGTGCAGCAACATGCCCAAGAAATTACTTACGTGCTTTTGATGACCAGGTGCCAATACTGAAACGGTAATGTTTATCATCTGTAAATAAAAATGGAGCAGAGATTGTAAGAAACACATACGATGTGGAATGGCTCTATACTAGTGTTCATTATGAGTTCCTAAAATGTAAATTATTTGCTTACAAATGTAGATGCCGTGCCGATTAATTCATGATTCAATGGTCAGAACATTATGTAGAAAGAGGATACATTGGCCAGAATTTTTCTTAGACACTATTATTGTATGTCAAGCAAATATGAAAGATAATCTTCACTATATATTATAGAGCACCCTGCCTCCAATAATATATGAGGGCAGATTAAACATCCGGTAAACAATTCTCTCGCATTTGCATTGCACTTCTTCTGAGGGTGAGCGAGTCATTTATCTTTGTGCAACTATCATTTCCTCCACAGGATTTCCAGGAACAAAGACAGAAGCAATCATTGTAAAAGCTAGAACTACAACTCGACAGGTAAGAATGCAACTAGTTCCATTTAGCCGGAACAATAGCACCGACAATCTGTATGTGTAAATATAATTTATGTACTTAGATTTTTTGAATGACCTTCCCTCTGAAGTGTCCAATATCTTAAACATGTTCTTTTTCCAGAAAAATGGAGCAAGGAAACTACTTCTGCATACATCTCTTACTCTTACTTATAGTGGTGGCCACTGAATCGGCAAAAAGTAAGAAATATTACTGCAAATATTAATACTAACATTGATATTTCTGAACTTTCTACTGATAATTCAGCAAGGTAATCAAGCATGTTCCAGTCTAATCAAACAGAATGACTTAGTAAAGTAAATCATTCTAAGATTGGTTTCCCTATCATTTTACAATCAAAATAATATGGTATAGAATGTTCCATTGGAGGACTGTCAAATTCATTCTTGGGTCCCTGTTGTACATGAGTAGGTAATATGGCATATTGCATTCAATTACATGTTTCTGGGAACAATCCTCAAAATGCACCCATATAACACTGAAGACAGAAAGAAGAAAAGTGGTTCAGCATTTGGGGGGAAAAATTCACATTAAAATAAAATAATTACTTATTATGTATGGGAAGGTCCATTGGATTCATGCCAGCTCCTAGCAGGGCACACTTGTCAAACCCATCCCCCTCTCCTTGCTTCCTTGTATTCCTGCAGCTTATTTTCTCTCACATCCCCATCAATTTCCCTTTGATACTTTTGCCAGTTACATGCTCTATGCGGCAACATTCAGTTGCGAACAGACGTACCAACAAATAATCTGGGACTATTTTCATAGTGAACATAAATATCAGAGGGACTTAATGAAAGAGTTAGACTTAGAGATGATAATCTTTAACGTTTAATTGACGTTGGCCTTTCTAATTTATAAAAATGAACATTGTATTCAATGTATCCAAGTGGCTGGTAACCTAACCTATCTCTACTAAATACTCTGCATAGATTAAAAAGAATGTTAAATATCTGCTTTTTATTTTAGTTCCACGTGACTGCACAGAGGTCATTTCTCAAAACCGAAGAGCTGTTACGGGGCTTTATGCCATTCAGCCCACAGGATCCCCTCTTCTTGTGGTCAACTGTATCATGAAAGGCAAAAGTGGCTGGACTGTGATTCAAAGCAACAGCAGGGCTAGCAAAATCATCTGGAGACTTGGTTGGATCACTTACAAATACGGCTTTGGTGATGTGTTGACCGATCATTGGCTGGGTAATGAGTACATCTATTTACTGACAAAGCAGAAGGCATATAAACTGAGAATAGAATTCATAGACAATAGAAGACGTACCTTATATGCAGAATATGAATCATTTCAAATTGAGTCTGGGAGTGGTCGCTACACTATCAGACTTGGTCCATTCCGAGGAAATGTTTATGACCGTATGACCAAGGCACAAACTAATAACATAATTGATAACCAGAAATTTAGTACACAGGATTGTGATTATGATAACTCTAGGGGTAATTGTGCAACTAGGTATGGAGGATGGTGGTATGATAACTGTGGACAAGCAAGACTTAACAGCAAGTACCCATTTTGGAGTGGAATAAATATTCAGACTGTCAAGATGATGATACTACCAACATGTTAACTGGGGTTTTGTAGCAAAATCATTGCTTGCAATTATGATTTGTTTAACAATCAGACTAATATCTCCACATTAAGGAAAATAATTGCTATCATTACATAATCCCAATAAACCCAAGCCATTTGATTCCATTTTAGTACAATGTTTCTATCCAAGTAATCTGTTAGAAACCTTAGATAAGGAGCACTCCGAGAATTTTCCACTGCTACTTTCCTCATTCAAATCCATCTATCATTGCAATAATAATAGTAATAAATCTTCTCAGTGCACTACATATTTCTGCAGTGTTCATGCATTATTAATCTTTCACAATTGATCTAATTATGCAGCAGTATCAGCTTCTGCAAAAGACTAAGAAATTGTGTAATAAAGGTATTTGTGAATCTTTTTTGAAAATCCAAGATATAATGTAAGGTGAAGTGTAATTTTGTAATATGTAGCAATCTGTAAATTTACTGATTGGACTGAAATGACACTGTAATCCAGAAAATAAACTTTTTCATGGTTTTCTGCAGATTTGCTGCATATATTCATCAGAACTCTTACATGTAAAATTGATTACTGTGATCTTACTCAATAAACTAGCTTTAGCTGAAGAATTGTGGTTGTATTTTCAGATACTACAAACATTTCTTGTTATTTAATTGTTGTTCGTTTACATGTCTGCTGTCTCGGCGGAGATATTAGAAGATGGTTGCCATACTTTTGTCTTTGGTTGATGCTGCTGTTGGTGCACATACACTACCCAATAAAAGTGGTGAGAATTACTCTTCTCATTTTGTTGAGAAGTTGAAAGTGCAGCTAACCAGGTAAAAATCTGCCCAGCAGACTCGTGTGAACCACTGAATACACTGATCATTATTGAGTTTTGATCAAAATAATCATTCATGTAAAGTACATTGCAGCGGTACCATAAAGATTTCTGATTTCAGTTCATGCCGTGGATAGACCTACATCTCTGAATAAAGATTTGAAAATTTCTCTTTTAAGGGGCCTTTTCTCCTATTTCTACTTTCCACTTTTTCTTTTTTTTTTATATACACACTTCATGTTTTTCTATTCCCTACTATCTATTTTTCCTCTTTTTCCCCTTTCAATCGTTTTCTTTTTCTTGTCTTGCTTACTTCCTTTTCAAAAGATAAAACTAGAGGTTGTACATAGAATGGATTACGGTATGACATAGTTGGCACCTAAAATTAGGTTCCACTATATTATTTTGTATTGTATTAACTTCTAATAAAATAAACAAACAAAAAAAAAAAAAAAGCCAAGTGAAAAGTCCATACATCATTTATTGATGGCCAATCACTTCCTTGGACCAGATTACCAAATTAAATGTTTATAACATTTATCTTCCTGGGCAAATGCAAAGGTGAGGATACCCAAAGACAAATGTGTTTCGGACTCTCTTTAGCGAATGAATCACAGCAAATTTGTGATGTGTCCATTTCAATAATTAATTCAGAGATCAGTAATGGGAGCCTCATCCAACTAGAGACCATGTTGCAATGAGGTGCATACTCTCATTTACTCTGGACCTGTAATCCTCATTACATCTGAAATGTTTTATGTCTATTATGATAATTGTTTCATTACTCTGCCAGTTATCCATCCATCCATGATATTGGCTCAATTTTTCCCTTCTCTATTAACCTACTATTTTGCAACACATAAACTTGTCACCCTCCTTTATAAAAGGATCCCCACAGTATCCCCAGCGTCAACTTATCACATGTTCACTTCGTTTCATCCATCCTGCCACCTTTTCTGCAACTTTAAAATTATTTTTTAAATCTTTTCCAGTTCTGATAATGGCTCTTCCATCTGAAATATTAGTTCTGTTTCTCTTCGGACAGATTGTGACCGACCTGTATTTTTTAGGAATATCTGCTTTTGTTTCAAAATTTCAGCATATTTTTAAACTTTCATGCACACAAATATTTATATTTCTGCTTTGGGCTTGAAAACTCTAGATTGCAGACAGAAAGGAAATTGCCGGGATTTGGAATAATGGGGAATAACAATAGGTAATCATTCTGGCAATGAAAAACAAAGAGAAATATGTGACCTAAGCTCCACACAATGAGAATAAATTTAAGAGACCGAATCAAATTAATTAACTCCCAAGTTGCACTTTAACTATGTTTAGCTAGAACAGGCTGAAGGGTCCCAACCCAAAATATCACCTATCCATGTTCTCCAGGGATGGCTGACTGATCTGCTGATTACTCCAGCATTTTACTTCATTCCTTGTTTAACCAGCATTTGCAGTTCCTTGTTTCTACTGCCAAATACATAATCCATTTCAACTTTGATTTGTCATCTCAGCAATTAAATTCACTCTGTGTGACACCATGAAACAACCGACAACACTGCCGACATAAAGGGCTGGTGGCTGATAGCAGTTCTATAGGTGTTATTATTAACCTGATAGCAGTTCTAAAGGTGTGCTCCAGATCTAACCATATGTGTTGTTATCCCTGGATAGTTGTAGCTACTGGCATCTACACTGGAACGCTGTCCAGGTCATTTCAGTTAGCTTCATTCCTTCTACTATAAGCACAGAGATGCGAATGATGCTTGCACAACAGACAATGCCATTCATAACTGATGATAGTTGTTGACTGCATAATGTTCAATTCCATCCATAACTTAACAAAATAAGCACTTAGAACTTTCAGGTGTAAACTCTGCTTGAATACAAAGGGAAAGTATACAATTAATGGCAAGCCCCTCAACAGCATAGATGAACAGAGGAATCTTGGAGCCCACAGCGCCAACACAAGTAGAGTGATAATAAAACTAGGTAGAATTTCAATAATGAGGTGGTTTTCAATAATTTTATGTAAACAAAATATAGCAACTGGGAAAGCTGCCAAAGGAATGGCTAAAGGAATTTAGCTTGGATGAGTTCAAAGTGATGCATCTTGGGTAAGTCAGACCAGGATATACACAGTGATCTGTTAGCCCATTGGGTATGCTATGGAACAACGAGATCTTAGACTATAAAACAAAGGGGCAGAATTAGGCCATTTGGCTCATCGAGTCTGCTCCCCCATTCGATCATGGCTGATCTATTTTGCCCTCTTAATCCCACTCTTCTGCCTTCTCACCATAACCTTTGACACGCTTACTAATCAAGAACCTATTAATCTCCGCTTTAAAAATACCCAATGACTTGGCCTCCACAGCCATCTGTGTCAATGAATACATTAACCCAGGATCATTCTCATAAACCTTCAGATTTAGGTCCAAAACTGCTCACAATATTCCAAATGTGGTCGGATCACTGCCGTTATAAGGCCTCCTTCTTACATTCTTGCTTTTACATTCTAGTCCTATTGAATGAGAACATTACATTTGCCTTCCTTACCACCGATTCAACCTGCAAATTAACTTTTTTAGGAATCCTGCACCAGAACTCCCAAGTTCTTTGGCACCTGTGATTTCTGAATCCTCTCTCCATCTCCCAATGATCTGCATGACATGTGGTAAGAAATGTTATCTCGTGGTCCATATTAGTGAACATACTTCAAACTACCACTTCTTTGCTCTTTAATGATTTTACTAAAGTTAAAAAGTTAGTTATTTGAACCAAACTGACATACACAGTTTTCACTCACTTGAAAATAAGATTCTCCTTGCATTCCATCAAAGGGTACTCAACATTCCAGTACCTAATTGACTGAACAGTCAGTTTGTTTTTGTTTCTTTACCCTATCTGAGTTTTCCGATGAGATCTTATCAAATTTCTTACGGTGAGAAACTGACTGAATTGCATTCAAATTAATGAAAATTCAGCAAATTTAGATCATGCTAGCTCCTGGGAACATAATTCGACCCAGCAGTTTCCATTGTCCTATTTCCTTGTGGTGCTGCAAATTATTCATTCTGTCAACATCTTTTTAAAAGATTTTTGCCACAAACCAAAATCGTGTAAAGCTGGAGTAACTCAGCGGGTCAGACAGCATCTCTGGAGAAAAGGAATAAGTGACGTTTCGGGCCGAGACCTATGTTCAGTTTAGCTTAGTTATTATTTCAGAGATAAGCATGAAAACACGCACTTCAACCCACTGAGTCAATGCCGACCAGCGACCACCCGTACACAATGTTACAGTTCTATCCTACACGCTGGGATATCCAACAATTTTACAGAAGCCGATTAACCTACAAACCTGCGTGTCTTTGGAACGAAGGAGGAAACCTTAGCACCCAGGGAAAACCCACGCGGTCACATGTTACGAGGCCTGGACAAAGGCTCACCACCCACCGGAGGCCCAGCCCGACCGACCGCTCTCGCCACCGACCAGAGGCCCGGCCCAACTCTCACCAAACAAAATCAAGATATCCAACACAAATTTCTCATTCGATGTTAATAAGAAGCATTTCCTTCTTGGCAACATTGCTGTTTCTCCAAATTAATCAACAATTATCAAATATTGGAACCTATTGCGTTCCTGAAATCTCACAGCCCTTTCACACTGTCCATAAAAAATGTAACCCGTTGAGATTTTTAACCTAGAGCACAAATTTATTTTCATTAACTTCCTCCTTCTTATCCAGAACCATCTTGATGACAATGACATATGATAATGACAATGAAGACTTGCTCTCGTCTTTGTGAGTTTGGAATCAAAGCAATTTGCAGACAAAAGGATTCCTTAAGTGTCAACTACTACTTAAATCTATTCTTTGGCCAAAAGTTGATTAATGGGTGGTTATGCTTTGTGGATATTCTTTTGTTGATGCATGTTATTTAAGAGTGCTACAAACTGCACCTAAAATATTCACTCAGAATTGTACCAAAAAAAAAAGACCATCCAGTCTCTTCTTAATATTTTAAAATCCTTCTCCTCAACTCTCTTCCTAGCTCCTTAAATTCTCCTTTCGGGATCTCTTCACTTTTTCTACCTATGTCATTGGTACCTATATGTACCACGTCCTCTGGCTCCTCTCCCTCCCATTTCTAGATATCTTGGACACGTCCCAGACCCTGGCACCAGGGAGGCAAACTACCATCCGGGTCTCCTGACTACGTCCACAGAATCGCCTATCTGGCTCCCTAACTATAGAGTCCCCTATTACTATTGCCCTCCTCTTCTTTTCCCTACCCTTCTGAGCAACAGGGCCGGTCTCTGTGCCAGAGGCCCAGCCGCTGTTGCTAACCCCAGGTAGGCTGTCCCCCACAACAGTACTCAAACAGGAGTACTTATTGCCAAGGTGTACAGCCACCGGGGTACTCTCTAGCCCCTGCCTCTGCCCCTTGCCCCTCCTATCCGTGACCCACTTGTCTGCCTCCCGTGGTCATAGAGTGACCACCTCTCTATAACTCCTCTCTATGACCTCCTCACTCTCCCTGACCAGACGGAGGTCATCGAGCTGCTGCTCCAGGTTCCTAATACGGTCCCTAGGAGCCCCATCTCGATGCACCTGGCGCAGATGTGGACGTCTGGATGGCTATCAGACTCCATGGCTTCCCACATCTGACATCCAGAACAATAAACTGCCCTGGCACTCATACTCCCCCCTTACCTTAATTAAGGTAGTATCTGGGGTTACTCCCAATCAGCTGCTTCCTCTAGTCCGCTTCCACCAATCAGCGGCTTCCTCTAGACCGCTTATTTTGAAGTGTGATGGAACGTTGCAGAGTGGGTACCCCAACCGCTCCTGGGCCTCTGTGGAACAAAGCCCAGCGCTCCGTTTTTAAACTCACCGCCCGGACGTCGCACCCGCCGCTCCAACCGCTCCTGGGCCTCTGGAACCTGGAGACTGAATGGAAGTAGTCTGGACTTCTAACAGAACTGTCACCAAATATAAATGATGTGGTGTGGTTCATCATCAGCACAATTGTAATCTGGCAATTTAGACTACTACTTGCTTTGCCATTGCCATCCTTGTCTAAAACATCCTCCGAAATTTCCACCACCTCCATCGGGATCACACCACTAGCCACATTTTCCCATCTCCATCCTTTCCGCCTTCTGCAGAGACCATTCCCTCCGCAGCTACCTGGTTAACTCATCCCTTCCCACCCAAAGAACCCCCTCCCCAGGCACCTTCCCTTGCAACTGCAGAAGTTGCAACACCTGTCGCTATACCTGCCCCCTTGACTCTGTCCTTTCAGGTAGAGCAGAGGTTCACTTGCACCTCCTCCAACCTCATCTACTGTATCCGTTGTTCAAGACATCGGCGAGACCAAACTCAGACTGGGCAATCGTTTCGCGGAACACCTTCGCTCAGCCCACGTGAACCAACCTGATCTCCCAGTTGCTGGATACTTTAATTCTCCTTCCTATTCCTACAGACCTTTCTGTCCTCGGTCTCTTCCATTGTCAGAGTGAGGCTAAATGCAAATTGGAGGAACAACATCTCATATTTTGCTTGGGCAGCTTACAGCCCAGTGGTATGAATATTGATTTTTCTCACTTCACGTAGCCCGGCATTCCCTCTCTCTCTATCCCTCCCCCACCCGTCGAATTAGCTTATCATTTTCACCCTACAAAGAGCTTACAATGGCCTGTTTCCAATATCATACTACATACTTTTTTGCATATCATTAATTCATTGTTCTTTATCTCTCCACATCATTGTCTATATCTGTTTCCCTTATCCCTAGCCAGTCCAAAGAAGGGGCTCGACCCGAAACGTCACCCATTCCTTCTCTCCAGTGAGGCTGTCTGTCCCGCTGAGGTACTCCAGCTTTTTGTGTCTGTCTTCGGTTTAAACCAGCATCTACAGTTCCTTCTTACACCCTCCAGTTTAGTGTTGATTCCTGCTGTGATTATTTAATTGAGTGCGTCCATGCTTATCTCTGCCTTACTGAAAGTAACTGGAGCATGAGTGTGCTGCCTATGACTGTTCGGCTGATTTCCAGTAAAACCAGGAATAAACGCCACAGTCAGCTGACAAGAAGATGTGAATGAAGAGATCCTGAATGCATAAAAAAAAGAGAAGTCACACATGGTGAAGGCAAAGGGTGAAACGATTAGTGTCTCTTTGTGTGCAGACCCCAGCCTGTGTGCGCAGTGTTGTCCACATTTGTTCTCTTGGATTTTCTAAATTAGCTTATCAGAACCACCTTGCCTGATTTCATTTGTTGCTGGCCAGATTTGTCCTGGTCTTTTCTTGCTCCTCATTCCCCTCCCCTACAATCAGTCTGAAGAAGGATTCCAACACGAAACGTCACCTAGCCATTTCATCCAGAGATGCCGCCCAACCTGCTGAATTAATCCAGCAGTTTATGTCTATGTTTGATGTAAACCAGCATCTGCAGTTCATTTTTATTACAGACTCGACTAGTGGGACCCGTTGGGTCCCATGTTCACACAGGAGGGCTGGTCCCCCAACGCAATATTCCATCTCTCCACCAATTCCAATATTGGTGGACAGTGGCGGGGGGGGGGGGGGGGGGGGGGGGGGAGGGTTGTATGGAGTGCAGGTATTGGTGTTGTTGGCTGCAGGGACTACTGGTCTCCAGAGGGCTAGTATGGACATTGTGGGCCAAATGGAATCTTGGGGTGGCAGCTCAGTCCCTCAAGCCTGATGTGCTGGCAGCTCACTCACGGCTGGTGGTCTGGCAGTTGACTCACGGCTATTCCTTGAAATTCCATTTCAAGCAGAGTGCAAGGCCACCAAATTCAAATCCATTTTCCTACTATTTCAAGCAGGGTGCAAGGCCACCAAATTCAAGTGCAGTTTCTTACCTCTTCGAGCAGGGTGCAAGGCCACAAAATGCAAGTGCCGTTTCATACCACTTCAAGCAGGGTGCAAGGCCACCAAATTCAGGTTCATCTAAAATCAATGTAGTGCAAACAGGAAGTTGTCAAGTTTAGCCAAACAACCATTTGTACTGCCTTTTTGGTGATGAAGTGCTTTGAGAGGTTGATCATGGAGCAAATCAACTCCTACATCGACAAAAACCTGGACCCACTGCAGTTCGCGTACCGCCACAACAGATCAACGGTGGATGCGATCTCGCTGGCCCTCCACTCCGCACTGGACCACTTGGACAACAAAAACTCATATGTCAGGCTGTTATTCATTGATTACAGCTCGGCATTTAACACAATCATCCCCTCCAAACTGGTTACCAAACTCGCAGAACTGGGTCTCTGCGCATCCCTCTGCAACTGGATTCTCGACTTCCTCGTCCACAGACCACAGTCTGTTCGTATTGGTGGAAATGTGTCAGCCTCAATAACAATCAGCACGGGAGCACCTCAAGGCTGCGTGCTCAGCCCCCTGCTGTACTCACTCTATACCCATGACTGCGTAGCGAACCACAGTGCGAACTCCATCATCAAGTTCGCTGACGACACCACTATTGTGGGGCGTATCACTGATGGGGATGAGTCAGAGTACAGAAGAGAGATCGAGCAACTGTCCATATGGTGCCAGCGCAATAACCTGGCCCTCAACACCAGCAAAACCAAGGAACTGATTGTGGACTTTGGAAGGAGTAGGAGGGGGACCCACAGCCCCATTTATATCAACGGGTCGATGGTTGAAAGGGTCAAGAGCTTCAAATTCCTGGGCGTGCACATCTCTGAAGATCTTTCCTGGTCCGAGAACACTAATGCAATCATCAAAAAAGCACATCAGCACCTCTACTTCCTGAGAAGATTACGGAGAGTCGGATTGTCAAGGAAGACTCTCTCTAACTTCTACAGGTGCACAGTCGAGAGCATGCTGACCGGTTGCATCATGGCTTGGTTCGGCAATTTGAGTGCCCTGGAAAGGAAAAGACTACAAAAAGTAGTAAACACTGCCCAGTCCATCATCGGCTCTGACCTTCCTTCCATCGAGGGGATCTATCGCAGTCGCTGCCTCAAAAAGGCTGGCAGTATCATGAAAGACCCACACCATCCTGGCCACACACTCATCTCCCTGCTACCTTCAGGTAGAAGGTACAGGAGCCTGAAGACTGCAACAACCAGGTTCAGGAATAGTTACTTCCCCTCAGCCATCAGGCTATTAAACCTGGCTCGGACAAAACTCTGATTATTACCAACCACTTTCTGTTATTTGCACTATCAGTTTATTTATTCATGTGTGTATATATTTATATCATGGTATATGGACACATTTATCTGTTTTGTAGTAAATGCCTACTATTTTCTGTGTGCTTAAGCAAAGCAAGAATTTCATTGTCCTATACAGGGACACATGACAATAAACTAACTTGAACTTGAACTTTTTACTTCAACCCAAAGCCCCCCCAAACAACCATTTGCACTGCCTTTTTACTTCAACCCAAAACCCCCCCAAACAACCATTTGCACTGCCTTTTTACTTCAACCCAAAGCCCCCCTAAACAACCATTTGCACTGCCTTTTTACTTCAACCCAAAAAAAACCCAAACAACCATGGTCCGGAAGTGGCGGCGCTGTTGAACAGCTGCGGCTCGCCTGCAGTCCGTCTGTTTTTACTTTTTTTTGTGTTTTTTTTGGTCTTGTTTTAGTTAAATTTCAGTTTATTAGGTTGTGCTATGTGTGGGGGGGGGGGGGTGAAACATGGTTTTGTGTCTACTCCTTTGGGGGAATGCGACTCTTTTTGTCGTATCCCCCTTCTCTGCCTCCGTCTGCGCTGAGGCCTAATGGCGGAGCTGGAGGCCTCCAACTACGACCGACCTCGAGGCTCCGGAAGCAGAGCCAGCCAGGGCTCACCAACGCGAGGCTGGCCGAATTTGGAGCTGTGAGTGTGTTCCGGTGGCGGCGACCCGACTCGGGGCTGAGGCGGTGCTCTGGTGGCGGCGGCACGACTCGGGGCTGAGGCGGTGCTCCGGTGGCCGAGGCGGCGTTCCAGCGGCGGCGACCTGAATCCGGGGCTCGGCCGCGGGCCAGTGGACGACATCGTCGGGAGCTCGCAGATCACAGGCTGGTGACCTGTTTTTACGGAGCTCCCGCAGCAACAGCTGCGTCCGCTGGACTGGAGGGCGGCCGCTTCAACCACCCCGGGCCGCGGAGCTTGAACCGGCCCGTTCGCGGAGCTCGGTTGAGCCGCGGGACTGACTACCATAGCCCGGTGGGGTAACAACATATCGCCTCAGCACAGAGGGAGAATAAGGAGGGAAGAGACAGTGACTTTAAGACTTTGCCTCCATCACAGTGAGGAGGTGCCTGGTGAACTCACTGTGGTGGATGTTAATTTGTGTTCATTGTGTGTTTTGTTATTTATTATTATATGTATGACTGCAGGCAACGAAATTTTGTTCAGACCGAAAGGTCTGAATGACAAATAAAGGATTCTAATCTAATCTAATTTGCAGTGCTTTATTACTTTAAACCAACCATATTTTCATTTTCAAACCACATTAAGTGCACTCACAGTTGAGTAGACATGTGTTCAATGTTATTCAGAGCTCAGAGAGACGTGAACCTCTCACTTCCTCCATCTTGCAGAGACTGAGTGAGGCACACCACTTCCGGGATTTATAGTCCCTCCGCCCAGCAGGGGCAGTAGAGAGAATGGCAACATTTAAAACATTAATATATCTCTGATTTTTCATTGATGGGAAAAATCCTCCAGTCCAGGCAGGCGGAGGGGGGCTCTGAGCGAGGTGGCCAAAAATGACGGCCGTAGGTGGTGGCGTTCTCTCGGAAATCACAGCACAGCGAGCCAAAAGCGGTCAAGATCTTACTTTTAGTAATATAGACTAGATTAAGTGGGACCCGTTGGGTCCTATGTTCACATGGGAGGGCTGGTCCCTCGACGCAATATTCCACCTCTCCACCAATTCCAATATTGGTGGCCAGTGGGGGCTTTCTGGAGCGCTGGTATGGGTGTTGTTGGCTGCAGGGACTACTTGTCTCCAGAGGGCTAGTATGGACATTGTGGACCAAATGGATTCTTGGGGTGGCAGCTCAGTCCCTCAAGCCTGATGTGTTGGCAGTTCACTCACGGCTGGTGGGCTGGCAGTTGACTCACGGCTATTCCTTGAAATTCCATTGCAGAGTGCAAGGCCACCAAATTCAAATGCAGTTTCTTACCTCGGCGAGCAGGGTGCAAGGCCACAAAATTCAAGTGCAGTTTCATACCACTTCAAACAAGGTGCAAGGCCACCAAATTCAGGTTCAGTTTCCTACCACTTCAAGCAGGGTGCAAGGCCACCGAATTCAAGTGCAGTTTCCAACTACTTCAAACAGGCTGCAAGGCCACCAAATTCAAGTGCAGTTTTATACCATTTCAAGGAGGGTGCAAGGCCAACAAATTCAAATGCAGTTTCATACCATTTCAAGGAGGGTGCAAGGCCACCAAATTCAAATGCAGTTTCATACCATTTCATGCAGGGTGCAACGACACCACATTCAAATGCAGTTTTATAATCCCTCCCCCTCCCACCGGAAAAGGTGTGGCCTTCATGGCGTGATTGACAGGAAACAGATACTCAACATTTTTTAAACACTAATAACACTTTATTTTTATTTTTTTTTATTTTTTTTTTAATTAGAAGTACGGTAAATTACAATAATACACAACACATATATCTTAATACATTTTTTGTACCGCTTCATTTTTTTGAGCTTTAAGAAAAAGATAGAAGTAAGGAAAGTAAAGAAAGTGCGCAAGAGTCGTGAAGTGCAAGAGAGTGTTGGGAAAAGAAAGCCCCTTAGAAAAGAAGTTAGAGAAGGAAGTAAAGTAAGAAAGTAGACCCTAGAAAAGAAAGAAAAAGAAAGTAGGGACAATCGCTCTATTATAACATTAAACTCAGCAGAAAGGGGACTACCAACCAAGTCTGTTTTTGTTGTTTTACCTCCCATTGCCAGGTCCTGATACCATATATTTATTTATTTATTTTTAAAATTACTATTGCACCTCATGCTTGTAATAGGTCCATAAACGTAGACCACGTCTTTTGGAATTGGTCTGTTTTACCTGCTAAGAGGAATCTCATCTCTTCCAGATGTAATGTTTCAAACATATTTGATGTCCACATTTTTATTGTTGGTGTGGGCGCATTTTTCCAAAATTTAAGTATGAGCTTTTTTCCCCATTACTAGCCCTTTTGTTTTCCATTGATGGGATGAATCCTCTGCACCTGATGAGTGGAGGGGGACTGAGTAAGATGGCCAAAAATCACAGCTGTAAGTGGTAGCATTGTATCCAAAATCAATATAGTGCAAACAGAAAGTTGTCATGTTTAGACAAAGAACCATTTGCAGGAGTTTCAGGTGTTAAAATTCAATGCTGATAAAAATAAATATTTCCTTCTGTGCAACTATTAAAAATATCCAGTTTAGTCAGTAGATCAAACACTTGAACCTAATTTTAGACCTTACTGGAAACATTTGACAGCCTTATTAATTTTATCCCCCTAAAATGTAGCATGTCGACATTTTTAGCTTTGCACATCAATTTATTGTCTTCATTTCCTTCTTGTACGTCAAGAGTCAAGAATGTTTTATTGTCATATGTCCCAGATGGAACAATTGCATTCTTACTTGCAGCAGCACAATAGAATATGTAAAACATAGCACACTGTAAACAATATAATAAATCAAAAAAGTAGCTCAGCAGGTCAGGCAGAATTCCTGATGATCATGGATAGGTGACGTTCTGGTACAGCACCTGGAAACAAAGGGGAAGCCTCCATTGTGTTCGGAAACGTGGCCGACGGGCAGGACTTCAGGTCAGAATGAAGCGCAGGGGACTTCGGCCCCCTCTCCCTACTATCCTACTAGCTAATGTACAGTCCCTTGAAAACAAAGTGGAAGACTTAAGGGCAAGACTGCTTTATCAAAGGGAGCTGAGGGAATGCTCTGTGTTCTGTTTCACAGAGACATGGCTCACCCCCAGCTCCCCAGACTCAGCGGTCCAGCCTGAAGGGTTCTCCATCCACCGCATGGACCGTACCCTGGCATCTGGGAAAGGGAGAGGAGGGGGCTCATGGTCAACTCTGCGTGGTGTTCAGACGTGGCAGTCCTGTCCAACTCCTGCTCTCCACACCTCGAACATCTGACGGTGAAGTGCCCGTCCCTTCTACCTCCCAAGAAAATTCACCTCCGTTATCCTGACCGCGGTCTACATCCCACCCCAGGCAGACGTCTGTCTGGCACTGGAGGAGCTGCACGCCGTGGTCAACAGACACCAGACGTCTTACCCCGAGGCATTTACCACCATTGCTGGGGACTTCAATAAGGCGAACCTCAAGAAATCACTCCCCAACTTCCACCAACATGTCTCCTGCTGCACCAGAGGACCTAACACCCTCGTCCACTGCTACACCACCATCAAGAATGCCTATCGTTCTATCCCTCGCCCTCACTTTGGCAAGTCCGACCATACTGCTTCCATTCTTCCTGCCTACAGGCAGCAATTAAAGAGCGCACCCCCAGAAGTGAGGACAGTACAGAGCTGGTCGGGGGGGGGGGGGGGGGGGGGGGGGGGGGGGGGGGGCAGAAGAACAACTACAGGACTGTTTGGAGTCTGTAGACTGGGCAATGTTCAAGGACTCGGCAACGGACTTGAACGAATATGCCACAGTCGTTACAGACTTCATAAAGAAATGTGTGGAGGACTGCATCCCTACAAAAACCTTCCGAGTGTTTCCCAATCAGAAACCTTGGATGAACTTTGAGATCCGCTCTCTTCTAAAGTCCAGACACAGGGCATTTACCTCCAACGATACAGTGGCCTACATGAAGACCAGATACGACCTTGGTAAGGCCATCAAAAAGGCCAAAAGGGACTTCTGCTCCAAGCTGGAGGATGAGACAGATGTTCGGCAGCTGTGGCAGGGCCTGAATGCAATCACCTCCTACAAGGCGAAACCAGGAGGCAGCTCGAATGTCGGTGAAACATCACTCCCTGACGAGCTCAATGCGTTTTACGCACGCTTTGACAGGGAGAATACTGATGTGCCTTCCCGATTCCCCATTCGCTGTGATGGCATTTCAGTCTCAGTCACAGAGGCTGATGTCAGGAAATCCTTCAGAGGGGTGAACCCCCGAAAAGCACCTGGACCTGATGGTATACCCGGCCGTGTTCTAAAAACCTGTGTGGACCAACTGGCGGGAGCTTTTACGGACATTTTCAACCTCTCACTTCTGAGGTCTGAGGTCCCGACCTGCTTTAAAAGGGCATCAATTATACCGGTGCCCAAGAAGAGTAAGGTGACGTGCCTCAATGACTATCGACCAGTGGCACTAACGCCGGTGGTGATGAAGTGCTTTGAGAGGTTGATTATGGAGCAAATCAACTCCTACCTCGACAAAAACCTGGACCCACTGCAGTTCGCATACCGCCACAACAGATCAACGGTGGATGCGATCTCGCTGGCCCTCCACTCCGCACTGGATCACTTGGACAACAAAAACTCATATGTCAGGCTGTTATTCATTGATTACAGCTCGGCATTTAACACAATCATCCCCTCCAAACTGGTTACCAAACTCGCAGAACTGGGTCTCTGCGCATCCCTCTGCAACTGGATCCTCGACTTCCTCGTCCACAGACCACAGTCTGTTCGTATTGGTGGAAATGTGTCAGCCTCGATAACAATCAGCACGGGAGCACCTCAAGGCTGCGTGCTCAGCCCCCTGCTGTACTCACTCTATACCCATGACTGAGTAGCGAACCACAGTGCGAACTCCATCATCAAGTTCGCTGATGACACCACCATCGTGGGGCGTATCACTGATGGGGATGTCAGAATATAGAAGAGAGATCGAGCAACTGTCCATATGATGCCAGCGCAATAACCTGGCTCTGACCTTCCTTCCATCGAGGGGATTTATCGCAGTCGCTGCCTCAAAAAGGCTGGCAGTATCATCAAAGACCCACACCACCCTGGCCACACACTCATCTCCCTGCTACCTTCAGGTAGAAGGTACAGGAGCCTGAAGGCTGCAACAACCAGGTTCAGGAATAGCTACTTCCCCTCAGCCATCAGGCTATTAAACCTGGCTCGGACAAAACTCGGATTATTAACAACCACTTTCTGTTATTTGCACTTTATTTGCAGTTTATTTATTCATGTGTGTATATATTTATATCATGGTGTATGGACACATTTATCTGTACTGTAGTAAATGCCTTACTACTTTTCTGTGTGCTTAAGCAAAGCAAGAATTTCATTGTCCTATACAGGGACACATGACAATAAACTCACTTGAACTTGAACTTGACTCTGCTTCAGTCTAATGAATGGTCCCGACCTGAAACGTCACCTATCCATTTTCTCCCGGGATGCTGCCTAACCTACTGTATTACTCCAGCATTTTGTGTCTTGGCATGTCTTTTATGTTTACATGTTCTTTACTTCTGAGTTTGGAAACAAATGCTCAAATAATTTGCTGACAGGAAGACTCCTCAAATGCCAAACGATAGATAAATAACTAGTTAACTGTCAGATAGTCTGAAGAAGGGTTTCGGCCCGAAACGTCGCCTATTTCCTTCGCTCCATAGATGCTGCTGCACCCGCTGAGTTCCTCCAGCAATTTTGTGTACCTTCGATATTCCAGCATCTGCAGTTCCCTTTTGAACACAACTGTCAGATATTAATTGGTGGAGAGTTCTACATGTCCACCAATCTCTATGTGAAGAAAAATCAGAGCCCCTTTAAATTCTTCCTTTGTCATCTTAAACCTATGCCTTATAGTTTAGATTGTCCCTAGATAATGCATATTATTAAGTTCGGCAAAACTGCACATAATCTTTCAGAACATACTGGGTAACTCAGCAAATGAGCCAGGCAAGATCCCAATAATTTAACTCAGTACAGCCGATTTACTAGTGAAGGGACTGAATGCAGACCGGTCTCATGATGGGAAAGGAATCCCCTACTACCACGCAGACACACACACAAACTCAGTTTACAATACTTGCTCTGATGAAACCTGTTTGACTGCTGATAGCAAGAACATCAACGCCTCCATGAGATGTCACTCAAAATCAACATAAATTACCAACCTCTTCAAGATATAACACACTTTCCAATTTTGGTGGCTGGAGTCTTTGCAGAGAGTAAGTAACCCTCCATAGTTTCTCTCCTATTCTCAGCTGTAATTAGCAAGGTGTGTAAAGAATAATCTAGTCAGATTCTGATCCTAGACCTCCATACCTGACTGTGGGTTCCTTTTTTCAAATTTCAGGATTAATAGAAATATTTTTGTTTAGACCTAAGATCTAATTGCTAATTTTTGAATTACGCCTTTTTTTTTTAAAAAGTGAATAGTCTTAAACAAAGAAAGTAAAATAACATGGTTAATTTTTTTTTTAGTGATGAAGTATTTTAATAGAGTAATGCCCCTGTCCAAGAGCGGAATTCGCTATCAAAACTTGGAGGGGGCGGGCAACATTTTTTGGGCGGCACACTCACACACAAGCGTGCGAGGCTTCGGAGGCTCAATCCAGCGATAAATGCAGCTCAACTCTGCCTGTCTCACCGGGTTAACTACAGCCCTGTCTGGACTGACGGGACACCAGCGCTACTTCTCCGCGCTGGCCATATTTCCCGCAAGTCCAGGCCGGGCTGTACTGTAAGCTCACCTGGCGGGAGGGACAGGCAGAGTTAGCTGGGTTTAGCTCTGCTTCTCTGCGCTGGCCCGTCTGACTGCAACCAAAGATCCAAGATCCTATAGCGGAGGATCTTTGCTGCCGACTTCTCTGGCCACCCGTGTGGGGCGGGGGGGGGGACAGGAATAGCAGGAGACCCGGCCGGGATCATCCTGGCCAAAGATCTTAGATCCTGGCTGCGAATGAGGTGCAGGTCTGTGTCACGTCTCCCTCCTCCAATCACCGCGCTCTATCCTCAGTCCCACCCCCCACCCCTCTCCACCCTCCTCCAATCACCGCGCTGAATCATGTCCCGCCCTCCATTGCCCGCTGACCGACGTCTCTCTCCTCCAATTGGCGCCCTCGATCACCGTATTTTAAAATCCGGATTACAAAAACTTGGGTTTACTGCCCCTGCCCCTGTCCCACTTAGGAAACCTGAACGGAAACCTGAACGGACTTTGCGCCCCACCCAAGGTATCCGTGCGGTTCCTGGATGTTGCAGGTGGTTGCCGGAGGTTGCAGGTAGTGGAAGCGGGAGACTGTCAAAAACCTCTCGGAATCGCACCGAAACCTTGGGTGGGCGCAAAGTCTCCAGAGGTTTCCTAAGTGGGACAGGGGCATTACATGCTTACAAGTAATTAAGTATACTTGGATTATCCCATAAAGCTCTAAATTGAAATAAAACTAAATATTTGAGGAATAATTTGATGTACATTGAATGATATGAGAAAACTATTTAATCAGGAACAAAGTGTTAGGCTACAGTAAATTATTGATTAATGCAGATTAATGTTGCAATGGGCTTTTTGTTAACGCTGGAGTACAGGTTATTAAAGATAATTAATTAACAAAATAGCAATGTCGTGCAAAATAAAGATATTTCAAGTGGTAAAATATCTAAAGACACTTCACAGGAGCATTATTTTTATTTTCCAAAGACGTACATGTTTGTAGGTTAATTGTGTTGGTATAAGTGTAAAATTTTCCCTAGTGTATGCAGGGTAGTGTTAACGTGCGGGGATTGCTATTCGGTGTAGACTTGGTGGGCTGAGGGGCCTGTTTCCACGCTGTACCTCTAAATTAAAATTAAATTATCAAAATATGATACTCAGCCACAGCAGGAGACTAAAAATTTGATTGAAGAATTATATTTTATGCAATCAAGAATTTAATTTTTATGCAATAGAAAAGGGGGCAAAGCTAAGTTTAGAGTCAGGGGGGAGCTGAAAGTGCAACATCCTATGACGCAGGTTTTAAAATTGGAGTTCTACAAGAAGTCATATTTAGTAGGCAGAGTTATTCAGAGGGTAGTGAGTTGGAAGAGGTTACAGACATAGGGAGTAGAAAAAAATGTGACTGATGTAGCTCCATGGACTTCAGTATAATGGTTAGAGCCCAAGGGCTAGTTGATAAATTGGATCCAAAATTGGCTTGATACTAAGAGGCAGCGAATGAAGGTTGGAGGGTGTGACTTGGAAGCCTGCAAGCAGTGGCACACTACAAAGATCAATACTGGGGTCCTTACTGTTTGTTACAGGTTCTATACATCCTAAAAAACTGGGCAATAACTTATCCTACATTAATTATTATTCCTGTTATTCCAGGCCTCTGGATTACTAGTCTGGTAAATTTAAGATAATGTTTTAAATTAATTATCCGTGCAATCCCAGTTATTTGCCCACAATTTTACTTTTTTTTCGTTTGGAGTACAGTGACTAGAACTGGCTGGATTGCAATTATAAAGAGTTAGAATCAGTTAGAATGCAATGGTAAAACCCAGCGCTCCACTAACATAATTTCAGGCAACTCCAGGTGGCAGTGTGACATCATCTGGGCTTCAGAGCTTCTAAATGTAAATTGCAGTATTTTAAAGTGTTATATGTTTTAAAATTGAAACCCAGTACCCGATAGGTATCTGCTTCGGTACATTTAGCACTTCTTTTATTCTAGAATAGCCAGTCCCACTCCTCCTTCCACTGGCACTGGAAACAAAACAAAAACTAATAACATTCGGATCACGAGAGGGAATGAATTAAAAAGTTAGATTATATTTACCAAACTAGTAATCCAGGCATCTGGAATTACAGTAAGAAAATGACATTGATGTAGAAGGGTGTAAAAGTATGCTTGAGTGTCAGCAGAAACTCAATGGTTCAAAGGGCCTGATTCTGCACTGTCTAACTATGTCTCCATGACTTCCTGAACAGAACCTTTAATATATGTTCAAATGCCTGCAGGGAACAGCAAGTTGCTGAATGAAAGGTTATTGAGGATATTGGGTTTAATAATCTCGTATTTAGATTTGTGACAAATGAAATTAAGGCTGAGACTTCTATAGGAGAACCGTTACAAGGTTTCTGATTTGGTGCCTTGTCAAACTGGACCAAGATTGAATTTGTGTTGTTCATTGATGGTTCAGAAAGATTGTCTTGAAAGGATGTGCAGCAACATGCCCAAGAAATTACTTACGTGCTTTTGATGACCAGGTGCCAATACTGAAAAGGTGAAGTTTATCATCTGTAAATAGAAATGGAGCGGGGATTGCAAGAAACACATACGATGTGGAATGGCTCTATACTAGTGTTCATTATGGGTTCCTAAAATGTAAATTATTTACTTACAAATGTAGATGCCGTGCCGATTAATTCATGATTCAATGGTCAGAACATTATGTAGAAAGAGGATACATTGGCCAGAATTTTTCTTAGACACTATTATTGTATGTCAAGCAAATATGAAAGATAATCTTCACTATATATTATAGAGCACCCTGCCTCCAATAATATATGAAGGCAGATTAAACATCCGGTAAACAATTCTCTCGCATTTGCATTGCACTTCTTCTGAGGGTGAGCGAGTCATTTATCTTTGTGCAACTATCATTTCCTCCACATGATTTCCAGGAACAAAGACAGAAGCAATCATTGTAAAAGCTAGAACTACAACTCGACAGGTAAGAATGCAACTAGTTCCATTTAGCCGGAACAATAGCGCCGACAATCTGTATGTGTAAATATAATTTATGTACTTAGATTTTTTGAATGACTTTCCCTCTGAAGTGTCCAATATCTTAAACATGTTCTTTTTCCAGAAAAATGGAGCAAGGAAACTACTTCTGCATACATCTCTTACTCTTACTTATAGTGGTGGCCACTGAATCGGCAAAAAGTAAGAAATATTATTGCAAATATTAATACTAACATTGATATTTCTGAACTTTCTACTGATAATTCAGCAAGGTAATCAAGCATGTTCCAATCTAATCAGAATGACTTAGTAAAGTAAATCATTCTAAGATTGGTTTACCTATCATTTTTACAATCCAAATAGGACTGTCAAATTCATTCTTGGGTCCCTGTTCTACATGAGTAGGTAATATGGCATCTTGTATTCAATTACATGTTTCTGGGAACAATCCTCAAAATGCACCCATATAACACTGAAGACAGAAAGAAGAAAAGTGGTTCAGCATTTGGGGGGAAAAATTCACATTAAAATAAAATAAATTACTTATTATGAATAGGAAGATCCATTGGATTCATGCCAGCTCCTAGCAGGACACACTTGTCAAACCCATCCCCCTCTCCTTGCTTCCTTGTATTCCTGCAGCTTATTTTCTCTCACATCCCCATCAATTTCCCTTTGATACTTTTGCCAGTTACATGCTCTATGCGGCAACATTCAGTTGCGAACAGACGTACCAACAAATAATCTGGAACTATTTTCATAGTGAACATCGGAGGGACTTAATGAAAGAGTTAGACTTAGAGATGATAATCTTTAACGTTTAATTGACGTTGGCCTTTCTGAACATTGTATTCAATGTATCTAAGTGGCTGGTAACCTAAACTATCTCTACTAAATACTCTGCATAGATTAAAAATAATGTTAAATATCTGCTTTTTATTTTAGTTCCACGTGACTGCACAGAGATCATTTCTCAAAACCGAAGAGCTGTTACGGGGCTTTATGCCATTCAGCCCACAGGATCCCCTCTTCTTGTGGTCAACTGTATCATGAAAGGCAGAAGTGGCTGGACTGTGATTCAAAGCAACAGCAGGGCTAGCAAAATCATCTGGACAGTTGGTTGGATCACTTACAAATACGGCTTTGGTGATGTGTTGACCGATCATTGGCTGGGTAATGAGTACATCTATTTAATGACAAAGCAGAAGGCATATAAACTGAGAATAGAATTCATAAACAATAGAAGACATACCTTATATGCAGAATATGACTCATTTCAAATTGACTCTGAGAGTGGTCGCTACACTATCAGACTTGGTCCATTCCGAGGAAATGTTGGTGACCGTATGACCAAGGTAAAACCTAATAACGTAATTGATAACCTGAGATTTAGTACACAGGATTGTGATTATGATAACTCTAGGCGTAATTGTGCAGCTAGGCGTGGAGGATGGTGGTATGATAACTGTGGACAATCAAGACTTAACACCAAGTACCCATATTGGTATGGAATAAATATCCAGACTGTCAAGATGATGATACTACCAACACATTAACAGGGGTTTTGTAGCAAAATCATTGCTTGCAATTATGATTTGTTTAACAATCAGACTAATACCTCCACATTAGGGAAAATAATTGCTGTCATTACATAATCCCAATAAACCCAAGCCATTTGATTCCAATTTAGTACAATGTTTCTATCCAAGTAATCTGTTAGAGAACCTTAGATAAGCAGCAGTCCATGAATTTTCCACTGCTACTTTCCTCATTCAAATCCATCTATCATTGCAATAGTAATAGTAATAAATCTTCTCAGTGCACTACATATTTCTGCAGTGTTCATGCATTATCAATCTTCCACAATTGATCTTCTGTAAAAGACTAAGAAATTGTGTAATAAAGGTATTTGTGAATCCTTTTTGAAAATCCAAGATATAATGTAAGGTGAAGTGTAATTTTGTAATATGTAGCAATCTGTAAATTTACTGATTGGACTGAAATGACACTGTAACCCAGAAAATAAACTTTTTCATGGTTTTCTGCAGATTTGCTGCATATATTCATCAGAACTCTTACATGTAAAATTGATTACTGTGATCTTACTCAATAAATTAGCTTTAGCTGAAGAATTGTGGTTGTATTTTCAGATACTACAAACATTTCTTGTTATTTAATTGTCGTTCGTTTACATGTCTGCTGTCTCAGCGGAGATATTAGAAGATGGTTGCCATACTTTTGTCTTTGGTTGATGCTGCTGTTGGTGCACATACACTACCCAATAAAAGTGGTGAGAATTACTCTTCTCATTTTGTTGAGAAGTTGAAAGTGCAGCTAACCAGGTAAAAATCTGCCCAGTGTCCATTTCAATAATTAATTCAGAGATCAGTAATGGGAGCCTCATCCAACTAGAGACCATGTTGCAATGAGGTGCATACTCTCATTTAATCTGGACCTGTAATCCTCCATTACATCTGAAATGTTTTATGTCTATTATGATAATTGTTTCATTACTCTGCCATTTCCTTTTATCTAAAATGTTTCCTCCTTTGCTGCAAGTTATCCATCCATCCATGATATTGGCTCAATTTTTCCCTTCTCTATTAACATACTATTTTGCAACACATAAACTTATTTGTCACCCTCCAGCGTCAACTTATCACATGTTCACTTCGTTTCATCCATCCTGCCACCTTTTATGCAACTTAAAATTATTTTTTAAATCTTTTCCAGTTCTGATAATGGCTCTTCCATCTGAAATATTAGTTCTGTTTCTCTTTGGACAGATTGTGACCGACCTGTATTTTTTTAGGAATATCTGCTTTTGTTTCAAAATTCCAGCATATTTTTAAACTTTCATGCACACAATTATTTATATTTCTGCTTTGGGCTTGAAAACTCTAGATTGAAGATAGAAAGGAAATTGCCGGGATTTGGAATAATGGGAAATAGCAATAGGTAATCATTCTGGCAATGAAAAACAAAGAGAAATATGTGACCTAAACTCCACACAATGACAATAAGATAAGTAAGACAAATTAATTAACTCCCAAGTTGCATTTTAACTATGTTTAGCTGGAACTGCCGAATAAAACAGGCTGAAAGGTCCCAACTCAAAACATCACCTATCCATGTTCTCCAGGGATGGCTGACTGATCTGCTGATTAATCCAGCATTTTACTTCTTTCCTTGCTTAACCAGCATTTGCAGTTCCTTGTTTCTTCTGCCAAATGCATAATCCATTTCAACTTTGATTTGTCATCTCAGCAATTAAATTCACTCTGTGTGACACCATGAAACAACCGACAACACTGCCGACATAAAGGGCTGGTGGCTGATAGCAGTTCTATAGGTGTTATTATTAACCTGATTGCAGTTCTAAAGGTGTGCTCCAGACCTAACCATATGTATCCCTGGATAGTTGTAGCTACTGGCATCTACACTAGAATGCTGTCTTGGTCATTTCAGTTAGCTTCATTCCTTCTACTATAAGCACAGAGATGCGAATGATGTTTGCACAATAGACAATGCCATTCATAACTGATGATAGTTGTTGACTGCAAAATGTTCAATTCCATCCACAACTTAACAAATTAAGCACTTAGAACTCTGCTTGAATACAAAGAAAAAGCACACTATTAATGGCAAGACCCTCAACAGCATTGATGAACAGAGGGATCTTGGAGCCCACAGCTCCAACACAAGTAGAGTGGTAATAAAACTAGATAGAGTGGCAAAGAAGGTGTACGGTAAGCTTGCCTTCTTCAGACTGAGCATTGAGTCTGGAAGTCATATTGCCTAAGGACTTTGTGTTTAAGAAGGAACTGCAGATGCTGGAAAATCGAAGGTACACAAAAATGCTGGAGAAACTCAGCGGGTGCAGCAGCATCTATGGAGCGAAGGAAATAGGCAACGTTTCGGGCCGAAACCCTTCTTCAGACTGAGGGGGGGTGGGGGGGGGCGAGGAGAAGACAGGAAAAAGGAGGAGGAGCCTGAAGGCTGGGGGATGGGAGGAGACAGCCCGAGGGCTGAGGAAAGGGAGGAGGCAGCAAGGGCTAACAAAATTGGGAGAATTCAATGTTCATGCCCGCAGGATGCAGACTCCCCAAGCGGAATATGAGGTGCTGTTCCTCCAATTTCCGGTGTTGCTCACTGTGGCCATGGAGGAGACCCAGGACAGAGGGGTCAGACGGGGAATGGGAGGGGGAGTTGAAGTGCTGAGCCACCGGGAGGTCAGGTAGGTTCTTGCGGACCGAGCGGAGGTGTTCGGCGAAACGATCGCCCAGCCTCCACATAGTCTCACCGATGTAGATCAGCTGACATCTAGAGCAGCTGATGCAGAGGTGTTCGGCGAAACAATCGCCCAGCCTCCGCTTAGTCTCACCGATGTAGATCAGCTGACATCTAGAGCAGCGGATGCCTAAGGACGTTGGTTAGATCACATTTGATGTATTGTGTGCAGTTCTGGTCTACCCATTGCAGGAAGTATATGGAGGCTTTGGAGAGGGTGCAGAAGTTTACCAGAATGCTACCTGGTTTAGAAGACTTAATGGCACATGGATATGCAGGGAATGGAAGATATGGATTACATGCAGGCAGAAGAGATTAGTTAAACTTCCCAGCCTTGACCCTTGTAAGGATGTCAGAAGTTATGGGGTGAAGACAGGAGAATAGGGCTGAGGAGGGAAGATAGATCAGCCATGATTAAATGGCAGAGTACACTTGGCCAAATGGCCTTATTCTACTTGGGGCCATCTTGGGGAACGGCTGCTAACCAGCAGCCGTCCGTTTAATTCACTTTTTTTTTGTAGTTCTAGTGAGTCCTGTGTTTTGTTTGTGGGAGAAATAGACTTTTTAATGTGGGGGGAAGGGGGTGACTATATTTCTAGGTCCCTACCTGGTCGGTGAGGCAGCTTTTTCTCCGGGCTGCCCCATCGACCCGTCCTCGTGGCCTACCAGCGCGTGTGGAGCGCCTTTTCCTGGTGGGGACCGCCCAGCACCTCGGCTTCGGTGGCGGCACAGCGCTGGAGCGCTATCGCGGAGCGGAGCGGGCGAATCCTTGCCTGGGTCGCCGCGCTGGATCGACACGCTGGAGCTCCGGTGAGCTGTGACCGGCGAGTTCACCACCTCCGGGCTGCGGGTCTGCGGAGCGGAGCGGGCGGCGCCGACTTCAACATCGGGAGCCTGGGAGCTCCAAACCAATGCGTCCTTGTCGGCTTCGGAAGCCGCGGTCTCCGGTAAGGAAGCGGCCGTTCCAGGTGGCCCAGCCGCTGAGAGGACTCTCCCGACGCCGGGGCAACAGCACCCGACGAGAACAGCCAGGAACATCGGGCCTCCGTAGAGGCAATAGTGAAGGCCTCAATAGGCCTGACTTTGGGAGAACTGGGGATGGGGACTGGACATTGTGCCTTCCCCCACAGTGGTAACCATTGTGGGGGGATGATTTTTGTGTGTAAGTGATTATTTTAGTTTGTGTCCAAGATGGCTGTCGGAAGGGAGAGTGTATGCTGGCGCGGTTTAGCTGCCGCTGCTCTCTCTTCACATTGTGTTTTTGATTTTTTTGTCTTTGGATCGAATTCTGTCTTTAATTTGTGTATTGGTGATGTCTTTATTATTTATTTTATTCCGATTATATGTTTTTTACTTTTGTTAAATTCTGTAAGGTGTCCTTGAGACTTTTGAAAGGCGCCCACAAATAAAATGTATTATTATTATTATTATTATTACTCCTAAAACTTATGAACTTATCACATTTGGCACATGTGGGCTAAAGAGCCTGTGTTCATGTGCTGTACATCCCTCCTTTCTTCCAACTTTCTTCCTCCCCCCCCTCCCCAATCAGTCTACAAAGGGGTCCTGACCCGAAACGTTACCTCTCCATGTTCTCCAAAGATGCTGCCTGACCCACTGAGTTACTACAGCACTTTGTGTCTTCTTTCATAAAATAGTATCTGCAATTCCTTCATTCTACTGTACCGTTCTATATTCTAAGGTATTATGTGGAAAGTAGTATTTACGCCACAAATGTGCCACACAATGACTACATCCAACAATGGAGAGACTAATCACTTATGCCTGTTAAGACTGCAGAAAGTGGTGGATATTGCTCAGTTAATGTATAATCCCTACCATCGAAAGGAGCTACAGTATAGGAAGCGCTGCCTCAAAGAGGCAGCTAATATCAAAGATCCACACCACTCTAGCCATGGCCTCATCTTGCTGACAACAGAGGAACTTAAAAACCATTACCTTCAGATTCAAGTTCAGCTTCTTCTCATCAACGATCAGCTTTCAAATACTTTAAGTGTGACCTCAGCAACGTTTTTTACAATTGCAGCATAACGCTCTAACTTAAATACTCAATTCCCTTACCGATGAAGGCCAGATGCCAAAAGCTGCAAGATTGCCAGACAAAGTAGCAAACCTGGTGATTAGAATCACTGTTGATTTCAACGGAGAAAAAAGTGCTCAAAAGAGAATAGAGTACAAGAGAAAAATGCAGTGAATATAAAAGAGCACCATAAAATCATCTAGAAATATATAGAAAGATAAAGATTATTGGTTGAAGTATAAGGTGTAAAGAAGGTAGCCACAAATATAGTGTCTGTATTTGTTATCATTTTCCAAAATTCCAGAAATTATCGTACATTTCCAGCAGATTAGATAGATCAGACACCGTTATACTGAAAGACAGAGCAGCCTTAAAAGGCTGAATAACTGTTAATTGGTCTACCCTTATGCAGAGACTGGTTCCAGGCTATTTAGCCAGAGAAATATCTTCCTTCCATGACTACTCAACATCTTCTTACATGACAAACCCTAGAACATAGAAAATAGAACAACACAGGAGAACACAGCTGTTCAGTTCACAATGTCCGTGTTGACCATGATGCCAAGCTAAACTAATTTTCTCTGTACGTGTTCCATATTGTTCCATTCCCTGCATATCCTTAGGCCTAAATACTGTATTTGCCACCATCACCACTTTGGCAGCATGTTCTTGGCACCCACCACTCACTGTGTAAAAAAACTTATCCCACACATCTTCTTTAAACTTTACTCCTTTGACCTTAAAGTATTGCCCTCAAATTTTTGACACTTCCACCCAGGGAGAAAGGTCCTGACTTCTACTCTATCTATGCCTCTCATAATATACTTCTATACACTTCTACCAAGTCTCCCCTCCGCCTCCGACACTCCAGAGAAAACAATCCAAGTTTGTCCGACCTCCATTTATGGCCAATACTCTCGCAGCTCCCCCCCCCCCCCCCCCCCACCCGCAAACGCGCGTTGGGGGAAACAGACCCAACGGGTCTGCACTTGGTCTAGTGTCCTATAAAGCAGCAAAATGACTTCCTAATTTGACTGATGAAGTAAAGCTTTCCATACATCTTCTCTATCTACTTATGTTGCCACTTTCAGGGAACTATGGGCTTATCCCAAGATCCCTCTGTATATTAATGCTGTTGAGGTTCTTGCCATTAACTGTTCACTTCCCCCTTCCATTCAACCTCCCAAAATGCAACACTTCACACTTGCTCAGATCAAGTACATTTGGCAAGTACATTCATCCTAAAAGGTAGAGTAAAATTGTTCATGATTCTCTACATACTTCATATTAATAATTTGAATATAATAGAGCATGTTAAAATATACTAGCAAAACTGAATCTTGTCAAGTGAGCAAGAGTTGGCCATTCAACTTTATTTTACTGTGGAACTATGATCTTCAAGATTACTGTGTTTGCTCAGGTTGTAAGACCTGCCCAAACATTGTGAATCAGAGAAAATACATAACACAAATACACAACACACTATTCTGTTGCTACCTTCTCGTACCTGACCTGTACCTCTGGAGGTCACTGCTTTATCACGGTGCATCAATCCATTTTATAAATGTGATGGGGATTTCTGCCCCACTACCCTTTCAGGTAGTGAATTCCAGAGTCCTACATCTTCCTCCCTCAACTCCGTCCAAATACCATGACAGTTATTTCAGGTGAAGCAGAGGTTCACTCCTCCAACCTCATCTACTGTAACCTCTGTTCCAGGTGTGAACTCCTATATATCGGCGAGACCACACGATCATTTAGCTGAATACCACCGCTCAGTTTATTTGGGGATTGTGACCACCTTATCAATCATGTCCTGTCCCATTTGTGGAAGAGAGGATGACCCCCAAGTTGACCTCATCGGTCAAGTCAGAACTCATAAAATCATAGTTAAAGCAAACCATTGCTGATCTGACTCTCAGTCAGAAGGGTTTTGAGCCAAAACGTCTCCAGAGATGCTGTCTGTCCCGCTGAGTTACTCCAGCATTTTGTATCTGACAGGCAGCATCTCTGGAGATGTTTTGGCTCAAACCTTTCTTCTGACTGAGAGTCAGGGGAGAAGGGGATTAGAGACATGGAAGGGTAAGGAGTGAAAACGACAGATCAAAGCAGACGTTGATCAATAAAATGTAGAAGGCTTTACTGTTGGCTGAGGGGAAGATAAGAACGAGGCATACAAACAGATGGGACGACAGATGGCACAATGGGCTAAGTGTTCGGCTGGCGACCGGAAGGTGGCCGGTTCGAATCCCGCTTGGAGTGCATACTGTCGTTGTGTCCTTGGGCAAGACACTTCACCCACCTTTGCTTGTGTGTGAATGTGTGTGAATGTGTGTGAGTGATTGGTGGTGGTCGGAGGGGCCGTAGGCGCAGAATGGCAGCCACGCTTCCGTCAGTCTGCCCCAGGGCAGCTGTGGCTACAGAAGTAGCTTACCACCACCGAGTGTGATTGAGGAGTGAATGAATAATGCGATGTAAAGCGCCTTGAGTATTAGAAAGGTGCTATATAAATCCCATCCATTATTATTATTATTATTATTATTATTCCTCCAATATGCGTTCGGCCTCACTCTGACAATGGACGAGGCCCAGGCCAGAAAGGTCAGTATCAAAGATCCTACAGCGGAGCATGGGACTTTGGTCAGTATGGGAATGGGAAGGGGAGTTAAAGTGTTTGGCAACCGGAAGATCACAGATACTTCTTACACATTTCGATCGCAGAGCGAATCAAAGATCCTATAGCGAGCGGGATCTTTGCAGCGAATGGGTCAGTCACGAGAGCGAATCGAGAATGTCCGGAGATTGCCGAGGCGGGAAGGCGAGTGTCCGGAGATTGCCGAGGCGAGTGTCCGGAGTTGCCGAGGCGAGTGTCTGGAGATTGCCGAGGCGTGTCTCCGGAGCTTGCCGAGGCGTGTCTCCGGAGATTGCCGAGGCGTGTCTCCGGAGTTTGCCGAGGCGAGTGTCCGGAGATTGCCGAGGCGGCGAAGCGTGTCTCCGGAGTTTGCCGAGGCGAGGGGCGTCTGCAGGCGGCTGACGGCGAACGTTCTCGCGCGTGGTTTGAATGCCGCAACCGCGCTGTGAGTCAGTTGGAGGGAGAGGTCGCCTGAAGTGAGTACCTGTGACGAGGGGAGAATGTCAGAAATAAGATCATAATTTTTCGGAAGAAGTGACAAACAGGTGAATTGCTCGGTCGAGAATGTGGAAGGGTGAGGGGAGTGGAGTAGATTAGAGGAGGGGGGGAAGGGAAGGAAAGCAGGGAATGGGAGGGGAGGAGAAAGGAGTGAGGAGGGGAGGGAGAATATTAAAGGAGGGCGCAGCAAAACACCGTGAACAGAGGCGTCGACCTGCACACCGTGTGTTTATTTCACTGGTGAAGCTGCAGTGGGTGATGTTAGTCTGGGGACGCTGTAGTTTGACCAAACTGCACTTCCTACGGAGAGAGGCCTGAGTCTGAAGAAGGGTTTCGGCCCGAAACGTCGCCTATTTCCTTCGCTCCATAGATGCTGCTGCACCCGCTGAGTTTCCCCAGCAATTTTGTGTACCTGCACTTCCTACGTGCGTCATAGTGTATGTATTCCGTAATATGAGTGTATTGATGACAAATTAAGGTGGTTAGTTTGGGATTATAACGTGGGGGTGGACACCTCACTCGTGCGTCGTTGGCACGTTTATAAGAATGAGTTGATTTCTAAACAAAACGTGCTTGGGACAAGTCGAAACCTGAACCTCCCCATGTCAGCCAATTGACAAGACACTATTCTGTTACCTTGTCCAATGTTGTTTTTCAGGGCTTAGTGTGAACTCAGGAAATAGATGGCTATTCTGTGATTTAATAAAATATTGGTTAATCCTGTTCCTTATCTGGTTCTAGACTCTCCGATTTCTGGAAATATCTTTTCCACGTCCACTCTATCTAGGCCTTTCATTATCCGGTAGGATCCAATAACCCCCTCCCCTCCTCTCCCCTCTTCTCCTCATCCTTCTAAACTTCATCGAGCCCAGGCACAGAGCCTTCATACATTAACCCAATTATCCCCGAGATCATTCTCTTAAACTTCCTTTGGACCCTTTCCAAAGCCAACGCATCCTTACTCAGATATGGGGCTCAAAACTGCTCACAATATTCCAAACGTGGCCTCACAGGCGCCCGATAAAGCCTCAGCATTACAACCTTGATTTTATATTCTAGTCCCCTCGAAACAATTGCTATCATTGCATTTACCTTCTTTACCGCTGACTCAACCTGCAAATTAACCTTTTGTGATTCCTACATCAGCATTCCCAAGTCCCTTTACATTTCTGATTTCTGAATCCTCTTGCTATATAGAAAATAGTCTACATTTTTATTCCTTCTACCAACGTGCATGATTGTACACGTTGCTACACTGTATTTCATTTGCCACTGCTTGCCCATTCTCCTAAACTGTCCAAATCCTTCTGCAGCCTATCTGGTTTCTCAACACCACCTGCACCTGTCTTTATATTGTTTGCAAACTTGGCCACGAAGCCATCAATTCCCTCATCCAGATCATTAACATATAACGTGAAAAGTAGCAGACTCAATTCTGACCCCTGCCAACCAGAAAAGGTCCCTTTTTTACCAATCTTTGCCTTCTGCCAATCAGTCAATCTTCCATCCCTGCTAGTACCTTGCCCCTAGTACCATGGCAGGAGAATGGGGTTGAGAGAGATAGATCAGCCATCATTGAATGGCAGAGTAGACTCAATGGGCCATATGGCCTAATTCTGCTTCTGGAAGTTATGAACATGAACCATGGGCTCCTAAAACTCGTGTGTGACACCTTCTGAAAATCCAAGTAAACTCTCCTTTATCTATCCTGCTTGTTAACTCCTCAAAACGGATTTGTCAGGCAAGATTGCCCCCTTGCCCCCTTAACAAAATCATGCTGACTTTGCCCTATTTTATCAACTGCTTCCAAGTACCCCAAAACCTCATCCTTAATAATGGATTCTCACAGAAATCAGACTAACTGGCCTATAATTTTTTTTCTTTTGCCTTGCTCCCTTCTTAAACAGTGGTTTAAGATTGTGATTTTCCAGACCTGACTCTCGTGATTCCTGTAAGATCACTACTAATGCCTCCACAATCTCTACAGCATCTCTTTCAGAACCATGGGGTTTAATCCATCAGTTCAGGTAACCTATCCACCTTCAAACCTTTCAACTTCCCAAGCACCATCTCCTCAGTAATAGCTACTGCACTCACTTTTGCCCACTAACTCTTTTGAGTTTTTGGCACAAAATACAGTTTATAAACATTCTTATAAATTGGTCATGATCTGCATTTTGGCATGACTGGATATGATTTGCAATGTAGATGAAAATATTCTATGTGTCTGCCAGGTTCCTGGGCTAATTTAAATCTTCTCCCCAATCTTACTTTGACTGCTTTGCCTTTCATCTCCAATCTTTTGTAATAAAGGTCATTGTAAGTGGTAACTCAAAAGTGGACACTCAAAGTTTAGAGCTCCCCTACTCTACCTTCCCCACGATGCTCCAATCCCTTTCTTTAGAATGCCTTTTTCCCACTGATGGTAGATATGGATGCACTCTATATGTGCGAATGTTTGGAGAGATCAGGGTGTCTCTTGCCCTGGTGCCAGCTTACTTTTTCATTCCACAAGACACCTGAAACCAGCTCTGTTCTCCCAGAGATTTATCTCCAACTCAGTTACTGCTTCAAATGCTCACATTCTCTGGATCCGGTCTATTTTATTGTGTGTCATTGTGATACAGGAGCTAGAATGTAGGATAGTATTAATGTACAGGCTGATCACTGGTTAGCACGATGGACCGAAGGGTATGTTTCCGCTCTGTATCTCTAAAGTCAAGTTTAAACATGAATTTATGAAGCAAGGCAATTGCCATGGTATATATGGGCTTCAGCAAAGCTCTTGACAAGGTCCCATATGGTATGCTGATCCAGAATGTAAGGCCACATGTGATGCAAGGGGTGTTGGTCCAAACTTGATCCAAAATTGGCTTCATGATGGGAGGCAATGACAATCCTGACGTGTTAAGGAGTGGGAATCTTCACTAATTACATAGTATTCAGTTCTATTTACAGTTCCTCTTTCAATGACGTAGGCTGTATCGGATAAAATTTATTGAATGTGATGGTACACAACTGCCAGCCGGGGACCAACTCCCAGAGGGAGAACCTAACATCCTTTGGCATTGCCACCGCTTAATGTGCCACCATTGATGTATCCTGTGGGAGAGGTCTGCATTGATCATCTTCATAACTGGATGAGCTACAAAACTACTGTGACTCAATTAAACCCTATGGCAATACCCTGTAGCCATGTGCAACCTTTGCAAATAGCTCTGTTTTCATTATTTTAGAAGACTTGCCCTCGTCAAGGAAATTCTTAATTCATTACTTTTATTTTACTCCGGAGTGGCGGCGCTGCACTGGCAGCAGCGGCTCATCGGCAGTCCCGTTTTGTTTGTGTTTTTTGTGTTGTTTATTTCGTTTGGTTAGTCTAGTTTTTGGTTCTTAGTTTGTGTTTTGGGGGGGGGGGGGGGGGGTTAAAACGGGTTTTGCAGTCTCTCCCTGCGGGGGAATTCGACTTTTTTGTCGTATTCCCCTTCTCTGCCTCCGCCTGCGCTGAGGCCTAACTGAGGCCTAAATGGAGCTGGCGACCTCGGGGCTCCGGAGGCAGAGCCCGTCAGGACTCGCCCTGAGCTCGCTCCCGTGAGGGCGGTCCGGCTCAGGGCTGGAACAGTGGTCCCGTGAGAGGTTGTCGGGGCGGCCCGACCCGAGGGAGAATCGACGCCCAAGTCGGGGCGGCCCGGCCAGAGGGAGAAGCGACGCCCAAGTCGGGGCGGCCCGGCCAGAGGGAGAATCGACGCCCAAGTCGGGGCGGCCCGGCCAGAGGGAGAAGCGACGCCCATGTCGGGGCGGCTCGGCCCGGGGGAGGTTCGGCGCCCATGTCGGGGCGGCCCAGCCCGAGGCTGAAGACGGTACGGTACTCACGTGAGGGTGGCTGGTACGGTGTTGTGGCGGTGGTGGCCTGAGTCCGGGGTTCGGCCGCGGGCCAGCGGCTGCGTCTGTAGGACTGGTGGGCGGAAGCTTCAACCACCCCGGGCTGAGGTGTTTGAGCCGCGGGACTGATTGTAACATCGCCCGGGGGGTATCGCCTCAGCGCAGAGGGAGAAGAGGAGGGAAGAGACTGCAGACCTAAGACTTTTGCCTCCATCACAGTGAGGAGATGTGGGATGGACTCACTGTGGTGGATGTTAATATGTGTTTATGTGTTTATTGTTGTTTTTATTGTATTATATGTATGACTGCTGCAATTTCGTTCAGACTTCGGTCTGAATGACAATAAAGGCTATCTATCTATCTATCTATCTATCTATCTATCTATCTATCTATCTGATAGTGTTACACATAATTAATTACTGCATGATTATGGTATTGTAAATGATAAGTGATAAATGGTCATACATCTCCATTTTATTTTTTGTTGGTGGTTAAAGTAAGTTTATAGCAGCAATTATGTATAGAAATATTCGTACTCTGACATCATGAATGATAAGTTCCATCTCTTTTTATGACATCAAAATGGGGAACTGCATCTCAAATTCAAATGTTCTCTTTCATGATTTACAAAGGGTGTTTTTCTCTAACATCTGCTTCCAAATTGCCATCAACTATAAACTCCAAAAAAACAACTAATACAATTTTAAAAAAAAACAAAGGTGGGTCAATGATTTTATTTTTTAAATAGCAATTGGTTAAATAGAATATTCCCACTGGTGGTAATTTTTAAAACTTGACCATTCATTATATGTTGATCTTCCAATTAAGGACATTATAAATTTAAGAAAAGCTTCAAGGTATATTCTTCAGAACAGCTGTATAACTTCATAATATATGTAAAATTGATGTAAATGTATTCTCAGTAAATAGGAATAAATATGGAGATGTGAAAAGATTGGATTGGAGCACTTCATGATGGCTGAATCCATTGTTTAAGAATTGAAGCTGCAATCTGCACAACTTGCACAACAACTCCAAATACCTGGTAGACATAAATGCTGGAGAAACTCAGCGGGTGAGACAGCAACTACGGAGCGAAGGAAATAAGCAATGTTTCGGGTCGAAACCTTCTTCAGAAGGGTTTTCTACCTTCGATTTTCCAGCATCTGCAGTTCCTTCTTAAACTCCAAATACCTGTTGTGCCTTTTCCAGGGACCACTTGCAGAAGTCAGGACTTCCTGAGGTGAACCCACGGAAAGCAACTGGTCCGGACTGAATCCCTGGCCATGTCCTTAGGAACTGTGCAGATTCACAAACGAGAGTGTTCATGGACATCTTTAACCTCTCCCTATTCTGTTCTGAGGTACCCACCGGCTTCAAGAAGAGCACAATCATCCCGGTGCCAAAGAAACACAAGATCTCTTGCCTTCACAACTACAGTCGAGTGACCATCCACCATCATGAAGTGCTTTGAGAGTCTGGTTATGGAATGCAATAAATCCAACCTACCATACAACCTTGATCCACTCTAGTTCACCTATCTCCACAATAGTTCCGCAGCTGATGCCATCACACTAATCCCTGGAACACCTGGATAAGAGAGACACCTCAGACCACTGCTTTCAATGCATTATCCCATCCAAGGGTTATGGGGAGAAGGCAAGAGAATGAGATTAGGATAGAGAGATCGAACATGGAGTAGACGATGGAGTAGACGATGTATGACCATGACCCTGATGTAGGGCCAAATAGCCTAATTCTAATGAATTTTTCCAAACTCATCCCCACATTTGTGGAACTTGAAGTCAGCACTCACCTTGCAACTGGACCCTTGACTACCTGACCAACAGACCACAATCAGTGAGGATAGGTGACAAATCATCCTCTACAATAATCCTCAACACTGATGCTCCGCAAGTATGCGTTCCCAGCACCCTTCTTTACTCCTTAAACACCCATGACTGTGCAGCCAAGTACAAATCCAACTGAATTTATAAATTCACGGACAACACCACCGTAGTTGGCTGGATATCAAATAATGACGAGATGGAGCACAGGAAGATTAAGAACCTTGTATCCGGGTGCCAACACCACAAACTTTCCCGCAATGTCAGCAAGAGTGCGATCGACTTCAAGAAGCGAAGTGGTATACATTGATGGTGCTGAAGTAGGATGGTTGAAAGCTTCAAGTTTCTAGGACTTATAGGCCTGTCCCACTTAGGCAATTTTTTCGGCGACTGTCATAGTCGTAGCTGGTCGCCGAAAAATCGGCGACTGGACCACCCTACGACAATGTCTACAACAACCTAGTCGACGTCAAGCTACAGCAAGCTACCGACAACCGGCGACCCATTAGGACGTCCACCAACGACCACACCTACGACAACCTACGTCCACCCACAAAAAGCATCGACAAGGTAAGACAATTCAGTCGCCGGTACCTGTCGCCAGTTGATGTAGGTTGACGCGGACAACCTACGTCACCTGGCGACAACCTATGACAGCACCTACATCAGGAGAAGACAAGCTACGATCATTGACAGCAAGCCCACTGTCGCCGACTGTTGCCGAAAGGTTTTGAACAGTTCAAAATACAGCAGCGACCAGAAAAACGTTACGACTCTTTGGGCGACTTGAGGAGACTATTCATGACCATACAGGGGTCACCCCGCGACCATGTGGTGACAGCCTAGTCGCCTAAAAAATTGCCCAAGTGAGACAGGGGCATAAATATCACCTAGCAACCTGTCCTGAACCGGCCATATCGAAGCAATATCCAAGAAAGTACACCAACATCTCTTGATCCAGCTGGCCCGGCTCATCGGCTGCGGACTGAGGACTCGCTCACCAAGGATGTGGAGGATCCCCCAGTTGGCTTGGCGACCACACCGCGGACTCCAAAATCGCCCTCGAGCCACTAGGGTCGAAAGGGCCTGCGCCACTGAGAGCGAGGAGGACCGTCGAGAGCGACCATGGCTGCCAAGAGCTATTTGGCGGGGGCCCGCTGACAATGAAAGGGGCCAATGGCGATGATAAGCTGTCGAGAACGAAGGTCCCTTCCACTACCTGCAACCTCCGGCAACCACCTTCAACTAGCATCGCAACCGGCTTCGACTAAATAAATAATTTTTAAAACGGCAACCTATGTTTAGTCGCGGCCAGTTTTGAATTTTTTGAAATAATCGCCAGAACATAGAAGAAGAGGAAACCACTTTCGACCATTAGGGAGACTGACAAAAACCTCCGGGAACTGCACGGAAACCTTGGGTGGGGCGCAATGTCTCCAGACGTTTCCGTTCAGGTTTCCTAAGTGGGACAGGGGCATAACATTGTCAGCACTAGAAACGTAGCGACAGTTTTGTAGCAGACGGTAGGCAGTACGTGATTTTCCCGGGTTGTACGCAATACAAAGCATTTCACTGTACTAGGTACATGTGACAATAAAGTATCATTGAATCCTTTCAGTTGCCTTGTTCGATCAGATTTGTTAAAATAAATTGTTATCTATTAAAAAAATTAATTGTTTATTATTTTGTTTTGTTTATTAAATAGAGTATGTACCTTTATCGCATCCGTATTCGTTTGTTCTGCTTCATATGTATGGGAGTATTTCTCTTGGACATATATTGAGATATTAATGCAATTAAGGAATGTGGGTCAGTTTAAGAAATTACGACTGAAGTAAGATTCCCATTATGTTATTGAATGCAAGTAGACAAAATAGCCCACTTCTGCTACTTCTGTGGGATACAATACATACAATACAATACAATTCAATTTATTGTCATTTGGACCCCTTGAGGTCCAAACGAAATGTCGTTTCTGCAGCCATACATTACAAACAAATAGACCCAAGACACAACATAATTTACATAAACATCCATTACATTGCTGTGATGGAAGGCCAAAAAAACTTATCTCTCCACTGCACTCTCCCCCCCCCGATGTCAGAGTCAAAGTCAAAGTTACAGTGCCAGTGAGCGGCAAATATCATATAGCTTCAAGTACAATTGTCACTATGAAGAAAGCCTGCTTCTCTCATGTAACTATATTCTGACCATTCTGTTGAAAATCTTTAAGAATGAAATGTAGAATGAGAACATTTCATTTTGACAGAAGTTTGGTCAACTGATTTTATTTTAAATCTACAGTTTCCATCAACCTGTTAAAGTGATGATGAAACATGTGAAATTCCTTTTGGCAATGCAGCTACTGTCAATTGCAGGTAAGTCAATTGGTGCTCTATTCTAATTTTAATTGTTTCATCAAATTTTCTCTTAAGCTCCTTAATATAGTCATAGGGGAAAAAGTCTGCAAAAATATCAAATAGTGGTAATGTTCATGACTTTCAGTTTAGGTCCCCTTTTATAAAGACATGGATGCAGCTTGACAGCCATTCTTATACGATATTTTGTAAAAAAAATATATGGTTATTAATGTGACCCTGTATATTGTCAGCTTCAATATCACCATTCTGAACAGAAGGAAGGGATAAGTGAAATGAAATGACATGGAAAATTAAACGAATTATGAAGATTATTCCAATTCTTTTTGAGAACTAAAATAATTACTTGCTGGGCAGCATCTATATTTAGGCTATGGAGGGTAGTGGACAGATGATGTTTCTGGTCAGGATCCTTCCTAACTCTGAAGACCGGTTCTGATCCGAACGTCGTCTGTCCATTTCCCTCCGCAGATGCTGCCTGACTCGCTGAGTTCCTCCAGCAGTATGTTTTTCACTCAAGATTCCAGCATGTGCAGTCTCTTATGTAGAATATAGAAAAGGACCGTTTGGCCCATAATATCGTTGCCAACCTCCCCCCCCCCCCCCCCCAACTACACTAATGTGGTAATTGGATCTGACTCCACTATCTCCTGTGACAGTGAATACCAAGTATCAACTACTATCTAAATGACATTTCGCCCTAAATTATCTTTAACCTGCGTCTGCTCACCTTAAAACTGTGCCTTCTAGTTTTTAAACCCCTAAAGTGGAAAAAGGATTCAGAGAATTTACCCATTCTATGCCTCTATCAGATCACTCTTCAGCATCTTTCACTCCAGGGAAAACAAGCATATTACATGCACACTATATCTCCCTATAACTAAAGTCCTCCAATTTAGAAAACACCCTGGGGAATGTCCTCTGCACTCTCTCCAAGGCAACCACATTCTTCCTAAGTGTGGCAAACAGACTGCACATAATGTCCCAAATGTGGTCTAATTATGTTTTGCAAAGTTGCAATATAACCTCCCACTATTTTATTTTATGCCTCGACTGATGAAGAAAAGTGTGCAATGTGCTTTCTTTACCACTCTACCTGCATTCCCACATCCGGGGAACAATGAACTAGAAACCCTTGGTTCCTCCTTAATCAATATATTTATTTGTGCCCTACCATATGTAGTATATGGCCTACTCATATATGACTTTGTGAAATGTTGCACTTGTTGAAATTAAATTCCATTTGCCAATTTTCAATCTAATCTGTATCCTGCTGATGGATAACCTTGTCACGGATAACCTTCCTCATTATTCACAACACCACCAACGTTTGTGTCGTCTGCAAACTTACTTATTCCAGGCAACCCCCCCGAATTGCGTAATAGGCATCATATAAACGTAACACTTACGCAAGCATTCTTTAGGCCCACTGACCCCCGTTCGGTCTCTGCGTCAGAGCTTCCCCGCGGTCTCCTTAAACTCTAGCTTAAGACACCCTACCATGAGATGCAGACACAATAGACAATAGGTGCAGGAGTAGGCCATTTGGCCCTACGAGCCAGCACCGCCATTCAATGTGATCATGGCTGATCATCCCCAGTCAGTACCCCATTCCTGCCTTCTCCCCATATCCGCTGACTCCGCTATCTTTAAGAGCCCTATCTAGCTCTCTCGTGAAAGTATCCAGAAAACTGGCTTCCACTGCCCTCTGAGGCAGAGAATTCCACAGACTCACAACTCTTTGTGTGAAAAAGTGTTTCCTCATTTCCGTTCTAAATGGCTTGCCCCTTATTCTTAAACAGTGGCCCCTGGTTCTGGACTCCCCCAACATCGGGAACATGTTTCCTGCCTCTAGCGTGTCCAAACCCTTAATAATCTTATATGTTTCAATAAGATAGCCTCTTATCCTTCTAAACTCCAGAGTATACCCAGCCGCTCCATTCTCTCAGCATATGACAGACCCGCCATCCCGGGAATTAATCTTGTAAACCTACGCTGCACTCCCTCAATAGCAATAATGTCCTTCCTCAAATTAGGGGACCAAAACTGCACAAGCTATCTAACCTTTCCTATGCCTCTCATATCTGCTTTCATCTATTGCCTACTAGCCTCTGTCCCATACTTACTTCATACTTCTGTACACTGGCCATCTCCCCCTTCTTAATTCTAATGCAGGGTTTCAACCCAAAATGTTGACGCATCTTTTGCGTCCTCAGATGCTGCTTGACGTGTTAGTCAAAAGCAAGTCAAGAATTGCCAGCATTTTGTTTTTTTTGGTGAAGATATCCCAAGTTTTCTTAAGCACGGTTGAAATAGACTTAATTAAGATGATCTTGTTATTAAGAATAATCTGAAATCAATAATTAGGGTGTACTCCCATTACAAATTCCCCATTTGCTATAGATTTTCAAGAGCAGAATTTATACCAATATGATTTATCAACTGGTTAAGTTTCAACATGCAGGTATAATAAACTGCAAGAAATGTATTCTCATTTAATCAGTAGGGACAATGACAATACATATTAAAATCATCCCCTGTCCATGTATTTGATTTAAAGAAGAATAACTCAATGAATATGTATGGTCCCAATATTGAAGATACAAGCTATGTGTGTTTAGAGAGCTTCACATTAAGAACTTATCTAATGTTACTGTAACATTTTGATAATTATCTTCACATTCTGTTTCACAATTTTATTTGTACTCCATTTTAATTTAGAAATATTAAATAAAATTGGAGGTGGGGAGAAAAGAAAAATAATTAGAATAAGAAATTAACACTGAAGGACTTCTGATAGCTTTCAAGTTATAACTTGGTCTGAGTTGGGATTGGGAACAATTCTCAAACCAAAAGCTGTTGAGGTCAGGCAATATCAGAAGAAGAGTAGGGTACCATTGGATCCTTTTTTGTGTGAAAGCTACAGTCTTAGACATAATAAGATGGGACGTGCAAAGTAGTATTCGCTCATTGATTCTTTCTCACTTTAATTTCTAGGGTTTTAAAAATATCTTAGTAACAACCCATAGATGAATAAACAAGTCAAACATTATGGCAACCATTGATTACAAACATTACTTAATTTTATTCCGTTACAGATATTTTATTATTTGAACTGTTTAATTTGTATCTAATATATATGAATAATGTACTTTTCAAATTGTTAACAGGCAGATGTTTATTACTTGGGTTACAATATCATGTGGATTACAATATTTTGATCCCACTGGCCATATCCAGCTTTTTGCAGCACCTAAATGTGGTAAACATTTAAAACCATTCAAGAGCTTTCAGATATATTTCATCAGAAGATCCTCTATCCCACCATCACTGCCACCTTTGATATTCATATTGGTGCCTCACTAATCCTGTCCTATTCTTTACAGTAGATGGATGCTGGACCCCACCAGAGACAGAAGGCAGTTGAAGAGTTTGATTACACCATAAATAGGTGTCATAAATGTTTTATTTTGCCAGTCTTTGTCTCTTTCAGAGAAAGTTCACTCCCCCATAACTTCCTCCCCACCCTTGCACATACTTGTTTTGTGAAATTTGTCAGCAATAGTTTCATCATTTTAGGCAAGTGCTGTGCAATAATGCTTTCATATTGATGTTGGTTGGAAGTGATACATCTTTCTCGGATTTCTCTAGCTTTCAAACTATTATCACGACTGAAGTGCATCTTGCAATTGATAAGATTTAATTTCAAATTTTCTTCAAAAAAATCCTTCAAAATGAAGTGCAAGTTTGAGATATCTAAATATTAAAGTTTCCATAAATATCTACAAAATCTCTCCCCATAAAATCCCAAGTGCCAATTAACTCTAACTTCATGTCCACTAATGAATCCCATGAGTGAATAATAACACTTGAGTCAACTTCCCTCTGCCAATGGTTTGAAGCTTTGAGGCATTTGAAAGCTGTGAATTTGTTCATTAATAATAGAACAAAAATAGTCAATCACATATTAGCTGCCTTTTCTGAGATTGACATGTTCTAAGTACCCTGACAAATGCTTTGTAATTTCATCTAAGACCAAAGCCCAATCCCTTAATGACCATATGCATGCCTCTGTATCTGTCTCTATTTTTCTTCTCTCCCCGCTATCTTCCCCCCACCCCCCCAAACATAGTACCTTCTGTAAAAACAACCTGCCACTATATGAACTAGACTCAAGAGCCAAAAATTTGAATTGCATAGCACAGAAGAAAAGAAAGTTATTGGTTTAAAAGGACCGTTAACTTACAGTGGAATACAGAAGTAACTGTTTCAGATTTGCCTTATGGCATTATGGAATATGACCCAGGACTGTGTCAAGATTTGTTCTACTATGGGTGATGTTTTTCCCAGAATGAAACATTCATGCAATGAAAGTGCAATTAATAATAGTGCAATGTCAACATTTAGCATTGCTTTGTGAGTCTTAGCCATAAAGTGACTTTGCAGAGGCGTTTAGGAGAATGAGGAGGGATCTCATTGAAACCTGTTGAATAATGAGAGGCCTAGATAGAGTGGGTGTGGAGACGATGTTTCCAGTAGTGGTAGAGTCTAGGGCCAGAGGCCACAATCTCAGAATAAAAGGATATTCCATTAGGATGGAGATGAGGAGGAATTTCTTTAGCTACAGTAGTGAATCTGTGGAATTCATTGCCACCTATGGAATCTGCTCCTATGTCTTATGGTCTTATGAAATCAACTTTGTTTCTCTGGGTCATGGGTAAAGGCATACTCAAATTGTATTATTTGATAGTCTGCTCTGCAGCAATCTAGAGGCTGGCTGTTTATTCGAGGCACAGCTCACAATGCACATGGAATCTTCCATGGATCTCCAGTGTTATTTCTGCACTTTTAAAATACTTGCTATGGGCAATTTCCTACTATCCTTTCTTTCTGTGCCCTTAACTAGAGGGTTTCACACATCCTGGATTCCCTCATGGTCAAATACAAAGAGAATGTAATGTTCAACTTCCCATCTTCTGGTAGACAAAAGTGCTGGAAAAACTCAGCGGGTGCAGCAGCATCTATGGAGCGAAGGAAGAATGGAGCGAAGGAAGAAGGAAGAATCGCTCCATAGATGCTGCTGCACCCGCTGAGTTTCTCCAGCACTTTTGTCCACCTTCGATTTTCCAGCATCTGCAGTTCCTTCTTAAACACTTCCAATCTTCTGGGTCATTTCATCTCATTAAAATATGCCATTGATTGCCTTATTAAGGTTATCAGTGTTCTGCACTAAAACTTCCCATTAATCAGTTCAAGCTATCCTGATATTTTGAATGATTATTGCATTCTCAAGCAGTCACTGTAATTCATATTATTGGGCTGCCATATTGACGGGAAGACATGATTGTTAATCTATGTTACATTAAAGTTTTCCACATTACTGTTACGTCTTTTCTTCACTGCTGAGATTTTAAATGAAGTCTGAATTAAATCTGAACTTCAGCTTTAAAATCTCACTGAAATTATGGGTTGGAAATCAGAATGCATTTTGTCCATATTTGGGGCACAGTGATAACTTTTTGTAATCTGGTTGCTCACTTGCAATTAGTGTGGGCATTCACACCATTGTTACCATCAGGATCTTTTCTTCCTTTGCCTATGGTCCTGTTTCTTTTTTAAGACACAATTGACAATTTCATAAGAGGTTGCAATGGGAAAGTACTGCCCAATAATGAATGTTTATTAGAGGGCAAAAGCCTGAAAAGTCTGAAAAAGTTTCTACAGTATATGTTGTAGCTGAGTACCACTTAAATGAAAGCTATACCAAGACAGATCTTATTGGGGGCCATGACTGGGCTTCATAAAATGAGATTATATAACGTATCTGGCATTCCTTTATTCCCAATGGCTGACATGGTGGTTTTCTATTCGGGAAATTGTTTACTGTAAATGGAAGAATAATGCCTTGAATTTTTAGTGCCTTATTTCATGACAGACGACCATGTCTCGTCATTCATCCATTGTCCATGCCAGGCATCACATTTCTCGAGTGGATAACTTAAAAAGATTATAAGTAATTGAAGTCTCTATGAAATGTGATGTGTTCAATGATAATACCTAGTCTTGATTTCAATTATCTTTTTTAAGTGTATGTTTTTCACCAGTCAGTTTATGTCTAAGCTCTCTATTCCATCAAGAATAAAAAATAAAAACAAAACCATAGTGCTTCTAATGACTACCATTCTTTCCTTATTCATTAATTTAATTTGGTGTAATTATACTTCCGTAAAGCACCTCTGCAACCGCATAAATTATCTCTTTTTCCTGCTGAAATAAAGGAATGCATGCTGATCTGCACTTAATTACATATTTAAATTATATTTTGCAAAACCATCTTAAGAGTCATCTTGTCTAATAATCATTGAATTCAAAGCAAATGGCACAATGAACAGTATTTCAAGAGATTATTATAAGATTTTAATTCCAGCTCCCAAATCTTTTAATTTATGATGGGAAGACATGATTGTTAATCTATGTTACATTAAAGTTTTCCACATTACTGTTACGTCTTTTCTTCACTGCTGAGATTTTAAATGAAGTCTGAATTAAATCTGAACTTCAGCTTTAAAATCTCACTGAAATTATGGGTTGGAAATCAGAATGCATTGTGTCCATATTTGGGGCACAGTGATAACTTTTTGTAATCTGGTTGCTCACTTGCAATTAGTGTGGGCATTCACACCATTGTTACCATCAGGATCTTTTCTTCCTTTGCCTATGGTCCTGTTTCTTTTTTAAGACACAATTGACAATTTCATAAGAGGTTGCAATGGGAAAGTACTGACTAGGTCACTAGCCTAACAAATGGTCCTTAAACAGAGTAAACTGCCAAATAAATAATTATGAAATATTTCAAATCTCATTGTGGAGATCAAAGAAATGGGTATGGTTCTTCTATCTTCATCAAAGTACAGGATTGGCATTTGATTGTGTATAGCCTCTAGGAGCCCTAGCTAAACTGAAATTGGGGGGGGGGAAACATGAATTCCAGTTTAAAAGATGACCCTTTTAAGATGGTTGGAATCATATCCAGCACATAGGAATATGTTGTGGTGGTCGGAGGTCTATCATCTCAGCCACAGGACAGCTGTGTGGCAGCTGTATAGTCATAAGATCATAAGAGATAGGAGCAGAATTAGGCCATTCGGCCCATCAAGTGTACTCCACCATACTGCCTTCTCCCCATAACCTCTGACAGCCTAGGACATCTGGTGTCCTAGGTCCAATTACCTTCAGCTGCTTCATCAGTATCCTTGCTTTAATCATAAGATCAGAAGGGATGTTGCACAATGTTCAGCATCATTCGCGACTCCTCAGATATTGAAGCAATCCACACGCAAATGTAGCAAGCCGAGGACAATATCCAGGCTTGATTGGTAGGTGGCAAGTAACATTATTGCCAAACAGTGCAATGACAATATCCATCATGAAAAGATCCTGCTATTGCCCACTATCATTCAAAGATGTAACAATGACTGAATCCCCTACTATTGGTATCCTGGGGATTACCATTGTTCAGAAACTGGATTGGTGTAGCCATTTACACAATGTAGCTAAAAGAGCAGATCAGAAGCTAGCAATCCTGCACCAAGAAACTTGCCTCCTAACTCCCCAAAGACTGTCCACCATTTTTTAAATTAAAGCAGGATTGTGATGAAATACTCCCCACTTAGCTGGATAAATGCAGCTTCAACAGCTCAACACCATACAGGACATAGCAGCGCACTTCATCGTCACCCCCATCCACAACCATTCACTCACTCCACCACCTACATACAATAGCAGCAGTTTGTACCATCTGCAGAAACTTATCGAGATTCCCTTTCAAACCCACATCTTCTGCCAGGTAGAACATTAAGGACAGCAAGAGCATTGGAACACCACCACCTGGAAGTTGTCATCCAAGCCTCATACCTTCGTGACTTGGAAATATACTGTTGTTTCTTCACCATCTCTGCGGTCAAACTCCTGCAAAACCCACATCACTTCAATGAATTTCAAAAACGTTTTAAACAAATTTGCAGCTCATTCCTGGTCATTTATTTGTTATTCTTTTATGAAATAGACCAGTACTTATTGCACATCCCTAACTGATCTTTAAAAAATGGTGGGTGAACAACCTTCTTGATGCTTCCACGGTACTGTTCTGTGGAAATCCAGAATTTGGGCCCAACGACAATGTAGGAACGATGATATGTTTCAGGATCTAGTCAGAGTGCTGTGAAGCGAAGGGTAACCTGGAGATAGCAATGTCCCTCCAGCACCTGTTGCCCTTTTCATGATGATTGAGTGTGGGAGGTGCTGTTATCAGTTGAGACAGCATTTTATCAAATATATTTATCGCATTTTTAACTAGCAGGCACCTCATGAGTTTGTTTCATTCATATCTTGAAATCCTTAATTTCTACATCTCTTCAGAATAACTCATTTACAGCTAGGGTGTTAAAAGTTTGCTTTGAAAAATTTACTTTTCAAATAATCTGACATGCAAACCAAGTGCGGGTTTGGAGGAACTAGATGTGTGATTGGGCTAGAAGATGTCGCTCGGTGTATTTATTTCACTAGCATCTCAATTATTAAGAATCTTCGCTCCTCACCCAAGAGCATTTACTGTGCCTTTATGATTTCTTGCATCAGCTTCTACAAAGAATGCAACAGAATTAGTGAAGCACCAACATAAAATAAAGAATTCATCACCAAAGTATGCAATTTTTAAAGATGCTGCTGGTCACCGATCAAAATAAGCCCTCTCCACCCTTCCCTATAATTTTCTCTCTTCTGGTTGGCCTAATATCTTCCTTCCTAGATTATTTTGTCTGGTTTCTAGATCACTAATTGAACTGCTGCAGAAAAGTTCGAGATTGGTGCATGAACAAACAGTTGGTGAGATCATCAAACTTAACTGCCTTTTTTCTCAGGCTGGGGTCCGGCGTCCATCTGCGATAAAGAATATGACATGTTTAATGAAGCACAATATTCTTCAAAACACCTTTACCAGGCAAGTAAATCATTATCCCTTTACCTAAACAAAATCGCTTACAAAGGCTTCATAATTCTCTATTGTGGACTTTGCTTAAACATGACACCAAGAAGGTACTGAGATGAAGGATGTATTTACCCAGTACAATTTTTTTTTTGCATATTTAGGGCTCTGTTCTCGAAAATATTGCCTGTAATTGTACTCATCTTTCACACATCAGCTTTATTGGGTGTACAGCAATATACAATTAAGTTATATAAGAGTTGTGTTAGTTTTACATTAGAATAAAGTTCCACTGTTGAAATTAATTATTTTATTTTTTCTCGTTCCATCTAAAAACAAAAAATACAATTAAATGTCTCAATCAAGCCAGAATGTTTGGACAGCTGTGGAAAATGTCTGACTGCTATTGGTTTTAGAGAATTCTAACCCAGGCCATCCCTGAGTTATAAATGCCTGATTTATGGATACCCATACATATGAACGAGCTCACATAATAGTCAATTTAATAATCTGACAAATGTATAGATGTTTGTTCCTACGAATGCTGAATTAGTTTCCCCTGTCTCCATTTCAGTAGTTGTTCATTCTTATCTGCCTTATGTGCCATTCATTATAATACAAAGGAGGGTATGGTTACAATGTCGAATTTTTCAACATGGACAAAATTGTCTTATGGACACCTATAAAAATGAAACCCAGGGTGGCATGTAATTTACAAAGAATGTCTGAATAAAATACATTATTTTGACCCATAGGGTAATATTGGAACCCCCACTATCCTTCTTTCCACAATATCCCAACTTCCAGCATCCCCAACACTGATGGATGGTGTTCCTCAAGTTTGTATTTGTCTTCCAAAATCATGCTTTCACACACCCAGCCACCTTATACGTTCTCTACCATTTGCCCTTGAGCATGATCATGCACTTCCCACTAAGAGTTAAAAATTGATCCTGCTCTGTTTTTTGTTTTTGTTTTAGCCTCTAGACATTAAGCAAGGAAATTCATCGCAGACATTGGATTTTTAATTTCAGAAGTAAAAAACTTTTCTAAACAACTGACAGTCTCCGCAATATCTAGTGCAAAATATTGAGTTGAGCATTTCAAAGAGCTGGAAAAGTAAAATTTTATATCGTGGATTTTGAGGAATAAAAAGGAACCCTAATGTAGAATTTGCGTTAGCACAGGCAATCAAAATAATAAACTTTGCACTTTGGCATAAAATAGCACAGAGAATGCTCCATCAGGTGGAGTTGGCGTGTAAGGATGTAAGTTCCAACTGAATCGAAATTATCTACAAAATGTATTTCCCTGTCCCTTCAATTATTTGTATATCCTTTGAAAATTAATTAAAGAACAGTGGATGAGTAAATTAACTCTTTACTGCCAGAATTTAATACCTTTTCATTTTTCTGTCCAGAAATCAGAAAAGCAAATTATGTGAGATATACATTACTTAACTATTACTGTTTAAATTTGGGAGTGTAATAGGGCAATGTTTTGATAGATCTATTTTAATAATGGAGACTTCGCTCGATATGACTGATGTATGATAGTCTCTCATTTGTTAAGGACACTTAAATAAAGAAGTCATTCTTTCACATCACAAATTATGTAACTATACAGTAATGGATTCAGAGGCAGACAGATGATATAAAACAAAATTTAAAAATGTTCGATATTAATGTCAATTCACAAAATCGATACCATTTTATTCTATTTACTTACCAATCACAATAATATTGTGTAAGAAAACTTGTTTGGAACAACTGCTTCAGAGAGTTTTCAGAAGTGCTAATTTACAGTAAAGAAAAGTGGAAATAGTGGACTACCTGTTTGAACCACTGCAGTTATTCAGTAACACTGCTAACTAGTGAATATTAGTACATTGAGGTATTCATAATGAAGAAATAATGAAAATGTGATCTTGAGTGATAGTTTTCCCACACTTGCTCTTTTTGTGCTTAGACTTAGACAGAGATACAGTGTGGAAACAGGCCCTTCAGCCCGCCGAGTCTACGCTGAACAGCGATCACCTCATACACTAACAAATCCTACACACTAGGGACAATTTTGCAACTTACCAAAGCCAATTAACCCACAAACCTGTACGTCTTTGGAGTGTGGGAGGAAACCGGAGCACCCGGAAAAATCCCACGTGGTCACATGGAGAATATACAGACTCCGTAAAGGCAGCACCCACAGATTGGATTGAACCCGAGTCTCTGGCGCTGTAAGGCAGCAACTCTACCGTTGCGGCACTATGCTGCCCCTTTATGCAGAGATGCTGTGGTTTTGGCGATAAAATGCACAACTGATGCATTCAAGAAGACTGCATTGGCTTGGATGATGTCAAACTTCTTAAATAATATTGGCACTGTGACCATCCAGCCAACTGGATAGTTCTCCATCGGGCACATAAATTCTGCCTATATATGCTTTGTGGAGTCTGTGAGTCAATCACTGCAGAATGCACAGCTTCAGATTGATACTGGTGCCAAGGCATAGCGACCTGTCTGTAGTAATGCACATACTCCATACTAGAAGCATGCAGAGAAAAACATCCTCATTTTGATAAACAGCAAATGGAAATGAATATAATTATTAATGAAGCTTAACATTAAAAATTCTGATTAAAGAACATTTTTGAAAATGATTGGAAAATTATGGTGCTACCATAAGGAACTCTGGCAGTGATGTTTAAGGACTCATGTAAATGGTCTAAATTATTGGCATTCTTTCTTGTACTAGGCAGGATTCTAAAGTGTTTTCTCTACTTTTGTTAAGAGTCATTAGGACCAACTCAGTTAAATGCTGCTTAAGGGTAACTGTAATTGTTTCACATGGAATTACGTTTGTATGTATGTTTGGATCAAGCTGCATCGAGATCAGGTGTCATGTTAGTGATGAAACCCAATGAACAATGTGTCAATATGTCAATACCCAATGGCAACTCTTTCCATCACCGCTAATAATTAGGAGTAAAATGATGTGACCATTCTCTGTATAGTCAGAACATACCAGTGAAACTTTCAACCAACTTTGGGATAAGACCTACTAGTGTCTGCACTAGAATAACGTAGCTAAAGAAGCAGGTCGTTTTGGAGCACAATCCTTGGAGAACAAAAGTTTAGTGTCAGGCTCCAACTCTTCTGTTCTATCCACTGCACCAAATTACTTCTTGATCTCTTTTAATTTAATTGAATTGAATAGACTAATGCTTGTTAGGGAAGACCATTGGAAAATATGGACAGGAGAATTTGATATAATTCACAGTGGTTTCTGAGTCAGTATATCATTTCCTTACCTGTAGTGACATCCAGTGGTCCATTTCAGAAATGCATTGTTCCAGGTGTGTTGTTTTTTTACAGATGCTACGAGCATTAGTCATCAAAACAACCTTGAAATCTTCAAGAAGATCTTCTGAAGAAGGGTTTCGGCCCGAAACGTTGCCTATATCCTTCGCTCCATAGATGCTGCTGCACCTGCTCAGTTTCTCCAGCATTTTTGTGTACCTTGAAATCTTCAAAACTACCATGCTTGATCAAAAAAGAATGCAAAATTATGAGGCTTATATTTTGTTCTGCATTGTTAGAATATTGAGGGAATCAAAAGGTATGGGTAGGAAAATGAAGTAGAAGTGGAAGATCAGCCTAGATCTTGTTGTTGATGGAGCAGGCTTGAATGGCCATATGCTCTATTTCTGCTCCTATTACCTATTATGAAGGACCAATGTTTATGGTTGACAGCAGATTTCCCATATTTAGACAGTAAGGAGTGGCTTTGATTTTGCAGTACATGGTGTTTTGGTGTGAGTGGATCTTAATTGTGCTGCACTAATCACCTGATTAATTATAATCTGTATGGAGACAAATCTCAGAGAGATATTCTTTTAAGAATTCTATTAAATACTTTATCTTGCAATCTCTCTTTCACCAGCAGCTGTTCTGTTGAATGTTTCCTGCATTTTCTATTTTTATTTCAGATTTTCTGTATCTGCGGTGTTTTTTAATTTTCTCTCTCTATTTCCTGACATTTAGACATTATTTTTATCCTTGCTGCTCCTGCACCTTTTATTCCATGCTTTTAATCTTGAAGACACGCCTGTTTAATGCAGGGTTTTATCAAATATATTTTCAAAATCATACATCACATCAACCACATGTCCCTCATCCACCCCCTATTACCTCAAATTTGCCTTTAACAAATCTATGCTTGCTTTTGCTAATCAATTCACACATGAAAATCATTGCTAGTTTTGCCCTTATCTTTTTTTTAAATAAATTTCCCATCACAGATCTTAAGCTGATTAACCTTTGGTTAGTAGGTTTATCCTTACACTCTTTTTCTGTAGTCCTTACCATGCCCTTATCCTCCCTCTTAGTCAACTCGACGATGACTTACTTTGTTGGATTCTGTGTAGTTAATGAGGCCAATACGGGAATTGCAGTTTGAGCAGAAGGCGTTAGGGGCGCTCCCGATGTCCGTGCCCGCTGGCAGGAGCCGCTTGAGCACGGGACCCGTGGTGGACCTCGCATGCGGGTACACAGCGGGGCTCGGCGCTGCCTCCCCCCTATCTCCCTCTACCACACCATCTCCCTTCTCCCCATTTCCCTCATCCTCCTCCCCTCACTCCCATTCCCTGCCCCAGCACCTACCCAGGTCGTAGAGCAGCGTCAGGGCCAGGAACTCGGCCTGGTTCTCGTACTCGGCCCAGCCCTGGCTGTAGGCGGCTGAAGCACTCGCGGACATGGGCCTCGGCGGAGCCGGGCTCGCTGTGCAGGGGGCAGAGTGAGGGTGGCGGGCGGCCGAGCCAGAGCTGCCCGCAGAGCAGGAAGTGGAGGCTGTGCTGCAGGATGGTGGCAGCCGGGGAGCCCCCGAGGCGCTGGTACACCTTGACCCAGGCCCCGGGCTTGGGCACGACTCCAGCCCTCAGCTCGGCCGCCGCCTGGGCTCCATTCCAGGCCCTGACTTAATTCTCCGGGCTTGTCCCTGACCCCAGACCAGACTCGTCCTTGGTACCAGCCCAGGCCCAGTCCCCTGGCTCCCCTTCCCACCAATGCGACCTCCAGCCGATTGACAATGGACGCGGCGGATCAGTGCAGCGATGGTGCCAGGAAGGAGCATCGCCATCCCGGCGACGCCCCTTCCTGACTGACAGGAGAGGAGATCAATCTGTGTGCTGGTGACCGACAGCAATCTGCGCATGCGTAGTTTTTTACGATTTTAAACCTTAATAACCTTTACAATATGCCACCGATCGGAATGAAACTTGTTGCACTCGCAGCACATGAGAACAGTGAGTAAGCTGGCAAAAGAATTTAGTGCTATCGCATACCGTTTTTGCGCAAATAGAAAAACCACGCAAACTGGAAGAGCACAAGATCAGAGTTTTCATTATGTATAGATAGTTAGATGACCTGTTTTACTACCTTCATATCAATTTTTAACCCATCCACATTTCTAGTATCATCCGCGGGAAGATATTCAAAAACTGATTCAGTTCAGTCAAGATAATTATGAAGTAGTTCAATCGGGGAGGGCAAACAAAATAATTCACAATAAATATGATAACACCAAAAAGACCAGAGTTCAGTTCTAAAGTTCCCCCGAATATAGAAGGATGGACAGATGAATAGAATAGAATATTCCTTTAATAATCCTTTTTCAGGAAATTACAGTGCCACGACAGCTTCAAGACAAACATAACACCACGCTTTCATACATAACAAGTTAAAATACGTTAAAATACAAGTTAAAATACAATTAATTAAAAAAAAAGTGCAGTTATTTATGCTCATTATAAAGTCTTATAGCAGCTGGTAAACAGGACTTCCTGTATCTCTCCGTTTTGCACATTGGTGCAATCAGCCTCTGGCTGAAGATGCTGCTCTTGATCACCTTCAGGGCATGGAGTGGGTGAGTGGGGTTTGTCATTATGGAACCTAGTTTATTTAGTGTTCTGGCCTCTGCCACCTGCTGGACCGTTCGTTGCTCAGCCCCGACCACTGAGCCGGCCTTCCTGATTAGTTTGTCCAATCTGTTTTTATCCGCTATACGGGCGCCATCTCCCCAACAGGCCACAGCAAAAAACAGAGCACTGGCCACCACTGAATGGTAGACACTGCACAGTAGGGGTTGGCAGATATTAAAAGACCTCAGCCTCCTTAAAAAATACAGTCGGCTTTGTCCCTTCCTGTACACCGCCTCCAGATGGCAGTCAAATTGGACTTTTGCCTTTATGATCCAAGGATAAAATACAAGAGCAGCGCAGTAATGCAAAGATTGTATAAAACACCAGCTAGTACCACACTACTTGAAGGACACGATGGCACTAGAGAGCGCGCTGAGATACTTCACAATGTTGTCCTGGCCGGTGATCTCAAGTTATGAGGAGAGATTTATTAGGTTGAGGGGTTTGTTTTTAAATTATGAGTGGCCCAGATAAAGTGAGGATCAAGGACCTATATCATTTGATATTGAAGAAATGAACTAGAGAGTATAGATTTAAATTAATTTAATTAATTAAAAGAATTAGAGTGAATCAGAGATTTCCTTTCATTCCAATAGTGGGGGGCTGGAATTCATGGCTTGAAAGGATAAAGGCAGAAGGTCTAATCCCAGTTTTTTTGCACTTGGATCCTTAACATATGTACAGGGATATAACAATGTAACTAGGACTGATAATGACTCCTGACTATGTTCAGGGATATGAAGTGGGAATAATCTAAATATATTTCTTGGCCAGCTTGAACACGGTGGGCTGAATGCTCTTTCCGTGCCATAATTTTTTATGGAGCAATATCTCTTCCAAAAGCAATTTGTTCCAAATACAATAAATGAAATCAAAATTTTAGAAAATAAATGTTTTACAATTTAAGGCAACTGTCGGGTTCGGGGAAACTATGCAGTCAGATGATGAGTGTATTGTTTCTTTTGATGCCCTCCAGTTGAATAACTACCCACCAATATTTATTATCTAAGCTCACCCACCAAAATTAGTCAATCAATCAATCAACCTTTATTGTCATCTTGCAAAGCAACAGTTGTACAGTGCAAAATGAGAAGACGTTTCCCAGGGAATACCGGAGCATCGCACATAAAATAAAAACAATAAAAACAATCCAGTCCCTGATAAAACAGTATGAATAGTTAAAAAGTGCAAGTAAAAACAGCAACATTAAAATACAAGTAAAAACAGTCATAAATTGTCCAGGGCAGCTGATTTACGTGGCCAGTGCCAGAGTTATTAAATTGTCAGTGCAAAAAGCAGCAGAATCAGGTGGAGTGACTGTTTAGCAGCACAGCCTGTGGAAGGAAGCTGTTTAGCAGTCTGGTTGTCTGGGCTGATGCTACGGTATCTCTTGCCTGATGGCAGGAGAGCCAGATGTGTGTGGAGGGGGTGCAGTCTGTCCTTTGCTATGCTCAGTGCTTTTTTCAGGCAGCGGCTCTGGAACAGTTCTTGTACCGAGGGTAGGGAGACGCCAATGATCCTCTCTGCTCCCCTCACTACCCTCTGCAGAGACTTCCTGTCTGAGCAGTTACAGTTGGAGTACCACGTGTTCATGCAGTACGTGAATACAGACTCCGCCGTGCCCCTGTAAAAAGTCCTGAGGATGTTGGCGGGGAGTGAGGCCTGTTTGAGTCTCCTCAGGTAGTGCAGTCGCTGATGGGCCCGTTTGACAATCCCAGTGTTGTTCCTGGACCAGATCTGCACTCCGAGGAACTTTATGTTCTCCACTTTCTCCACCGTGGTCACGCAGACATTGAAGTAGATTATAAGTATCTGTAAAATTGTACATTAGTCAAAAATAAAAGCAGTTTTAGGAAAGGGGAACTTCAAATACAAACATTTAAAACATGATAATATCTGGAAATAGGTTCAGAATTGTGTATATAGTAGTCATTTAAGTATTGAAATACATAAACTTCATTCATGACGTATTTTTACATTTTGTTTCCTAGTATTCGAAGTGAAGGCCACAAAAGACATTGAAGACTATTATGAGAAGATGAAAAGGTCTGCAGATGGAACTCCTACTGGTGAATATCATGAGAAGGCAAAGAGAGATCTCAGTGATGAGAAAGAGGAATATGAAGACGATGACGATGATGATGAAGATACTGATAATTATTATGGTGAACCAAATAATAAAGTTAAACGACAGGTGCAAAGAACAAGAAAAGCAGTGGACGAAGAAAGAGAGAAAAGAGAATATGAATATTATTCTCGTGGGAAATTTGCCAGGGATATTGATGACTATGTGCGTTAGTTAGAATTAGAATTTCAATTCTTTGTCAAATGTTCAAAATTTAAATTTGTCAAGAGCACCTATCTAAAAGTTGCAAGAGTAAATAAAGACTTCTACATGTCTCCATTTGCTTTTGTTTATAATACAGTTTACATTAAAAATGTTAAGCTTCATGTTTGTTTAACTATGATCACAATAATTGCAGTTCATTTTGGTTTAGGTTTTCTTGAAACCCACCTATGTTATTGAGGTGTATAGTTCAAGGCATTGTATTAAATCAACAAAAAGCCCTTTCAACTGATGCTCAGTGTTTACAAATCCAAGAAAATTTAGTCAGGAGAAACTCAGCGGGTGCGGCAGCATCTATGGAGCGAAGGAAATAGGCAACGTTTCGGGCCGAAACCATTCTTCAGTTTCCAGCATCTGCAGTTCCTTCTTAAAAATGTATAGTCAAATGGTTTTGCTGCTCTGAAAGCCAACTGAAATTTTCATATGAGAAAAGAGGATTGATTCTATAATACTGCCATGCTCTTGGGTAAGCTTCCTTTATTATGTACTGATTTCTGTAGGGAAGACATCTATAGGTAAAAATATTGTTCAAACCTAAGTGTATGTACACGGTAATTCTATAGTCTTTCGTACTCAGTGCGGTCATATTAGTAAGCTGCAGAAATCATAGACAATTTTAAAATATTGCAACTCTGATACGATGATATATGCTTCTTGCAAATTTTAACCATCTGTTGGCAGACAGTGGAATCACCTCTCCATTCCTGATAATATTCATGAACTGAATTGCCCAAAGTTGCAGGAACCAACTTGTAGTGAACAAGTACACTCAAGAATCACCGATTGCATCATGGCTTGGCATAGCAATTCCAATACACAGGAATGCAGGAGGCTGAAGCGAGTGGCGGACTCCGCATGGTCCTCAAAAAGGTGCCATCTATCATCAATGAGGCCAGTTCATTGGCTATATTTAAGAGTGCGTTAGATGTGGCCCTTGTGGCTAAAGGGATCAGGGGGTATGGAGAGAAGGCAGGTACAGATACATGGATGATCAGCCATGATCATATTGAATGGCCTACTCCTGCACCTATTTTCTATGTTTCTATCACACTAACAGGGTAAGACCCCTTTCTTGCTGCTGCTGTTCGGCAGTAGACACAGACGCCTTAAGTCCCACATTGCTATGTTCAAGACATACTTTCCTACAACTATCCAGTTCCTGAACTAACCTGCAAAACTCTAATATTGACAATCCATTTCAGCAGCTATCTTGTTTTGATAAGTAATTTAAGAATATAGAACTAATAATGATTGCTGACAAAAATGAACGTGTGGTTGAGAACCACATCACAAAGTAATACAGTGCAGAATCAGGCCCTTCGTCCCAACTTGCCAACGCCGACCAACATGCCCCATCTGCACTAGTCCCACCTGCCTGCATTTGGCCCATATCCCTCTAAACCTATCCTATCCATGTACCTATCTAAATGTTGCGATAAAGTGTGCCTCAACTAACTCCTCTGGCAGCTTGTTCCATACATCCAGCACACTTTGCGTAAAAAATTTAACCCTCAGGTTCCTATTTAATCTTTTCCCCTCACCTGAAACTTATGTCTTCTGGTTCTTGAGTCCCCTACTTTGGGCAAACAACTCTGTGTGTTTACCCGATTTATTTCTCTCATGATTTTATACAGCTCTATAAGATCACCTGTCATCCTCCTGTGCTCCAAGGAATAAAATCCTAGCCTGCTCAACTTCTCCCTGTAGCTCAGGTCCTTGAGTCCTGGCATCATCCTCGTAAATCTTCTCTGCACCCTTTCCAGCTTGTCAACATCTTTCCTATAACATGGTGACCAAAACTGAACACAAAACTCTAGCCTCACTGACGTCTTATGTAACTGCAGCATGACTTCCCAACTCAATGACTAATGAAAGCTAATATGCCTAAAGCTTTTTTGACCACCCTATATACTGTACCTCTGACACGACTTTCAAGGAATTATTCACCTGCATTCCTAGATCCTTCTGTTCTACAACACTCCCCAGAGCACTGCAATTCACAGTGTAGGTCCTGCCCATGTTAGACTTTCCAAAATGCAACACCTTACATTTCTGTATTAAATTCCATCAACATTTCCCCAACAACCTGTCCAAGCGATCAAGATCCTGCTTCATTACGAAACTGATGCTTAATCGAACCAACAGAACTAGAGCCACCAGATTCAAACTAAAGGGATAAAAGGCCAAACGCGCTGGATTTAACTCAACAGGTCTGGCAGCATTTCTGGAGAACATGGATGCCCGAATATATAGATCGGCATCTGAATGGAACTTTGCGAACCGTCCAATTTCCATTTAAACCTGGACAGATTTGCGAGGGGGCGGTTGGATCGGTTGTAGAATTGTTCATAATCTAATCCACAATTGAAGATACTATCTTCAGGAGAACCCAGAACATTTGGTGAAAGGAGCTCAATGCAATGCTCATCAGATGCTGCCTGACCCGCCGACTTCCTCCAGCGCCTTATGTCTAGCTCAGTATTCCAGCATCTGCAGCTTCTTCTGTCAGTATGCTTGCTTGCGAAGTTGGAGGAATGCTTTACCTGTCCGGTTGGTAATCGTCTGTCGGTTTCAGTCGATCCCGCCAAGCCCGCATGTTTCCCGGTATTCCCTCCTTTCCACTCTCAAAGGATCCACGATGTTTCCCGGTTTGACGGCTATTAGTCAATATCCCCTTATTCCTTTATGCTTGTTCTTTATTTTCTTGCTTTGTTTAAACCCTCGCATTATTGGCGATTTCCTTTCTTTTTCATCGTGATATTCGTGTAATGCACAGCACTGTTTAAATTCCACCGTCTAAATAGTCTCACACAAAAATCTAATGAAAATGCTACCCCCCCCCCCCCCCCCCCCCCCCCACCACCACCACCACACACACACACACACAATATTAGAAAAATCAAGGTAAGGATGAGGAAGACTAGTTTGGCCATTTTGTTTCCTTGCACTCAGCGGAAGTGCCCAGTTGTCTGTATACTTTATCCGAGTATAAATAATGAGACATGGTCTGTCTGAAGAAACGTCCCAACCTGAAACTTCGCCTGTCCGTTCCCTCCCCAGACGCTGCCTGAACCGCCGAGTGACTTCAGCACTCTGTGTTTTGCTCAAGATCCCAGCAACCCGTGTCTCCATTGGCCTTGAAGCTGATTTCTACGCTTCCTCAAACATGTTGAATGTCTGTTGTTTCGGGGTCAGGGAAACCGTAATGTAAAAGTGTGGTCTGATAGATCCCCACGCAATCTCGGGACCACGTTCAGCGATTTGTTAACTGGAAGCCCCAGGTGCTGGAAATGCAAAATTTAAAATAAATAAATATATGAAATTACTTAACAGGTTAGGCAACGACTGCAGCAAGAGAAACTGTTGACGTTTCGGGTCTAAGACCGTTGAGTTTTCATTTTCATTTAATGTTTCTAATCTATCCGTAACTTTGGATCTAAGGTTTAGTTTAATTGGTAAAGATATCCGAAAGCTGCAGGAGGCGCCCAACCGCAAAACGACGAATTTAACGAGTGGATTGCAGTGGGTGCTGTAAAGGAAAATAAACCCTTTGTCTTCGACTGGAAACGTTGACTGATTCTCTTTTGAACAGATTTTTTCCAGAAATACACTTTATTTAGAATGAGAAATATAAAACAAAAACGATGCATTCTCATTGTCGATCCATTCAATAGTGTTGCTGGGTTGACTTTAATTTATTGTCATTTGTGTACCGAGGTACAGTGAAAAGCTTTTGTTGCGTGCTAACCTGTCAACGGAAAGGCAACATATAATTGCAATCGAACCATTCACGATGTGCAGATACATGATAAAGGGAATAACGTCTATAACGTTTAGTGCAGGATAAAGCCAGTAACACCAGTACTCAATAGTGTTTGCACCAGGGACGGATTTACGTATAAGCTTCACAAGCTTAAGTTTAGGGCTTCGAAATCTAGGGGGGCGTCGGCCTCACGTATAAAACTTTTGACATAGTGGCTTTGTTACAAAACCTACCATCAGTGGTGCTGTGCTTGCGATTCCGGAGGCTTTGGTGGTGTTGGGGGGGGGATTAAAATGCAGGTGAGGTTTATATTCGTTGTCGGAGAGGAATTTGCTCCAAAGATCCTTGGATCTTTGATTTGCTCGGACTGCTACTTAAAGACCTGGTGCTGAAAATCCGTTCTACGCAACTAAAAACGCCTACACCATCACGGATCGCAAGTGCAGGACAAAGCAGAAGTTATGTCGTTTATTTAACCGTTTTTCCCAGTCCCTACCTGGGCAAGGATGCGTTCTTACTCCGAGCTGCATCTTTGCCCCCTGCCTACCATTCGGATTGGCACGGTCATTCCTGCCAGGACCGGCCAGAGCTTCGAGCTACAGCTTCAGCACTGAGGTACCATCACGGAGCAGCCCGCCGAACCTCGCCGCCACACCGGGGCCTACTCACCTCGCTGCCGCACCGGGGCCTACTCACCTCGGGGCCCACCGAACCTCGCCGCTGCACCGGGGTCCACCGAACCTCGCCGCCGCACCAGGGCCCATCGAACATCGCCGCTGCACCGGGGCCCATCGAATGTCGCCGCCTCACCGGGGCCCACCGAACCTCGCCGCCCCACTGGAGTCCACCGAACGTCACCGCCTCACCGAATCTCGCCACCCAACCGACCATCCGCCCACCGGGACCTCCCACGCTTCGCCCGCTGACCCGGACTTCCACCATCGATTCCACCGACCCTCGCCACTCCACCGCCCTCCAGCAGCCGTCGCCTTACCTGCAGCCTGGACTCAGCACCGGGCCTGAAGCTTCCACGCTGCAGACTCCCACTCCCCTGGGTTTGACTGTGCTGGGTCCTAGTGTCAGTCTCCACAACCCTAGTAACATCAGTGGCTGTTTCACTAGGTCTTCCCCATCACCCTCAAACTATGTGACCCCAGCTCTTCCCCACCCACACTACAGTCCTCATATCCTCTCCCCTCTGACCACCCACCACCCCCCCACCAGACATCACCTCGGCCTCAGTCCACTCACCTGCCTTCCTCCGGCCCCAACTCCCATCCTTGCCGTGTGTTCACCATCTCCCCTGACCTCCCCCTCTCAGATACCGAATGGTCTGTCCTCAGCAGAGGCCTCACCTTTGTCCCCCTCTGACCCCACCTCAATGAGTTCCGCGCCCGCCGCGATTTGGAGCGCTTCTTCCATCGCCTCCACCTCACAGCGTTCTTCCATGGGAAGGAGTCCTCGCCCCCCCATTGATGATCCCTTTTCCCATCTTCAACGGACCCCCTCCTTTCGAGCCCCCCGCAATCGCCGCTACGGGCGGCCCGATCATCAGGCCCTCTCGCCGGGATGATGGAACTCCGACGTCGCAACGGAAGAACACCCTCAGCGACATGGACTTCCAAATCGACCACTTCCTACCAGATACTGCGGCTCCCAAAGTCCACAGGCTGAGCTGAGCGGAGATTCATGCAGGCGGCCCTCGGCAAAGCGATACCAGGGCTCCGCGATGTTGAAATCAGCACAGCCCGAGGCTGGGAGCTCCGCAAAGCACAGCTCTGATGTTGAAGCAGCAGGCCCAACACTCCAGATCTTCAAACGGCGATCCAGGTAAGGCATCCCCGCTCCGCGGTGAATCCAATATGTATTTTAAAACCAACTGTTTAATGACAACATACAGTAGGATCTAAAAGTGTAACACTGTCACTGTCGGGTAGTCATGGTCCTCTAGTCGTGGGGGTGGGGGATTGGGAGGGGGGCCTCACAAGTGAAATAGCCTAGGGCCTCTCTTCATCTAAATCCGGCCCTGGTTTGCAACTATATATAAACACATCTTCCAGCTTTTTCTGAGATGGCCGCTACGGAGAGGAGACAGTTGCCCATTTCTTCGCAGAGTGTGCATTTGCGAAGAGGGTTTGAGGAACAATGCAAGGGTCTTTGTTCAGCCCCAGCAGCTCCATTCTGTTTTACGGGTTTTTTCCAGGGACACATTCAGAGATGAGCATCAAGTGCTGCTTAAAGATCATCAGCTTGGTGAAGGACGATCTTTGGCGAAAACGTGTTGGCCTTCCAGCAGTGAGATGTCTGTCAAGGAAATTTGCCGACTGGCCCATTCCAAACTGCAGGAGTGTGTGCTGAGGGATGCACTCAAGCTTCGTGCAGCCAACTCCAAGGCTCTGTCGGGGAAGAAACCAGTCCAGTCCTTCTGCTTTTGGATATTGAGGGGCAGTGGGGACACTCCTCAAAGAAGGGAAGGTTTACCACACCAGGGGGGCACATGAATGGCAATCACTGCTGAGTATGACACTAATGCATGTGTAGATGCTGAGAATTTCTAGAGTTTTTGTTTTGTATAAAAAGACACAAAGTAACTCAGCGAGCCTCAGGCAGCATCTCTGGAGAACATGGATTGGTGACGTTTCTGCTAGGGATCTTTCTTCAGACTGATTTTAGGAGCAGGACAAAGCCTGATAAGTTCCATTCATTTCTCCAAAGCACCGTCTATATTTTGTGTTCCCCTTTCCCCTGAAGAAGTCTGAAGAAGGGTCTTGACCAGAATCGTCACCTATTCCTTTTTTTCAGAGATGCTGCCTGGCCGGCTGAGTTACTTCATCTTTTTTTTTCTGTCTGAAGGTGTGGATATAGATTATTCGGCGGGGGGGGGGGGGGGGGGGGGGGTGGATTGGCAGGTGGATGGGCAAACGCCAGAGTTGAAAAGGCAGAAGTAGTGCAACGAAAGGATTGAAGATTTGCACACATCGAAGCGAGAGGAAGGAATGGTGGAGGAAAGTGAGGGGAGAAATGAGTACGAGTCTTGGTGAGGAACTTAAAATTTGACAATTTAATGCTCTGATATATTTTAGTCTGGATAAATATTTTTGGAAATAGAAAAAGTTCTGTGATATGTGCTCCAGAGGACAAACCGCCCTTCACTTCACCACGAACTGATCTCACCAGCAAAGATCATAGTCCGCTCAAAGGTACACAAAAATGCTGGAGAAACTCAGCGGGTGCAGCAGCATCTATGGAGCGAAGGAAATAGGTGACGTTTCGGGCCGAAACCCTTCTTCAGGAGAACTGAGGGGGAGAAGGGTTTCCTAAAGAAGACCTGAAGAAGGGTTTCGGCCCGAAACGTCACCTATTTCCTTCGCTCCATAGATGCTGCTGCACCCGCTGAGTTTCTCCAGCATTTTTGTGTACCTTCGATTTTCCAGCATCTGCAGTTCCTTCTTGAACACATAGTCCGCTCAAAGATCTTTGCTCACCAGTCACCCGCGCTGGCGCTTTCACTGATATTCTCTAGTGTCTTGCTTCTTTTAGTCACTTCTGCTTTCATTTTCTCAAACTCCAATGAGCTTTCTGGAAAGTAAAACTCCTCCTCCGCCTTCCAACCGGACCCGGGAACAACACTCGACGCCGCCAATTTTGTTGGAGGAACTTCGGGGCTGAGGGGTTTCACTAATCGGAAATTGCGCAGATCGCCAGTATTTTTTTCACAGATCGGCAATCCGGAACTAGCGCAGCGGCGTTGAAGTCTCTTTGTGTATTTTTTGTCCGAGTGCATTGAGAAAGGATGGGAAGAGCAGGTAAATGTTTGTAACTGGAGTTTGCGGAGGGAAGTCAGAGTCCGTACCGTCGAGATTCTGCGGGCGGGAATTGGTTTATTTTGTGATTTTTTACTTCATGAATTTACCCGGGAGCATGAGATCGCGACGGGACATGTTGCAGTGGGAGATAGTCGACTGCGAGTGCCCTAGGGCGCGCAGATTGACGGCGAAACCTTTTGTCTTGATTAGCACAGGTATCAGAGGTTAAGGAGAGAATGGGGTTAGGAGGGAGATATACATCGATCAGCCATGGCGGAGTAGACTTGATGGGCCGAATGGCCTAATTCAACTATCACTTATGATCTTATGAAACTTCTCAGGTTGGCGCCCGAGTGGTTCAACGCGGAAATCTCCAAGTTGCTGCCGGAGTACAGTGCAGCCGCGTGGGTGGGTGGGGGTGTGGTTTTGCTGCCATATCATGATGCAGCGGTATAGTTCCGTGTTCGATCCTGACCACGGGTGTTGTCTGTACGGAGTGTGTTCGGTTCTTCCCCGGGTGCTCCGGTTTCCTCCCACGCCCAAAGTCGTGCAGGTTTGCAGGTTAATTGGCTTCGGTGTGTGTGACAGTGTTAGTGTACCGAAGAGCCTGTTTTGTTTCTGCTCTAAACTTAAAATAAACTCATTTAAATGTGGGAGGAATGGCACTTTATTAGGCATTCAGGGAGAGGAGAGGGAAGAATGATGGAGATGTAAGTAATAGTGAGCGAATTAAAGTCGGCAGAGGGAACAAAAGCCAAGGTGCAAACGAAGTCAGATACCGAAGCAGCACAAAGTGAAGACATAAGAAACTGGAGTACTGGACAAAGAACAGGGTGCCAGAGGCAATCAGCGAGTCAGGAGGCATCTGTGGACTCTGTGGCAGGAAAAAAAGCTACAAAAGAGAGGTTAGGCTAAAAAATATGTGAATGGTGGTAAGAGGGGTTAATTGGCAGATGGGTGGAGTAACTGAAAAAAATCGAGAGGTGAAAAGGAGTGAAATGGGTTAAGGGAGGAATGCAGATGCTCTTTAATCAAAGACAGATACAGAAAGCTGGAGTAACTCAGCAGGCCAGGCAGCATCTCTGGAGAAAAGGAATAGGTGATGTTTTGGGTTGAGACCCTTCTTCAGTCTGAGAGTCAAGGGAAAGAGTAACGAGAGATTTAGACGGTACTTAGGACAAATGAATGGAAGATGCAGAAAGCAATGATAATCAAGGAAATATGGCACACACAATAGCCCATTGGTGGCTGTGGAATAGGTGATAATGAGTTACTACAGGCAGTAGAACTCAACTGGAAAACAGTAAAACTAGCACACAAAAAAGCTGGAAAAACTCAGCGGGTGCAGCAGCATCTATGGAGCGAAGGAAATAGGCAACGTTTCGGGCCGAAACCCTTCTTCAGACTAGTAAAACTAGTACGACTGGGGTGGGGAGGGACGGCAAGAGAGGGGATACAATGGTTACTTGAAGTTAAATAAATCAATATTTACGTATACCGCTGGGTTGTCAGCTGCCTAAGCGAAATATGAAGTGCTGCTCCTCCAATTTACATATAACCTCAATGGAGGAGGCCCAGGACAGAGGTCAGTATGGGAAGGGGAGTTAAAGTGTTTGGCAACCGGGAGATCATTTAGGCCGAGGCGGACTAAGCGTAGATGTTCAGCGGAACAATCGCTGAAGTCAGTGCTTGGTCTCGCCAATATATAGGAGTCTACACCTGGAACAGCAGGTGAGGTTGGAGGAGGTGCAAATGAACCTTTACCTCACCTCGAAATGGTGTCAGATAAGGAAAGAAAAGGATGAATGAAAGTCTTTACTGATGGGGAGATAAGGATGGGGAGAGGGGAAAGAGCCGGGGCTAAGAAGGAAACATGGGATCCTGGGATGGGGATGAGGTAACATAACACTGTCCAACAATGTTAAAACAGGACTGCAGATGCTGGAACAATCGAAGGTAGACAACAAATGCTGGAGAAACTCAGCGGGTGAGGAAGCATCTAAGGAGAGAAGGAATAGGCGACGTTTCAGGTCAAGAGCCTACTTCAGACTGATGTCGGGTGGGGGGGGGGGGGTGTAGCAAAGACGTGGGCGGAGACAGTAGGAACTGTGGGAGAACTGGGAAGGAGGAAGAAAGCGAGGGCTATCTAAAATTAGAGGTCAATGTTCATACCGCTGAGGTGCTGTTCCTCCATTTGTGCTGCCTCACTCTGACAATGGAAGAGGAACAGCACCTCACCTAATCAGTCTTTGCAGGTGAGGCAGAGGTTCACCTGCACCTCCTCCAATCCCATCTACCACATCCGCTGTTCTAGGTGTCAACATCTCTACATCGGCGATCGCTTCGCTGAACACCTCCGCTCAGTCCGTGTTAACCAACCTGATCACCCGGTTGCTCAGCACTTCAACTCCCTCTCCCATTCCCAATCTGAATTTACTGTCCTGGGCTTCCGCCATTGCCAGTGAGGCCCAGCGCAAATTGGAGGAACAGCACCTCATATTTCACTTGCGTAGTCTACACCCCAGCAGTATGAACATTGACTTCTCTAATTTTAGATAGCCCTTGTTTTCTCCCTCCTTCCCCACCCCCCTCCCAGTTCTCTCATGTCCTTTTTCCCACCCACTTCCTTTCTTCCCCCCCCCCCGACATCAGTCAGAAAAAGGGTCTCGACACAAAACGTCGCCTATTCTTACTGTCCAACAATGTATGGTAAACCCTTCAGTTACTACATGTATAAATCCTCCACTAGTGTTGTATGGTGAACACAATGTAAGATACAGTAATATCTCGCTTACTGCTCCTGCACAGTAACAGTGTTATTATTCTTACGCTGATTCAGTCTGTATAGTACTCTGTCGTTCACTACAACTTTACATTAATATTATACTCCTACATCTAGTTCAGCTAAATTTAAAAGGGTACACCGTAGAGAAAAAAAAAAATCAAAGTTTATTTTTCTATTTCAGATATAAAGCTGAAAGAGCAGAGGACAGCTTTGGTGAATGGTCTCAGCAAGGCTGTCATTGCGGATCTGGTGGATGAAATGCTGGAGGCAAAAGTGATCAACACCTCTGAATGTGAAGACATTCTCCAAGCAAACGTGACAACCAAAGACAGGGCCAGATGTCTTATTGATATTGTGTGGAAGAAGGGACATAGCGCCAGTGAAAAACTAATTCAGAGTCTGAATAATGCAGATGCTGAGCTATGCAAAAATCTGGGCCTTTCCCCAATGGAAAGTATGTGACAAGTAGAAAAGCGATTGTGCGTTTGGCAACTAAATATGAAGCATTCAGAGAACCCCATGCTAGCAACTATCCTGTGCTGTGGGTAATGTGATCACACTGATGGAGCCAACTCAGGGGGTTATGTGCTTAAAATTTTCAGTCCCAAATCTGAGGAGATGTGTATCACCAGCCATTGTATTTTGACATCCTAACTGTATAGTACATAGTTAATGTGAATTTTCCAGATTAGGAATGTAAGCATCTGTCTGGATGCACTGTGCTCTGTGGGATTTGTGAGACAATGAATTTAAAATTATACAGGGAGATGATCAGATGCAGACAAAGCAGGATAGATGGTCTGATGGGATATTTTCTCTTTGTATAATTGCACCAGATACTTTGATTCCTTTTGATCTGACCTTGATTTGTACCAAAGCTTTGTTCGATGCCCAATCACAATTTTATTTTAATGAAATAAATGAACTAAACCCTTATATTTTTAAATCTGCATTATGTGTGTTTATTTTGCATGTTTTTCTGATATTTTCACCCCAAATGATGTTAGGTCTGATTAGTGTAACCCTTACACTATACATTACCCGTTTATAACTCAGATCTCTAAATAATCTGCAGCTCATCTGACAGTTTATTTCCTTTGCTAATTCAGTTTATTTTAAAATAAGAATCTGAATTATATAAATGAATGACATTGGAAAATATTGTAAAACAAATTCCTACTGGTCTGCAGTGAACATCATTGGGTGTAAATTATCCAAGGGTAAGAACATCTTATTATTTAAGGTCCACAATCAGAATCTCTTGATTGGTTTAATGCACTTTAATATTTTTAATGATCCATTGTGTACATAATTAAAAACATTTTCTTTGAGGTAATAATGGAGCCATTATTTGGAGCCATGTGCCGTGGATTTTAACCAGAAGCAATGTTACAACAAATTTCACTGATTTTATTTCCAAACTCTCCAGTTCTTGTTCGCTCACAGGTCTTAAACCAACAGCAGCCTGCCATTCCAAGCCTATTGACAAACCAGTTGGTAGTCCATCCCAGGCACTAATTCATCTGGTAGCAATTCTACATCAGGCCTGGATCTGGCCATGCAGACCATAACAGTCTGAGCCTGTTGATCCAAGCACACCTATTCAGATAGGCCATGCCCCATTCAGTAGTCATTGTATCCAGACCTGTGTGGGGACTTCCAGTGGTGCAGGTTAACACTGCTGCCTCATAGATATGCTGCTAGGTTAAGTCTTTGTTGTAAATTCATTCTTAACGCAGGCAAAATAATTATAGGGGGGTTGATGGTCATTTGAGTATTTAAAGTTGCAGGGCATCAAGGAGATATAGAGAATGGGAATGGAACTGATAGGGTTGCTTCACTGGGAACTGGCATGGACCCAGTTGGCTGTCAATATCATAAGTAAATAAACCATGACCCCTTTAGTAGTCCACTCATCTAGACTATGAAACATCCAGTAGACAATCTATCCAGACCCATTTAGTCAGTGACCTGTGCAGGGGAACCTAATCCCTAGGTCATAACTTTTACAATATTACCCTGTATCCAGACCATGATCTGCCTCAAAGTTGCCCCTCCTAGAACCTGACTGGTCAGGGACCAATAACTTCCAAGCCATGGCTCATACCGTGGTATGTCCAATCCAGCTGACCCATCCAGCAGCATATCATCCTAAAACCATGATTGTCCACGGCCCATCAAGTAGTCAGACTATCACCTGCCCAGCATCTGTCCTTTCCAACTAGTGCTAACATCAGGACACCAAGATCATGTTCCATTCAGTACTTATTAACTCCCGGACTAGGACCAGTCCAGCATTCACACAGCTTCCATAGAACCATGAAACTCTACTACTGCATCCTAGCTGTCATTCCCACCCCAAACTTGCCTGCTACAATTGCTTGGATTTCATTATTGTTTCTCCACACTGCCTTTAATACACCCAAATAAACATGGCAGTATTTTTCTTTCTGAGCATCGTCTTTGAGTTCATTACTGGCCATTGGCATGTTAAAGGCCTCAACGTGTCATGTCTAGTTTACAATGACAACTGAGGTCCAGCAACTTGTACACCTAGTCTACCCATTGGTGGATTTATTTAACCACATATTTGAGCGTAACGCAGGACTGAGATTGAGATGTTCTGCTTGTAAGAAACTGACTGTGTGCACACAGATGTTCCATTTTTGTAAGTTGCAGTAACAACGATCTGTTATTTCTGTGCATTACAGACATAGTAACATCTGTCCCACCGACTCCACCAGCAGCAGTGATTCCCACGACTGCTGAGTGGATTACACCATGTCCACAGCAGCAGTACAATGAGCTTTCTGACAAGACAAATGAGGTATGTTATGTTATCTGATCTGAGCTGGAATAATGATGCAGACAGCGAGATATACTCCATGAAATTAGTGTGGTTAATGCTGTGGCTTCTGACACTAATGAAAGACATGTTGAAAACTGTTTGGAGCAAATTCTATTTGATGCTTATGGTAATTCCCCCAGCACTATAATTCTGTCTAATATTGAAGTTTTGTATAAAGTCTGTATGACTATACATCCTACATTTTATAAAATATGTCTCAGTGTGACTGGTTTCAATGGTCCTGGCATGAGGTGACAGGTAGATTTAAAGAGTACCCGAGGTAACAGATACCCATTTGTAGGACAGTGTTGGTCAGTCCCTTCCCTCAGTGGCCCATTGTGTCCAAAAGCAGACTGGGAATGTTGTTTAAAGGCTTTGTCTGTATTGAACAAGCCTTATGTGTTGCTGACCATAAGAGTCATGTTTACTGAGTCTTCAATCAGAGCAGCAACCCCTTGAACTGTCAAGGTTAAAGAGATACAGAATCCTATTATCCTTGTTTAACTTTCCCTATTTGTGGATACTGAGCGGGTGTCTGAGCTGAGTTACAAGGTCTCTCACAACTGAATATCTTTGGGGCATGTGAAGAAATGCCTTTCATCTAATGTAAAGGGGGAGTGATACATTTAGACACACGTCCAGCAAGGGGTTAACACAATGGGAAAAAAATGATTACTAGATAAATTTTCTGGGTCACATAAAGCTTATTTGGGGGCAAACATACCATCGTCTAGAGACTGACTCACCTGCCAGTATTCACAATATTTCTGCATTGGTTTAGGTAGTTTCAAAGTTCAGCTTGTCAAGGCAGTAAACTTCTTGGTTATATGTTTAATCTGTTGGCTTGTTATCAATGCAATGACCCAGTGATCGCAAGTTGTTCATCAGAGTTTAACAGGCCACATCTTAATACCGTGCACAGTTTCAGTGCCCTTGTTTAAGAAAGGATGTGCTACATTGAAGGGATTTCAAAAGGGATTCATTAGATAAATTCTTAGGGTGAGATGATTCACTTTTCACAAGCAGCTAAATAAATTGGACCTATATTCTTTGGAGTTTAGAAGAACAAGGACTGATCTAATTGAAACATATGAAAATACTAAGGGGACATAATGTGCTAGATGCTGAAACATTTCAACTCTAGGAGAGGATATGTTTTAAATGATAATGCAAAATAAGCAGATGGACATTTAAAACTAAGGTGTGTAAGCACTTCTTAAAGAGGATGATCATCTCTGGAATTCTCTACCCCAGAGAGTTGTGGAGGCTCAAACATTGGGGTTTTAAAACAGGAAGTAGATACATTTTTCAAAAGGTCTGGCAGGTATGGGCTATGGGGAACTGGCACTGAAGAGGAGATGAGGCATGAGGCAGATTAACCATGATCATATGGAATGGCAGTACAGGCTTGAGTAAGCGGGTTAAGCGACCACTCCACTCCTCTTTTCTTGTGCTCTGATGTTCTACCCCACTCAGAACAATTAGTGTCAGTTGAATATGGAAATAAAACTTGCCATTAGGCTTTTGATAGTATGGAAGTATCTTGGATAGAGCCTTTACTACTCAGCTTGATAATCCTGAGACCATTTGTTGAGGAATATATTGTGGGAAGAAGCCCATACAAAGTAAAACTGATATAAATTACTTTAGCACAGGTCTATTTTTGAGGTAGGATGAGTGCAGAACTTGAATCAATATTTCAAATGGAATTTCAGAAACTGGGGAAGGAGCAGGGAGAAGGATTAGACTAGAGGGATCCAGTGTTAAAGATTTAGCATCTGCAAAAGTGCCTTCACCTATGTCATGTGATGCATGTAATTAAAAAAAAAAAAGGCATATTGAATGATATTGTTAACAAATCTGCAGTTCTATATGCAGATGACTTAATGTCAAAGTAATGTCAAATGGTGATCCTTATGACTGAACATTTTTTTGGGGAGAATGAACACTTCATAGGCTGTGTAATTGCTCCTCGTGTGACATGTCAGGATGGTTAGATCGAGATTTTGGAATTATATGGATGGGCTTTGGAATGCATGCCAATGGTTATTCGGTTGGTAAAATGAATGGAGATAATTGTGTTTCTCAATTGCAAAACCTATGAGTAAGTTTGTGACAGTAAAAAGTTCACTACACATTTGTTACTTTTTCTTCCAGGTATACATGATGTTGCCAAAGCACAACAGGAAGCGTCTTGCTCTAATGATTACTAACATTAAGTTTGAGAATCCTGAAATGACAAGGAGTGGTGCAGAGGTGGATGAAGTTCAAATGCTGAAACTGCTGAATGGCTTTGGGTATGAAGTCGAAAAACACAATAATCTAACAGCAGAGGTAAAACTCTTGCACAATATCTGACCTTCACTAGACAACACGGTACTCTCCGTAAACCTATTTCTACTTGACTGTATTGTTTAATACAGACAATTTTCTTTCCCCGTGGTCACATGCCTATAACCGATACACCCATTGCTAATGTCCTCCTAAAACCGTTTCAAATGGTTTTTATATCTTTGCCTGATCAGGACTAATTATTTGGTTTATTTCCTTGCTTTAAATGATGGTTTCAAGAGTCGGAAGAAGTGCCATAAAAGGGGTGCTGACAAACTTTAGTCCACAGAATAATAAAAAAAATAATCTTGAATGAGGATTGCACCATATAATTCACACAATCAGTCAGCCCTGATAGTGGGGACTCTAAGATACTTCACCAAAGACACTTATGCCATGGAGGAATAAGAATTCCTTTGCACATCAACAATATGATATTTGATTCCACAAACGCAATATGTTTTTTTAATAAATCTGCAGATAATTAATATGGTAGGAAGTTAACACCTGTAGTTTCATCTGGTGAGGGTGTGCTATGTGGGAGGAACAATTCTGTTCCTAGCAGAAATTCAGAAATTAATTATTTATTCCTTATCCAGGATGTAGCCTCACTGGCAAGGCCACCATTTGTTGCGCTTCCTTGGTTGCCCAAGAGAAGTTGGTGATGAAGTTATTTTAAATCTGCTGCAGTCCTTCTCATGAAGGTTATATGTTGGGCAGTGAGCTCTAGAAAAGAGCAGCAATATATTTTCCAATGTGGTATAGTGCATGGCCTGGAAGTGAAGTCTGCAGATGGTGGTATTCCTATTCACCTACTCCCCTTGTCCCACTTGCTGGTAGAGACCATGAAGATGGAGGTGCTGTTGGAATAGCCTAGGTAAAGAACTGCAGTGGATTTTGCAGATGGTACCCACTGCAACCACACTGTGGCAGTAGTGGACACATTAATGTTTAAGATGCGGGATAGGGTGCCAATCAAGCCACAGTTTGTTCTGGATAATATCAAGATTCTTGAGAGTTGTTGTAGTTGTAGTCATCCATGTAAGTAGAGAGTGTTCCATCACAAGAACAGGAGATGGCCATCAGACCCCACAAGTCGTCCTCACCCCCACCCTCCAACCAATTGATGTAGTCAAAAGCTTTGGTGAGGATCAAGAAAGGACATAATGTAAGTAGAGAGGGAGAATTTGCAAATTCCACACAGATTATTTTTGAGAAATGTGGAGCCATTGCTCACATTTAATTAACTCCTTAATTTTCAAGTTACCAAATATGTTCTGGTTTTTCTTGGAAGAGAAGCTAAGAGTCTCTTCATAGGTAGACAAAAGTGCTGGAAAAACTCAGTGGGTGCAGCAGCATCTATGGAGCGAAGGAAATAGGCAAAGTTTCGGGCCGAAACCTCCAGCACTTTTGACTACCTTCGATTTTCCAGCTTCTGCAGTTCCTTCTTAAACACAAGAGTCTCTTCATGATGGCTAATTATAGCAATCCTCAGGGAAACCTACAAGCTGCTGACACTTTGTGGTTTCTGTAGGCTGGGTGTTGACAGGTTGGGTGTGATCATCTTGCGGCAATGCTTCTGTTGATGCTGATGTTTTGGGGCCAGGTGGATTGGGATAATAGAGTGGATTAAGTGTAGGTCAGTGCAACAGTCTTCAAAGTCATAGCGCAGGTGATGTGGTATATTTGTGCTCCCTCGCTCGAGTAGTGACATAATCTAGCAAATGCCAGTGCTTGCAACTGGGGGTATTGCCATGATATTCTTGTGTTTATCTCTCTGATAAAACATGATGATTGTTATGAACTGAGACAATGTGCCCTGCAGGTCAGGTAGCTTGTTAATTTAAAGTCTGCATTTAGCTGTGGACAATATTTCTTTAGGCCTGTCTATAATTTCCAGACTTTGCTAATTGTGGAGCACACCAGAACCTTGCCTATGTTAACATTCCCACTGCCAGGGGTGGTGGTTGAGGCAGATAAAATAGTGGCATTTAAGAGACCTTTGGATAGACAGATGCATATGCAGGGAGTGGAGATATGAATTATATGCAGGCAGATAAGAATTGATCTTTGCTTTATGTTTGGCATTGTGGACCTATACCTGTGCTGCATTTTTCTATGTTCTAATTGCAGCATAAAATATTACCTTCAGGATTTGGAGAAAATACAATCTATAATGCAGATTTTCTCTTCCCACGTTGAATGGAATTAGGTTACAGCAGCATTATCCCCACCTAATATCTTTATGGTGTTCTGTATGTTCAGACAATTTACAGTACAGTTACTTTAACAATAATATTAATATTATGAATGGATTATTTGAGGTTAAGTAAATCTTTATTAATAATCATGCTCTTGTTAAATACAAAACTCTTTTTTAACGAAAAGAATCCAGTGGATTTCCTAATGAACCGTTCTGTTAAAAAATAATGATGTAACAAAAAATTATGTTTCAGGGGATGGAGAAAGCATTGGTTGCATTTTCAAATCGAGAGGAACACATGCAGTCTGACAGCACCTTTGTGGTTCTAATGTCCCATGGACTCCGAGATAAAATCTGTGGCAGTCTTCACAGTAAGAGCAAGGAAGATATATTTCACATCGACCAAGTCTTCGATATTTTAAACAACAAGAACTGCAAAGGACTGAGAGAAAAACCAAAGGTTGTCATCATTCAGGCTTGCCGTGGAAGTGAGTACTCTTCAAAAAATTGCTCTTGCCATGTACTCAGGTATATTAACAGGTACATTAATCTTTTCACTGTACCTTGGTTACACATTACAATTCACTAAACTGAAACAACATGAACAGTAGGCATGTTGTATACAATAAAGACCAGCAAGGATTCAAGATATAATAAAGATTAGCAGAAATTGGTCAATAAAAGGGGAATACAACCCCATCTGTGAAGTATTAATAATAAATCATTGTGGGACAATTTGCTCTTTGCCATGACGTTTATGTGTATTGAATGTCGCTTATTCTTTACATTGAAGTCAATAGACCAAATACGTAGATGAGTTCAATCACTACTCTTCACAACATTATAATCAGAAATAAATATATCTTCTTTTTAGAATAGTCTATATACATTATAGGAATTTGCAATCAAGACATTTTTTAATGAATTAGGTGATACAGGTACATTCCAAGTATTAAATACCCACATTTAATTTGGAATATAATAGATAATGGGATTGTTTTGTCCAAAGTGTGAAAATAATGCAAACAGATGGTGTTCTATGAGTGAAGGTACACAAAATTGTTGGAGAAACTCAGCGGGTGCAACAGCATCTATGGAGCGAAGGAAATAGGCGACATTTCGGGCCGAAACCCTTCTCTATGAGTGACCCACTTGAGAAATGAGGATTGAGTGGGCTGTTACTGTTTACCATAATTTGCCTTGTTAATATGCCCGAATCCACCAGTTTTAACACTTGCGTGCTTTTAAGACACGGTTTTTGTGGGTATGGGCATGGTATATCCACTTCCACTGGTATTGTGCTGGCTGGGATAGAGATTTGTATTGGCGCATATAACGGACTGGACACAAAAAGCTGGAGTAACTCAGTGAGACAGGCAACACCTTTTTAGTTTGCAGCCTGTTGAGAAATTCAATGCAGACAGCTGCACAGAGTTGCATCACTATTCCCTACAGCGTCTTGGTATAGTAAATTTGATTTTCCCAACAATCTTTGATTCACCAGTCTTGCTGAAGATAGCTGACTCAATTAATTAGTAACCACATCCTAAGAGATTATCTAAGGAAAATACTCAAAGAATAAATAGATTGGGAAATTAGATTAAAAGGTTTGTTAGGTTAGATCAGCAAAATGTTATTAAACTATTTAAAAATTCTTAATGAACATACATTCCATTCAGTGATCAAAACTACACATAAATTTTGATCCACCCGTGACAATTAAGACGGCCAAGGATACCATTAGATTAAAAGAACTTGCTTTGGTTGTTATCAAGAAGTGGAGATCACTTCTGCAAGACAAAGAAGGATACTGTGCAGTGTATCATGAGATTGATTCCATGGATGAGGGGATTGTTATCTCAAGTTAATTGGCTTTATAATTTCCTTCATTAAAGACTAGCTATTGATACTATCTATCCACCTTATTTTGGAGACACTCAGACTATCTTTGATCGAACTTTACTGGCTTCACCTTGTACTAAACGTTATTCCCTTATCGTGTATCTGTACACTGTGAATGGATCGATTGTAATTATGTATTGCCCTTCTGCTGACTGGTTAGCTTGCAACAAAAGCTTTTCCCTGTACCTTAGTACACGTGACAATAAACTAAATCAAACTATAATATTCTTATGTCTTCCAATTGTCCAAATAGAATGAGTGGCAGAACTTTATGGCAGAGGAAATGCAAATTCCCTGCTACTTAATCACCTTACAAAGCAGGTAACAACTGATTGCCAAGACTCAAACTGTTGCCCTTTCGAGAGCATCCATTTTACAATGATTATCCTTTAGAATTTAACTATTTACATATAGACAAAGGTTGTTTGCTATTCCAAATGATTCGTTCCTCCTTTTGATACTGAATGAGTTAGAATGATGGAAGATTATTGTAAATATTGCTGCTGGTGATCTGGTTTCAATGCGACGGAGTGGAAAATATTAAAGCAAGTGCCTGTTGTGGGCGGCGCGACTTTCGTCAGCAGCGGCCTCTGCAGTCCGTCTGCGTTTTTATTATTTTATGTCTTATGTTTTTATGTAGTTTTTGTTATTTTTGTTGGGGTATGTGGGGGGGGGGGGGGGGGGGTAACTTTTAAATCTCTCCCTGCACGGGAGACCCGACCTTTTCTTTGTCGGGTCTCCGTTGTCGTTGGGGCTGCAACGAGGAGCGGCCTCCAACAGGAAGACCGGGGGCTGTGGTGCCGACTACTCACCTCACCGTCGCGGAGCTGGCCGAGTCCAGAGCGGGTGGAGCTGTGGTGGACGCTGCTGCGACCCGACCCCCGGAGATTCGGAGGCTGCAACTGCGGGTCTGGCGGGCGGCACCGGGAGCCCGCGGGTCCCTGGAGGGAGACCGCTTTTCAGGGCTTCCGCAACGGCGACTTCTCCCGCCCGAGTTGCGGGGTTGAAGAGCACCTGAGCGGGGCCTTACAGCACCGCCCCGCGCGGTTTGGAATGGCTGCGGGACTGCGAGTGCGCGCCGGGGGCTCTAACAACAAGACCCGGTGTGCGGCCTTGCATCACCCGGCGTGGCTTTAATGGCCGCGGGACAATTCGCCATCGCCCGCCGGGGGCTTTGACTTTGACTTTGACTCTGACATCGGGGGGGAGAGTGCAGTGGAGAGATAAGTTTTTTTGGCCTTCCATCACAGCAATGTGTTGGATGTTTATGTAAATTATGTTGTGTCTTGGGTCTATTTGTTTGTAATGTATGGCTGCAGAAACGTCATTTCGTTTGGACCTCAAGGGGTCCAAATGACAATAAATTGAATTGTATTGTATTGTATTGTATTGTGTTATTGCTGCAGGTTAATACCCATCACTGAGTTGTGCAATTTCTTTGCAGGCAGTACCGGTCAGGTGTATGTCAGTGATTCAGCAGATCCCAACCCCCACGCTGATTATGAAGAAGAAGGTATTTTATACAAACTGCACAAGGAAAGTGATTTTATCTGTTTCTGTTCATCCACCCCAGGTAACTATGTACTTCAAACTACCATGAATACGTTATATTTCTCAATAGCATGTCTAAGCTCATTTCTGGGAATATTTTAATCTGATTCGACAACAAAGAATGGTGATGGGAATGGAAGAGCGGATAGGAAACCAGGAGAAATGTTAGGGGGCTGAGAAATGAAATCTGTTTGAACTCTCCTCATGTCCTTTTATAGTTTGTTTTAATATATGGCAACTTGAGTGGGAGGGGCCTGTTAGAAAGAGAGTGAAGGCTCATGCCTGTCATTGGAACAATGGCAATGATTGTTCAAATTTTGAACTGATTTTTATACCTGCCTCAAGTGAACGGGAAGAAGTTTAATTTAAAGATACAGCACGATAAAAAACAGGCCCTTCGGCCCACCGAATCCGTGCCAACCTGCGATCCTCGTACTATCCTACACACTAGGGACGATTTACAATTTTACTTCGGAGTCACGTGAGTGACTACGTGAAGAACCCGCTTCCAACGCATGCGTGTCATATCGCTACACGCATTGCACGAGTCAACAGAAGGGTGGAGGACATCCCCCAGTAACGGGAGAAGGAAAAAAGGACCAGCAAAAGGCAGGTAAGGACTCTGCATTTTTATTCACAGAAAAATGGACAGAGTGAAAAGGAAGCGGTCTGCAAAAAAGCTGCCCGAGAAACGCGTTGTAAACGTGGATGAACGGCAGAGACAGCAGCCATCGGCTCTAGAGGCCTCGGTAGAGGAATCAGCTGTGCCAGAAATCATTCTGGCACCGACGAAACTTACTCACCGGCCGGGAGGCAAAGTTCAAACTAGAACGCACCATCTAGAAGAGCCCGACTTGGAGCAGCAGCGGGCGACCAGCCCGTATCAATATCGGACCAGGGCTGAACGGGTGCGGGAGACGGAACAAACCCGCTATGAGTGGCTGCATACGGAGCAGCCAGGAGAAACAGCTGACCGGGAACAGACGTGGACCGACAGTCAGGACCGGTGTGGCCAGCGGCGGGACGAGGAAAGCCCGCAAACCAGCACCCGTGAGTACCGGGGACGGGAACAGCTGGGATACAGAGAAGAGCAGCACACTGCTGAAAGGCTGCAGGAATGGGAGCAGCCAAAAATAGCAAGTGCAGCTCAACAGAGACCGTCTAAAGGAGCTGCTGGAGGAGCTCCTTCACAGTGGCAGTCCCATGAATGTGGAGACTAGCCACAGTGGGCAGACAAGCCCCATATGGGTACCCCGTGAGGGACCCCCTGAAATCTCGACCTCTTCGGAGGAGAGTGGGCAGGACCCTGATGGGCCAGACCCTGATCACACAGCTTCCCATGATCCTGAATCTGCAGAAAAACATACACTGCTGGACATGGTGGCTGATTACTTCAAACCAAGTCAAACAGGGGCAGACTTGGATTCCAGGATGGCAGCCAGTATTAACTACATGTCTGGCCATCAACTCCAACAACAAATATTCACAGAGACACTGGCCAGACATCTGCCACCTGGTAACTGTGATGCATTACAAATCCCCAGTGTCAACCAATGCATTTGGAAGCATATGGGGAAGGACATCAGGAACCATGATCTAAAAATCCAGAAAGCCTTAAAGGGGCTTACGGCAGGGATCACAGCTTACATCCGCACCCTGGACAAAACAGAGCAAACTAAAGGCCACCAAGACGCACTAGCCCTGTTCTGTAATGTACAATATGAGCTGAATAGCATGCGGAGGGCGGCTATTCAGCCAGCACTGGATCCTAAATATGCAACAATTTGCAAACAAAGAGCCGTTAAAACCCCAACCCTTTTGTTTGGGGAAGCCAAGACACTGGGGCTCATCAAAACCAGCGCAAAGGCTTATTTTGGATCACGGTACCAGCCACATGGAAGACCGAAAAGTGTGGCTTATATCAGTGGCAGTGCCAGAACCCAATATAACCCGCAGCAGCCTTCTTTTATGGTATGGCCAGGGACGGCCACCCTGGAAGATGCGGAAGCCTAAACCTCCAGTACAACCACGAACACGAATAAAAACAAAACCCCCTTTTTTCAAAAAACAAAGAAAATAATACAACCACCAGTAACCATGGAGGTAGGTGGGTGTGGTTCTTTTGTAAAAAAGGGACCCACGACAGTGGGAGGGAGGTTGCAATACTACAGTGACGAATGGTGTAAAATCACTACAGACTCGTATGTTCTAAGCAGTATTCAGGGTTATCTGATAGAATTTACTCATCCCAATAACCCCCCAGTACAACATACACCAGAAAGGCATTTCGTCCTTACAAAAACCGAACAATCTAAAGCCCACATGGAGCTACAACGATTGTATACAAAAGGTGTGATTGAGCATACTACTCATGAACAATTAAAATTTGTATCAAACATATTTATTAAAAATAAAAAAGATGGGGGTTGCAGGATTATCATTGACCTTTCAACCCTAAACACATTCGTTCAATATGTTCATTTTAAGATGGATACCTTTATCACTGCTAAAGAATTAGTATCAGCTGGTTTCTATATGACAAGCATTGACTTAAGAGATGCATACTATACAGTACCCATCAGCGGGGACACAGACGGTAGTTAAGTGTAAATTGATACCAGAAACGAATATGGATTATCTAGGATTCACCATTAACACGGTCAATATGTTAGTAACTTTACCAATAAATAAAGCCGCAGCCCTACAGGAGGATTGCAGCGAGCTTCTTAACACCAACAGACCCTCCATTAGACGGGTAGGCCGGATAATTGGGAAGATTGTGGCTACATTCCCGGCCACACATTTTGGGCCATTACATTATCAAAATTTGCAAAGAGCAAAAATTAGAGCACTCAAATTTAACAAAGGTCATTTTGATAGACCTATGGAGCTGCCTACGGAAGCTATAATTGAACTACAGTGGTGGGAACATAGCATTAGGTATTGCTCCAACCCCATCATTATTGACAACTCGTCTATGGTATTACAAAATGGTGTATCCAAAGAAACATTTGGATATCGGCAACATACCTACCAGGTAAGCTAAATTCAGTGGCAGACACCAGGTCACGCAAATTTAATGAAAACACGGAATGGATGTTAAATAAAAATGTATTTGCTGAAATTACAGCAAAATATGGTAGACCAGATAGTGATATTTTTGCGTCCAGGTTGAATCACCAATTACCAAGGTATGTGTCCTGGGAACCAGACCCTGGGGCAGAAGCTACAGATGCTTCTCACTGCATTGGGGGAAATTGCGTTTTTTATGCTTTTCCCCCATTCTGCATCATCAATCGGGTACAAAGGAAAATTCAACAATATTCGGCATCTGGGATTCTCATAGTACCCGATTGGCCTACTCAACCGTGGTATTCGGTCATACAGGGGATGGTGTTAGAACCATGTTCCATTATTGGACATAGCCCGAAATTATTAATTCATCCAGTAACTGGAGGGGGGGCAGTCACCCATGCCATAAGACTATGGATTTGTTGATTTGTAGAGTCTGAAAGACCCACTACACGGCATGGGGCTGTCAGACAGGACGATGAATCTCATCACATCCGCACAAAGACTGTCAACACGGAAGCAGTACCTCGGACACATCAAGAAATGGGGCATATACTGCTTTGACAACAACCTAGACCAAAGGGCCAAGAACATTCCGGCCGTATTGGAATTCTTAACAAACCTCCATTATGATAAACGATTGGGCTACAGTGCCATCAATAGTGCCAGAAGTGCACTCTCCAATTACCTATCACAAGGAATGGAGCGGCACATGGAGGGAACGCACCCCCTGGTAACAAAACTTATGAGGGGCATATTCAATGCAAATCCCCCTAAAACCAGGTACTCCAAAATCTGGGATGTGGGTGTCGTTTTAAACATGCTGAGGAGCTGGTCGCCCATAAACAGCATTATCACTGCAGAAACTGACCATGAAGATGGTTATGCTCATGGCGTTAGTTACTGCACAACGAGTCCAGTCATTAAGCAAACTGAGCCTGGACTCCTTGATCATCTCACGAGAGAAACTGGTGTTTGTCATACATGAGTTAATAAAACAAACAGACCAGGTTCATCGGGTCAATTGATTGAATTTATGGCATATCCATATGACGAACGTCTGTGTATAGCAAGACATATCCAATTATACATGGAATATACTAAGAGCATTCGAGGTCAGGAAATGGCTTTGTTAATTTCTTACAAGAAACCGCACAAAAGGGTCACGACCCAAACTATCTCAAGGTGGCTCAAATGTGTCCTAAAGATGGCAGGAATAGACACTAATGGTTTTAAATCTCATTCCACCAGGGCTGCAGCAACATCCGCAGCAAAAATTCTGAGGTACCCACGGACCAAATCCTCAGAATAGCAGGATGGTCATCCGAAAGGACTTTCCAAAGGTTTTATAATAAACCAGTTTTGGAGCCATCATCATTTTCGGAAAGCATTTTACGTTCAATATTATAATTTGCCCGAAGGGTTACAGGGCTATGATTTCAATTAATAAATGTATTTTCTCGTTATATCACACAAGTCTTTGTATAAGTGTGTCTAAAATTGCTAATGATACTCTCTCCCGATACCCAAGGCAGTTGTGAAGCATGGACTCGTTCCACGGCATGAGGTCACAGAGCTTTGAAATCTTCACGTAGTCACTCACGTGACTCCGAAGTAAAATAGTAAGATTAAACGAGAACTTACCAGTTTGAAGTTTGATCTGTATTTTATGAGGAGGAACGTTGAGGGAATACGTGCCCTCCGCTCCCACCCTCCTATGATCATATCAAAACTGGTATCTCTTTGATAATCTTACTATGTTAGGTCATTATAGTTTCTGTGACCTCACACCACTGCTTTGAAGAATGGCACGCATGCGTTGGAAGCGGGTTCTTCACGTATTCCCTCAACGTTCCTCCTCATAAAATACAGATCAAACTTCAAACTGGTAAGTTCTCGTTTAATCTTACTATTCTTACTGAAGTCAATTAACCTACAACCTGTACTTCTTTGTAATGGGGGAGGAAACCAGTGCACCCAGAGAAAACCCACACAGTCACAGGGAGAACGTACAAACTGTACAGACAGCACATTAGTCAGGGTCGAATCCGGATCTCTGGCGCTGTGAGGCAGCAACTCTACCGCTGCGCCATCTTGCCATAATTTGAAAGAGCAGCTGAGCTTATACCAGTGTCTACCATTCAATAACACTTTTATATATTATCTGAACATGGGCATGTGGTGTTGGAAATTCACCATTACCACGTTATCAGGGTCAAATGGGCATGGTTCAAAGAAGGCCACAATTTTACTTCATGTGGTTCAAAAAAAATGTTTCTTTCAGACTACCTGGCCTCTGGTACCTTGATTAGTACAGAATCTCAGAAACTTGGAGCCATTCACGATAAGTGGTTAGCCTGGGCTGATTATCATGGGAAATGGCCAGGCATATAGAGGATCACCGTATCCTCTCCCTCCCTCTCCTATGTTCCCCCGCACGTCCATGTCAGCTTCTCTGACAGGGTTCTGAGAGAACACATAATTCCGGTTTTTACACTGCTTTAAATATATCCTTGCATAATTTCACAAATTATTATAAGAATTCTGAGTGCACATGAGCAGTATATACCATACAGCAAGCAAATGAGATCCAAGTCAACATATCTTTAACTTTTTATATAATTGAGTTTAATGAATATTATCATGCCAAACTGATAGTCCAAACATTTAACTAAATTTTATTTTACGGTCAGGGAGAAAGTAATCTTTATTCTTTGTGTTATCTGTTATCTTTTTTAGTTTAGTTTCGAGATACAGTGCGGAAACAAGTTCGCGCCGACCAGTCATCCCTGCACACTAACACTATCCTATACAACTAGTGACAATTTACAATTCTACTGAAGCCAATTAATTTACAAACCTGTACATTTTTGGAGTGTAGGAGCACCCAGAGAAAGCCCACACAGGTCTCGAGGCAAATGTACAAACTTCATACTGACAGCAACCGCAGTCAGGATCAAACCCGGGTCTTCGGTGCTATAAAGCAGCAACTCTACCGCTGCGCCAACGTGCCGTCCTCTTCCTTAGGAAACCTGGTCGAATTGTGAAAGTGAAAGACATACACTTGATAAATCAGAAGAAGATTTTGACTTGTCAGCTCTGTTGATTTCCTTGCGATAGATCCTGGTGACACATCTATCTGATGACAGTGATTTTCTGTTTGCAGAATTCAGGAGTTCACCAATTGTCTGATCAACTGGTAGAAACTGACACAATTCACAAGCTCGTCGGCTGAAGTGACTGCGTTGCGACGGTTGACTGGAATCCTCCTTTTACGCACTAACACTGATGATTTCTGCTCCTCAGATTGCGTGGCCCTTAGAAATGTTGAGAACGGAAGCATATTCATCCAGAAATTGATTGACATATTGAGAGAAAATGCATGTAAAGATCATATTGAGGAGCTATTCAGGCAGGTAAGAGACGGAGAATTATTGCAGACATTGGAGATTATTATGGAATAGAAAACAATATATCTCATTCCCTATCCAAGAGCAGACTAGGTAACTGCTCCATAGACTCTGACAATGGTACTAGTTTCTAGCCACCAAACAGAAAGTGGTTGGTATGTTTGTTGGTTAGTTTGGAATATGGTTGGGCTGTCCACATCACCCTTGTCCCATCGTCTCACCACAACCAATATCACAGAGCCAACATAAAAATCCATTACATACTGCAACCTGCTCTTTACGCAATATCTTCAAACCCACACAATCTTCAAAGCGTAGTCTTCAACCTGAATTCCTCCAGATTCCAACTATGGAACGTTAATATTGAGTGTAGTTAAGGCAGGCCTGTCAGGTCTCCCTCAATTTACTGATGTTTGATTTGTGAATTCTCACTAGTTCACTGTTTTCATACCTCTGATGGCTTAAAGGGAGGCCATTCTGCCTATCAAGTCCATGCCAGCTCTCCGATTATTCCCATTTGTTCCATTCCCCTACCTATTTCCGTGCAACTTGCTTTATTTAAACATAATTAACTGTGGACACAATTGGATATTGGTCTCAGGGTAACGTGATTCTCTGAAGTGCATCCAGTGTTATGAAGAGCAGATAAGGAGGGAAAGGAAAATAAGTGAAATGTATGGTGTGAAGATGAGAATCAGTTGCATGTGTCTTGAGTTTGATGATGTTCTGGGAAAAAGCTATCTTGTAGTGGCAAGATTTGGAAGTGCTTGAGGTGATGATGAATCTTCTGGAAGTGCCAAGATGTTTGACCCCTGCTATGACTGGTTTAAACATTTCAAGAATCGTACAAATCTGTTTAAAATTTGTCTCGGCGGAGAAGGGGTGGGGGCGGCTAGCAAGTGTGGTGGAAGACAGTTTCCAAAATAACTGAAACAAATCACTGTAACACGTGGCTACTCTCCTAAACAAGTGTTCTGTGTGGATGAGATGGTGTTCTTCTGGAAGAGGATGCCGCCACATACATCCATCTCAAAGAATGGAAATTGCTCTCTGCTTCGAAGCAGCCAAAGTCAATCTTGCTCTTCTCCTCCGAGACACTACCACTGAGAGAAGCCGAGGGCTTTGTTTATAGTAAATCTTAGTTGGTAACTGGAATTGTCAGTAATTTCTCCCATTTGTTTTCAGGTGCAACAGTCTTTCCAGAATTTTCCCAGACAATTGCCTGCGAAGGAGAGGGCGACACTGATGAAGAAATTTTACTTATTTCCTGGCTTTTAACACTTTGTTTCTGAAGTGATCCTCAGTGCACAAGCCAGATATTCAGCGGCAGGCAGCCTTTTATAGATATCAAAGTTCAGCTCAGTTTCATACATTGGAATTTTTTTTAAGTGTTCATAGACTGGAGGATTGAAAGGATGATGGGAGATTATACTTGACCCAACAAATGGAAACGTTTGAGTGGCCCCATAGAGACTGAATGCTTGTTTGCACCTGCTCATTGCTAAAGTAATTGAGGTTTTTAATTTGCTTTACTCAACCTACTGCATATAACCATATAACCATATAACAATTACAGCACGGAAACAGGCCATCTCGACCCTTCTAGTCCGTGCTGAACACATAATCTCCCCTAGTCCCATATACCTGTGCTCAGACCATAACCCTCCATTCCTTTCCCATCCATATAACTATCCAATTTATTTTTAAATGATAAAAACGAACCTGCCTCCACCACCTTCACTGGAAGCTCATTCCACACAGCTACCACTCTCTGAGTAAAGAAGTTCCCCCTCATGTTACCCCTAAACTTCAGTCCCTTAATTCTCAAGTCATGTCCCCTTGTTTGAATCTTCCCTACTCTCAGTGGGAAAAGCTTTTCCACGTCAACTCTGTCTATCCCTCTCATCATTTAAAAAACCTCTATCAAGTCCCCCCTTAACCTTCTGCGCTCCAAAGAATAAAGCCCTAACTTGTTCAACCTTTCTCTGTAACTTAGTTGCTGAAACCCAGGCAACATTCTAGTAAATCTCCTCTGTACTCTCTCTATTTTGTTGACATCCTTCCTATAATTAGGCGACCAAAATTGTACACCATACTCCAGAATTGGCCTCACCAATGCCTTGTACAATTTTAACATTACATCCCAACTTCTATACTCAATGCTCTGATTTATAAAGGCCAGCACACCAAAAGCTTTCTTTACCACCCTATCTACATGAGATTCCACTTTCAGGGAACTGTGCACAGTTATTCCCAGATCCCTCTGTTCACCTACATTCTTCAATTCCCTACCATTTACCATGTACGTCCTATTTTGATTTGTCCTGCCAAGATGTAGCACCTCACACTTATCAGCATTAAACTCCATCTGCCATCTTTCAGCCCACTCTTCCAACTGGCATAAATCTCTCTGTAGACTTTGAAACTCTACTTCATTACCCGCAACCCCACCTATCTTAGTATCATCTGCATACTTACTAATCCAATTTACCACACCATCGTCCAGATCATTGATGTACATGACAAACAACAGTGGACCCAACACAGATCCCTGTGGCACCCCACTCGTCACTGGCCTCCAACCTGACAAACAACCACCCACCATTATTCTCTGGCATCTCCCATTCAGCCACTGTTGAATCATCTTGCTACTCCACCATTAATACCCAACCATTGAACCTTCTTAACCAACCTTCCATGAGGAACCTTGTCAAAGGCCTTACTGAAGTCCATATACACAACATCCACTGCTTTACCCTCATCAATTTCCCGAGTAACATCTTCAAAAAATTCAAGAAGATTAGTTAAACATGACCTTCCAGGCACAAATCCATGTTGACTGTTCCTAATCAGACCCTGTTTATCCAGATGCTTATATATATTATCTCTAAGTATTCTTTCCATTAATTTGCCCACCACTGACGTCAAACTAACAGGTCTACATATGTTCTATATGTTTCTTGTTGGTTTGTGTTTGATGCATACTAGGGACAATTTACAATTTTACCAACGCCAATGAATGTACAATCCTGTACGTCATTGGAGTGTGGGAGGAAACCCGAAGCACCCAGAGAAAACCCACGTGGTCACAGGGAGAACGTACAAACTCCATACCGACAGCACCTGTAGTCAGGATCAAACTCTGTCTCTGGCACTGTAAGGCAGCAGCTATACCACTGCGTCACTGTGCCACCCATCCACACCACTGTGCCATCTCATCAATCTTGATGTCCCAGCCAAAGGAAATGGATTCAACTAACAAATTAGCATTTTAAACCTCAATTATTTCATCCCGCAGCTCCTGTATTCATGGCATACAAGTCAATAGACAATAGGTGCAGGAGTAGGCTATTCGGCCCTTCGAGCCAGCACCGCCATTCAATGTGATCATGGCTGATCATCCCGAATCAGTACCCCGTTCCTGCCTTCTCCCCATATCCCCTGACTCCGCTATTTTTAAGAGCCCTATCTAGCTCTCTCTTGAAAGCATCCAGAGAACCTGCCTCCGCCGCCCTCTGAGGCAGAGAATTCCATAGACTCACCACTCTCTGTAAGAAAAAGTGTTTCCTCGTCTCCGTTCTAAATGGCTTACTCCTTATTCTTAAACTGTGGCCCCTGGTTCTGGACTCCCCCAACATCGTGAACATCGGGAAGTCAGTTCATGCAACCTATCTTCACTATTGAACTACCTAAATAAATCTGGTGTTGTGCCTCACATCATCTCCGGGGTCTACTTATTTCTTCCTGAGGTGCCTTGTCCAAAACTGAATGTCGTACTCTCGATGAGATCAAAGTAGGTCTCTGTTCAATGTCTGTATAAAGAATAACGGTGACAAACCTGGAGAAAGTCTGAAGAACAGTCCTGACCCTAAAGGTAACCTATCCATGTTCTCCAGAGATGCTGCCTGACCTGCTGAGTTACTCCAGCACTTTGTGTTCTTTTCTGGAGACAGTCTTCCCGATTTTCTGGCGATGATATATCCACAATGGAATAGTCGCCTTTAAATTACTCAGTTCTCAAAGTTTATTCTGCGAGCTTCATGTGAACAAGGAATTTCACTGCACATTGGTGTGTATATGACAATAAACTAATCTGAATCTGAATGTTAGTCAATGTAAGGGGTTCAATACCAGTGTTCGGCAGAAGAGGGCAGTGACTGCTCAGACTTTGCAAGCCTCAATGCCTGTCTTCCATTGCCTGATTATTGAGGTGAGTCAGCGATTTGCATCATTGCCCTGTGCTGAAAGCCAGTGCTTTCCCATTTCTCAGTAAGACTGTCATTCAGTTACTAACATTCAACTGGAAATACCCAAAATCAACAGAGGCGGCATGTAGCCTTATCATATGTTGAAAAACCCTGTGTAAATGTTGTGGTTAAATCAATCAGTTTGGCTGATATTTAATTGCTTATGAAAGCAGTTCCATATCAGCAAAAACAAATTGATTTAACCTCAATATGTGCATTATTTAGATTGTTTCATTGTTAATGGCATTAAAAGACTCAGGAATCAACATGTATTATTTTTGGACAATAAAAGATGTTTCTTCTTAAATATGTTTCATTCTTCTAACAAAATAAATCAACATGGTTTAGTGCAAAGTGTAATCTAGGGTGTACTATAGAATAAAATATTCTAAAAAGGCGTAATAAGATATAGGCCATTCGGCCTATCAACTCTAGTCCGCCATTCAATCATGGCTGATCTATCTTTTCCTCAACCCCATTCTCCTGCCTTCTCCCCATAAGCCCTGACACCCATACTAATCAAGAATTTATTTTTGTCAGTATTGCAGTCATCCTTATTGTTTGTTGCAGGGAGGGTGAAGGGGGTTGCCGATAGAGAGAGAGAGAGAGAGATCAACCTGAGGTTGCCTTCAACATGGCTCAATTAGGAGCAAACTTGCCAAGAGCATGGTTGGCCTTTTGACCAACCATCTGCATAACATCGATAACTTAAATCTTGGTAGTGCATAAGATATCGCAAGGGTTTATGTTGGGTTAATATAATGGTCACTGTCAACTGCACAAAAAAGGAACCATTGGCAGAGAAGTTACAGGTTCTTCTGAAAGAATTGTCATAGTCATAAAGCTATGTAGCACAGAAGCAGGCCCTTTGGCTCAGCTTGTCCATACTGACCGAGTTGGCATACTGAATTAGTTCCATTTAACTGCATTTGTTCCATAGCTCTATAAATCCTTCCTAAACACAGAGACACAAGAGGCTGCAGATGGTGGAATCTTGAGCACAACACAAAGTACTGGAGTAACTCAGCGGGTCGGGTAGGATCTGTGGAGGGAATGGACAGGCGGCGTTTCGGGTCAGGACCATTATTCACACTGATTGTAGAATGGGGGAGAAAGCTGGAGAAGAGATTTGGGGATAGGACAAAGCCTGGCAAGTGATAGGTGGATACAGATTGAGTGAGGAGAAGGGGTGATTGGTACATGAGTGGATTAAGTGACAAAGGTTAGAGATGAAATGGAAAGAAAAGGCCATTAGGTAAGAAGAGAAAAGGACTAAAATGTAAAGAGAGGAGGGAAGTAGACGGAAGGGGACAGGCGTTACATTTCACTCCTTATCTGAAAAACCCTTGTCTTTTCCTCAACGTCTCATCAATCAGGGTTCCCTAAAGTTGCCAGCAATGCCCTTTATCCTAACAGGAACATGTTGCCCCAGAACTTTTGCTCCACTTTTCAAAGCCTCCCACTTGCCAGATTTTCCAGCAAACCGACTCTCGCAATTGACCCCAACAAGTCTGGCATCTATCAGGGCAGAAACTGGAGGGAGAGGCAAGTACCACGTGCTCTGGGCTTTGCTCAATACCGTCCAAGCTCGGTGAACTCAATTTCCACCATATTATGGAGATATTGTCATGGAAACATTGTGGATGGTGAACTCCTTGTGCAGGAATGCAGTAAAACAAGGTAAGTAGGCACTTCTAATATCTCCATTGCAGTATTTTTAGATGATCAGGTTCTGTCAGTCATTACATCGTCACACAATTCAAAGACATTTAAAACCCAAGTATCATCGCATCTCCTGTAGCGCATCCAACCTGCACACGCAGATCTCACTTTGCTCATTGTATCCCAATACTTACTGTATACCATACATTAAATCTCTTCAGTGTCTCAGCATGGCCAGCCCCATGTACTATAGTATATCCACTGACTACGTGTCTCTGGACTGCCGCAAGGCATCCTTTTAGTTTAGTTTAATTTAGAGAGACAGCGTGGAAACAGGTCCTTCGGCCCACCGAGTCCGCGCCGACCAGTGATCCCCACATGTTTACACAATCTTACACACACTAGGGCCAACTCACATTTATACCAAGTCAATTAACCTACAAACCTATGAGTCTTTGGAGTGGGAGGAAACCGGAGCACCCGGAGATAACCTACGTGGTCATGGGGAGAACATGCAAACTCCGTACGGAAAATACCCGGAGTCGGGATCGAACCTGGGTCTCTGGATCTGAAAGCACTGTAAGGCAGCAACTCTATCATTGGGCCACCGTGCCACCCTTTCTGCTCCTCCAACACCAGTCTTGTCCCTAACTCCTGTTTCCTTTCTTTAATTATCGCCCAATGATAACCTTCATTGTGTCATCAAAGCCTAACGTTTTGATTACTCTCTTGATGAATGGCCAGCACTCTATCTCGAAAGCATTGAGGTGTCAGCGGGGAAGTACTTTGCGACCAGTGACCCATTAAATAATTATGGAAAAGGACAGAACTGGCCCACAAGTTAAAGTTCTCAATTGGGGCAAGGCAAATATTGATGGTATTAGAGAGGAGCTTGCAAAAGTTGCTTGGAGTAGATGCCCGCAAAGGGACGTCTGGCGAGCGGAATACTTTTAAAATTAAGATATCAAGAGTTCGAGGTCCGTATGTTCCCGTTAGAATGAAGGGCAAGGCTGGTATTTCAAGAGATATTGAAACTCTGGTCAGGAAGCAGAAGTAGGCTTGGATCAGGTATAGCCAACTGGGATCAAGTGAATCCCTGGAGGAGAATAGGGGATGCAGGAGTATAGTTGAGAACGAGATGAGAAGGGCACACGGGGTCTGCGATAGTTTTGACAGAAAAGATTAAGGAGATTCCTGAGAGATTTTATAGGTTTGTTCCGGGAAAAAGGGTAACTGGAGAGAGAAAAGGGCCTCTCAGAAAGCAAAGTGGTCATCTATGTGTGCAGCCACAAGAACTTGGCGATGTCCTCAATAATATTTCTCCTCTGATTTCTGGAGGTAGGCATGAAGATTAGGGAACTCAGGAAATTGAATGGAGTGCCTTGGGGGTAGTCAGTATTGTAGTTGGGATGCTGTTGGATGTCTTAAAATGTATGAAGAAAGATAAGTCTCTGGGATCTGATCAGGTTTGTCCAAGAACACAGTGGAAAGCTAGAAAAGAAATTGCAGGAGCCCTGACTGAGATACACAAATCATTGTTCGCCACAGGTGGGGTCAAGGAAACTTTGAGATTAAAAAAATCAACCCTGTAATTCATCCCATCCGATAAAGCACAAAAAGAACTTTAATTTGATCCCTAATTCACTTTCATATCTTCAGTATTAAAAAAGTTATGGTCATTTTCATAATCGGAAATTAGCATCTTGTTCCCTTTTGCTTTTCCATTGACTTAACACAAAAGCTGTGATCGAGGACAGTCAAAAGCCCATAACTTTCTTAAAAATTAAGGGAACTGAATGAAATTTTCAGTTATTATAGATTGAAGCATTCTGAAACAAATATGAAATGTCTTACTTGGATGACCTGAAATTAAAGCATATAATTAGTTAATTGCCTACTTGTAGGTAATTACAAAATTGACCGTTGTGACGGAAATAGTCATAAACACCTAGATATTCTCAAGATCAGAACTTTAATATTATTGTATTATATGCTGTAAGTGTGTAACAGACAGGTAAAGAAATTACATAGAAACATAGAAAATAGGTGCAGGAGTAGGCCATTCGGTCCTTCGAGCCTGCACCGCCATTCGATATGATCATGGCTGATCATCCAACTCAGTATCCCATTCCTGCCTTCTCTCCATACCCCCTGATCCCTTTAGCCACAAGGGCCACATCTAACTCCCTCTTAAATATAGCCAATGAACTGGCCTCAACTACCTTCTGTGGCAGCGAATTCCAAAGATTTACCACTCTCTGTGTAAAAAATGATTTTCTCATCTCGGTCCTAAAAGACTTCCCTCTTATCCTTAAACTGTGACCCCTAGTTCTGGACTTCCCCAACATCGGGAATAATCTTCCTGCATCTAGCCTGTCCAACCCCTTAAGAATTTTGTAAGTTTCTATAAGCTCCCCCCTCAATCTTACAATTTCTAGTAAAAGACCAAGTCTTTATGGAGAAGATCCATGCTAGCTGGTACATTGGCATATCATAATCAGTAGCATCAACATACTCCTCAGATTGTAACCAATAAGCAACTCTGTACACCTTGTTTTTCCTCAACTTTTCAATTTTGGCATTGTAAACTACAAGTTTTTGCTCTTCAAACCATGCATGACATGCCTTTCTGCCCATTACTTTCCCATTAAGAATGTCCTGTAGATCATCACATTTGGAGTAATCCAAATTCAGATCATCTCTGCGAATGCTGTCTAAATCAGTCTCTTTTGCTGGGCATTTGGATTGACAATTTTGCATTTCTTCTTCGGAGACATCTGCTTAAAATATAAAGAAAAAAAACACTGAACAGCATTAACAGAAACAAGCTATTATTTGCAGTTTTATAAAAAAAAAGTAGAAATGCTAAAACAAATAGTAAATAGCCAACAAAAATATTATCTAATCAATTAAATTAATCTAAATTCAATTACTAGATCTAAACATCTATCCATTTCTTAAGAAAAGGCAATTTTTTTAAAATAGCCTTAGTATCCAAATAACAAATAACAAACTGATCCCATTCACAATATTCACCTACTGGGCAGCATTGACGCATTGGGCCGAAAGGTCTGTTGGCGTTCTCTATGAATCAACCCTGGAAAATCATTGGCCTCATCAATTTACTTGTGACAGGTGATTCTATCCACATTAATATTGACCATTACACAATCCTTGTGGAGTCAAATTCCCACTGTCCTACCAGGGAACACCTTGCATCGTGTTGTGTGGCACTACAATTGAGCCAAATGGAATAGACTCAGAACTGAAATGGTGGTTATAAACAGTACATTTGAAGCACTGTAGACTGTCATATGTAGCAGAAATGTATACAGGGTATTGTGCCACAATCTGCAGCTTCATCACCTGGCATATCACCGTTTCAATGAAGCCAGTACATATACGCTGGTTTAAAGGTGTGCAATGTCATGGCATGGCACCAGGCACTTCCAAAAGAGAGAGGCCAGCAGGTGAAGCTGCAAACCAGGACCACACGCATGCAAAAGGACAAAAGCAGCAAGAGAGCTAAGAAATTCCACAACCAATGGAGCAGATCAAAGTTCTTCAGTCCTGCCACAAATCATGAATGCTGGTTGACTATTAAATACATAATGGAAAGAGGAGTTTCCAGGAAAATTCTAACACTCAACAATGGAGGGGTCCTGCAAAAAAGCCAACTTAATTCACTTCACATGATATTAAGAAATAGGTAAGAAGACTGGATACAGCGAAGGCTAAGGGACCCTGGCTGAAGTATTGAAGGCATGAACTTCAGACCATGCCAAGTCACTAACTAAAGATTCCAGTAAAGCTACAAACTGACATCTACCCAAAAATCTGGAAACTATCACCTCCTGCAATCTCCCTTATAAATCATGCACTGGCCTGATTGGGTTGAATCTCACTGGTCCAGAAACCTCCACTCAGTCTGTCTTAACCTACATGATCTCTTGGTTGCTCAGCACATCAACTCACCCTCCCATTCCCAATCTGACCTTTCTGTCTGGGGCCTACTCCATTGTCAGAGTGAGACCCAGTGCAAATTGGAGGAACAGCACCTCATATTTCACTTGGGTAGTCTTGACGGCGTACGCCTAGCGCGAACTTCGATCGAACTTCACGTCAACTCGTACGGGATCACTCGACCTCTGCGCGGCCCCTGCTTCCGGTTTGGTCGCGCTTGCCGCATGCAGGGCCGGTGCTAGGAATTGCGGGGCCCAATTAGAAAATTGATGGCGGGGCCCCTACTCTAGAAAAGTAAAAATTTATGTATGTTTATATTTCGTGTAGTATGCTCGTCTTTAACCAAAAAAAATATTAAATGCTTGATATAATAAAATTTTGAAAAACTATATGAAAGTGTCACACATCTAATAAAATGAGCGGCACTTTGAAAGATTGAATGTGTGTGTGTGTGTGTGTTTATGAGTGTATGCGATTGTGTCTCTGTGTCTGTGTGACTGAGTGTGTGTGTTTGTGTGTATGCGTCTGTGTGTGTGCGTGCATGGCCGGCCTTAGGGGGTTTAAACGGTTTAGAGATGTTTAGAGGGCTTCAGATGGGTTCAGGTGTGTTTACAATTGTTTAGAGGGGAATAGAGGGAAATAGGGGGGCTAGAGGGGGTTTAGAGGTGTTCAGAGGGTCCCAGAGGGGTTTAGAGACGTTATAAGCCCCCCGTGAGAAATTGTATTTCTCTGAAATTGAAGATAGACATAAAGCTGGAGTAACTCAGCAGACAGGCAGCGCAGCGACTCTGGAGAGAAGACCCTTCTTCAGACCGAACTGAACTCGCGTCGGTGAGAGTACTTGTGATTGTCTGAAGAAGGGTCTCGACCAGAAACACAACCCTCTCCCCAGAGCCGCTGCCCGTCCCGCTGAGCCACCTTCAACTTCAGAGCCAAACAAAAAACACAGAGTGCTGGAGGAACTCAGCGGGCCAGGCGAATGCCTCACCAGCTGAGTTTCTCCAGCATTTTTGTCTACCGCTAAACAGCAATGATTCCGGGAATGCTGAGGGGACAGGGTGATAGAGAGGGAGTAGGAGAGCTAGAGAGAGACGAGACGGGGAGCGGGAGAGAGAGCGCGAGAGAAAGAGGGAGGGAGGGAGTGAGCAAAAGACAGAGAGACACAACGTGGGTCGGTAGGTGAATGACTAACCTGCACACCAGGAAGAAGCCCCTTCTCGCGGTCCGGGGCCCTCACTCATGATGGTGAGTTAAATGAAATTCTCAACGTGTCATCAATCTACATTCCTCAGTAATGTAATTGTGTTTTAAACAAGTATTAATGACGCCGCGTGAATTTTATTCAAAGGAACACGGCGTCATTAAATGAGTCTGAAGAAGGGTTTCGGCCCGAAACGTCGCCTATTTCCTTCGCTCCATAGATGCTGCTGCACCCGCTGAGTTTCCCCAGCAATTTTGTGTACCTTCGATATTCCAGCATCTGCAGTTCCCTTTTGAACACGGCGCCATTAATACTTGTTCAAAACACTATAACATTTACTGAGGAATGTGGATAGATGCAGATTCATGACATCGCATAACAAGGTGTTAACTACTTACCGTTAAGAAGTGCTAACAGCACTAGTTAACAAATCGTTTGTGTATGATGGCCGTGCAGCGGTTGTTATGCATGTTCGTTAAAAAAAAATCCGGATGGCGAATTTAAAAAAATCTTTATTTAACAAAGAGAATTCGTATTTCCGTACGAAATACTGAACATTAGTGCGGGGCCCCCATTAGGCGCGGGGCCCAATTGGGAGCAATCGGTCAAATCGGCTTAACGCCGGCCCTGGCCGCATGCAGTCGCATGCTCGTGGGACAGGCCCTTTACTGTCTCTGACTTCATTTCATCTTTGTCCCGTCCCCTACCCTGACATCAGTCCGAAGAAGGGTCTCGACCCGAAGCATCACCCGTTCCTTCTCTCCAGAGATGGTGCCTCACCCGTTGAGTTACTCCAGCATTTTGTGTCTAACTTCGATTTAAATCAGCATCTGCAGTGCTTTCCGACACAACCTCCACTGGGTGCCTGGTTAGAAGAAATACCCCCTGTTCATCTTGGAAGGAGCAGGAGAATTGTGTTTTTTTTCTGATTGGTGGTTCAGTTGTGGGAATCAAAAGCTGGGGGGGTTCCGAGAACTGTCCTTAACCCAAAGTTTCAGCCAGTTAGAAATGCTGTTAGCTGCAATCACAAAAGTCGCACTGGCAAGTTAATAAGATACAGATTATTACAAATCTTAGCTAATTTTAGATCTTAGTTAGATATCAGTTACAATTAGTTAACTAGTACAGATCTGCACTACTTATTTAAATCATGCAGAACCATGGGAGGTGCCAGACAAAAAAATGTCAGGGAGTGTCAACCTGTAAATTCCAGTTCATTATCGTCACTTGGTTTGGTTTAGTTTATTATTATTTTTACGTGTACCAAGATACAGTGAAAAACTTTTGTTTGCCTGCTATCCAGTCAAAGAAAAAAAGTATTGGAAACCTTGAAATTGCCACTTACTGACATTTTACAATGTCATCACCAGAAGATGCACCAGGTCGTTCACCACCTACAAGGAAAGCAATTAGAGATGGGCTTTAAATGCAGGTTCTAAATGTTATACTTGCATTCCATAAATGAATAAAGCAAACATGAGTGTTTAGTATGAACACAATAAGGACTAGCATCATACCCCATTTATCATACAGGTTATTTATGTTCAAACATCGTCACACCTTCGGTCATTCGTTATTCTTCTAAAGACCAGATGGAATGTTACATTCCATTAATGGCATCCAAAAAAAATGCATTGTCACTGTTGACAGAAACTGGTGCAGCAGATAAGAAAGTTTCAATTCACCTTTACTCCTGAGGAATACATAACAGTCTAATTAGAAGCAAAAGTAATCATCTTTCTCCATTAGCCATGCTTCTTTCTCAAAAATATTCATTCATTTCCCAACTCTCCTGAAGGAGCTGACTTTCAATGTGAGATGTTTTAATTCGTTACTCTGGATGACTGCAGCGGCTTAGTCATTGACTGCATTCAAACAGGGAGTCATGTATTTCTGGGTTTTAAAAGATTAAAGGATTGGGCAGCTGTTGAGATGGATGATCAACATTGTTTTACCATCAAACAAAATCAGGCGATACAAAGAACTGCCTGGTTACAGACAGTACGGATCCAAATGTAAATATATTAATACAAAATGTTAATACAAAAAAAGTGTTGGAGTAACTCAGCGGGTCAGGCAGTATCTCTTGAAAACATGGATAGGTGACGTTTTTGGCCGGGATCCTTCTTCAGACTGGTCCCAACCCGATGCTGCATGACACGCTAAGTCACTTTGTGTTTTTTATTTTTAACAAAAATCAGGCTTTTGTCTTTGCTTCTACCTTTTTATGTTAGTTGCTAGGTCTTGCAGTTCTTTGATGTGCTTCTAAACCAGGGAGTCAGAGCCAAGTCTTACCCTGAGTGATCAAGTCACTACCTTGTCATGGAAACTTGGCTCCACTCCAGTTTATCCAGTTTCTTGTTTATTTCCTCAAACTAGCCATTGTCTTAACTTTTTTTAAGAACAGCCTACGTGACCATCTATTATAGAACATGCATGTGACCAATTTATAAGCAGTGTGAGTTGCAGACAGTCTGCAATAGAGAGTGTAAATATGTTCTTCAATTATAGACATCGGAAATAATAATAGGCATTGCATAATCTTACAGACAGTACGGATCCAAATGTAAACTGGCTTTACACTAATGCTTATTATACTTAGACTTTACACTAATGCACTCAACTTTCTAATGCAGAAAATAATATAGGAATGTCTCCACACTATTGTGTAAATTACTATAGACCTGTTATGGAATGATATTAGAAGCCATCAATGTGTTTTTGTATTATAATAAAATGAATTTCTCTCGAGTAATAAATAACATTTTTATTAATGAATATCAAATAGCAGCGTACTGGCACTGGAGAAAGTGTGGATTGTGCTTTCACCACATTACATATATATATATTACAGTTACAGTAAATAAAAATAAAAACAAATATTAGAAATTAAAACAGACCTAGAAGTACAGAATAACCTTATTACATCCGTATAAATCAGTACATTTAAGTTGTCCCTGTGTATACTTGAGGTTCCAACAAAGCCTCTACAATCCAATCTAAATGTTCTTTTCTCTTTACATATGGTGAATGAGCGGTGGCCCAGTGCCAGCTGTTCATATTGTTACTACACATTACCGTTTGGAACACCTAACTCTATTATTTTTAATAAAGCCTTCAATAATCTTAGATTATAATAGTATTGAGCACCTCCAACAAAGCTGATTGGTAGCTTAGAAGATCTAATGTGCAATATACTGTATTTGACACTGAGGCATAAAATAGCTTTTGCAAATAAGATTAAGTAGAATCCAAAGAGTTTTTGTAAGTATATTAAGGATGAAGGTAACTAGAGAAAGAATAGGGTCCAAAGTGGCCATCAATGTGTGGAGCTGCAAGAGATGCTCAAAGTCCTCAATGAATATTTCTCCTCTGTTTTGTACCACGGAGAAAGATATGGAGACCTGGGTACTAGGGAAAGTTAATGGAGATGATTGAGGACAGTCTGTATTGTAGTCACGGAGATGCTGAATGTTCTAAAACATATGATGGTAGGTAAATCTCCTGGGTCTGATCAGGTGTATCCAAGATCACTGTGGGAAGCTAGAGATGGAACGGCAGAGGCCTGGCTGAGATATATGAATGATTGTTAGACGTGGGTGAGGGGCCGGATGGCTGGAGGATGCCTAATGTTGTGCTTCTCTTCAAGAGGAGCTACTAAGAAAAAACAGGAAACTGTGGGCCAGTAAGTCCAACATCTGTGGTAAGAAAGTTACTGCAGAGAATTCTGAAGGGTAAGATACACACACATTTGGAAAGACGGGGTGATTAGGTATAGTCAGCATGCTTTTGTGTGTGGGAGATCATGTCTCATAAATTTGATTCACCCCGTTCCCCATGTATTACCCTGCCAGTTACATAGCTGGTCCATGGCTGCTGTGGGGAAGGGGTCCTTTTAAGATCTAACAAGTCTCCCTAGTGATCGCTATGGCAGTATAGACTCATCCATGCAGTTCCCATTGGGAAACATGCAGCTCAAAACTTTTTTCATTTGAGGTAAAAAAAAAAAATACAAAAGCACACTTCCAGAGAACTTTTCATCCAATTTAACAATGTTTTAAGGGAGGGACCCAAAATGGCACTAATGTTGCAAGCAACAATGTTTTTGTGCACCAAAAATAGGTGAAATCCAATACTGGTGCACGAATGTCTAAAGAAAGGATAGACGTCAAGGTAGCTTTCACCTCTTAAACAATGAAAGGAAGCCTTTCCCAATAGTAATCTGACTCTTGGTTCTTCGGAGAAAGGAAAGATGAGATTTAGAATCCGTGTTCTCACTTGGATTTTCAGTGGAACCCATCCAGGTTTGTTCAGCTTGCTGCTGGCTTCTCAGTTGCTGGTTTATTACAAATTGCATGTCATCCTGCAGAATAACAATGCAAACAACAGAAATTAAGCAATATCCACAGGCCCATTAGTCCTTTCAATTCATTTTGTATCAATACATCTACTTATCTATGAATCCAGCCACAAGATATTAAACTAAAAAGAGGAAAAAAAGATCCTCGAGGATGATATAAAAAATGCCTTGTCATTCCGTCATTTTTTCTATCTATTACCTCAGAAAACGATGCAAGATTACTCGACCTGTATATTAATCAACATTAATCAATTTCCTACAACATCTTTCCATTCCATCCGTTTCTCTCCAGATTTACCAATGCTGAATTTAAATTTGTAATTTCACAATCCCAGCCCAGGTATTGTTGTTTTCTCCCATACATATTGTGTTGCTCTCCTGAGTTGTGCCCTTCCCTTGTACCTTAACTAGTTCCTCTTTCAATATCTCAAATCCCGTTAGTGATCTTTCCATTCTCAATTCCTCACCCCACATCCTTCTTTCTCCAACTTAATCCAGTGAAATGTCATTTCATTATTAATTCAGTGAAAAGTGAAATTCATCAAAAAAAATATTTTAGTGCTTGTTCATACAGGTGGCCCTCTAATTGTGGCCTCATAAAGGTCTCTCAATACACTGGACATTTTAGCATGGAATTATAGACACTGGAACAAAATACACATATGGCCCTACAGATCATGTTGAATATTTCTCTGAGCCTAATTTGTTCACTGCCCATAATATTTGTGAATTTTCCTATCAACATTCCTTATTTTATCAAGTAATTCTTATTACAATAATTTATTGACTCTTTTGCCAACGGCTTGTGATAGAGAAATCCCAATGTAAAATGAGGTTTTCTAGCATTTTCTTAATTGAGTTAACAGTTAGTGAAAACAAGCAATGGAGATCACCATCTCTCATGACCCCAAGATCTAGATTAAGTCATCCTTTACAATGGTTTTGTCCGTACCTGCCAAGCTTCCAGCTCTTGTGACAAGTCCACTTTCTGCAGAATAGTCTCCAGAAGTTGGGAGTTCAACGACTTCATGTCTCTTTGACACTTGGCCAGCTCCACTTCTACTGCATTTTTCCTGGAAAACACAATCCATTATTCATTTTTATGATTATGGCATTACAAGTTACGGAAGTGTCTGCTGTTCATTCCAGTTATCAACAAAACAAGCCATCCATCCTTGTGTCTCTCACAACACAGCTTGGGCCACATCCAATTCCATTGTTCATCTTAATAGACATAACGCTTACAATCACCACAGTGACACAACTGAAACCAAATAAAAGATAATCCAATGGCTGTGGCGGCAGAGGTGCCGCTGCCCCACAGCTCCAGCTACTTTGGTTCAATCCTGACCTCACGTGCTATCCATGTGGAGTTTTCCCATTCTTTCTGTGACAATGTAGGATTTTCCCTCCTTGCTCTGGTTAACTCCCACATCATAAGGTGGGTTAGTCAGCCACAGTAAATTGCCCCTAGTGTGTGGAGATCTGGGGTGGTTGATGGGAAGGTGGGGAGAATAAAAAGTCGGAATCGTTAAATAGACCTTGATGGTCAACATGGATGTGGAGGCTGAAGGGCCTGAATCCATGCTATAAACACCTTGGCTCTGAGGCTGTACAGAGCAATAACTGAATTAATATCTTCAAACAATAGTTATATTTACATACACAGAAAAGAACAACACAAGGTGCTTCAGGCAAAAAGTAGAAAGCAAAATCTGATGACAAATCAGTTGATTGGCCAAAATGTGGGATTAAGCTGTACCTTAAATGAGGAAGGAGAATTCCAGACCCCTTGGCCATCGCCGGTAGAAGTGAAGGAAAAATCGGGACATGAGGCATGCCAGAACGAGATAATCTCAGGGAGGAGGGAAAATAGATGTAGGGAGGGAACGGCTAAAGACGAACTTGAAAATGAAATTAATTTTATAAAGTAAAGACAATTGGGAGTCCCTGTAAGTGAATGAACACCAAAGGTGAAGGGTGAATGGGACTGAGTGACTTAGACATAGGTAGCAGTTTTAATTGACCTCCTGCTATGGGAACTTGTGGATGAAAGTGTTGTCCACAGGTAACAAAGACGTTGATTAAAGTTCTGGCAGCAGGAGATGAGGCAGGGACAAAGTCAGGCAGTGTTAGAGAGCTTAAGTTCAATGGTCTTAAATAACATGGGTGTGAGTTGGAAGCTTAAAACCCCTGTCCCACGGTACGAGTTCATTCCAAGAGCTCTCCCGAGTTTGCCCTGATTCGAACTCAGAGCTTTACGGTAATGGCCACTCGTCGGTACTCGGGGCTCTCGTGGACATTTTTCAACATGTTGAAAAATCTTCACGAGTCTTCCCGTGCTTACCTGCTGTTAGCGAGTCTGTTAGCGGTACGAGCCGCTAAGAGACGTCCCCGAGCTCTGACGTACCCGCTACGTTCATTCTCCGTGTTTACCACGAGTTTGTTTTTTTTAAACTCGGAAGAGCTCTTGGAATAAACTCGTACCGCGGGACAGGGCTATTACTTGGGGTCGGGTATGACACCGAAACAGATAACGTCCATTTCTGCTATATCCAGGATAAGGACCCATGTAGCAGGATAAAACTCTGACCAGAGGAATTACAGGCTCCATCACTCACTTTGCAATCGTAGTGTCCCGTTCACGAATGGCCTGCTGCAGATGTTGGTCATCAGAAGAGTTCTGCTGGCTGCATCTCAGGCCATCATTTTCCTTCCTGAGATTCATCAAATCAGTGCTCTGCAACTGCACCTAAATATTCAATCATAAACTGATGTTGAGTGAAAACATAACCTGAGCTTTTCATGCCTGACTTGTTTGACTCTAAGCATCGAACACTGCCTCACTAGATCCATGCAAAGCAAATCAGCTGAGTCATGACCCAAACTATGCTCTATCCCAGACACACCATACAGTCCCCAAAACTAGCTTTCTAAACAGAAATAAAAGCTACAATTAAATTTTAAATGTTAATAATAGCTTAATTGAAGGAATATTTCAGCTGAGGATTTTTCTTCCTCGTTCAAGATTGATTAGATGTTCACTGCAAGTGGGGTGGTTTTCGGCACTTCAAATAGAGGTCTGCTCAGGTATAGAATTAACACCCAGCCCAAGTCCTGGCACTCATATTTATTCCAACACCCAACCACTGCGGTATATGTAATCGCCTCAAACATGCTACTGTTCCGTCTAAGGTTCAAACATCATAATCACAGGATCTCAGTATGATTATAGCACGGAAGGAAGCCATTCAGCCTCTCAAGTGTACTATGTTTACATATTCTGTTGTGCTGCAGCAAGTAAGAATTTCACTGTTCTATCTGGGACACATGACAATAACCAAGTCTTGAAACTTGACTCTTGAAATCAGCCATGAAAGCATCCCATCGCCTGGTCTCAATGATCTCATTGTCCAGGCAAATCCCTATGCAGGTGCTTCATCCAGCACAACCCCATTCTCTGCTCAGTATCATCACCCCATTCTCCGCACAGTATCACTACCCCATTCTCTGCTCAGTTGTACCTGTCTCTGAAGCTCCTCAATCTTCTGCTGCTTTTCTTGATTCGCTGCTTGCTCCTGTTGTAACTGTTGCTGCTGCCATTTCATCTTCTCCTGGATCATCTGCTCACCATCTGGGATAAACTTGGAAATATGATAGAAAATAATCAAAATGCAGGAAGACGATTTATCACATAGCAGCCAGTCAAAGGTAACGCGAGCAGCCACCCCAGGGAGTCATGCTGAGAGTGCCATGAATCACAACATTGGTTCAGTGAGGCTACAGGAATGGAACTGTTCAATCTATAGTCATAAATTGCTGAACCCCTGCATATTCTACGGTAGTTGTGCTGGTCAATATGGTTACTCATACTCAGCTGATTCACCAGATTTTTCTTCTCCGGCACCCAGCCCTTCATCCCAGGATCCTTGTTGACCTTAATGTCCGTTTGCCTCATGAACTTAACCTGGATCTTTCGATCACTATCAGCAGCAGATGATGGGTGTGTTTGTCTCTGCTTGTTTTTGTAACCTTCCGACACAAATACTTTGTTTTGGCTTTTACAGTTTATTCATAAGCAGAAACAGAGCAATCACCCAGGTGTAGTCATAGAGTACACTTGGTCCCACTTGCCCGTATTTGGTCCATATCCCTCTAAATCTTTCCTGTCCAAGTGTCTTTTAAATGTTGTTCTTGTACTTGCCTCAACTATCTCTCCAGGCAGCTCGTTCCATATACCCACTATTCTCTGAGTGGATAAGTTGCCCCTCAGGTTCCTATTTTTTTTTCTTTCTTACCTTAAACCTATGTCCTCTGGTTCTTGATTCCCCACCCTGGATAAAACACTCTATGCATTTACCCTGTAAATCCCTATGATGATTTTATACATCTCCTTAAGGCCACCCCTTAGCTTCTTGCGCTCCAAGGAATATGTCCTAGCTTGCCCAAACCCCCCCCGATAGCTCAAACTCTGGCAACATCCTTATAGATGGAGGGACTTCTCCAGTTTCTAATTTCATCTCCAAGTAAGAATAATACTAAATTAGTCTTCTGATCTGTGAGTTCATCCCCACCAGGAGCCAGAAAGATGTTGTTGAGATTCCCTTTCTAGCCAGTAAACACCAAAGACTTTAATTCCTTAGTCAAGCTGGGTTCAAACTCCATTCCCAGAAGCAAAGGGCCCATGACTCTCTGAATGTGACCTGTAACTGTTGGTCAATCCTGGTCGAACAAATGAAATAGACTGCGTGACGGTTGTAAGAATTTCATTACCTGTGGATCAGGGCCATGCACCAGATTGTGCACCAAATCCTTCAGGTGTGAGAGGGCTGCCTGGAGGCTTGGAGTCTGACATCCAGTCAAGCTGTCAGAGCAGTTCACACCCACCAAGGTCAGTAATTCCTGATGTATTTTCTCAATTTCATTCTTTATCTGGATTGAAGAAAAGAAAGACGCATCTCTTCAATAAAGTAACAAGTTCAGCCACTCCGCCATATGTCAGCCCTGCTAATTAGGCACTTTCACCCGCTCGTGTGGAAGGGTCCAGTGGCCAACTCTACCTGATCTTTCCCGGCCTCCCAGGTCTCAGTCTCCAGACTCTGCTCTATTTCCGAGAGCAGGGAAGCATTGCAGCTTGTGGACTCCTGCATCATCTGCTGCTCACTCAACTCCTGGATTCGGCTCAGCAGCTGTCGGTTCAGTGTCTGCACCTCGCTGAAGTCCTCCTGTGACAGGGTCAGCTGGTGGTGGGAGGGAAGGTAAGCACATCAGCGACATTCAGAGGGAGGCTCCGTGTACCACCACTATACGCTTGTACTGTATCTGAAATGCTGATGTACGTAAGTGCTAATGTATAGTGATAATTGTACCGATCTGTATACAAAAAATGAATTTCACTGTACCTTGGTACATGTGACAATAAAGTACCATTGAACCCCATGCTATAAACCATAAAGTGTTTCAGAGGTAGAAACAAGCTTCTGGTTAATGCAAATGCTGGTTAGCACACAAAATGACACAATGTGCTGGAGTAACACGACAGGTCAGGCAGCATCTGAGTCTGTTTCTCAGACTGAAATATCACCTATCCATGTTCTCCAGAGATGCTGGCTGACTTGCTGAGTTACTCCAGCACTTTGTGTCCTTAAGTGTTATCGGAGGGATATCGCGACGAAGGCACCAGAATTAAGTGACTATTCCTGGTGTTCAAAGCCAGTAAGGGTCAACTGTTCAGCTTCAGCCTGCATCACGAGGATCAAAGCTTTCCGTATTTAACATTCCAGCAGGCATTACTGAATCACTCTGAGATTGCCGTCCTTTCTTTCCAGTCTAGGAGAGCTCAGTAAAACTACAGCAAACACTTCAGGCTGGCAATACTCTTCAATACTAAAACCTGGGACTTTTATTGTCACATAAGGTGCCAACTTGGAACCAACAAATAACCTTGAATATGCACTACTGTCAGATCATGGCATCTGCATTTAGTCTCCTAAAATAGTTCCTCAGAGACATATTCTCTGATTTCCAAAATGGAAACAAAGCATTTCACCAGCACTGCAGCACACATTCTGGACTGAGGGTGGAGCCATTCAACTTCATAGTGTTTGTCACAACCACACGTTCAGTCATTAACTAGGGATTTATTCAGTTTGTTTTGATTGAGTTAATCAAGATTAACTCACATTATTACCAACTACTGCAGAAGGCAAAATAAAGCCAGTGAGGGGCTGGAAACATGAATAAACACAAACCATTCAACCACACAGCAAGGAACCATAGCCATACTGAATAAATATCGACTGAGAAATCTCTTGTCCTCACCTTTGAGCTCTACATGAAGAATTGTTCTTGCTCACAGATGTACAAGGAAGAGCTGCCTGGAACGTGAATGAAGGCACTCAGCATGTGGAAATGTGGAAACTTCTGAAAGTCCCATTTCCTCTCCAGAGAATTAGCTGGCTCTAACTAATCAGCAACACCAATGAACAGTTTTGTGTGTATCCACGTTTGTGTGTTTTTGCATGTAGATACGTATGTATGCCAAGTTATTTTATGTTGATTGTATATGTTTTTCTTCACTGTAAAAGGGGGGAATTCAGCCCATTGGGTCTATGCTAGCAGTCAGAAAAATGCTATTACCAGTAATTCCATTCCTTTACTTATTTCCATGTAACCTATCTTCCCCACTCATGTGCGTTTTACATCCCTGATTCTCCTACCAGCCATCTACACAAGGAGCAACTTATAATCGACGATTAACCCACTAATCAGCACATCTCTGGCATGTGGAATGTGGGTGCTCCCAATCACACAGAAAGCATTGAAACTCGAAACAGACAATACCTATAGCTACATGAGCTCCTGTGTGCAGCGCATATAAATGTAGGCATGCGAGTACAACCCTGTACTAGTTGTGATTTTGCTTGCATTTCATTTTCTCCTGGACAGAACAAGAACAATCAAAAACATCTGAAGAAGGGTCTTGACCCAAAACGCACCTATACCTTTTCTCCAGAGGTGTTGCATGTCCCGCTGAGTTACTCCAGCATTTTGTGTCTATCTTCAGAACAAGAACAATGTTCCTCTGCTCCTAACCTACCAATCCTCCAACTCCACATTCCATGGATCATCCATTGCAATTTATAGATAATAGACAATAGACAATAGGTGCAGGAGTTGGCCATTCGGCCCTTCGAGCCAGCACCGCCATTCAATGTGATCATGGCTGATCATCCCGAATCAGTATCCCATTCCTGCCTTCTCCCCATATCCCCTGACTCCGCTATCTTTAAGAGCCCTATCTAACTCTCTCCTGAAAGTATCCAGAGAACCGTCCTCTGAGGCAGAGAATTCCACTCTCTGTGTGAAAAACTTTTTCCTCATCTCCGTTCTAAATGGCTTACCTCTTATTCTTAAACTGTGGCCCCTGGTTCTGGACTCCCTCAATATTTCTTCCAGCTCCAACAATGGTCCACCACCTAATCCCTGTCCTTTAACCCATCTGAAGGGATTGCTCCCTTTCACAACTCCTTGATCTGTACTTCCGTCTACACCAACTACTCCGCATCTTATGGCACTTTCCCATGGAATTACAGCATTTCCAACAGCTGCATTTTCACCACTTGCCTTCCCGCATTCTAAGGACCTAAACAGTCTTTCCAGCTGAAGCACAACTCACTTGCACTTTTTCTGAAACTAGTGTACTGCATTCGGTGTCCACAATGTGGTCTTTACATTGAAGAAACCATACACTGATTGTGTGGTTGTTGTGTTAAGCACCTGCGTTTGGCCTAAAGGAATGACTCAACATCCCACCAGCCCACAATTACCACAATAACCTGTCTGTCTGTGGCCTCCTGCACTATTGCAATACCCACTTGAGAAATAACACTTCATCTTCTGCCATGGTGAATTGGCGATTTTCAATCTCACTATTGATTTCTTCAACTTCAGGTAATCTATGGACCATTGAGCACAGAATATAGAAAAGTACTGAACAGAAAAAGGCCCTTCGGCCCATAATGTCCATGCCGAACATGACACCAAGATCAACTAATATCCACTGCGTACATATGATCCCTACCCTCCATTCCCAGCATACCCATCTGCCTATCTTGGAGTCTCTTAAATGCCACTATCATATCTGCTCCACTACTGGCAGCGTGTTGCAGGCACTCATCGCTTCCTGCATAAAAAGCTTGCCCCACATATCTCCTTTAAACTTTGTCCCTCTCACCTTAAAGCTATGCCCTCTAGTCTTTGACATTTCCACCTTGGGAAAAAGATCCTGACTGTCTAAAGTTTGACTCTGTTTTTCTCTCTTCATTGTTACAGCCCGACCTGCTGGCCTGATCCACAGCCCTGCTATAGTAACATAACACAGATAAAGGAGTATAATCTGCTGCATTAACTGACTTGGTATCACCCTATCTGAGATAAACTTACCTACTTCCTTCTTCCCCAACCTCTCCGCAGCAGAAAACTAACTTGTTTTCTTTCTTTCCATGTTGTGATAAAGGGTCTCAGACATGAAACATCATTGCTGTTTCATTGGTACACAAAATTGCTGGGGAAACTCAGCGGGTGCAGCAGCATCGATGGAGCGAAGGAAATAGGCGACGTTTCGGGCCGAAACCCTTCTTCAGACCTTCAGGCTGTTTCATTGCCTGCCTTGCTGAGTATATTTACAGACATTTCTGTTTTTATTACAAATTTCCAATATTTGCAGTTCATAAGTAATAGGAGCAGAATTAGGCCATTCGGCCCCATCAAGTCTTCTCTGCCATTCAATCATGGCCGATCTACCTTTCCCTCTTAACCCAATTCTCCTGCCTTCTCCCCATAACCCCATGACACTCTTACAAATAAAGAATCTATCTATCTCTGCCTTAAAAATATCGATTGACTTGGCCTCCACAACCCTCTGTGGCGATAAATTTCATCTTTTGTTTTCTCGTTTATTATTGACTCTGATTTGCTAACTGAACCTATCCTTTAGACCCGAGCAATGACATTGCAAGACTGCAGAAGTCCTGTGGGCCTTACCTTCAACGACTGATCCTCGTTCTTTTGCTGCAGCTGTGAGCACTGTACTTGCATCGAATCGTGGCTGTTCTTCAGTGACTGGTTCTCCATTTCCATCGTAACCATCCACTGCTCCAGGTTACTTTTTTGTTCCGACAGTAGAGTGATCTGTCACGAGGCAATGAGCAATGTTTTGACCGCTCCATTCAAAGAGCATCCTTACTAATCGGTCCACTTAATCCAACAAGTCTTGATTCTCGGTACCAAGATTGTAAATATTTTTTTGAAAATTCCTATGAACTGTTTCACCCGCAAATTCGAGAACACTTTCTAAAAGTTGTTGATAAAGATGTTGATCAGGTAAGGGTTTTTTCCCAACCGAGCCTGCTACCACTTGCCCATCTACAGATTTATACATGGCTTTCAGTGTACGTGAGTCCCTGGCTGTGGCTCACTTCCCTCTTTGTGAGCCTGTTTGCTTTGTTTATGTTGTAGTGCCAGAACAGTCTGATCCTACAGCTCCGCTTCTGATAAGCAAATGGAGATGACAGATTGGTGATGCTTGAATGATGAAGGAACAAATATTCTCCCACGTTCACCCAGTGTAGGAATGGGTCCCTGTCGGTCATTTGGCAAACGTGGTTCTGCCTGAGCTACAGTTGTCCAAATACTCAGCAGCAGCATCAGGTATCTGACCATGGGAACATGAGTATCTTGGCAGCTTGAAATATAATTGCCAGTAAAATTAGCAATGAAACATTTGCTGAACTAATTCAATACTTGGGGCGGCACAGTGGCGCAGTGGGGGAATTGCTGCCTTACAGCGCCAGTGACCTGGGATCGATCCTGTCTGTACAGAGTTTGTACGTTCTCCCTGTGACCATGTGGGTGTGCTTCGGTTTCTTCCCACACTCCCAAAACGTACAGTTGGTAGGTTAATTAGCTTTGGTAAAATTGTAAATTGTCCCTAGTGTGTGTAGGATAGTGCTAGTGTATGGGAATTGCTGGTTGTACGGACCTGGTGGGCCGAAAGGCCTGTTTCCGCATTGTCTCTCTATAGTGTAATAGTAAAGCCTACTCACTAGACATGCTCTGTCATGATGAGGCCTTGTTTATTAACAGGGTTTCTTGGATCATTAAACCATCACATGGATGGGATCAAAAACAGTCAGAGGTTAAACAATTCCCTTTTGGTTTAAATTGCATGTATCCCACTTGATCATTTAAAAAAGGCAGTCACATCAGTTTCACACCCAGCATCTGTGCTCACCTCAGCCTGAAGACTCTGTGCTCTTGTGGCATTGTCATGCAGTAGGAGTTCCTTTCCCATAAACATGCCCCTCAGCGCGTGGATCTCATGGGCAAGGGTCTGCTCCACTTTAGTCGCCTGGAGAAGGAAGCAAGTTATTTACTGAAGGGCACACGCTTGTCAGATCTATTCCTCTGCACATGAAGCAACTCAACATGCACGTGCTAAACTAGAGTAACATGGTTCAAATTAAATATGAAATGGAAGAAAGAAATGCAGATTTTGGAAATCTGAAATAAAAACAGAAATGCTGGAAATAGCAGGTCAAGAAGGGAACTAGTTAGCATTTCGGGTCAATGATCCTTCATTCGAATTGGGAAGGAGAGAAGATAAGTATCAGGGAGAACGGGGTAGGGATCGATAGGGCGACTGGGATATCTTTCATAGGGTGACACCAGGGTTTGCTGTAGCGTTAAGCTATAAATGAGGTCATGTGGTCAATGAGTTAATGAGGGCAGTTTAGGAGAGAGAAGATGAAGGCATAAACATGCTGAAATATAAAGGCTGCTTATCCATGGGTGCAAGCTCTTAACACATTCCCATTATGCAAGAAATTTGATCTTTGGCAGCAATAAATAAATATTAAAACCTACTAAAGATAAAAGGACGAGATCATAGTGAAGCGGTCTGCGGCCCAACATCGATGCCCGCAATCCCCACTGTGCTGCCCACCTAAGCTGGATCTCCAACCTCGCTGGGACTCTGTGCTTTCAAAGGGGGGCGTCAGGCCCCAATGCCCACCTGGCTCTGGGTGTCTCAACAGTATGTACTCAACTCAATGTGTACTATGTTTACATATTCTGGTGTGCTGCTGCAAGAAATAATTTCATTGTTCTGTCTGGGACATATGGCAATAAAACACTTGACTCTTGACCCTGCCTCTGACAGACGACAAAATGGGTGGCTTTATCGTTCGTTATCACTATTACAATTGAAGTAAATGATTGAAAAAAAAATTGTTTTAAACAATTCAGAAATCAAGCACATAACACTTAGAAATAAATTAAAACATTGGAATAAAACAAATTAATTAGTAACTAACCCCCATCATCACCACTTGATCCACAGGTCTAGAATCTCCATTGGGAATAATGATCCCATGTCAGTTCCGACCTTCTTTAAGATCAACTCGTTTAAAGACCACGTTTAAGATCGACTCGTTTAAGATCAACTCGTTTAAGACCTCGTTTAAAGGCAACTTTCCAGTGTCAGGCTGGGGCATTGTGTCAAGGCTGTTACCTGCCACTGGACGCAACATGGAGCCCAGAGTTGGTACATAGTGGCATATCCGTCACTCGATACGTCTTGGATTCATTGCACGGTTACAATGGCTGAAAGTGGGTGCTGCCAATCCCTAATAAGATTCACCCCAGCAGATCAAAGTTACCTGATAGCTCTTATGCAAAGGCGCTGCCTTATGTAGTAAAGGGCCTTGTGTTCTGACATTACAAAAGCAACACATGCAAAGCAATCACTTGTGTTGATTCTTTTTTAGGCACTGTTGGTACTGATTTAATTACTCCCAACCCTGTCGTTCGATATCATCTCAGCATCTGATGTACACGCAAAGAGTCTTCACCCTCCTTTATTATCTCCTCAGGACAGTACCGCCAATTGACAACACCATAAATATTTCTGATATGACTACATTACTCATACGTAAATATTTTAATATATTTTTTTATTAAAGGTAATCAATTACAATGCTTCAAACAACTTTATATCAAATTAATTCAATTTGCATTAAGTAAAACACTAGTAATACTTATCTACTATTTTTTTAGAAATAATGATAGAGAAAGAATAGAACAGTTATAAATCATTAAGAGAGTGATTAAATAATAATTTGATTATATATAAGAAAGAAAAGAGAAACGAAAAAAGAAAAAAAAAAAAAAAAATTTTTAGTAACCACAATATGTATTATTAATAACACTACTACAAGTGATAGTATCAATAAAGACATATATGTAATTCCAATATAAAAATGAATTATTCTCACCAAATCCCGCAGGGTGCACGCCGAGCTGTGTTGCCAAGAACAGCTACTTCTCTAAATACTGTATATATGGAGACCATATCTGTTCAAAAGAATTATACTTGTCCAATAGGACAAATCTAATTCTTTCCAGATGTAACGTCTCCATCATCTCTGTTGCCCACATTTTGGTTGTGGGGGATAATGTTCCCTTCCAAAATTTCAATATGATTTTTTTTCCAATTATTAAACAGTAATCAAAGAAATTTCTTTGATTTACTGTAAGTGATAGATGTAAATCCGGAATTCCAAATATTATTAGCTTTGGGTTAGGGTCCAATTTAACTTTGATGACTTCAGAAATAACTTTAAAAATTTCTGTCCAGTAATAATTCAATTTAGGACATGTAACGAAACTATGTATTAAATTTGCCTCTGCTTTCTTGCACTTATCACAAATAGCGGAGAGATTCGGAAAAATACTATTTAATTTAGTTTTCGAATAATGTAACCTATATAATACTTTAAATTGTATCAGTATATGTCTGGCGTTTAATGAACACCGGTGTATTCGTTGTAGACTTTCTTCCCAGTTTTCTTTTGTTATAGCCAATCCCATTTCATTTTCCCATGCTTGACGATATACTTCCGTTATTGGATTCTCCTTATCCAAAATGATGTTATATATATAGGCTATTAATTTTTCTGTATTTGGATATAAATTAAACAGTTCGTCTAACAATCCTGCTTCTTTATTTTTATAATCTTGTGTATTGGATTTAATATAATCTCTAATTTGTAAATACCTAAACAAATGTTGTGGAGACAATCCATAAATATCTTGTAACTCCTGGAATAAAAGAAATTTTCCTTTTCTATACAGGTGTTCTATCCTTGTAATTCCTAAATCATCCCATTGTTTAAACCCCCCATCTAATATAGCAGGTTTAAACGATGGATTATTCATAATTGGTAATCTAAATGAGAGATTATCCAAGTGTAGAGTCTTAACTATTTGTTTCCAAATACGTCTATTATTATATATTATTAGGTTGTCTTTATAATATTTTTTTTGTACTTCCGTTGGTGCAAAAATTATCGAACCTACATTGAAAGGTAGACAGTCCTCCTTTTCTATATTTAACCATGTCGGTTCATGATCCATATTTACCCACCAGAAATTCATATTCTTAATCTGAACAGCCCAAAAATAATATAAAAAGTTTGGAAGTGCTAATCCTCCATTTATCTTAGCTTTGCATAGATGTTTTTTATTTATTCTGTGATTTTTATAATCCCAAATAAAGCTATTGACAATATTATCAATTTTTTTTTAAAAAGTTTTCGGAAGAAAAAAAGGAATAGCCTGAAACAAATATAACAACTGCGGTAGAAATACCATCTTTATGGCACTTATTCTACCAATCATGGATATAGGCAGTGTTTTCCAATATAAAATATTTTTTCTAAGTTTATCTAATAGTTGAGGATAGTTGGATTTTATTAATGAGTTATGAGTTTTAGTTACATTAATCCCTAAATATTTAAATTTGTCTGTAACTACTTTTAATGGGTATTGTTGTAATGTATTAAGATTTATTCCTGTTATTGGCATAATCTCGCTTTTATCCCAATTAATCCTATACCCAGAAAATGCACCAAACTTAGTTATAATGTTTAGCAGGTTGGGAATACTAATTTCCGGTTTTGTAATATAAATCAAAACATCATCTGCATATAAAGAAATTTTATTAATTGTTGTATCAGTATTATAGCCATATATTTCAGGTTCAGATCTAATTTTTTCCGCCAATGGTTCTATCACCAATGCGAACAATAAGGGTGATAACGGACATCCCTGTCTGCATCCCCTAGAGAGTTTGAATTTGGCTGATAAAATTTGGTTAGTCAAAATTCTTGCCATAGGATTCGAGTATAAAATTCTTACCCATTTACAAAATCTATCCCCCAATTGAAACTTTTCCATTATATTAAATAAATACATCCATTCCACCTGATCAAACGCTTTTTCTGCATCTAGTGATATAACCGCTAGTTCCGTATCTCGTATTCTTTTTGAATATATAATATTAAACAAACGTCTGAGATTATGGGATGAGTAACGTTTTGGGATAAAACCTGTTTGATCATAATGTATTAATTTAGAGATCACTAAACTTAATCTCCTAGATAAGACCTTAGTTAATATTTTTTGGTCTGTATTTAAAAGGGCAATCGCTCTATATGATCCAGGATCTTCCAAATCCTTATCTACTTTAGGGATGAGTGTAATTGTGGATTCATTTAAAGATTCTGGTAGTTTTCCTTGGTCATATGCATATCTATACATTATTTGTAATCTTGGGGAAATCAGATCTTCTGCAGTTGGAATGTAAAAGGAATTAATGAACCAATTAAAAGGGGAAAGGTGTTAGCTCAGTTGAACAGATTGAAGACAGATGTCATTTTCCTTCAAGAGACTCATCTTAAAAAAGATGCTCAACATAGATTAACAGCTAAATGGATTTCTAAGGTGTATCATTCTACATTTATTCATAAATCTAGAGGAGTTGCAATAATTATTCGCAAAGGTATACCTTTCATACAAAGTTCTATTATAGAGGATAAAGAAGGCAGATATGTAATAATTACAGGGGAATTATATTCAAAAAAGGTAATTTTAATGAATATATATGCCCCTAATTTTGATAATCCATTATTTTTTAAGAAAATATTTAATAATATTCCTATATCCACTCAACACAATTTAATAATTGGAGGTGATTTAAATTGTACTTTAGATAATTATCTAGATAGATCATCCGCAAAAAGGAAAGCTGCCTCGAAATCAAGTAAATTCATAAATGCTTTTATCAATACATCTAATATTAAGGACATCTGGAGGTTAGATAATCCATCCGGACGAGAATATTCTTTTTTCTCGCCCGTACATGGAACCTATTCGAGGATAGATTATTTTTTAATAGATTCTAAATTACTTCCTTTTACGTATGATGCAAAATATCATAATATTATCATCTCGGATCATGCGCCATTAACATTTAAGATAAAATTAAAAGATATATCTAATAAAACTACTACCTGGAGATTTAACCCTCAGATATTAAAGGACAATGACTGTTGTAAATATGTGATGGATCAGATTAAATTATTTTTTGAAACTAATGATAATCCTGAAACTTCTCCATCACTATTTTGGGACACATTTAAGGCATTCATGCGTGGCGCAATAATATCCGCACAAGCACATCTCAATAAAGAAAATCGAAAAATAGAACAAAATTTAGAAAATGAGATAAAACGTCTAGATAATGAAAATATAAAACAGCCTTCCAAAGAGTTAAGTAATAAAATTGCATCAGTAAAATATAGATTAAATAAAATATATTCTAATCAAGTGATTAAACTTTTTCAACAAACTAAGCAAGTGTATTTTGAATTTGGAGATAAGCCACAAAAATTACTAGCACGACAGCTTAGAAAATTAGAAGATGAGAAGATGATACACGGAATTAGATCTGAGTATGGAAATATATTAATTACTCCAAAAGATATTAATGATAGATTTTTACAATATTATAAAAATCTTTATTCGTCAAAACTAACAGGACAAACAGATAGTATGGAAATATTTTTACAAGAATGTCAAATCAATAGCTTAGATCAGGAAGGTAGAGAATTGTTAAATGCTGAAATAACAGTAAAAGATATTATAGAATCAATTAGTTCGCTAAAGAACGGAAAAGCAGCGGGCCCAGATGGCCTGAGTGCAGAATTTTATACGTAAATATTTTAATACAGATAACAACAGCATCCAGTCTGAGTGGCTTTCTATTCATTCAAGCACATTAATTCTATGTTGTCATCAGGACAACATGTTTCTTTACTTGCAGGACACAAGTGGGTGGTTCTGGTGAAAGGCAGGGCAAGTGATTCAGGAAGAAAGGAAGGAAGGAAGGAAGGAAGGATCAGTCTGTTTTATAAATATAAGCATCATCTAATGGAGAACTAGAGAGTGTGTTTTTATTTTCTTTCAAGATTACATTAGAACATCTTATCGCGGCACCAGGAATGGATCATTCCCAAATTGGTTCCATTGCACTGTTTGTTCTTCAGGCAGGCAATCTGCAAATTATGTTCTCGCCTATCCTGTTGTGTAATTCCTCCAATGTATGATGTTGCTGTTGGAGAGGCAAGGTCCAGTGTTTCTATAACTACTGATACAATAGACAATAGACAATAGGTGCAGGAGTAGGCCATTCGGCCCTTCGAGCCATTCAATGAGATCATGGCTGATCATCCCCAATCAGTATCCCGTTCCTGCCTTCTCCCCATATCCCCTGACTCCACTATCTTTAAGAGCCCTATCTAGCTCTCTCTTGAATGAATCCAGAGAACCGGCCTCCACCGCCCTCTGAGGCAGAGAATTCCACAGACTCACAACTCTCTGTGTGAAAAAGTGTTTCCTCATCTCTGTTCTAAATGGCTTGCCCCTTATTCTTAAACTGTGGCCCCTGGTTCTGGACTCCCCCATAACTGCAGTCAGTATTTCCATGCAGAATACCCACTACTTATATGGCATGTCCCTGCACCATGTTTCTTTGTCTCTGGCCCACAACATCACAGGTTCCTGCCGTCCTGCAGAATCTGCCTTAGCCTACACCACCTCTGCAGCTCTTAGTGTCTGCGCTGCATATTTTCAGCTACTTTCTCTTGGGGTGAATTTTGTGTCTGGTAAGGTAGAGTACTTTTACTTTGAATTTAACACATCGCGATTCCTGTTTCAACAGAAGTACATAAGTGATAGGAGCCAGGCTGGGCCATTTTCGCATGTTCGTAAGTCATAGGAGCAGAATTAGACCATTCGGACCACTGAATCCACTCATGGCTGATCTATTGAAACTGTTTGGCAATTCAGGGTCATAGAGTTGTACAGCACAAAATGGGCCCTTTGACTCATCATGTCCATGTCAACCTTTTTGCTCATCTACACTAATCCCATTTGTCCGCATTCAGTCTGTATCCTTGCACTCTGTGGCCATTTTGATGCCTGAATGAATTATTCTTAAATATTGCGATCACATCTGACTCCACCACCTCCTCTGACAAGTTCCAGATATCAACCACTATCTGCATAAAAACCTATCTCCTCAAATCCCCTTTAAACTCCTTCCACTCATCTTAAACCTTTGCCCATTTATTTTTGATACCTCTACCATGGTGACTGACTTGGCAAATGAAATTCCTCGTATGTTGCAAAACATATTTGGCAAATAGAGTACTATTCTGATTCTAATTCGGATTCTGATGGTAAAATAATTCTGACTGTCTTTCCTATCGATGCCTCTTAAAATTTTATAAACCTCCATCAGGACTCAGCCTTTACAATCTCTCCCCATAATTAAAGTCCTCCATGCAGGCAACATGCTGGAGAGTCTCCTCTGCACCCTGTCCAGCACAACTTGCATCCATTCATAATTATGGCTGATCTTCGACCTCAGTTCCCTTTTCGAGCATTATCCCTTGATACACTTATTACTAGTTTTAATCAATCTCTGTTTTGAATGAACTGATTGACTGAGACTCCATAGTCATCTGGGGTAGTGAATTCTAAATGCTCACCACCCTCTGAGTGAAGACATTTCTCTTAGCATTGGATAGTGAGGAAGGTTGTCAAAGGATTCATCAGAATATAAAAAATATGGGCAGAGGAATGGCAGATGGAGTTTAATCTGGACAAATTTGAGGGGGTTGCACGTTGGGAGGTAAAATGTAAGAGGAAAGCATACAGTAAATGACCTCAGGAACATCGATGCACAAAAGAATCTTGGGGTGCAAGTTCCTAGTTCTTTGAAAATGGCAACACAGTGTGCAGTTTCTAATCATTGGATTACTGGATGTGGAGGTTTTCAAGAGGGTGTGGAAATGGTTCACCGGGATGTTGCCTGAATTAGAGAGCATTGGCTATTAGGAGAGCTTGGACAAATTTGGATTGCTTAGCTGGAACTATGGAGGCTGGGACCTGATAGAAGTTTATAAAACTATGAGAGGCATAGAAAGAGTATATAGAGTTTTTTTCCCCCAGGTTGGAAATGCAAAACTAGAGGGCGTAACTTTAAAGTGAGAGGGGAAAGTTTAAGATAGATTTGTATCACGTTCTGGCCACCAAGCTGGGCGAAGGATGTCATGAGCTGGTAAGGGTGCAGAGAGGATTCACAAGAATGTTACCGGGACTGGAGAGTCTGTGCAATAAGGAGGGACAGAATAGGTGGGGGCTTTTTACCCTGGAGCATGGGAGGGTGAGAGTTGACCTAAAAAAAGGTATGTGAAATCATGGGCATGAATAAGATGAAAGGAAAAAAATAGAATTTATGGGTCAGAAGGTGGATATTGGAATGAGCTGCCATAGAAAGCAATAGGCGGGTACAAAAACAAAGGCATTTAGACAGGCACGTGGATGGGAAAGGTTTGGAGAGATGTGGACCGAATGCAGGCAAATGGGAGTAGTTCAAGGAGGCATCTTAGTAGGCACACGTGAGTTGGGTTGAGGGCCTGTTTATGTGCTGTAGGACTCTTTGACTCTATTTAGGAGGCAGGTTTTCTTCCACAGTGAGCAGTACTTGTCTGGAGCATGCTTCTGGTGAAAATGGTGGAAGTAGATATGATAGCAATGTTTCAGAGGCATTTAGACAGATACACAAACCAGCAAAGAATGGAGAATACAGAACATGCAGGCAATTGTGAAGTTTAAATTGGCAACATGGTCAACACAAATATTGTGGGCCAAAGGGTCTGTTCTTGTGTTGTCCTGTTCTGTGCTCCCTGTTCCAACTCAGACCTAGATGGCCTAACCTTAGTTCTGGAGTTGTGGCCTCTGATTCTAGACTCCTGAGTCAGGGAAGATCTTCTGATTTTCAGGCCTAGTCTTCTCAATCGCTTTTCTTACGGGAAATCCACCATCCTTGGAGCAAATCTGGTGAATCTTGTCCACATCTATGCTTTGGCAAGTGCATTATTTCTAAGTTAAGGAGAACGAAACTATTCAAAGTCCACCAGATATGATTTCATAGAAGGCCCCATATAATTGCAGTAAGGCATCTTTATTGTTGCATGCAGCTCCTCCCAAAATGAAAATGTTAAATCAAAATGCCTCAGTCCCCAATGTTTACAGCACCGGGCGTTTGCCTTTCAGTCACGTGTCCGATGACGCCAATGATCATCAACACTACCCGATTTCTCACTGTTTAAAAGATATTCTGCTTTTACTGCCTTGTGCACCAAAGTGGATCACTTCACATTTTACTCCATCTGTCACGTTCTCACCCATTCACTCAGCTTATGAATATATTCCTCTGAAGTCACTTTGCTTTGCATCCTCCTCCTTCTTCATAATCCCACTTAGTTTTGCATCATTAACAAATTTGGAAATCTGATATGTGGTGCCCTCAGCCAAGCTGTTGACATAGGTGGTGAATAGATTGATTCCTACAGTACTCCAGAAGGTACAGCCTGCCATCCTGAGAGAGACTCATATCGGATTCCCAATTCTAAGTCCACGTCAGTGTATTAACCTCAACTCCACGCGCTAGAACCTCATTGACCAATTTCATAAATATATGGTTTCCTTCCTTTTGCAACTCATATTCTCAAACACCCACAGCAGATTAGTTAAACCTGACTTCCCTTTTATAAACCTAAACTGGCCCTGCTCAATCGGATTATTTTATTCCTGTGCATTCTGTTATCACATCCTTCCTTATAGATTCCAATATTTTCCCAATTACTGGCAGAAGGCTAACGGGTCAGTAGTTGCTTGTTTTCTCACTCGCTGCTTTATTAAATACTAGACCAAGTGGGACCCGTTGGGTCCCGTCCCCTCAATGCGCGTTTGCGGGGGGTGCGACCACCCCCCACACACACACACTAACCACCCCCCACACACACACACTAACCACCCCCCCCCCCGATATTATATGAATATTATTCATTCGCTCCTTTTAACCCAACCTCCGCCCTATCCATTCACACATAGACCCCAACTCCACAGGCCCGGCTAGAGTGGAAGGGGGTGGGGAAGAGAGAGAGAGAGAGCAGAGAGAGAGAGGGCAGATAGAGAGTGGGCAAAGAGAGAGAGGGCAGAGAGAGAGATCGCCGAGAGAGAGAGAGGGCAGGGAGAGAGAGAGAGGGCAGAGAGAGAGGTAGAGAGAGGGCAGAGAGAGAGATAGGGGGGGGGGAGAGAGAGGGGGCAGAGAGAGAGGCAGAGAGAGAGAGAGAGGGCAGAGAGAGAGAGAGAGAGAGGGGGCATAGAGAGAGAGAGAGAGAGAGGGCAGAGGGAGAAAGAGGGGAGAGGGAGAAAGAGGGCAGAGAGAGGGAGAGGGCAGAGACAGGGAGAGGGGAGCTTGATGCCTTTTGGAGCTGGAGTTTCAGATTTGCAGCATCTTTTTGAGACAGGGAGGGGGCAGAGACAGGGAGAGGGGAACAACCACCCCACCATGCGCCAGCCCGAGGACCCCCAAGTGAGGGAGACTAACGGCTTGTGGACTCACAATTCTGGACTCAACTCTCACTCACGGCTTCTGGGCTGACTGACTCAAGCCCCGCCTCCGGGGCTTTATTCTCCTCGCCCCCGGAAGGAGTGTTAGCTTCATGGTGACTGACAGGCGAGAAGACCAATCTGCTCATCTCACGATTTTTTAAACCTTCATAACTTTTGTAATATTCCACCGATCGGAATAATACTTAGTGACAAAAAAATCCTTGGGGTTTAGGGTACCGTTTTTGCGCAAATTTAAAAACAATGCGGACCAGAAGTGGTCAAGATGAGAGTTTTAGTAATAGTATAGTTGTGGATCGCATTTGATAACCTCCAAACACAGGTCACTCTGAAATTAGATGTGGTTTGTAGCATATAGATGTGGAATGGTTCTATACAGACTGATGGGACTATTCCAAAATTCTGTTTCTTAACCTGTGCCTTCTGCAGGGGAGATAACAAGCACCCATTACTGTTAAGCAAGGCAATTATTTTCTGCACGACTATCCAGTAGGCCTTTGATTGATTGATGGTCACTTGACTTCAGATCTCTCTTTTCACCAACTTGAGTCAGTGGTACATGCAGATTGTTAATAAGTTATAGGAGCAGAATTAGGCCATCGGCCCAGCAAGTCTACTCTGCCATTCAATCATGGCTGATCTATCTTTACCGCATTCTCCTGCCTTCACCCCCATAGCCCCTGACACACTTACTAATCAAGAATCAGTCATTCTCTACGTTAAAAATATCCATTGACGTCCTCCACAGCCTTCTGTGGCAATGAATACCACAGATTCACCAATCTCTGACAAAATTCCTCCTCATCTCCCTTCTAAAGGTACGTCCTTTTATTCTGAGGCTGTGCCCTCTGGTGCTAGACTCTCCCACATCGGAAACATCCTCTCCACGTCCAGTCCATCCAGTCCTTTCACTATTCGGTAAGTTCCAATGAGGTCCTCTCCTCAACCTTCTAAACTCCAGCAAGTACATGCCCAGTGCTGTCAAACGCTCATCGTTTGTTAACTTATTAATTCCTGGGATCATTCTTATCGTACCCTGTATTTCAGAAATTCACACATTTTATGTATGTATGCCATCATGGATCAATTAGAAAAATTCTTATCCCAGTCCCAATTCAGGATCTAGCATGGTGCTTCAACGAAGTTTTGAGAGAAAGATGCATTGGTGGGTGTGAAATATCTTGTAAACAACTTGTGACGTACTTTGAGGTTAAGTTAGTGTTTCCTATTTACAAAAAAGATTTGGATCTGGAACATTAAGTTGCTACATTTACTGAAAGATGATTCAAACTCACCAAAACAAAATCCAAATAAACTCAGTTAACAAGAGAAACAAGTCTAAATCTTTTATGAAAGAGATGAACGTAATACTCAAGAGGCATCAACAACACTAAGCCCTGTCAATTGGTCTAAGAGAGAATGCCACTGCCTGATTCAACTATTTTTACACAAAGCAATCAACTGTGAAAGCTTTGTAACCTTGGAGTTGATTCTCAGAAAGACAAAGCGTTGGGGAGCAGTCTGGCACTGCAGCGTTTGTTCACTCAATGTAATTAACAGGGTTTGGCAGCTCTCTCACCCTCACTGTTGCACTCTCCTCTGTCACAAGGCTTTGCACATAGGGGTGACTCAAGTTCCCAATCCTGAGGTTAAATTGTGAGAAGTGGAGCATCAATGCACAACCAGAGAGACAGAGGGGTGAACTGAGCTGAAAGAGAAGACAGCTGAGCCACAAACAGACCTGTCCTGATATAATTGTGTAGCCGGTACAAGACAGAACTGGTCACGGTATACAAAGCGAGGCACATGCTGGGTACAGTAAAGCAGGACATCGTACATTCAGAGTGACACTAAAATAAAGTATGGCACATGCTAACTTAGCATAACACTCATCAGGCACAGTATGTACTGGGCACAGCTCAGAAAGCATTACAGGCAGAGTAAGTGAAGCACAAATTTGGTTGAGAACATCAAGTCAAACTCAATTTGGGTACAGCAAGTGCTTGATTCAACACAGAAAGTAATGCACACCTTACAGTCTTCTGCTAATACTATAGATCATTCTCACAGTTATTACCTGAATCAGGAGATGAAGGAGAAAAGCAATACTGCTCTGTTCAGCTTAAATCTATTACTTATTCTTCATTAAGGAGTTTATTAAAGGAGGTCATGGCAGCATCTGACTGCAATAGTATGACAACTGCTACACAAAGTGGAGATACAATCCAAAACTACACAAAACCCAACCTGACACCAGAGTGGGTCTAAATAAGAACTCACAGAAAAAACAAGGGCGAGTATCCCTGATCCTATATTTTCAGTTAATGGTGATTTCTGGGCATCTTTAACTTACTTTTAGTTGGTGCATTGTTTAAGAAGGAACTGCAGATGCTGGAAAATCGAAGGTAGACAAAAATGCCGGAGAAACTCAGTGGGTGCGGCAGCATCTACGGAGCGAAGGAAATAGGCAACGTTTCGGGCCGAAATCCTTCAGTCTGAAGAAGGGTTTCGGCCCGAAACGTTGCCTATTTCCTTCGCTCCAAAGATGCTGCCGCACCCGCTGAGTTTCTCCAGCATTTTTGTCTACCTTTAGTTGGTGCAATGTTAATTTTTGAATGTAAACATGCTCTGTATTTTTTTTGCATTTAAGCAAGTGAGTAAGTAAGTACATTTTATTTATATAGCACGTTTAAATCAACTCGCGTTGAAACCAAAGTGTATTACATAAATCAATAATTAAGTTTCCGTACATCCATAGAAAAAAAAGACATTTTTTGGTCACACTAAAAATTGAAGAATATGGAACAGCGCAGGAACAGGCCCTTATGCCCACATTGTCCGTGCCGAACAAAATGGCAAGCTAAACTAATCTCCCCACCTGCATATGATTCATATCCCTCCATTCCCTGTACATCCATATGCCTATCAAAAGCCGCTCAAATGCCACTATCTTATCTGCCTCCACCACCCTGTCAGCATGTTCCAAGTACCCACCACACTCTGTGTAAAATAAGTTGCCCCACACATGCTCTCAATCTCAAGAGTTTCCTCAATTCCAGATTCTAACCACAGTTTACCTGAAGTGCAGGAGTGATTGTAAAATGTACTGAAACTTTTAATACCAAAAGAAAAAAATTGGTTTGATATTTCCTGGCAACCCAACTCTTTGTTTACCTTTGTCCATTTGTTTACCTTTGTCCATTTATACTTATTTTAAGTTTGAATGTATAATAATAACATTGGGATAGTGCTTGCTTTTGATTTACTTGCAAAAAGTGGCGTCAGCGTTGGTCTCTTTTTTGAATCCAACGTTTGGGCTGTGCACAAGTATTCATGGACGTGCAAGTACAAAAAGCAAGTTAACAAGGCATCTGACATCATACAAGTGTTAAATTATTTAAAAAAACTGCAAAGCTCTGGTGTTAGAGTGTTGAGCTATTAGAAAATACTTCCACATCTCTGGTACGTGATGTGAGACCATTGTTCAGATCTCACTAGCCAACATCATCGTTGTTCTGTGTTTCAACATCAAATGTTTATGAGTTCTTGTGCTATGAATTATTTGGCTGTTAACGTCCTTTGCTTTTGCAGTTGCTATTTTGCTCATAATTTACCAGGAACAGTGTCAACCAGTAAGGTTTAAATTAAGTAAAAAACGTATTGGAAAAAGCTAAAGAGATCCCAGCGAGTAAAGGGTTCATTTTCCCAGCAATTAGAGACTTCTTGAACCTCATGAAAATTACGCAGCAGCCCCACCTACACTATTTATAAATTGCGTGTTAGAAAGAATCAGATTGTTTCCTGGAGGCAGTTTACATATAAACAGTGGGTGGGGAATGTAACCTTTGTAGCTTCAGAAGGTATGACGTTTGCAGAATTAATCCACACTAAAAAGTATTTTCATGACGTTATTGAACTTTTCTTGGTCAATAATATGTTGCGCAAACACACATGGTAGACTTTACGTCTTTAGATGAAACATGAGTAGAACCACAACAAATTGTCGTGAGAGTCTAGCTGGCCAGTCAGAACTGCCAGCATGATGCCAGCATGAGAGCAGAATAATTCACTTCAAAGTGCCCATTCCCTAATGGGAGTTAATGATTGAATCTGCACTGGAATGCACTTAATTAAAGCACATTTTCTTATGTTCCTATTATTCCAGCACGCTTGATTTCACCCATTTGATCAGTCAGGGACCAAGCTGACCATTAAAGGAACAGAGGCTATTTACCCTTTTCTCAATGTGCAAGCTACATGTTTATTCCTATCGTTTATTGATTAAACTCTGGTCTGTTCACAGAATGTTCCGAAACCAATACAGAACAATTATGCACAGTGTTTCCTCAGAACAAAGATACCAGCTGGCGAGGTTAATTAGGAACTCAGATATGATCAAAGACAATGAAAAATAATTTCTCCCCGTCTTGCAATGTACAACATTCTATGCGGGTGGAAAGGCTTGAATTGTGGAGTCCAGTTTGCTGTATAGACAACAGAAAGTAAATAGCAGTGGCCTGTTAATAAATATATTAACGAGGGCAATAAATGAGTATTAGCTGAATTTGTAGAAAGATCAGAGGACAATATGTATTTACATAACTGAAAAGGAAAAAAAACTGCAGGTGCTGGAAATCTGAAATTAAAAACAGTGCAGAGATAGAAATTATGTTTCAGATAGATGAACTTTCAACCAGAACTATTCTCATTCCAGAGTCACTTCCTACTTTGTTGAATATTTCCAGCATTCTCTACTTTTAATTATTCAATCATGAAAAATGTCCCAAGATGTTTCACAAATTGGGCGGATGTTGGAGGAAACATGGAAAGTCATTCCAACGAGCTGCTTTCATTGAGAGACAAGATACAGAAGTTGGGAGTGCAGAATATGGCCCTTTGAGCCTGCTCCACTGTTGAATAAGATCATAGAGTCATCCAGCATGAGAACAGGTCCTTTGGCCCAACTTGCCCACACCAACCAACCCACTATCTACACAAGACATGGCTGATCCAATATCCCTAGCCCAATTTCTGCTGGATTTGCACAGTCTTCAATTCACTTACATAATCCACTGACCTCCGTCCTGCATATATTCCACTTTTTTTTCAGGTTCAGAGAGTTCAGAAGATCCAGGAGCCTCTGAGCTAAAGTCATCATCTATGTTCCTGATTTGAGATTCCCCATTCAGAACAATCTGTCAGCATCTATCCTGAAAAAGAATGTGCCCCTGAATAATAGAGGGCGAGGACAGGGCATGGTACCTTTATATGCCTGCCTCACTCTCACTGAAAACCACAGTGGTTGGTTTAGCAAGAATTAGAAAATACAATTATTAGCAAAGATCTACCACAATCCTCCTCAAGACTTGTCACAGAATTCAAATCAATAATTGACAGCATTGATGAATTGGTTGGTCAAAGTTACAATAATTAACCAGGAGATAACAATAGTTCTGTTTAATTCATATGGTCTTACTTTTCTCAGTTGATCCACCAGTTTCTGGTTTTGTTCACTTAGATCACATTCCACGTCGACTTTGACTTTTTCAACCTCGCGCAGGTATTGTTGCTGTTTCTGGATCTCCAGCTGCAACTGTTGCAGATCTCCTTCCAGTTCTGCTACTCGAGCCTCCCACTCACTCTCCCTCCCTTCGTACTTCAGACGCAATGCATATTTCTCCTGTTCAAGCTCCTAAGGGAAGTACAGATGCAAGTGGTTGAAACAAATGACAACACTATCACCACATGTGTAATTGGTGCTGAAGCAATCGTATCATGCGTTTCTGGAAATCACTTTCACCGGAAGAGGCCATGGACAAATTCTTAGCAACAATTATTAATTATAAAGTAATTATGAACAAGGAGTACAATTTGGCTCATCATAATCCATTCACCCAGAAAGACTGTACCATTCTCCCATTCTAGCAATTGGTCATCCGTGTGCTTCTATCTGGATGTCTGTTATAGATCCAGATTGCTCTTTGTGTGAAGAACTTCTTTATATGATTCTTTAAACTATATTTTTACTAAAACATATCTAGGTCTCCATGACCCACTCTCAGAATTTGATTATGGGTTTTATGATTTCCTTTCCTTTAAGCTGCTTTCAGTAAATTCATCTCTCAGATCTCTCTTTCTTTTAAACGAGATGTCCAAGTTTTGTCTCACAAGGCAGATATCTAACACTAGAGATCAGACGTGGTTCTGTTCTTCACAGCTTCCAGTGCCAGAATATCTCCTTGCTTCATGGTGGGCAGTAATCACAACTCTCAGCCCAACCTCAACGTTCCTCTGCATTGGCTCAAGCAGAAAGATATCCTACCCACAATTAACAGAATTGTATGTTGAACTCAGCCAAGAACTAATGAATACTATATTAGACAGATATATGAATGGTATTGCTTTAGAGGGATATGTGCAAAATACATGCAAATGGGACTAGGCCAGTATGCCAATGTGGTCAGTGTGGACAAGATGGGCCTAATGGCCTGTTTCTATGCTGTACAGTTAATAGACTATAGACAATAGACAATAGGTGCAGGAGTAGGCCATTTGGCCCTTCGAGCCAGCACAGCCATTCAATGTGATCATGGCTGATCATCCCCAATCAGTACCCCGTTCCTGCCTTCTCCCCATATCCCCTGGCTCCTCTATTTTTAAGAGCCCTATCTAGCTCTCTCTTGAAAGCATCCAGAGAACCTGCCTTCACTGCCCTCTGAGGCAGAGAATTCCACAGACTCACCACTCTCTGTGAGAAAAAGTGTTTCCTCGTCTCCGTTCTAAATGGTTTGCCCCATATTCTACAAATTAATTAACATTTAAACTGCTTCAATTCTCTGCAATTAACAAGAGCAAATCTGCATTTGATGCAAGAGGAGAAACAGGACCCATTGTGTTCTTACACTGCCCTTACATGTTTCCTAAAGTGTATGCTTTCATCATACACTTTAGTCTATAATGCCCCTGTCCCACTTAGGAAACCTGAACGGAAACCTCTGGAGACTTTGTGCCCCACCCAAGGTTTCCGTGCGGTTTCTGGAGGTTTTTGTCAGTCTCCCTACCTGCTTCCACTACCTGCAACCTCCGGCAACCACCTGCAACCTCCGGGAACCACACAGAAACCTTGGGTGGGGCGCAAAGTCTCCAGAGGTTTCCATTCAGGTTTCCTAAGTGGGACAGGGGCATAACTCTCCTAGAGGCTAAAAATAAACTGCCAGAGGAACTGAGCAGGTCAACTCACCTGTGGAAGGAAATTGACAGACGACACTTGAGTCTATTCTGCCAATAAGAGACTGAGATCAACAATCCTTAGAGGCTTGGAGAACGGTACCAAGTGTGTCTGCATCAAGGAATTGATGTTGGTGGTAAGTTTTGATCTAAGTGAAAACAATGCCTATATTTCCAGTGTGTGTTTCAGACAGAAAACACGCACGGATGGTCAACTTTTGATACGTATGTGGATTGCATTATTTGCTCTTCCACCAAACCAGGGAAGGGAATTGGAGGTAATCAGAGTGCTTGGGTCAGGGTTGCACTTTCAAGCACTATTGCCCCTGGTGAAAACTTCAGAATATCAAAAGTCTTTATTAATATTTCAGAGCCAATACCTGAAAAACTGAATATAGTTTAATTTGATTTTACAAACACTGATGAATCAGTTTTAACATTTTCTCAAATCTACCTGATAGCTTTATTGTTTGACGTCTCAGACTGTCATCGTACGTTTACTCTGTGATGTCAGATAGAATGAGCACATCTCTTCCATTGGGCTGGACACAATGTGCTGGAGTAACTAAGTGGGTCAGGCAGCATTCCTGGAGAACATGGATAGGCGATGTTTTGGGTTAGGACTCTTTGTCAGACTGCTCCCCACCCCTGCACTCAGTCTGAAGAAGGGTCCTGAATTGAAGCATCACCTATCCATGTTCAGCTGCCTAACCTACTGATTTATTCCAGCATTTTGTGTCTTTCCTCGATAAACCAGCAACTGCAGTTCCTTGTTCCTTCCATAGGGATGTCCGATTATACGAAGATCAGTTTTCTCTTTCATATAAAGGATTTCTCTGCCTTCAACGGATTTTTAATTATTTCAACTAAAATTAAACGCTGCTTGCCTGCTCCAATACATTTCTCCCCTCAGATTCCTAAACACTGAGCACATATGTAAAATATAAAGTGAATCTGTTACACATAGTTCTAACCTCAACCTTTTCCTATACTAAATTGATGTTTTCTATACTTTATTGTGAACTTCATTCTCTTATTTCTTCCAAGCACTGATACAATTACCTCTATGTCCTCATTCTTCCTCGTATTTTAACTGCCCTTAGACGTTTAACTTGTTTTTTTGCTGGTTGATCAAGATCACAGCCCTCCCCTGCCTCCTTGAATTTACTTTACTGACATGACCCCCCCCCCCCCCAGACGCTTGACATTTGACCATCTTCTAATTTAAACTTCTGGAAACCCCCTTGTGAACTTTTTGCAGTTTGATGGGATCTTCAAAAAAATTTTAAGTTAAAAATAAACCAAATAAAACACGGGTGCTAATCTTGCCAAGACTCCATTCAATGGACTAAAATATACGAAATTACCCTGTTTAAAAAAAAAATTCGAATGGACATAGTTCATAAATGTATCGAATTCCTATGTGAAATTAGACTCCATGGGACTATATAATGTTGTGATCTGTGACTAAGTTGGTAGCATTGTTGTGTCTGGCTCAGAGGGCTGTGGATTTGTCTCACTCTTGAGACTTCGTAAAATCTCTGAGTTCTCACTCCAGCTGTAGGATTGAGGCTGTGCTGCCCTGGCTGGGGGGAGGTGTGTGTGTGTGTGTGTATGTGTGTGTGTGTGTGTGGGGGGGGGGGTCTTCCTTTGGATGAGATATTAAACTGAAGACTTTCCCCGGACCCATTTCCTTGAAGAACAGGGGATTTTTATCCTAGTGCTTTGCCCAGTATTTTAACGTTACCCTAGCAAGTTGGATGGTAAAGATTACATTTCTATTTGTGTGAGCTTGTTGTAGACACACTGCCCTATCGCCCAGCCACAACCTTTGTTCAACAGAGATTGTGATGCTCGTTTTATATGCAAGCGTTTTGTTTCTTCCACAGAAATCAAAGTCCTCTTGAAGTTAAACATTTCCTTCCCTGTTCCGTCGAGCTAGGGTGAGGTGACATTTTACATCGACTCTCTCTCTATTCTTTATATGCAGTTTTGGCAGGTTCTGGCCTCGCAGGAGTAATCAGAGCTGACCCGAATTCTCTCATTGTACACTATCTGCGAAGTGACATTACCCACCCAATAGAAACATATTCAGATCAAATTCGAGTACACAAAAATGCTGGAGAAACTCAGCGGGTGCAGCAGCATCTATGGAGCGAAGGAAATAGGCAACGTTTCGGGCCGAAACGTTGCCTATTTCCTTCGCTCCATAGATGCTGCTGCACCCGCTGAGTTTCTCCAGCATTTTTGTGTACCTTCGATTTTCCAGCATCTGCAGTTCCTTCTTAAACACTCAAATTCGAGTAACTCCTTTTTGATCAATTACATTTTTACACGTATCTGATATCTACAATGAATATCTGGTGGCTTAGGAGGCACCACATCATGGGGCCAAAGTTGCTTTTGCCCAATGGGTCTAATGCACTCTTAGTATTACACTAACAGTTCATTTGACACTAACCGAGTATCTTCCAGTTGCCCGGCCTCCATAATGATTAAAAACTATTAACGTAACATCTTTCATGCATCAATCAACCAGCAAGTCGTCGGGATGGGGTCAACTGGATCCGTTGAATCATCATCGTTTGCGAAAAATATTTAATCGGTTTTTGGGCAAACTAGGCGAGTCGTGAGAAAATACCTGACCCAAGACAATCTTTGAGACTAGCGGAACTAAAAAGTTGGACACAACATAAACTCTAATGCACGTTCACATGTATAGAAAGTGAGGACTAGCAATGAGCAAGTATAGCTGCCTTGCCAAGCGAGGTTCAGTGATGGACAGAACAGATGCTCACATACTGGGACATGGGCCCGTGGGTGGTCTCTCACCTCCAGCTTTTGGCTGTATTCCTCCTCCAACCTGTCCTTTTCCTTCTTCAAGTCCTGGTTTTCGGTGAGCAGCGCTTTGCCCAGCTCGGCGGCCACATGAACTTCCTTCTCCCTCTGCTTGAGGAGGGAGAGCAGGTCGGTGGTGTCCACGAAAGCCGACACCTCTCTTATGCGGTCCCGAGCGAAGGGGAAGCGGTCCTCCTCCAGTGGAGATTTCATCTCCAGGAGCCCAGCAAGCAGGCACAGTGGACGAGGCTCAGGACGGTCCCAGTCGGTGGCTGCAGACCGCGTTCAACCAAAGTCTGCGTGAAGTTTGCACTTGGTCCGGGCTGCCCGGGATGTTTTGGGGCTTTGACTTTTATAGGCTGGCTCCGATGGAAATGAGCGTCGCTAGCACCGCGTCTTTCCCCAGAGAAGACAGATGGTGGAGAGTGAGGGAAGCGGGAGAAATAAAGGATAAGATCAGCCCGGGAGATGTGTTTAGCGTTCGAACCCCGCACCTTTCAATGGGAGTTCCGCGTTCGTGAGACTGACTTGAAAGAAACTAATCGCTTCGGGGACTCGGAGACTCGCACAAGCAGTGTGGCACCTGCAAACACAGCCGCGATCAAGCCGACGCCCACAGAGCGTCCAAAAGATAAAGTGACGGAGTGGAGGAACCTCATCCCGCCTTCAAATAGTCATCAAAACACTCCCTGCGGGGAAACCAATCGCACACTGGGACAGTCTGAAACCTGACCCCTGTAGACACTTCCACACTCTCATAGAACAGTACAGCACAAGAACTGGGTCTGATGAGGGGTCCCGACCCGAAACGTTACCTATTCCCTTTCTCCAGAGATGCTGCCTGCCCCGCCGAATTACTCCAGCTTTTTGTGTCTATCTTCAGCACCAGATCAGGCCCCTCGGCCCACAATGTATGTGCGGAACAATGATGCCAAGACCATCTCTTATCTGCCCGCGCATAATCTATATCCCTCCATTCCCTGCATATCCATATTCATAACCAAAAGCCTCTTAAATGACACAATGGTAAGTCTGGTGTATCCAACAGCATCCTTGTGTCAGACTCCAACACCAACCCCAGCCTTGTCTTCACCACTTCACAGAAGAAAGCTAATGGAATGTTCAAGTTCAAGTTCAAGTGAGTTTATTGTCATGTGTCCCTGTATAGGACAATGAAATTCTTGCTTTGCTTAAGCACACAGAAAAATAGTAAGGCATTTACTACAGTACAGATAAATGTGTCCATATACCATGATATAAATCCTCTTCATAACAAGAGGATTTCAGTATAGGAGTAGAGAGGTTCTTCTGCAGTTGTATAGGGCTCTGGTGAGCCCACGTCTGGAGTATTGCGTACAGTTTTGGTCTCCTAATTTGAGGAAGGACATCCTTGTGATTGAGGCAGTGCAGCGTAGGTTCAGGAGATTGATCCCTGGGATGGTGGGACTGTCATATGAGGAAAGATTGAAAAGACTAGGCTTGGATTCACTGAAGTTTAGAAGGATGAGGGGGAGGTCTTATAGACATAAAATTATAAAAGGACTGGACAAGCTAGATGCAGGAAAAATGTTCCCAATGTTGGGCGAGTCCAGAACCAGGGGCCACAGTCTTAGAATGAAGGGGAGGCCATTTAAGACTGAGGTGAGAAAAAACTTTTTCAATCAGAATGTTGTGAATTTGTGGAATTCCCTGCCACAGAGGACAGGGAGGCCAAATCACTGGATGGATTTAAGAGAGAGTTGGATAGAGCTCTTGGGGCTATGGGGAGAAGGCAGGCACGGGTTATTGATTGGGGACGCTCAGCCATGATCACAATGAAGGACGGTGCTGGCTCAAAGGGCCGAATGGCCTCCTCCTGCACCTATTTTCTATGTTTCTATGTTTTCCTCTAATCTTTAGTTTTTAATTTTAGAGATACAGTGTGGAAACAGGCCCATTCAGCCCACCGAGTCCGCACCGACCAGCGATCCCCGCACATTAACACAAGCCCGCACACACTAGGGACAATTTACACTTATACCAAGTATACAAACCCAAACCAATTAACCGACAAACCTCTACATCTTTGGAGTGTGAGAGGAAACCGAAGATATTGGAGAAAACCCACGCAGTCACGGGGAGAACGTGCAAACTCCGTACAGGCAGCACCCGTAGTCTGGATTCACCCGGGGTCTCTGATGCTGTTCGCACTGCTCTACCGCTGTGACCTCCCCATCTCTAAATCAGTCGGCACTGGTCTCACCATTGCACCCCAGTACCTACACCTCAACGACCTCCCGACCCTCATGATACCAGTCCCTCTTCCGTTACCCCCCCCCCCCCCCCCCCACCCCACCCCCCACCTCTGTGTCTATTTCTTTAGCAAGGAGTCCTCAGCACACCCACCCCACCACCCTTGATGATCCCCTCTCCCATCTCCAACACTCCTCCACCTGTTGGACATCTTCTGCCAGCCTCCTACTGGCTCTCAACCTTTCTATTTCCAAATGCAACACGTTTTATTTTGATTCTTCACTTTCTCTCACCTCACCAGCTGCAGCCACAGGCACTCACTTGAACCTTAGTTACACCTGCCTTTTCATTGGCACTGTTGAACACTTTTTTCCAGATTAACCTCAGCATCACTCCCCAACATTGTCCACTCACTAATGACTACATCGGGACTGTCTCCTGCACCCATGCAGAACTTATGATTTCATCAAACTCACCACCAACTTCCATCCTGCCCTTAAATTCACTTGGGCCATCTCTGACACTTCTCTCTCCTTTATCGATCTCTGTCTCCATCACAAGGGATATACTATCCACAGACATCTATCATAAACCCACACTCCCACAACTACATTAACCACACCTACCCACACACTGCCTCGTGCAAGGATGACATGCCTCTCTCGCAGCCTCTCAGTCTATTCTCAAGATGAGTCTTTCCACTCTAGGACATCAGTGATGTCCTCTTTCCTCAGTAAGCAATAGTTTCATCTCATGGTGTGGATGAATCCCGCACCATGCCTCCTTCATTTCCTGCATTTCTGCTCTAACTCATCTCCTCCAGACAGAACAGGGATAGAGTTCCATTGGTCCTCACCTTTTGCTCCACCAGCCTCCGCACCAATACTTCATTCTCCGACATTTCCACCAACTTTAATGTGACCTCACCACCAGTTCCATCTTCCCATCTCCATCCCTTTCCGCTGTGACCTTTATCCCTGTGACTCATTGGTTCATGCATTCCTCCCCTCCAACCCTCTCCTCTTCCCAGGCATTGTCCGCTGAAACTGCAGGTGATACAACACTCCCATACCAACCTTTCTGCACTTGGCCTTCTCCACTTACAGAGATGACTTAAGTGCAATTGGAAGAGCAGCACCTCATATTCTGCATGGGTAGCCCACAGCCTAATGGTATGAACATTGAATTCTCCAATTTCAGGTAACTGTCAAAATATTTAGTACACAATGTAACTTGTCACATTTGTAAAGAAGCTATGCATTTTCCTCTAAAGGCACACGTCTCTCTGTGTGCACGCCTGCTGCCATTCACGTTTTGTACATGAATAGGTATGTATAATTGTGCACAGGACAGCATTTGTGCACATTAGCAACTGGTGCTGCCGCATTGACGCATGAACCTAAAACAGCGGCAGCTGTTTACTCATCACAGCATCAGCATTTTGTACAATTATGCTTTTCACATTTTTTGGGCCAATATCCAATCTTTTTAGGTATTGCCTATCAAAGAAGTAAGATTGGGATGGCAATATTCATTGCTCCAAGATATTCAAGAAATACAGACTAGTACCAATTTTGATCAAAATAAAATCATAATAGCATTGAAAGTGAATGATTTAGTGGCAGGGTGAAAGGCCGACCCTATTTGATTAGAATTAATCAATGGGGATATGGGGAGAAGGCAGGCACGGGTTATTGATAGGGGACGATCAGCCATGATCACAATGAGTGGCGGTGCTGGCTCGAAGGGCCGAATGGCCTCCTCCTGCACCTATTTTCTTTGTTTCTATGTTATGAACTATAGAAGCGACATTGTGTTATTTGGTGTTTTCTATGTGGTATCACTTGATAGGAAGATACTGAAGTGTGTAGTCAGGAAATTACAGAAAAATAAAAGATCACAGACTCATGGCATGGTTAGCCTGATGTAAACCAGTATTCAAAACCAAATGAGCACTGTGGTGGCAGGAACTATTCTGAGGCAAATAACTCACCTCCTGATTTCTTGAAATCTTTCTTGCATCAAGAAGGTACTTTTCTGCATGAGTGCATCTCTAACCACTACTAGTTTTACACCATCGAGGACCAGGAATCTGGTTGGCCTGTCCCTGTCCAGACCCACAGCCTGGTTGTGGCCTGTACCTGTCCAGACTCACAGTCTAATTGGTCTGTACCTGTCCAGACACACAGACTGGTTGGCCTGTACCTGCTCACCACCTTAAACAGTCACTACAGCAAGCCTGCCATTTGCATCCACAACTTTCACGATCTCCACGAAGCAAAGCAGTAACTCATGAACATTTCCTTGACGGTACCTCCCAGATGAGCAGCCTCAGCTGCTTAGAGGGACCTGGGCGACAGCTACACAGGAATGCCACCACCTTGAAACTCTCCTGAAGTTCACAGCAATTGAGACTTGGACAGATATTTCTTCATAGGCACTGTATCCAAATATTAAATCTTCTTGCCAAACAGCTCTGTGGGAGTATATTGACAAAATAGACTAGTGATTTAAGAAAGAGACTGGTCACCATCATCATCCCAAGGTCAATTGAAGAAAGGAAACAATTGTTGGTCTTACAAGGGGCATTCAATCCAGCGAATGAATGAGCAACAAAAAGCCAGGAAAGCTTTTAGAGACAGATCCAATACCAAATGATTCGGTAAAGAAGGATGAGGGAGGGATGGTAAACAAAAGGCAGCACAGGTTTATTAAGATAAAATATATTTGTGAAAATTTATCCGAATTCTTTGATGAAATAATGAAGGTCTGATAAAGGTATATGTATTTACATATTTTCATGGAGATGCCATAAAATAATTAAATCTTGCACATTGAAAAGATATAACAACATCAATACAAACTAGCTAAAACAGAGCAATGATGAATATTTCAGACAGGGGCACAGAATACAATGATGTTCCCCAAGGGTGGCATTCAACCATTACCCATTGGTAACAATTAATGGCCTAGTCATGTACAGTAGATCATTTCAAAGTATGCAGAAGAAACAAAAGTCTAAATTATAATTAGCAGTAGCATCAGGCTTCAGAAGGAGCTGGAGGTAAATAGATATATAGCAATGAAATTTAATGCAAAGATGTGTGAAGCGTTAAATTTGGGTAGGAAGGGAAGAAAGAGACTCAAAGGTGCAAATGTACAATTTTCTGAATAAAGCAGGAAACATTAGTACTTAAAAGCATATTTGATCTACGCTTTTAGTAAAGGAGCCATGAAATATCTACAGATTAAACTTAAATGGTGCTAGGCTCAAAATAAAGACAATGTTATTGACCATCAGAGAAGGCATGAAAGGCCAAATGGGGAATTTGCTAGGAGTGTCAAAATCATTAAATGTTTTGATCGGACATTAACCAGAAACACTTTCTAGTTGCAAAAGGATCAATTGTGTGAAGACACTAATTTAAAGTGGTTGTCAAAAGAACAAAAGTGACATGAAGATATAAATAAAATAAAGCCTGTTATTATAATCTAAAGAATGGATTGTTTGAAAGAGTGGGGGGAAGAGATTCACTCTCAGAAGGGAAATGAATACATTTGTAAATAAATAACCTGTGGAGTTAGGTCGAGTGGGATTAATTAGAAACCTCCCTCAAAGACCCAACATTGGCTCGATGGACCAAATGCTTTCTTCGGGATTGAATCATTCATTAATATAAGTTGACACAATTATAAATTAGAACTTCACTTGAGTTTTATGAGATTTTATTCTGATCAATAGGTGACAGAGTGCCGCAGCTGGTAGAGCTGTTGCCTCTCAGCTCCAGCAACTTGGTCCTGTCCTGCCCTCTGATGCTATAACCATATAACCATATAACAATTACAGCACGGAAACAGGCCATCTCGACCCTTCTAGTCCGTGCCGAACACATAATCTCCCCTAGTCCCATATACCTGCGCTCAGACCATAACCCTCCATTCCTTTCCCATCCATATAACTATCCAATTTATTTTTAAATGATAAAAACGAACCTGCCTCCACCACCTTCACTGGAAGCTCATTCCACACAGCTACCACTCTCTGAGTGATAGTGATACTATCTGTATATAGTTTGCAATTCTCCGTGGAATTTCACCGGGTGTCTTGGTTTCCCACCTCGTTGCTGAGATGTGCAGGTTGGTAGGTTGATTAGTTACTGTTAATTGCTCCAGGGTGTAGGTAAATGGTAGAATCTGGGGAGTTACCTATCATGGGGAAAATAATATGAGATTAAAATAGGAGTCATGTAATGAGTGCTTTAGTCAGCATGGACTTGGTGGGCTGAAGGACTCTGCAACTAATATTTATGCTATTTACTTAGATGCTTCTTAAGCAACCCTAAACAAATTGGCGTGAAAAGGTCCAAGAACTCCTAAGTTCATAAAGGACTATCAAGTTCTTTAGTTAATTATGAGAGGCTTACAGACATTTGGTTTTCATGCAACATTACTGAATGACTTGGAAGAACTCCTTAAAGGGATTCACTATCCACATTACCCATTATCCTCACTTACAGAAAATCATCTATATCCAAAACTTGTGAAGTAGTTGGCAAAGGGTCCTATATTCCTGTAACTTCATAGGAGCCAATATGTCCTTTGTATGCCTGGACACTAGGTATAATACTGTACTCCAAGGAACCCCTATTTGACCCAAGATCAAAAACATACCACATCAGTTGTGGTTCATTTCACTGCAGATTAATTATATATCACAAGCAAAGTGAATACATGCTAACAAAAGAATCATTGAGCAATGTTTAAGAAGGAACTGCAGATGCTGGAAAATCGAAGGTAGACAAAAATACTGGAGAAACTCAGCGGGTGAGGCAACATCTATGGGACGAAGGAAATAGGCAACGGTTTCGTGCCGAAACCATCATTGAGCAATGTTGCAGGAAGTTATAAGCGCCTGGTTACAAAGAGCACTGCGGATGATTGCATAAGTGATAGAGGCATGTTAGCCAGCGCAGAGGTCATGTGCATTTAATATATTGTGTCCTCTACACATATGTTATTCGCAATGGACGAGTTTGGTAAATGACTCACATGTTGACAATTCTTTGTCAACTTCAAAGCCAATATAAACTTTAGAGGTAACACTATGTCTTTGTTCCCTTCAACATCAGAGCAGCAACTCAGGTAATTTTGGGACAATTGCCCCTGCAGTAGGAATGACTTCAATTGGGACACGCTCAAAACCATCTTTAGACTGGTGGGGTCCTAACTATGAGCGGATTATCATGGACAATTTGTAGGAACGTTCAGTCCACAGGAACACAGCAGTTGGAAGTATGTCATCTCCCTTGTTTAGTGGCTACTATGCATATTCTAACATAGTTTTTTTTTCACATATTAATATATCTTTATACATTTTCCAAAGTAATTAAAAATATCATGTAATTGCCCTGGGAACAGACATCATTAAGGCCAAACTGTCCAATGCCGTTCAAAAATCAAGGAATTGGGCATTCAAGGATGGCATAAAGCAATCAGGACTGGGCCAACGAGCTAAACCTGTTTTTAATAGATTTGATGGTGGGGCCTCTGCGTACCCACCTCCCTTCTCCCCGACAGACTCTCCCCTTCAATCCCCCTGGTCCACTTCCTCTGCCCTTGCTTTGTCACACCTGACCATCAAGGCTGAGCAGGTGAGGAAAGAGTTGGGCAGACTACGTCCAGGTAAAGCCACGTGTCCCGATGGTGCCAGCCCTAGGGTACTCGAGGCGTGTGCCAGCCTGTTGTGTGGAGTACTCCAGCATATCTTCAACCTGAGCCTGAGCCTAAAGAGGGTTCCTGTGATGTGGAAGGCATCTTGCCTGGTTCCTGCACCAAAGGGGACGTGCCCCAGCTCCTCCATTGACTACAGACCGGTGACACTGACTTCACACATCATGAAGTCCCTGGAGTTATATAAGATGACCTAAACTGTGCTCAGTGTTCTAAGAGAGGCCTCACCAATAAATACCTTGTAAAATGTAGCAAAACCTCCTTGTTCTTAAACTCCATTCCATTTGCAAAGGTGTTTGCTTTCTTAACTACTTGTTGATCCTGCCAGACAACTTTTGTGATTCATGTACTGGAATACATAGATCCCTCTGTACTTCACTCACTCCTTTTGTTTCCTCTTCCTAATGTGAATTACTTCAATTCAATTGAATTACTTCGTATTAAATTCAAATTGCCAGGTAGTCACCTGATCACTCAATCTATCTGAATGACATTGCAGAATTGTAATGTTCTCATCACAAAATGCCATTCCATCTTTTTTTTGGAGTCAATGACAAATTTGGAAATGTTACATTTAATTATCCTCCCCCAGGTCATTAATGTATATACAGTGCCCTCCATAATGTTTGGGACAAAGACCCATCATTTATTTATTTGCCTCTGTACTCCACAATTTGAGATTTGTAATAGAAAAAAAATCACATGTGGTTAAAGTGCACATTGTCAGGTTTTAATAAAGGGTATTTTTATACATTTTGGTTTTACCATGTAGAAATTACAACTGTGTTTATACATAGTCCCCCCATTTCAGGGCACCATAATGTTTGGGACACATGGCTTCAAAGGAGTTTGTAATTGCTCAGGTGTAATTGCCTCCTTAATGTTCGTATAAGAGAGCTCTCAGCACCTAGCCTTTCCTCCACTTTCTATCACCTTTTGAAACTTTTATCGCTGTTTATCAACATGAGGACCAAAGTTGTGCCATTGAAAGTCAAAGAAGCCATTATGAGACTGAGAAACACAAATAAAACTATTTGGAACTAAGAAAGAGAGCACTGGTGAGCTTACTAATCGCAAAGGGACTAGCAGGCCAAGGAAGACCTCCAACAGCTGATGATAGAAGAATTCTCTATTATAAAGGAAAAAAAACAAACACCTGCTGACAGATCAGAAACACTCTTCTGGAGTCAGGTGTGGATTTTTCAATGACCACTGTCCACAGAAGACTTCATGAACAGAAATACAGAGGATACATTGCAAGATGCAGTGTAGCCTCTGTACTTTAACCACATGTGATTTTTTCTATTACAAATCTCAAATTGTGGAGTACAGAGGCAAATAAATAAATGATGGGTCTTTGTCCCAAACATTATGGAGGGCACTGTACTAAATTAAGTTCAAGAACCGATCCCAGAGATCTTCCACAAGTTACATCCCTCCAGCTTGAAAAGGACCCCCAAGTATTCCAACACTCTGTGTTCAATATGACAGCCCGTTTTAAATCCATGCTAAGACATTTCTTCAGGTAATGTAGGCTCTTAATTTACGCACCACCCTCTTATGTGGCACCTTGTCAAATACCTTTTGGAAATTTAAATACACGACATTAACAGTTTCCTCTAGTATCAACTCTTCCTGTCATATCTCAAAAAATTCAAGAAAGTTTATCAAACACGATTTATCTTTCATAAAAGATGTTGACTAGGTTTGAGTATCTTCAGCTTTCCTAAATGATTAGTTATTTCCTCTTTAGCAATTTACCAACATTAGCATTTGACCAATGATGGATGTTAAACTAATTGGCCTACAGTTCCTTGGCCTCTTTCTACTTCTTATTTTGAACAAGGGAATCATATTGACTGACTGGTTTCAGTCTCTTAGTACCTCCCTAAAACATTGCATCCAATGGGTTCGCTCTCTCAATAGTCACCTTCTTTAAAACGCTTGGAAACAGGCCATGGGGGCCCAGTGATGTATCTGCATTTAGCACTGAATCTTTTTCGAAAATTCAAACCATCTCCCGGGGGAGCAAAGCTATTAGTACTTTTCACACTCTCCATCTCTCCCTGTACCCCTGCAATTGATTATCCCTCATATAGTACATGCACATCAACTCCCCCAACATTATTTTTGTCTATAAACCACCCTCAGAGATAATTCAGTCACCATTTAACCTACCAGTAAGCATCTGGAGTACAGGCGGAAACCAAAGCACGTGAAGAAAACCTGTGAAATCACAGAGAACCTAGGACACAGACACCACCCGAGGTCACATTTGAACCTAAGGTTCCGGGAGCTGTGAAGGATGAGCAACAAATACTGCACTACTGTGCCACGAATTACATGTGATCAATAGGCTGTGGAAGGTTGCAGACAAAAGGTGAGCAACAGATCATTTCCTATCCCTGTGATTAGTTGCTCCATTTTGGACTAAATGTGTTCCCTGCTGGAAGGAAATTCAAATTAATCCACAAATCAAACCAGTCTTCTGCCATGTGTTGCATGTGTGGAGGCTGCCCCCCTATGGTTGAAATTAAAATCTTTATCTGCACACCATGCATGAAATATCCTGTACCAATATTGTCAGAATTGGCAGAAATAACAAGTAGAGTGGAGTCTGGAAAAAGTAAATGAGATAGTGATTCTAAATATGAGCAATCAGACATTATTAAATAAACGGTGCATTTCTTTGGGGGAAAAATATATTTTAAGATTATACTTGGAACAGTTACTAGCTCCCCCCCCCCCCCCCCACTTCCAATTTCTGGAAACGTCTCTCAGCAGCAAAGCGGCAGAGTTGATGCCTGACATCACCAGAGAATTAGGTTCAATTCTGACTAAGGCTGCTGTCTGTACGGAGTTTGTATGTTCTCCCCGTGACCTGCATGGGTTTTCTCTGAGAACTTCGGTTTCCCCCAACACTTGCAAAGACGTACAGGTTTGTAGATTAATTGGCTTGGTATAAATGTAAAAAATGTCCCTAGTGTAGGATAGTGTCAATGTGCAGGTATCGCTGGTTGGTGCAGATTCGTGGGCCGAAGGGCCTGTTTCCGCGTTGTGTCTCTAAACTAAATTAAACTCCTCAGGCCAATCTCAAATGTGTGTACTTGTCTTAACAGCTATTCAAAAATCTGCTGAAATGCATTAGTCTAGAAGAATGGATTCTATATTTTCCAGTGAGCTCGAGCGTTGTTCTGTGTAACTCTGGTGGTAAGAGGGATTCCCTACAAAAAATCTCAATCAGCAATCTACACACAATAGCCCACAATAAAAAAGCGAAAACAGGTGTTTAGAAATGTTTGCAAAATAATTAAAAATAAATAACTGAAATATCACATTTACATAAGTATTCAGACCCTTTACTCAGTACTTTATTGAGGCACCTTTGGCAGTGATTACAACCTCAAGTCTTCTTGGGTATCACGCTACAAGCTTGGCACACCTGTATTTGGGTAATTTATCCCATTCTTCTCTGCAGATCCTCTCAAGCTCTCTCAGGTTGGATGGGGAGTGTTGATGCACAGCTATTTTCAGGTCCCTCCAGAGATCTTCGATCGGGTTCAAGTCCGGGCTCTGGCCGGGCTACCTACGGACATTCACAGACTTGTCACAAAGCCACTCCTGCGTTGTCTTGGACGTGAGCTTTAGGTCGTTGTCCTGTTGGAAGGTGAACGTCTGCCCCAGTCCGAGGTCCTGAACGCTCTGGAGCAGGTTTTCATCAAGGATCTCTCTATACTTTGCTCCGTTCATCTTTACCTCGATCCTGACTGGTCTCCTAGTTCCTACTGCTGAAAAACATCCCTACAGCATGATGCTGCCACCACCATGCTTCACCGTAGATATGGTATTGGCCAGGTGATGAGTGGTGCCTGTTTTCCTCCAGACGTGACACTTGGCATTCAGGCCAAAGAGTTCAATCTTGGTTTCATCAGGCCAGGGAATTTTGTTAAGGTGCCTTTTGGCAAACTCCAAGCGGGCTGTCATGTGCCTTTAACTGAGGAGTGGCTTCTGTCTGGCCACTCTACAATAAAGGCCTGATTGGTGGAGTGCTGCAGATATAGTTGTCCTTCTGGATGTTTCTCCCATCTCCACAGAGAAACTCTGGAGCTCTGTCAGAGTGACCATCGGGTTCTTGGTCACCTCCCTGAGTATGTTAGTAAGTCTCTATCCTAAGGCCCTTCTCCCCCGATTGCTCAGTTTGGCCAGGCTCTATGAAGAGTCCTGGTGGTTTCAAAGTTCTATTTATGAATGACGGAGGCCACTGTGCTCTTCGGGACCTGCAATGCTCCAAAAAATGTTTTATACCCTTCCCCAGATCTGTGTCTCAACACAATCCTGTCTCGGAGGTCTACAGACAATTCCTTCGTCTTCATGGCTTGTTTTTTGCTCTGACATGCACTGTCAACTGTGGGACCTTATATAGACAGGTGTGTGCCTTTCCAAATCATGTACAATCAATTTAATTTACCACTTGTAGACTCCTATCAAGTTGTAGAAACATCTCAAGGATAATCAATGGAAACACGATGCACCAAAGCTCAATTTTGAGAGTCACAGCAAAGGGTCTGAATACTTACGTAAATGTGATATTTCAGTTATTCATTTTTAATTATTTTGCAATAATTACTAAACACCTGTTTACGCTTTTATATTATGAGGTATTGTGCGTAGATTGATGATAAAAAAAAATGACTAACCAATTTTAGAATAAGGCTGTAATGTAACAAAATGTGGAAAAAGTGAAGGGGTCTGAATACTTTCTCAATGCACTGTATATTTCCATATCCCCTTCCCAGATGTACAACTGCAAAGCCACTTCTACATTGGTCCACACATCCATCTCCACACTTGTACTACATGTGCGATGATCATGGAGCCAAACATAACATTACTTTCCCCTCAGTTATGTCCCCCCCGCCCCCCAAAAAGTATGTTGTTAATTTTAATCACAGATTGGACATCCTGGAATGTGTACGGGTCATTTCCAGTCAGCTTCAGAGCTATCCTGCAAATGTCCCAATGTCCCTTTAAATCTAGAGGAAAACAAAAAAAATAGCATTAAATATTCCTAATTGTCTCATCATGGTAGTCAACATGTGGAGCTCTGAGCTTCAATTTATGTTTTTTGTGGGCTTAAATTTGCATGGCATAATGATTGATGTCATAGTCAGGCAGCAGGGAAACAGGCCCTTCAGCCCAGCTCATCCATGCCGACAAAGATGCGCATCTAGATTAGATTAGATTAGATTAGATTATACCTTTAATAATCCTTTACAGGAAATTACAGTGCCACGACAGCTTCAAGACAGACATAACACCACACATTTCCTCAAATGGCTTCCATACTTAACAAGTTAAAATACAAGTTAAAATACAAGTTAAAATACAATTAATTTAAAAAAAAAGTGCAGTTATTTATGCGCATTATATAACCTTATAGCAGCTGGTAAACAGGACTTCCTATGTCTCTCAGTTTTGCACATTGGTGCAATCAGCCTCTGACTGAAGATGCTGCTCTTGATCACCTTCAGGGCATGGAGTGGGTGAGTGGGGTTGGTCATTATTGAACCCAGTTTGTTCAGAGTTCTGGCCTCTGCCACCTGCTGGACCGTTCGTTGCTCAGCCCCGACCACTGAGCCGGCCTTCCTGATTAGCTTGTCCAGTCTGTTTTTGTCCGCTATGCGGGCGCCATCTCCCCAACAGGCCACAGCAAAAAACAGAGCACTGGCCACCACTGAATGGTAGACACTGCACAGTAGGGGTTGGCAGATGTTAAATGACCTCAGCCTCCTTAAAAAATAGTCGGCTTTGTCCCTTCCTGTACACCGCCTCCATATGACACTTCCAGTTCAGCTCACTGTCAAGCTGCACCCCAAGGTACCTGTGGTTAGCGACCACCTCCACCTCAGTGCCCTTAATGGTGATTGGTGTTGCTTGAGTCCTCCTCCTCCCCCTCCTGAAGTCCACAACTATCTCCTTGGTTTTTTTGGTGTTAAGATGGAGGTTATTGTGTGCACTCCACTCCACAAAGTTACTTATTATGTCTCTATACTCCTCCTCATTGCCCCCTTTAATGAGGCCGACAACAGCTGTATCATCCGAAAACTTCTGCAAAAAGCAGCTGTTGGTGTTATATTGGAGATCCGCTGTGTAGATGGTAAACAGGAACGGAGCCAGCACAGTTCCTTGTGGAGCCCCTGTGCTGCTCAAGATGGTGCCCGAGACACTAAACGAGTCCAATTTGCCCGCATTTCGCCCATATCCCATTGAACAGTACAATACATGAACAGGGCCTTTGGCCCACAATATCTATGCCAAACATGATGCTAAACCCTACTGTTATCTGCCAGAGTGTAATACATTTCCTTCCATGTTCGCTTTTATCAGTCAGGGTATCGAGTATAGAAGTTGGAATATTACAGCTGTACAAAGCACTGGTGAGGCCACAGTTGGAGTATTGTGTTCAGTTTTGGTCACCCTGCCATAGGACAAATGTTAAGCTGTAAAGAGTGAAGAGAGGATTTATGAGGATGTTGCCACGACTTGAGGGCCTGAGCTACAGGGAGAGATTGGGCAGGCTAAGTGTATTCCTTGGAGCGTAGGACGAGAGGTGATTTTACAGATGTGTTGGAATAGATAGGGTAGATGCACAGAGTCTTTTACTCAGAGTACGGGAATCAAGAACCAAAGGATGCAGGTTTAAGATGACATGTGGAAAGATTTAATAGGATGAGAGACAGGTGGATATATCGAATGAGCTGCCGAAGGAGATAGTTGAGGCAAAAACTATAACAACATTTAAAAGACATTTGAACAGGTACATGGATAGGAAAGGTTTAGAGGGATATGGGCCAAACGCGGGCAGATAAGATTAGTGTAGATGGGTTCGTTGGCATGGGCAAGTTTGGTCAAAGGACCTATTTCCATGTTTTATGACTCTATATCAGTCCATTCGCTGCATATCCATATGCCTCCCCAAAAGTTTCTTAAACATCACTATTGTATTTGCCTCCACCACTATCCCTGGCAGCGCGTTCCAGTCACTCACCACTCTGTAAATAAAAACGTGCCCCGCTCTTCCCCTTAAAACTTTGTCCTCTCACTTTAAAGTTATGCCCCGTAGTATTTGAAATTTCTGGAAAACCTGTGAGAAAAGTTCAGACTGTCTACCCTATCTCTATGCCTTTCATAATTTTGTATACTTCTGTCAGGTCTCCTTGTACCCTCCAGAGTACCAGAGAAAACAATCCAAGTCAGTCCAACCTCTCCCTGTAGCGAAGGTAGACACAAAATGCTGAAGTAACTCAAGAAGACAGGCAGCATCTCTGGAGAGAAGGAATGTGTGATGTTTCGGATCACTGAGTCTGAAGACAGATCTCGACCCGAAACGTCACCCATTCCTTCTCTCCAGAGATGCTGCCTGCCCTGCTGAGTTACTCCAGCATTTTGTCTACCTTTGATTTAAACCAGCATCTGCAGTTCTTTCCACACACTCTCCCTGCAACGAATACCTCCTAATCCAAGCATCATTCTACACCCTTGCCAAAGCCTCCCCATCCTTTCTGTAATGTGGACGACCAGAACTGCACACAATACAGCGAATGTGGCCTAACCAAAGTATTTTAAAGCTGCACCATGACTTCATCCATTTAAACTCTTCCTATCCATGTACCTGATCAAATGTCTTTTTGACACTGTTATAGCACCTACCTCGACTACCTCTTCTGGCAGCTCATTCCATATACCCACCATCATCTGAGTGAAAACGTTGCTCCTCAGGTTTCTATTATGTCTTGCCCCTCTCGCCTTAAGTATATGACCGCTGATTCTCGATTCCCCAATCCAGGAAAACTTCAAGCATGTTAACATGGATTGGGGCCAGAAGCGCCTGAGACAATTACACAATCAGAATGGTTTCACTCAGAAATACGCACGACTTGCCTCAAGTGAAATCAATATTTAACTGCAGACTGCAGAGCTCAGTGTGATCTATTATGGCTGGAAACGTGATGATGACGCAATAAGATTTAGCAGTCATAACCTGTCCATGAAATTATCTGCTGATTCGCTGTCTTAACACACGCAGAAATAGGGACCTTTTTGAGCCCACGTAATCCATCACGTATCATTGCCTTGAGGGGTAGAGAAATTGGAAAAAGGAATGAGTAGACTGGATTCAAGTGATAAACTTGACTTCAAAGGTTTGATGAGAATATATAAACTCCCTAACGTTTTGGGAATACGTGGACCAGTTTGGCTGCTGTATTACTCAACCAGTGGGAAAGCCTGTCCCTTTTCTGAGGTTCTGAGTGGTGCTTGATTTTAATAATCCAGTAGTTCCTCCCGGTTTTGTGAGCGCTCAATAACAGTTAACTTTCTCAATCAAGGCACTTTGGTAAATACCGCAAGCCCGGGGCTACTGAACAAACGGCCCACCGTGAGTAGCATTCAACACAGTGCGGGGGAGGACCGTGCCTTTGTAGTGCCTCTAGACTCGGGGTCATAAAAGGTCAGCGAGGGGAGAGACGCCCGCCAGTTGATTATATTACTCTCGCCCAGGTTGTTGAAGTTGCCTCGCCATGTCACGCACAGCCGCTGTGTTTTGTAGTTAGAATCAAGCCATCTGTTCTGTACATTCAGCACTTTAATTTAGCAGTCTTGTCCTTGGCTTCTGAGTCCTCAATCATCATTCTCCAATTTTGCATTCGGGAGAAATGCCTCCCATTTGAGCTTGTAATAAGCAATTGACAAATGCTGCAGATAGCTCACTGAATAAAGCTCTTAATCCGATTTATCATTCCCAGCTTTGTCCTTTCCGTGAACACTTTCTTTAAAACTTAATCTCCCTTTTTTAATGATCCAGTCACCAACTTCTTCCAAACCAATGAACCATCCTAACCTGCCCAAGTTGAAGTCAAAGCTCATATTAATTCATACTATAATCATTATTTTCCATGGTTTCAAATCAGTCATATTTTTCCTAATATCTGCACTTCCAACCCAGTTCTTGATTAACTTTACAGGGAAATAAAATGCAGGAGTAACTCAGTGGGCCAGGCAGCATCTATGGAGAACATGCATAGGTGACATTTCGTGTTGGGACCCTTCTTCAGACTGGAGCTGTTACATAAAAACATTTAAGCAGGTGTCCTAATGTCCTATTGTGCACTTCCTTGACACTCAGTTCTTTCTTAATTAACATCTCCTACTCCCAGGTTAACCTTGTGCAGCCTCTTAATTTTGGCATACTTCCTCCATTGATCCCTATACCCACTCTCTTATCCTGATCAATTCATCCCAACCTCTCCCTCTCTGATGTCTATATCCGATAACCTTCTCCCAAATAATTTCCCATCTTGATCTTCTTGGTTTATTCTTGCCTTGCTTAAACAACCTGGTTTCTGATGGTGCCACCTGTCACCCTCCAAACTCTCCAGCCACAGTATCCTAAACCCCAACCCTAGCATCGACTCAAATGTAGATCCAGCTCCACTGTTCTTTCAGAATCAGCTCATGTTTCTTGTTAACTTCATTCCAACTCCTACTTCCTCTGCTCTCACTCCGCACTGGTGTCCCTCTTCATTCAAATCATCCGTCCGGAGTCACTCCCCGACAAACTTAATCCCGACTCTGGACACTTTATCCAATTTCCCTTTTTAACCAATACATAATAGGTGCAGGAGTAGGCCATTCGGCCCTTCGAGCCAGCACCGCCATTCAATGTGATCATGGCTGATCATCCCCAATCAGTACCCTGTTCCTGCCTTCTCCTTATATCCCCTGACTCCGCTATCTTTAAGAGCCCTATCTAGCTCTCTCTAGAAAGTATCCAGAGAACCAGCCTCCACCGTCCTCTAAGGCAGAGAATTCTACACTCACAACTCTCTGTGAGAAAAAGTGTTTCCTCGTCTCTGTTCCACTCCTTAAAATCATTCTCTCTACAAACTCCTAACCTCTAATCTCCTCAACAAGGGCGGCACGGTGGCACAGTGGTAGAGTTGCTGCCTTACAGCACTAGCAGTGCTGGAGACCCAGGATTCGATCCTGACTACGAATGCTACCAGTGTAGAATTTGTATGTTCTCCCAGTGACCTGCATGGGTTTTCTCCGAGATCTTCAGTTTCCTCCCACACTCCAAAGTTGTCCAGGTTTGTAGGTTAATTGGCTTTGTATGAATGTAAAATTGTCCCTCGTGTATGTAGGATAATGTTAATGTGTGGAGATCGCTGGTCAGTTTGGACTCGGTGGGCCGAAGGATTCAATGCCTCAACCCAACACTTCTTACCCCTAAACCCCAAGCCCAGTCTCCACTAAGATCACCATTCCCTAACTACAAAGCAAAAAGGTAGTGACAACCTGCTTAATCTGGCAGGCAGGATTCTTCAGGATCAATGATGTTTACTGCTCCTTCCCGACCGTTTAGGAGAATTGGATACAGGCCCAGATTTTGTCACCATTTCTAATTAATACGTGAAGAATTTTTTAATTTTTGCGAACATGTGTTGATGACGTAGACCTTTAGACGGTTCAACAGCCTGGGGTTGTTGCTTCACCGGTTTCAAGACACTGTGAAGGGAGAGTTTGTTCTGAACCTGCTGTCTGATGTTATTTATAACTGGAAGAACTTGTATTGTGTGGTATCTGGCCAACTACTTGTGAGCTGGCCTTTTGGAGGAAATTGTCACTCCAGTTAAGTGTACACCACATATTGGGGAAGAAGCAAGCATAGGCAGCTCTTCATTGCAAGGAAATATCAGCATCTGCTTAAATTACTGCTTCTGTATGTCCAGACCACTTGTGAACAACTTCTTGCATTTAGAACCTTTTAAAACACATACACCTCTTTGTGTTCAAACACATGACATGTAATTAAGTTACAGTGTGGTCTTGGAGTTATCATTCTATTCCGCATTAACTTACATCAGTTGTACAATGTGCAAAACGGACTTTGGAAACAGCGTCAGGGAGGACAGTTGGCAGAAATCACAATCTGGTGAAGATCTCCACAGGGAGTTTTTATTTTGTCCATTGTTGTCCGCTAACTGGTTTCCAGAAATGCACAGATGGCATTTATAAAGTCATGAGGTTTTTCAGCATGGACCCAATGACCAGCTTCAGGAACATGTTGAATAATAGAATTAGGAAACAGTCGCTTGATCTCAGGATAATCCTTGGGGCTTTGAAAAGAGTACAAAAGAATAATTAATAATTAATGGAGAAGCTAATGTTGGCATTGTTAATATACGTGCTTTATGTTCTACGTAGAGTACACCACCAGCGTTACTCTAAGGTGCAAGAAATGATGACTAAATGTTACCAGTTTAAGTCTTATTTTCTGCTGATACAGCATCCCAATTTTTGGTTCAGCTATGTTTAAGACTAAAGCAAATAGCAACTGATGAGACCATTTACCCCTCACAGTCTGCTTTGAGTCTGTCAGGTTAATTGATTCAACTTTTTCAAGTATACTTTACCATTTTATCCTCATGATTCCTTTACTGAATTAAAAAAAAAAAAAATCAGCTTTCACTATTTTCAAGAACTGAGAATTCACAGCTTTCTGGTGCAAACAATTTCAGATACTTCTTCCTTTGAAGGAAGAAAAATGTCCTCGTCTCAATCCTAAATGAATGTCCCCTTATTCAGAGAGTATATCCACTAGCCTTAGACCATTCCCTTAGGAGAAAATATCCTCTTATCACTAACCTGTAAAACCCTCTAGGAATTAGTCATCGAGTCACGGAATAATATAGCATGAAAACAGGCCCTTTGACCACCTATCCATACATACTGACAAAGTTGATATTCTGGGCTAGACCCATTTATCTGCATTTTGCACATATCCCTCTAAACTCTTCTTATCCATATATCTTACAATACATATATTCCAGATACCGACTACCCTCAGAGTGAAAACATTGCTCCCGAGGTCCCTCTTAAATCACTCCCCACTCAGCTTAAGCATATACCCTCTAGTATTAAATCTTTTACCCTGGGAAAATAAAACAGCGTGAACACATTATCCATGGCCAAGAGATTTTGCCCGCTTCAATAAAATCACCCTTCATCTTCGTGTGCTCCAAAGAGAAATATCCAGCCTCTCCCTATAACTCAAACCCACAAGTCAAGGTAACAACCTGGTTTATCTTTCCTGCACCCTTTCCAACTTATTGCATCCTTCCTATGGTTAGGTGACCAGAACTACACACAGTACTCCAAGTGTGGTCTCACCAACAAGTTGTACAGCTGCATAATTATGTGCCAACTTTTGTACTCAATTCCCTTCCTTGTCCATCTGACTTGCCACTTCCAGGGAACAATGCACCTGACTTCCCAGGCCTCTATGTTCCACAACACCTTCTAAGGCGCTAACATTTAATGTGCAAGTCCTGCCTGGTTTGACATGGCAAAGTAAAGCACCTCACGCTTGTTAGAGTTAAATGCCATTTGTCATTCCTTGGCCAACCTTTCCAGTATGTTTCAGTAAGATCACCTCTCCTTCTTCCAAAATCTAATCAATACCAACCTACCTGCTCAACCATTTCACGTAAAAAAATAACTCCAATCCCAGATTTACCCTTAGAAACCTGCTTTGAATTGCCATGATAAAATATTTTTCCTTAAATAAGGGAATGAACTGGAACCAGTTCTCATCATGTGGTCTCAATAGCACCTTGGACATCTCTAGGACTTTACCAGCTTTATATTCAGCCTCCGGGAAATATAAGCCAGCATTCCATACGTCTTGCTCATTATCTGCTGCTTATCTGGACATTAGATTTCTTTGTTTCATAACTGAGGACTCCAAATCCCTTGTGTTGCAGTTTTCTGCAGTCCATCTCCATTTAGATTAGGGACTGTTTTACATCTTGTGTGACAGCAAGGAGGACACACGACATTTAAGAGATTGGCTTCTCAGTTTCCAAAACAAATCTTGTAAGTGGTTAGCAGCTGCATTTAGACACAAGCAACTGCAGATGTTCGTCACCTTCCAGCCTTCAATTAGAAAGGAGACATACACATTTAAATGCATATCAATTACAGGTAAAATATATTTAATGATATAACTTATAACAAATAACAACGGTCGTTCAAGTTTACAGCCTGCATTTAAACTTGCTGGCCCTACTTCAATCACCTTAAAGATTCTTGGGGGGGAAAAACTGCTAGTCAACAAAATTAATCTACCATGCAAGAATATATATATGTGCATGTGTCAAATTTTAAAAAAAAATTACGATTTCATTGTTCTGTTTCAGGCAATTAGACTCTCTTGAAGATCTGCAAGTGCAAATTTTACTAATGCCCCTGTCCCACTTAGGAAATCTGAATAGAAACCTCTGGAGACTTTGCGCCCCACCCAAGGTTTCCGTGCAGTTCCCGGAGGTTGCAGGTGGTTGCCGGAGGTTGCAGGTAGTGGAAGCAGGTAGGGAGACTGACAAAAACCTCCGGGAACCGCACGGAAACCTTGGGTGGGGCGCAAAGTCAGTTTCAGGCTCTGGAACTCCCTCCCCCAACTGATCCGCAATTCTGTGTCCCTCACCATCTTCCAGTCCCGCCTCAAGACCCATCTCTTCACCTCTGCCTATCCTTAGCCCCACGTCCCCCTCCCTTTTCATCTGTGCATTAATTGCCTCATGTTGTGTTTTGTATTGAATTCTGTCTTTACTTTGTGTACTAGTCATGTCTCTACTATTTATTTTATTCCCCTTACATGTTTTTCCTCTACCTGCTAAATTTTTGTAAGGAGTCCTTGAGACTCTTGAAAGGCGCCCATAAATATAATTTATTATTATTATTAAAGTCTCCAGAGGTTTCCGTTCAGGTTTCCTAAGTGGGACAGGGGCATAAGTATCTCAGATTTCTGGGTGGTGATTCGTGAATTCCAGGTGGTGGATTTCTGTAATATGAATGGCTGTATTGCGGGCTCACCTGTACTCTCAAACGCTGCACATTCATTTACGAAGAATGTAAAGGTATACCCCACTGTTCATGTTTCAAACTGGATGGTTGGTTTAAAGATACCCTATGTATGGAAGATTCCCTGCTTCCTTTCTTCATGGCAAAGTGCATTGGGTAATGTTATACATTTACACAACCATACAAAACTTATTATTCTTACAGGCTTTATATCAATATCCTTAAAATTATCAATTTTCAGAGCCCAAGCAAGGGTATGCAAGTAGGACTTACATAACAAAGTATAGTCCACCGATTAACTTGGTCATTGACAAATTGTTAGACGATTCAAACTTCTTACCTAATGTATGGAGAGTTGGCGCCACCCAGGAAGATAGTCGGGGCAGTAAAAGGAGTGTTGAATTCTGGGAAGCCCAGGAGATGCTCCATATTGTTTGTTACAGCTTCTATATTAACTCTCCAAACATATCGGCCATTACGTTCCACCAGATTACTCAAGATAAACCACCGGGTGTGGGCATCCTATAAATGACAGAACGGTGATGATAAACGTGAGTAAACCAGTGATCTATCATTAGTTATAACTCTGATGACATTGAAAGGCACCAGAGCAACGTTAAAAAATTTTTTTTAACTGCGTAAGCATTGTTAGAATTGCTGCCTTACAGGTTCAGAGATGCAGGTTCAATTCTGACTACTGGTAGTTGTCTGTATGGAGTTTGTATGTTCTCCCCGTGACCTGTGTGGGTTTTCTCCGGTACCTCCAGTTTCCTCCTCACTCCAAAGGAGTAAAGGTCTGCAGGTTAATTGGCTTGGTATAATTGTAAATTGTCGCTCGTGTGTGTAAGATAGCTCTGGCGTGTGGGGATCGCTGGTCAGTGCGGACTCTGTGGGCCAAAGGGCTTGTTTCCGGTATGTATCTCTAAACTAAACTAATCTCCCAAAGCTTAATTTCTGACAGAATTTCTAGGATAAATTGCAGGCATCACAGGCATGAGGTGCATTTTTTATCTACCCTATTCTCCGGAAGCCAATAACTTTAATCAGAAGACGGTTACTCGCCTGGTGCGCGCTCTACAATACCCAGCCTTTCAGTCATTCTTTATGCACAAAACCTTGGGTAACACGAGTGAGCCAGGCAAATGAACCACAGTTAAGCCCAACTCAGATCGGACACCAGGTTTACAGATTCTTAAATAACCACCCAACTGTCACTTCCTGGAACAAGTGAGATGAACAGTCATTCAGGTGAGGTTGTGAACAATGTCAGTGAAATTGTACAGCAATCAGCATGTACCAAAAGAAGAGAAACTACTGTGGAGAAGAAAGGCCACATCCTGGGCATAGGGGCCACTGAAATGAAACAATAACCCACACCGATTCAGGCAAACAAGCTGTGCGGGAAACAGCCACAGGCATTATTTACAAGCAGGTGAGGCATAATAAGGGTGATACAGCGGCGCATCTAGTAAAGCCACACTCTCACAGCTCCAGCAACCCGGCCTCAATCCTAACGTCTTGCGCTGCCTCAGTAAAATTCTCACGTTCTCGGTAGTCATGCGAGTTTCCCCCTAAAGCTCTAGTTTCTTACCTGATCCCAAAGATGCGCAGGATGGTAGGTTAACTGGCCACTGTAAATTGTCCCTGATATGTAGTTAAGTGGTATAATCTGGTGGGGGGGGGAGGTATAGAATTGGTGCCGATATGCAGAGAAAATTGGATCTGTGTTGGCATACTATAGATGCGTGCTCAATGGCTGGCGCAGGCTCAAAGTGCCGAAAGGCCCTTTTCCGTGGTGTACGACCATGTCACTATAATACTCATCAAGGTGTCCTTGAGACTCTTGAAAGGCGCTAATAAATAAAATTTATTATTATTATTAATCACTTGTAAGACACATTTAGTTAATCCAAAACCTACCAATGAGGTATGCTGGACAAGGGGAGGGAAGTGTCTATTTTGCCATGCTTGTGAAATGTTTTTCTGCTATTCCAACCTATCCTTTGGTCGCATTTAAATGTAGATTGTAGTAGTTAAATCTGAATGGAGTGTTTTACCTCAATGAATGGTCGAAGCTGTTGCTCAGCTCGGTTGCGTGCAGTGGACCTTGACCAGTCAGCGTCCACGGTTACTGCTTTCATGGCAGCAAAGTAATCTGGAAAAACTCTACTCGAGACGGACCGATTCGGACTGATGTCCACCACCACAAGCTTTTCCACCATTCCCGGCTGTATGGAGATAACAAACATTGTTACCGTTTGTGGTTTACACCCTTAAGATGACCCTTGCCTCCAACAGTGTGGTACAGTGACACAGTTGCTGCCTCAGAGCGCCAGAGATCCGGGTTCGATCCTGACCTTGGGTGGTGTCTATGAGGAATTTGCACCTTCTCCCTGTGACCATGTGGGTTTCCTCTCGGTGCTGCAGTTTCCTCCCACATCCCAAAGACGTGTGGGTTTGTAAGCTAATTGGTCTCTGTAAAATAGCCCATATGTGTGTGAGAAAGTGGGATAACATAGAACTTGTATAACTGGGTGATCGATGGTCGGCGTGGACTTAATGGGCTGAAGGGCCTACTTCCACGTTGTATCCCCTAAGCTACATTAAACAGGTTAGTGGGTAAATATAGTGACTGCGGTGTGCAGCGCTGTCCCAAATGAGTACAAAAAAACGATCCCATGGCGGAGTGCAGGTATGTGCATTTCACGGTAAACCAGCCCGCTAAATCAGACTTCATCTGGCAGCCACACCTTTCCCGATTATAAAGCTCAACTGATTTGTTCTTGTTGACCTCCAAATCCAAGTATCCAATAGAAACCAGCCCAGATCAGATAACTTGGCAGAATTTCTGTACAGTTCATTGTTGCATTGATCAGTCAGCCCACATTAAGTCATTGGAACAACTTGTACTCCCACTAACACACAAAATAAAACAGTAAACAGCTCATTGCTTGCATTCCCCACTCTCAACCAAACATACCCAGTGCAGTGCCATTGTCATTGCGGTCTTGCCACCCATGCTGTGTCCGATTAGAATACATTTAGGGAGCTCCAACTTGTGCAGGAGGTTTTGAAGATCACGACTCATTGCTTCATAAGTCATCACTGGACTGTGTCCACTATCACCATGGTTACGGCTATCCACTGTCACCACCTGGTTGGATAACAGAAAATGGTTAGGAGTTGCCGAGATGAAATTCTCTAGTCTTACTGCTTAAATCACAATTAAAAAAATTAAATCATTCTGAAAGACTGAAAGGTCTCAGTGCAAGATTTTTTTAGAACAAAAGATGGTTCATTTAATTTAGTTTAGTTTAGAGACACAGCACGGGAACAACCCTTCGGCCCACTGAGTCCGCACCAGCGATCCCCGCATACGAACACTATCCTAAATACCCTAGGGAAAATTTACATTGACGCCATGCCAATTAGCCTACAAACCTGTACCTCTTTGGAGTGTGGGAGGAAACGGGATCTTCCTGGAGAAAACCCACGCAGGTCACGGGGAGAACGAACAAACTCCGTACAGACAAGCACCTGGTTTCAGGATCGAACCTAGGTCTCTAGCGCTGCAAGGCAGCAACTTTACCGCTGCGCCACCGTGCTGCCCATTATAGTGGAAAAATTAATAATGTGAGAGTACTGAATTCAGAACTCACATTACTCACATAACTCACCGTCCTGCCTGTCCGCTGAACTAATCCTTTGGCTATCGAATAAAAATTTGATTTACTGCCAAGGAGTCCATGGAGGAAGACCAGGGGAGTGTCTGTGTTTCTGCCGTCCAGTAGATTATAGGAAAGGTCCAAGGGTCTACAATACACAGAACAATAAGTATACGGTTAACATGCAGAAAATCTGCAAGAAAATGGTTCTCAATATATTAATATGTATCAACAGAATAAAGCAGAAATACTGCATCTGCTGTTAGAGTTGCAGAAATAAAACCTTCTGTACAGGCCTGACAAATCCATACCAATAAACGGACCCCAGCACACTGGCAATCCTTTTTACAAACTAATAACTGCTCCTCAAATCTCTTAGTCAAATTAATCCTCCAAATTCATCTGGTCAACAATACAAGAATGTGCTAATCATAGGTCATTCAACCCTTCAGGTCCATGCCAGCATCCAGTGCAGTCAGTTGGATGGATATGGATTGTTTTCTCTGAAACATTGGAGGTTGAGGGAAGACGATAGAAGTATATAAAATTATGAGGCATAGATAGGGTAGACAGTCAGAATCTTTGCGTGGAAAGATCCAACACGAGAGGGCATAGCTATAAGGTGAAAAGGGCAAAGTTAAATGGGGCAAGTTTTTTTTTGTTGCAAGATGGGACTTGGAACACATTGCCAGGGGTTGTGGTGGAGGCAGATACGATAGTGCTGTTTAAGAGGCTTTTAGAAGCTCCCCAGATGACAAACACCAGACACCTGTACATATGAACAATCTCGCAAAAATATCATTAAACTCGAACCTGCCTTGGAATTAAAAGCCAGTTCACACATAACTACTCAATAGTAATCAGACTTCGTTATCTCTTAAGAACATTTCACTAACGCCAGTTTCACCACGCAAGGCCACTTAAGAGAGTTCCTTTGGATACTGACATCACTTTCACTGATGCTTGTGCAAGGATTCTCTATCACACAACGTAATATCCACTGATACTTCAAGCCCATGAAAACAGCCGTTGGACGGGAGACCTCCCAAAACTGTGTGATTATAATCATAAGATCATGTGATAAAAGTAGAATTAGGCCAATCGGCCCAACAAGTCTACTCCGCCATTCAATCATGGCTGATCTACCTCTCCCTCCTAACCCCATTCTCCTGCCTTCTCCCCATAACCGTTGACATCCGTGCAAATCATGAAATTTATCTATCTCTGCCTTAAAATTTCCACTGACTTTGCCTCCACAGCCTCCTATAGCAAAGAATTCCAGATTCTCCACCCTCTGACTAAAGAAATTCCTTCTCTTCTTCCTAAAATAATCTAATTCTGAGGCTATGACCTCTAGTCCTACTCTCCCACGAGTGGAAACATCCTCTCCACATCTACTCTATTCCTTTCACTATTCTATATATTTCAATGAGGTCCGCCTGATTCTTCTAAACTCCAGCGAATATAGGCCCAAATGCCCTCAAACGCTCATCATATGTTACTCATTCCTGGGTTCATTCTTGTAAACCTCATCTGGACTCTCTCCAGAACCAGCACATCCTTCTTCAGATATGGTGCCCAAAATCAGACAGGGAATGAGAATAAGCATTCACATCATAGAGTGATAGTGTGCAAACAGGCCCTTCAGCCCAACACGTCTCGGCTACACTAGTCCTGCCTGCGCTTGGTCCAAACCCCTCCAAACCTGTCCTATCCTCATCTACTGCATCCGCTGCTCTAGATGTCAGCTGATTTACATCGGTGAGACTAAGCGGAGGTTGGGCGATCGTTTCGCTGAACACCTCCGCTCAGTCCGCAATAACCAACCTGACCTCCCGGTGGCTCAGCACTTCAACTCCCCCTCCCATTCCCAATCCGACCTCTCTGTCCTGGGTCTCCTCCATTGCCAGAGTGAGCAACAGCGCAAATTGGAGGAACAGCACCTCATATTCCGTCTGGGGACCTTGCGTCCGGATGGCATTAACATTGAATTCTCCCAATTTTGCTAGTCCTTGCTGTCTCCTCCCCTTCCTCAACCCTCTAGCTGTCTCCTCCCACCCTCCCATCCGCCCGCCCTCGGGCTCCTCCTCCTCCCCTTTTCCTTCCTTCTTCCCCCCACCCCCCCATCAGTCTGAAGAAGGGTTTCGGCCCGAAACGTCGCCTATTTCCTTCGCTCCATAGATGCTGCTGCACCCGCTGAGTTTCTCCAGCAATTTTGTGTACACCCTATCCATATACCTGTCTGTTTCATAAACAATGGGATAGTCCCACGTTAATGGGATGGCACAGTGGCACAAATGATAGAGCAACTGCTCAGATTTAATCCTGACCTTAGGTGCTGCTTGTGTGGAGTTTGCACGTTCTCCCTGTGGCTTTCCTCTGGATGCTCCCGATTTCCTCCCTCATCCCGAACACATGTGTAGTTTGTGGGTCAATTGGCCTCTGTAAATTGCCCCTAGTATGTGGGGCGTGGATATGAAAGTGGGATGATAACACAGAACTATTGTGAACGGGTGATCAACGGTTGGTGTGGACGGTGGACATGTTTATACCAGATCATTGTGGTCCATTGTTGGCTCCACCTTTCTTTGATCATCGTTGCTGTCTTTGGTCTGTACATCTTTCACTAATTTGTTCTATCTATGTACCTTTTGCATACCTCTCAGTTCCCCTCTCCCCTGGCCCTCAGCCTGGAGGGGGGTCTCGACCCGAAACGTCGCCTATTCTCTTTCTCCAGAGATGCTGCCCAAAGATTATAGCTCCTCTACAATCTTTGATGCTGCCTGACCCGCTGAGTTACTCCAGCGTTGGGATGCCACTTCAAAGGTGGGCCCACAACTGCCTGCAGACAGACAGACAGACACCCGCTCCAGCCCATCGCGGCCTAGTTGTGAGGCGCATTGACCGAGATCCCTCCCCGCCTCTCCCACCTGCCCTGCCCCCCGCCGGCCACCCACCTGCCCTCGGCTGCCCCACTGTCCTCCCGCCGCCCCAGCGCCCAGGCCCAGGCCCAGCGGCCGCCCCTCAGCAGCAGCAGCCGGCGCGTCGGCGGCATCATCATCTCCTCCTCCTCCTCCTCCTCCTGCCGGCGCCGTCTGATGACTCCACTGCCCAACTGTCTCTCACATCTGAAGCTCCCGCTAGGGTGAGTTCTCCAATCGCAAGTTATTCTACTCCCCAAGACAGACACAAAAAAGCTGGAGTAACTCAGCGGGACAGGCAGCATTTCTGGAGCGAAGGAATGTGTGACGAGACCATTCTTCAGGCTGTCCATCTTAGGTTTGACCCAGCACCTGCAGTTCCTTCCTACACATTATACCCTCCAAGCCTCCTCTATCTCCCTCCCACCCGGCTGCGCACACATTTCCCCCATCATCCGTCCCCCCATTTCCCTATTACCATTAATTATTACCATTACCATTACCCTATTCCCCCCATACCATCTCGCCCCCTTCCACCTTTGTACCCCCTCTCCCCTCTCCTCTCCCCCTCCACGAATTAACACTTCACTCCCATTCTCTCATCTGATACTTTTTTACCTCCTTTTCACCTCTAACCCATGTCACGTACTTCACTCATCTTTAAACCCTTCCTATCCATAATGTCTAAGATGGATACAAAATGCTGGAGTTACTCAATGGGTCAGGCAACTTCTCTGGAGAAAAGGAATAGGTAATGTTTTGAGTCGAGACCCTTCTTCAAACTGGTGACTTGAAAATGCCACCTATTCCTTGTCTCCAGAGATGCTGCCTGACCTGCTGAGTTACTCCAGCATTTTGTGTCTATCTTCATTGTAAACCAGCATCTGCGGTTCGTTCTTACACATGTATATGTCTAAATGTCTTTTAAAAGTCCTAACAGTATCCATTTAACAAATTCCACCCTGCCCATATGTCTTCTTTTAGAAAACAATGATGCCTACATGGGGCATTGAATATAAGTGACAGCTTAAAATAATTTTGGTTAGGCCACATTGGATGTATTGCACACATTTCTGGTCACTGAGAATTGAGTATAAAAGACAGGAAGTCGAGTCAAACTTACAAAATTCTTAAGGGGTTGGACAGGCTAGATGCAGGAAGATTATTCCCGATGTTGGGGAAGTCCAGAACAAGGGGTCGCAGTTTAAGGATAAGAGGGAAGTCTTTTAGGACCAAGATGAGAAAATCATTTTTTACACAGAGAGTGGTGAATCTGTGGAATTCTCTGCCACAGAAGGTAGTTGAGGCCAGTTCATGGACTATATTTAAGAGGGAGTTAGATGTGGCCCTTGTGGCTAAAGGGATCAGGGGGTATGGAGAGAAGGCAGGTACAGGATACTGAGTTGGATGATCAGCCATGATCAGCGGTGCAGGCTCGAAGGACCGAATGGCCTACTCCTGCACCTATTTTCTATGTTTCTATGTAAGTCGCAGTTTTATAAAACTGAAGAAGAGTCTCGACCAGAAACGGAGTCTGAAGAAGGGTCTCGACCCGAAACGTCACCCATTCTTTCTCTCCAAAGGTGCTGTCTGTCCTGCTAAGTTCATCCAGCTTTTTGTCTCTATCTTCTTCATATAACTTTGGTTAAGCCATATTTGGAGTTCTGCGTACATTTCTGGTAGTCCCATTTCAGGAAGAACGTGGAGGCAGACGTGGGTGCAGAAGAGGTTTACATGAATGTTGTTTGGATGAAAGGGTATAAGCTATAAGGAAAGGTTGGACAGAATTGGATCATTTTCTCTGGAGCATTGGAGTTTTAGGGGAGACCTGATAGAAATATATTAAATTATGAGAGTTGGAACCTTTTTCCCCATTGTGGAAATGTGAAAAAGTAGAGGGCATACCAATAAGGTGAGAGGGTGAAAGTTTAAAGTAGATGTGCAGGGCAAGTTTTCTTTTTACACAGAGGGTGGTGAGTGCCTGGAACGTGCTTTTAGATAGGCACATGGAGGTGTAGGTAATGGAGGAATATGGATCACACACGCAGGCAAAGGAGATTAGTTTAACTTGGCATCATGTTTGGCATAGACATTGTGGGCTGAAGGACCTATTCCAGTGCTATACTATTCTATGGACATACTTGTTCACATGAATTAAAACCAGCATATGCTGGAAATACTCTGTGGGCCAAGCAGCATCTGTGGTGAGTAAATCTCAATGTATCAGGCTGCCAGCCTTTCATCCGAATCCGAATTTATCCCCATCAATACAGATCCTTTCATCACAACATACACAACCCATCCCCCTTGCCACCATCTCTCTCATCCTCCTTTGCTTGACTGAACTATAAAAAAGTCAACAACGTGAAATGTTGGCATTGTTTGTCTCTCCTTAGATGCTGTCAAACATTGAATGGTTTTCAGCAGTTGTTTTTGTTTCTTATTTCAGATATCTTACATCTTCTGCGTGTGGCTTTTGACATGAAAACAGATCCAATTGTTCAGAAATTCTGTGTAGGAAGGAACAGATGCTGGTTTAAACCAATCAGTATATCTCTCTACACCACTGCCTCTATCTCTCATTTCCCTTTCCCCTGACTCTCAGTCTGAAGAAGGGTCTCAACCCTAAACATCATCCATTCCTTCTCTCCTGAGATGCTGCCAGGCCCGCTGAGTTACTCCAGCATTTTGTGTTTATGTTCAGAAATCCTGATGGTTTGGCATCTGCTAATTCCTATGGTTTCTTTAACACACTCACTTTAATATACCAGGTGCCCAGTTCCAGTGCTCCCTTGAAATTCACTGGTTCCTGTGGTCCCTTCAAATGCAGCAGGTCCCGGATTCCGGTGCTCAATTTAAACTCACTTAGTTGTTCCTGTGCTCCTGAAGAAAAGTCCCGACCCAAACGTTACCTGTCCATGTCTCCAGGGATGGTGCCTGACCTGCTGAGTTACTCCAGCACTTTGTGTCTCCCTTTAAACCTATTGGGTACATGGAAGATTTATTATACCACTGACTAACATTTAAAGGGAAAGAGAATTATCAGTGTTTTAGAGTATTAGTTGTAATGCACGCAGTTCCCCAAAAATCTGCTGATCTGACAATCCTGGTTTAATAGTTTTACTGCATCTGCAGGTGCAGCCACTAGCTGGCAGCACTTTCAAGAAAATCATCATGTATGTAAAGTGTTTCAAAGGTACTGGCTGAATATCAAGTCAAGAGTGTTTTATTGTCATATGTCCCAGATAGTCAATGAAATTCTTACTTGCAGCAGCATAACAGAAACAGCAAATAGTTGGGAGAGAATGCTAGGAAGAATCTTATGCCACTAATGTATATTTTGCAGGATTTAGTGTTCATCCTGATTTGCACCTTGAGAATGTGGCGGTGAGCCACCTTCTTGATGGTACATTTCTTCTATTGATGTTATTCCCACAATGTTGTTGGTGAGGGATCTTATGAACAGAGAATGTTTAACGATAAGGGAATACAGATCTATTTTCCAAGAATGATTCCAGGAATGAGTAGGTTAACCTATGATGAGCGTTTGTCGGCACTGGGCCTGTACTCGCTGGAGTTTAGAACAATGATGGGGAGACCTCATTGAAACATACAGAATAGTGAAAGGCTTGGATAGAGTTGATGTGGAGAGGATATTTTCACATAGGAGAGTCTAGGACTAAAGGTCGTAGCCTCAGAATTAAAGGATGTTCTTTTGGTAAGGAGGAGAAATTTCTTCAGTCAAAGGGTGGTAAACCTGTGGAGTTCTTTGCCACAGAAGGCTGTGGAGGCCAAGTCTGTGCATATTTTTAAGGCAGAGATAGATAGATTCTTGATTAGTACAGGTGTCAGAGGTTATGGGGAGAAGGCAGGAGAATGGGGTTAGGAGGGAGTGATAGATCAGCCATGATTGAATGGCGGAGTAGACTTGATGGGCCGAATGGCCTAATTCTACTCCTATCCCTTATGACCTTATTTCCAAGCCGGGATTATGTGACACTGGAAGGAAATGTGCAGGTCATGATGTGCCTACGAGGTGGTGCCCTTGTTCCACCTGGTGGATAGACCACAGGTTTGGTTGGTCAGTAGCCAAAGAAGCAGAATGCCTTGTCCCAATGGTGTCAAGCTTGCACAGTGTTTATAGAGTTGCATGTTTCCAGGAAAGTGGAGACTTTCCCAAGAAGTCTTGACTTGTTTCTTGTACATGGTGGAAAAGCCTTTCGGGGGTCAAGGGGTGACGCGCTCTTGTAGCCATCTGGTCAACAATGATGTCCCTAGATGTAGATTGTGGGGGGTTTGGAATTGGTAATACCACTCAGTTTCTCACTTTCACAACATGTCAACATACAACATAAAAATAAAGGTTATTTCATTTTGCATGGTGTCAACAAATATTAAGAACGAGTTGCCAGGTACTCTTGCGTTCTCCCTGCTCTCTACATAGACACCCAGAGCTGTGCTTAATAAATGAACAGCCAAAAGGCACTTGCACATGGACCTAGTTCGAGACTGTTGGGTGGCCAGTGGCCTGCATGGGAAACATCACTGCATCAGCTAAACACTCAAGTTCCCAGCGGATGAGAAAGAGAAGTAACAATGCTGGAATTGTTCAGCAGACCAGATGCATCAAGGAGAAAATAAAGATTTGAATCAAATTGCCAGCATCTACTGTGCTTTACAATTGGAGGGGGGGAGGGGGGGGGGGGGGTTGTCAATAGTGCCTCCTGAGTAATTTGAAGTTGTAAATACAACACCTAAAGAAGTGAAGAATGGAGAACAAAGGGAAACTGTAAAGATCCCATCCAACAATAGAAGCAGGTTAGATTACCTCAAATCAAAATATCCCCATTCCCAGCAGTTTATTGAGTTCTCCCTGTTCTGTTTATAACATATCCATCCAGTTTTTAACGTGCACATTCAGAAGCATGTTTGTTATGACCTTAACGGCTTTACTTATTCCAATGTTTCCAAAACACAATCACTTTGCAGCTGATGTCGATGGAAATTTTGAGCTGGCATCATTTCTGGAAGGATACATTTTGCTGGAGCAGCCCTTTCTCAGTATAAAATACATCACAAAACTATGTATGACTGTAAAGCACTTTGGGAAATGAGATAATCTATTAAGGTGTGATTTAACTATGTTTTTCTTTCTTACTCTTTCACACAGTTGAACCAATAAAGGTACTTGAAACATTAACTCTGTTTCTCTCTCCACAGACTGTGTAGCTGGGTATTTCCAACATAATTTGTTTAGAATTTAAGATTTCCATCATATTCAGTATTATTTGTTTGGTTTGAATTAATTAAGACATCCTCTGATACAGATCTTGGCTGGATAATTTAACATTCTATGGACTTGCTTAATTTTCTGATCTGACAAATGCTGAATATACTATGACTTATACATTTTGTTCTGGTTCGTCCTTAATTATTTCAACATCTTTTGTGGTGGGTGTGCACTACATTTTTGATTGCAATTGCTATAATTTATACTAGTCTGCATTGCACAGTCATTATTTTACCCACATATGTAATATACCCAAATCGTCTGTAGATTCTGAGCTGGCTGCTCTAATACCATTGCCCCTCCTAGTTTGGTGTTGTTCCCAAATGTGATCACTTTCTACCGAATGAAATAAATTCAACTTGCTTTCCAGTACAAAATCTCAAAAGATCTCTAGATTTTGCACTATGAAAAATGATGCACGGTGATGGGCAAATTTTCATTGTCCAGGCAACCTGCCAAAATATAGTAGGGCTCCAATAAATGTATATTCTGTGGTACACATTCTGTGCCTGTTTTAGGATGTTTCAACTAAATTACTCTGTTTGCTCATTCTAAAACCTGTCAACATTTGATTATCTTTCAATCCGACAGCATTGTAACTATTACTTACAGCACCTACCAGCCCCAATCCAAGAATCCATGCTCACCAGAAAATGCTCCTAAAATAGTTTCAGGATCACTTGTGAATAAAGGAGATTGAAAGTGAATGGCCACTCTTGAAACAAGCCCTGGTGCCTAAAAGGATAATGGAGAATGAAAATGTCATGATCCCAATATTGAGGGGAGTTCTCATCTAAAACTAATAATGAAAGGCCTAGTTAGAGTGGATGTGGAGAGGATATTTCCAGTAATTGGGAGAGTCAAGGGCCAGAGGCCGCAGCCTCAGAATAAAATAATGTATCTTTGATATGGAGATGAGGAGCAATTTCTTTAGCCTGAGGGTGGTGAATCTGTGGAATTCATTGCCACAGATGGCTGTGGAGTCCGTCATTGGGCATTTTTAAAGTGAAAATTGATAGGTTCTTGATTAGTAAGGGGATCAAAGGTCATGAGGAGAAGGCAGTAGAATGGGGTTAAGAGGAAAAATATATTTCCCATGATCGAATGGTAGAGCAGAATGAATGGGCTGAATGGCCTAATTCTGCTCCTGTGTCTTAAGGCCTTGATACCTGGTTCACCATCCTTAAATCCACTGCACTGCAACATAATCTTCCCTGCAATTTCATGGGGGATGTTCACACTCCTGTCCCCATGCTGCCAAACACTTGAACCATTACTTTAGACAACACTAAGTGCTGGAGTAACTCAGCGGGTCAGGCAGCATCTCTGGAGAATATGTATAGGTGATGTTTCAGGTTGGGACCCTCCTTCAGTCTGAAGTTACTCCTGCACTTTGTGTCTTCTTTTGTAAACCAGAATCTGCAGTTCCTTGTTTCTACATTGGCCGTTTACTTTATCCTACTTAAATTCCATATCTGGGAGTTTCCACTGCTCAGAGATCTACAGCAATATCCAACATTATCCAGGAATGCTAACCATTTGAACTGAGGCGTGGATTGCTCCACTGAAAGCCGGTGACACCAAGACACAAGAGGCATAAGATTTATTTTCTTTTTAAAATATCCTTGAAGAATAGGATGAATAGAAGCCTAACAGTCCATAGAAACCTTAAACCTTTTGCCCTTCCCTTGGCAACTTTAAAACATCATCCACCCTCCTAATGTTTACTTGTGCCTATGACTATTGGCCCTCAGGGCAGCTCAAGTTCCCTATCCACAAATATTGGCCTCTGTCTAACGCTTAATGGCTCTAATGTAATTCCTGTTTGAATTTGCGGGCGTTAGTTTCAAGGTGTTTAAACAAGACACAAGTGGTAGAATATCCTGGACAAGAGTGGGGACAGGAATGGGATAGATGGGAGACTGTTCACGGCACATGTTGAATCCCACTGCAAGTTAAAATTTAGAGTTATGTTTTTTGTGAAACTTTAGTCAGTCAGCATGTATCATATACACACTGTTGCACAATTTCTCAGAACATACAACTTAAACATTTAAAATTAAAATGTTTGATCTTACAGTCTGGAAGAAATGATTGAATAATGCGATGAAGTGCCACTGCCTATTATATTGGTACTTACAAATATCTTTATGAGTTTAACTATGACAGCCATAATTTCTAACGTGAGTTCTTAACTGTCTTGTTTGTGCATTGTATCTCCTGCCTCAGCTTCTCCACAGAACACCTAATTTGTATTTTTTTTTAATCCTGGCTGCCCTGCCCTGCCCTGCCCTTCTCATCAAGGTTTGTTATCCTCACACAGTAAATTACAGCGCAGCTCCACAGCCCCTGCTTTCAACACCCTCCAATCGGAGCCCTGGTTTATATTTAAAAGAGCCACAGGTGACAGGGCCACGAGACTGAAGTGGTTTCACTGGCTGAGAATACCTGTAGAGATTCACGGTGTGATACATCACAGGAGTGGGGGAGCTGGATAACTTGCGGAGATTCCGCCAGCAGAGGGCAACAGGGTCGAGTTCCAATAATAGGTTTGGTGCAGGCTTGGCAAAGGCTGGACCTGCCAGGACCCCCCAGTTTTAAACTGATGCAGTTATATTATAAGGAGTCGGGTTTATAATAAAAAATAATAATGTAGATTAGGAGCAGATTTGAATTCCTGCAGTCGGTTTATTTTTAAGTGAGAGATGTTTTGAGAGGCACAGAGGCACACCTAGTAGGTACACAAAATTGCTGGGGAAGCTCAGCGGCTGCAGCAGCATCTATGGAGCGAAGGAAATAGGCGACGTTTCGGGCCGAAACCCTTCTTCAGACCTAGTAGAGCTGCTGCCTCACAGCTCCAGTGACCTGGGTACTATCCTAAGTACCAACAAAAAAATGTAACGGGTCCGCTGCGTCGATGAAAAGAGATCTGAGATCCTCCGCTAGAGAAAACAAGGTACTTATCATTAGCAGAGAAGGTTGGGGAGAGATGGCCAGAACAAAGGGGACATCTTATGGGTTAGGAGGGAGAGATAGATCAGCCATGATTGAATGGCGGAGGAGACGATGGGCCAAATGGCCTAATTCTGCTCCTATCACTTATGACCACTTATCTTGGATAGAATTCAGTCCTTATTCTGGTGCTGTCTCTGTGAAGTTTGCATGGTCCCATGTGAAGACATGCCTGTGCTCCCCTTATCAAGTTTGAATGTTTGCACATGAATACATCTCTCTCTTGGCTCTCTGATTTCAGATTCAGATTCTTTTATTGTCTTTTGCACAAGGGTGCAATGAAATTCCTTACTACCAGCCTTCCTGATGCAGGGTGAACTGGAGGAGGGAAGTGACGAGCCTATGATGGACCAGGCTGTGTTCACCACTCTCTGCAGGTTCAAGTGGTCTGGAGTAGATCAGTAACGATGTCAAGCTGAGATGCATCCCTTCAGAATATTTTCTGTTGTGCATCTGAAGAAGTTCAAGAGAATCCTCGAGGACATGCTGAATCTTTTCAGACACCAAAGAAAATAAATATGCTATGCACTTTCTTGATCACCACATCAGTGTGAAAGACCAGATTAGGTGTTGGTCAAATGGGTATGGAACTGTCGACCATCTCTGCAGCAGCTCCATTATTGTTTACCCCATCCTTTCTTAGGTCAACGACAAACTATTTTGTCTTCTTGACGTTAAGGGATAGGTTATTGTCCAGGCACCATGACACTTTCCTGAACTTCATCTCATCATTGTTGATGATCTGACCAACAACAATGGTTTCATTGGTGAACTTAAAGATCGAGTTGTTGTACTTGGCCACGCAGTCAAGGGTGTAAATGGAATAGAGTAAAGGACAGTACACAACCCTGACGGGCACCAGTATAGAGGGTCAAGGTGGAGGAAATGTTATAACTATTTCTAATTGACTGAGGTCCACTGGTCAAGAAGTTCAGAGGCTGGTTACTGATGGAGGTCAAGGTCCAGAAGTTTAGGGATGAGCTTATTTAGTATGATAGTGTTGAAGGCTGAGGTGTAGTCAACAAAAAGCTTCCTGAAAGGATACAAAGTGCTGGAGTAATTCAGCAGGTTAGGCATCTCCTCTGAAGAACATGGATAGATGATGTTTCAAGTCTGGACCCTTCTCCTTGTTTCTAAGAATAGCTTCCTAATATAGATTTTCTAATTGTCATGGTGATTGAGGCAGAATGTAGTGCATGAGAAATGGCGTGCTCTTTAGAGCTATTCTTCCCGTACATGGATTGTAGAAGATCTAGATTGTCCAGAAGACTATCGTAAATGTGAGCCATTACCGATCTCTCAAAGCATTTCATTCTGGTCGCTGTTGGAACTACTGGGAAGTAGTCATTGAGCCATGTCACTATTCCTCCCAGATACTAAAGACTTGCAGGTTGGTGAGCTAATTGGTGATTGTAAATTGCCTCTAGTGTGTAGTTTAATGCCAGAAATTGGGCGGAAGTTGATGAGAATGGATTGAGAATAAAATAGGATGAACATAACTTGGTGTTTGATTGACAGAGCAGACTTGAGTGGCTGAAAGTCCCTGGCTGCATGCTCTATGAATTAATATCATTATTGAATTAAGATGCCTATAACTTTGATGCTCATATGCATGGGAGACAAATGATGACCATCAAGTTGACATCATGACTAGAGAGCTATGGGTGTTATCTCCTGTAAACTGTTCCAAATGTGATACGAAATAGGAAGAGGGATGAAAGATTTCCTGCCACTTAATATTTGACGTGCATTGGGGCTTTATTGATTTGTGCAGGGGACGTTCCAGCTGAAAAGAAACAGGATACGTGTCATCATATTACTAGCACGGAACAGAGATGATTTGCTAATCCTGACTCTACTTTCCACCTGCATCATTAAAGGCACTGTTTACAAGATGCATTGGAGACAGACAATGACCCATCAAGTTATTGTGAGGGCAAATGGGAATGATAGATTCATGAACTATAAGAACCAGAAAGTTTAATGCCCATGTAAGGACCTAACTACAGGTAAGTGGTCAGGTGAACTTCAAACAATTACAGCTGAGTTTCTAACAACACAGATGTTTTTTGAAAAACAATATTGACTTTATATTAATTTTGGAAATCAGTTTGCTTATCCTTGTTTAGGGTGGAAGGGGGATGGAATTTCTATATGCACATATATACAATATCATACCTATGGCGATGTGACTCCTCTTGAGAAGTAGCTGCCACAAGCTGTCGTGCTTTAGTGAGGACCTGGGAGTGAGTGGGGAGGCACTGGGCCCTGATGATTCAGGAAGGTTGAGAGGGCTGGGCAACTTTGCTCCCTTCTTCATCGAGGGTGCAAGACACTGCCCCACACTTGGGCCAATCCAGCTGCATGCCTTCCCTCTTCCCCTCACCAGCTGAATCGCTGACTTATCTAAGAGTGCTCCATGAGACTTACCATTTTACCATTTCACTGACTCCCAGACCCAGGTCTGTTGCTGCCAACTCATCTAAGGGTCTTTCTCTCTCTCTCTCTGTCTCTCTCTCTCTCTCTCTCTCTCCCTCTCTGTCTTTCTCTCTACCTGGCAAAGTACCAGTGTACTAAGAGTCAATGTAGACGAGGGAGTACTTGGCACCAATAGGCCAGGACAAATACTGGTGGAGGCTCAATATTGCAGAATCCACAATTCCAACGATCACTATTTAGGAAGGTTTAATCTCCATGATATTCACCAGATGTTTACTGACGGCACCAAAATTGGAGGAGTTGCAGACAGTGAGGAAAGCTGTCAGAAGATCCAGCGGAATATAGATCACCTGCAGAAATCATAATAAATCATAATCACACTTTATTAGCCAAGTATGTTTTGCAACGTACGAGGAATTTGATTTGTCATACAGTCATACCAATAAAAAGCAACAGAACACACAAAATACATTTTAACATGAACATCCACCACAGCGACTCCTCCACATTCCTCACTGATGGAAGGCGAAAAAAGGTTCAATCTCGCCCTTCTTTGTCCTCCAGCGGTCAGGAGCCCCTAGCCTTCTGTTGACGGGACGATCTAACCCCCGTAGCCGGCGGAGGGCCTCCTCGTCGGGGCGATCAAGCTCCTGTATCGGGCAGGAGAATCTCAGCTCCCCCACGCCGGGCGATCTACCCAGGGTCGAGGCTAGTCGAACGTTGTGCAGCTTTTGGAGCTTCCCGACGTGGGTCTCAATCCGAGACTGCGAGCTCCTTGATGTTAAAGTCCGCAGGCCGCGGTTGGACCGTCGATCAGAGGCAAGGAATCAGCTCCGATGGTAAGTCCACGCCACGCGGTGCGGCTCAAAGTCAGTCCCGAGCAAAGCCGCCTGCTCCACGATGTTAGGCTGCAGAGCGACCGGAGATACGATCCGGAAAACAATCGCATCTCCGGCAAGGTAAGAGATTGAAGAAAAGTTTCCCCCGCCCACCCCCCACTTAAAGCAAACGAGAGAACATTAACACATACTTTTTAAACACACTACAAATAACGAAAGAGACAAAAAGGGCAGACAGACTGTAGGCGAGGCTGCCATCGAAGCGCCACCCGGTGGAAACGGGCGGAGAAATGGCGGATGGAGTTTAGTCTGAGCAAGTATGAGGTGTGGCACTTTGGGAGGTTGAATGTAAAGGGAAGACCCTTAACAGTATTGATGTGCAAAGGGATCTGGAAGTCCACGTTCATGACTCATTGAAGGTGGCAGCACAGGTAGATAGAGTGGAAAAGAAAGCATATGGTCTGCTTGCCTTCATTGCAAGGGGTATTGAGTAAGAGTCAGGAAGTCTTGATGCAGCTCTATAGGACTTCAGTTAGGCTGCATTTGAAGTACTGCATGCAGTTCTGGTCACCTCATAAAGATGTGGAGGCTTTGGAAAGGGTGCAGAGGAGGTGTACTAGAATACTGCCTGAATTAGAGGGTTTCAGCTATTGGGAGGATTCATAGACTTGGATTGTTTTCTCTGGAATGTCAGAGGATGAGGGGAGACGATAGAATTATATAAAATTATGAGCGGCAGATGGGGTAAACTGTCAGAACCTTCTTCCCAGGACGTGGAAATGTCCAAACACTAGAGGGCACAGCAACAAGGTTAAAGAGGAAAAGTTTAATGGAAGGTACACAAAAATGCTGGAGAAACTCAGCGGGTGCAGCAGCATCCGCCGACGAGGAGGCCCTCTATGATGCTGCTGCACCCGCTGAGTTTCTCCAGCATTTTTGTGTACCTTCGATTTTACAGCATCTGCAGTTCCTTCTTAAACAAAAAGTTTAATGGAGATGTGTGGTGGTTTTTCTCACATATGAGGAGTAGTGGGGGCCTTGAATGCATGGGAGATGGTCGAGACAGACAAAATAGTGGCGTTTAAGAGGCTTTTAGATAAGCACATGGAAGTGCAAGGAATAGAAGGATATGGATCATGTACAGGCAGATGGCACTAGTTTAAATTGGCATCATGTTCGGCACAAACATTGTGGCCCAATGGGCTCATTCCTGTTTTGTACTGTTCTGTATTCTATGTTATATTTAGAAGGATGAGAGGTTATCTCATTGAAATATATAAGATTGTTAAGGGCTTGGACACGCTAGAGGCAGGTAACATGTTCCCAATGTTGGGGGAAGACCAGAACCAGGGGCCACAGTTTAAGAATAAGGAGTAAGCCATTTAGAACGGAGACGAGGAAACACTTTTTCTCACAGAGAGTGGTGAGTCTGTGGAATTCTCTGCCTCAGAGGGTGGTGGAGGCAGGTTCCCTGGGTGCTTTCAAGAGGGAGCTAGATAGGGCTCTTAAAAAATAGAGGAGTCAGGGGATATGGGGAGAAGGCAGGAACGGGGTACTGATTGGGGTTGATCAGCCATGATCACATTGAATGGCGGTGCTGGCTCGAAGGGCCGAATGGCCTTCTCCTGCACCTATTGTCTATTGTTATATGTCTGGATCCCATAATTTGCACTTTTAATTGACACTTAAGCAAGCAGAAAGTAGGCCCTGCAAAGCTGGCAGTTCCTAATGCAAAAATTACAATGTCAGATCATGGGCTTTCTAAACACAGCCAAGCTAAAGTATCACCCACCATGAGTTGACATATTCTGAATAACTTCACACACCAGATGAGTTAATTTGCCCGGTTAAGCAATGATTTCAAGAAGACTTTGACCGTTCATATCCCACCCGTTGGATTTCACAATTTTGTTTGTCTGTGAGCAGGGTCTTTGTTGGCCTGCTACATGATAAACACTAGCGGCATGGACAGCACCTATAGTGGCGAGCAAGTGACCGATTACGAGAAATAAAATGAAGTCTTACTTAGCCTTCTACTTCCACAACTCACTTCCCTTGCAATCTTTCTCCCCTGGACTTACCGTTCCATTCGGGTACTAAATGGACATTGGAACATGCACATCTCCGGCCATGTGCATTCTCTCCGCTTGCAATACATTTTCCTGCTCTGAATAGCTCATGGAATGCATTTACTTAACGCATTTGGTGCTACTCGGGTCAAAGGACGCAAAGCGCAGAAGAATTCTCAAGAGTGTTTCTTCTTTTAATACTTGGCCTTTCCAGAACAGAAAGATTATTTTGGAAGATGCCGTCTTGATTCACTGTAATACCTGCATTCAGTCACATAGTGTGGAAGCTTTATGTGAATTTCAAGGTGGGAAAATGGTGTGGATGGTGGGTGGTATGTAGAAACGCGGCAAATATTTTCTGATGTTTTGATGAAATTTCTGATAAAATATCACCAACCTGGAACTGTTAATCCATAGAGATGGCAGATCTGTTGAATATTTACAGTGTTTCCTGTTTATATGCGAGAGGTTGTTGGGAAAGATATTTTTGGAAGCAACTCAAGGAAAGCAACAAAGCACGATTATGTCAGTGCACGGTTGTACATTGTTATTACTATTATTATGAAAGAACCCTGACCCTGTGCACTTCTGGTGAGGTGATTCACCATCTTCCAGCACTGCACCATTGATAACTGTACAATCTTGCTTTTCACCCAGAGAGTTGTGAATTTGTGGAATTCCTTGCCATAGAGGGCAGTGGACCCCCTCTACATTGGGGACCTGGGGTGGAGGGTATTGCACCGAGGTGTTCCCTGCAACCTGTTTCTCTCGCGGTTCACAGACTCGCCAGCCGCCTGCCACTTTTGCGGGCTGGAAGAGTCTGTGTACCACGTGTACATGGAGTGCGTGAGGCTGCAGCCACTGTTTGAATATCTAAAGGGGCTGCTCCTTGCCTTCTGGCTGCATTTTTCACCCACCATCCTCATCTTTGGACACCCTGTGCGTAGGGGAGAGGGGAGGGCTGAAGATGTCCTGGTTAGGTTGCTCCTGGGCCTGGCCAAGCTGGCCATCCGCGAGTCACGGCGCCAGATGGTGGAGGGCTCTACCCGAGCCAGCTGCCTGCCCCTTTTCCGGGGTTACGTCCGTGCCCGGGTGGGATTAGAAAGGGAATACGCCCTGTCTGCGGGCACCCTGAGGGAGTTCCGGGACCGCTGGGCTCCGCAGGGTGTTGAATGTATCCTCAATAAGGATTGTATCATAGTTGTATAGTAGTTTATTACATGTTTGTATTGTATTATGGTGGTGGGTTCTGGCTTGTTTTATTGTAGTGTAATATTATTTTTTAATAATTTAAAAAAAAAAAAAAAATAGAGGGCAGTGGAGGCCAAATCACTGGATGGATTTAAGAGAGAGTTAGATAGAGCTCTAGGGGCTAGTGGAGTCAAGGGATATGGGGAGAAGGCAGGCACGGGTAATTGATTGGGAACGATCAGCCATGATCGCATATGAATGGCAGTGCTGGCTCGAAGGGCCGAATGGCCTCCTCCTGCACCTATTTTCTATGTTTCTATGTTTCAAGTTTCATTTCCAGGAGCCCCCGGAGACTTTGTATCACCAATTACATTTATCCCTTCTTCAACTTTTCCAGTAAACTACCTTGGAATCTTTCAAAGTCAACCAGCAAACTGTTGAAGGACTTTCAGTGAATGATACTTCCCAATTGGTAAACTGTTCCTCTTTGGGTGTAGTTTCTGTGAGATCATTTCTGAAGTAATTCTTTGAAAATTGCATTTACAGGTGTGTTTTTTCTCTCTCTGATTCCCTACAGTGAAAGACGAGAAGCTGTGAACAAATTTGGCGCACATTTCATCCTGACACCTTCAAGTTCTCTCATTCTAACCAGATAAGAAACTATTAAATTACATTAACAGTACTGGACAAATATCTGTTACATTACTGTAATACTGTTGCAACATGAGACATTACACTGTTGTGTAGGAAGGAACTGCAGATGCCAGTTTAAGGCAGCATCTCTGGAGAGAAGGAATGGGTGACATTTCAGGTCGAGACCCTTCTTCAGACTGAAGACATTACACAGGACTGGATAAGTGTCTGTACATTAAAATAAAATTCTGCGTATTTATTGTTAATATATTAAATTAAAAAAATTACCTCATACATTGCAGTGGTATGAGTTCATAAATTTCTATCATAAAAAATGAAAATTATGGAGATACTTATCAGGCTAGGTCAAACAGTATCTATACAGAACTAATGCTTCAGGTCAGCTTTTTTTCATGAAATAGATAACTCAAAGCTTTGGAGAGGTGCCAGCTACACTGTACTGTGTTTACAAACCTGCTGTACTGCTGCAAGCAGGAATTTCATTGTTCTGTTTTGATATAAATGACAATTAAACAATCTTGACCTCCAGTGTTTTCTCATCCGAGGCCTACAAGAGCTCACTTTACTGTAGGCCCATAAAGAAATTGACATCAGGAAGGAATTATGGAGAGCCAAAACATGGAAATAGGCCCTGGAGCCAACCAAGTCCACACTAACCACCATCACGTACTTTTACATGAATCCTACCCTAACTCGTGAGTATTTTCCTTCATTTCTCTTTCCTGCTTTGGAAATGAAGGCTACATCAAGCATAGCAAATATTTTCCTAGGAAATCAAAACTGGGGATGTGCTATAAGTGTTAAACGTTGTATTCTTCAGTGTCTGGCATTTTTCAACTGCTGCTTGCAGGCCCAGGGAGTTGTGTGCGTGTAACGGTGCCGTGGGAGGGCTCTGAATGCCAGTGGTATCGGGTTGCATCCCTCATACTTGTCTACCTGAGTTTCAGTCACGTGTCAGGCTGGTTTCAGGGTGGCGGTTTACAAAGAGCAGCTTTTATTGACAGAGATCTTTCATTGTGTGGGGGTAGCAGACAGGAACCAGGGAAGAGAATTCTGACCCGAAGCAAACAGTAAAAAAATATGCAAACGCACATTCTGTCTGAACACATTTCGGAAAAGAAAAAGTGGAGAGCAAAAAAAAACCCACACAGGTGTTAATCTTTAATTGTGGCTGAGATGTGGAACGGGTGCCAACACCATTAGTAAAATGGAGTTGCATAAAACCATGCAAGAGGAAGTAAGATACACACAAGGGAGAAAGGAAATGAAGGACTGTTAATTGGGTTAATCAGGTGATCGGAGGCTCATAGGAACATAAATAGTTCAAATCAGCTGGTGATCTGTGTAATTTTACACATGCGCCGTCGCTGAGATCCCACGATATGCAGCAATTTTTTAAAAACTGATATATTAGTAAGATATTTACATTGAGTGGTGGGAGCCAAGAGTGGGATTGAGGAGGTGAGGGATGAGTAAAACTGAAAGGGGGCAGTGAATGCAGGGGGGGGGGGGGGGGGGGCAGCAGGTATTTAGGGTAGGCTGAGTGATGAAGCATTTCGAGAGAGAAGGGTGAATGAAGGAAAAGGGAAGTTTCCCTTCCCCAGTTATGACAAAGGGTCTCAGATCTAAAACTCTGACCATGTTTCCCTTATCGTAGATATTGTCTTACATGCTGGGTGTTTTCTGTATTTATTAATAAACATCATAGAATCAGTGTGAGGTGCTGCACAGAAACCAGCCCTTCAGCCCACCAAGTCCATGCTAACTAACCCATTTAACTAATCCTACAGTAATCCTATTCTCCCAGAATTCTACCAAGTCCCCACAGATGTTGCCACTCATCTATACACTGGGGCAGTTGTGAATGGCTAATCAACACACTGATCTGTACATCTTTGGGATGTGGGAGGGGCCAAGATGAAACGCACAAGATCACAGGGAGAATATGCAAATGCCATACCTAGAGCATCCAAGGTCATGATTGATCCCAGGACTCTGAAACTGTGAGCCACTTGTGGAATTATTTCTGAATAGAGAGGGGAAATTATACACAATACCCTGGTTAATATTCTTCCTTCATTAGAAATTAGAATGTACCTTAAAAAACAATTTAAACCATCAAATTGCTGGAAATATGCTGTAATGAAGTTGGCTGCTGCATTTATTACATAAAATGAATTAAACTTCAAAAACATTATTTGGCTACTAGGTGTTGTGTGGTTGGGCAGTAACATCATCTGCAATTATGGTACAGCTTCATTATATGCATCTGGTAACATCTAGCTCCATCTCTGATCGCCATTCTCAGCAGCTTGGCCAGGTTTCTTCTTTATGCACGTTTGTTCCTGACTCCAATGCGTAACAAGCTGTTCAATCCCGTCTTTGCCATACGCTTGACTAACAAAGAAAGGGACCCGAAACTTCACCCATTCCTTCTCTCCATAGATGCTACCTCGCCCGCTGAGTTACTCCAGCATTTTGTGTCTACCTTTGATTTTATCCAGCATCTGCAGTTCTTTCTCACACACTGAAAAAGCCATGCCATTTTAAAAATACTTGAAGTTATTCATCTCAGAGAGGAAATTAGACAAATCACAACCTCATGTCAAGTACTCGGTAATAGGAATACTTGTTTGGACACATTCGATACTTAATGCAACCATCTTCAAAAAAGGAGGCAAACATGAATGCAGACACTAAATGCTGGAGTAACAGTGGGACAGTCAGCATCTCTGGATAGAAGCAATTGGTGGCGTTTTGGGTTGTGACCCTTCTTCATGTAATTACTACTATGGGTCTTTCTGCTGTCTGCCACGGAGAAAGTCATCAGCAGGATCTTCCTCAACTGCTTCCTCCCAGTGATCAAAGAAATACTCCCTGAATCCTAATGTGGATTCCATCCCTGTCAGAGAAATGATGGACAGGATCTTCACAGTGTGCCAACTCCCAACAAAATGCAAGAAACAGCATTCATGACCTCAATGTCTTTGACTCCATCATTCGGGGTGGAAGATTGCAACCTTCACGTGGTCCGCCCTGTTTCGACGAATGCAATCAACCCGGCGTGCACAATCAAATAAGATCAAATAGAACAAGTTGTCCTACAACTTTAGGCTGTGCACGCCATACGTAAGAAGAAGAAGACTCCATCATTCCATGAGGACTACTTAACAAATCTGCCAACCATCAGACAATTGTCTCTGTGGGTGATTATTCAGGGGTTATATAACAAAATGGCTAGGATATATTTATTAAAATATGAACCAATCTTCAAAATGGCATAACAACCTGTGCACAAGATACTTTAAGGTTTTCAAAACCAGTCATAGGGTGCGTGGGGCATTCTGACCAGTAGCACTGAGGACAATAGATGAATCTTCATTTTAATAAGCCCTTATTGAAACCTCCATGATGAGACCAGTGAAGGCCTCAGGTTGCCTCCTCATGCATTAACATATTGCTAAAGGCATATCCACGCCGCTCAATGAACAGTCTGTCTTGTCACTTAATTTTCTAGTGTCTGTGTATCCAGGGAACCATCTCTCAATATTGTAGCAAAAATTGTATACTTTAGTTGTTCGGGTTTTGCCCTAAGAAGCTTGTATACGATCTACGTGAATTACTTCATCCCAGCAAAGTGTATGAATATTCAGAAATGTCTTGACAGCTACAGAGTCTTCCCATTGTAAATATGTAATTCTGCAAAGTTACCTGTCTACATTCAAAATGTTAAAGATATGTAGGCAGTTATAGCCATTAAACTAAAGTTTCTTGCCTAAAAAATCGAAATGTACTTTGAGTTTTCAAGATTCGACTGAGAGGGTGTCTAAGAGAACATCCTTTTTTCCTGATGAATATCAAACAGCTTCAGCCTCCAATTGGTTTTGTACACTATTCACAACAGTCTAAATACCATGTCTGTTACATGATGGCATGCAAGTTATAATCGTAACCAATATCCCAATCTTTCTACAAACCAGGGTCAATGTGACAGTGCCAACACCCCAAACACTTTTCTCAATCTTTCTAGCAGCAATGTTGAAGCCCACAACCAACTAACTGGCGAAGAGTGAATCTACAGGATAAACGGAAATGTGTTCAACATATATCCCGACAACTCTAGGATTAAGGTCACTCTGACCTCAGTCATTAAACAAAACAATACACACTGAGGGGATGCGTCAGAGTTATTGTCAGCTCTTTCTCCAAAGCTTGTGAGAGAATAGTTTAATACTGAACACTTGGGACTCAACGGTCCTTTGCCAAGCTCCTATCTCTACACAACACTACTTCTCAGCGATAAAATGTCCCCCTACTAAAGCAGACTACGTTCCATTTCTCAGCAGCATCTCTCGATGATAGACATGGATAATAAAACGCACCCTCACTTCACCCAGCCTTTGACCATCTGAGGTAAAGTGTTCCAATCCTCAAATGTAACAGAGGTACCTAGTCTCTTCTATGCTTCCAAGACATGGACCTCCAGTGGGTATCTCAAAACAGTGAAGTGTGACTATACCGACTACAAAATCCTCCAAATTCAGAGAACAAATACTCTGGATCCTCTCCCATGCTAACATCCAAAGCATTGAGAGTCTAATTACATTTAGCCAACTCCAATGGACTGGCCACGTAGTTACCACACCCCATGCCAGATCCCAGAAGTTGACACTTTATTTTGAGCTCCAAGGGATTACAATATGGAGACAAGAAATTATTCACGGATGCTTTCATAGTCTCATTGAAAAGGTGTAGGAATCCTTGTCTTATGGTAGACACGAAATGCTGGAGTAACTCAGCGGGACAGGCAGCATCTCTGGAGAGAAGGAATGGGTGTCGACCCAAGACGTCACCCCTTCCTTCTCTCCAGAGATGCTGCCTGTCACACTGAGTTACTCCAGCATTTTGTGTCTACCTTCGATTTAAACCAGCATCTGCAGTGCTTACACAATCCCTGTCCCATGAACAGTTAGAATGGGAAAGGAGCATTTGGGACAGCATAGAGAACCACTGGTGCCCTTTCAAGGAGATAGGCAAATAGAAGTTCTCTGATTGTTACTGATTGTGGACGATCAGCCATGATCACAATGAATGGCGGTGCTGGCTCAAAGGGCCAAATGGCCTCCTCCTGCACCTATTTTCTATGTTTCTAAGTTTAATGTACAAGGATGGAAAGAACACATTCTCTCTGAAAAAGTACCCCCAGCCCCAACTGCCCCAGTGTCTGTACCCGCCTTAGAACCACCAAATTAGTGAAAGCAAGTCGTCCTCGATCCCCAAATAGCCAACAAATACATGGTCAGTGTCTCTCATAGTGTCTTAGATAAACCATAATCTTCTCAATTTTAAAATCAGAAAAACTAAAGCAATTCTTAATTTCATGCCCACCAACACCATTCCCCTTCTAGACTATGCATTTGGACTAAACAATGAGGAACCTTGGTGGTCACTTCTCATTTTCCAAGATTCGACCTCAAAACTTACCATAACCTACCTGTTTTAACCTGTGGCTCTGTTCCCGTTCCCGTTTGGGCACTTCCACATTTAAATGTTGCATTTCCATTAGCCATGCACACACCCGCCAACAATGGCCCAGCTAGACTAGTCCCACTTGCCTATGTTCGGTCCATAACCCTCCAAACCTGTCCTATCCATGTACCTGTCCAACTGTCTCTTAAACGATGGGATAGTCCCAGCCTCAACTACCTCCTCTGGCAGCTTGTTCCATACAACCACTGTGTGAAAAGGTTACCCCTCGGATTCCTATTAAATCTTTTCCCCTTCACCTTGAACCTATGTCCTCTGGTCCTCGATTCCCCTACTCTGGGTAAAAGACTCTGTACATCTACCCGATCTATTCCTCTCATGCTTTTGTATACCTCTGTAAGATCTCCCCTCATCCTCCTACGCCCCATGGAATAGAGACCCAGCCACTCAATCTCTCCCTTTAGCTCACACCCTCTAGTCCTGGCAAAACCCTTGTAAATCTTTTCTGAACCCTTTCAAGCTTGACAATATCTTTCCAATAACATGGTGCCCAGAACTGAACACAATATTCTAAACGTGGTCTCACCAATGTTTTAATACAACTGCAACATGACCTCCCAACTTCTATACCCAATACTCTGACTGATGAAGGCCAAAGAGCCAAAATCCTTTTTAACCACCTTGTCTACCAGCGACTTGACCTTCATGGAACAATGCACTTGTACTCCTAGATCGCTCTGCTCAACAACACTACCCAGAGGCCTACCATTTACTGTGTAGGTCCTGCCCTTGTTCAACGTCCCAAAATCAACACCTCACACTTCTCTGTTTTAAATTCCATCAACCATTCCTCCGCCCACCTGGTCAATCGATCCAGATCCTGCTGCAATCGTTCACAACCATCTTCACTATCTGCAAAACCACTAGCTTTTGCATCATCAGCAAACGTGCTAATCTTGCCCTGTATGTTCTCATCCAAATCATTGACGTATATGACAAACAGTAATGGGCCCAGCACCGAACCCTGTGGCACACCACTAGTCACAGGCCTCCATTCTCAGAAGCAACCTTCCACCATCACCCTCTGCTTCCTTCCATGGAACCAATTTGCTATCCATTCAGCTATCTCTCCTTGGATCCCCTGAGATCTAATCTTCCAGAGCAGCCTACCATGCCGCACCTTGTCGAATGCCTTACTAAAGTCCATGTACATGACATCTACAGCTCTGCCTTCATCAACCTTTTTGCTCACATCTTGAAAAAAATTAATCAGATTTGTGAGACACGACCTCACACGCACAAAACCATGCTGACTATCCCTAATCAGCCCTTGCCCATCCAAATGCCTGTATATCCTATCCCTCAGAATACTCTCCAGTAACGTACCAACTACAGATGTTAAGCTCACCGGCCTGTAGTTCCCAGCATTCGCCCTGCAGCCCTTCTTGAAAGGAGGCACAACATTTGCCACCCTCCAATCCTCTGGCATCTCTCCTGTATTTAAGGACCACTCATAAATTTAAATCAGGGCTCCTGCAATTTCCTCTCAAGTTTCCTACAATGTCCTCGGATATATCTGATCAGGCCCTGGAGATTTGTCTACCTTCAAACACAACAGTACCTTCAGTACTTCCTGGATGGTAACCCTGACTGCTCTCAAGACACTTCCAGTGACTGCTCCAACTTCCTCCGTTCTACTGTCTTTCTCCTCGGTAAATACAGAGGAGAAATACTCATTGAGGAACTTGCCCATCTCCTGTAGCTCCACACAGAGGTGACCGCTTTGATTCCTGAGAGGCCCCACTCTCTCTCTAGTTACCCTTCTCCCCCTAATGTATTTATAATATCTTTTGGGATTGTTTTTTATGCTACCCACCAGAGCTATCTCCTGGCTCCATTTTGCCCTTCTGATCTCCTTTTTTAGTTTGCTCCTTAGTTCCCGAAACTCTTCCAGGGAAGCATTTGATCCCAGCCGCCTATACCTGTCCCATGCATCCTTCTTGATTTTGACTAACGTCTCAATTTCCCTTGTCAGCCAAACTTCCTTACGTTTGCCTGCTTTGTCTTTCACTCTAACGGGGACGTACACATCCTGAGCTCTCTTCAGCACACTTTTAAAACACATCCCACTTGGCCGATGCTCCTTTTCCCTCAAACAACCTGCTCCAGTCAACTTGAGCGAGACCTTCTCTCATACCCTCAAAGTTGGCCTTACCCCAGTTGAGCATTTTAACACACGGACCCTCTCCATCCCAATCCATAACTATCTTAAACCTAATCGATCTGTGGTCACTTGTCCCAAAAGGCTCCTCCACACACTCTTCATTAACTTGCCCTTCTTGCCTTTCTTTCTGATTTCCCATTCTTTATCTGCCACAAATGTAAACTTCCCTAAATGATCGTTTCCCATATCCTTCTCATTATCCCCGTCCTTGTTGCATACGTAAGCTTTCTGTCTCCCTAAATATTACAAACTTCATGTCTTGAAATCCAACCCCTCCATGACCTGTTGTGCCATATCAATATTCTTCAGCTCATATCAACTCCCTTCTCAGTTTACGGACCCTTCAATGCATTGATGCATTGCCACTCACTTCTGCGGGGATTTTTATAAAAAACCTCCACTTCTTTATTTATAATTGCATGTGCCCACTGACATTTCCTGCAAAGGATTATGAAAGTGTGGTGTTGGATGGCAGAGATCTAGTGGAACAACTGCCAAACCTAATTTTCTTTACTGTCTGACACAAGCCTATCCAAAACCAGGCCATGGGATGAGTCAAATGTGTTCTCCATGTCCCTCTTCACATAATAAATAATGAGCGAGACAAAGAGGGTAGCAGGATTCACTGGGGACACAAGAAACTGCCGATGCTGATTTACCAAAAAAACACAAAGTGGAAGCCACTTTGTTGGCTCCCATACATCCTCTTCCCTACAATTAGTCTGAAGAAGGGTCCTAACCCAAAACATCGCCTATCCATATTCTCCAGAGATGCTGCTTGATCTGTTGAGTTAGTCCAGCATGTTGTGTTTCATTTTGGAGATTCCTGGCACTGTGAGAACAGGCCAGCAAGCTCTCCAAAAAATTATGCTAAATGACGCTGATGTTTCCAGATGTATGTAGATATCTTGATATAATTGTGAATTATATTTCAGTGCTCACCTGATGAACTTGTTTTCATTAAACAAACTGCAGCCGATGGGGTTCACCTTATAATTGTTTCCTGCACATATAAACAATTCTCACCCAGTACTTGAGTTCCAATTATACTTCTGCTTTCTCATGTTGGTTCTCATCAAACCTTAACTTCACTTTTCTGTTTAGATCTTATGTATTTCCTCATTTTTTTCAGTCCATGTTTGGGTGTCCTTCATTTGATACAATGAGGGATTACCATATAGTGAGTTTCAAAAATATGCATCTGTTTTAAAACAAATTGATTTGTTCATTACTGGATCTTTAGACTTTAGAGATACAGCATGGCAACAGGCCCTTCAGCCCAACGAGTCCGTCCCGACCAGCGATCACCCCATACACTAGCACTATCCTACGCACTAGGGACAATTTACACTTTTTACCAAAGCCAATTAGCCAACAAACCTATACGTCTTTGAAGTGTGGGAGGAAACAGGAGCACCCGGAGAAAACCCACGTGGTCACAGGATAATATACAAACTCTGTACACACAGCACCCGTAGTCTGGATCGAACCCAGATATCTGGATCTGTAAGGCAGCAACTCTACTGCTGCGCCACCCACAAATATTTTCAGAATTGCTTGTTATAGACTTCAAAAATGAAAGAATCAATTATTTCAGTCTCTGAACTGCAAGTTGATGGAATCTACTTTCATTTGACATGTTGGTAAATTGGAAGGATTTTGCAGAGACAATGTTGATGATGCTCCAGTGCTTTGAGATGGCTGCTGTAGGTAGTCCATGTCACAGGAGGGAACGGGATGCCAGGAATCCCTAGTACCAAAGACACCAAGCAATTTGTACTGGATTTTAATTTTGAACTTCAAACTCTTTTCCTCAGAAGTCCAGAAGGCAATGTTGCACTGAATATCACTGAAGTTTACTTTAGCAGAGATGTGGCTTATGTAATTAGCAAGTGCTCCACATTTTTCATTCCATTTCTTTATTGTTGAGGGATGGTTTAGCGGGACAGTGATGTGCAGCGGAGGCAGGTTAATAGAGAAATTTTGCTTTGCATTGGAAAGCCTATGATCTGGTTTCTTTCAGGGAATGAATTGAGGATTTGGAAATGAGCATCCAATCATATAGGTACACGTATTATCTGTATATGATTGCTCAAGGACCAAACATCAGCCATAGATGCACAGCCTATCACAAATGGCATAAGGGGGAAATGCCAGGGAACCTCAGATTCTGTGTTGCTCAGTCAGTACCACAATTAAATTTGCCTCCTTTTTTCGACATAATCATAAAGTATTTGACCTTTTCCGGATCTCCAATCGAGCATGACAGGACTATACTTCTCAAATTTAGTTGCTACAGAACTCCTCAGCATTGAGTCTGCTACATAATGACATACAAGCCACAATTCTAGACCAACGGGTCCGCGACAGACCCAAATTTACTGCAGACTGGTATTTAAAAAAATCATGATTTTAACAATTGTATCCCTGGTACAATACAGCTCATTTGGCCTCAGTAAGCAAATCCACAGTCAAAATAGGGGCCTGCCCAGTCTATGTTACCTCCATCTGAGAATCAAGATCAGTGGAAATCAAGCACTGCTTAATAACACTGTATCAAGCTGTATCAAGCACTGCTTAATACAGCATTGCTGATGATGCAAGTTGGCAGTGAATAGCTGGTTTCAAGGTTGAACTGCTTTGTGGACAAGGTCTATCTGGGCAATTTTCAAGATTGTCAGGTTGATGACATTGTTATAATGGTATTGTAACAGTGTGGCAGTTCTGGAGTGCTGGCCTTCAGTATCTGGGCCAAGATGTTGCCTGGTCACTTTGTCTTTGCTGTGGCCATTTTCATTGCTTGATGTCATATGAACTGACAATTGCATTGCGATGGTTTGACTTGGGGAGCAACTGAGATGGGTTGTTCTGGCTGAAAATGGTTATAAATGCTTCAGCCTTGTCTAAAGCACTCACATACCAGATCCCATAGTTGTTGAGGCTTTCAGTGATCTTGGAGCCTCCTACTTTCAGCTGTTTATATATTCACCTCCTTTCATGACTAGTTGGGGCAAAACTGCAGAGGTGTAATCGATTCAGTTGGCTGCTTGCAGTAGTTCTGAATATTAAATGCTGCTTTTTCTGATTAGCACGCATCTTGCTCTGTTGCACTTTATCAAGTTAGCACCTCATACTTACGTATTCACAATGCTGTTCCCAGTAATGGTACATGGGGAATATCTAGGGCATTGCAATGGAAATAAAATTCTGCTAGCGATGCCCCAGATGGATGGATTTGGGTACCCAGTTTTGAGTTACTGGATCTATCTTGATCCTAAAATATATAATATCCTATACAATTATGCTGCCACATAGCGAAATGGTTACAATTGCCAGGCCTTATTAATGTATCTTTTGACATGGAGAAGATTCATAATGCTGAATCACTTCTGAATCACCTGCCTTTCCTTCATCTCTCCCACAATAATGCAGATAGAGTTTCTAGTCACTCTCTGTAGGGGAATAAATGCAGACAAGGCAATGTAAATTACCAAGCCCAACAGCAACCTAGCTTCCTCAAAGAGACTTTTCCTTGCAATTAACGGCATGATGATTATTCATGCCAACTGTCAACAAATTGTATAATTGCATTTCCGAGCGAGGCAAAGGAAATCATTGAATTTATTGAATGGTGATGTGTCACTGGTGCTTAAAATCATACCACCTGCCTTCCCAAAACACCAAATGCCTTTGGGGGGAGAAAGGCCCAGCCATTTCCTTAATGTTTAAACCATGTTGAAAGAATAGATTTCTCTATGTCTCCCAAGTATTACACATTGTAGATTACATCACTTTATTGCTCAACAATGTGTGTGCAAAACAGATTTTAATCTGATGCATCATGAATGTGCTACATGGGCTCTTTAAAAGAGAACAAATCCTTGAAACATTCCCAGTAACACAGTGGATACTAAATGGAGATTTCCTTGCACTTTTATAATTTTTTGTCTGTGTTTATCTTTGGCACATCGCTCCTCCTTTTTGCCTGCACTAGCATCATGCACGTGTGGAAACAGGTGTATGATGATGTTTCATGCATAGAACAAGTTGTTTATATTCACCCATGTCTCGTAACAACAGGCCCAAGGTACTCAGTAATGATAAAATTATCATGTCGTGTTCCATCCTTTTATGATTGCCCACACTAATCACACTACGCATTTCACTGAAGTTGATAACCTAGCATTTCCAATGTTATTTAAAAAATGACTGAACATAAATATGCATACTCATCACTCAGAAATCTCATCAATCATCTCATTTGCTTCCTGGGCAGATTGCAACCTAATGGGTATTAGCTTTAAAAAAATTCAATTTCTGTTAACCTGCACCCCTTATGTTCTCCTGTTCTCCCCCCACATACTCACCTGGTTTCTATCCTCCAGCCAACATCTGGTTCCATGTTTCCATGCACCCTTCCCCATCTATAGGTCCTCCACAAGTTACAAATGTACAACTTATGGACAGCCTGTACTTACAAAGGAGTGTTTTAGCGACCAGCATGTTGGATGTGCAAGCTGCAGCAGGGATCTTCTTCTGTGTAGGAACTTGGTTCAATTCAATAATGTGCAGACACATTTGAATGGTTGAGCTACATGCCCTGATTTAACAATATACTGTCCTTGGTTGGCTGATGCTTTTTTTATTGCCAGGTGGCCACATTTTCAGCTTCCAGATTACAAATGATTCTCAGGAACAGAGCCCTCTTTAACCTGGAGGTACCTGTGACTCCATCCATCGCATGCCTGCCTCTGCCCCACTTCCTCTCTCAGCCCCTCACTGCATTGTACTGGCAGTTTCTACTTTCCTTTCAGCGCTGATGTCGGCCCTCAACCTGAAAACTTTGACATGTTGTCTCCAATTAATCTAGTAGATGATCGATCACATAATGTGTTCTCAGCATCTTAGCCAGAGCCTCTCATTATCTGGCTGAATTTGCTGGATTTTGAAGGCGTCACAATCTAATGTTGCCAACCCAAGTGAAATCATGCATTGTTTTGCTACCATATCCTTGGAGCCTAATTTCCTGCACTAAACTTCACAACCTCCCCCAAGTCCGCCTTGACATCGCTGTGGCTCTCCACCTGGATATTCGGGGCCCAAGTAGCGGTAAATATTGGTGCCCACTTAATAGCCAGCTGGGCCTCCCAGCCTTTGTACCACAACTACCTGGAACAACTTCCAGCAGTGGTGTGTTTTAGTCAGGTGCTTTTTAAATGCTGAACATTTGACATTAATCAGCTCAGGCTACGGTCCACAGGTGTTAGCTTAATAACACATTTATGTCACTCCATAATAAAGGAAATATTCAGTACAAATAACAAAGGGACATAAGAATTTGAATGTGATGTGGATATCCAAAATGGGTGGATTTTAAAAACAAGGCTATGCCTATCACAATTTTTCAAGGATGGAAGAATAGGTAATTCTATTTATTTGATTTAGCAACACATCATGCGTTTATATTCTAGGGAGGCAAACGTCAATTATTTTCTGAACCAAGTGATTCACAATTATAATGTTGTTAAAATGGTAACTAGATTAGAGATGTTATGATTAAGAGTTTTTTTACCAACCTCTCATTCTCTTTCATTTCCATGACTGACAATTAGTAGTATGGGCGCAGGTGAGAAAGGTGGCTGGAATAACTCCGGTTTGATTTAAATCTCTGCGACCCAGGTTAAGAGCAAGTCTTATTTGACAGGAAGTATGTGAATTTGTTACTGTATTTGGGTTACTGATGTGGTGCACACTGTAATACAGTGCAGTGTGGTTCGCATGACTAATACTGACCCTGCATTTAAAGTTAGTATTTAAGTTAAACTGGGACGTGTGACCTAACACCCTTGTGGCCAGGGGTTATGAGTGACTTGTGATTGTAAAGGTTAATCCAGATGCCAGGAATTGGCAGAAGGATATGGTTCTCCTGCATTATGAATGTATATATGAAAAATATATAAAAACAACCAGCAATTCATAGAGCTAAGCAGTGTTTGCATCAATATAAAAGTTAGGTACTGGCACACTGGTAGGTTCAAACTTGGCCAAGGAAACAATACCAGGTGTAAGTGAGCACAGACACAGCTGCGTTACCTTGGATCATGTGTACAAGAGCATGAATGAGCTGCACATCTGTGGCAAGTGTGTTACAATTAAAAATGATTCTTTAGCTTTTTGCAGATTGTTTGAATGGTTTGAACTATTTGAATTATTTTAACTCATTACTGATGTTACGTCGTGTTTCTTGAAGCCTCAGGCTTGTGACATGAGATGTTTGAAAGCTCTTTGCGGCTGTCGTGAATTGTCTTGGAAGCTCTGTCCCTAACCTCTTTGGCTATTCATTTGAAAGCTGGCTTTGTCAGTTCATTTGGTTTCTGGGAGGATCTGGTAAGACTGTTTTCCATTCATGCAAAATCAATAGTAAACGGAAATGCAAATATAGACCATGCCGATACCTGAAAACTATTGGTCACTTTAATGAGAAATGAACATCATCCTATAATGAGCGAAACTAGATCTTGATCTCTGGAAGAGTTCCCGAAACAGTTTACATTTTTTCTGCCTGTACAAACTTTCTTGACGTAAATTTTCATTAAAGTTATTGATGTAGACAAGGCTTTCACCACAAGCTCACTTCAAGGAATCACTCCCTGCCTGTGGCCCCTATGCTTCAGAGCACACAATATTGCAGCAAATAACCTGAATGTCTGACAATTCTGATGTAAAGAACTATACGTACCTCGAGTTAAATGTAAGACCTTAGAATGTCTCGGAAACTGGAGTGAGGGGGGACTATTTAAACTGCACCCAGAGATGGAATGCCTCTGCAAAATCACAGATATATTTGCAAATTTGGTATCTTTCATGTGAATATTTCTTTGTGCATCAAATTTGTTAATGATTATTAAACTGCTAAGTTGGCTGCTACCTTTAATAAAAGATGATAGATTTATGATGGACTAAATGCAATTAAATCAACATGAAACCAGGAATAAGATTTGCATGCAATGTTACCAACTACTATGGTAAACAGATTATAATATAATTCCTTGCCTCGCCACACACGTTTCCTGCTGGATCAGTGTATGACGTGATATGGTATTGTTTATGATTCACACTGGAGGAATTCATTTCCATACCTCTAAGACCATCTCTGGGTAAAGGTTGAGGTTCGGGACTATACATTAATTATCGGGGTAGACAAGTTTAAGCTCTTGGTTGCTCTCTGGTAACCTCTATGAAAGATGGATGTGAAAAAATTGTGATGCCTTCAGGTTAAAAAGCCTGTTAAAACATTACTAACCTCAGACATTTAACTGGCCAAATAATAATGCACTTATCAGGACAAGTTGGTAATGTTACATATAATTCTTATTAGCTCAATGGTAATTTCATTTACTTTCAATCCATCATAAATATCATATTGTTAAAGTCAATATGAGAGGCCATTTGCGGATAATTCAAGGTATTTAAGCTAAATCAACATGGTTTTATGAAATGGAAATCATTTTGACCAGTTTAATGAAGTTGTTTGAAGAAATAACATGTACCCTAGATCAATAAGAATGACTAGATGTAGCACAATTACCTAATTGTTCTAGATAGAAAATTGGTTTAAATAATTGAGTCATCATGGTTGACAAGATCTACCAGGTTGAGTGCAGCAGGGTTACAATTTTATGAAAATGGCGAGGATGAAGGAGCAAAATGTGATTGTTACATTTGCAGATGACATAAAACAAATGGCAGGGAAATAAGTGTAGGAAAATGTGAAAGGAGCCCTTTTGGCAGGAGAAATAAGAAAGCATATTATCTGAGTGCTGAGAGATGGCAGGGCCAAGGGATCTAGAATTTAGATGATTGACACGGGGGTAGTATGTAGATTTAGCAAGCCATTGGGAAAGCTTATAGATCTTATTCCTTACTGCAAGAAGAAGCAAATACCAGTACCTATTAAATGTGCTGGGCTCATCAAACTGTTCTTTCTGATCTGGTTGGACCAGCGTCTCATTGAACGTTGAGCTGGTTGGAATGGTGTCATTGAGCATGAGGGCAGAAATGCTACAGTTACAAGGGGCATTAGTGAGCCCATATTTTTTACAGATGTCCTCATTTCTGATATCCTCAATATATGACTCAATGAAAAGCAAACCATTAAAGATGTGCTGCTACCACATATAAAACCAGTGCATGTAGAGATTGCCTCAATCAGTGGTCCTCCCTTTTGTTATATCATTGACATTTTACAAAGAGCAAAACTTGATGAAACTCAAACACAAATACCCGCAATGGCCATTGTAAACTTCCTCTAATGTGTAGATGAGTGATAGAATCTGGGATAATTGATGAGAATGTAAGAAGACAAAAAGAAAATAGGATTGATACGGGATTAGTATTTTGTGGTCAGTGTAGAGTTACTAGACTGACGGGCCTCTTTCAGCCCTGTACATTTCTATAACTCTATAACAAATGAATTTAGGAAACTGTTCCTAATATGGTTACTGTTACAATGCATGATGTTCAATTAGAAAAAGATAGCTTAGACTTAGGAAACTTCTTTCACTTTTCAACCAACGTAGTTACTGTTGTAATGCAGATCATATCGCAACCACTTTGTGCACACAAAAGGTCCTGACATGATAAAGCCCTGCTATAGGAAGGATGTAATTAAACTGGAAAGGGTGCAAAACAAATCTGAGGATATTACCTGGCTTGAAGGGTTTGAATTAGAAGGAGAGACTGGATAGGTTGGGTAATTTTTCTCTGGAGTGTAAGAGGCTGAGGGGTGACCTTACAGAGGCATATAAAAATCATGAAGGGCAAAGATAAGGTTAATAGCACAATATTTACCCTGGTGTAAGGGAGTCTAAACTAGAGGTTTAAGATGAGGAAAGACTTAAAAGGGACTTGAGGGATAAGTATTTCACACAGCAATGCATATTTGGACTGAGCTGCCAAAGTAAGCAGTGAAGTAGTGGATACAATTAGTACCTTTAAAAGATACTTGAGTAAGTATGTGGATAGGAAAGGTTTGGAGGGATATGGGCCAGACACAGGCAAGTTGGACTTGCCCAGTTAGGCAACTAGCTCGGCATGTATGAGTTGGGCCAAAGGGCCTGTTTCCACGTTGCATAGCTCCATGACTCTAAGCATGTTAATTATTTTAGCATTGTTTAGCATTATTTTAGCATTGTTTATCATCATGTTAAGCATGTTAATTATCTGGGTTTCGACCTGAAACGTTGCCTATTTCCTTCTCTCCATAGATGCTGCCTCACCCGCTGAGTTTCTCCAGCATTTTTGTCTACCTTTAATGATTTTAGATAGTGCACTTAAGCAACAAGAGGCATCACAGAGAAAATGCCATTGGTTTTCTTTAAACATGCCAAAAGATGTTTGAGCTCTACCTGATAGAACAAAAAGGATCCTTTTTGATATCCCATTCAAAGGTCCCATTTAGCATTGACAGAGCAACACTTGTACAATACTGAAGTCTCAGCCTAGATTATATGGATAAAGACTTGGAATTCTCCATCTTGGGTGAATGTGCTACCACTGAATGACTGCCTATACGGAGCAAACTAGGATTACGAATGGGATCATTTGTATAATTCTTATGTCTACAACACGTTTGTCACTTTCCTTGAGCAAGTGGAATGGTGGTGGGTTCAGGCAGCACTCATGCTGAGATCTACCTGTCCAGTGATCAGTCCAAGGTCCATTGAACTACAAGCACCACCACTGGCAGCAGTTATCAGGGATGAACGCAAAAAGCTGGAGTTACCCAGCGGGACAGGCAGCATCTCTGGAGAGAAGAAATATGTGACGTTTCGGGTCGAGACCCTTCTTCAAACTTCTAAAGAAGGGTCTCGACCTGAAACGTCACCCATTCCTTCTCTCCAGAGATGCTGCCTGTCCCGTTGAGTTACTCCAGCATTTTGCGCCTATCTTCGGTTTAAACCAGCATCTGAAGTTTCTTCCTATACATCAGGGATGAACATTTGTGTTTACCAAGAAGGAAAAGGATTTAGGTTGTTCGGAAACATTTTTTCACCATCCTAATTGCTTCAAGGATTGTCATAAATGTTGAATTACAGAATCCGCAGGGGATCTTGTATGCTTTTCCACAGGAAGATAGTACGGTTTGAATTTCAAATTGTATTGCTTTTGTGTATGAATGGCTACATACGCCATTTCTGCCATACTCCATGAATGGCCAAGCCTGCACATAATCTGCTCTGAAGGATCGCTGAACTTTGAACATGAGAATTTAATTGTTAGCCAGACCATATTTAGCCACAAATCATGAAAGCTTTAATAAAATTCAAATTTACAGAGTTGCACTCAAAATACAAAGTTAAAATTGCAGAGCATAGATGTAAAATATAGGGGTGTAGATTTGAAAGTAAATTGTACATTTATCTGAGAAACATTGTCTAACTATATCGATGCAGAAGCAGAGTTGAGAGAAAGCAAGACAACATCATCTTTCTGTCCTATAAAATTGGGTGAATCTGCTTGTAAATAATAAACCAAAGTATGATGGGGGAGTATTTTGGAAATGGTGGTCATAGCTTGACTGAGTTTTCTTACAGGCAAGTGGAGTACAAATACATTTTACTCCTAAATTGGATTTATTAGCCTCCCTGTGTCCCGACGTGGATCATCTGTAGTCCAACTTAAAGACAATGAGATCCTGAACAAATCATCCTCAATCCTGATCTTTTCACCCATCTGACCTTCCAAGTCTCTCCCATTTTACATGCCCATTGTCTGCAGAGTGTCACACTACAGTTTACTAAATTTATTTTGATAGAGCATAGCATTCACTTCTAAATAGGAACAGCACAAAGTACAATTTCAGGCAATTACTTTCATCTTCAAATTTCCCTCCACACCACAAACGTCGATAAACATGATTACTATAGTTTCTATATTAAAGTCATGGATTTTCTGCATTAATAAGGTTAGGCAAAGACTAAGAACCCCTAATCACTTCTAAAATCTATATCTACCTCAAGCGCTTGAAATTGTAGTACTCATCACTAGATCTAGTTGTCACTACACCATTGCCGAGCAATGCTGTACATCGGCAAAGCAATCTCACTCTTGACATCCAAAATGTCATTGACAATTGGCTGGATGAATAGCATTTGCAGAAAAGAACAAACAAACACAAGAATAGGTGAAGGGAAATAGAGATGGTTCAAGATAGAATTAGCATTGAGGCAAAACTAAGGAAGAGGAGAATGAGGAGAAAGAGATGGAAGCTCAACATTAAAAAAGAGGAAGAATGAAAAATTGCAACAAAAAGGCAAGATTGAACTAGAAAGGAAAGGCAATGAATTAGAATTAGCGATAAATTGGGGATTCTGGTGGTGGAAGTGGCAGGGATAAGCAAACCAGACAGGAAAGAAATGAGATGAAGAATAAAGAGCAAACAGAAGGATATAATGGAGATGGGATAGAGAAGAGAATTGTACACGAGAGACTGAGGAAATAAGAATGGCTGTGGATATGAGTGAAGAGAGGTCTCCTATAGAAGTCAAGCAGAGTGAATAAGGAATTAAAGTAGAAAGTGAAATTGAGAGGAAAAAAACATTAGGCTAAGGAGATAGATACAAGGAGTACAAGTGCAAAAAATAATGCTAATTGGGTGTAGGAAGAGACAGTGGAAAGCAGGAAAGGTGGGGAACTACAAGAAGCAAAATGGATTTGTTTACAGGGAGGAACCGTGGAAAGTGCAAGGAGCATAAAACACCTGATGGACTGGATGCCCTGACTCGGCACTGTGAAATTTTAATGCAGAAATTAGAAATAAAAAGTAAAGGATGGGGAGAAGTGGAGACGATGGATGGCAGAGTGAAAAAGAGAACTAAGGTAAGTTGTGAAGTGTAACAATGGGGGAGATGTGAGAATAAATAACAGAGAGTGGCAGAAGAAGAATGAAGGATAAATCAAAGCATGTGGGAGCAGTAGATCACGACAAAGCGATGCAAGAGGTAACACAATGGAGCAAAGTGAAATAGTGCAGAGGATTAGTGTGGAGGGTAAAGTGAGGGGAGGGGTGGAGAAGGGTAAGATGAGGAACAGGGAGGAGAGAAGGATATGGAGGGGGGGGAGAACAAAAGAGCAAATAAAGTAGGCAGAAAGGGGGAGTGAAGAACAGAGGCAGAGTCAAAATGGCAACAGAAAAGGGAATTCGAGAAATATTGACAGTGGACAAAAATAGGAACTAAAGAAGAGAGGGAAAGATGAGGGAGAAAAGAGAAGCTGAATATAGTGGAAAGGGAGTACACAAAAATGCTGGAGAAACTCAGCGGGTGCAGCAGCATCTATGGAGCGAAGGAAATAGGCACCTTTTCGGGCCGAAACCCTTCTTCACTGTAAAGGGGGACAGGGAGAGAAAAATTGAGTTTCAGGGGAGGAGAAATTTTCCCTTTAATACTCAATAAACTGGAGTAGGGTGTCTCCCAATTTTCTGAACCTACATTCATTCATCTGCCTGGAATGTGGATAGGGAGACAGAGAGAAGTGCTGACAGGGTGGGGTGGGTAACTAATGGTTAGAGGTTTATTAATACCTGTAGTCTTTTCAGCTGGGGTTTTTTTTACCAAGGTGCATCCTAGCATTTATTTTTATAAACGCCTTTGTAAGAGTTAATTTATAGGCAGGGTGTTATTTTGGTTCTCTGGAGCCAGAACCAAGTGTTCCAGGAACACAAAACGTCTCGGTGAGTCTGCGACGTGTCCTACGAAACAGAAGCTTTGTTCCAACCAAGCATCTTCCCTCGTTTAAAATCATTCTGAAGTCCACGTGTCTTTCTGCATTTTTACAAGCGCGAATATGTTTGTCCTGAAATGAATCCAGCTTTCCTCTCGCTAACTAAAGCACAGTCCTCCCTCACACTATTCTCTCGCAATTTATTCAGACACAGAAACCGTTGGGTGTAGCGATGACTCGAAGGCTCTTGGCTCGCTCCCTCCCCCCTCCGTCTATCTGATGCGCATTCCCAACTGTGCTATTTTCTATTGGAATCGCCCGTTGTCAATCACTAAGGCACAAAGCCCGGGTTTATCGGCATTGTCCCGGATTCACAGGGCAAGGGGCGGCGTGAAATCCCGCATCAAAGGAGTAAGCCGACAGGGAATCACGACACGGACACAAGAATCGCGATCAAGCACAACTTTGTTACTAAATCTGGTGAAATACGCTAGACCAATACATCATACACACACACACATGCACACGCACGGCCAAGTTATATTAACTCGTGATTTAAACATGTAATTTAAGTTGAAAGAAAGAAACATCTCTCTCTTTTTTTTAATATATATATAAAAGGACAATAAAAGATCACCCCAGAGAGACGATTCCTCAAGGGTTCAGACAACGCGGGTTGGGGTCGCCGGGCCGGCCACTGACCGGAGGGTAACCCCTTCTTCACACATAGTCCTTCTTGTCGTACCCACTGTGACCCGTGGACCTGGCGGCAGAGTAGGCCACTCTGGAGGGCGCATACTTCGTTTCCTTCGGGGGGCAAGAGCAGCAGAGCAGAGCTCCTCCGAGGAGCAGCAGACCCGACGTGCCCCATCCGATGTACAAGGAGGCACCAAGTTCTCTCCTCTGGGCGTCGGTCACCAGCGGGTTGTAGAAATCCTTGATGATGGTGTTCGCTGACCAGGAGACTGGGATCAGGGTCATCAGGCCAGACAGGATGAAGATAATCCCAGCCACGATCATAATCTTGGCTTTGGTCGTCTCGTCTTCCACGCAGTTGGTACACTTGGCTCCCGCGATGGAGATGAGGATGCCTAGTACACCAATCACAATGGCAATGACGGTCAGAGCTCTGGAAGCTTGGAGATCTTGAGAGAGCGCCAAGAGGGAGTCGTAGATTTTACATTGCATCTGCCCGGTGCTCTGAACAATGCAGTTCATCCAAAGACCTTCCCAGATGATCTGCGCCACCACGATGTTGTTTCCAATGAAAGCGGTCACTCTCCACATGGGCAAAGCGCATGTTATGATGGCTCCAATCCACCCGATCACTCCCAGGGCAACCCCCAGGATTTCAAGCCCGGCATTAGCCATTTGACTTCGAAACCGTTGCTCCGGCAAAGTTCTCAGAAGCTCCGGTGCTCACCAGCTGCGCTCCCTCTCTGCTTCACTTGTTGCAGGGAGAGGAGCTTTCCAATTGGAGCAGTGGCCGCAGTGTGACTGCGATCACCAATAAGCTGCTTCACATCACAGGAGCTGGCGGCCGAGGCGGAGTCAACACCGGCTCTCAGGTGCACAAGGTAACGCGAACAGATCGCTGAGACGCTTTCTAACGCCCTTTTCCCCCCCCCGAAGCCACAATCCTCCGTCTCTGCAAAGCGGGGCACCGGTTGCCAAATATTGGCATGGTGTGAACCTCTGATTCGGGTCGAGACCCCCCCCCCCCCCTAAAACAACAAAAACCTCGTCACCCCTCCCCCCCCCCCCCCCGCCCAAGTAGGATTCCTGGAGCAGGTGCGGGTTAACTGTACTGTCCCTGGAGGACTGTAACCTTGCTGGCCTGGGAACCGTGCCCGCTCCCTCTGCTGCCTAGTGTGCACAGTCCTTACTGACCTCCGAATTCTACTCTTTCTCCCAATTACCTTCTCTTCAAAATAATATTTTTAGACATTTTGTAAACAAATGGAGCAGGTGGAAAAAAAAAGGGAAGATTTAGAGGGATATTCCCAGTACAGGCTATGGTGTAGCCTAACTGAAACTCATATTTATTGAATTAATTAATTTCCAGTCGAGTGCCCTGATAAATAAGCATCAGCTTACATATACTAATTTATTCTTTGGTTATGCAAATATTAATATGAAAGGGAGTATATTCATGAACAAAAACTGGAAACCTTTTTGTTCAGGGTGCGGGACGAGCTGTTTTGTTTCTAATAATGACACGGGTAAACAAATGCACTGGAGGTTTGTTTTGATGGGAATTGCGTCATCGGCTTGTTGCTTTTTTTTGAAGAAACAACAAAAGGTTTTCCGCAAAGTCACAAAGTTGTAGTCATTAGAACTGAACCCGACGAGCAAAAGATCATTAGGGGCCGAATAGCGAAAGGCTTGGATAAGAGTGGATGTGGAGAGTCGAGGACTAGAAGTAATACCCTCGTAATTAAAGGACGTTCCTTTAGGAAGGAGATGAGGACGAATTTCTTTAGTCAGAGGGTGGTGAATCTGCAATTCTTTGCCGCGTTAATAGATATAGCTAGGTGAGTTATTGATTAGAACGGGTGTCAGGTTATGGGGAGAAGGCAGGAGAATGGGGTTAGGAGGGACAGATCGATCAGCCATGAATGAATGGCGGAGTAGACTTGATGGGCCGAATGGCCTAATTCTGCTCCTGTCACTTATTTCATTGTTCCATTGTCCATGTGTACGACAATGAAACACTTGTAATAATCCCTGACACTTGTCTAAATTTACGTTTGACCAATTTTGGCAGATGTCTCCTTAAACTAATCTCATGATTTGTTGTCTTTGTCTGAATTAGTTTTCTCTACCATTTACCATAATGTACCTCAGTAATACAACCATCAGTCACTTCCATTCAAAGATACAAAACCCAGGGTTCTCCAATGTTCCTTCTGCACTGGATATCTGACCGAGATATTTAGCCTCATGCATTTTATCCAGACCTGGAACACCTGATTTTTGTCTTGGAGATTAGAAGTGGAGACATTATTCAACCAATGATTAGAGAGGTATACAGTTTGGACGTTGTTTTCTCTTACTCTCCATTTATTTCTATCCATATCAGCCTACCCTTTGACTATTTCATATTTCACATCCATTTCTCCACAGCTAAGTGTGAATGTGATTAAAAACCCTTCGCCTGAACTTTTTCCAATTTCATTTGTGAACCCAGACAATGACTACAACTTAATTTCCACACACAACATGAGATCTGTAAAAGGTCAAACATGGTAATTCGGCCACATTGACAAAGTTATTTGTGTAAAAATAATCCTCAAGTTTCCTGTTTGTTATTTCTATTATTACACGTTTTTGGAGTATGTCTAATGAATTAATAGCTAACATAGCTAATAGACTGTAATAATATTACTTTCATGAGCATGTCCCTGAAGTTGAAGGTCAGGAAACTCTGATACCTAAAGTCAGGGTAGCTTCCATTCAAAACTAGACATTGTTTAACCGTCTGCTTATATTTGTTTTGAAATGGGCGCAGTATCTACAGGAAACACAAGAGACTCAATGCTGGAATCTTGAGCACAAAACAATCTGCCGGAGGAACTCAGCAGGTCAGGCAGTATCCATGGGTGGAAATGGACAGTCAATGTTTCAAGTTGAGACCCTTCCTCTAGACTCTTTCTCATATACTGCTACCTTGCTAGTTAGTGCCTTATATTGGTCACTCATTTGGTATCTCACAAATTGAAGGACTATACAGCATGGCATATTCCATGGAAAATCATTCAGTGTGGTGTGCTCCATAAGATAACAGCTTAACATGTTTTACTAAATCGAAGCATGCTCAAAAATAACATTGTCTAATATGGCAAGTGTATTTAATTTCCTCTTCATGTCTCTTCCCTGCCAATTTGTAGTCTTTCTCTGAATTAGATTTTCTCTATACCATTTACCACAACGTACCTCAATATCAATATCAGTTTTATTACATAAAGTGCATGTGAAATGAATTTGCAACTCAGTAATGCAACTATCGGCCACTTCCATTCAAAGATACAAAGCCCAGGGTTCTTCAATGTTCCTTCTGGACAAAGTATCTGACATCAAGAATTACCCTCATGCAATTTTTTCCACCGTCTCCACGGACTTGTTTCAGCCATTGACAGCACAAACTATGAGGCAACAGAAACATGAGTTTTACTATCTTGTGACACACTATGTTGAAGAGTCAAGTTCATTTGTTACACTGCCTAAAACTGGTTCTGCGGCACTAAAGTACAGAATGTTAGCCACAGTGACAAATAACCTGGTCATTTGCTGGAAGGCCCCATTGGAAATGTATTTCAAAAGGTTTCCACTGTTTAATATTTCCAATTAAATCATTAACATGGTGATTACAAAGGAGAATGTGCAAGAAAACATTTCTAATGTTCCAATACTATGAGTGCCAAATTTATACAACGTCCGCAACATGAATGTTCTCTGCTTGGCTGAACAAGGAATATTTCTGGTTTAAGGGCTTAATAATATTACTTTCATGAGCATGTCCCTGAAGTTGAAGGTCAGACAACTCTGGCACCGAAAGTCAGGGTGGTTTCCATTCAAAACTAAGCACTGTTTACCCAACAGTTATTAAGACAACACTAAAAACAGGTTTGTAGGGGTGTGAAGAAACTTGCAAATTTGTTATTTCCATTTAATGTACAAAGATCAACTTACTCCCAAATAGGTACTGTATGGTTTTTAAGGGTATTGCTTTAGTTCAGAACAGACGTATTCTCGAATTATTCATTTTAATATGAAGAAGGGTCTGAAGAAAACACCTGACCCAAAATGTCACCTGTTCATGTTCTCCAGAGATGATGCCTGATACGCTGAGTTTAGTTTAGTTTAGAGATACAGCGCAAAACTGGCCTCTGGCCCACCGAGTCCGCTCCGACCAGCAATCCCCGCACACTAACACTATCCTACACACACTAGGGATAATTTACAATTATACTAAGCCAATTAACCTCCAAACCTGTTTGTCTTTGGAGTGTGGGAAGAAACAGATCCTGGAGAAAACCTAAGCAGGTCACGGGGAGATCGTGCAAACTCTGTACGGACAGTGCCCGTAGTCAGGATCACACCTGAGTCTCTGGCGCTGTAATGCCCCTGTCCCACTTAGGAAACCTGAACGGAAACCTCTGGAGACTTTGTGCCCCACCCAAGGTTTCCGTGCGGTTCCCGGAGGTTTTTGTCAGTCTCCCTACCTGTTTCCACTACCTGCAACCTCCGGCAACCACCTGCAACCTCCGGGAACCGCACGGAAACCTTGGGTGGGGCGCAAAGTCTCCAGAGGTTTCCGTTCAGGTTTCCTAAGTGGGACAGGGGCATAAGGCTGCAACTCTACTGTTGTGCAACCTTGCCACCCAGTTACTCCAGCACTTTTGTCTTTTTTTATACACTAGCATCCATAGTTTCTTGTTTCTACTTCTCTGTTATTTTCTATTGTTTATGATAACTTTACAAAGTAATAATCTTCGCAGGAAGATCGTGTCCATTGTATTTCTCTATAACATAGAACATAGACCAGTACAGCACAGTGCAAATTTCTTTGGCCCACAATGTCTGCTAAACATGCGTTAAACGATTCTCCACTGCCTGCTTGTGATGAGCCGGATCTATACTGCAACTTGAGGAATAGCTCTTTGACCACTGGCAGTTGAAGAAGATCTTACGCTGACTTTCCCCGAGGCAAGCAGCAGGGAATCCCCCTGGCATTACTTCAATTGGAGATGTTTTTCTTGAAGATGGTCAAAGTTCTGAGATTGCCTGGCATGAGTTTCTCGTCCCAAAGAAGGAAAATTAGGTTATGAAATTATGCCAGAAGTGCTTCTATGACATCTAATCTGCCGCATTTACCTTGTTTAGAAGCTGTTGAATGACCTTTCCAACTTATTGGTCAGTCAGGGTAACTGAAATCAGGGTGGATTACATTCTGTTGGATGGAGTTGAGGACAGTAGCAGGGAAGTCTCAGTCGAGGAGATATTTGAAATGTTTCTTCCACAGGGCACTAATTGACATGGATCAGGTAACATTGTGTCATTGTTCTTCCTTACTTTTCAACCTTCTGAATGAATGAATGAATGAATCTCTTTATTGTCATTGCACATGGTACAACGAAATTTAAAAGTCAATCCCACGGTGCGATTCACAAGAGCAATTTTAAATATATAAGAAAAGGTAAAAATATATACATATAAAAAAAATATACAGATAAATAACAATAGCAGCTGAGGTAGAACCATTCAGTTGAATGTGAGTGTTATTTCTTATTTTGCATTGTTAAGTTCACGTATGGCTATGGGGTAGAAGCTGCAATACTGCACCTCCATTCCACAAAGCCTTCAGTGGAGCCGAGTTAACCTACAGGACACATGGGAAGCTGTTCAATCATCATTGTCACCATTCCAGAACCAAGGTCTCTCCAGCATCAGTGGTGAGATTACAAGATGAAGCTTGTGTTGTGCAGATTTTGAAACTGACTCCAAGGTACTGTTAATGCCTTCACCGAAACATTTGACAAGATATTATTAAACCCAGGCATATATTAAGCATAAGTGTTCAAAAGGGAACTGCAGATGCTGGAATATCGAAGGTACACAAAATTGCTGGGGAAACTCAGCGGGTGCAGCAGCATCTATGGAGCTATTAAGCACATGCAAGATAAAGCTCATCCACCAACTTGCCCAAACAAAAAGCTTATGTCAACCAAGCAGCTGCATTCTCCATCTAGAGGCAGGATTCATCTTTAACTGGCACCTCAAAGTGTTGAAGATGTGCTACCAATGCTGCCTTTGTAACATCTTCTGAATCAATTGGCAGGATAGGTGAACAGTGTCCTTTCCCATGTTAATGATATGGAAGATGGATGAAGTAAATTACAGAAATGTTGGTAAGGCCAGTTCATAAGAAACTGCTAAAAGAGGGAGGATGTGGCTTGATTGCAATAATGTGTCATGGCCACAAGCAGAAAAATGCACTGTTTTGGCAAGAGTTTGCTGCATATCACCCTTTGCTGTTCATTGCACAGAAGTTGATTTGTGCACCAATTCCACAGTTAGTTGGATAAACTCGCAGCTCAATGATTGGAAAAGTGCTTCTTGTTTGCAAAATCTAGTGAAGAATGAGACAGGATTGACATAACCAGAAGCCAACTTACATCGAAAATTCAAAAACATTTAAACTATTTTACAATTATTTGCACTGATAATATATAATAAATCACACTAATGCCAAGTTCCATTGAACCAAACAATGCCAGCCAAGCAGAACTCTTCTCACCTCGAACCCCCTCGGTACATCCTGGGAAATCTCTGCATCCTCTGCTCTCAATTCCATACTGTGGGGACCAGACCATAGTGTTTTGGGGATGCCGTTTCCCCACTGGCACTAGCAGCTGAATAGTTGTTAGATATTTGCTGATAAATACAGAATACGTTTTTTTTAATTGTAAAAGATGCTTCCTTATACAGGTACCATGCTATCTGTCACCATGTAACTCCTGACAAAATATACGTGGGTTTAATTTGGTTTCTAGTCATATTTTATCCTGAGATTCTGCACTGACAGAGCCCGCATAAGGTAATAGCTATAGTTTTTGATTGGTTGGTTAGAAATTGGTTAGAAAAGTACTGCACAGGAATAAGCCCGTCAGTTCACGATGTCTGTCAAAAATGATGTTGATTTATACTAATCCCTTCTAATCCCTGCTCCTTACCGCTCCATTCCCTGCATATTCATATGCCTATCCAAAAGTCTCTTAAACACAATTACTGTTCCTGCTTCTACCACCGCCTCTGGCAGCGCGTTCCAGGCACTTATTAATCTCTGTGTAAAAGAAACTTGCCTGGAGACTTTCACCCTCTGACCTTAAGGTTATGCCTTTCAGTCTTCGACATTCCATCCTAGAATAAAGGTTCTGACTGTCTACCCTATCAGTGCCTCTCATAATTTTATATACATCTATCAGGTCTCTCAGCTCTGACACTCCAGAGACAACAATCCAAATTTGTTCCAACCTCTCCTTGGAGCTAATACTCTTTAATCTAGGCAGCAATCCGGTAAACATCTTCTGCACCCTCTCCAAAGCCCCCTTATCCTTCCTAGAATGGGTTAACCAGGACTGCACATAATACTCCAAATGTGGCCTAACCAAAGTTTTATAAAGCTGCACCGTGATTTTCTGTAGAAACAAAGAACTGCAGATGTTGGTTTATGGACACAAAGTGCTGGAGTAACTCAGCAGGTCAGGCAGCATCTCTGGAGAAAAAGAATGGGTGATGTTTCAGGGTCGGGACCCTTCTTCAGACCCGAGACATTAAGTCTGAAGAAGTGGCCTGACCCGAAACATCACCCATCATTTTTCTACAGAGATGCTGCCTGACCTGCTGAATTACTCCAGCAGTTTGTGTCTATCTTTTAACGTGATTTCCTGAATCATATACAGCAGGATCTTGATCAGCTGGACAAGTGGGCTGAGGAAGGGTTGATGGAGTTTAATGCAGATAAATGTGAGGTATTGTATTTTCGAAAGTCAAATCAGAGCAGGACCTTCACGGTGAATGGTCAGGCACTATTGTAATGAATGGTAGGGAGTATTGTAGAGCAGAGGGATCTAGGAGTGCAGGTACATAGTTCCCTGAAAATGGCAGCAGGGGTAGATAGGATGGTGAAGAAGCCCCAGCAATCTCCTGTCTTGCGTCTTTCCCATCAGGCCCATCAGGCCCTGGGGACATATCCTCCTGAAGTGCACTTCCAGAGTCCCAACACCACTCCTTCTTGATCTCAAAATGTCATAGTATATACTAGTATGAACTGGGTTAGAAGTCCCAGAAAAGTCAAGATTATGGAAAGGATGAAGGTAGAGTATCACCTCAATGCCTAGTCACATATCAAGGTCAAGAGTCAATCAAAAGTGTTTAACTAGCATGTGCTCTGGGAATGGAACAATGACATTCTAACTTGCTGCAGCTTTACAACCACATTAAATGTAACAACACAACAAATAAAGTACATTAAATCCTCAAATATACTAAACCAGACCAGAACAGTACAAGCCAAAGTACTTAGAGCAACCTTAGTACAGTCCACAGTAGTCTAGTGCTGAGGGAGAGTTGTGCAGTGTGGTCCAACAGTCTGATGGTTGACAGGAAGAAGCTGATCTTGCATCTGAAGGAAACAGCTTTCAGACGCCTGTGCCTTCTTCCCGATGATAATAGCAAGAAGAGAACATGGCCAGGGTGGTGTGGGTCTTTGATGATATTAGTTGTCTTCTTGAGGCAGCATTTCCTGTAGATCACTCTGATGGTGTGGAGGCCATTACCGGTGATGGACCCAACAATGTCCACCACTTTCTGCAGAGTGATTTGTTCTTAGTCATAAGAGCTAAACAACATGGGACCTATTCATCACCATGTGGACCAAGAAGGCATTCTGGGCTGGTCTCATTTGCCAGCATTTGGCCCATAGATCTCTAAACCCTTCCTATCCATATATCTGCCCAAATGTATTTTGAAAGCTGTAATTGTATTCACATCTATAGCTTCCTCTGCAGCTCATTTCATAATGAACTACTCTCTGAGTGAAAATATTGCTCCTGATGCCCTTCTTAAATCTCGCCCCTCCCACCTTAAGCCTATGGTACGAAAAGGTACGAAGCCGTCTGAAAGGTTAGTCTAGACTGGAAGGTTAGACCATATGGAATTTAAGTTGAGCTGGCCAATTGGATTGAAAATTGGCTTTTGGAAGGAGTAAAAGGTTAGTGGTGGAGAGTAGTTTGTCTGATTGGAAGTCTGTGACCAATGGAGCACCGCGGGGGTCGGTATTGAGTTCACTGTTGTCTGTTATCTACATTAATGATTTGGATGACATTGTTAATAAATATGCAGATGACACCAAAATTGGTGGTATAGTGGAAGGATATCTAAGCTTATAACAGGATTTAGATCAGGTCAGAAGGTCGACCAAGAAATGGCAAATGGAATTTAACTCTGTGTTGCACTTTGTACGTCAAATCAGGGCAGGGATTACACAGTAAATTGTACAACATTGGAGAGTGTTGTAGAAGAGAGAGAGTTGGAGTACAGGTGCATGGTGGCAGGTCTAGTGGACAGTGTGGTGAAGAAGGCATTTGAAATGCTTGCCTTCACTGAGAAAAGTATTGAGTACAAAAGCTTGCACATCATGATGCAGTGGTACATCATTAGTGAGACCACACTTGTAGTACTGTGTGCAGTTCTGGTCACCCAGCTATAGCAAGGATGTCATTTAGTTGGGGAGAGCGCAGAAAAGGTTCACCAGCATTCACCTCGGCTTGCAGGTTTGATTTACAGGGAAAGGTTGGATAGACTTGAATATTTTTCTTTGGAGCGAAAGAGTTCGAGGGGTGACTTTATTGAGATGTACAAGATCACGAGAGGCATGGATAAAGTAAATGGTTACAGCTTTTTTCCAGGGTAGAAGATTCGAAATAAAGAGGACATAGGCTGAAAGTGAGAAGGGGGAGATTTAAGAAGGACCTCAAGGGTAACTGTTTCACTCAGAGGGTAGTCTACATCTGGAATGAGCTACTGGAGGAATCTACAGAAGCCAATACCTTTACGACTTTCAAAAGCCATTTGCACAGATGTTTGGATCGGAAGGATTAAGAGGGATATTGGGCAAATGCAGGCAAATGGGACTAGCCCAGAATGCCAACTTGGTTGGCTTTACCAAGGTGGGTCAAAGGGCCTGTTTGCAAGCTGTATTGTTTTTTGACACCATGACTCTAGGTATAAAACTGCAAAAATTCAAGGAGTGCTCTTTCCATGATTCAGATGTGGCATTAACCAGCATGTACTGAAACTCAAATAGGAAATCACCAACTCCTCCTTGTGCTTTTAAGTACCGAATAATTATTGAAAATTTTGAGCCTTTGCATCAGGAGCACGCAAAAATCCAGTAGAAATAATGGAAACAGCGCAGCACCTCGTAAACTATTGCTCTGCCTGCCTCGTCCGTCACTTCAGAGCAAGCAGAGAGGAATGGAAGCAAATTATCCTTGAACTTGAGGCACTGCCTAAGAAGTGAATTTATTGACAATATTATTTCCCAGCTAATACAATTCTTCAATTAACATCAATGGTATAAGCTCAGACTAATTTGTCTTTTGTATTAAAATTCTCATCCATGTTCTTCCAATCTTACAGCCCCCTAATTCTGAAACAAAAACAGAAAATCCTAGCAAAACAGAGCAAACCAGACTGCATCTAAAGCATAAAAAAGTTAATGTTTCAGGTTTATGACCTTTGTCTGAATTGTTGACTGTTTCTCTTTATGGTGATGCTGCCTCGCTAGCTAAGATTATCCAAGGTTTTTTGTTCTTTTTTAGTTTAGAGATACAGCACGGAAACAGGCGCATTTGGCCCACTGGGTCCGCGCCGACCAGCGATCCCCGCACATTAACACTATCCTACAGTGCCACTAGGGACAAATATTACATTTACCAAGCCACCTGTACGTCTTTGGAGTGTGGGAGGAAACCGAAGATCTCGGAGAAACCCACGCGGGTCACGGGGAGAAAGTACAAACTCCGTACAGACAGCGCCAGTAGTCAGGATCGAACACGGGTCTCCGGCGCTGCATTCGCTGTAAGGCAGCAACTCTACTGCTGCGCCACCGTGCCACATTTCTGTTTCAGATTAACAGCTTCTGCATATTTTATTTTGATTTTCATTCCTCTAATTCTTTTGAGCCATCCCATTTTTAAATATTCTATGTTGGTGATTGTGCCCATAATTGCTTTGACTTTAAGCTCTAAATTCACCATCCAATCATTCCACCCCCTTTCGTCCTTTGTGAAACTCCTGTAAAATCACCAGCTGCTCAGTGAAGCTTGGTCTCAAATTTCACTGGTTAATGTACCTGCGAAACGTCCTTGTATGTTTTATTATTATATGTTCACTATACTAATCAAGTTGATCACTTCTTTGAGAAACTTGCCTTCCCATCTTGTTTATTGTTGCCATACGGACGACCACAAATTTCTTAAGCAGTTTTGTTTCCATTGCTAAATCTCTGATCTATTCCTGAGATGTAGATGATATTCGTCTAGTGCATTGCTGACTCCTTTTGTTATCTGTATCTGTGTTTGAAAGACTCTATGGGTAATTTACTGAGTTTAGCTGCCTTATCAGCTAGAAAGTCAACTTCAGTTCAAGGCTTCAGCACCTAAGATATTGGAGCATGTGTTTCATCTGGTCAGTGAGTTAGTCATCAAAGGATAAAAATGATAAATTATTGGCAAAAGAGCAGGAAGAGAATTTAGGAGTTTGTTTACACATAAAACGTTGTTAACATTCAAAATGTACTGCCTAAAATGGTGTTAGCATTGGATGCCACAAAAAATATTTCGAAAGGTAATAGAATTCATATTTAATAGGATTAGTTCATAGTTATTGGGTGCGCAGCGAAACTGGGCAACTTTTTCAATGAGCTGGTGGCACGTGCCTGACATAGTCATTCGTGCACCAACATTCTGTGTAGCCAAAAAAAGATGTATAACATGTAAACGTCAAATGGAAACTCATGCAAGGCCTGAAATGTTCGACTATTTAAATTACACAACCTCACACAACCACTTTGCAAATTCTGGCTTTTATAACTTTATAAATTTATAATTTTCATTTCTCGATTAATGGTCCATTCATCTGGCATGAGTCAGGATTCGCTCCTTGCTGGGAAAAATGCAGATCAAAGAACACATGTTTGAGAAGAACATGTGTATACGTGATTGGCACTTCATCCAACATGCTGAAAACATACTCCCATTGCCAGCCGCAAGTTATGGCATAGTGTATATCATCTTTTTGCTAATATATTAATTCATGTAATGTGAGCATCACTGGCAATGTCAGCATTCATTTGGTTATGGGCCTGTCCCACTCAGGCGACTTTTTAGGCGACTGCAGGAGACTATGCAGTCGCCACATGGTCGCCACATGTTCGCGGGTGGTTGCTGGGGAGTCGCCTTCATGGTCGTGAGGAGTTCCCGCATTCTGGGAACTAGCCGCAGCCTCATTATGGTTGCCGCAAATTTCTCAACATGTTGAAAAATTAGCGGTGACTACAATGGAGCCGCCATGGAGAGTAGCGAGAATTCCCGTGCCGTAGGTTGGGCGCCAGGAAGTCCTAGTGGGTTGCCAGGAGGTCAAAGGTTCTTGTAGATTCTCGTAGTTTGTAGCCGGTGTTGACTAGTGAATTTCATTAGCTTATTGGGAAAAAAAACATCAGCAGTAGTTTTCAGAACCAAGGATAACTGACCGGTAATGTTAAATGTCCGCCGAGCTTCACAGCCATGTATCTCTGGCTTCTTAAAAGTTGTCTCCACTCCTTCTCCCCCCTCTTTCCCCCTCTTTTAAAGGACTTACCGTACACTGTGCTTTAGCCATCTTAATTACAGCGCCAACCTTCCTGTTCATCGCGGTGTGTGTCTGTATCACCTTGGCTTTGCACCATGTGAATTTCACTCAGACAGCGCTCCCCCCGCTTGCTCTGCCCCCACCTGCATAACGGGTTGGTGAAGAAGGGTTTCGGCCCGAAACGTTGCCTATTTCCTTCGCTCCATAGATGCTGCTGCACCCGCTGAGTTTCTCCAGTACTTTTGTCTACCTTCGATTTTCCAGCATCTGCAGTTCCTTCTCAAACAGCCCTGGAGAGTTTTACAGGAACAGAGAGATCTGGGATTACAGGTGCATGATTCTCTGAAAGTGGCAAGCTAGATGATCTGTGTGGTGAAGAAGGTATTTGGCATGCTTGCCTGCATTGGGAAGGGATTAAGTGCAAAGTTGGCACATCATGATGTAGCTATACGTCATTAGTTGAGTCCACACTCGGAATACTGTGTACCGTTCTGGTCACCCAGCTACAGGAAAGATCTCATTAAGTTTGAAAGAATGCTGAAAATATTCACTAAGGTGTTACTTGGGTTTGCAGTCTTGAGTTACAGGGAGAGGATGTGACCTTTTTCTTTGGAGTGTAGGAGACTGAGAAGTGATCCAAATGAGGTGTACAAGATCATGAGGGGCATGGAAAAAGTGAATGCTCACAATCTTTTTCCCAGGGTGGAGGATTGCAAAAAGCAGAGGGCATAGGTTTAAGGTGTGAGGGGAGACCTCAAAGGCAGCTTTTTCACTTTTTCATTCATCTGGAATGAGCGGCCGGAGGAAGCTATAGAAGCAGATACAGTGTATTATTTTTGAAAGACATTTGGACAGATGTATAGACATGAAGGGTTTAGTGGGTTTAGGGGGCTCAGGGCCAAATGCAGGCTAATGGGATTGCCCAGTATACCAATTTGATTGGCAAGGGCAAGATGTGCCAAAGTGCCTGTTTTCCTGCTGTATAGATCTTTAACAAGGTGTTATCATCTATAAATAACCCTAACCATAGTACATGTTTCATAACAACATAATTGTACAAGTGAGGTGGACATATGTGGCAGTTGTCATCATGCAATAAAGTGTATCATATGCTCAGAAACTCAAGATGTTGCTTCAAGATTATAGATAATGCTTACCAGCTCTAGAATCACAACTCATAGATCACATCCAAATACACTACAGCTGTTGACAAGCATTTTGAAAACCAACACTTATTGACTCTGGGGCGAATAAGCATCATTTTTAAAGAAATTGTCTAAAACTCCTTCTGAATATTGGTGGTTGATGGGACAAACCACATATCCTGAAACCTCTGCAGTACGAAAAGAGAATGAGAATATGGAGTTTTCCATTGTGCACAGTGACCTATTTTCTGTGGAAGAGTGGTCATGAGATAAAAGACAGCAGTAGTCCTTGCACTGAGAGAAATACCAGGAAAAAGAATTGAATACAAAGGAGTACTAAGCATTGAATGGTGAAACCATGAGAGGGAAATGGGGCAATGGTCCTACAGGATATTTATGGGCATGTAAATCCTTTGTATCAAAGTTAATTACATTCTTAACTAAAAGCAGAAGATGTGTGAGAAGCACAGCAGGCCAAATGCTGCTGTGGAAAAAGGAACAAAGTAAAGATGATAGACATAAAATGCTGGAGTAACTCAGCGGGCCAGGCAGCATCTCTGGGGAGAAGGAAAGGGTGACGTTTTGGGTCGAGACCCTTCTTCAGAATGGAACAAAATAAACCATGTCCCCCTTTGTTCTTGGCGACCCCCCCACGCCGGGTCCCCCTTTGTTTTTGGTGGCCCGACCCCCCATGCTTGGTCCCCCCTTGTTCTCTCGGCAGCCCCCCCACGCTGGGTTCCCCTTACGTTCTCTCGGTGGCGCGTTCGGCAACCACGCGAGCCCGTCTGACGTCTGGCACCAAATTCATTTGTGAATTCAAGTTCAAGTGAGTTTATTGTCATGTGTCCCTGATAGGACAATGAAATTCTTGCTTTGCTTCAGCACACAGAACATAGTAGGCATTTACTACAAAACAGATCAGTGTGTCCATATACCATAATATAAATATATACACACACGAATAAATAAACTGATGAAGTGCAAATAACAGATAATGGGTTATTAATAATCAGAGTTTTGTCCGAGCCAGGTTTAATAGGGTTAGGGTTAGGGTTTTGCTGCCTCGGAAAGGTGGACAATCTGAAGAAAAATCATATGGAACTTCCAACAAATGAAGAATTTTAATTAGGATTAACTTTTCATGAAATTGAATTAAAGAAAAATCAATTGAATTTAAAAAAAAAATAGTCCAAGCCTTTGGTTTCCCCTTTCAAGCAACACCATGGTTTCAACGTTCCCACTTATCTTTCCAAATTTCTCCTTCTCCTTCCCCTCCCCATCTCGCTCCTTGTATCCCAGGTGGATCATCTTTAATATTTATCAAAACACAAAAGTGCTGGAGGAACTCGGCAGATCAGGTAATATCTGTGGAGGTAATGGACAGATGATACTTTGCGTCAGGACCTTTCTTTAGACACAGGGTCTCGACCTGAAACATAATTTGTCCATTCCCCTCCACAGATGCTGCTTGACCCATTGAGTTCCTCCAGCACTTTGTGTTTTGCTCAAGATTCCCGCATCTGCAGTTTTTTTGTGCCTCCATCTTTAATATTTTTCTTCTGCAAATCTCTCCAAATTTCTATCTTCTCCAATCTTGGCCTTATATTAATTGCTGCACCATTGGAACTTGTGGCTTCTGTTGCCAATGCCCTAAACTCTAGACTCTCTTCCAAAGCCCACCATCTCACTTTCCTCCATTAAAAATATTTATTTGGCTTTTTAATAATTTGGCCTAGCATTTTCCTTTTGTGGTCCTGACTTTAAACATGGTTTGATAACGCTCTTGTGAAATGCTTTGGAAAGTTTTATCGCATTGAAACCGCCGTTGTTATTCATGTCCAAGCAAGTCGAGTCACCTGCAATGCATATCTTGGTTTGTGCATGTCAGTTGACACCAGATCTCTGGAGCGTAACAGCTTCAACCACTAGTCACGTGTGGGTAATTGGAAGCCCTCAGCTGTTCCTGGTGTTTTATTTTTCTTATTTTACATTTCTAGTTTCTACTGTTTCTTTTTGATTGTCTGTCTGTCCATGGGGGTGGTAACGTCAGCTGCAGCAGCAGGACAAAGGTCTGAAAAGCAACTGCAACAGCCTGGGAGAGAAAACTGCCCATCAGGTTTCTCTGCGGGACAACCCTCCGGAAATGGCGTGGACGGCACTTGGCTACACCGCGCAGTCTTCCCCAGTCGAACAACCTATTTCATTGCTCATGTGTGCGTGACCTATGGGTTGAGGTACTAAAGCATAACTAATGCAGTGCCTCTCAAACTGTGTTTCAGCGAAGGAGTCACTGAGGCAATTTTAACTCCATTTTTGGGTTAAACATTAAGAAGCTATTGATGTGCGACGAGGGTGTCTGCAGGCAGGCAACAACCTGGGACAATGGCTTCAGAGTGGGGGAAGGGGGTGGGGGAGATATTAATTGTGCAGTGATTGGCACCCTGGCAAATCATTTCAGCAGTGGAATACCCACCTTAACTTTGTTATGCAATTTCTGACAGGTTAAGCTTGCAGGTTTAACAATTGAATGCACGTTTTAAAGGGAGGTCGCAGTCCCAGAATTTGGACTTTGCACCGTTTTGTTATAGTTGTGCCACAGAATGGCTGGGAGTGACGGACGTTTGGCCTGAGGATTTGGCACAGTTCCCTGCCGTGCCTCCATCACCCGTCAGGCCTTTCCCAGCATTCAGCACCTTCTTTATAAAACTTCCCTCAGCACCTTTCACAAGGGGTCACTGGATCACTTCTCATTCTTCTTTCCTGTGCACAGGCATTGACTGCTTACTGGCTTCATTCCCCAAACACATTGAGGAAAGTACAAAGTGTTGGAGTAACTCAGTGGGTCAGGCATCATCTCGGGAGGACATGCATTGGTGACATTTCAGGTTGGGACCCTTCTTCAGACCCTTTTACGATGCACCATGACACTGAGTGAGCACAGCAAACATCTCCCTTCAATTAAATGACTTTGTCAAAATATCAGTAGAAGGTGCTGAAGTCTTGTTAAAGTTTAGATCGACACTAAAAGCTGGAGTAACTCAGCGGGTCAGGCAGCATCTCTGAAGAAAAGGAATAGGTTATGTTTCGGGTCGTGACCCTTCTTAAAGTTTGTTCATTTAATTGATCTAGAAAAAAACATTGTTTTTTCCAGAGCCAACCAAAATTTCCTTTATATTCAAAACCAAAGGCAAAAACCTACTGCAAAACATAAAGTGGTGGAGTAACGGATAAGCAACGTTTTGGGTTGTGACAAGAAGGGTCTCTCCAAAACATCGTCTATCCATTCCCTCCATAGATGCTGCCTGACTTGCTAAGTTACCCCAGCACTTGGTGTTTTGCTCTAGATTCCAGGATCTGCAGTTCCTTGGGTTGCACTTATATACTTATTTCTCGTGTACGCAAGAATTCCTTGCAGCTTTCATATCAGCTCGGACAACTGCTCTGCAAACATTGACACTTTTATTGAGAGACTGATACACTCAATGAATAGACTATTGAATCATGTAGGTGGAAGCTCTAAGATGTCGCTTTATCTGCCGCTCTCCACCCTCCCTGTAATCAGCTGGGAGTATTGATCTTCAAGGCGCCAGGAAGGATGATAGTGGTCTAGACCAGACAAGTGTGGCATCTCACAGGAAGCTGGGGTGCCTGCATGTTGTGTAAGACAAAGCCAGGCAGTCGGTCACCACTCCCTCATTGTGTGTGACGATCCTCAAGGGTGCCCCTCTTGGAAGTGGGAGAGGGAGTGAACCACGCAGCATGGTAATTAGTAATTGAAAATGAAAGAAACCTGCACATGTTGTAAATCTAAAAACAGAGCATGTTGGAAACACCCAGCAAGTCAGGCTGCATCCGTGCAAAGAAAAACAAGAGTTAATGTTTCAGTTTTAAGATGGACACAGGTTCAGATAAAAAATCTCCAACCTGGAATGTTAATCCTGTTTTTCCTTACATAGATGCTGCCTGACTTCAGGTTATCGCTTGTGTCATGTATGATTTACAGCAAATGATTCTGTTGGGTGCACATTCAAAACATTCATTACAGTGACACGTTGGTCTGATGGACATTTGTTGAGTAGCTTATTAATCTGCCTTGTCAGTAAGTCACTGTTGTAAAGGTTGCATGAATGTTGCAGGATCACGGGGTGGTGACTCGGATTGCCAAGAATGTTATTGCATAAAAGATTGGTTTTATTATCAAGCAGCATTGCACAAAACTGTTGGGCAGTAAGTGCATTCCTTACATATCTGCCAGCCAAAGGAAGTGACTGTCCTCCCTCATCTGCAACCACTGAACCTCACATCAAATTAAGGCCTCCCCTTTCCCATCTATCTCTCCACTCTGAGAGCCTGGTATGTCCTGACCGCAGTTAAGTGGAACGCCCTTTATGTTTTATCCTTTACGGATAGGGCCAACGGACCTGCCCGCGATTTGAACCTTTACTTTGGAAAAGTGATTGATGATTGATGATCCATCTTGTGTGCCTGATTCCCACTGTACCCGAGCCTGGTCAGGCACGACTGAGGTTGTCATAGGGTGCCTTAAGCCTTTTTAGTAAGTGAGCACCTTGCCTCCTTGGAACCTAACGTTCACTGCAGGTTAGAAAACTTTAAAAAAAATAAAAATAAACTTTATTCATAATCATACTTTATTAGCCAAGTATCTTTTACAACATACGAGGAATTTGATTTGCCTTCTGTTGCAACAGAACACACAAATACATTTTAACATAAACATCCACCACAGTGACTCCTCCACATTCCTCAAGGTGATGGAAGGCGAAAAAAAGTTCAATCTCTTCCCTTCTTTGAACTTTGAGGGGGCCTCTAAACTTCCGTTGATGGGACAATCTTACTCCCGTAGACAGCGGTGGGCCTCCTCGTCCGGGTGATCAAGCTCCTGCGTCGGGGGTGGAATCTCAGCTCCCCCGCGCCAGATGATCTGACCTCGGGTTGGGGCTTGTCGAACGTCAGGCGACCTTTGGAGCTCCCGACATTGGTCTCTTACCCGAGACAGCGAGCTCCTGATGTTAAAGTCCGCAGGCGGTTGGAGCGTCGATCCCAGGCAAGGGATCAGCTCCGATGTTAAGTCCACACCCCGCGATGCGGCTCAAAGTCAGTCTCGAGGGAGGCCCCCAGCTCCACGATGATAGGGCGCAGAGCGACTGGAGATACGATCCGGAAAACAATTGCATCTCCGGCAAGGTAAGAGATTAAAAACAAGTTTCCCCCAACACCCTCCCCCACCACCCACATAAAACAAACCAGAGAACATTAACACAAACTTTTTAAACACACTAAAAATAACAATAAAAAAGACATAAATGACAGACAGACTGTAGGCGAGGCTGCCATTGTGTGGCGCCCTCTGGTGGTATTCAGGATACAAAACAAGTACAAAACAAGATCTGTGCAAAATTCCTCCGACTTTCACCGCGGCTACACATACATTCATCAGCATTCTATTTGGTAGTGTTCCCAAAACCCTTAATTGTAACCGGCATCCATGCCACTCATGTGGCCCCCTGGGGTGATATCCTTTCCCTATTTTGAGGGGCCTCCACCACACCCTACCCCCAATGTCCAGCAGCGGAAGAAACCTAGATTGTGGTCTTCCCCCACTGCTGGTTAGAAACCGTGTCGCTGCCGCAGCACATATGTAATGCGACATCTACTCATGATCGGTGAACTAAAGCTTCATGCTTGCTCAGAAGGTGACCCGATGATTTAACACCTTCAATCGGTAAATAAAGGTGATAGTCAACTCCTTGATGTACCGACTGCTAATTGTGAAATATGGTCTCAGTGCTACCCTGGCCTGCTAGCAGGCAACAGGGGTTCTTATAAGAAATTGGGAATAGGATAGAGTCAGCCTGCTTTAGGAAACCCAGACTCCTCAGTCACATCTAATAAGGTCACACTTGACCTATGTGTGGACCTTCAATGTAGATCAGGGTTCTTCCCTGGCCCACTTGAACTCTTCCTACACAGTGGGACCCGTGTTCAGTTTTTGTTACAGCAACTCACATTCTTTCTCTCCAGAGAGGCTGCCTGTCCCGCTGACTTACTCCAGCATTTTGTGTCTATCTTCGGTTTAAACCAGCATCTGCAGTTCCTTCCTACACTCTTCATCTCGTTGCATACTAAATCTCGTTGCACTGACGTGCAATGACAATAAAATATATTATTATTATTATTATTTATATTATTATCATGCGCCCAGGGCCTGTCGGGTCCATGTCGTTTCCTGCAGTAACCACTTGTTATCTGCTTAAAGAAGATATTACAAAGGGAATAAACAAATAAAGAGTAAGGTGTCAAATCATTCAGCTTTCAACAAGCTCGTTAACATGGAGCTGCCAATGATCTGAGTGGGTGGTGTTCATGGCCTCAGATTCCAGGTGGGAATCGAACCATTCCCACTCGCTTTTCCAGTTACTATTCTTTTAGTGTCCTAATAATTCGGAGGAAAAAAGACACAACCTGCTGGAGAAACTCAGCGAGTGAGCCAGTATCTCTGGATAAAACGGATAGGTGACATTTCGGGTCGGAACACTACTTCGGAAGAAGGATCCTGACCCAAAACATCACCCATCCTGTTCTCTGGAGATGGTGCTTGATCTGCTGAGTTACTCCAGCACTTTGTGTCTTTTTTTTGTAAACCAGCATCTCTAGTTCCTTGTTTCTACTATATGTGTGTATGTGTGTGTGTGTGTGTTTATTATATTGTGTGTTCACCATACAACATACAATTAAAATAAAGTACACAACACACGATAGAGTCTAACACAAAACATCCCCACACAGCAGAATCAAAGTTTCCCACTGTGAGGGAATAATAATAATAATAATAATAATAATAATAATATCTTTTATTGTCATTGCACATCAGTGCAACGAGATTTATTATGCAGCTTCCAACCGATGTAAAAGAAAAGTAAAATAAATAAATAAGCTGTGTGACGTGACCATCCGAGGGAGATAGTCCAGGGGGGATGTGGGGCACTCAGCAGGGCCGGTTCAGAGCCGCTATAGCTCTGGGAATAAAGCTGTTTCTGAGTCTGGAGGTTTGGGCGTAGAAGGCCTTGTAACGTCTGCCGGAGGGAAGTAGTTCGAACAGTCCGTTACAAGGGTGTGAGGAGTCTTTATGGATGCTGACAGCCTTCCTGAGGCACCGTGTGTGGTAGATACCCTCCAAGGCTGGTAGCTGTGTCCCAATAATTCCCTGCGCTCTGTGGATGACGCGCTGAAGAGCTCTCCTCTCCACCTCCGTGCAGCTGAGATACCACACAGAGATGCCATACGTTAGTATGCTCTCTGTGGTGCAGCGGTAGAACGTTGTCAGCAACTGTTGGGGCAGACCAGTCTTTTTTAATGTCCTCAGGAAGAACAGTTGTTGCTGTGCCTTCTTGACCAGCGCAGCGGTGTTGGTGGACCATGGTCCCAGGGACTCCGCGATGTTGAGGTCAACGCCGCCCGCGTTGGGAGCTCTTCAAACCTCAGCCCCACGATGTTGGAACATTGGGTCCAGCACTCGGGAGCTACAAACGGCGATCCAGGTAGGCATCGCTCCGCTCCGCTCTGCATCACTCAAGACCGTCCCGTCAACGGGGGGCTCGAGGCCTCCGACCAAGGAAGAACAACAAGGGAAGGACTTGGAACTTTATTTTCGCCTTCCATCACAGTGAGGAATGTGTAGGAGTCACTGTGATGGATGTTTATGTTAAAATGTGTGTTTTGAGTCTGTTGCTTTTTTAAATTGTATGACTGACCTGGCCAGTAAATTTCACTACACCAATTGGTGTATGTGACAATAAATGAACTTATGAACATGAATCCAGCACTGCGACTCTGCTGCTGAAGCTCTGGTCCGACTCGGAGAATAGTCGCGTCCTCGCCAGGAAGCGACTAGAAGACGGTTTCCCCCTTACCCTCCCCCCCTCCCCCACATAGAAAAAGTAGAGAAACTCCAAAACACACTTTTAAGACAAACTAAAATTTAAAAAAGATAGAAAAAAACGGACAGGCTGTTGGCAGAGGCTGCCTTCAGTGCGACGCCCCTAGTGGAGACAAATAGATGTATCTTGTATCTATTGATTGCAGAGTATAATATTTACATATTCTGTGATGTTGCTGCAAGTAAGGATTTCATTGTTCTGTTTGGGACATATGACAATAAAATACTCTTGACTCTAGACCCGACTCTCATACATTGGTTTGCACACTGTATTTGATAAGACATCTGCTTGTCTGTTGTGGGGAACGTTGGCAAAATGGAAAGTGAGAGAGAAATCGGTGACAATAGGTCCCTCATTCACCACTCATTAAGCAGAGATGGCAGGGTCAACCATTGTCTCCAGGAGGGGAGGTCATTACAGTTTTGCCAGAGTTCCATTTATTCATAAAATAGTGGTTACCAGGAATGCTGTGCTAACTTCCGTATAATACATGGATTCTGCCTTCAGACATCCTTGGGGAATGGAGCATAGAGAAGGCAAACATAAACTTCTGGAAGAACTCCGTGCATGTTACAGTATATTTGGAGGCAAAGGGCTGGTGGATGATTTGGGTCAAGACGCCTCATCAGCCCAGTGAAACATCCGGATGCAGGGCCTCAACCTGAAATAGTGACCATCGTTTTGTCTCCACAGATGTTACCTGAACCACTGAGTTCTTCCAGCAGTTTGTTCTTTGGTCCAGATTCCAGAATCTCCTTTCACTAGCCTCTGAAATGTGATAATGAGAGCGAGGAATGAGTAACTGGAACAGGCTTCTCACTTCCAAGGATGTAGAATAAGCAGTCTCTCCGGCAGGTCTCATTGCTCGGATGTGAGCTGCTCACTGAGTCAGAACCTCAGCCCAAATGTAATGTTTAACTTTCTATCACAAACCCCCCATGTGGAGCCTGGATTGAATTGCAGCGTTTCTTGCATTCTCACTGGTTTATTTACAGAACTCCAGGCAGCAAACCTTGCATAGAGAACAATCAAAGCAATTGTACTCTTGGAAACAGATTCATTGTGGACCCTGACACACACACAGGAGTACAGGACTGTATAAACACACTAACTACACAAAGGTACAAAGGGAAGTTCCAGCTGCCCTTGCAAGGATGATAGTTCACAGACTAAGGTTTATGCTTTCTAAACTTTAATGAGAATTGAGACAAACTGATATATTGGTGATGAAATTTCTATCTCGGCTAAAAGTCATGTGGAGGTGGTACAGCAGTTTAGACCTGTTTAAATGTGGTGAACATTTCAATCCTTTTTACCCTGAGGTTTCTAGTTTTGACTCCAGTCGGTTCTGCAGTAAATTAACCAATCTTATCTCCGCTGTAAATTTTCCTCCACTCTATTGTTAAGACCCCACACTAAGCAATGCCCAATGACCCCTGCTGAAGGTGGATGTGTGTGGGGCAATCAGGGTGGTTGGCTCACAGCTAATGCAGGGGCTGAGTGACCTGTTGCCATGGTCCTACCCCCACACGGAGAAAGTCCAAAAGCGAACAGAATATTTCTGAGGATGATACTGGCCCATCCACCGTGTCTGTGTCAAACTGCCCACGTTACTCAGTCCAGCCATCCACACCCTTTGTTTTCTACAACTAGCATGCACATGAGCTTTTGAATATCTGCACTCCTTTGTCAACCATGTAAATAAACGGAGGATGTCAAACAGACATAATCTTACCCTTCTTAATCTGTGCTGGTGGGTACTTTAATAAACTATACTGGTTCATCTAATCTGCAAGGCTATCCAAGATAATCAGAATCATTCAGAATGGGCAAGGCCTCATTGAGAGATCAGGAGCACCCTGTCTCAGATTCTGTTCAAGTTTATTGTTGTTATACTTTGTTTAACATTAACTTTAACTGTGCACAAGATATTAACTTAATATCTTACTATTCTCCTCTCATGAAGATGCTGACTAAGCTATCGATCCACAGATCTAACTACCTTCCAATATCTTGGGTAAATAGCATTCTTCACATATGAGGCCAGGCAGTGAATGCCAAAGGACTGCTTGACTTTACAAAGCAGCATTGCCTGACATTGTACTTACCTGGAGTTTATAAAAGTGCACAATGTACTGCTTTGTGTACATTGAACCTAGCTGGACCACAAATGACAAAACTTCAGTTCCTGCAATAAGTGTAAACCCATTTTAATGATTGTGAAATTATTACAACGTGATTTTCAGAGAGTATTCAAATTATCTATTTTCTGCAGGCTGCATTAGGTATAACATGAAGCAAACTCCAGTGTGACAAGTTTATGATGGAGATTAAATGTCAGCAAAACATCAAAGATCAAAACGAAAAAGAGTTGTATTTGTACAGCTTCAGTAAATTTATTTTAAATCGCCCTGCATTTAGGGGTATTTTTTGGAACAATAATTATCGCTGTAAAATTGGCAAATGACTAAATAACTAACCCAAGCAAATGACATCCGAAGAGAACTGCAGATAGGTGCATTTCTAGATAGGTTTTACAGTGTCATTGGATGGATTAAAAATGGGCAGAAGTGCTGGGGACAACTTTGCTTTTCACCTTTTGAAATAATAAGCAGTGACATTTTGTAATTCTATCTAACATGTTACAGTAATACCATGCAGGAGTATGGGACTTCAGACACTGCTGCATACTTCTGTACTGCATTGGTTTTGACACGAGTGCGATTTGAATCCACCGTGATTTGGAATCAGAAATAAGATGGCAAACAAGTGAGCCAAAGCTTTTGTAGGAAAATTTGTAGTAAATTTCAGCGCTATGATTATATCTTTCTCTGTTAGCATCTATAATAACAAGGACACTGTTTTAAAGATGTATAATTGACGGAGAGTAGGTAAACACAAAATGCTGTAGTAACTCAGCGGGACAGGCAGCATCTCTGGAGAGAAGGAATGGGTGACGTTTCAGTCTGAAGAAGGGTCTCGACCCGAAACATCACTAATTCCTTCTCTCCAGAGATGCTGCCTGTCCCGCTGAGTTACTCCAGCATTTTGTGTCTACCTTTGATTTAAATCAGCATCTGCAGTTCTTTCCTACACATTGATGGAGAAGTTGTCATTCATGTCCAAAGGATGTAAGAGGTGGAACACATAATATTTTTATTTGTAATCAAGTGTAATAAGTATCTGTGAATCCGACTCCCTTTCTGAGTAATATATCCAATTTACTTGTCCTTGCCTTATAACCCAATGGCATGAACATTACATTTTCCAATTATAGGTGACCACCAACTCTTTCCCCCTTTTGTCCCATACCTCCCCTCTCCACTTGTGCCCCATCTGGACCACACCTATTTCACCCCTCCCCCTCTGTTTCTACCTACATTCTTTCCTCTAGTTTCACAATTCGAAGCTCTTTAATTATTTTGTCTCATGCCTTCTTTACATCTCTGGCCTTTGTTAAACCCCCCTTGCCACCTATCATTTGCCAGACTTTATTCAGCCCTTCCAGCTTTCTTCAACCCCTCCCCACCACAATCAGTTTGAAGAAGGGTCCCAACCTGAAACATCACCGATCCATGTTCTCTTGAGATGCTGCCTGACCCTCTGGGTTACTCCAGCACTTTTTATCTTTACTTGGTCAATCAATCCATCAGATTCATTCTGGCCCTTCCTCTTATGGTAGGTCAGAACTCTGCCTCTCATAAGCTATTCAACGGACTGGAAAGTGTAAGAGAAACACAGAAATGCTGGAAATCACCCAGTGAGCCAGCCTCCATGGAAAGGGAGGTAAAACCGGTTGTCAAACCTAAACTATGTGTTAGTGTGTGCTGCTCCCATAACAGGAAACTCACCACCTTAATTCCTGACATCCTTTGTCAATCAGTAACCAAAGTCCTGCTGATAATAACTCTGCCACCCCCACTCGTCCCCTCCTTCCCTGCATGTGGGCTCCTCTTCAATCACATTCCTGCTGATTTAACAATGAATATTCCCATCCCAACACAATAGGCCTGGACGTTTCACGGAAAAGTCTTAACACCTCCTCCACATTGGAGTCGGGGAGACAGGCAGAACATCTCATTGGTCATGTTCACTCAGCTCTTCTCCCATCGGTTTGATACATGCTGGATTTGTAATCTTTGCATTATCCCCTAGTGCAAACGTTAATCATGGTCTGAAGTCTTGAAACTTTGCTCGTGTATTGATGGCCATCTTTGTGTGTCATTGCACTAACTGTGTGTAGAACAGCAGGCACCAAGTGTCAGTCACTATGTGTTGAGGTGCTGCTGTCACTGGCCTGGCCTCTTTGATGTGCAAAGTTGCATTTATTTGGACTTGTCTCTACTTGCACCACCTATCCTTTGTGGAAAACATTTTTTGACGACAAATCCACCCGGACTGGGCCCTGTGTAACAACCCAGCGCAAAACACCTAAAGTTTGTATTGTTCAAAGAGGCCACATGTGGCTTTGGTGCTTTGTACTTAAAATGTATTAACTTAATGATACTTCAGGTGTATTAACTTGACAACACTATGAAAGTATAGAATGTGCAGCACTATGAATGTAAATAAAGTCATGTACTGTATGCATTTCTTGTATATACTTTTTATGAATAAAGTATATTTTTTGAATATAAAATATAATTTTGCTTTTGAGTGATCTTCATCTTACTCAAGAACTGAGAGACTATCAAGATGAGACAACATTATATCTAGCACAATTACTTAACCTGAAAAGCAAGGAAGTGTCCACAGATCTAACTTCCGGTTAAAAAAAGACACAAAGCGCTGGAGTAACTCAGCGAGTCAGGCTGGAGAACATGGACAGGCGACGATTCAGGCCATTTCTTCAGACTGATTGTGTGTGTGGGGGGGGGGGGGGGGGGGGGGGGGGAAGCTGGAAGAGAGGAAGGGCAGAACAATACCTAGCCGATAAAAGGTGGATATAGGTGTGGGGAGGGGGTTACATAGACAGATGGTTGGACAAGGCTAGAGATAAAAAGATTGAGGATGCGAGGCAAAGGGAATGAAAAGTTGTGAATTGTGAAGCTAGAGGAAGGGATATAGATGGAAGGGGAGAGGGAGGGGAGAAATAAGAGTGAATCCTTGTGGAGTACTGGGGAGAGAAGGGGGGGGGGGAAGAAATGGGGTGGGGGGTTGTAGTTACCTTAATTTGGAGAATTCAATGTTCGTACCATTTGGTTGTAAGCTACCCAAGCGTAATATGAGATGCTGTTCCTCCGGTTTGCTTGTGACCTCACTCTGGCAATGGAGGAGGCCCAGGACAGAAAGGTCAGTATGGGAATGAGAAGAGGAGTTAGCTTTTGCATCCTACACACTAGGGGTAATTTACAGAACCTAATTAACCTACAAACCTGCACATCTTTCGAATGTGGGAGGAAACAGGAGCACCCAGAGAAAACGCAAGGCCTTGGCGGAACGAGCGCATGTTTGTCTAGCTCCCAGTTGTTGCATTTGCTAATGTAACTGACAGTGAAAGTCTACCCTTTCTGTCAGTTGTTACAATGTAATTGCCCACTATGCTTTTGTAACCTTGTTTTCTACAGTATCTTTTTTCTTTTAACTTTGTTATCTCTTCGTACTTACAGAACAAACAGAAGAATAACATTTCTTTATTTGCCATCACTCTTATGTTTTGTTTCAAATATAGGACATTAAACTTTGCTCTTTCAATCTCCTCTATTGTTTGAGGTCTCCTTCCCTACACAAGTTCCCCTTGGCCCCAAGCTGGTGTATAGAAGCGTCACACCCCAACACCACTGCCACCTTTGTCATCCAGCATGCATTAGGTCCAACCTGGAAAGCTGACACAGCTTCTCATTTATGGGCCAAACCAAAGCTATGAATAAGATCCCCTCGGTAGTGCTGCTGCATCACAGCGTCAGAGATCGGGGTTCGACACTGACCTTGGATACTGCCTGTGCGGAATTTGTACATTCCCCATGTGACCACGTGGGTTCTCTCTGGGTGCTTCTGTTTCCTCCCACATTACAAAGATGTGCAGGTTTAGAGGTTAATTAGGTTCTGTAAATTACCCCTAGTGTGCAGGATGCGAAAGTGGGATAACATAGAACTATTCTATGGATCATATAGATCATTTCTAGATTAATTCCACCGGGTGGCGCTTCGATGGCAGCCACGTCTGTCCTTTTTGTCTTTTTTGTCATTTTTATTGTGTTTAAAAAGTATGTGTTAATGTTCTCCGGTTTGCTTTATGTGGGGGGTGTGCGGGTGGGTCGGGGGAAACGTTTTTTTCAATCGCTTACCTTGCCGGAGATGCGATTTTTTTCTGGATCGTATCTCCGGTCGCTTTGCGGCCTAACATCGTGGAGCTGGAGGCCTTGCTCGGGACTGACTTTGAGCCACACTGTGGGGCATGGACTTACCATTGGAGCCGATCCCTTGCCTGGGATCGACGCTCCAACCTTGGAGCTTGCAGTCTTGGGTTGAGACCGACGTCGGGAAGCTCCAAAAGCCGCATGACGTTCGACTAGCCCCGACCCGGGGTAGATCGCCCAGCGCAGGGGAGCTGAGATTCCACCCCGAAGCAGGAGCTTGATCGCCCCGACAAGGAGGCCCGCCGCCGGCTACGGGAGTAAGATCATCCCATCAACGGAAGGTTAGAGGCCCCCGACCACTGGAGGACAAAGAAGGGAGAGATTGAACTTTTTTTTTTTGTGAGGAATGCTGAGTCACTGTGGTGGATGTTCATGTTCAAATGTATTTTGTGTGTTCTGTTGCTTTTTATTGGTATCACTGTACGGAAAATAAAATTCCTCGTATGTTGCAAAACATACTTGGCTAATAAAGTATGGTTATGAAAGTTATTAAAGTTATGAAAGTTTATTAAAAATAAATTATGATTATGATTACACATCAAACAGGTCACATACTAAGTAAAGCTCATTCTACACAAAATGGTCCTAATTTAAAGATTGAAATATAACTTAGAATTTGGAAATATTTACATGAGACCAATTCATATTACAGACGTTTTTGTGCTTGCATCGTGGGGTTCAGGTTACTTTAAATTTTGCAATATAAGACCGCACCTGTCATATTAGCCTAGAGGCAAAGAAAGAACTTCCGTGGGTGAGTGGCCTACTCCCATTTGACTGAGGGTTGCCAAATAGAAGGAACAATGATCAAAGTAAATAAAAGAGAAATATCTTGTGTTTATGTTGATGTTGCAAGACTCTTGGAGCAAAAAGATCTTCCCGCATAGTTTAATTCATAATTTCTGATGCAGCATGAGTGTGCTGCGGACTAATGTGTTCTGAACACTGCCCAAACCAGCACTTTGTTCTGCGCCTTGTTTAGGTCTGGCTTTTGAATGCGTTGATGTAATTACATAAGGTAACATTACACTGAATTCATTATGGTCGAAACTCATGAACAACATCAATATTTTAAGGTAGGCTGGCAATACCCAAACATAAGTGAAGTGCTGTACAAAGGCACACAGAAAGGGTAGACCTGAAATGTTAACTTGTTTTTATCACTTCTGTTTTTTGTATCCAGTATTTTTTGTTTGCCTCAGATTTCCAGAAATTGTATTATTTTGCAATGATCCTTTTTTAAGAAGGACCATTATTGTAAATTCAGTTCATTTACACTGCTTCACGGGCATACTGTGAATTGCTGATTAGACAGGCATGCTAAAGATTCTGAAATAACCCCAAACTAAAATTTGTTGTGAACTTAAAACAAAATATGCCTTGAAATACAACTGGATCAGAATAGTTGTGTCGTGGCTCATTGTCCACTGCTAATTTTAGCTATGCTCCGCCTCCGGGCTTTGCAGGTTTACCTATTTGCGATTGGTTCACCTTGGACTGAGCCAGGGTCAGTGGGGTTAGGGTGCAAAGGGTGAAGAATTCTGACAAGGGTCTCAGACTTGAAATATTAACTCTTTTTTTTAACTGGTGCTGCATGGTGTTTCCAGTATTTTCGGTACTTCAGCATCTGCAGTTATTTTTAGGTTTCCATGAGGTAGCTGTTTTGTGGGGGCAATTTTGTTTGGGAGAATTCTCCGAGTAAAATCAACATTGTTAAACATGACTGGATCCACTGGATGACCAATGCCATTGTACTGTGTTCCAATACCTGTTGTTTAAGAAGTAATCTATTGTTTATTTTATGGTTAATAACAGACTGTTCGTTCCCCTTATCTAGTCTTGGTCTCAGTTTACTGGCTCTGTGGTATGCCTTATGGTTGTTGTCTTGGTGATGTGTCTGAAGGGAAGAGTGTGCCTGATCTACAAATGCATCTTACGATACAACTTTATTCATCCCCGGAGGGAAATGGGTCTGCCAACAGTCATGACACACAAGGTACAGGAAAACCTGAAATTAAAATTAAATTAAAAGTGAAAAAAAAAGACAAGCTACTGTTGGCTGGCTGCCGTGTGCACACAACACCTTAACCTGAACGAACGAACAAACAAACGCAGGCTTATCCCCTGGACAGAGGATTCTAAAACTAGTTAAGTTGTAGAAACCTTAAATAATTTTCTCCTTCCTACCAAAGATTTACCAGTGCCCCAAATGCAATCTAACTAACTCAAGACCAACTGGAAACTGAATATTGGATTTTTTGTTTTACTTAAAATTTCCAAATTTTTAGTTCTTTGCCTTTGAATTGAATTTGCATTGAACAGTCAATTTGTTGATTGTTCATCTACTTAGTATCATACTTATGTCTCTACATCTGGCTAGCTTTTTGGTAGTTGTTTGTTCCCCAATCAGTACCCCGTTCCTGCCTTCTCCGCATATCCCCTGACTCCGCTACCTTTAAGAGCCGATATTTGATAGAAATATTTAATAGTCCCGTTTGCAATGCTCTTCATCGTACAAATATATTACTCTCCCATAATAGCATCCTCTAGTGGTAATTCTACATAATAAGCAAATTACAAGTACACAAACGAGACTGACAAATACAAAAGTGGCTGCTTTATTTAAAAAAGTTAGAGTCCATCTGTGGAATTCAGAGTGAATAAATCAAATTAATAAAATTCCTGCACAGCAAAGTTTCATTTGGCATAACTTTTATCCCAAGAGAAGCATTTTACAAATGCACATATCAATTATTCAGAGCAACAAACATCTGTAATCTCTTGTGATTCAATAATTCAGACATATGTTGTGAGAACCAATGTTTAAGGCCAGTTATTGCATGCAGACTTCCTCATTATGTTACCTGATTTACTGCTATTGTCTAGACATAGAAGTATTTAAATCCTCAGAAACTGGTCAAAATCTCCAGGCTAATCAGTGATCTTGAGTAGCTGGATTATTTACAGCATTGTTTTGTTCTCAGATTCAGATTATATATTAGATATATCTAATATATAATTTTTAATTCAGTAAATTAGTAACCATAATACTCGTGTTCTTTTTTTTTGCATCCAGTTCAGTAAAAGTATTACAATACATAAGCATATCTTAGATTGTGCAAGGAACCTGTCCGAAGGCTCGATGGGCGGACGAACTGAAAGGGAGCCGCTGGTGACATCGGACGTGAAAAGCAAGGGTCAGTAGGAGAATGAACCAGGGTAATGCCTCCAGTGCCTTCACGGTTGGCAACAGGAGGCACCCCCAGAACACAAAGATGGCCAGGCGAGGACAGGGACGTCGGTTCACGGGAACTGCTCCAGTACATTGAATGTGCCGGCTGACCGGATGTTGGACTTTGGAAATGGCACCAAACATGACGCCGGCTGCATGTGTAAATATGAAAAAAAAAAATTTTGCTGTGCGGTTACATATGTGACAAATAAAGTATAATTGAACTATTGAAGTATATAGGAGCACGGAGACAGTATACAAGAATCGTCGGGTTTGGCGCAATTTTCAAGTTCAAGTTGTTATAGGTGTAGAGATCTTAACCTGGCCATAAAACCTGGACATAACCTCATTGTCCTGGCAGTGTTGCAAGGTTGGCCGGACTGGCCAAGCAAAGCTATTGGTGTCACTGCATGTTGCGCCCAGTCTGCATGCTCGGCCTCTTGGAGTAGCGCCTGATCCAGTCGAGCCCCAGGCTGCTGCACGGCCTCCAGCGTCCCATTCCCACCATCACCTTGATCCGGATCCACACATCGACCATTGAACCGGCCTCCCTTGCCTCACCTGGCCACCATTCAGTCTTTGTGACCCAGGGGCGCCTCCCACAGTCAACCGCGGTGCCGCATAAGCTTTGGACGGCTGACTCAATTCCAGAGTCAAACTTGGAATTGAGTTGACAAAAAGAGAAACCTCTCAAGATCTGGGCCTGAGGGAAAGGAGGATGGTAAAGTGAGAGTGCGGAACATTACATTGGGTTGTTGGGGGAGCTGCTGAGCAACAGCTCACAGAATCCTTTGGGTGACAAAGGGTTGGTGAAAGTCTTGGTGGAGCTTTGCCAGATCAAATGGAGGCTTGCTGGATCACAGCAAAACTGCTGCTGGGGCAGCCTGTGTACAGAAAGGAGAAAAAAACAAGTGGGCGAATGCTGAGAAAGAATAAAAGAAGTGGGTTGGGTCAGATACTAAATTTACCTTGTGATCTCAATCCTTGTCTTTCCAGTTTCTGTGCTTGTTGGCTCCTGTAAAGGTTTCATTTGTCAGGTGGGAATGAATAAAGCGATGGTAACTTTATCATGTTCTGAACAACCATGTTTATGTTCTCATTTGCAATTATTTGTCCCCAGTTTTCATCCCTCACAGCCTTTGGCAGAATTCATTAACACTTTGTCTGAAGAAGGGTTTCGGCCCGAAACGTTGCCTATTTCCTTCGCTCCATAGATGCTGCTGCACCCGCTGAGTTTCTCCAGCTTTTTTGTGTACCTTCGATTTTCCAGCATCTGGAGTTCCTTCTTAAACAATTCATTAACACTTTGCTGGACATGGAGATTCAAGTCTGTTAGTCAACTACTTCCCTACTATTTGAATAGATGCAAAGTGTGTCACATTCTCCAAGTCATTGTCAACTCAGTCACATAAGCACACGAAAGGATGGCTCTCACACTCAATATCTGCAAGGCCATATTATCTCAATGCGTCACAGCTTGGTTCAGCAACTCAAGTGCCCAGGAATAAAGAAAGTTACATAGAGTGGTGGACACTGCCTGGTCCATCGCAGGTAATGACCTCCCCACCATTGAAGGCATCCATAAGAGGCCTTTTTGCTGCCTCAAAAAGGTAGTCAAAATTATCTAAGACCCACAGAGCTCTGGCCATGCTCTCATTTCAATCATACCATTGGAAAGAAGGTACAGGAGACTGAAAACCTTGACCATCAGGTTCAAGAACAGCTTCTTTTGGACAATTATGTTGAACACCACACAGCATCAAATTCAGTAACTATGAACTTTTATGGACCGTCTTTGGTTGCACTAAGGACACGAGTATTATGGTTACTAATTTACTGAATTAAAAATTATATATTAGATATTATCTATGTGTTATAGCAATTACGGTCCTGTTAAGCTGCTGCAAGTAAGAATTTAATTGTTGTGTTGTCAGTACATGTGACAATTGAACACCAGCCTGCATCATCAGAGACCCACACCACCCAGGCCACACACTCATTTCACTCCTGCCATCAGGAAGAAGGTACAAGAGCCTAAAAACTGTAACGTCCAGGTTCAGGAACAACTTCTTCCCTGCAGCCATTAGGCTATTAAATGTTGCAACCTCAAATAAGGTCTAAATTACACAGACTATTATTGTTATTATTGCACTATTGTTGTTTGTGTTGTTTTTTACGTGTGCGTGTGTGTATATATATGATCTGTATATATGTGTACATATACACACACTGAACTTTTTTTCTCATTTATTATATTGTTTACAGTGTACTATGTTTACATATTCTGTTGTGCTGCTGCAAGTGAGAATTTCATTGTTGTATCTGGGACATATGACATTAAAACACTCTTGATTTGATTCTTGACCAAGGTCCTCTAACAACATACCTGCACTCTATCACACTACCCTTCAACAATAATGGTTCATGATGAGACCCTGGAAAACATGGATCGCTTCCCATATCTTGGGGGTCATCTGTCAGTGAAGTTAGCTAAGGATGAGAAAATGAATTAGTGCTACCACTGAGACAGCATGCATGTTCTTTGGTCAATGGAGGGAGAGAGAGGGTAGTTGAAGATTCGGACCATAGATCATAGACCATAGAAGGGGTTGGACAGGCTAGATGCAGGAAGATTGCTCCCGATGTTGGGGAAGTCCAGGACAAGGGGTCACAGCTTAAGGATAAGGGGGAAATCCTTTAAAACCGAGATGAGAAGAACTTTTTTCACACAGAGAGTGGTGAATCTCTGGAACTCTCTGCCACAGAGGGTAGTCGAGGCTAGTTCATTGGCTATATTTAAGAGGGAGTTAGATGTGGCCCTTGTGGCTAAGGGGATCAGAGGGTATGGAGAGAAGGCAGGTACGGGATACTGAGTTGGATGATCAGCCATGATCATATTGAATGGCGGTGCAGGCTCGAAGGGCCGAATGGCCTACTCCGGCACCTAATTTCTATGTTTCTATCTGTCACAAAACCCATGCTTACAAAGCACCTGCCTTCCAGTATACCTACTTTTGAGACATGGACTACCTACAGCAGGCAGCTCAAGACACTTTGAGGGGGGACAAAAAATCACCAACACTATCTCTACAAAATCGTCTCAATTCACTGAGCTCTGGCATGGGGTGTTACGAGGTAGATGGAGAAAAAGATTCAAAGAGGTGCTCATAGATTCCTTGAAGAAAGGGCGGCACGGTGGAGCAACGGTAGAGTTGCTGCCTTACAGCGAATGCAGCGCAGGAGAACCAGGTTCGATCCCGACTACGGGAGCTGTCTGTACAGAGTTTGTATGTTCTCCCCGTGACCTGTGTGGGTTTTCTCCGAGACCTTCGGTTTCCTCCTACACTCCAAAGTCGTACAGGTATGTAGGTTAATTTGCTTGGTAAATGTAAAAATTGTCCCTAGTGTGTGCGTAGGATAGTGTTAACATGCGGCGATCGCTGGTCGGCGTGGACCCGGTGGGCCGAAGGGCCTGTTTCCGCGTTTTATCTCTAAACTAAACTAAAAAATGCAATAACTCCACTGACAGGTTTTGCGAAGGTTGTGGCCATGAATTGGGAGCACAGCAAGGCCCTATATCAGTGGCATACCACTAAGCAATAACTAAGCAATCTAAGCAGCATGCCATCTCACAAACTACTCACCCACCCCTGATGTGGAAATGTCTGCGATTCCCACACTGGCCTCTTCAGTCACCTCAGAACCCACAAAACCCGAGTGAAGGCCAGTCATCCTCAATCCCGAGGGATCACCTACAAAAAGAGAAACAAAATGTAGATTAAAAAAAACCTCACAAACCTCCCGCTCATGGCGTGACTGGGGAAAAAAAATTACGACTAGTTGTGATAATTTAAATCTAGTAAACGCATCTAATGGTTTGCCTCAGAGAATAATGATGACAGAATGCCCTGTATGGTGTACTGGCAAATGTAATGAACAAAGGAAGTTTTGGGAGGAAGGCTAGTGTAGAGAGTTCAAGGGAAATGCTGAGAGGCTGAAGCATAGCAGGCTAAATTGAGCTGGACTAATCCCAGGTAATATTATACCGCGGCAGATTATATTAATTGGACTGTGGAGTGGAGCTGAATAGAGAACGAACAATAACAAGACTATGCATTTGCCTTGGCAGTGTTATCTGCTCGTTCTGATCCTTCGCTGTGTGGTAGCTAGAAATGTTTTTCTTCTCCATAATACGCACGCTGCTTCAAAAGGCCGGGGTGGGGGGGGGGGAGATGTTGAAACCTCCTCACTGCCTAGGTTTCATCTTGGCTCTGCTCCCTGCACAAGCAGTCACCTGACGGTCCTGGGAGGTTTGGGGTGCGGTGGGGGAGTGTGCAAATAAAAGTTTGTGTACTAGTCTGGTCACCCTGCTAAAATGATGCCTTTAGACTACAAAGTGTTTAAAATAGATTCACAAGTACGGGTATGTTATTGGAATTGAACGGATTGAGTTTTAAAGAGTTTGTATAGGCTAAAGCTAAATATTTTTACCCTGGAGCATTGAAGGCTGAGGGGTGATTTGATAGAGATTTATAAAATTATATAAGGGATATAGATAAAGTGAATAGACACAGTCTTTTCCTCAGGGTTAGGAGTCAAAAACTAGAGGGCACATGTTTAAAGTGAGAGGGGATAGATTGAAAAAGGATCTGAGGGATGGTTTTAACACACAAGGTGGTGCATACATGAAAAGGATTGCCAGTGGAAGAGGCAAGTACAATTACAACATTTAAAATACACTTGGACAGGTATGAGGATTGGAAAAGTTTGGAGAGTTATAAGCCAGGCACAGTCATGTGAGACTAGCTCAGTTAGGCAACTTGGTCAGCATAGACAGGTTAGGCTGAGGGGTGTACTCCTGTTCTGTAAAGCTCTATGACTCTGTGCTCATGTTCATATAACTAGCAAGGGTGTTGTTGACAAGCAATTATTACGCAGGCTTACACTGAGAATGCACTGCTTTCTTGAACAGCCCATTGCGGATTACACAATGGGCTGATTTGTAAATGGTGGAATGGCTTTGAGACTTAGGAAGAGAAGGCAGGAGAATGGGGTTGAGAGGGAAGATAGATCAGCCATGATTGAATGGCGACGTAGACATGATGGACCGAATGGCCTAATTCTACCCCTATCACTTATGAACATGATCTCGTGAATAAATCACCAAACCAGTTTGTACCTGGCCTGCTCTCTTAATGATGATATTACTGCAGCTGGTCTCAATAAGTGTCTCGTTAAAAGTTGACCACCCTTAGGAGTCAGTGATAACAGTGTGAACTGTAAAAAGGGTTTCACAGTTTAATGACAAAATATGATATTTTGTCCCTCAGGGTATGCTGGATAATGATGACATGTCCTCCCTCACATTTCAGTGGTGATTGTTGGTGGGATCTTGCTCTGTCAACAAGATCTGCTCTGACCTCAGAAAATAGGCCAGGGCTGAGGCAACAGGCAGGAACGGAATGTCTGGAAGATTTCTTTGGGAACATCAAAGTAATATGAGTGAGGGAACGGATGCTCCGTGACATTCTTTTGTGTCGGAAATGACCTCATTACGATACAATGAACTGGTCGCAAGAATATCACTGAAACCGACACTGAGAATTGGAATCGGTGCCTGAGGCAGAACATGGGGTTTTAGTTTCAGTTGAGATAACCTTTCAAAGTATTTTTCAAAATCTCACTGACTCCCTGGATACACTTTTATCAGCTGGGCTGTTGAGAGTGAAAACATCAGTGGAGCTAATCCAGTCACTAAAGGTTGGGCTCTACATTAAACTCTCAGCCCTGCTCCTCCTGAGTTAAAAAACAGTGCCACATACTTAAGGGCCAGTCCCACTTTCACGACCTAATTCACGATCTATGCCGAGTTTGCCCTTGACTCATACTCGCAGCATGGTCGTCATGAGGTCGTAGGCAGGTCGTGATTCTGGTCGTAGGCATCAAGTAGGTCGGGGTTTTTTTCTAGCCTGATGAAAAATGTCCACGAGTAAAAAAGGTTGTGAATTAGGTTGTGGAAGTGGGACAGGCCCTTTAGCTGAATCAAAGCTCGTGATTGAGGGATGATATGTTTACATGTTTTTATCAGGAGCTGGAAGTGATATGTTTCAACATGTTGCCCGATATGTGGGTGTTATCAGTCATTCTACGTAGATGGAATTTTGATACTGTCCGAACGTAAATGGCGAAATATCATGAAGCTGTAAATAGTCGACCGCTGTTCCTATGTCTATCGTTCCTTTGTCATCTGTTTTCTTTTTCTTCCTTCCTCCTTCTCACAACCTACTGATTTTCAAGTGAACCTCAGACAAGGTTGGAAGGTTGTTCAAAGACAAATCTGACCCTGACCTCAACGTGCGTGTACACAACTTCAGCAACAATAGACAGAGGGGCTGGTGACTCAGAGACTGGTTGACTGTGAGATAATTTCAGCCCAGCCGACTGATCAACCCTGGAAAATACTGGAAATATACAGAGAGTGGAGTAACATCCATGAGAACACAGTGATTATATTTTGGATGTGGAGTCATACATTCCTTGTGTTTATACGATTTTCACCACAACACACCGGGAATTGTACCTGAACAAATATTATGAAATATTACTGTTTCAGGAAAGAGATACGTTCAAGATGAAGAAAATTTGTGGGCAACAAAATAAATATCAACAAAGAAATATAACCAAATACTAATGGTAGTGGAATGCTGGCAACTCCGATACCACACACCTTCTGTCAAAGCGGGGAATGGAAAAAAAATGGTTAATTGAGTAATGACAAGATCTGTTGCTAGTGATGTCATTGCTTCAGACTGCCACTCCCATTCCCTCCAAAGATGCTGCCTGATTCACTGAGTCACTCCAGCACTTTGTGTTTTGTCAAGATTCCAGCATCTGCAGTTCCTTGTATCTCCGCTTTAAAGTTCTGAATAGGTGTCTCCTACTCCTATGTCAGTCGGGTTCCCCTTTCCTCCTACCGACCACTCTGCAAAACAAAACTTCAGTTTTCCTGTTGTTGTCACTGTAAAGCAACCAGAACAGAAATTCTGAACTGAAGCAGCACTAATGACAAACCCAACTTATAGACAGTGAACCCTCAATAGATGAAGAATTGGACATGCCTCGACTTGGCCTGCATTCCTCACTATCACATTGCAAACTGCATGATCTCTCCGAGTGATAACTGCTGGGATGCGAGTGCCTGAGGATGTTAGGTTCAGACTGAATCCAGCCTGGGAATGATGCCTTCCACAGTCCGTGTCTTAACTGGCGTGTACAGAAGGATCAGTGGGGAAAGCTTCCCTTGACCACTGAGTTGCCTAGATTGCCTCGTCTGCTAAAGAAGGATGAAAATATTCTTCACATACGTAAATAGCAGACTTCTTGTCTCTGCATTAATTCTAAGCTCTCCGTGGCTGCGATCACACTACGAGCATTGGAATGTTACAAGCAACTGAATGCAGTTTTGCTTCTTTGCCGGAAGGTTGCTGAGTTGCTGCTCAAGTATGGTGGTTTCGGATATCATCTTAAAATGCTTGCCACTGAGTCAGAAGATCATGTGTTCACGTCACCGCTCAGAGGTTTCAGTCCATCATGAAGGCTGAAACTCCATTACAATGCAGCGGGATCTGATGTCTCTTTGTCATTTTGCTCATGTAGATACTAATCATATCAAGGTGCTTTTTTGAAAAAGAATAGAGACATTCTCTCTGGTTCTCTGGAAAACATTTACCCCTCAAACAAATGTCACAACAGGAAACTGATTACCAGATCATTATCTCTTTGCTGTTTAGGGTAGATTATAGTGTATGGGTTTAGTTGTGGCACTTCTATGTTGCAACATTCTACATTCCAAGTCTAGAGTCTGAAGAAAGGTTTCGACCCAAAACATCACCCGTTCCTTCTCTCCAGAGATGCTGCCTATCCCGCTGAGTTACTCCAGCATTTTGTGTCCACCTACATTCTAACAGACTAGCGAGAGGCTTCTGTTAGGCTTAAGAGGAGCAATTTTAGCTCCGAGAGGTAGGGAGGATTTGTCTAAGGGAGAGGGCTGCGTGGGGAGGGTCATAGGTTGAGGGTCAAGGTGATCAGTTGGAAATTGGAGTGATTGGGGAAAGGGATCGTGAATGGGCAGCTGGGCCTGTTGGGAAGAATTGGCTAGATAGAAAATCATCAATCAGTGAGGAGTCAATTAGGTCACAAATACATTGGCAGAGAAGGGAAGTGGATGGGAATGATCATCCAAAAAACAGTCTCGTGGAGAACTCAGTTTGAATGCTTCAGACTTCCTGTCAACAGCCAGAATGGTAGAGGCTTTTCCTCTCCATTCATAGTACATTGAACAGTACAGTGCAGGAACAGGTCCTCCATTTTACAATGTCCATGCGGACATGATGTCAAGTTAAACTAATCCCCTCCACTTGCGCGTGATCCAATTCCCTCCAATCCCTGCAAATCCAGGTGCCTATCTAAAAGCCTCTTAAATGGCCCTATCATATCTGCCTCCACCACCACCACCATTCCTGGCACCTACTCCTTTCTGTTTAAAACCTGCCCCGCACATCTTTAAAGTTTGCCACTCTCACCTTAAAGCTATGCCCTCAATATCCACACTGGGAAAAAAGATTCTGACTATCTACCCTATCAGTCTCTGGCACTCCAGAGAAAGCAATTCAAGTTTGTCTAACTGTCCCTATAGCTAACACCCTCTAATTTAGTAGGAAAGAACTGCAGATGTTGGTTTAAATCGAAGATAGACACAAAATGCTGGAGTAACTCAGCGGGACAGGTGGCATCTCTGGAGAGAAGGAATGGGTGATGAAGGGTCTGAAGAAGATTTTTGACCCAAAACGTCGCTCATTCTCTCTCTCCAGATATGCTGCCTGACCTGCATTTTGTGTCTACCCTCTAGTTCAGGCAGTATTCTGGTAAATCTCTTCTGCACCCTCTCCAAACGTTCACATCCTTCTTGTAATTGAAACAACCAATATTGCACAGAATTCAGATAATGGAGTTGGCAATCTGCATCAAGTTAAACCTGATGCCAGCTCGTCAGTGTTAGCACTGGAAAAATTACAAAAGTTAGTGCTCTGCCACTTGACTCCTTGAGGAGTGCATAGAAGATAAAACAGTACAGCACAAGAACTGGCTCTTCAGCCCAGAATGCCTATGCCGAAAATAATGCCAAGATCAACTCTTATCTGCCTGCACATAATCCATATCCCTCCATTCTCTGCAAATCCATATGCCTATCCAAAAGTCTTTTCAATGCTATTACCATATCTGCGTCATCCACCACTACTGGCAGCTTGTTCCAGGCACTCACCACCCTCCATGTAAGAACTTGCCCTGCACATGTCCTTTAACCTTTGCCCCTCCCACCTTAAAGCCTCTAGACTTTGACATTTCCACCCTGGGAGAAAGGTTCTGACTGAGTACTGTATATGCCTCTCATAATTGTATATACTTCTATCAGGTCTGCCCCAGAGAAAACAGTCCAAGTCTGTCCAACCCCACCCTATAGCTAAAACGCCCTAATCCAGGCATAATTCTCCTCTCCAAAGCCTCCACGTCTTTCCTGTAATGGGGCAACCACACGCAAAACTTACGATGAGGCCCAATCGAGGTCCTATAAAGCTGCATCATGACTTCCTGACTCTTATACTTAACGCCCTAACCAATGAAGGCAAGCATACCATATGGCTTCTTTACCACTCTACCTACTTGTATTGCCACTTTCAGGGAGTTATGGACAAGGAACCAAGATCCCTCTGTACATCAATGCTGATAAGGGTCATGCCACTAATTATATGTTTTCACCTTGTATTCGACCTCCCAAAGTGAAACAACTCACACTTGTTCAGATTAAACTCCATCTGCCATGGGGTTTGACCAGTAATTTTCCCACTCCCACCCCACCTCGCTTTCCCTTGTCCAATACATGCCCAAATTTGGAAGGACCGACAAAAACTTCAATGTATCTTGAAGACTCCCTTGTCTATTGTTGACATGTGCCTGGATTTAGTGACAAAAGGCAGCATCACAAGTATTTTACACAATCCAATGTGCTTTTGTGTCATAGATAATTACAGGACAACTCCATAGCAACCCACGATGGGTAATTATAACTATATTGTGAATATTTCCTTAATCTATTCAAAGCCGGTTGCTTGTAAACAAGGCAGTGAACAGCATTGTTCAGGTCTGTTGTTTCACAATCATGCAAGCATTTAGAATATTTTGCTTGATTAAGTTACCACAATATATCTTAAAGTCTACCAGACTTTCTGAAGTTCGGCATTTGCTTCTGTAAACATTCTGATAAGTTTATTCTTTATACGGATCAAACTGCTCATATAGAAAGAGAAATGGCCACTTTAGTAAAAGTTACTTTGAAGTCCTCAGCTGATCCTACAGTGCTTCCTAGACAATCAGGTGCCATTTCTGCAGTTCAGTCACCATTGCCATAGATGAAGGGAGAATATAGGTGAAACTATTTTTAATGATCTGAGGGATCTGTTACAGGAAGGATTTGAAGGAACAGCTTGTTTTCCTTGAATGAGGGAAGGTTAAGCAGAGTTTTGACAGGGCCGGTAACAATGATGACTATTTCTGATTAATGATTGAAAGACAGGATGGTCATAAACCAGGATACAGATCCAAGTTGCACCAGCTTCTCGTTTTCACCCAACAAACAGTTATCAATGGCCTGTTTCCTTCATCATCGTTACTTTATTGCATATCTTTCATTCATTGTTCTTTATCTCTCTACATCATCATCAATATCTCTCGTTTCCCTTTCCCCTGACTAGTCTGATGAAGGGTCTCGACCTGAAACATCACCTATTCCTTCTCTCCAGAGATGCTGCCTGTTCCGTTGAGTTACTCCAGCTTTTTGTGTCTATGTACAGATTAAAGATGTTGATAGAACATAGTTATAGAAACATAGAAAATATGTGCAGGAGGAGGCCATTCGGCCCTGCGAGTCAGCACCGCCATTCATTGTGATCATGGCTGATTGTCCCCAATCAATAACCCGTGCCTGCCTTCTCCCCATATCCCTTGATTTCACTAGCCCCTAGAGCTTTATCTATAGAAACATTGAAAATAGGCGCAGGAGGAGGCCATTCGGTTCTCCGATGTTGATGTAGATGTTAAAGAACCAAAATAACGCGAGGAAAATTGATTTCTGCAATGTGCTGTCATAATTGAAATTCACTGCCTGAAATCGGCTTCAACCTTCAAAATTTAATAAATCTTTTTGCCTTTTGCTTTCTCAGATTTCCTTTTCTCTTCTCCTCAATTACAATGGTAACCACACGGCAAACACACAATTCTGTTGCCTGTGAAGCACTTTGGAATCATAAACAAGCTATTATTAAAATGATAATAACTTTTTACGTGATTTGAATAACGACATTTCGTTCAGACCGTAAGGTCTGAATGACAAATAAAGGATCTAATTCTAATTCTAATCTAATACTTGAAGAGGAAAGAGTTTGCTGAGTTTGGGAAAATGCAGGGAGTGGATGGAATTGAGTAACTTATTCAGGGTGTCTGTGCAACCACAATAGGATGATTGGCAGTGGGAGAAAACCAGCTTTTCTTTGATTATTGCCTTGGGGTCTTTTAAATCTCGAGAGGGTGTGGACTATTTTCAATGTATTTTTTATTGCTGTGCTCTCTCAAGCAATGCATGCATTAAAGTGCCAATTGATATTAAATGCTCACAGCCCTGGGTGGAGTTAGAGGCAATTCTGATTTGGAGACAAGAACAGGCAAGATACCAGAGCACAGAATATAATTTCTACGCATTGTTGCGTAAGCGTTCCAGAGAAAAAGTCCAATGTCCACAATGAGGTAGGTTGGAGAATCAGGATTGTACCCTAGCTTATGGAAAGATCATTCAGAAGTCTGACAAGAGAGAGGAAGATTTTGTTCCTGAGTCTGGTGATATGCCCTTTAGGGCCCGTTCCACGAGCATGCAACTGCATGCGGCAAGCGCGACCTAACGTGGTCGCTTGAGCTGTACGGCCTCGTGGGGCCGGTCCCACTTCAATCGCCGGAGCCGTATGGATTTGTGCGGAGCTGGTCCCTACATCGCGCGGGGCTCTGAAAAACTGACAGAGTTCAAAAATTCCGCGCAACGACCTGCCGGTCCGCAGCCGCCTCAACGCCGTACACACCGCCTCAACGGGCATACGCAGCGTCTCGACGTCGGTCGCGTCTTGACGCCATACGTCACGCGCGAACCTCCCGCGGACTTCGCTCGAACTTCACGTCACTCACTCGACCTCCGCACGGCCCACGCTTCCAGTTTGGTCGCGCTCGCCGCATGCAGTCGCATGCTCGTGGGACCGGCCCTGTACGGGGATCACTCGACCTCCGCGCAGCCCCCGCTTCCGGTTTGGTCGCACTCGCTGCATGCGGTCGCATGCTCGTGGGACAGGCCCTTTTCAAGTCTGTATCTTCTGCCCAATGTGGGAAATGTCCTTGTCTGAGACATCTGAGTGTAGATGGAGTTACTGGTGGGGAATCTGGTTTGTGTGGTATACATCCTCAATGCTCTGCAATTTCTTGCGGTCTTGAGTGGAGCTGTTCCCAATCCAAGCTGTGATGTAGCCCAACAGATTGAATTTTACAGTTCATCTGTAAAACTGTAGAATTGCTGGACACAATGTTCTCCATATCCTGAGGAAGTAGAGGCATTGGTGTGCTTTTTAGTTTAGTTTCTTATTGTGAGGTACGGTGAAAAGCTTTTGTTTGCATGCTACCCAGTCAAAGAAAAGATTATAGATGACCATCCACAGAGCACACATAAAAGATAAAGGGTGCTTGCAGGATGTGGGAGGTCAGGGACACTGTGGTGCCTTTGGCTGTTACAACTGTGGAAAGTGTGTCCAGGTTCAGCTCCTGAAGGACCATGTTGTGGCACTGGAGAGGCAACTGGATGACCTCCGGATCATCCAGGAAAACGAGAGTTTCCTGGACAGGACCTACAGCGAGATCGTTACACCGAAGATAGTGGAAGAGAGAAGGTGGGTGACGATGAGGAAGGGAAAGAAGATTGAAGTACAGGAGACCACAGGGGATGTACCTCTTGAAAACAGGTTCACCCTCTCAGAACAGAAGACACTGCCAAGATGAGTGGCGAACAGGTCTGCCAGTCAAAACGTGGCTGTGAAGCAAAGCCGAAGAGACAGACGTCATGCAGAGCAGTGGTAGCCGGGGACTCCATTGTGAAAGGTACAGACAGGGGTTTCTGCGGCAACAGGTGGGATTCAAGGATAACTCAGTAGGACAGGCAGCATCTCTGGAGAGAAGGAATGGGTTGACTTGAACCTTCTCTCCAGATAGTTCAAAGTTCGATTAAAAATAGCTCAAAGGTCTCCAATGAGATAGATGGGAGGTCAGCTCAGTATTCTAGCTGAGGAGTGGACCATTCATTTGCCTGATTACAGCTGGGAAGAAACTGTCCCTGAATCTGGAGGTATGTGTTTCAAACTCCTGTACTTCTTGTCTGATGGGAGAGGGGAGAAGAGGGAGTGACCAGGGTCCTTGATTATGTTGGTGCCCTTGGGGAGGCAGTGTGAAGTGTAGATGGGAGCAATGGAAGGGAAGTTGGTTTGCGTGATGGTACGGGCTGCGTCCACAACTCTGCAATTTATCGCGCTCTTGTATGGAGTTGTTCCCAAACAAGGCAGTGATGCATCCTGATAAAATGCTTTCTGTGACACATCCGTAGAACTTGCTGAGGGTTGGTGGAGACATGCCAAACTTCCTAAACCTTCTTAGGAAGTAGACATGTTGTTGCGTTCTTCGCCATAGCTTTGATGTGGCTGGTCCAGGACAAATTCCTGGTGATATCTCTGCTTCTGCATCATCAATGCATTCTGGGTTATGACACTTCAATTTGGTTGGCCCACGAGAAGCTGTTGGTAACATTTATGCGTAGCAACTTGAAGCTCTCAGCCATTTCCACGTTGGCACCATGAATACTGTTCGGGACATGTAATCCATCATGCTTCCTTAAGTCAATAACTCGCTTCTACATCTTGCTGACATTGAGGGAGAGGTTGCTGTCTTGACACCATGTTACTGAGCTCTCTATCTTGTCAGTCCGTGTTGGTGGAAATATGTCATCCTCGATAACAATCAGCACGGGATCACCTCAAGGCTGCCTGCTCAGCCCCCTGCTGTACTCACTCTATACTCATGATGGTGTAGCCGGACCATCTACACTCCATCATCAAGTTCACCAATGACACCACTGTTGTGGGACGAATCACAGGTGGTGATGAGTCCGAGTATAGAAGTGATATCAACCGATTGACCAAATGGTGCCAGCACAACAACCTGGCTCTCAACACCAGTAAAACCAAGGAACTGATTGTAGACTTTGGAAGGGGAAGGATATGAACCCACAATCCCGTTTATATCAACGGGATGATGGTGGAAAGGGTCAAAAACGTCACATTCCTGGGCGTGCATATTTCCAAAGATCTTTCCTGATCCCAGCACACTCATGCAATTATAAAGAAGGCACATCAGCGCCTCTACTTCCTGAGAAGATTGGAGAGTCAGTATGTCAAGGAGGATTCTCTCGAACTTCTACGGGTGCATAGTAGAGAGCATACTGACTGGTCGCATCGTGGCCTGGTTCGGCAACAGCCTTCAGTCCCATCAGTCTACCCAACACCTGACTAGTTCCTGACTAATATGAATTTCCTTCAAGGGAGAGCCAGTGGGTGTAGTGTACCGGGACTTTCAGAAAGCCTTTGATAAGGTCCCACATAGGAGATTAGTGGGCAAAATTAGAGCACATGGTATTGGGGGTAGGGTACTGACATAGATAGAAAATTGGTTGGCCGACAGGAAACAAAGAGTAGGGATTAATGGGTCCCTTTCAGAATGGCAGGCAGTGACTAGTGGGGTATCGCAAGGCTCGGTGCTGGGACCGAAGCTATTTACAATATACATTAATGATTTAGATGAAGGGATTAAGAGTAACATTAGCAAATTTGCAGATGACACAAAGCTGGGTGGCAGTGTGAACTGTGAGGAGGATGCTATGAGGGCAGGTTGGGCGAGTTGGCAGATGCATAGCAAATGCAGTTTAATGTAGATAAATGTCAGATCATCCACTTTGGTGGCAAGAACAGGAAGTCAGATTATTATCTGAATGGTGTCAAATTAGGGAAAGGGGAAGTGCAATGTGATCTGGGTGTCTTCCTACTAGTTTCATTGTTATCCTGCTTAGTTTCACTGTTCATACCCCCTTGTTATCACCTCTTCCACAGCTGTCAATGAACCATTGTGGACTTCACCTTTCCTTGACCATACTTGCTGGCCTTAATTTGTTCTTTTCATACCTTTCATACTTTTGTTCTTTGCACCTCCTTATACCTCCAGTTTCCCTCTCCCCTGCCTCTCAATCTGAAGAAGGGCCTCAACCTGAAAGAGTTACCTGATCCTTTTCTGCAGAGATGCTACCTGATCCGTTGAGTTACTCCAGCATTTTTAGTCTATCATCAGTGTAAACCAGCATCTGTTGTTCCTTCCAACACATTAAGGATGAGGGACTTTGAACAAATAGAAGAAGTGGGATTGTTTACGTGTGAGCAAAGGGCAAAATAACTTATTCGAGGCTCAGAGGAAGTAGTAGAGGCATTCAAAAGGGATCTTGGTAAGTAACTGAATTTGCACAGCTGTGAAGTGGGGGTTGTGTAGTGAAATTAGCTGGAGTGTTTTTACAGATCTGGTGTGGATTGGCCTCTTTCTTGGTTTCCAGTAATCCCTTCACAGTATGAGTATTCATGGAGAGGATACTGCACTGTAGTGTTTAGGAAGGAGTGGACTATGTCTATTCTCTATCAAATCTCTTCATGTGCTGATAAACAGAACTGAATACACAAGCATCAGCATGGCTTAATATTTGAGCCCCAACATTTTGCATTGTTGCCAATTTTAACTTAAAGCTCAGGACAATTTCCTTGCTTGCCCACTATCCTCGGATTTCTGATGCAACATCTGTTCTTGGTCCACAAAAAAGCTGGAAAAACTCAGCGGGTACAGCAGCATCTATGGAGTGAAGGAAAAAGGCAACGTTTCGGGCCGAAACCCTTCTTCAGACGTTTCGTCCCGAAACGTTGCCTTTTTCCTTCACTCCATAGATGCTGCTGCACCCGCTGAGTTTCTCCAGCTTTTTTGTGTACCTTCGATTTTCCAGCATCCTTCTTAAACAATCTGTTCTTGGTCACTGGCCCTGATGCCATTCACACTAGTCTTGGAAAGAAAAACAATTTGCATTGTTCGAAGGCGACTTGAATGGGTCTCAAGCCTCATGCTGTCTTTGTCTGGGGCTTTCCTTTCCTGCTCTGTACCAACCCATCCAAGATCAAATCAACATCATTCTGTTAATTCCAGACTTGAAGACAATTTATATGTAGCCGTTTGTTAGAATATGAAATTTAACACTGAAATGTCATAAACAAGGGAGTCACACCTTCCCATTATTCCCTCACTTTTAAGCGATTGACATAAACTTCCAAAACATTTTTAGTCCTGGTGCAAAAGGTTAGTGCTGCACCATTGTCAGCATTTAAGCAGTGGGAACTGTCACAGCTATGCCAGAGGGCTGAATTAGTCAGAGTGCCGAGAAGACAAACACAACGCAGGATTTAATCAATTCCACGGAGATTTACTTCTTGCATCAGAAAGGATTCTTTACCATTTCAATAAAACGCATCTTGCATTTATACGATTCCTTGTGATTACAAAGGAATCACTTCTCTGGAATAGAATCCAACACTGAAACACACAAAATATTTGGGCAGATGACTAAAAATCTGGGCAAAGTGGTTTTAAAGAGTAACTTAAAGGGAAAAAGAACAATTTTGCAGGGAATTCCAGAGTTTAGTGGCAGCTAGATATAGCCTCTTCCTACAATTACTGGGGAAAGCGCCTGGAGACAGGGAGGGATGAATGAACCAGGGAGTCACATAGAGAGTGGTCCCGGTGAATGGCAGAAAGGGATGGGGGGGGAAGATGGGACGAGGAGGGAATTCAGGTCCACATCTGAATAATGAACATTGTATTGAAAATGTAAAGTAAAATGTAAATGTAAATGAAAATGTAAAATTCCTCTGGAATTTAGGCTGAGAGGGGATCTTATTGAAACATATAAGATTATTACGGGATTGGACATGCTAGAGGCAGGAAACATATTCCCGATGTTGGGGGAATCCAGAACCAGGAGCCACAGTTTAAGAATTAGGGGTTGGCCATTTAGAACGGAGATGAAGAAAAAAGTTTTCACCCAGAGAGTTGTGAATCTGTGGAATTCTCTGCCTCAGAAGGCAGTTTCTGGCCGTTTTTTTTGGATGTTTTCAAGAGAGAGTTAGATGCCCTCCAATACTTAAAGATAGTGGAGTCAGGGGATATGGAGAGAAGGCAGGATCGGGGTACTGATTGTAGACGATCAGCCATGATCATATTGAATGGCGGTGCTGGCTCGAAGGGCTGAATGGCCTACTCCTACACCTATTGTCTATTGTCTATAATGTAGGTGGTATGTTTAATGAGTTTCCAGAGGACACTAAAATTGATGGTATGGTGACTCAGAGGAATGTTGTAGAACAGAGAAACTTAGGGGAGCATGTACATAGTTCCTTGTAAGTTGTGGGTAAACAGGATGGTGAAGAAGGCATGTGGCACATTTGCCTTCATTGGTCAGGATATTGAGTACAGGAGATAGACACAAAAAGCTGGAGTAACTCAGTGGGTCAGGCAACATCTCAGGAGAAAATGAATAGGTGACATTTTGCATCGAGACCCTTCTTCAGACTGAGTCAGGGATAAGGGAAACAAGACATATAGACGATGATATAGAGAGATATAATACAGTAGTTGGAACACCATGTTTCAGCTGCACAAGATGTTGGTAAGGCCACAGGGGGGTACTGTGTACAGTTCTGGTGGGAAGGTTGCCATTAAACTGGAAAAGGTGCAAAAATAGTTAGGAGTTTGTCACCGGGACTGGAGGGTTTGAGTTATAAGAGACTGATAAGGATGGAACCTTATTCCATGGAGTATGGGAGGCCATGGGTGACCTTTAAGGCATATAAAATCATGGGGGACATAGCCAGTCTTTTTCATATGGTAGAGAAATTAAATACTGGAGGGCATCGGTTTAAGGTTAGAGGGGAAAGATATAAAAAGGATTGAGCAGCAGCTTTTTCACACAATATAGTGCGTACACTTCTCCGTAGATTGTCACCTTGTCATGGTGGAGAAACTTGTGTGAACGTGAGATCCTGAGAGCGATGCCGTCTGGAGCGATGCTCCTGGTAGGGTCACCCATGGCGGTAAGGTCGAGGGGGGGGGGTGTCTCTGACAAATAGCAATCCAACCAAGACCTCAACGGTGGAACAGGCAGAGGACGATGGCTGACCTTAGTGAAGCATCACAACGGTTGGGAAGGCGGATGAAGGCTGCAGCAGAAAAGGGTCTCCGATCGTCTTGGACTCCATCCATGCCACTGGATCCTGACACAGATCTGTCAAGGACTATGGGGTAGCTGTCTGTGCACCAGTCTCCCCATGTTAAAGTCGCGCACAGGCATCCTCCATATAGGGAATAGCACCCTGGAGACACCCATGGCCTAAGAAGTGCGTACATGAAATTAGTTGCGAAAGCAAGTAGTAGAGGCGAGTACAGTTGAGACATTTAAAAGGCACTGGGACGGTACATGGACAGGAAAGATTTGGAAGGATATGGGCACGAGCAGGGGTTAGTTGTACTAATTCCATTGGGAAACTTGGTGAGAATGGACATGTTGGGCTGAAGGGCCTGGTTCCGTGTTATATAGTTCTTTGATGCCATTACTTGGTTAAGCAACTAGACCTCACCTGTTCTCACTGTCCTTCAGCCTGGAGTTTAATGCAGGCAAGCAAATTGGTAGTATTTTGATTTTATGATCACAGTAGTAGCAAATCACTTGGCTAATCATTGAGTTGGTATATTCGTGAAAATCTTTAAATTTTAAGAAAAAGGTGCAAATGAATCCAGTAACCTTTGAATTATAAAACCATTTAACTCTGAACAATTCACTCAGAAAACTCTTAATCTGGATGTCTCCAGGGATTGGGTCATAGACATAGAAAAGCAAGCGTCATTTACGTGCATACAGTTCATGATGTTATGGACCCTTGTTTTGCGAGTACATTTTAAAACTGGTTCTCTCGTCTTGAAAACAAAACATGTTGTCCGCTTCTTTCTTGTTTGATAATGACTCACTCTTGGGTGTGCTGCTTCAAAGAAGCCAATAAATAACATAATTTGCAACAGGGTTGGAAACGGATGAAACCGAGACTGACAAAACTGGTCTGGCTGCATCGCTGCTCAGGCTCAATGTGCCAAGCAAGCACAGCAAACCTGGAAAACATTGGGGACAAAGGCAAACACTGCAGGGTACTGGAAAAGGGCTGGGGTTTTTTCAGTAAAAAACAATGGAGAGGGAAATGAATAGGAATGGGAAAGGAATCCAGCAGAATGGGGAAAAAGGAGTTTGATTTAAACAAGTTTTAAGGAGCAGAGAATGGAGCCAGTTGATCATATTATCTCTTGGATTTTATGCAAATACTAGCGTGAATTTAAATATCATGAAGACACATGTTTGAGAATGATACATTATTAACTGAGTTCAGCTCCATATGCAGGAGTGAAGCCGGTGTGTGCATAGCATGGGATGATAAATTGTCGACCTTCACTGGACCTTTTGGTTATTAACTCCCAAGTATCGAATGCCTATACTTGTGGCTGCATCTATATTCTGATTCCTGCCACAGCACAATGACTCTCAGTAAACAAAGCTACAATTTAAAATTCTCTTCCTTCTGTTCAAAATCCCCATGTTCTTAATTTCTGTAGGCTTCTCCAGCTCTCCAAAGCTCTGCAACTTGACCACCCTTCCTGTTTAGGTGCTTGGATTTCTCTAGTTTGATTTGGTCACTACAGGTGATTGTGGCCTCGGCTGTATATAAAATAAAGGTATATTATTAGCACAAGTTGCTGATGCTTTGTATTTACATCAACACTAATCACCCAGTACAGAGTTGACCTAATTTATAATTGGTATTTTTACATAAAACTTTACATACGGCCTGATGTGCTTTAGGGTCGAGCGGGTTTGTGAGTTTACTTTATTCAGATCAGTTTATTGTCATTTATACCGAGGTGGAGTGAAAAGCTTTTGATGCGTGCAAACCGGGAAGAAGCTTGGTGTGGAGTTTAAAATAGGGGATCTGCTGTTGAAGTCGCTGGGTAAAAATTAGAGGGGTAACTGGAGGTGTGATTAGTCAGAGGGGTGGTTGGAGGCCTTAAGACATCAGCATCAAAAAGAGAAAGTTGCAGTGAGCAAACATAGTTAGAACCAACATGCAAGGTAATGTGTAGATACAACTAACTACAGATGCTGATTTACCAAAAAAGACACAAAGTGCTCGAGTCAGTGGGTCAGGCAGCATCTCTAAAGAACATAAATAGGCAACGTTTCAGGTCAGGACCCTTCGTCAGAGTTTACACCCGAGGAAATTATGAGTTAAACTGGAGCTGTTATGCTATCTGCTTCCTTGATCATTCACAGAGTTTGAATGTTGAAAACAATTTTGGGCAAACTACTTTAGAATACGATCAAATATCAAGACGCTGAAGGAGGTACACAAATATGCTGGAGAAACTCAGCGGGTGCAGCAGCATCTATGGAGCGAAGGAAATAGGCAACGTTTCGGGCCAAAACCCTTCTTCAGACTGATGGGGAGTGGCGGGGAGAAGAAATGAAAAAGGAGGAGGAGGAGCCCGAGGGCTGAGGGAGGGGAGGAGACAGCAAGGGCTAACAAAATTGGGAGAATTCAATGTTCATGCCCGCAGGATGCAGACTCCCCAAGCGGAATATGAGGTGCTGTTCCTCCAATTTCCAACATTGAATTCTCCCAATTTTGTTAGCCCTTGCTGTCTCCTCCCCTTCCTCAGCCCTCGGGCTGTCTCCTCCAATCCCTCAGCCCTCGGGCTCCTCCTCCTCCTTTTTCCTTTCTTCTCCCCGCCACCCCCCATCAATCTGAAGAAGGGTTTCGGCCCGAAACGTTGCCTATTTCCTTTGCTCCATAGATGCTGCTGCACCCGCTGAGTTTCTCCAGCATTTTTGTGTACCTTCGATTTTCCAGCATCTGCAGATCCTTCTTAAAAGACGCTGAAGGAACTCGGCGGGTAAGGCAGCATTCATGGAGGGAAATGGGCAGATGATGTTTTGGGTCGAGACTCTTTTTCAAACAGTGCCAAGTCTGAAAGAGGGTCTGACCTGAAATGTTGTCTGTTCATTTCTCTTCACAGATGATATGTTCCTTCAGCACTCTTGAAAGTTAAGGGGCTGTCCCACTGTACGAGCTAATTCAAGAGTTCTCCCGAGTTTCCCCTGATTCGAACTTGGAGAATTACGGTAATAGCCGCTCGTAGATACTTGGGGCTCTCGTGGACATTTTTCAACATGTTGAAAAATCTTCACGAGCTTACCGCGTTTCCCGAGTACCTGCAGTTTGCGTTACGAGCCACTAAGAGACGCCCCGAGCTCCAACGTAGCCGCTACATACATTCAACGTGCTTACCATGAGTTTGATTTTTTTAAACACGGGAGTGCTCTTGAATTAGTGCGTACAGTGGGACAGCCCCTTAACTAGTCTTCAGATCAAGATTCCAGCATCTGCAATCTCTTGTACATCTATTTCAGACAATAGACTATAGGTGCAGGAGTAGGTCATTCGGCCCTTCGAGCCAGCACCATTCAATGTTACCATGGTTGATCATCCACAATCAGCACCCTGTTCCTGCCTTCTCTCCATAGCCCTTAACTCTGCTATCCCGAAGAGCTCTATCTAACTCTATCTAACTCTCTCCAGGGAACCAGCCTCCATCGCCGTCTGAGGCAGAGAACATCTGCAAATTTGCTAATGTTACTTTTAATCCCTTCATCCAAATCATGAATATATATTGTGAATAGCTGCAGTCCCAGCACCGAGCCTTGCGGTACCCCACTAGTCACTGCCTGCCATTCTGAAAGGGACCCGTTAATTCCCACCCTTTGTTTCCTGTCTGCCAACCAATATTCTATCCATGTCAGCAGCCTACCCCCAATACCATGTGCTCTAATTTTGCCCACTAATCTCCTATGTGGGGCCTTATCAAATGCTTTCTGAAAGTCCAGGTACACTACATCCACTGGCTCTTCCTTGTCCATTATCCTGGTTACATCCTCAAAATATTCCAGAAGATTAGTCAAGCATGATTTCCCCTTCGTAAATCCATGCTGACTCAGACCGATCCTGCTACTGCTATCCAAATGTGCCGCTATTTCATATTTTATTATTGACACCAGCATGTTCCCCACCACCGATGTCAGGCTAACTGGTCTATAATTCCCTGTTTTCTCTCTGCCACCCTTCTTAAAGAGTGGGATAACAGTAGCTACCCTCCACAGGAACTTATCCTGAATCTATAGAACATTGGAAAATGATCACCAATGCATCCACAATTTCTAGAGCCACTTCCTTAAGTACCCTGGGATGCAGACAATCAGGCACTGGGGATTTATCAGCCTTCAGTCCCATCAGTCTACCCAACACCATTTCCTGCCTGTGAATCTCCTTCAGTTCCTCCGCCACCCCAGATCCTCTGGCTAGTACCTCAGGAAGATTGTTTGTGTCCTCCTTAGTGAAGACAGATCCAAAGTACCTGTTCAACTCATCTGCCATTTCCTTGTTCCCCATAATAAATTCACCCTTTTCAGTCTTCAAGGGTCCAACTTTGGCCTTAACTAATTTTTTCCTCTTCACATACCCAAAGAAGCTTTTACTATCCCCCTTTATATTCTTGGCAAACTTACCTTCGTACCTCATCTTTTCTCCCCGTATTGCCTTTTTGTCTGTTGTCTGTATCGTCTGTTGCTCTTTAAAAAATACCCAATCCTCTAGCTTCCCGCTCATCTTTGCTATGTTATATTTCTTCTCTTTTATTTTTATACTCTCCCTGACTTCCGTTGTCAGCCATGGTCGCCCCTTACTCCCCTTGGAATCTTTCTTCCTCTTTGGAATGAACCGATCCTGCATCTTCTGTATTATTCCCAGAAATACCTGCCATTGTTGTTCCACTGTCATCCCTGCCAGGGTATCTTTCCAGTCAACTTTGGCCAACTCCTCCCTCATGGCTCCATAGCCCCCTTTGCTCAACTGTAGTACCGACACCTCTGATTTACCCTTCTCCCTCTCACATTGTACATTAAAACATCAGAAAATGCACTCCATCGTTTAATGGGAGAAAGAGTCTGGTGATCAGGCATGAGGTGCTCTTGCTGTTGCTGTATGTGACTTAAGTGTGGCCTGCAACCAGCTCCTGCCCTTGGGTAGTTATCTAAGTCATCTTTTGTTGCATCTGTGGATCTGTAATGGTTTCTGTCTATAGAACTGCAATGTACAAATCCACAAAGAAGGAGAAAAAATGAATCCTACATGGCCCTTGTCCTGATAGCTTTTGTTTGTATATGGCTGAATTATGCTATGTAGATACAGAGTTATGGAGCCACTAGGTCGGACAACATGGAAGTAGACCCTTCAGCCCTTTGATCTGAAAGTACATTCTTGGGGAAATTGTGTATACAGCTAGGAGTCAGGGTTCAAAGCATCAATAAGGTCTGGGATGGATTTCAGTGTAGTCCTGTTTACAGAAATATTGCAATGCTTACCTATGCATTTTGGAATTTCAACTTTGTTTCACCTGTTTTCCAGAAGACCTGCTACAGTTTTCTTTGACTGATCTGTGCACATTAAAAAAAACAGGTTTATTACAGTTGCATAATGTTGGTGGCTGCACATTTAAAACTTGTTTGTGTAAGACTGCTGTGGGCCTGAATCATAAACCTCAGGTGAAGTGGGAGATTGCAACCTTCATGTGGTCCACCCTGTTTCGACGAATGCAATCAACCCGACGTGCACAAACAAATAGATCAAATAGAACAAGTTGATCTGCAACTTTAGGCTGTGCATGCCATAAGCAAGAGGAAGATAAACCTCAGGTATCAGTATGGTTGCAGAATTCTCACTGTCAAACTATGAACGTTGCACAAATAAGGTACTGTCGTTGGGTGGAGTCGTTTTTCGCTTGTTTGTTGTCTCTCATCTGTTGAAATGGATTTTTACAGATTGCCTAATAGAGGAAGGTTTGTATTTCAGGCTCTCTGGGATGAGTGATTAGATTAATTGCATCAGTAGCTTCTATTCGAGCATTCTCAGACGAGTGTCAGGGTTCATGTTTGCAATTGCAAAGGCTTTGTTGTCTATTTCAAGCTCTGGCCCTGCTCACATCTCTTCTGCCTTTAACAATACAATGGTCAATAATGAATGTGGCCTGAATGGTACTTTGTACCAGATAAAAAGGTGTGCTTTTTTAAACCATGAGTCAATCCTTTTGCAGATTATTCTGTTTCTTTATTGTATAAGAAATCCTCAACCACTGCTACATAATCATCCAAGATGCCTGCCTGTAACACATTCCATCCGCATTTTGGAAAATCTGACCATCAAGCTGCACTCCTCTCTGCTTACAAACAGAACTGAGGATCTGCTGCAGAAAGTAATTTAGTGTAGATGAGCTCCTATGTGACTGCATTGAGTTGATGGACTAGTCCACATTTAAGGACTCAGTGACCAACCTAGATGAGAATGCCACTGCCGTCACAGACTTCATCAGTAAGTGTGTTGGGGACTGCATGCCAAAGAAGTTAATCCCATTGTTCCCCAACTATTAAACATGGATGAACTGTGAGATCCACTCCCTACTGCAGACCAAATCAGAGGAGTTAAAATCGGGTAATCCCAACCTGTGCAAGTAATCTAAATATGACATTCCCAAAACCGTCAGCTATTGTAGCAAGGCTTACGTGTTATAATGGGCTACAAAGCAAAGTTGTGCAGAACCGCTGGTAACAATGCAAGCTTGGCACATTCCATGCTTGTTTTAAAGAGAAGGTTGGTGGATAATGTCACCTATGATTTTGAATGCACCTGCACCCATGGTCACTGCCACAGACATCAGATTGGCATTCCTGAGAGTGAACCCACGGAAAGCTACTGGCACGGATAGAATCTCCGCCCATGTTCTCAGGACCTGCGCACACCAGCTGGCAGTAGTATTCATAGAAATCTCTAACTATCCCTCCTCTAATCTGAGTTTCCCACCTGCTTCAAGAAGACTACTATCGTCCTGTTCCAAAGGGAAAAAAAGTAACATGTCTTAATTACTACTGCCCAATGGCTCTGTCTTGGACTCATTGTTCTAACTTGGAGATAGAGCACATATCAGCTCCAGCCTCTCAGACAGCTTCATCCAGTGCAAATTTCCTACAACCACAACTTGTCCACAAGAGATGCCAAGCCCCTGGCTCTATACTCATCCCTGGAACATCTGGATAACAAGGACACCTACATCAAACCCCTATTTACTGAACAAATCTCTGCCTTCAATGCCATAATTCCAACCAAATTAATCCACAAACTCCTGGACTAGGACTCAGCGCGTCTTCTACAACAGGTTCCTTGATATCCTGATTTACAGATTGCAGTCAGTAAGAACAGGCACCAAGGTATCTGTCATGGAATTGTTTTTAAACCTTGCCTTCAGATGCAATGGTCCCTGGCGAGATCAAGATAGGAGTGTGGTTTCCCATACACTTGGGGGATGGGGTCTATATGCATACACCCTCCTTCCTTTCCTATCCAGCCAGATTGGCTTGCTTTCAATGCCCTTCCTAGACGATTCTCCTTATCAGTTAGTCTTATCATTCATTTACAATTGAATGTAAATCACATTTATCAAGGGAAAAAAGAACACTTCAACCTAATTAGGCCTCTCAATTAAATCCTCCTTCAGTATCTTACATCCTAAACATAACTACAGACATCTCAACAAAAGTCTCAGAAGTCCATAGGAACACAGGTTACAATGAGCAGTCATCTTTCAGCCACTTCCGCATTTGACGTTTGTGCAGGACATGTGGTGGGCCCTATAAGTCATATTGCTTTGCAGAATTCAGAACTATGAAAGTATGTTTTTGTTGTGACTAACTATCGACTGGTCTGAATGGAAACACGTGATTTCTACAGACAACAGTGTTGCAAAATCCTTGGAGTTACATTGCATTCCGAGGCGCCATCAGGTTACTTGTGCAATCAAATATTACAAATCAAAGTACCTGTACTGGTCTAATTTCCTGCTTGTCATGAATCAGGCAGAAAAGCTGTGCTATTATGTTCCACTTCTGAGTTCATTAGCATTTAAATTTTGCTTGGCTACCAGGACAAAGGGGTAATTGTCTTTGGACATGGAGAGGTGGGACTCAGTTATGGTACTGGCAGAAGAGTAACATGACGTGCCTCAACGACTATCGACCAGTGGCACTAATGTCCGTGGCGATGAAGTGTTTTGAGAGGCTGGTTATAGAAACATAGAAATTAGGTGCAGGAGTAGGCCATTCGGCCCTTCGAGCCTGCACCGCCATTCAATATGATCATGGCTGATCATCCAACTCAGTATCCCGTACCTGCCTTCTCTCCATACCCTCTGATCCCCTTAGCCACAAGGGCCACATCTAACTCCCTCTTAAATATAGCCAATGAATTGGCCTCGACTACCCTCTGTGGCAGAGAGTTCCAGAGATTCACCACTCTCTGTGTGAAAAAAGTTCTTCTCATCTCGGTTTTAAAGGATTTCCCCCTTATCCTTAAGCTGTGACCCCTTGTCCTGGACTTCCCCAACATCGGGAGCAATCTTCCTGCATCTAGCCTGTCCAACCCCTTAAGAATTTTGTAAGTTTCTATAAGATCCCCTCTCAATCTCCTAAATTCTAGAGAGTATAAACCAAGTCTATCCAGTCTTTCTTCATAAGACAGTCCTGACATCCCAGGAATCAGTCTGGTGAACCTTCTCTGCACTCCCTCTATGGCAATAATGTCCTTACTCAGATTTGGAGACCAAAACTGTACGCAATACTCCAGGTGTGGTCTCACCAAGACCCTGTACAACTGCAGTAGAACCTCCCTGCTCCTATACTCAAATGGAGTTATGGCGCATATCAACTCCTACCTCAACATGAACCTCGACCCACTACAATTTGCCTACCGCCACAACAGGTCAATGGAGGATGCAATCTCACTGGCTCTCCACTCTGCACTTGACCACTTGGACAATAAAAACATTTACGTCAGGCTGTTGTTTGTGGACTACAACTCGGCATTCAATACCATCATCCCCTCCAAGCTGGTTACCAAGTTCATAGAACTGGGTCTCTGCGCATCTCACTGCAACTGGATTCTCGACTTCCTCATCAACAGACCACAGTCTGCTCGAATTGGCAGAAATACGTCTTCCTCAATAACAATCAGTACAGGAGCACCTCAAGACTGTGTGCTCAGTCCCCTGCTCCACTCACTCTATATTCATGACTGTATAGCTGGACACAGTGCAAACGCCATCTTTAGGCTTGCAGCCAACACCACAGATGTTGGACAAATTACAGATGAGTCAGAGTAAAGAAATGAGATTGATCGATTGACCAAATGGTGCCAGCACAACAACCTGGCTCTCAATGTCAGTAAGACCAATGAACTGATTGTGGACTTTGGAAGAGGAAGGATGAGGACCCACAATCTTGTTTATATCAACAGGGCAATGGTGGAGAGAGTAAAAAACTTTGAATTCCTGGGCATGCATATTTCCGAAGATCTTTTCTGGACCCAGCACACTGATGCAATTATAAAGAAAGAACATCAACTCCTCTACTTCCTGAGAAGGTTATGGAGATTTGGTATGTCTGAGACGATTCTCTTAAACTTCTACGGCCTGGTTTGGCAACTTGAATGCCTAGGAGTGAAGAAGACTGCAAAAAGTTGTGAACACTGCCCAGTCCATCACTGGCGCTGACCTCCCCATCAAAGGGGTTTACAGGCGTCACTGCCTCATAAAGGCGGCCTGCATCATCAGAGACCCACACCACCCTGGCCACATACTCATTTCATCCCTGCCATCGGGAAGAAGGTACAGGAGTCTGAAAACTGTAACATCCAGGTTCAGGAACAGCTTCTTCCCTGCGGCCATTCGGCTATTAAACACTACAACCTCAAATAAGTTCTGAACTACATTGAATATTATTGTTATTATTGTATTATTATTGTTTGTTTTTTGTGTGTACATGTGTGCGTGCATGTAATACACATACTCACAAATACTATATATATAAATCAAATCATATATATATGATCTATATATGTGTATTTGTGACATGTGTATATATATACACACACAAACTGAACTTTTTTCTCTCCCATTTATTATATATATATATTTTTTAAATTTATTTTTTATTTTTTATTAGAAGTACGGTAAATTACAATAATACACAACACATATATCTTAATACATTTTTTGTACCGCTTCATTTTTTTGAGTTTTAAGAAAAAGATAGAAGTAAGGAAAGTAAAGAAAGTGCGCAAGAGTCGTGAAGTGCAAGAGAGTGTTGGGAAAAGAAAGCCCCTTAGAAAAGAAGTTAGAGAAGGAAGTAAAGTAAGAAAGTAGACCCTAGAAAAGAAAGAAAAAGAAAGTAGGGACAATCGCTCTATTATAACATTAAACTCCGCAGAAAGGGGACTACCAACCAAGTCTGTTTTTGTTGTTTTACCTCCCATTGCCAGGTCCTGATACCATATATTTATTTATTTATTTTAAAAATGACTATTGCACCTCATGCTTGTAATAGGTCCATAAACGTAGACCACGTCTTTTGGAATTGGTCTGCTTTACCTGCTAAGAGGAATCTCATCTCTTCCAGATGTAATGTTTCAAACATATTTGATGTCCACATTTTTATTGTTGGTGTGGGCGCATTTTTCCAAAATTTAAATATGAGCTTTTTTCCCATTATTAGCCCGTAATTGAATAAATTCTTCTGATACACGTTTAATTCAGGGATACCTTCCGATATTCCAAAAATTATCCATTCTGGTTTTGGTACCAGTTTTATTTTAATTAATTTTGAAAAAATATCAAATATTCCATACCAGAATTTTTGGATTTTTGTACAAAAAACAAAAGAATGCGCTATGGTAGCTTCTCTTGACACAGACATTTATCACAGATTGGTGAAACATTAGGAAAGATTTTATTTAATTTTGTTTTTGAATAATATAGTCTATGTAATGTTTTGAATTGGATAAGAGTATGTCGTACGTTGATCGAACATTTATGCACCTGTAGTAAATGATTATCCCAGCTCTCTTTTGAAATTTTTATAGCTAATTCTTGTTCCCAGTCTCTTCTAATTCCATCTGTTGTGGGTATTTCTATGTTTAAAATGATATTATATAAGTACGATATTAGATTAGCTGATTCCGCCTTTGTCTTCATTGCTTCATCCAGTAAGTCGGAAGGCATATTATGATAGTCTTTTGTGTATTTTTTCAGATAATCACGAATCACGAATTTGAAGATATTTAAAATATTGGTTATTTTTCAAATTATATTTCAGTTGTAGTTGTTGAAATGATAGTAATTTTCCCAATTCATACAGATCTTCGAGCGTTTTGATTCCCATTCTTTCCCATTGTATAAATGATTTGTCTATGATTGATGGTTTAAACGATGGGTTATTGACTATTGGTATTGAGAGAGATAGGTTTCTTAATTTTAGATTCTGTTTTATTTGTTTCCATGTTCTAATTGTGCTATGTATAATTGGGTTTTTATTATAATTTTTATTATTCAAATGTATTGGTGAGAGGAACCCATTTATTATACTGTTTACAGTATACTTTGTTTACATATTCTGTTGTGCTGGTGCAACTAAGAATTTCATTGTTCTATCGTGGACATATGACAATAAACAACTCTTGACTCTCTCTATAATAATCAACAATATACAAACCAAAACAGTAACGTGAGAAATTGCAACCATGTTTAACAAAGACCTGAAGAGTGGTGAACACAGCCCAGTCCATCACAGGCTCGCCACTTCCTCCCATCCCATCTATCTTCATCTGTATATTTCAGGCTGGAAGTACCATTGAGGATCCCTGTCACCCTGGTCATTCCGTTTTATCTGTTTTACCTTCTGGCAGAAGATACAGGAGTGTGAAAGCTTGGACGTCCAGGGTTGAGGACAGCTTCTTCCCCGACTCCTGACCCAACCATCTTTTCACAACCCATTCCTAGAGGTGGGGGCTGCCACATATTCTTACTCTCAACTCTACCTCATTCAGTTATTCCATTATTGTACTTTAATGTTTATTTGCATTATTCTGTTGTTTTGCACTTGTTGCTGTATTTATTGTACTATTACTATATGTATACTGTTTACTCTGTTAGCTTTATATGAAGAGAGAATTTCCTTGCACTCTGATGTAAATGACAATAAACTAGCCTAAATTAACAAGATGTAGTAAAAAATAAAAGCGAGAGATAAGAGATTCTGTCCTGCTGCCACCATGATTAGGCAATGTTTTTACATAACAGAAGAACATAACATCAGAGTAAAACTAAGGAGTGGTGTAATATCACTTGACTGTCTGTACAGGAAATTTGGTGAAAACTGCCCAGAGAATTGTCATGTCTACTTCAGATAACATTGTGCCTTCATTACAATGCATAGATAATTCAATTAGCAGTAGGATTCAAAGAGCCTGCAAAGGAGTGTAGATATGTTAAGTGAGTGTACAAAAAGTTGATAGATGGAATTTAATGTTAGAAAATGTGAGGGTAACCACTTTAGAAAGAAGAATATAAAAGCCAAATTTCATTCTGGGGTGGTACAATGCTGCAGCTAGTAGTGCTGCTGCCTCACAGAACCAGGGACCTGGGTTCGATCCTGGCCTTGCGTGCTGTCTGTGTGTAGTTTACAGTGCACCCTGTGACCAGATGGTTTTCCTCTGGGTGCTCCAGTTTCCTCCCACATCCCAAAGATATATACATAGAAACATAGAAAGTAGGTTCAGGAGTAGGCCATGCGGCTCTTTGAGCCAGCACCGCCATTCAATATGATCATGGCTGATCATCCAGAATCAGTACCCTGTTCCTGTTTTATCCCCATAATCCCTTGATTCTGTTAGCCTATGTGAGTTTATATCTTAATAGGCCTCTGCAAATTATCTCTAGTGTATAGGAAGTGGATGCAAAAGTGGGATAACATGGAACTAGTGTGAAAAGCAGATCAATAAACTGCGTAGACTCTATGGGCCAGTTTCTATGCTGTATCTCTAAACTTAAACTAAATAAAACAATGATTTAAGTGAATTGAGACTGCAAAATATTTGTGTAAATAGGGACACAAGGTACAAGGAAGATGCTGGTTTACAGAAAAAAAGACATAATGTGCTGTGTAACTCGGCGGGTCAGGCAGCATCTCTGGAGAACATGGATAGGCAACGCTTCCAGTCGGGACCCTTCTTCAGACTGATTGTAGAAAGGTGGAGAAGTCTGGAAGAGAGGTTAGGGCTGCACCAAGTCTAACAAGTGATAGGTGGATTGGCAGGATTGATTGGGTGAAGTAAGGATTGATTGGCAGATATTTGGACAATGGCCAGAGATGAAAAGACAAAAGTATGTGAGATAAAGAGAGAAGCAGCATGAACTGTGAGGAAGGGATATAGGTGTAAAGGGATGAGGGAAAGGGAAAAGGGGGGTTGTGGTAGAATGGGTGTGCTCCCAGGTGGGAAAAAGGAAGAGAGGAGGGGGTAAAAAGCACCTCATATTCCACCAGGGTAACTTACAACTCAATAGTATGAACATTGAATTTTTCAGTTTACACCGCCCCCCCCCCTCGCGCAACCTACCTTGAGGGTAAGCATCTCACGCACATGGGATCACCACTATTACAGGTCCCCCTCTAAATTTGGGCATCATCCTGACTTTAAAACATGTTGTGATTCCTTCATTGCCATTGGATTTAAATTCTGGACTTTCCCCCACAAAAGCATTGTGAATGAATCCAGCAGGCAGGTTACCATCACTTTGCCAAGGGCAAATAGGGATGGGCAATAAATACTAGCTCTGCCAATGACTTTTAGATTTAAAAACAAGTTTTTCTTCCAAAGAGAGGCTAGTTGTAGTAATAATGCTGCCTTTCTGGCACAAGGTAACTGCAGAATTGACCCTACCTTGTGGCTGTATGGTAATACTTTTAGGTGGGATTCAGTTATTTAAAATGTTAGTAACCAAACTTCAATGTTACTACACATCATTGTCATTCTGCACAATGTACAAATGTGACTGTGCAGTTCAAATTGATGCAGTAACACTGGATGTCTGCCCCACCCATGGTTCAGTAACATTACAGATTCACATTGAACAGAGAATATGCATGGGAAGAAATAGGATTTGGGAGTGTACAACACAAACTCCTATAGTTGGATCAGATATGGATTCAGACAGATAGCTCTTAATATATGACATCAAATAATAACAATAGGAAAGTAAAGATAATACAATTCCAAACCTAATTGGGATAGATTTGAACACAATGGGCATGAACTGATCAGAGTGCTGAGTCAGTACAACAGAATGGATAAGCATAGATAATGTGATGACTGTGACAATGCTTTAGGTGAGTACTTGGGGCCAGTTGGGCTCCTTACATTATAATGTTGGCCAATGGTTTGAAACAATTACTTCACACAGCAGTGCTTTAAAGGTCTTTCTGTATGTCAAGTCAAGTTTATTCGTCACATACACATACGAGATGTGCAGTGAAATGGAAGTGTATGGGGCTTTGTTAAAGCAAAGTTTTCTCTACTTACTCTCTAGCTCTGCCTCCTGATATTACCACAGAGAATCTGTGGAGGAGATCTACAATTAAATATGGGGAACTGGTTTGTATGGTGGTGTAACGTCCAAGTGGACTCCAATGTAGAAACAAGGAACTGCATATGCTGGTTAATTCACTGAAGAACACAAAGTGCTGGAGTAACTCAGCAAGTCAGGCAGCAATGTGGTCTGAAAAAAGGTCACCTATCTATGTTCTCCAGATATAGATACTGTCTGACCATCTGAATTACCCCACCTTTTGTGTTTGGACTTATTTGATTTGAGTTAGTATTCAGAAACAGATATACTCTACCAATGGGAAAAGGTGCGATCCAGAAAGACGTAGATGTAAATGTGTATTTTATCAGTGACATGCGAGTATGATAAATAATACGAAGATAAACTGCTGGACGAACTCAGCGGATCGAGCGGTTTCTGTGGAGACAAAGGGAAATGGTCGACGTTTCGGGTCAAGATCTCGCACCAGGGTCCTGCACGGTGGGTCAGGACGAATTTGATGTGGGGTCTCGACAAGGAACGACGATCATCCCCTTGCCCTCACGGATACTGCTTGACCCGCTGAGTTACTCTAGTATTTTGTGTCTATCTCTGATTTTAAAAAAGCCGATTTGAAATCGATTCATCTCCTACACTGCTGGAAGAACTCAGCGGGACAGGCAACCTCTCTGGAGAGAAGGAATTGGCGACGTTTCAGGTCGTTATCAGAGGCGTTGGAGTAAATGTTCACCTTTTGCGCGGATTAGAAAATGTCGTAGGAATCAGTCACTCATTTTGCATTGTACAATTTCCACATCCGCTTCAATTTGTACCTCGCAAACAAATGAACGATTGATCTATTACCAGCAGCCGGGAATATGATAATGTGTTTTAGTAACCCGCCGATCGGCGGGAATTTTTTTTTAAATGTAGGAAGGAATTGCAGATGCTGGGTTAAACCGAAGATACACACAAACGCTGGAGTAACTCAGCGGGACAGGTAGCGTCTCTGAAGAGAAGCAATGGGTGATGTTTCGGGTCGAGACCCTTCTTCAAACTACAGAATATACAACATTGCGCCATCCAAACAATTGCAATGATGCACAGTAACACGTTAACCGATTCACCTTTTCAAAGGTTACTCAGATTGAACGAATTACTACTGGCAGAGATTCTAATATAACGATTATACTATATTTAAAAAAAACTCCATGTTTTACCACTCGCCGTGGCTTTTGAATAGCCAAACCGTTCGCTGGACTAGTTACAGCCCAGCAAACCATCCACTATCCCACTAGTCGCGTTTAAAAAAAAGATTCTGTGGTTATTGATTAATTTCCGTAATCAATCACAAATAATCCACTGAGGGCTTTGAGACCCATAGCTCTAAAAGTCATCGACATTTGTCCATACTGTTTCCTTTTCCAAACTTAATCGCGTTAATTTTTTTGCATTGCATTTCGTCATTTATTTGTCGCGGTTAATAGATGATCCTTTGTAGCCCTCGGGGGTATCGACTCTGGGCGTGGTTCCGAACCAATACAGAAACTTGGGTTGTTAAGGGAGATACTGCTGACAACTACCGGTTGGATGATAAACCTGAATCTATCACCGGCTGCTAAGTTGCTGGAAGTACCCGAACACTGCTGCATGTAAACGTCTTCAATACGATGCAATTTCAATCATTTGTTGAATTAGTTTCTCTCTCCCCTCGTGTCCCGTGAACTCGTTAAGAGTTTCAACGGTAATTGGGCGAAACTTCTTACCAATTGATGACCTAATTTGGGAGGGGCAGCCGAGGCTGGAACAATACATCCCGCCCACCTGCCTTCAATAAATACCGTTGTTTGCCGCATAGCCTTTAGTACTGCTGAAGGAAGACGACGGTGCAAGCTAACTCGTTCCAGTAACGAACAGTTTGTTTTTTCACCGAAAGTTGCAGATTACCTGTGCTAAAGTTCGAGAATGGTGTCAATGGGACTGCAGATTCTGGGCATCGCCCTGTGCGTGATCGGATGGGTGGGAGCCATCATAACCTGCGTCCTTCCCATGTGGAGAGTGACCGCTTTCATCGGAAACAACATCGTGGTGGCGCAGATCATCTGGGAAGGTCTTTGGATGAACTGTATTGTTCAGAGCACCGGGCAGATGCAATGCAAGGTGTACGACTCTCTCTTGGCGCTCTCTCAAGATCTCCAGGCTTCCAGAGCTCTGACCGTCATTGCCATTGTGGTGGGAGTCCTGGGCCTCCTCATCTCCATCGCGGGAGGGAAATGCACCAACTGCATAGAAAACGAGGTAACCAAGGCCAAGGTCACCATTATATCGGGCATTATCTTCATCCTGGCTGGATTGTTGACCCTGATCCCAGTCTCCTGGTCAGCGAACACCATCATCAAGGATTTCTACAACCCGCTGGTGACCGACGCCCAGAGGAGAGAACTTGGTGCCTCCTTGTACATCGGATGGGGCACGTCGGGTCTGATGCTTCTCGGAGGAGCTCTGCTCTGTTGCTCTTGCCCCCCGAAAGACGACAACTACACTGCAAAGTATTCTGCAGCCAAGTCAACTGCTAGCAGGAACTACGTGTAAAGAAACGGATCAACGTCTCCAGGCAAAGTTTGGGAAAGGGAGTCCCCTCAAATCTTCGGGCGACTTTATTTGGACTATGACTGAGATTTCTTGAGCGTGGACTGTTTTGTGGACCTGTTTTCTTAACTAGAATGGTTAAACTATATTTTCCGTTGAATGGAATCTGATTAAGACCAAATTAACGAAATGTTAAGATCGTCCGAACATCGCTGTGCCGTCGGTTATGGTAGCAGTAAATGTCACTGTTTATCATAGAGGGTTTAGCAGTTTTTTTAATAGTCTTTTGGTTTGATTGTGAATTCTATTGAATGGGGGGCATTTATGAAGGTTGATTGGATGTTACCGCAAATCAAATTGATCTAATCAATCGGATGATCCCGTCCGATATTAATTATTGTGATTTCATTAAAAATGTTTACTTTTGTAATTTTAATTACTGCTTATTTTTCCCCATTTTTGTTTCCGCGCGATACAGTTATATATAACGTGTTATATGATTTGAAGTGTACTTTGGATTGCAACGTGTTCAGCACCCAAGTGCACAATTGTTTGTACTTTTAAATAAATTCTCATTTTCCTTAAGTTGTGAATCGTATGGCGACTTTTTTTTAAATCTGCTCTTCATTTGCATTTTACTCGGAGGTTTCTAATTGCTTTGTTCCAGGAGAGGTAGGTTTAGAGTTACCATGGCAGCGTAAGCCTTCTTGTTCATTGTTATGGATCGGGATATTTGCTTAGCAATTGCCCGAAGCGACTCAAAGGTAACGCTCTGGAGTCGCGTGACCAACTCCTATCTGGTAATGAAGACGATGCAAATTTTCGTTTAGGAGCGAAGTGCTGAGAATGGGGAATGGTAAACCATGTGCAGCGAGGCTCAAGGTTTGTTGGCCGTCTTTGCGTAACCGCTGCTACTTGGGAATTAACTTGGTGTGTTTATATACTCGTCCTAGCCAGCCCAGTGAAAATGAGTCCACTGTTAGTGGTGTATCTCATCGCTGCCTGTTTCGCATCCACAGACTAGCTTCTTTCCCCCCACGTTTTTTTCAACGTAGTTAAACCAATCAACTGATCCCCAAAAAAGTTCGAATCATCACCAGGGGGTTGGGGTAGATTACCGAGAGCTTGGGCGAATTCCAGAGCTGCTGGTACCGCCTCCAATGGTGGCACAGTTCAATTGCAGGTACAACCAAGAGACGAGTTGTACCTCCTCATTTTAAGTAACAAAGGCGTATTAATTTGAGGTTTGGAGTTTTTGGTGACCACGTTTATCAATAGGCCAACATAAACATCAATTAAGAATTCTTGGCCTAGATGAGCTTAGGTGGGCACATTTGCATGTAGAAATGACATGAGAGATTCCGTCAAATGTTGCAGGAAAGAACTGCAGGTGGTGGTTATAAACCAAAGATACACAAAGCTGGAGTAACTCAATGGGTCAGACAACATATGTGGAGAAAAGGAATAGGTGGCAATTTGGATCGAGGACCCTCCAGTCTGAAGTCTTGACCTGAAACATCACTATTCCGTTTCACCAGAGACGCTGTCTGACCTGCGTTCCTTCAGCTTTTTGTGTCCATCTGCAGTCAATTTTTATTGAGGTTGACTGGGTGTCTGCATCATATAATGGGCACATACCCTTAATCTACACACTATTCTACTTCTTTGCAGCAGCATTGGTACTAAACATAAAAACACAATCCCCCACCAACTTCATCTTTATCCCTTCCTGAAAGCCTGCTCTCATGAGAAAATCTTTAGAAAACATAGATCACTTTCTAGATCTTGAGCCAGCTGTATGATTACTAGTGATCACATTCACCTGCCCTTCGTGTACTGGTGTAGCTGGATAAATCTTCCGTGGCCCATTTCATTCAACAACTAGAGGTAGACTCCACAAAGCACTGGAGAGATGCCACCCACACATTCACTGCCCAAATCACCCAAACCCAGTGGTAATAAGACAGGCAAATACTGTCAGTGTCTACCACATCCCCAGCATCATGCTAGATAAATACAAAGTGCTGGACTAACTCAGCGAGTCAGACGGCATCTCTGGAGGTAAGGGATGGGTGACATTTCTGGTTGGGACTCTTCTTCAGTCACACACTGGTCTGAAGAAGGGTACTGGCATAAAATGTCATCTATCCTTTTCCTCCAGAGAAATTACCTGACCTGCTGAGTTACTCCAGCACTTTGTGTTGACTGTATCTTTGGTATAATGCAGCATCTGCTGTTCTTTGTTTCCACGTCCCAGTATTATGTCTTTGGCCACACTCAACCAATTCCAGTGGGCAACCTCTTTTTATCCACATATCTCAGACCACCAACGACACTCCTGAGTTTCTATTGTGAGTTTCTTTCACAATAAGTGAAGTGCTTTGCAGTGCTCAAAAGTCTCCTTTGGAAATGTAGTGTACTTCAATTCATTGGACCACCATGATACAACTCAAGCCAGGAGTATCTGTGAAAGAGTAGCTTGAGTGTTTAAGAAGGAACTGCAGATGCTAGAAAATCGAAGGTACACAAAAATGCTGGAGAAACAGCATCTAGGAGCGAAGGAAATAGGCAACGTTTCGGGCTGAAACCCTTCTTCAGACTGGTGGGGGGGCGGGGAGAAGAAAGGAAAAAGGAGGAGGAGGAGGCTGAGGGAGAGATAGGAAGAGGAGGAGACAGTGAGGGCTAACAAAATTGGGAGAATTTAATGTTCATGCTACCAGGATGCAGACTCCCCAAGTGATGGTGCTGTTCCTCCAATTTCCGGTGGTGCTCGCTCTGGCCATGGAGGAGGCCCAGGACAGAGAGGGAGTTGAAGTGCTGAGCCGGTTGGTTAATGCAGACCGAGCGGAGGTGTTCGGCAAAACGATCGCCAAGCCTCCGGCTTGAGTTTGACTCCTCCATGTGGAAATCCAGTGAATTTACCAACTCTGATTGAAAAGTGGAAGGTAGTTCAGTTGCCTCCCAATTCCTGGAAACACTTGGATTTTGCCTTGGGCAGGATGCGTGTGTGGAATTTGCATGTTCTCACTGTGACTGTTTGTTTCCCCTAGTGTTTTAGTTTCCTCCCACATCCAAAGGATACGTTGGTTGGTAGATTAGTTGACGTCTGAAAATTTCCCCATGTCTACGTGTGCACAGGTGAATTCAGAGTAGAATTGAACATGTGGAAGCAAAATTGAAGAACAATGTGGAAGCATTTTCCTGCAAACAGCATTGAGTGAATTATTAGATAATCTCCAAAGTGATGCAGATCAAGAGAGATAAGTGACAGGTGGCAACTGCCCTTCTCGTCCCTAAGATAATAGTCGAGCGACATTTCCATCTACTCCAGACAAGGTATTAGTTTATCTGCTTTCCAAAGAGGCAACACATCTGAAAGTGCGGAATTTCATTTTACTGCACTAGAATGCCAGCCTATTTCAGTGGCTATGCTTCTGAAATTGAATCTGTTGATTCAAAGGGGAGAATGGTATCCTCTAAATCATAGTGCTTCATACTTGTTGAATTTGAGAGTGGAAAAGATGGGAGGGGAGTCTTGGTCTCCAGTCTACAAGAAGGGAATAAAGTCTTGCTATAATTTCACACCATTATATGCCTGGAAAAGTAAGCACTATAGTGCTTAAAGAAGGGCTTTGGTCCGAAACGTTGCCTATTTCCTTCGCGCCATAGATGCTGCTACACCCGCTGAGTTTCTCCAGCATTTTTATGTACCTTCGATTTTCCAGCACCTGCAGTTCCTTCTTAAACACTCAAGCCACTCTTTCACAGATACTCCTGGCTTGAGTAGTATCATGGTGGTCCAATGAATTGAAGTACACTACATTTCCAAAGTGCTTAATGTGGGCAAGATTGACCTAGCAGTGAATGGTTACATTGGGTTTTTTCTATACTCAATCATTTTGCTCCACGGCTTTGACAGCAGAGATGGGTGTTATTTGAGGGCATGGCCAGGATGAGAGAGAGTGGCGTTTCATGGAAGCAAGACATCATAACGGGAAGCGAGGGTTTGATTCAACATATCAGTCGCTGTAATATTTTGGCCCACAGGTGAAGCATTTGAGATTTTAGAAATGCAATTGGAAGTGGATTTGGAATCTTTTTCTTTCAATGGTGGATACAGATTAAATAGTTCAGTTTATTGTCACATGTATCGAGGTACAGTGAAAAGTTTTGTTGCGTGCTATCCAGTCAGCAGAAAGACAATACATGATTACAATCGAGCCATTTACAGTGTTTAGATAGATACATGATAAGGGAATAGTGTTTAGTGCAAGGTATCGATACGATGAAAATTAATTTATCCCAGGTGGGAAATTGATCTGCCAACAGTCATGAAACACAAAATACATGAAACATGAAATTAAAGTGACGAGTAGAAAGGATTGGGGATGTGCAAAGAATGGGGACGGGGGAGGGGAGTCAGTCTCGGTCTACCCCACGACAAACGGGGAAGGAGTTGAACAGTTTGATAGCCAAAGAGAAGAAGGATCTCCTGTGGTGTTCTGTCCTGCAACTCCCACCTCTCTCCCCCATTATTGTCCAGCATGCTCTGCAGTTTGTGGAGCATCCTCCCCTCCCATCAATCCAACTCTGCCCCAAGGATGGAGCCAGCCTTCCTGATGAGTTTGTTGATCGTATATTGGCATCCGCGACCTTCGCCCTGCTGCCACAGCACACGGCAGCAAAGAAGATGGGTTTGGCTACCACCGATTGGTAGAACATCTGCAGCAGCTTACTGCAGATGTTGAAGGAGCGGAGCCTTCTCAAAAAGTACAGCTGACTCTGTCCCTTCTTGGCCTCAACATTCCTGGGCCAGTCCAGTGTACTGTCCAGCAAGGTCCGAGGGTCACCAATGAGGTAGATAATAGTTCAGGACTGCTCTCTAGTTGTTGTGGGGTGATTCAGTTACATGATAACAGCTGGAAAGAAACTGTCCCTGAATCTGGAGGTGTGTGTTTTCACACTTCCTCTCATTTTGCCTGATGGGAGAGGGAAGAGGAGGTAGTGGCCAGGGTGGGACTCGTCCTTGATTATGCTACTGGCCTTGCCGAGGTAGCGTGAGGTGTGAATGGAGTCAATGGAAGGGAAGTTGGTTTGTGTGATAACTGCGTCCACAATTAGCTGTAATTTCTTGCCATCCTGGTCGGAACGGTTCCCAAACCAAGCTCTGATGCATCCTGATAAAATGCTTTCTATGGTGATCCTGTGGAAGCTGGTGAGAGTTGTAGGGGACATGCTGAGCTTTCTAAGTAGAGGCGTTGGTGTGTTTTCTTGGTCATTGCTTCAATATGTTGCTCCAGGAGATGTTGCTGGTGATATTGACTCCTAGGAATTTGAAGTTTTCAACCATCTCTACTTTGGCGCCATCAATGCAAACTGGGGTATGTGTACCGCTCTGCTTCCTGAAGCCCATCACTTTCTCCTTTGTCTTGCTGACATTGAGGGAAAGGTTGCTGTGTCGTCACCAGGACACAAGGTTCGTGATCTCCTTCCTGCACTCCGTCTCATCATTATACTACTGGCCTTGTACAACTCCTACATCAGGTTGTTATTCATTGACTTCAGCTCTGCATTTAATACTGTCATCCCCGCCTGTCTGATCACCAAACTCAGCCGCCTTGGCATCAACACCTCCCTCTGCAACTGGACACTGGATTTCCTCACTAACAGACCCCAGTCAGTTAGGATCAACAACCTCACCTCCTCCACTCTGATACGTGCCACAGGGCTGTGTGCTCAGCCCTCTCCTCTACTCCCTCTTCACCCATGACTGCGTCCCTAAGTATGGCTCCAACTCCATCATAAAAGTCGCCGATGACACCACGGTGGTAGGACTGATCAGTGACAACAACGAATCAGCCTACAGGGCGGAGGTCCAGCACCTGGCAGCTTGGTGTACCAACAACAACCTTGTCCTCAACACACAGAAGACGAAGGAAATCATTGTGGACTACCGGAAGACCAGAGGCTGCAGACATACCCCCATCCACATAAACGGGACTGAGGTGGTGCGCGTCTCCAACTACAAATTCCTCGGGGTACACATCTCTGAGGATCTGTCCTGGTCCCTCAACACCGCCAAACTAATTAAAAAGGCGTAGCTGCACCTCTACTTTCTGAGGAGGCTTAAGAAAGCTCACCTGTCCCCCCCAGATCCTGTCCAACTTCTACCGCTGTACCATAGAAAGCATCCTGACCACCTGCTTCACGGTATGGTACAGCAGCTGCACCACAGCTGACAGGAAGGCACTGCAACGGGTGGTGCAAACCGCCCATCACATCATCGGTGCCCCGCTCCCTGCCACGGCTGCCCTTCACCGCACACGGTGTCTGGAACGGGCTGGCAAAATCATTAAGGACCCCTCACACTCCAACCATGGACTGTTTGCCCTCCTCCCATCAGGGAGACGGTACAGGAGCCTCAGGTCTCGCACCAGCAGGCTAAGGAACAGCTTCTTCCAAAACACCATTAACCTGCTGAACTCACAGGCCCGGCGCTACCCCCCCCCCCCCCCCCCCCCCCCCCCCCCACTTCTCATCGGTAGTATTTATAGCTCTAATCACCAGAATATAGCACATGTCAATCTTTTATCTGTATATATTTATTTGCCTATGTACTAGATCAATATATCCTCATTTGTATATATTGTTTTAATCAGCATTTTACTGCTTTGCACTTTGATTAGATGCTAAACTGCATTTCGTTGTACCTGTACTCGTATTTGTGCAATGACAATAAAGTTGAATCTAATCTAAAAAATCTAATCTAATTTAATATCCAGCCCACAATGGTGGTGCTGCCTGCAAATTTGAAAATTGAATTAGATTTGCACATGGATTCACAGTCGTGGGTGTACAAGGAGTAAAGAAGGGGGCTGAGAACGCAGCCTTGCGGAGCACCAGTGTTGAGGATTATTGTAGAGGATGATTTGTTCCCTATCCTTACTGATTTGGGGATTGAAATGGAGAAATAAACAGTGATTGCGACATTGGGAGCACCAAGGCCACGTGAGGCAAGATGAAAGAAACCTCATTATTTAAAGGCAGGGAACCTTAAAGACAAACACAGATTTTCTTGTCAATTACAGTGGAAAGACTACACCATCTAATCAGTGGAATTAGAGGTTTCTTCTGAATGAAGATGTGTCATATAAGTAAGGATTTAAGCTAATATGTCCTCAATCGAGCATCAGAGGTGGTATCCACATGGGGCCACTTCAAATATTAATGGGGGTGGGGTGGGGTGGTGGTGGTGGGGTGGGGGGTGGGGGGGGGGGGGGGGGGAGGTGTGCACTATTAATTGTTTGACAGCATATTTGAAAACATATTGCATTATAACATTTTTGGTCAACAGATTTTTTGGACTCATGAGCTAGCTTCATAGAAATTTGTGCAACAGCCTTCAAGAGTTTCAAGGGGCTGCCTCGCTAGTAGAATTTCATTGGCTACATTTAAGCAATGGCTAAGCCAGAAAGAATGAAATCCTTTGCAATTGTCATGGCAGATGCAATAGACCTTACACAACAGTTGAACAAAAAAGAGTAAGCCTTGCAAGAGATAAAATCACAGTTAGCATAATGATTGCAATTGAGGCCAAGCTAAGATTAGCTGAATAAGATAAAAAATGTAAATACCACGAGCAAGCATTAATCATTGGGTTAGACTGATGTAGATTAGAAAAATCAGAAAGGAAAAGACTGCAATGACACGAAGAAGAGCTGCTAGATAACCTGCAAATTCAAAAGGAATGCTCAAATGAAACAGAATATCTGCATGCAAAGAATACACATGTCAGGTCAAAAATGCACAAATAACATTAATGAATTGGGCCTGGCCCTTGGAAAATAACACTTTAACCAAAGAAAGAGAACTTGAGGTGAAGTTGAGGAATTCAAGCTGTAAACAGTAAAGCGCAAGTATTCACAGAGCATCATGGACCAATTAGTGACGGTATTCAAGTATGTAAAAGCGCATCAAAGGCCTGAAGATGGACAGTCATGTGGCAGATACATCCAAATACAAGATGTGTAAAATAATGCCTTTGTCAGAAAGGATGATATAATAACTTACTTGCTCTCTGCCAATCCCAGCCCCAATGATGCTTCTCCACTTCAAGCAGCCAGAAGCTGAGGAGTCAGTGTGGATGTTGCATTTTCTCAAGGAGGCTTCGAGTGCATCCTGGAATGTGCTGTCTACCTGGTAATCTCTTCCCACAACAGCTCGGAATAGAATGTCTGTTTCTGGAGTATGATGTTAGGCACATGAGCATTGTGGGATCCCTAACATAGACTCCTGATCAGTGTTAGGCATGTTGCTGTGGGCGAAGGCACTCACGTTGCTTGTATTGCCAATGGATATGGAAGATTTTGTGCAGACAGCAGTGGGGGAATCTATCCAGTTCCTTAAGGTGTCTGCTGTGGGCAGTCCTATTTTAGAAATTTATAGCATAGCAAGGATCACTGCTGTCAAGTAGATTATGAGTTTCATTTACAGGTTTAAGACCTTGTTTTTTAAAATGCTTTCCTTCAGATGATCAAAGGTTCTGCTAGTTAACGGAAAGCAATGGTGAATTTCATCAACAATATCAGCGTTCATTGAGAGCTGACCCTGAGATATGTAGTGGTATGTTTTCCACAGTCACGCAGTGAACGTTGATGATGACTTGGAGTTGGTCTTTGACCATGTGCAAATACAAGTACTGGCTATTTGCTGCAGCTTAAACATTGAGGACAGGGTGACCTTGGTTCTGGAATGGAAGCAATTAAGAAATAAAGAAAGGAATATAAAGAAAGGATCTTACATTTCTGTCTCATCATTATCTGCCACTTTACACCTGGGAAAAGACAGGAGGAAAGCTCTATGAAATTGAATGTTTCAGGGTTCAATGGATTGCAAAGGGTTCAGAGTTGAAATCCAATATGAACGTTGAAGCAGGAGTTTTGGTATTTGGCCAACAAAGCTATCTCCTACATCAGCTTTATGTTGATGTTTCCTTTATTGTACATGGTGGCAGAGAACAGGGAACTTTGGAGTGTGCACATGCAGGTAAATATATATTACCAGTGCACAGAACAGATGAAAACATATTTGAAATGTGATATCAATGCATTACTGCTGATGCTGCATTGGTGGAGCTACTGTCATTTGGACGAGCTGTTAATTTGAGGCTCCTTCTGCCTGTCGAGAACCATATTATTCATGGGACTTCTCAAGATGTCCACCCTGTATTTATCTCTCAACCGATGGAAACAAGAGAGACTGCAGATGCTTGAATTTTGAGAAACAAATATAAACTGCTGGAGGGACTCAGCGGGCCAGACAGTGGGTGGAAGGAAATGGAGAGATGCATTTCAGGTCAGGACTTTTATTCAGTCAGGAATTTTTATACTTTTATTCAAGAATTGATAAAAGTATATAAAATTATGAGAGGCATGGAAGGCAGCTGGAATATATTTCCCAGGTTGGACACCAAAAACTAGAGGGCACACTCTTAAGGTGAGAGGGGGGACTGTTTAAAGGAGATGTATGGGGCAAGTTTTTTTATATAGAGTAGTGGTTGCAGGGACACAGTGCCAAGGTTGGTGTAGAAACAGGTATGATAGTGGCATTTAAGAGGCTTTTAGAGAGACCTTTTGTAAGACCCGAGTCAGCAATTTCTCCGTATGTGTGCACAATTGACACTTGATCTGCCAAAATCCACAGGAGGGCTGGTCTCAAAAGCATGAAGCAAGACTCATATCATGCATAAAGCAACTGGTAATTGAATTGTAGACACAAAAAGCTGGAGTAACTCAGCGGGACAGGCAGCATCTCTGGAGAGGAGAAATGGGTGACGTTTCGGGTTGAGACCCTTCTTCAGACTAGTTAGGGACAAGGGAAACGAGAGATAAGGTGATGATGTAAAGGGATAAAGAACAATGAATGAAAGATATGCCAAAAAATAACGGTGATAAAGTTAGTTGTTTGTTGGGTGAAAACGAGAAGCTGGTGCGACTTTGGTGGGGGAGGGATAGAGAGAGACGGAATGCCGGGGTTACTTGAAGTTAGAGAAATCAATATTCATACCACTGGGCTGTAAGCTGCCCAAGCGAAATATGAAATGCTGTTCCTCCAATTTGCATTTAGCCTCTGACAATAGAGGAGACCTAGGACAGAAAGGTCTGTGTGGGAATGGGAACGAGAATTCAAGTGTTTAGCAAACGGGAGATCAGGTAGGTTCAAACGGACTGAGTGAAGGTGTTCAGCGAAACGATCGCCCACTCTACGTTTGGTTTCGCCGATGTATGAACAATGGATGAGGTTGGAGGATGTGCAGGTGAACCTCTGCCTAACCTGAAAGGACTGTCGGGGTCCCTGGACAGAATCGAGGGAGGAGGCATTGGGATAGATGTTGCAAGGGAGGGGGTGGTTTGGGTGAGAAGGGATGAGTTAATCAGGGAGTTGGGGAGGGAACGGTCTCTGTGGAAGGCGGAAAGGGGTGGAGATGGGAAAATATGGCTAGTGGTGGGACCCCTTTGGAGGTGACAGAAATTTCAGAGGATTATGTGTTGTATGCGACGCCTGATGGGGTGGAAGGTAAGGACTAGGGGGACTGTCTCTGTTGCGACTAGGGGGAGGGGAAGCAAAGGCGGAGCTTCAGGGTACCCGGGTGAGGGCCTCATCTATGATGGGAGAGGGGAAGCCCCATTACCCAAAGAATGAGGACATCTCGGATGTTCTTGCATGGAACACCTCATCTTGGGCGCAGATGCGGCGTAGACGGAGGATAGTCTTCAGGAAGCAGGTTGGGAAGAAGTGTAGTTGAGATAGTTGTGGGAGTCAGTGGGTTCGTAATAGACGTCAGTCTATAGTCTATTTCTTGTGATGGAGACTGTGAGATCAAGAAAGGGGAGGGAGGTGTTGGAGATGGTCCAAGTAAATTTGAGTGCAGGATGAAAATTGGTGATGAAGTTGATGAAGTCCATGAGTTCTGCATGGGTGCAGGAGGTAGCATCGATGCAGTCATCAATGTAATGGAGATTGAGTTCGGGGATAGGGCCAGTGTACGACTGGAACAGGGATTGTTCAACGTATCCTACAAAGAGGCAGGCATAGCTGGGGCCCATGCGGGTGCTATAGCTATGCCTTGGACCTGGAGGAAGTGGGAGGAGTCACAGGAGAAGTTGTTGAGAGTGAGGACCAACTCCGCTAGGCGGAGTGGAGTTAGTAGAGGGAAATTGGATGGTTCTGCGGTTGAGGAAGAAACGGAGGGCTTAAATGATGTGGAAATAATTTCTGTGGGAAAGTAGCAGGCAGAAACTGGGTCTGCCAGGGCAGTTGTGTTTGTGGATTTTGGGGAGAAGGTAAATACGGGCTGTGCGGGGCTGGAAAACGATAAGGTTGAAGGCTGTGGAAGGCAGACAGTCAGAAGTGATGAAATCAGTAATGGTGTTTGAGATTAAGGCCTGGTGCTCATCTGTGGGATCATGGTCCAAGGATAAGTAGGAGGAGGTGTCTGAGAGTTGTCACCTGACCTCAGCCCGGTAGAGGTCAGCGCGCCAGACTACCACGGCACCTCTCTTGTCGGCGGGTTTGATTATAATGTCAGGGTTGCTGAAGAGTGAACGGAGGGCTGAGGTAATTGAATTCATCCCAATCTGTGGAGATGATAAAGACCTGAAGAGGTTCATATGGGTGAATATCACCAAAATGTTGACCTGGTCCTACACATCTATGCTACAGCTGAGAGAGCACACCAATACCTCTACTTCCACAGAAGACTGAGGATATTTAGCAGGTCGCCAATGGCTGCAATCTCTACAGATACGTCAAATAAAGCATCCTAGCAGGATGCATCGTCACTTGCCATGGCATCTGCTCTGTCCAAAAATGCAAAAATTGTGAAGAATGCAAGATTGTGGGCATAACCCAGTTCATCATGCAAACACCCTCTCCCCATTGACACCATCTGCAATTACTTTGCCTTGTGAAAGCACCCAACCTAATCTAGGACCATGGTCATTAGGTCACCCCTAATCATGGTCATGTTCCTTATCCTGTTGGACAGATGATATAAAAACAAGAAAGCATGCACCACCAGATTCAAGTTTCTTCCCCGCTGTCATCTATCTCTTAAACTGATGATTTATGAATACATCAATGTGCTGGGTCCAGGACAAATCTTCCGAGATATGCATGCCCAGGAACTTGAAGGTTTTGTCTCTCTCCATCACCGACCCATCGATGAGGACAGGTTTGTGGATCATTGGTATTCCTTTACTAAAGTCAGCAATCAGTTCCTTGGTTTTACAGATATTGAGAGTAAGGTTGTTGTTCTGACACCACTCAGTCAGACGATCAATCCCCTCCTATATTCTGCCACATATTGTCCATAATCACCCAACAACAGTGTGTCATCAGCGAATTTGGATGATGCGAGATATTGGAATTGTATCCGGTGACATAGTCATGGGTATAGAGTGAGTAGAGCAGGGACTGAGCTTTGAGATGCTCAAAGGTTATCAAGGAAGAAAAGTTACTGCCAATTGTGTTCTGTTGGATATAGAATGTAACTAGTCATAATCATACTTCCTGTATTTTTTGTACTTGTTTCTCTGTTCTGGCAGATGCCCTTGTGTGATCAGTTCATTACCATCCCACAGTGAAGATCAGCTTTCAGTCAACTCCACCTATAGGAATTGGAGAAGGAAACGGGCCTCTGGTGATTTGATTTAAACTTAACAAGAGCATGGAATGTCCATGTTACTAGGTGGAGGTGAAATTCCTTTGTCCTCTCAGTCGGATATTATTTACCACAGGCAATTTAATTTACCGATAAAAGATCTTTACAGCGAGAAAATAAATTTAGCTACTAAAACTGGTGTCCGAAGAACGCAAATGTTTTACGAACATTCCGTGTGGCACTTGAGTTATCAAAAGCACCTGAAAAAGATAATGGAATCTGGTTCAACGGGTAATCCCTGTTTTCAGTTATGTGGACAGCAGCTAATGCCCGCCCACTGGCGAGGGGATATAAAGGCCAAGGCATTTACTGATTGTCTTTAGGTTGTTCCGGACGGTCGAAGCAGTTACTCCGAAAGTTGCAGATTACCTGTGCTAAAGTTCAATCATGGTATCAATGGGATTGCAGATTCTGGGCATCGCCCTGTGCGTGTTCGGGTGGCTGGGAGCACTTCTCACCTGCGTCCTTCCCATGTGGAGAGTGACCGCTTTCATCGGAAACAACATCGTGGTGGCGCAGATCATCTGGGAAGGTCTTTGGATGAACTGTATTGTTCAGAGCACCGGGCAGATGCAATGCAAGGTGTACGACTCCCTCTTGGCGCTCTCTCAAGATCTCCAGGCTTCCAGAGCTCTGACCGTTATCTCCCTTGTGGTGGGAATCATGGGCATCCTCGTCTCCATCGCGGGAGGAAAATGCACCAACTGCATAGAAAACGAGGCAACTAAGGCCAAGGTCACCATTATATCGGGAATTATCTTCATCCTCGCTGGAGTGACGACCCTGATCCCAGTCTCCTGGTCAGCGAACACCATCATCAAGGATTTCTACAACCCGCTGGTGACCGACGCCCAGAGGAGAGAACTTGGTGCCTCCTTGTACATCGGATGGGGCACGTCGGGTCTGCTTCTCCTCGGAGGAGCTCTGCTCTGCTGCTCTTGCCCCCCAAAAGATGATAACGCCTACTCCGCAAAGTATTCTGCACCAAGGTCTGCTGCGAGCAAGAACTATGTGTAACTTGGAAAGGATTAAAAGTGAACAAGATTCTCGCGCTAAATTCGCATTAAATTTGTGTATTTTCTACACGGTTTCCTCATTGAGGAAATAAGTCAATTTACTGTAAAGCGTTAAAGTAATTAGCGATGTTTTCTTAATCTAGCCACTGCTGTTAAACCGTAGTTTGAATTTTCAATTAACGTTCTTAATAAGGGGTGAATTTGAATCTGCACTTGCGCGCAACGTGACTTCAGGTGCAACGAATTTTAAGTTAACAAGAATCTGATTATAAAGGAATTGGTGAAAGAAATATATTTTAATGGAGTTCAGATTTTGTAAAATGCTTAGTAGTGATGATATGTTTTGTTGCAACGAAAATGTGTTGATAGTTAAAGAGAGAACTTCCAAAGTGAAATCCCACTTGATATGTACCTGTCCGCAGTGGCGTGTGGATTGGAAACGCCCGCCGCCATTTCGTACAGTGAAAAGGTGGAGCTTGGAAGCTGTAAAATGGGTCTCTTTCCTACCAAAGCAGTTCAACCCTTTGAAAGTGTGTTAAAACTACCTTGTATTCATTTTGCAATCATGTGATTGAAGTTATAGCTTTATTTTTAATCTTTTTTTAGAACTACTTGTTAAAGATTGTATTAACTTTTTCCTATGCCTTTTGGACATTTTCTTGAGTACTTAGGGGACAGTAAACATTGTAAATCACAAGGTCCAAAATAAAATCCAAATTACACATCCTTTTTTTTTGTCCATATCTTCTTTCTGGTGGGTGTTGTGTGGGCATTAGGGCAAAAAGCACAGTAGTAAAGGAACAGGGTGATTTGAACCTGTGCCCACATTCAATAACTGTGGGGGGTGGGTGGGGTTTATTTATGAAAGCATAGAACTGAAAGGTGGAGAAATGGTCAGACTTGTTTGGAATTGACTGTATATGTAGTAGTTTGCCCTCCAAATGATACATCAAATAAATGTAATGCAATTAAAACTTGGGATGGGGTGGGGAATTGAATAGGCTGAGCTCATTTGCTGAAATGGAAGACTGGAGGTAGCCTGTTGGATAGTGAAATTATTTAATGAGGTGGTGCTGTTTCCACTTGTTGGAGATGACAGCAAGTGGCTAATAATAATCATCAATTTATTGCTTTCATGAGTTTAAAAAAAAAGTCAATTTGAATTTTAATCAATTAGAATATGGAACCTGCTGCAAGTAGTTGTGGAGGGAATAAAAATAGGGATGACAAAAAGCCACAAATGGAGCAGATATTGGAAGTTGAGAAAGTTTGCACACAAATAAATAATGTAATGGGAGCCAATGTAGGACAGCGAGCGCAGTAGGGACAGTGAAAGGGACTGAGAAATAGGGGACGTAGTTTTGGATGACCTTGTAGAATGAATTGGAAATGTTTTCAGCAGCAGATGAAATGGCCTATGGAAATAGATGGTCTCTAATGGCATGGATATGTGGTCTAAAGCTTATTTCAGCCCCACAAAACACAAAGACAATTGTATTAAAAAAGTTCAGTTTCAGATATGCCAAAGAGTCTGGGATGGAATTGGTGACAAGAAACTGGAGTTCTTGACTAAAGGAACTAGCTTCCTATATATTTCTTCTTAGGAATTAGAAGCATTGTTGGCCATAGAGTCAGTATGGCTGGGACAGGACGGGGGGGGGGGGGGGGGGGGGGGGGGGACTTTGTGCTTTGGACATAATTATTTTGAGGCAATGCCACCACAGGGCAGCTTCTAGATTTAAAAAGAAGGGGAGTGAGCCAGGAATTCATCCGTGAAGACAAGAGGTAACTGAGGATGCAGGATGAAATAGCTGTAGAATCTCACCTACCCTTTGTGCCTACCATCCAACTTAGGAAATATTGTCAATGCCCAATGCAGTTTTACCCTGCGCACATCAACTGTTGTCCACTATGGGACCAACAGTGTTAACACCAAGCGAATTCTTGTTCTTTTCCATTCTCCATTCATTTCAGGGACTGACATGGCCAAACACTCTCTGCACAAACAAACCTCCAACTTAAAGTAGAAACAGATTATCAGTGATAAAACATGAAAGACAGGTGACGTTTCAGGTTGGGACCCTTCTTCAGACATTTGTGCAGAGAGTGTTTGGCCATGTCAGTCCCTGAAATGAATGGAGAATGGAAAAGAACAAGAATTCGCTTGGTGTTAACACTGTTGGTCCCATAGTGGACAACAGTTGATGTGCGCAGGGTAAAACTGCATTGGGCATTGACAATATTTCCTAAGTTGGATGGTAGGCACAAAGGGTAGGTGAGATTCTACAGCTATTTGAAGGGGAAAGTGCTAGAGAATATTAAAAAAATCTGCAGATATTGAAATTTGGAACAAAAAAATACTAGAAGTACTAAGCAGGAAATGGTAATGGAGGCTCTTCCTAGTGACTGAACATCCCAGAGGTAGCAGAATAGATTGTAGAGCAAATGGGCAAAAAAACATGTGTGGGAAGGAACTGCAGACACAGCTGGAGTAACTCGGGTTACTGAGTAACTCGGTGAACAGGTGACTTTTTCAGTTGAGACCCTTCAGACAGAGTCGGGGGAGAGCAAAATATAGAACAAACAATTGAAATATATGCAAAAAGCAACGATGATCAAAGAAAGGTGGAACGGTTGAAAGGGGTCCATTGTTGACTGTGGGGAAGGTGATGAGTGATAGAAACAGTGAAACTCAGCAGGACGACAGTGAAACTAGTATGACGACGAGGGTGGGGGAGGGATGGATGGAGTGGATGCAAGTGTCACTTGAAGTTAGGAATCAATATTAATACCACTGATTTGTAAGCTGCCCAAGTGAACAGAACCTTATTTCGCATGAACAGCTTACAACCCAGCAGTATGAATATTGATTTCTCTAACTTAAAGTGAAACCCCCCCCCCACCACTTTGGCTGCTTTGGAGGCCAGTGGAAGTTCCAAAGTGTGAAGTACTTCAGCTCAAAAGAATGAAACTCTAGCTTGAAATTTGACTCCTTTTGAAGCTGAAAAACCAGTAGTACCAGTAAGCCAGACACACATTGCTGTAGTGGGAGAGGAGCTGCAAAGTATTTACCAAATTTGAAAGTTACTAAAAAAAAAATCTGAGCTGATGAGCGACCAGGCAGGGATATTTAAAAAATGAGCAATTAAGTTTAGCAGTACACTGCTGTGATAATTTCTGTAATATTCAGAGAAGTCAAGAGAATTGGAAATGAAATTTGAGAAGATCCAGTGCTCCAGTGCTTGCTGGGAAAAGCAACATTCATTCAGGCTGGGGCTGGGGGGGGCAGCAGCAGTGTAAGTGAGCAGGCAATGTGTGGTTATGGCTAAATGCACACATAACCTGGGGATGATAAAAATGGAGCAGAGGAGATTGGAAAAAGGAAAATTAAGATCTTGGGTACACAGTACATGCTCCCCTCAGAACGGACCAGGTAAAGGCTTCTTTCTGCTAAAAATCAATGAAAATTTTAGATGCAAGATTTTGAGGGGATGGTGGCCATTCCCTCAAATGTAGGTCAAGAGTGTTTTATTGTCATATGTTCCTGATAGAACAATGAAATTCTTACTTGCTGCAGCACAACAGAATATGTAAACACTGTAGACAATATAGACAAGAGAAAAAAAAGTACTCACAAGTACACGTACACGCACACATGTACACACATAAAACAAACAATAATAGTGCAATAATAGTTTATTGTAGTTCAGAGCTTACTTGAGATTGTAGTGTTTAATAGCCGGATGGCATCAATAATAATAGATGAAAATCCCCTGGAAATTGGTGCCATATTCTTCATAGGCAGTCCCTTGCATGTTCAAGGGACCCAACTATCTTGGATGTTCAACTTTAAACTGAGTGGAAGGTGGCATCTAGTTTAATAAAGATGTTGATGTTTCTGGAGATATGTTTGAATACCTTCTGTTTTATAAATATTTATCATTATTTGAGCAAAGATGAGGGCATAGAAAAGTTATTGGAAAATGATTGCACAGGATTAAGCCATTTGTTTAACTGCAAAGCTGCTTGTTTTGCATAGCTATCAATCTGTTTCAAGTAACTAACAGCCGTAAAAATACATGCAAAGATTTCTTATTTAACCAAGTTAAAGAGAATTCAAAAATGTTAAGCTTACAATCAATTGCACATCATCTCATCTTCCACCCCGTGTGTAACTTGACTCCACTGTGTGAGTAAAACATCTTTAAGAGTAAACAGTCCACTACATATGGTGAAAATCCAAAGCCTTGGACATGTTAGGTAATCAGAGTTACGAAGAAAACTGTGGAAAGTTGAACTTTTTGGTTGAAACAAGGCATAGGGAAGAGGTTTCAAGATTATGAAAATTTTCAAAATGGTGACACATCAATGGTTAGTGAATGGCGGCAATAAAAGGCATAACTCAGATCAGTAGGAAAACGAAAGTTCATTGGAGGGAATTAGAAAATATTTTTCATACTATTCTTAGAATGGATCATAAGATGATGGTGAGGTGGAGGTTATGATATAATTAATTGGAAAACTATTTGAGAAGGAAATGGTGAAAATGCAAGGTAGATGTTTTAATTTTGTGTGGCAAATAGCTCAGCTCAGAAGCATAAATCCAGCTAGAAATCTTTAAGTTGAAATACTAGTACTCTGATACCCCATTTATTGCCTTGTGCAGAATGTTGATTTGTTATAGTGCTCTTGGCCATGGAGTATGGAGACCTGGATATATCCCCACTCCACAATAAAAAAAGACAGGCTGTAGTCAGGCTGTATGCTGCCATCCTTGCAGCAGTGCAACTGATCTCATCACTGCAGAGCTCATGGAGTAAACACTGATGCACTGGGCAGAGATTGCACATACGGGCAGGGAAAGGATGGGCCAAGGTGAATGGTTTGGTCATTTGGCACTGAATTATGAGGTTCAAGGGCATTCCCTGGTCAGTGCAGTGCATTTGAGCTATTGCTAGGGATAGGCAGTGGCTACTCCATGTGTTAACAGATCAATGGTCTCTTGTCATCTCCTGATGGATATGATAGAACCTGCTATCTCTTTCTTCCCCCCCCCCCCCCCTTATTTTATCTGGTTGCACATCTTTCCCCGAACCAGAATTTTTAAATAGAACCTAGTTCAACAGCAGGTACACAAAAATGCTGGAGAAACTCAGCGGGTGCAGCAGCATCTATGGAGCGAAGGAAATAGGCAACGTTTCGGGCCGAAACCCTTCTTCAGACTGGAGTTGCTGGTCATTGCACATTATCTTGCCCAACACCAAACCACGCAGCAATAAGATCACTTAAACCAATTTAATGTTGCGGGAGTGCCAGCAAAGAGCTGAGCCTTCAACCCACATTTAAGCACAGTAGTGGAGTGGGAGGAGCTTGTGATAGTTTACTGCACAAAAGTGCTGTCAATAATACATTTCCCTAAATATAACTCTATAATGACACCTTTTAGCGCTAATTTCTTTAGTATTCCCATCCCTGCGATCACATCCTGTGCTTTAGGTGAGGTAGCAGTGTAGTACCTGTAAGCACGGGGGCAGGAGGGAGGAGGGGGGGGGGGGGGGTAGGAGGGAGGGGGGGGGGGGGGGGGTAGAAGTGGTGGGGAGGAGCTGTCAACCAAAGATCCTATAGCAAGCAAGATAGACCACTCCTTCTCAATGCAATGGGCTGACGTATAGTACGGAGCGGAACGTGGGCCTTTTTTTCATCCATTTCAGTAACCCAACCCGACTCGCAGTGTAATCAGCGTTGCGGGGGGATAGATTGTGTTAATAAATTATAATTCTGAAAATGAGAAGGTTTTTCCCAAATAACTTTTATTTTTACGAGGATGTTTCCGTAACCGGCTTCTGTCTCCTCACTAGTATCCTATGGGATCTTTGGTGCGGAGACGGAAACTGGTTACGGAAATGGGTCCGAGAATTACCCATGAATCTGCCCATGACCGTACTACGTCTTTTTCGTCGAGTGATCTATCTTGCTTACTTTAGGATCTTTGCTGTCAACTGTATTCAAGTTTAAACGTTTAAAAAAAAAAAAAAGCAACACTGCAGCAGATCACAGACGCAACTGGGTTTTATGATGTGAGTTTGAGACAATTGTGAGAGATCTGTGGATTCTGCCAAAGATGGGGCAAGAGGTGCTTGATGAATAGACATTTGAGGTTGGCCGCTGGTCCCCGGCCCGTTTGGGAGCGGGGTTGGGCTGGAGTTGGCGCTTCTTCTTCGCGCTGGCTGTGGGCCAGGGGCTGCTTGACTGAAGAATTCCATTGCCTTGAAATTAGCAGAATAGTAAAAGGCAATGGAATTCTTCAGCCAACCCCAGCTCAATTCCCGCCGGGCCAACCGACAGCCCCGGAACGACAAACCAGCGGCCCCAGGCCCACAGCCAGCGCGAAGAAGAAGCGCCAACTCCAGGCCAACCACGCTCCCTGATGGGCCGAGAACCACCAGCGACCAACACCCCGGCGGCTGCGAAAGCCGAGCACCAGCCATGCACAAAGCGCTGCAGCAATTCAGCCTCCTCCCCGCGCCGGCTGCAAACCCGGCCCGACACCTCCGGCCATCCCCTTGGACAGGGACGGCCCAGCAGCAACCGAACAGACCCGGACCCGACACTGACGAGCACGATCTCGCTCACTCACAAAAGCATAATAAAGCAATAAAAACAACAAAATAATCTTAGCTTTTAACAAAAGAACAATAAATGCAACCACTTCATAGTTTGAAAGCAGCATTTTCTTACCGAGAAGAATCAAAGCTGGGGAAAAAACAGAAGAAATGAAGGTCCACTGCTCCACTGCTTTCCAGCAATGTTATGCAGTGACCTTTGACCTGGGCATGCACAGTCGAAAGCAGTCGGAATACCGAACTCGCTTAGTGCCTGAGACAATTTTGTAGAGACAATATGGTAACTAATATAGGTTACCCATAAATGAAAAGGACTTGTGGAGAGCAGGGCAATGATCAGGATAGCTCTCCAAACCTCTTACACCATTTAATGGCTGATCTGACTGTAATCTGAACTCTACATTTCCTTCTACCTATGATAACTTATCACCTCTTGCCTATTAATCTATCTCTGGCTTAAAAATATTCAAATATTTCCATTACCTGCTGAGAAAAATAATTCCAAAGCCTTTATTTTCATTAAACATTGATACCTTGTTCCTAATTCTCACACAGGAGGAAACACTCCTTCAGAATCTTATGTTTCTATCAAGTCTTCTAAACCCGAGCACTTGAATCTGTCCGATACTTGATTAGTAAGGTGTCAAAGGTTATGGGGAGAAGGCAGGAGAATTGGGTTGAGAGGGAAAGATAGGTTAGCCATGATTGAATGGTGGAGTAAACTCGATGGGCTGAATGGCCTAATTCTGCTCCTATGACTTGTGAATGTCCAACCTGTGCAAACTTTCCTCATAAGATAGTGAACTTTCTCTGAATTGCTAAACCTTCCTTAGATGTATGGTCTTACCAATGGCCTAAATAACTGAAGCAGAACCTTCCAACTTTTCTATCCAATTCCCCCAATAATAAATAACATAATATTAACAGTTCTAAGCACGCAGTGTGCCTGGAAACTAGCCTTGCTGCAAATCATACTCACGGCACAGTGGCGCAGCAATAGAGTAGCTGCCTTACAGCCCCAAACACCTGGGTTCGATCCTGACTATGGAGACTGTCGGTACGGAGTTTGTACGTTCTCCACGTGAGAATGCGTGGGTGTTCTCCAGGTGCTCCAGTTTCCTCCCACACTCCAAAGGCGTACAGGTTTGTAGGTTAATTGGCTTCGGTAAATTAGGTTGTGGTTAGTGTATGGGGTGATCGCTGGTTGGCGCGGACTTAATGGGTTGAAAGGTCTGTTTCTGCACTGTATCTCCTAAGAATAAAGTCCAAATCCTTCTGCATTTTAGAATCTTAAAATCTCTCATCTTTTAGAGAATATAATTTTCCCACGGGTGGAAATATCTGGACATCTGTCATGGCTCATCAAGAATTTGTATGGATCAGTATTATTACACTTTGTTCTTAATGCCAAGGAATATGGATCTATTTTCTTTCACTGCTTGTGATACAACACTCCTGTCTCAGGAATGAGCTGAGTGAATCTCTTTTGAACAGCCTCCAATACCAGGATGTGTCAAAAGTGTGCAGAGTACTCCAGATAGGACCTCATCAGTATTCTGCACACTAACAATCTTTCCCTATTGTTAAACTCCAGTCTTGCATTGGAGGTCTATTTGTCATTTGCTGTTTTTTCTACTTGTTACACCTGTCTGCTAGGTTTTTGCAATTCATGTACATGAATACCTAATCCCTCAGTACCTCACTCAATTTTAATTTTTGTCCATTTTTGATAATGGTCTGCCTTTCGATTCCACCTCTTGAACTCCATACACTCATACTTTTTCACATTTGCTCCGTTTTCCAAGATTTCACCCACTCACTCAACCTATTTTGTTGCGGGGTCCTAATATAGTCCACATTTCTGCCCAGAAAGTCCCTCCCACACTTTTTTTCCAGGACAGCTTGTTGGGCTGAATTGCCTGATTCTTCTCCTATCACTTCTGACCTTGAGTAATAGTGAATGTGGATACATAGTCACCTAATTACAAGTGCCAAATCATCCAGATAACCTGCTCATTAAGCTTTACACACCTGCTCTTGTCACTCCTGGCTTCACATTTGTGTAAGCACACAAAAAAAACTTAGCTTGTTGTTTGTGGGATCTATTTTAATAAACAATACATCCAAAACTTGTTTCCTTGTGGATTTTGTTTCCTTTTTTGGCACTTACCAATATGTAACTCTGACTCATAAAAGCATGTACTTTCTCATTATTATATTTGGAGGCCATGAAGCTGCAAAAGAGCAATGTGCAATGTGGAAATATTTCTGTCACAAAGTAAAATATTTCTGTCGCCCAGAATAAAAATAATATTTTTTATTAAACTGCGACTCTCATCAACTATTGTTAATATTTCTGAGGTCATTCCTATTATGGTTTGTCAAAGTTATGATGATCAAGCACCGGTTTCAAAGCTTTTTTTACTTTAAAAAAGTTTTGTCGTTGCCTGATTAGTGGGTGGGTAGTTTAAAAAAAAGTCTTGAGTTCTTTGTTGTGTGTGTTTTATTTTAAAAGCAGTGGAATTACCTGCAGGGTGACATTCCTGGATGCAGTAGAGCATATCACCATTTACTGGTTATTGGGTGCGGTGCATACAGCAGTACTCATTTTTATATGATACTAACATAACACATCAATCCAGTTACTGAAAACAATCTGATTACTTACAGATTTAACTGAAAACATGTTTTTTCTCTGTTCTTGATTCTCCTGTTTTTCTCCTTTTCCTTTTCGTTTGTGAATCGACGTACAGATACAATCGCCCAACAAATGCAACATTTGCCTCAGACATCTCTATTATTGCTCAGTGCCAAAGTCTTAGACGGGGCAGAATTTATTAGGTGTAATCAATAGGATTTCTCGAAACAGCCAGCATGTGGATTGTCCAGCTTGAGAAGGGAACATACTGGATCTTGTGTTGGGAAATGAGCCTGGCCAGGTGACTGTTGTTAAGGGCCTGTCCCACTTTCATGACCTAATTCACGACCTTTTTTACTTGTGGTCATTTTTCATCATGCTAGAAAAAACGCCCCGACCTACTTGATGCCACGAGTACCTACGACTAGCATCACGGCCTGCTACGACCTACCTACGACCTCATGACGACCATGCTGCGAGTATGAGTCAAGGGCAAACTCGGCAGAGGTCGTGAATTACGTGGTGAAAGTGGGACAGGCCGTTTACGGTGGGAGAGATTTTTGGGAACAGTGATCACAACTCGATAAGCTTCAAGATTGTTTTGAATAGGGAGAATGGAGGACCTTGCAGGAAGGTACTAAATTGGAGTCGTGCAAATTACAACATTATTATGCTGGAGCTCGGGAGAGTACACTGGGAGCAGTTATTATTTGATAAGTCCACATTTGATATGTGGTATAGACACAAAATTCTGGACTCTCAGCGAGACAGGCAGCATCTCTGGAGAGCAGGAATGGATGACATTTCGGGTCGAGGCCCTTCTTCAGACTAGTTAGAGGAAAGGGAAACGAGAGATAGCGACAGTGATGTAGAGAGATATAGAACAAATGAATGAAAGATATGCAAAAAAGTAATGATAATAAAGGAAACCGGCCATTGTTCGCTACAAGCCATAAAGGAAACAGGCCATTGTGTGTTTTATTATTTTTTAGCAGTATATATGTGGGGTGGGTGGGGAAACCGTTTAATCTCTTCCCTGTACGGGGACCCGACTTTTTCCCTGTCGGGTCTCCGGTGTCGTTGGGCCTAACATCGTGGAGCCGGCGGCGGCCTCCAACCGGAACCAACCTGAGGGCTCCAGTCGCGGATTCTGCGGACTCGCCATCGCGGAGCTGGCCGACTTCGGAGCGGGGAGAGCTGTGGTGGCGCGCGGCTGCAACCCAACTTCGGAGGCTCTGGCCACAGGCCCAGTGGACAGGAACATCGGGAGCTCGCAGGTCCCTGGTGGGAGACCGCTTTTCGGAGCTCCCGCAACGGCAACTTCTCCGGCCGGAATCGCGGGGTTTAAATGACTCGGAGCGGGGCCTAACATCGCCCCGCACGGCTTAAACGGCCGCGGGACTTACCATCGCCCGCCGGGGGCTTTAACATCGTGAGCCCCAGTCACCTCGACACTGCAGTTGGACTGCTGGACCGCAGGAGAAGAACAAAGGGAAAAGATAAGACTTTTGCCTTCCATCACAGTGAGGAGGTGTTGGAGATTCACTGTGATGGATGCTTGTGTAAATTGTGTTAAGTGTGTGTCTTGGTTTTTTTCTTCTGTAATGTTATGACAGCAGGAATGAAATTTTGTTCAAACCTGTTTGAATCACAATAAAAGGCATTCTATTCTATTCTATTTTACTTGTTACGCGAGAACGGGAACCTGGTGCGACTTGGGATGGAACTCTTGCTCTCAGGAGGCCGCAGGCAGCAGATGCTCCCATTAGGTTGTGGCCCTTGAGAAGCCAGGCGGCGGGTCCCCACAGTCGAACTTGGCGCCATGGAGCCGTCAAGAGAGGACCCCGCGACAGTAGAGGGCTATTGCCGGCAGTCAAGGTCGAGGAACTTCAAGGAACTATGTACCTAGATTACACTGCTCTACAACACTTCCCAGAGCTATACCAATCACTGTGTAGGTCCTGCCCATGTTATACTTTCCAAACTGCAATTCCTCATATTTCTCTGAATTAAATTCCATTAACCATTCCTCAGCCCACCCTGCTGCAATTTTTAACACCCATTTTCACTATCTGCAATATAACCCACTTTTGTACCATCTACAAATTTGCTAATCTTGCCATGCACATTTGCATCCAAATGTTGAATATGGCAATTGAGGTTGGAGGGTAATGAGCGTGAACCCAAAGGCTATGAATGTTGAAATTGGATAAGGAAGGAAGGTGATAATGGAAACCATTTAAGGGAGAGATGGGTTGATGGAACCAGATGGAGGGAGATGGAGAGGATATGGTGGGTGAAGTGGGTGGGTGGTCGTCGAATGGAACCAGGATGAGGATGGTGGTGAAAAAGAGTGATGGAGTCTGTAGAGTGGTATGGGAGAACCAGGGGGTTGATTGGAACGAGAGAGGAAAAAAAAGTCTGCATGGATATTACTAAAGGATTTGACAAAACCCCACTTGGTAGATTGCTGCAGAAGTTGAAGGTCAAGGCACATGGAATCCAAGCTGAGCTGGCTAACTGTATCCAACGTTGATTTGGTAATAGGAAGCAGAGGGTTGTGGTGGAAGAATGCTTTTCTAATTGGAAGTCTGACCAGTGGTAAACTGCAGGGAACGGTGCTGGGATCTTTTCTGTTTGTAATATACATTCATGAAATGGAAGTGGATGAGGGAGGTATGATTAGTAAGTTTGCAGATGACAAGAAAAGAAAGGTTGCTTAAGGGTATAGCAGGATATAGATCAGAAGGAAAGTTGGGCAGGGTGTTGGTAGGTGGAATTTAATTGCGACCAGTGCAAAGTGGTGTGCTTTGGGAAGTCAAATAGGGGTAGGATATATATGGTAAACAAGAGCACCAGAGAATGTTGATGAGCAGAGGCTCCTTGGGCTTCTACTTCTTCTTCTTGCGTATGGTGTGTGCAGCCTAAAATTGTAGGACAACTTGTTCCATTTGATCTTATTTGATTGTGCACGCCAGGTTGATTGCATTGGTTGAAACAGGGCGGACCACGTGAATCTTGCAATCTCCCACCCCTCCTTGGGATTCAAGTTAGGTATCTACACACTGCCCATTATGTCAGGACAAGGATTAAAACAATGCGCAAACAACAATGTGTGATGAATTGAGGGTAACAAAAGGCATTAAATAAATGCAGTTACTTTTCCTTCAGCCTGTTCTTGCTATATCATCTCCATATCTGTCTACTTACGATACGATTTAACTTTATTTATCCCAGGAGGGAAATTGATCTTCCAACTGTCATAAAAACACAAAATACATGAACCATGAAAATAAAGTGATGAGTGGAAAGGATTGGGGGATGTGCAAAGATTGTGGAGGGAGTCAGTCTCAGTCTACCCCACGACATAAAGGGGAACCGTCTCAAAAAGTACAGCCGGCTCTGTCCCTTCTTGTACAGGGCCTCAGCGTTCCTGAACCAGTCCAATTTAACTGTCCTGTTACACTCCAAGGTATTTGTACTCCCTGGCAAACTGCACATCCACACCATTGATGGAGACAGGGGTGTTCCTCTCCTCCTTTACCAGTAATTCCGTAGTCTTGTTGGGGTAGAGCAGCAGGTGATTTTGCCCACACCACTCAACAAAATCGTTGACTTCGCCTCTGTATTCAGCTTCCCTCCCTTTACTGATGCAGCCCACAATTGCAGAGTCATCTGAAAACTTCTGCAGGAAGTACTTTCGAATTGATTTGTGGTAAGGAGCAGGAGGGTGTGACCGGGAACGAGATGGGTATGCAGATCCAAGAATTGATATCAGAGGTATCTGGATCCTGGCATTTGTCTAAAATATTTTATTTGCTTGAAAATCCAGTGAATGAGTGTGGGAACTGTGGGAGGTGAGCAAACTTACTGCGGCATTGTGTTAAAAAAAATATATGGCTGTAATAAAGGACAGTATATATTTTATAAAGGATAGACACCACTCTGTAGCTGGGAGGAGACAACGGCAAGGTTGCTGATAACGATTTCCTGATTATTCCTAAACCATGAGGAAGTTGGCACCAAAGATCTTATAGCTCCGCTATAGGATCTTTGGTTGGCACAGGGTCAGTGAGGCGAAACAATGGCTGCAAAGAATGGTGTAGGAGGAGTAGGTTTTGATTCACAGGGGACTGGCATCAGAACTGGGGAAGGAAAGAGCCCCATTCGGTTGGGATGGATTGCAGCTGAAGCATGCTTGGCCACAGCTGTGGTAAATTAAATCACTGCAAGTGAAATCCAGCTTTAAACTAAATAATATGTGGTATAGAAGGTGGTAAAGGGATGCAAGGTGTCAGTACAGGGAAATCCAAAATGCTGGAGGAACAAAAAAAAGGAACAAAGCAAGAAAAAAAAATGAGGGCAAAGAACATTGTTCTTGGGTAGTTTACAACCCAGTGCTAAGATCACTGAATTTAAAAATGTGCTCTCTCTCTCCCCCCCCTCTCCTTCTCCCTCTCCCTCTCCCTCTCACTCCACCCCCCTCTCTCCGCCCCCCTCTCTCTCTCTCTCTCTCCAATCTACATCTGTTCCTCCCATTTCGCTCCCTTTCTCAGATGCTGCCCTCCTATTCACCCCCTCCCCCAAACTTTCCAGGTCCCCATCACCCATTTTGATCTCCCCAGCTCTATTAACCTACGACCCAGATATTTCACTCACTGACTCCTTTCCTCATCTGGTTCTTTCTGCCTTCATAACTCCCCGAATGGATTCCATTATCACCTTTCCCACTTATCAGATTCCAGGTCTTGTAGCCTTTGAGTCATCACTTATCACCCTCCAGCAGCTGTCTCCATCTTCACTCCCCCTGCAGTTGTTTTTGGCTTTAGTTAAGATTAGTATTCAATGCTTTCCTCTGATTGTTAAAGTAGCACACTTGAAGGTTAGCAGTAATTTAAATAGCATCAAAGGACAAAAAAATGATCAAATGTGCAAAAATTGAGCGAAACTTTCAAGGAACATAAAAATTGACTAATAATTTTGCTAAAATGCAAACATAAAAAGATCAGCGAAGTCAGGTGTAGGATGCCTACATTCAGAAAAGAACAAACTCATAATGGGGGTCACAAGGAACTGCTGATACTGGTTTACACAAAAAAAGCACAGTGCTAAAGTAACACAGGCAGCATCACTGGAGGCCATGGACAGGCGATGTTTTGGGTCCAGACACTTCATACAGATTGTAGTGGAGAGTGGGGTGGGCAGGATAAAAACTGCCAAATGGTAAATGGATGCAGGTGAAGGGGGCATTGTCAGATGGGTGTGTAAAGGCTAGAGATGAAAAGTAGATAATAAGATGTTACATAAGCAGAGAAGGGTGAGATGTAAAGCCAGAGGGAGGGATATGTGGGGAACGAAAAAGGAGGGTGGGATAGTGGGAGAATTGGGTGAGCATCAGGGTGGGGCACAGGAAGGAAAGAGGTGAGGGTGTTACCTAAAAGCATGGACCAGGTAGGACCTGCTGTGGCACGGAGCGTGGAGCAGCGGTGGAGGACATCAACAACGTTGCCCGAACTTGGCACTTATAACAACTTAACTTGAAAATGGCGCCAAACCCGACAACTCTTGTATATTGTCTCCTTGTACAATTCTTATACAGTTGTACTGAATCTATGATGTGCTTATGTATAGTAATACTTTTATTGAACTCTATGCAGAAAAATAATTTCACTGTACCCCAGTACATGTGCAAATAAAGTTCATAAGTGATAGGAGCAGAATTAGGCCATTCGGCCCATCAAGGCTACTCCACCATTCAATCATGGCTGATCTATCTCTCCCTCCTAACCCCATTCTCCTGCCTTCTCCCCATAATCCCTGACACCCGTACTAATCCCTGACACCTGACATCTGCATTTTATGTACCATTAAATAAAGTACCATTGAACTTGGAGAATTCAATGTTCATACTGTTGGGTTGTAAGCTACTCAAATGGAATAGAAGATGTTGATTCTTCTTCTTCTTCTTCTTCTTCCTGAGGAGGAGAGGATGGAGGAGGAGGAGGAGGAGGAGGAGGAGGAGGAGGAGGAGGTAGGAGGAGGAGGAGGTGGCTGAGGAGGAGGAGAGGAGGAGGAGAGGAGGAGAGGAGGAGGAGGGAGGATGAGGAGGATGGTAGGAGGAGGAGGGGAGAGGAGGAGGAGGAGGAGGAGAGTGAGAGGAGGGAGGAGGAGGAGGAGGAGGGAGTAGGAGGAGGAGATGGAGGAGGAGAGGGGGAGGAGGAGGAGGAGAGGAGGAGGGAGGAGGAGAGGAGGAGGTATGAAGGAGGAGGAGGCGGAGGAGGGAGGGAGGAGGGAGGTAGGAGGAGGAGGAGGAGGAGGAGGAGGAGGAGGATGGAGGAGGAGGAGGAGGAGGAGAGGAGAGGAGGGAGGAGGAGGAGGAGGAGGAGGATGCGGAGAGTATGATGATGAGGAGGAGGGGAGGATGGGGAGGAGGAGGAGGATGATGCGGGGAGGAGGAGTAGAGGAGGGAGGAGGAGGAGGAGGAGAGGAGGGAGGGACGAGGGAGGAGGAGGCGGAGGAGGAGGAGGAGGATGGAGGACGCCGAGGAGGAGGAGGAGGAGGAGGCGGAGGCGGCGGAGGGCGAGGAGGAGGAGGAGGAGCGAGGAGGAGGCGGAGGAGGAGGCGGAGGAGGAGGAGGAGGAGGCGGGAGGCGGAGGAGGAGGAGGAGGAGGAGGAGAGGAGGAGGAGGAGGAGGGGGGAGGAGGAGGAGGAGGGAGGAGGCGGAGAGGAGGAGGAGGAGGAGAGGGAGGAGGAGGAGGCGGCGGAGGAGGAGGGAGGGGAGGCGGAGGAGGAGGGGGAGGCGGAGGCGGGGGGGGGGGGGGGGGGGGGGGGGGGGAGGGGGGGGGGGGGAGGGGGGGGGGGGGGGGGGGGGGGGGGGGGGGAGGGGGGGGGGGGGGGGGGGGGGGGGGGGGGGGGGGGGGGGGGGGGGGGGGGGGGGGGGAGGGGGGGGGGGGGGAGGGGGGGGGGGAGGGGGAGGGGGGGGGGGGGAGGGGGGGGGGGGGGGGGGGGGGGGGGGGGGGGGGGGGGGGGGGGGGGGGGGGGGGAGGGGGGGGGGGGGGGGGGGGGAGGGGGGGGGGGGAGGGGGGGGGGGGGGGGGGGGGGGGGGGGGGGGGGGGGGGGGGGGGGGGGGGGGGGGGGGGGGGGGTGGGGGGAGGGGGGGGGGCGGGGGGGGGGGGGGGACGGGGGGGGGGAGGGGGGGCGGAGGGGGGGATGAGGAGGAGGGGGCGGGCGGGGGGGGGGGAGGGGGGGGGGGGGGGGGGAGGAGGAGGGAGGGGGGAGGAGGAGGGGGGAGGAGGAGAAGGGGGGGAGAGGAGGAGGAGGAGGCGGAGGAGGAGGAGGCGGAGGCGAGGAGGAGGCGGAGGAGGAGGAGGAGGAGGAGGGAGGAGGCGGAGGAGGAGGAGGAGGAGGCGGAGGGGGCGGAGGAGGAGGAGGAGGAGGCGGAGGAGGAGGCGGGAGGAGGAGGAGGAGGGGAGGAGGAGGAGGAGGAGAGGAGGAGGGAGGAGGAGGAGGAGGAGGAGGAGGCGGAGGAGGAGGGGAGGCGGAGGAGGAGGAGGAGAGGGGCGGAGGAGGAGGAGGAGGAGGAGGAGGAGGGGAGGAGGAGGAGGGGGGAGGAGGAGGAGGAGTGAGGGGAGGAGGAGGAGGAGGAGGAGGAGGAGGAGGAGGAGGAGGAGGGGAGGAGGACGGAGGAGGATAGGGGGCGGGAGGAGTATGCGACTGTGCGAGGGTCTTATAGGATCGAGTAGTGCTTCGCAGGAGGCTGTTCGTATTCTTCTTCGTCATGCTTATTTTTCTTCTCGTATTCTGATTCTATCATCTTCTTATTCTTCTTATTCTTCTGCTTCTTCTTCTTCTTATTCTTCTCTTCGTCTTCTTCTTCTTCTTCTTCTTCTTCTTATCTCTTCTGGTGGCGTGCACAGCCTAAAGTTGTTGGACAACTTGTTCTATTTGATCTTCCGTTTGTGCACGTCGAGTTGATTACATTAGTCGAAACAGAGCGGACCACGTGAAGGTTGCAATCTTCCACCCCTTGATTCTTGTCAATGGATGAGAACCAGGACAGAATGATCAGTATGGGAATGGGATGGGGTGTTAAATGGTTAGCAACAGGGAGATCCAGTAGGCCTAAGACAGATCAAGTGCAAGCATTCAGTGAAACGATCACCTAGTCCAGTGATTCCCAACCTGGGGCCATATGGCCCCAAAGCGGCCATGGCAAATTTCATGGGGGGGCCACTGAAATATTTTGGGATTTAGGGGGCCACTGAAATATTTTGGGATTTAGGGGGCCACAGGTTCAATGAAGGGGGCCACAGAGCTACCACCCTGTTGCCTCCTAAATTTCAGTTCTAATAAATTTAAATCTATGTAGTTGAAATACTTTTGATGTTTGTGGAATAGAATAAAAGAGAATAAATGTGCAATTAATAGACACTGATATTTTTATGGAAGGTATTATAATATTTTTTCCGTTAATAATGTCAGGGGGGGCCATAGAAAAATTAAAAGATCCCAAGGGGGCCATGAGCTAAAAAAGGTTGGGAACCACTGACCTAGTCTATGCTTTGTCTTGACGATGTAAATGAGGCCATATCAGAAGGACCAAATCCAGTAGATGAGGTTAGAAGAGGTGCTGGTGACATCTGTCACACCTGGAAGGTGTGCTGTGGTCCCTGAATGGATGTGAGGGAGGAGGTGTAGGGGCATGAGTTGTATCTCCTGTGGTTGCAGCGTGTTGTATTTGCAGGACGAAAGGTTTGGTGGGAAGGGATGTGTGAACCAAGAAGTTGCAGAGGACGTGGTCTGGGGGGAAAGGGGTGAAGATGTAAGCATGTGATTGATGGTGGTGTCATGTAAGGAATGAAAGAAAATTAGTTAAGAAAAGTGTTTAAGAAATAAGTAGCCTAAAAGCTGATAAATCGCAGCGATTGATCATTTTCATGCAAGAAACGAAAAAAGATATTAGTGGAAATAGTAAATACATTATTATATTATTTTTCATAATTCTATAGATTACAGAATCATTCATGCAGAGTGGAGGACATTAACCATAATACCATTATTTAAAAGTGGAGAGGTAACATAGATCGATGGAACATCGGTTGTGAGGACACAGACTACAGAAATGTCCTGACCTGAAACATAGTCCATTTCCCTCTATAGAGGCTGTCTAGCTTGCTGAGTTCCTCCAGCAAGTTTTTTTGATCAGTGGTAGTAAAATGCTAGAGATTATTATGAATTAAATGGCAGGACATGGAAAAATATAATGACATTAAATATAGATTTTTGGAAAGTAAATGTTTTTTGGCAAAGCTACTGGAGCTTAGGATAAGAGAAAAATAGTGATTTTTAAAAATCTTTGATGAAGTACCACATTGAAGGTTGGCATGTGAAATTAAATAGCAAGATATCATGGGTAATATATTGGTATTTTATTTGTTTCAATGGCCTAAAAATAAGAGCTGGGCCTTTCAGAAGTGAAGTCAGGCAAGTGTGCTTTGCAAATTTTGGAATTTAGCATTTGCAATTAATACTCAGCCAATAGTTGTCTTTAAACCCGAGATTGGTATATTTTTGTGTAAAAAGGAACTGCAGATGCTGGTTTAAACCGAAGATAGACACATAAAGGTAGAGTAACTCAGCCGAACAGGCAGCATCTCTGGAGAAAAGGAATAGGTCTGAAGAAGGGTCTCGACCCAAAACATCACCTCAAATGCTGTCTGACCCGGTGAGTTGCTCCAGATTTTTGTGTCTATTTCCAGACCAAATAGTCTTTACAATTTTGCTCTAAATTCTTGGACTGCAAATTCGAACACTTATCTGTAATCTGATAATTACTGTGAAGCATTCACTTGCAGTAACCTCCTCTCACCATTCAGTGTAGGAGAAAATGGCAGATGATTTTCTGAAGCATATGTTTAAAAATCTGTGTAAAAGATATGAATCTATGGAGGACAGAAAGAGTGCTTGAGATACATGTGAAGACATGGACAGCAGCAGAATCTGATGTGTTTAGGCATGTACTGTAGCTTTCATTATAATGATTTGAAAGATATTCAAACCCTTTTATGGAAAAGATGAAAAGAAGAGGCAAAGCAACAGATAAAAAGCAAACATTCCTCTTGTGATCTTAATCTTTAATCCTGGCCCTGCACCTTTTGATGAAGGTCTTTGTGGATCTTATAGTTATTTTATGATGTGATTGCTAACAATCACTTTTTTCTCTATTTGTCCAATTTGTGTGCTCTTCCATCTGTAAAGTCTTACTTGAAACTGGCTCTTCCATTTGCTTTGTTGGAGGAAGGGTGGGTCAGGTATCATGTTAGATCTCCTTTTATGTTGTGAATTACTGTGGTTGAGGGGTATGTTAATTGAGATGTTTCTTCCTGTCGTGAACCTTTGTCCCCAAGTTAAATGGGAAAAGAGGAGTTTAGTTTAAGGATCATCACTTTAACGGAAAGTTAGTGGAATAAAATCAGAGACAGAAATAAAAGCATCAAAGGCTCAAACCTGAAGAAGCAAAATGTTGGGAGTAATCAGCAGCTTAAACAAAGGAAACAAATGCATATGTAAAAACTGGCGAATACTTTCAGATGAATGCCTTTTAAAGAAAAAACAAAATAAAGTATAGGAAAGGTAAAACACAGATGAGAAAGTAAGTAGATTGACCTACAATGAGCTTTAATGGAAAACAGAAGATTAAATAACAGAATCCCCACTATTTGAATTTTAAATTGGAAGCCTTATAGCAATGTGGGCAAATGCAGGGAAGAGAATGCGAGGGTGATTGTTGAGTAGGATCTGTTGTTGGGAGCAGCACAATCTCAGATGGACTGTAATTTATGGATGGTTGAGGATGGATAGTACCCAAGACAATGTTGAAGTAGACAGATCTAGAGATGACATAGGAAGAACAGGCTGAAGGAAAATAAACGACATTTATTTAATGCCTTTTGTTATCCTCAGTTCATCACAAAGTGTTTTTACAACCAATGAAGTACTTCAGAAGTTATTTTAAAAATTTAGAAAGCGTAGGAGCCACTTTGTACAGAGCAAACTCCTATAAATAGTAAAATGGTAATGGCCAGATAATATATTTTAGTTATGTTGATGCTTATAAATTAGTTTGATATATTAATGTTTACATTCGTTGGAAAGAACAGATAGAGACTTGCTGAGTGTCTACTCTGAGAAGCAGGTTCTTCAATATTGTAATAGTACAACAATGCTGCATTTGCTTCAAATGAAGAAGGTAGCTGCAAGAATTGCTGGAATCAGAGGCACAAGTTTGTAGCAATAAATTAAGATTATACCTTTTGATTTAACTGCAAATAGTTTTGATAGAATCTTGAACTAGGGTGAGTTATTTTTGCCCATTAGTCTCAGAGGGTTGTGATTCCTTGGAACTCCATTCTTCAAAAAGTGATGGAAGCAGTGTCTTCAACCACGTTTTAAATAGTAAGAGCTAAATTATTGATAAGCAAGGTTATAGGTTACCGAAGATGGATGGGAATGCAGTTGAGTTACAATAGGTTAAGCCATGACCTTATTAAATGACAGACCATTCTCACGAAGCCAACTCATGCTCCCAATTTGTATATTTGCATAGGTGACAATGTGGCGCAGTGGTAGAGCTGCTGCCTTACAGTGCCAGAGACCCGGTTTTGATCCTAACCATGGGTGCTGTCTGTATGGAGTTTTTAATGTTCTCCCTGTAAACAGAGTGTGTTTTCTCAGGGGTTCCGGTTTCCTCCCATTCCAAAGACGTACAGGTTTGTAGTTTAATTGGTTTCGGTAAAATTGTGAATAGTCCCTAGTGCGTGTAGGATAGTGTTAATGTCCGGGGATCGCTGGTCGGCACGGACTCGGTGGGTCGAAGGGCCTGTTTCCACGCTGTATCTCAAAACTAAACAAAACTGGCTATCAGTCAAAGAGAACTGAATGCACTGGCATTCTGAATATGACTAGAGAGCTGACTCAGCTGGTGACTCTTTCATTCTGTTTTTCTCTCTGTGACTGTTTTATTCTCTTAGTATCTCACTCTTTGTTATGTATCCTGCATTGTCTGCACTATCCTGACTTTTAGTACTTTCCGCATCAAATATATTTGTCTGTCTCCAATCTTATGTAGACACAAAATGCTGGAGTAACTCAGTGGGACAGGCAGTATCTCTGCATAGAAGGAACCGGTGATGTTTCGGCTTGAGACCTTTCTTCAGACTCCAATCTTGTGCATTTATCCTCAACCTGTATCCTCTGTATTTTTCCAATTATTCTTAAGTGGTTTGTTACGGGCTTGGACACACTAGAGGCAGGAAACATGTTCCCGATGTTGGGGGAGTCCAGAATCAGGGGCCACCGTTTAAGAATAAGGAGTAAGCCATTTAGAACGGAGACGAGGAAACACTTTTTCTCACAGAGAGTGGAGAGTCTGTGGAATTATCTGCCACAGAGGGCGGTGGAGGCTGGTTCTCTGGATGCTTTCAAGAGAGAGCTAGATAGGGCTCTTAAAAATAGCGGAGTCAGGGGATATGGGGAGAAGGCAGGGGTACTGATTGGGGATGATCAGCCATGATCACATTGAATGGCGGTGCTGGCTCGAAGGGCCAAATGGCCTGCTCCTGCACCTATTGTCTATTGTCTTGATAATACAGCAACTAAATAGAGATAATATTGTTCCTCTTTCAATGCCTTCACCCCTGTGCATTTCTTTGTAATTTCTTTCTACTTTTTAACTTATCTTTGACCGTATTCCCCGATAGCTCCCTTCAATCCCTTTCTCCAATTCAGTTTTGGTTCAGAAATGAATATTTTCACATTTTCCTTAAAATAACCACACAAAGATTATCCATTGTAGATGCTGGAATCTGGAGAAGTTGCAATGCATGGTCCTTTGACGGACCTTTTTGCCTCCTGATATTGCTGAAATATACCAGCAGTTTATTCATTGTCCAGATTTGTGACACTGCCCTAACTTACTGTATTGTCAGACCACTTACAGCAACGTACTTCACCTCTGTCACTATCTGTGGTTCCTCCAGGATCCATTCTGGTTCCTTTCTTAAATGAAGCAGGCATTCATTTGTAGTGGCATTATTTAGTTTCCAAATCCAGTTCTATACTTCCAGCACCTCTCCTGACGTTATTTACTATGATCTACTACTTTCTTGTTTTATGTGAGTCTTAATTTTCAACAGCAAAACATTGGGGGTTCTAACTTGTCTCACATACCAATCAGCTTCCTCCCACTCCACATCAGTGTATTTTCCAGCATTGCAATCACCTTTTCCAAGTTCATAATTTTCCATCGTTCCGATGACTGGATTATTATTCATTCTCCCTTCCTTTACTAGAAAAATCTTGTGATTCGTCCCTAAACTGACAAAGGAGAACATAAGAAATTGAAGCAAGATAGATACAAAATGCTGGAGTAAGTCAGCGGGTGAGGCAGCATTTATGTCTGAGTTTGACCCTTCTTCAGACTCAAGCATTTCTCCAACATTTTTGTCTACTGTTCCATGGATGCTGCCTCACCTGCATTCACATTCCCGTGCAGATGTTGTGATAGGTGAGACACGGCGGTGGTCCCAGCCCCCCCCCCCCCCCCCCCCCCCCCCCCCCCCCCACCGCTCACACCTCCCTCCCTCCCTCACATCTGGCGGCCGCTTTGTCCACACCGCATAGAGTTTTAACTCCGGCCCGGAGGCAGGAGCGGACCGGGTGAGTCGGTGCAGTTCTGCAGTTCCTTCCTACACTCTTTGTTAAGCAAAACAAGTCATAGAAACATAGAAAATAGGTGCAGGAGTAGGCCATTCGGCCCTTTGAGCCTGCACCGCCATTCAAAATGATCATGGCTGATCATCCAACTCAGTATCCTGTACCTGCCTTCTCTCCATACCCCCTGATCCCTTTAGCCACAAGGGCCACATCTAACTCCCTCTTAAATATAGCCAATGAACTGGCCACAACTACCTTCTGTGGTCAAGAATTCCAGAGATTCACCACTCTCTGTGTGAAAAATGTTTTCCTCATCTCGGTCCTAAAAGATTTCCCCCTTATCCTTAAACTGTGACCCCTTGTTCTGGTCCTATTCAAATAATATTATTCACCTCAACTAAGTATTTTCTTCACCTCCGTTGCTGCAGAGAATACCATCCCAGTTATCAAATCTTTCTTCAAAGTGAAAAAAAAATTCCAGCCCTGCCAATATGTTCATAAATCGCCCCTGGATCCTCTCCAGAGCAATTGCACCCTTTCTACAGTGTGTCAATAAGATTATGGCTATTCTTTTATATTAGGACTACTTTCCTGTGCTAAATCTAAATGAAAGGAAGATCCTCTGTCATGAAGGGAAAAAAATGTTTGCCATCAACTTGCCTCTCTAGAGGTACTAATGCAAGAAAGTGCTATTCAGAATCAGGCAAACATTGGCACAAACAAAGGAGGTGGTACTAGCAAAGGTGATTAAATGCTTTGTCACATGGATAGGGTTCATATCGAAACTTAAATTAGAATAGCTAGGCAGCTAGATTTATTGGAGGAATTCCAGCACTTAGTCCTAGGTGAATGAAAGCATAGCTACAGTGGTGGAGTGAAGTGACTGAGGTATATAAAGAGACTGGGATTTGGCAAATGTAATGTTCTTGGAGCACGATAGGACTGGAGCAGTTTACGAAGGGAGTTGGAAGCCCATGGAAGGGATCTGAACAAAAAGACGAATAATTTAAAATTTACAATTTGCATGATCCAAGCAAATTAGCAACTACAGAGGTGAACGGATCTGCTTCAAATTGCATACAGAAGGCTTTTGCAAAATTCAAATGAATGGAGTATAAATAATGGTTTAGTTTCCAGCATGCTTTAGTTTTGCTTCATTGCTAACCTTCTGACACAGTGCCACACTGACATCTTGTGAGAGTAAATAAAAACACTGCTGAAAGTTAGCCCTGCACCTATTGGGACCTTTTGTATGCAGAACATGCCTGGGAACTGCATCTATAAGCTCAGATACCCAAACATTGAACGAGTTCTGCAGACAAAAACGCTCAAATCAGTGCAGCATATACTTTATGTCTAACAATGCATGTTATGTGCCTGTATCGTTTTGAGGCTCCATTAATACCCAAATCATCCCAAGACACACCACAAAGAAAGAGACAGGATGAAATACCGAATTAATTAAGGATGGATGATTTAAGGGTAACACAATGATTGATGGGTTATTCAAAAAACACAGTTGGACGGTTTTGTGGAATAAAGTTTGAAGTGCAGCAGGCAAAAGTCTGTTGTCAGTAAAGGGATAAATAAATATAAAAATGAGGTGGATGGTAGTCAGACCTAACACGGACAAAAGTAATAAACTCAGTTCCGTAGGTTTGCTGCAGTAAGAGCTTGACTTGATTTGAGGATTTGGATTTTAAATAGAATGAACTGGTAAGAGGAACGATTATAACTTAGACAATCTTTTAAACAAATTGGAATGTTAAAGTAGTCTTGTATGTAGCACTGGTTCTGGTGTACAAATTGCCAATGACAATCATCCTCAGGAGATTTAATCAAATGTTCTTCTCCATACATTTGAGCTTCTGCAGAACCTCACTTAATGTAATTTGAAGCAAATCCAGTCTGTTGTGACTGAGGTCCAGCCATTAAAGAAATCCGCACAATACGGATACATCTCTGCTGCAATTAGAGGTTGTGACACTTTTGATGCAACAGCACTGCAGAGTAAAGAAGGGAGGAACGAGTTCCACATTCACTCAATGAGACTTTGAACGTTTAGTCGAGGAGATCCACTGTAGGGGAGGGATTATTTACGTTGAAGATAGGGAGATGGTTGTGCAACAGCAGGGCATGAGGTGGCAGAGGTTGTATTCAGCAGTAACATTCCGAAAATATGGAACAATACAAGATAGAACTGAAGATGAGAATTTTGGTTTTCCTTCTACTGATGTCAGGGGAACTGTCTCTAGCATAAACCTTCCTCTCACCAGCAGGAGTGCGGTCCTGGCCTCCCATCTACCTCATTGGAGACCTTTGAACTTTCTTCAACAGACTTTATCTTGCACTAAATGTTATACCCTTTATCCTTTATCTGTACACTGTAGATGGCTTGATTGATAGATAGATAGATAGATAAATACTTTATTAATCCCCTTATTCAGGGGAAATTCTGATGTCCTTGCAGCACACTAATAAAAATACAACACAGTATTCATAAAGAAATTCAACACCAAAACATCCCCCCACAGTGATTCCCACTGTGGGGGAAGGCACAAAGTCCAGTCCCCATCCTCTTGTCCACCCATAGTCGGGCCTATTGAGGCCTCCACAGTCGCCGCCACGGCGCCCGATGTTCTCGCCGGGTGATGGTACTCCGGCGTTGGGAGAACCCCCAGCAGCTAGGGGTGCCAGGAACGGCCGCCCTCCCACCGGAGCCTGCGGCTTCCAAGCCAACAGACCACGCCAGACGGAGCTCCGCACACTGGTGATCTCGGCGAGATGTAAGTTCAAACGTCGCAGCTGGCCGCGATTGTAAACATGTTTAGTCTTTTTGTTTACTGTTATCCTTCCATTGAATTTGTAGGCTTTTGAAAGCCAGCATAGGTGGTTTCCATCTGGTGTCTTAAGGTGCCTGCTGTAGGTAGTTCATGTCAGAGAGGCGCATGGGAGAGTAGGGATCATTGTTGGAACTTAACGAAGGACGCAGTTATGAGCCAACCACAGTGATGGGTCTGGACTAAGGTATAGGATAGAGAGCAGATTTTCTTTTTTATTAGTGTTATTATTTCTAGGAGCATGCTTCCCAAATTCAGTTCAAAACATTGGCAATTAATATTCTGGTGAAAAGAATCAACCTAATAATGCAAACACATTCGAACATTTATTGAAATAAACTTCTCTTTCAACAACCCCATTTTCTATGCATTTGAACTTGTATAAATAAACGTCAATAATTCCAGCCCCAGGACATTATTTCAGTAATATACTAATTAGCAGATGAGTATAAACAATCTATTTTCAATGTTCTCAGTTTTCATTCATATCATAATCCTTAATTTCAATTTTAAGTTTGAATCCTTGATTTTTGGTAGATATAGATTGTCCCAGGGATGTAGATAGAATCTCCTTTAGATTCTAGTTCAGAAGTTGCCTTTTCCCAAAGTTCTATTTCTTGTACTTTTACCTTTACCCACAATCGTTTTTGCTCCATTTCTTCCATCAAAGCTTGTAGTTGTGTCTTGTAAAGCTGATTTGACACATTGCTCCGGGTGGTCATACACACAAAGCCTCCTAGGGAAGAATGAATATGGTTAAGCTTTCAAATTATCTTCGTGCCAGAGCCATGCAGCACAGAAACAGGCCATTCAATCTTACTTGTCGAAACATTTCTACACAATTTACATCAGGAATTTATAGGGCCACAAACTTTTTCGGCCACTCAGTAGATTGTGACTAATCAATACTAATTGTAAATATGAAATTGCTTGGTAACTGACCTACTGTCAATAGACACAAAAACTGGAGTAACTCAGCAGGTCAGAGCATCTCTGGAGAAAAGAAATAGGTGATTTCGGGTCGAGACCCTTTTTCAGACCTGAAACGTCACCTATTCCTTTTCTCCTGAGATGCTGTCTGACCCGCTAAGTTACTCCAGCCTTTTGTGTCTTCAATTTAAACCAGCATCTGCAGTTCCTTCCTATACTCTACCGTCAATAGCTATCTGGAAAAAAAAGTTCCAATAATCTCCTTTATGAATATAACTAACTCCTACCTTCACTGATGTAAGGTGCAAGTTTAAATTTTAAACAACGCCCTCCAGTATTTGACTCAACCAGTGACGTAATAATAAGAATAATAAGACCTCATCTACTGTATCCGCTGTTCCAGGTGTCAACTCCTGTACATCGGTGAGACCAAGCTCAGGCTTGCCGATCGTTTCGCTGGACACTTCCGCTCAGTTCGCCAAAACCTACCTGATCTCCTGAGTGCTCAGCACTTTAACTCCCCCTCCCATTCCCAATCTGATCTTTCTGTCCATGGCCTCCTCCATTGTTAGAATGATGCCCAGCGCATATTGGAGGAACAGCACCTCATATTTCACTTGGGTAGCTTACACCGCAACAGTTCTTGTTCTATGTAGTTTTTATTGTTTTTTTTGTCGGGGTATGTGTGTGGGGGTGGGGTGGGGTGGGGTGGGGGAACTTTAAGGTCTTTCCCCTGCACGGGAGACCCGACCTTTTCTTTGTCGGGTCTCCGTTGTCGTTGGGGCTGCAACGTGGAGCGGCCTCCAACAGGAATGACCTGGGGCTCCAGTCGCGGAGCTGCGGATTTACTCATCATCACGGAGCTGGCCGAGTCCGGAGCGGGTGGAGCGGTGGGGGAGCGCTGCTGTGACCCGACACCCGGAGAATCGGAGGCTCCTACCGCAGGTCTGTGGACAGTAATATCGGGAGCCCGCGGGTCCCTGGTGGGAGACCGCTTTTCGGGGCTTCCGCAGCGGCGACTTCTCCCGCCCGAGTTGCGGGGTTGAAGATTACCTGGAGCGGGGCCTACATCATCGCCCCGCGCGGCTTGGAATGGCCGCGGGACTTTGTGAGCGCCCGCCGGGGCTCCAACACCAAGAGCCCGCCGGGGCTCCAACACCAAGACCTTGCCTTGCATCACCCGGCGTGGCTTTAATGGCTGCGGGACATTTAACATCGCCCGCCGGGGGCTTTGACTCTGTCTTTGACTCTGACATGGGGGGGAGAGGGGAGTGCAGGGGAGAGATATGTTTAAGTTTTGCCTTCCATCACAGTGAGGAGGACTCACTGTGATGGATGTTTATGTGAATTGAATTGTGTTGGTGTGTGTCTTGGTTCTTTTTTTGTATGGCTGCAGAAACCAAATTTCGTTTGAACCTCATGTGAGGTTCAAATGACAAATAAAAGGTATTGTATATTCTATTGTATTGTATTGTATATGAACATTGACTTCTCCAACAAAGCCATTGCTTTCCATCCCCTCCCCCTTCCCACTACTCCCACCAGTCTTACTGTCTCCGACTACATTTTATCTCTGTACCGCACACTCCCCTGACATCAGTCTGAAGAAGGATCTCGACCCGAAATGTCTCCAATTATCTAAAAGGGTACGATTATAAAATACTAGACCAACTGGGCCCTGTCACATGGGAGGCCTGGTCCCCCCCACGCTACATTCCACCACTCATCCATATCCCACATGGGAGAACTGGTCTCCCGTTCCCCAACGCAATATTGCACCACTCACCCGTTCCCCCAACGGAACCCATTCCCCCAACGCAATATTCCACCACTCACCCATAGCCCCCAACTGCGCAGAGGCAGAGGCGGCAGCCTGCCTTGCCCTGGGTGCCGCTCCTCTTCCTCCCAGCGCTCTTCCTCCTCGCGGGCCCGATGCCGCTCCTTGGGACGGGGGGCTGTCGGGGAGGACGGGCTGAGCGGGGAGGGAGGGGGAGGGAGATGGCCGCGGGCTCAGAGGCGGAGCAAGTTCCAGTGACGTCAGTGAGTTCGCGGAAGCAGTCACGGACTTCATCGCAACAGTAACCGACAACATCGTCCCCACGGTAAGGGTAAGCACCTTTCCGAACCAAAAACCCTGGGTAGACAGGTCTGTTCGTGTGGCCCTGAATGCTCGCACCGCTGCCTACAACTCGGGCCTGGCATCAGGAAACATGGACGTCTACAAGGCAGAGTCCTACCGACTGCGAAGGGCGGTGAAGGACGCAAAGAGAAGGTACAGAGACAAGATGGAGTTACAGATGGAGCAGCAGGACACCAGAAGCCTGTGGCAGGGGCTACGGATTGTAACCAACTACCGGAGCACCCCTCCCTCATCCGCAAGTGCCAGCACCTCCCTAGCTGATGACCTGAACTCCTTTTACGCTCGTTTCGAGAGGGGCAACACCACTCCAGGTCTGCCGACTATCGACAATACCGCCAGCGGGCTGGCTACTGAAGCTGAAGGGAGGAATGTGCACACATTCTCGCTGTCCGAGCACGACGTGAGGAGGGCTCTGACACGGGTGAACACGAGAAAAGCTGCAGGCCCCGATGGCATCTCGGGGCGAGTACTCAAGTCCTGTGCTACGCAGCTAGCTCCAGTGCTCACTACATTATTCAACCTCTCCCTGGACAAGTCCGTGGTCCCTTCCTGCTTCAAAAAATCCATCATTGTACCGGTACCAAAAAATGCCTCCCCAGCCTGTCTGAATGACTACCATCCGGTGGCCCTTACCTCGGTAGTCATGAAATGCTTTGAGAGGCTGGTGAAGAAACACATCTGCGCCTTCCTCCCTCGGAACATGGACCTGTTGCAGTTCGCATACCGTCTGAACAGATCCACGGTCTCCCAGGTCTTGCACACCGCTCTCTCCCATCTGGACAGCCAGAAGGGGGGCTACGTGAGGATGCTATTCATAGACTACAGTTCAGCCTTCAACACGATAGTCCCCACCAGACTGGCCGGGAAGCTAATGGAATTGGGGGCTCAACACCTCCCTGTGTGCCTGGGTCCTGGACTTTCTCACCACCAGGCCCCAGGTAGTCAAGATGGGAGGGAATACATCGAAGTCCCTCACCCTGAGCACAGGATCGCCCCAGGGTTGCGTCCTCAGCTCCCTATTGTACTCCCTGTACACACATGACTGTGTGGCTAGGTTCAGCTCCAACTCAATAATTAAGTTTGCTGATGACACTGTGGTGGTGGGCCTGATCTCAGACAACGACGAGAAGGCCTACCGGGAGGAGGTGGCTGGTCTAGCACTCTGGTGCCAGGATAACAGCCTCCTCTTGAACATCAAAAAAACGAAGGAGCTGATCATGGACTTTAGGAGGGCACATCATCCGAGGACGTACACTCCATTGAGGATAAATGGGGATCCTGTGGATAGGGTGAACTGTTTTAAATATCTGGGAGTCCACATCTCCGAGGATATGACATGGGCATCACACGCCTCAGCACTCGTGAGTAAGGCAAGGCAGCGCCTTTACCACCTCAGGCAATTGAGGAAATTCAGAGTGTCTCCGAGGATCCTCCAGTGCTTCTACGCTTTGCCAAGGACAAGAAGGCTCTGCAGAGAGTAGTGCGTTCGGCCGAACGCACTATGGGAACTTCACTTGCCCCCCTGCAGGAACTATACATCAGGAGGTGCAACTCCAGAGCCAACAATATCATGAGAGACCCCTTCCACCCCTGCAACAGACTGTTCCAGCTGTTACGGTCAGGCAAACGCCTCCGTTGCCATGCGGTGAGAACGGAGAGGTTGAGAAGGAGTTTCTTCCCAGAGGCCATTCGGACTGTAAACGCCTATCTCACCAGGGACTAACTCTACTGAACGTTTTTCCTTCCATTATTTATTATGTAAAAGAATATTTGTGTTATGATTGTGTTTATAGTTTGTTTGTTTGTCTTTTGCACAAAAGTCCGCGAGCATTGCCACTTTCATTTCACTGCACATCTCGTATGTGTATGTGACAAATAAACTTGACTTGACTTGACTTGACTTGGAGGCCTACCTTGCCCTGGGTGCTGCTCAACTTCCTCCCCCGCGCTCTTCCTCCTTGCGGGCCCGGTGCCTCTCCAAAATAAATAACATCACGTTTTAACATATTTTACTGTATTTGCCATTTCATTATCCAGCCATTTCTCTTGCTTATGTTGACTTGAAGCCTCTTTGCACATTCAGCATTACTTGCATTCCTACTCAGCAAACTTAGAAATATTGCATTGGACTCCTCATCCAAATCATCGATCTGGGTTGAGAATAATTGAGAATCAAGCACTGATTCCTGCAGCACTCTACTGGTCACAGTTAGCAATCTTGAGAAGGGCACGCTGATTCCTATTCTTTATTTTCTATCTGTTAATTAACTCTCAACCTCCATTAATATATCACCAGGAATTTAAATACAATCTCATTCACACGCCTCCTGTGTGAAACATCAATGCCTTCTGAAAATCCAAATACACCACTGGATACTCTACTAAACACATTCAATAGATCAGTAAAACCAAAACTACGAGTGACCAAACGGACTCTATGTCAACACTCCCATTTATTTATCTGTTGAGAATTATATTTTGTGATTAACACCTAATTATAAGCATATGGGGAGGAAAGAACTGCTGATGCTGGTTTAAATCGAAGGTAGTCACAAAATGTTGGCGTAACAGGCAACATTTCTGGAGAGAAGGAATGGGTGATGTTTCGGGTCGATCTGAAACGTCACGCATTCTTTCTCTCCAGAGATGCTACTTGTCCCGCTAAGTTACTCCAGCATTTTGTGTCTATAAGCATATAGGGTATCTTTCAGCTCAACATTACTCTGATAACCGGGCTAATTCTAAGAACTAGCACTTGAGAACCATGCCACCTATTGGCAACATTTGCTAGTTGGCATACTTCATAAATGTAATATACTAGACCAAGGGGGACACGTTGGGTACCGTCCTCCCCAATTCGCGGTTGCGGTGGTGGGGGGGCGGCCTGCAGCGTCACACACACACTAACCACTCCCACACTCACCAACCAGTGCTTTGGCTGGGCAGTCTGAATTTAACAAAAAAATAAGAGATTTCTCCCACCTGGCTTAGTAACACGACGGAGTTCACGAATCGTGGTGTACGGCACCTGCCCTCCACTTAGCGCCCCGACAATCAAAACGACGTCATAAATATCTGAAATAGAACATTAAAAAAAATGCCGGATGAATAACTGTGAAATTTGGCTTTGTGCGATCAGAAGCATTCTAATCTCTTTACTAGGGTGAAAATAGCGTGGGACAAGCCCTTACACCCACAATCCGTGTCGAGCATGATGCCAAATTAAACTAATCTCCTCTGCTTGCAGCTGACCATATCTCTCCATGCATTACGTATCCATGCTCAGACTTCCTCTCATTCCAGACACATGGGTTGATAGATTATCCGACCATAGTAAAGTGCTTCGACAGTCAAGGGAAAGGGGAGATATAGGCGTATCTTCCATTCATTTGTCCTTAGTACCGTCTGTATCTCTCGTTCCTCATTCCCCTGACTCAGTCTGAGAAGGGTCTCGACCCGAAATGTCACCTATTCCGGTCTATGATCTTTGCTTTCGTCCGTCTGTCCGCGCGTTCGCTCGCCCTTGGATTAAAGCTGCAAATTCACGCACAGGATGTGTTTGCGAGAGAGAGAGAAAGAGAGAGATTCCGCCACTTGCACATCTCCGTTTATTCCCCCTTCACATTTATTTTGTAGGTCAAACACAGTTTTCTAAAAACAAAGTGTCTGAAGAAGGGTCTCCGAAACGCCACCCATTCCTTCTCTCCAGAGATGCTGCCTGTCCCGCTGAGTTACTCCAGCATTTTGTGTCTACCTTCTTTCTAAAAACAAACCCTGGTCCTGCAATGTTTTAAAACACACAAAAAAAAATTTAAGTTTGGTTGGGGGCAGATATATGCAGCGTGATATTTACACCCACACTTCAAGAAAAAATTCTTATTGCAAACCAGAGTAGGATGGGGTTTTTTTAAACAAGAGAAAATACCGCGTTAACAGATGTGACACTCAACCTTTGCTGGGTTTGCAACTTTCCAGTTAGAGAGGGGGCGGAGAGGGAGAAATTATAAAAAAAAGGCAACAAAAAATGTTTACAGCGAGCTAAGACACTGCGAGGCAGCTTGTTGTCTACTTACACTTCATTCCATGCTAAGATTGCTGACGAACACAAAAGTCTTTTGTTTTTGTTGCAGCATTCGGGTCCCCCTCCCTCCACCCGTCCAGGGAAATGAAAGTGTTTATTTTTTTGTAATAAAGGAGGGAGGAGGGTGAAATCGCTCAGTAACTCAGCAGATCAGGTCGATTGTTTCAATAGCTGTAACGGGTCATGTCAGCTAACGTAAGTCGACCCAAAATATCACCTATTCCTTCTCTCCAGAGGGTCTGAAGAATGGTCTCGACCTGAAATGTCACCCATTCCTTCTCTCCAGAGATGCTGCCTGATCCGCTGAGTTACTCCAGCCTTTTGTGTCTGTCTTCGGTTTAAACCAGCATCTGCAGTTCCTCCCTGTACAAGGCATGTGCCGTTTTAACTGAACACATAACTGAAGTCGGGTCGGGTCAAAGATAGGGTTGGGTTACTGAAATGGCGGAAGTTACGCTCCGTTGCGTACTACACGTCAGTCCATTGGATTTTGCAGGAGTGGTCTATCTTGCTCCGCTATAGGATCTTTGGTCCTGACACTACATACTTCTATTTGGTTTTATACAATATCTTCGTTGGTATTTGGAATGACAATTTTTCCAGTGCATGAAATAATGAAACAATATCAGGAGGTTATGAATTTACATTTTTATTAATTTACCTGAAGACAGTGGAAGTGATTCAGCACCCAGGATACATTTCTGGATACTTTGGTATAGTGATTTAGACTGTGCCAAATGCAACATTTCTTCACTGCCATCCAGTCCATGGAAGTTGCAAAATCCAAGTTTCTGTAACTACACAAAAATAACAATTGCACGTCACAGCTGGAAGTAACCATGCAAACAATTGGGTGTACTTGTAATACCACATTAAGTTAGTAAAGACACATTTCCAAACTGACGGATAGCTGTGAGACAAATCTCGTACCATTGTTCAGTTTCTGCAGAGTTGGCTGGCCATATATTTCAACATAACATGCACATCTGTGCTGTTCTGTTTAAAGAAAGATGTTGTATTTGGAAAGCACATTTTATGACCGCAAGACATCCTAATGTGTTTTACTGCCTGTTAGGTACTTGAAAGGGAGCTAAAGATAAACTCTGAGCTGTTTGGATTAAATTATGTTTATATGACTACACACAAATGAGAAGGTAACCCCAGAAAAACTAGTAGCTAAGAAGGAGGTGGTTTAACAGACTTCTACCTGTCAGATAGTCTTAAACAATTGTGTGCAGTTGTGCATCACAAAACCAATTAATTGTTGAGATTTATAATAGTATGTATTTTGCAAGCAGCCTTTTCATAACAGTTAATGAGAATCAAAGACTCCTGTCTAATGCTGAAAAACATCGGACGTCTTCAGACAGTGTGGAATTTGACAGTTTGGTTAAGAATATAGTTGGTACTTCAGGATGGGTCTACTGACTCATCTATGTGTTAACAATCAACTAGAGTTATTCTTTATGAGTGATGGAATATGATTATTTATCTATCAAATATAGGCCTATAAAGCCCAATCTAACATAAACTGGATGAGGTGTGAAACATTCAAAATCTTGGCTGGATGCGGTGTTAACGTTTCTCTGACTGGAGTGTCTGGAACTAGGGGTCACAGTCACAATATAAGGGATCAGCCTTTCACGACAGAGAATAGAAAGAATTTCATCACCCAGAGGGTCGGAAGAATGGTCTCGACCTGAAATGTCACCCATTCCTTCTCTCCAGAGATGCTGCCTGCCCCGCTGAGTTACTCTAGCTATTTGTGTCTATCTTTGGTTTAAGCCAGCATCTACAGTTCCTTCCTACTGAAGGTCTTGCCATGTATACAGTGGCTTTCAGTGAGACTGCAACTGAAGCAGTGTGTTCATTGCACAGGAAGGATATTCTTGGTTTGAGGTGGTGTTACAAAGGTTCATTAGGCTGGTGCCTGGGATCAAAGATTGGAATATTGAGCTCAGTGAAGAACACAATTATTAGAGAATTGGACAATATCTATTCAGAAAACGTCTAATGACTGGATGGGTTTAGAACTAAAGAGCATAGGATAATGCATAGGCCATTTTTAATGGAGACAATAAATGTTTTTCATTCTATAGGTTGACTTTCCTTGAAATTCCATACTTTAGACTGTGGGTGCTAAGTTATTGAGTATATTCAAGGAAAGACTATCATGAAAGGCTAAAAATCTAAAGATAAAATCTAAAGGATTGGTCAAGAAAATAAAGAATCAACAATGAAAGATAGAGCACACTCAAGCTTGGCTCCCATTGATATTCTGCTGTTACTGCAAATTAGTAAGTAATAATTGCTAAAGAAACATCTGACAACCCCAAAATATGTCCACTTGGCACTTTTTGTTATTAAATATAATCTAGTAACCTGAGCAGCTACTAGTCCTGTCCCACAAGCAACATCCAGAACCAGCGCCTGATCACGGTCTTCAAGCATTACATCCGCTAAACACGTTGAAGCGAGGAGAGGAGCTTGATAATCCAGAAGTTTCATATCCTGCGAAGGAAACAATAGAAAAAGTTGTTAGTAATTTCAACAGCAGGGTAAATTCAGGTGATAAGGAATAATGTATTTATTTATATCCTTCCCGAATGTTATATTTAATAACATTAACTTTACAGCTACTAGCTCATTTCTGAAAGGAATTCTCAGTCATTTTTACCAATAGATCATTTCTACTAATTAACTTCTGTAAGTATACCTTCATGAATCTTAAATACGTCCTTCACAAATGTAATTGCATTCTTTATGCATCTTACACAGTGTCTAAAAGTCTATTTCAAAACCATGCAATCCTAATTTATCTGGTCAACAAGTTAGCTCATTCACTCTCTGTAAATTGCTCCATAAAGAGATTTACAGACAGTGTTAAGGATTATTCAGAAACTAAAGAATTTGTCGTAAGCATTAATGCAGCAGGAACCAGTGTTCAGAATGCCTGTTCCAATGTACATTGCAAGTAGTAATTCAATTTGAAATTAAAAAGGACAGTTTTCTAAACAAACAATTCTGCTTCCGAGCACTACAGACTGCTAAGCGATTTGGTTTGCAAACTCACATGACCATGAGATATTCTGGTATGCAACGGGAGTATGTTAACTGGCCTACATCAAACATCCTCCCCTTGAGTTATTAAGCACCATTGTGAAGCAGGCTTCCAAACCAGCCATTTTATCACTTGGCATATCAACATATGGTCATGTGCATATAGTACATACAAAGTGTTGGAGTTGCTCAGCAGGTCACACAGTAGGACAAAGCCTGGCAGGTAATAGGCCGATACAGGTGAGGAGGGTTTTTTTGAAAGGCACATGGTTGGACAAAGGCCAGAGCTGAAAAGTCCAAAGGTATGAGACTAATTGAAGTTTCCAATGTTCAATAGATTCAGGATCAGTTCCTGTGGATTGGAGGATAGCTAATGTTACCCCACTTTTCATGAAAGGAGCGAGAGAGAAAACGGGGAATTACAGCCTGACTTCGGTGGTGGGAAAGATGCTGGGGTCAACTATTAAAGAGGTAATAATGGGGCAATTGGATAGCAGTAAAAGGATTAGCCCAAGTCAGCATGGATTTATGAATGGAAAATCATGCTTGACTAATCTTCTGGAATTTTTTGAGGATGTGACAAGTAAAATGGATGAAGGGGAGCCAGTTGATGTAGTGTATCTAGACTTTCAGAAAGCCTTTGATAAGGTCCCGCACGGGAGACTGGTGACTAAAATTAGAGCGCATGGTATTGGGGGTAGGGTGTAGACGTGGATAGAAAATTGGTTGGCAGAGAGGAAACAAAGAGTAGGAGTGAACAGGTCCTTTTCAGAATGGCAGGCATTGGCGAGTGGAGTGCCGCAAGGCTCGGTGTTGGGGCCACAACTGTTTACCATATATATTAATGATTTGGAAGAGGGAATTAGGGGCAACACTAGCAAGTTTGCGGATGACACAAAGCTGGGTGGCAGTGTGAACTGTGAAGAGGATGTTAGGAGGTTGCAGGGTGACCTGGACAGGTTGAGTGAATGGGCAGATGCGTGGCAGATGCAGTATAATATAGATAAAAGTGAGGTTATCCACTTTGGTGGCAAAATCAAGGGGGCAGATTATTATCTCAATGGGGTTAGGTGAGGGGGAGGTACAGCGGATCCTGGGTGTCACTGAAAGTTGGCGTGCAGGTACTGCAGGCAGTGAAGAAAGCTAATGGAATGTTGGCCTTCATAACAAGAAGATTTCAGTATAGAAGTAGAGAGGTTCTTCTGCAGTTGTAGAGGGCTCTGGTAAGACCACATCTGGAGTATTGCGTACAGTTTTGGTCTCCTAATTTGAGGAAGGACATCCTTGTTTGAGGCAGTGCAACGTAGGTTCATGAGATTGATCCCTGGGATGGCGGAACTGTCATATGAGGAAAGATTGAAAAGACTAGGCTTGTATTCACAGAGGGCAGTGGAGGCCAAATCACTGGATGGATTTAAGAGAGTTGGATAGAGCTCTAGGGGCTAGTGGAATCAAGGCAGGCACGGGTTATTGATTGGGGATGATCAGCCATGATTGCAATGAATGGCGGTGCTGGCTCAAAGGGCCGAACAGCCTCCTCCTACACCTATTTTCTATGCTTCTATGAATAACTGGCTTATTTGGCAGAGTACCTTCTCTCCACTTCCTCCACAAAATGTCCCATGCTCCACCGACAGCATTTAGCAGTTTGCTCTTTATTATTCACAAGCAACCTCTGACTCAAATGATTCACAAGCAGCCTCTGACTCCTTTGTGCCAACAGCCATGTATCCTCGACTGGCTGCTACTGGCTTCCTATCATTCATCATCTGTGGCTTTCTGATATCAGGCTGTCAGCTAACTTCCTTCTCAGAGTTTGATCTGTGCCATTCCAAGCCTTTTGGACTAGTTCTTTGCCTTTCAGCTCTTCATTCGGTGCTTCCCGGTGTCTATAGAATTATGTAGATTTGTGGGTGGAGATGAAGAGGAAGCTTGGAGGGAGTAAGGAAGAAAAAGGAATTGTAAGGGTTTCTCGCCAAGGTCAGAAAGATGGAAATGCGGCACACTAGAAAATTCAATGAGCTATTTGTGAGGAAAATGGGATATTGACATTGGGAAAATGTAGATATATTGCGATAGGGGCTCTGGAAAACTTTGGGGAGGGGTAGTTAATTCAATGGGCCAGGAGTCATAGAGTCATACACAGTAGAAACAGGCACTTCGGCCCAACTTGCCCACGCCAACCAACATGCCCATCTACACTTTCCCCACCTGCTGCATTTGACCCATATCCCTCTAAACCTATCCTTCCATGTACCTGTCTATAAGCTTCTTAAACATTGCAATAGTACCTGCCTCAACTACCTTCTCTCCGGCAGCTCGTTCCATACACCCACCTCGCTTTGTGTAAAAAAGTTACCCCTCAGGTTCCTATTCAATCTTTTCCCCCTCACCTTAAACCTATGTCCTCTGCTTCTCGATTCCCCTACTCTGGTCAAAAGACTGTTCGTTTACCCAATCTATTCCCGTCTTGATTTTGTACACTTCCAGAAGATCACCCTTCATCCTCCTGCGCTCCAAAGAATACAGTCCTAGCCTGCTGAACCTCTCCCTATGCTCAGGCCCTCAAGTCCTGGCACCATCCTCGTACATCTTCTCTGCACCCTTTCCAGGTTGACAACATCTTTCCTATAACATGGTCACTAAAATGGAACACAACACTCTAAATGTGGCCTCACCAACATCTTATATAACTGCAGCATGACCTCCCAAGTCCTATACTCAACATTCTGACCGATGAAGGCCAAGAGAAAAAGAAAAATCAAGAAGGCACAGGTCAAGGATGCAATTAAAGGTAATGTGTAATTATGAAGTAATTATGATGATGAGGATGGGGTACAATGTCAAGGAGATGAATGATTCAAACCAGATAAAAGACAAGGAAATTACAAATGTTGCTTCCATGTACTGAAATAAAATCTGACTTATCCTCTGCGGTTCCTCTCATTTCACATCTTACACCAGGACAAAAAAATAAAGGACCAATCTTGCATCAGGACAAAAAATAAAGAGCCAAAAAATAAAGAGACAAGAGCATAATAAAATTAAGAGAATAATTTTAAAAGTGAGAGAAACAAATGAAAAAAATAGATATTGCACAAATTATATTTAAAAAAATTGATGATGTTCCACAAAAAAAAACGGGCGGCACGGTGGTGCAGTGGTAGAGTTGCTGCCTTACAGCGTCAGTCACCCGGGTACGAGCCTGACTAAGGGTGCTGGCTGGATTAAGTTTGCATGTTCTCCCTGTGGCCATGTAGATTTTCTCCGGGATCTCCGGTTTCCTCCCACATTCCAAAGCCAGGTAGGTTAATTGGCTTTGGTAAAAATTGTAAATTGTCCCGAGTATGTAGGATAGTGTTAGTGTACAGGGTGAACGCTGGTCGGCGCGGACAAGGTGAGCCGAAGGGCATCTTTCTGCTGTATCTCGAAAGTAAACTAAAGTAAAACTGCAAATGCTAGAAATCTGAAATAATAGCAGAATATACTGGTAAAACGTAGCAGTTTAGGCAATATTCATTGAGAGTCAAAGAGAGCGAGATAAGTTAGTTTTCAGGAGGAGAGATAGTGGGAGAAGTCTCAAACTGGTTTAATGTGGCTTTTACCAGTACATTATGCTTTGTGGTCCACATAATGTGTGGTTAATGGTAATGTTGTGGGGCCTGCCCACAAGGCCTGACTACAAGTAGGGCAAGAAAAACTGAACACAATGTGATATAAAAAATAAAAAAATGGAAAATGTTGGAAAAACCTAATAGGTCAACTGCATCTGTGGGAAGAAAACCAACAAATTATGCAGATGAGGGGTCCTTCATCTGACTGAAAAATAGGTGGCAGCTCAGGCTGAGGAGGACTATGGGTGGAACTAAGGGAATTTCTCTGAAAGGGTTACGTTATGTAGCAAGTAGGACCCAAAAATGTTGACCATTTCTTCTACAAATGCTGCCTGAACCCACTGAGTTTTCCATAATTTTCTATTTTATAATGATATTTTCATCTTAAGAACACTGATTTGCACATGTTGTGCATCATTATTGCAAAAAAATAATGACACCTTGATTGCTATAAAAAATCTTTACAATATTACCTGTTCATAGAGTTTGGACCAGGTATTATAAAATGATATTTTATCTTCAACCGTAGAGTTTTCATGAGCAGACAGAATAGTTGCTTGCACATCTGTAATTGTTCTTGGATTGGCTGCCATTCTGGAGATAAAACAGAGAACCATGTTGAAACAATGACGTTATTTCATATTCCATAAATCAAGTTTATTTTGTTGCACTTAAATCAGATTATATACATACTGTAAATATTAACTGAACAGAAATACCAGTAATTTTGCACATTCATATATGTAGAAATCCAGCTTATAAGATTCATATCTTAGTAGATTTTATACTTTCAATAACAGTATAAACATTTACTCTCATTATAACAAATTGTTGAGCAAGTAATTTTCTTACACCAGCACATGTCCAGAAAGTTAATACTTTGAAAAAAGAGAGGAAATAATCTAATCTTTTATATCTATTGTATATAATTTTAATTTGCAGATGATAAGATAACCAAGGAAAAAAAAATATTTGTTTTCATTTTGTTTGCAATATGTTCTGACATACTGCAGCCAAAATCTGTTAATAACAGAAGTGAGCAAAATGAAGATACGGCCAAGGTTGTCCAAAACTATAAAACTAAAAAATGAATAATACAGTAAACAACAAATACTGTGTAGAATCATCAAATTTCAAATGTTAGTTTGAGCTTGCAAGTAGAATAACGACAATATAGCGGATAAAAACAGACTGGACAAGCTAATCAGGAAGGCCGGCTCAGTGGTCGGGGCTGAGCAACGAACGGTCCAGCAGGTGGCAGAGGCCAGAACTCTGAACAAACTAGGTTCTATAATGACCAACCCCACTTACCCACTCCATGCCCTGAAGGTGATCAAGAGCAGCATCTTCAGTCAGAGGCTGATTGCACCAATGTGCAAAACTGAGACATAGGAAGTCCTGTTTACCAGCTGCTATAAGATTATATAATGCGCATAAATAACTGCACTTTTTAAAAAATTAATTGTATTTTAACTTGTATTTTAACTTGTTAAGTATGGAAGCCATTTGAGGAAATGTGTGGTGTTATGTCTGTCTTGAAGCTGTCGTGGCACTGTAATTTCCTGAAAAGGATTATTAAAGGTATAATCTATCTATCTATCTATATAGTAAGTATTTCAAAGGAGGAATAACAAAATTGTGGGCAGGCTTGTGCTAAGAGTATTAGGGCATAGAAACAAAGTTTAATGCAAGATATTTGATAAAATACATTTATACACAACTGATTAACTTTTAGTGTTAGTGTTTTAATTATATTTTTAATGTTGACATATAATAAACTAGACCAAGCACGAACCCGTCGGGTCCCCCTCTCCCCAACGCAATATTCCACCACTCAACCATACACGAGCCGATGTTCAGTAAAAATGGCGATCCCGGCCCTGCAACCCTGCCGCAACTGTGCAGGCGTGGCTGCCGGGACCCTGTTGTGATGCCAGAGATCCCCGTTGTGACGCGAGTCGAAGTGGCGATCTCAAAATGGGTGCAGGCCCGGCAACATTCCCCCAACTGCGCAGGCGTGGAAATCGGGCACGGCAAACCTCCCCCAACTGCGCAGGCACGGATTGGCAAGTGGGAGCGAAGTGCCGTTCGTGGGAAAATTAAAGTTTTTAAAAGGAAATACTTAGTAAAATCGAAAGAAACTTGCTACTGCACACCCCAGTGGAATGGTGAGTAAGGTAGGCCTAAAATTGTTGAGCTATCGTGTACCGTTTTGGCTGTATTTCGGGCATATCTATATATATATATATATATTTATACACATACATACAAGATGAGAGTTTTAGTAATATATTTGATACGTGGATTGTTCTCTCACAAGGCCTGACTACAAGTAGGATAAGAAAAACTGAACACAATGTGATACAAAAACAAAAAAATGGAAAACGTTGGAAAAACTTAGGTCAACAGCATCTGTGGGAAGAATACCATGGTTAATGATCCAGATGAGGGATCCATCACATGACTGAAAATAAAAATAAGTTAGTCTAGGTAGCAGCTCAGGCTGAGGAGGACAATGGATGGAACTAAGGGAATTTTTCTGAAAGGGTCACGTCATGGACCAAAAATGTTGACCATTTCTTCTTCTAAAAATGCTGACTGACACGCTGAGTTTTCCATAATTTTCTATTTTTATAATGATATTTTCATCTTAAGAACATTGATTTTCACATGTTGTGCATCATTATTGCAAACAAAGTTTGCAAATAAGGGGGAGGCCATTTAAGACAGGTGAAAAAAACGTTTTCACCCAGAGAGTTTTGAATTTGTGGAATTCCCTGCCACAGAGGGCAGTGGGGGCCAAATCACTGGATGGATTTAAGAGAGAGTTAGATAGAGCTCTAGGGGCTAGTGGAATCAAGGGATATGGGGAGAAGGCAGGCACGGGTTATTGATTGGGGACGATCAGCCATCAGCTCGAAGGGCCGATGGCCTCCTCCAGCTCCAGCGCCTATTTTCTATATTTCTATGTTTTTAAATAATGACACCTTGAATGCTATAAAAAATCTTTACAATATTCCTTGTTCATAGACTTTGGACCAGGTATCATAAAATTATATTATGTCTTGAACTGTAGTTTTCATGAACAGACAGAATCGTTGCTGGCACATCTGCAATTGTTCTTGGATTGGCTGCCGTTCTGGAGATAAAACAGAACGACGTTGAAACAATGACTTTATTTTATATTCCATAAATCAAGTTTATTTTGTTGTACTTAAATCAGATTATGTACATACTGTAAATATTAACTGAAGAGAAATACCAGTCATTTGGGCTTGCAAGCAGAATAATGAGAATATATTATTTCAAAGGAGGAATAACAAAATTGTGGGCAGGCTTGTGCTAAGAGTATTAGGGCATAGAAACCAAGTTTAATTTGATTAAATACATATATACACACACACAACTGATTAACTTTTAGTGAAGAATTACAAAGCATATTAGTTATATATTTAATGATGACTTATATAATAAATATATTTGATACGTGGATTGTTCTCTTAATGATAACCACCTTGTTTTCCTAGGTTTTCCTAAAAAGAAAAAGGCAGCATGTGCAAGATTAAAGGGCCTGTCCCACTAACATGATTTTTCAGCGATTGTCCGACCTTCAAGCTCGAGGGCATCGCCTGAAAAACCTCGAGCTGGATCGACCGTCAGCGATGAAACCGCGAGTTAGATTGACCGTCAATACACACACACACACACACACACAAAAACACATCCAAAGGAGAAAGACCTGAAAGATCAGCATGGGACATTTTGAGACCGTTAATGAGCTGGTGTTGGGTCTCTTGAAGAGCATCAAGGAGAATGTCCCCAGACCTGATGGGGTCTATCCCAGGTTACTGAGAGGTAGGAGAAGAAATTGCTGGAGCTTTGAAAAAGATCTTTAGCTACAGGAGAAGTCTCGGTAGGACTGGGGGGTAGCCAATGTTATTCCTATGTTTAAGCAAGAAATAGAGATAATCCAGGAAATTATAAATCAGTCAGTCTCACTTCAGTGGCAGGGAAGTTATTATAGAGGATACTCAGGGATAGGATTTACTCGTATTTGTAACGAAACGGGCTAATCGGGGACCAACAGCTTTGTGTGAATTATTTTAGGTGAAGGCAGCTATTGATGAGGCTACGGAAGTGCATGTCATCAATATGGTCTTCAGTGAGACATTTAACATAGTCCATCATAGTAGTCAAGAATATTAAGATGCATGGGATTCAGTGACTTGATAATTTGGATTCAGAACTGGTTTACCTGTAGAAGATAAGAGGGTTGTGATGGAAGATTGTTATTCTGACTGAAGGGCTGCAATCAATAGTGCTCTGCAGGACCTCTGTTGTTTATGAAATATGTAAATGACCTGGACAAAAATGTAAATGGGTCAGCCGACTGGCCTCCTCCTGCACCTATTTTCTATGTTTCTATCTAATGTGTTTTTCTATCTAATACGTCCTGGTATGGAACACCTCATCTTGGGCGGTGAAATATCTCTCTCTATCACCGTCTATATTTCTCGTTTCCCTTTCCCTTGACTCAGTCTGAAGAAGGGTCTCGACCCGAAATGTCACCTATTCCTTTTCTCCAGAAATGCTGTCTGACCCGCTGAGTTACTCCAGCTCTTTGTGGCTATCTTCGGTTTGAACCAGCATCTGCAGTTCCATCCTACACAGTACAGCACAGGAACAGGCCCTTTGGCTCATGAAGGGTTTCGACCCAAAGCGTTGCCTATTTTCTTCGCTCCATAGATGCTGCCTCACCCGCTGAGTTTCTCCAGCATTTTTGTCTACTTTTGGCTCATAATGTTAGTTCTGAAGTTAAATTAACTCCTCTGCCTGCACGTAATTCATATCCCTCGATATCCTGTGCCTGAACCTACCACTTTGTGTAAAAATAACTTGCCCCGCACATTTCCTTTAAACTTTACCCCTCTAACTTTAACGCTTTGCCCTCCAGTGCTTGAATTTTTCAGATCTAACTGATCTATATCCTGTATGAAGAAGGGTCTCGAGCTGAAATGTCACACTTTCCTTCTTCCCAGAGATGATGCCTGTCCCGCTGAGTTACTCCAACATTTTGTGTCTACAGTATAAACCAGCATCTGCAGTTCCTTCCTACACTGCTGTGTCCTTTGACAGCCTTCTTTGCTGTCTGCAACTACCAATACTTGCACGCTGTGTGCTCTTTTACAAGCTGACCCATTTACATTGTGATCATGGCTGATCGTTCCCTATCAATAACCCGTGCCTGCCTTCTCCCCATATCCCTTGACTCCACTAGCCCCTAGAGCTCTATCTAACTCTCTCTTAAATCCATCCAGTGACTTGGCCTCCACTGCCCTCTGTGGCAGGGAATTCCATAAATTCACAACTCTCTGGGTGAAAACGTTTTTTCTCACCTCAGTCTTAAATGACCTCCCCTTTATTCTAAGACTGTGGCCCCTGGTTCTGGACTCGCCCCACATTGGGAACATTTTTCCTGCATCTAGCTTGTCCAGTCCTTTCATAATTTTATGTTTCTATAAGAATCCCCCTCATCCTTCTAAACTCCAGTGAATACAAGCCTAGTCTTTTCAATCTTTTCTCATATGACAGTCCCGCCATCCCAGGGATCAATCTCGTAAACCTATGCTGCACTGCCTCAATCACAAGGATGTCCTTCCTCAAATTAGGAGACCAAAACTGTACACAATACTCCAGATGTGGTCTCACCAGAGCCCTGTACAACTGCAGAAGAAAGTTGTAGCAGAACTACCTGTACTTTTGTTCTATTTAACTCAGTCTTTCCTTATAGGGATGCATCACAGCTTGGTTGGGCAACAGCTCTGCTGAAGACTGCAATAAATTGCAGTTCTAGGTATAGTCCAATCATACAAACCAGCCTCCCAACCATTGTTTTCATCTACACTTTACCCTGCTCCAGGAAACCTACCAACATAATCAAGATGCATTTAAACCCTTCATTCCCTTTTCTGTCGAACAGAAGATGCAAACAGCCTCGTCCTAAGCCCCCTCCTTCTCCCCTTCACCATAAACCCTTCTCTCCCTAACACCCCCCTCATCTTAACCCTCTCTCTTCTTTGTCCTTACCCCCTCTCCTAACTCTCCCTTTCCTACTTCGTCCCCCCATCTTAACCCCTCTCCCTAGCCCCGCTCGTCCTCATCCCGTCTCCTCCCTCGTCCTTACACTCCCTCTCCCTAACCCCCCCATATCCTAACATCCCCTCTCCTCTTTCCTCCTAACCCCTCCTCTACCTACCCCGTCTTTCCCATCTCATCCTAACATCCTCCTCACCTAGTCCTAACATTTCCCTCCTCACCCTCCCCCCTCCCTTCGTCCTAAACCCCTCTATCCCCTGGTCCTAACCCCCCTTCCCTCCAACCTCGTCCTAACATTGCCCTCCCCTCTTCGTCCTGACACCCCCTCTCCCTCATCCCCTTCATCCCACCACCCCTCTCCCTCATCCCATTCGTCTCCACCCCCCCCCCCCCCCCCCACTCCCACTACCTCATCCCACCACCCCCTTGCTCTCGCGCTGCCTTTCGAATCTAGAGGGACAACCGTCGCCCGCCGGCAGTCGTCCTTCGACGGAGTGTGTACTATGGACGGCCAGGCCCAAATGAGCACCACGGTTGTCCATTTGCACCCTGTCGCCCCCGAAATGTCACGAGAGGAAAGGCTGCCGACTGCGGGGGAAGAGTCTGTGCGAGTAGGCAGCTGAACCTTCCAGGTGAGCGGTGTAATGTGGAGGGAGGAAGGGAGGAAGGCGTTATGGCCAGTTTAACCCTACAGCGACCGCAGTTGTAAGGAATTACCTGTTTACCCAGCGAGTTATCGGGACAAAAAAAATCCGGTGCAACTTTCTGATTGTAGGAAGTGACGTGTCCTTTGGGTTTGTAAGGCCACCCCCCCCAAAAACCGAAGATACTAGAGGATCCTCTAGGATCTTTGTCAAAAACGACCCCGGCTGCCGGCCGGGCATCGATGCTAAAATATCACGCACTAGATGGAACAATAGTTAGGGAAGGCACAGAGTCGTCTTCACTCTTAATCACGGTTTTCACCGGGGATATCACCACAAGGGGTTACATGAGTGGCAAAAGTTTGCTTTGCAGATTGGGGCGGAGTATGACACTATTGCACAGGTTTTTTTTTTGCATGTTTAAAGAAAAATTATGAATAAAGTTTATTTCCTAACATGTCCCAGCTACGCTACCTGCTTTTGGTCCATACCTCCAAACCTGTCCTATCCATGTATCAGTCTAACTTTTTCTTAAATGTTGGGATGGTCCCTGCCTCAACTACCTCCTCTGGCAGCTTGTTCCATACACCCATCACCCTTTGTGTGGATAAAGTTACCCCTTAAAAAGTTACCTCTTAAAAATACTTCATACAAAAAACATTGAAATCATACTTCTACAGTGCACTAAAACATGATTTTAATACATCAAATTTCAAAAAGTTCCTACCCTTCTTCCACACCCTCTCCCCACTCGGTTGCTCCACTCCCTCACCGGGTACCCCCAAGGCCAGTGATCAGTGATCGCACAGCCTCCCCCCTTTCAAAAACGCTCCTATCCAATTTAAAGCATATATATTGCATTCAAGTGTAAGTTATAAGACTCGCTACAATATGCACCATATGTCTATGTAGGTACTGCCGGACATGTTAGAAGCTGCATTAAGACTAGCTTCAAAATCGAAGGAAAGAGAAAACATTCATCATCACTATGTAGTAGCTAATGAAACATAATGTTGATGAGAAATAATAATTTGAATGGTCATGCTTTGTGTGGTGAAATAACTCATTTTATTCATGTTAATAAAATGTTTGATCCAATGAACGGTAGGATTGTCCCTGAACTGTATGCAAAAAACAGAATTTCACTGTGCTTCGGTACATGTGACAATAAAGTACCATTGTACCATAAAATTAGTTATAACCACTGGGTGGCAGAAGAGACTCGTTATAAACTAAATGCGTTAACATTTAAGGAGCCTTTTAAAAGATTGAGCACGGCAGTGATAAAATATCGGCAAATCAGATAAAGTATTCATTGTTTCCCCTTTCAAGGATACTTAAAGCAGCCTTTTATGGTAACTGAGAAAGCAGTGAAAATGGTTCATTTGGACTCCTGGCCTCTTAAACAGCTGATTTTGGCATATGATAACGTCTGCAATTAAAACGGCCTGCAGAATGCAGGCCCAATACACAGCTGCGTCTGGTGCACTGGCTGACACTGAATCTGGCTCCTTGCATTTGCAATCTGGGAACAATTTTCTTTTGTTCAACTTGTGCCAGAATTGAACTGATTGTCACTAAAGACTTTACTTGGTAGAACTGGACTATTTGAAGAAAACCCTACATGTTGAGAAAGTTGTGACTAACACAGTAACATGCACTAAACATACATTAAGACATTGCAATTAATCTATGCAGACTATTTTATGTTTGAAGAATATTGCTACCTAAGATGGTGTATTGGAAGCTCAGAATGAAATTAGGCCATGCTTACAGCCTTTCAATGGGCTCTGGTGAGCTTTACCATCAAAGCAGTATCTGCTAATTGCTTGGCATTACCCACATTGCTGCTATGGTTCTTCACATACAGCATAGTGCAGCCATGGTGGTTACTCTTAGAACATCTCCAAAACTGACAACATCTACCAGTGAGAAAGACAAGGGCTTCAGGTGTACGTGAACATCACCATGTACAATCATGTAAAAAGAAAGAAAAGTCTGAAGAAGGGTCTCAACCCGAAATGTCACCTGTCCTTGTTCTCCCGAGATGCAACCTGACCTGTTGAGTTACTCCAGCTCAGATGACACACATCTTTGAGCTCTAAGCTATTACATTAAAGCATACCAGAAAATACTTCAATATCTTCATGACAAAGTTTCTATCAATCTGTCCCTCCCCTTACCCCTCTACCCTTGTACCATACATCAATTCAACAGAAATCGTAGAAATTGTAGTCCATTTTCTTATCTTGGAAGCGACCCTTCAGAGAAGGCTGGCATTAACTACTGCCTTCAATGCAGCAGCACACTCTTTGTTTATTGACAATAGACAATAGGTGCAGGAGTAAGCCATTCGGCCCTTCGAGCCAGCACCGCCATTCAATGTGATCATGGCTGATCATCTCCAATCAGTACCACGTTCCTGCCTTCTCCCCATATCCCCTGACTCCGCTATCTTTAAGAGCCCTATCTAGCTCTCTCTGGAAACTATCCAGAGAACCGGCCTCCACCACCCTCTGAGGCAGAGAGTTCCACAGACTCACAATTCTCTGAGTGAAAAAGTCTTTCCTCATCTCCATTCTAAATAGCTTACTCCGTATTCTTAAACGGTGGCCCCTGGTTCTGGACTCCCCCAACATCAGGAACATGTTTCCTGCCTCTAGAGTGTCCAAACCCTTAATAATCTTATATGTTTCTATAAGATCCCCTCATCCTTCCAAATTCCAGAGTATACAAGCCCAACCGCTCCATTCTCTCAGCATATGACAGTCCCGCCATCCCGAAGATTAATCTTGTAAATCTACCCTGCACTCCCTCAATAGCAAGAATGTCCTTCCTCAAATTAGGGGACCAAAACTGCACACAGTACTCCAGGTGTGGTCTTATTAGGGCTCTGTACAACTGCAGAAGGACCTCTTTGCTCCTATACTCGACTCCTCTTGGTATGAAGGCCAACATGCCATTCGCTTTCTTCACTGCCTGCTGAATCTGCATGCTTACTTTCATTGACTGATGAACAAGGACCCCCCAGATCCTGTTGTACTTCCCCTTTTCCCAACTTGAGACCATTTAGATAATAATCTGTTTTCCTGTTTTTGCTACCAAAGTGGATAACCTCACATTTATCCACATTAAACTGCATCAGCCATGCATCTGCCCACTCACCCAACCTGTCCAAATCACCCTGCATTCTCATAGCATCCTCCTCACAGTTCACACTGCCACCCAGCTTTGTGTCATCTGCAAATTTGCTAATGTTATTTTGAATCCATTCATCTAAATCATTGATGTATATTGTAAATAGCTGCGGTCCCAGCACCGAGCCTTGCGGTACCCCACTAGTCACTGCTTGCCATTCTGAAAGTTACCCGTTAATCCCTTCTCTTTATTTCCTGTCTGCCAACCAATTTTCTATCCATGTCAGCACTCTACCCCCAATACCATGTGCTCTAATTTAGTCCACTAATTTCCTATGTGGGACCTTATCAAATGCTTTCTGAAAGTCCAGGTACACTACATCCACTGGCTCTCCCTTGTCCATTTTCCCAGTTACATCCTCAAAAAATTCCAGAAGATTAGTCAAGCATGATTTCTCCTTCGTAAATCCATGCTGACTCGGACCGATCCTGTTACTGCTATCCAAATGTGCCGCTATTTCATCTTTAATGATTGACTCCAGCATCTTCCCCACCACCGATGTCAGGCTAACTGGTCTATAATTCCCTGTTTTCACTCTCCCACCTTACTTAAAAAGTGGAATAACATTAGCTACCCTCCAATTCACAGGAACTGATCCTGAATCTATAGAACATTGGAAAATGATCATCAATGCATCCACGATTTCTAGAGTCACTTCCTTATGTACCCTGGGATGCAGATATTGAAGAATAGGGTATTTGAAGAATAACACATCGGACATGACATAAACCTCTTGGTCTACAATGAAGCCGTTATCTTAACCCTGATATATGCTGCTGAGATCAGGACTCTTTGCAGCGTGTAATACAAAAAAATATCACCATCACATAATCCTCCAACTTCACTGGAAGGATGTGAATTAACGTCCCCAGTATTGAGGCTCTGGTTATATTCATGCAGTTTGTGTTAACATCGGAATCCTGAATCGGGTACTCTGTTTTGTGCTCTACGCTGGGAAAAGATTACCAGAAAGGATAGAAAAATGTTTTCAGGATATGCTCAAAGCTTCATTGAAGAAAGGCAGTATACCCACTGTCTCTTGGTAAACTCCGGTCTAGGTATAACCATTGAAAGTAGAGAAGGAGCATTTGGGAAAGTTTTGGGAACACATAGAAGCCCTGTTTAAGGCACAGAAGAAGCACACCATTTCACAAACTATCTATCTGGGCTTTATGTTGAGTACCCCTCTGACTCATCTGTTGGCTCCTACATTGGCCTTATTAGGCACCTCAGAATCCACATAACTAGAGCGTAGGTTCTAGGTTAGGACATTTTTTGACCGTAAATGTAAGATTTATTTGTAATCATTCTTCAAATTATTATTGGTACAGTATTTGCAAAATGTCAGCAATTTTAATCCTCTTTGTTCATGGTTATTTCTGAGTTCTGACTGAAATAAACAAGATCACACTTCCACATATTTAAAAATATTTAAAGTTTAAGTAAAGCAAGATCTTTGTGTAGCCTGTGTTTACAAAAATAATCCTTATAAATAGTAACAATGTTAAATTGGTAAGCAACTGAGTTCTATTGGTGCCTTTATGAACCATAAAACATTGATTTTAACCAACATATTAACATTGTCTGGACATGAGAAAGGGTGTTTGGCTTTGGGGGAGCAATAATCCTAATCATTTTGTTTCTGTCTGGAAATTTTGCCATTGGAGTTTAAATTTTACTTCAACAATGTTCCATCACTCTTGTTTTGAAATACTTGCTGGACAGTAATTCATAATACTTAGTGATTTTACAGTTGGCAAGTGTTTTGTAAAATACCTTCAGAGTTGACTGCAGTAAGACGATCAGCTTTAGCATAAAAGGCAGAGAATAATGAAAATATTACTGTAGACATTTTGAACAACAAATGCTTTCGTTTAGCTATATATTTATTGTATTAGAATTATCTGTATTCTATTCCTTAGTTTGTGAATATTAAAGGTGGCAGATGTGATAGAAAGGGCACAGAAAGATATTCGGAGTGATTTTCTTTATTCGTGATTTGATGATAATAGAACAAGAAAACCTGATGATAATAGAACAAGAAAAATATTACCAATTAGACATTGAAGTTACGTTTGTAATAGTGCCCCCCTTTCCATGTTATGTTCCTCTTTTCTCTCTATCTCTTTACCTATGTGCAGTGTAGGAGACTGGTAGATTTTCCAGAAAATACCTATTAATTTGGCAATTGTTTTCTTGACAATGCACACTGCAAATTTGGAAAGTGGGGAAAGGAATAGCAGATGCTGGTTGACCTGCTGAGTTCCTCCAGCAGCTTGTTGTTTGCTCCAGATCCCAGCATCTGCAGGTCCTTGTGTCTCCAAGGAAGGGTTTTCAACACAAAATGTTAACTCTTTCTCTTTCCAATATGCTTTCTGACCTGCTGAGTATTTCCTACATTTTCAACTCCTAATAAAGGACTTAAACATTGTCTCAGCTAAGATCAGGATGTCATCAGGCCTTGGACCTGGTCCAAACAGCTTTACATAGATTAAGGCTAGAACTTGAACAGCACCTGAGAAGATGGGCCATTTTTGTTCTAGCATTCATTTCACTATTGGGGTTTGCCCTCGCAGAGAAAATCAGTTGTAATTCATGGGCGGAGGAGTTGAGGATTGTTGGATCGTGAGCATTGCAGATCCTCTGGACCATAACACATTTAGTGGCATTGGTCAGTGACTATATCTTTAGGTGGCACCAAGCTCTGTAATTCTCTGTTAAACATTTCTTTTCCCCTTTAAGTTACATCTTGAAACCTATCCCTTTGAACAGACTTTTGTACATCTGCCTTAAAATTTTGTGTGGCTCAGTTATAAATTCTGTTCCAATGAAGTTGTTTTTTTATAATTATAAAGTTATATAAATGCAAGTTGCCTTAATTGAACTGGGAAAGAATTTTCTGATGGAAGAAGTAAATAACCATGGAATTGATTAAACCTTGTGTTGTGCTTGTTTTCTCAACACTCTGACTAATCCAGGCCGCTAGCATAGCTGTGATTGTTGTTTGATCCTTTCCACTGTTTAAACCGTACAGCTGTAAAATAAAAACCTGAAAACACTGTCTTTTTGAAACAGGATCAAAAAATTGCTGGAAATTCATGTCAAAAGCTCAAAAGTAACAAACGAATGGGGAATTGTGGCTCATTTGGTTAGAAGCTTTCAGTGTTAAATTTCTTATTTTTACAAAAGGCTGTATATAAATTGTCTTGAGGTTTGGAATTAACAGAATGGTGTTGATTTAATGTAGGATGGGTTAGTGCAGAGCAAGAAAGGAAACTCTCAGAGGAAGACGGTACGTGGTTTGAGACATTTTGGCATGCAGGCCTCATTCGAACAAAGCAAATAGTTTTCATTGCCAGAACTAATGTGAATGGCATCAGAGCCAGTGAGCTGGAACAAATGTTGAGACAGGAATCCACGGATAGTTGGCTTCTGTGCTCTGTCCACTATGGCACCTAGATCTCTTGGTTGCTAGACATTCTAATTCACCTTCCCATGCCTGCATTGACTTGTCCAGCCTCGGCCTTCTTTAGCTTCCTTTCTCAGCAGATGTCTGAATTTCCCAGTCTCTATCACAATATCCACCTTCCTTCCCCATCTGACGTTTATCTGCCAATCAACTCCTACTCATCTGTATCAACCTTTGCATTCTCGCTGTTGCCTCACTTCTTTCTCCCATCTGTTCATTCTTGCTATTTCCCCTCTACTCTTTTGAGTCTGTGTAGGTGTGGCATAGTGGATGAGTTGCTGCTTACAGCGCCAAAGATATGCGTTCAATCTTGACTACAGGTGCAGTCTGTACGGAGATTGTAGGTTCTCTCTGTAACCACGTGTGTTTGTTTCCATGGCCTATTTCTATGTTATATCTCTAAAGTCTAAAGTCATACAGCACCTTGGTCCAACTCATCCATGCCAACCAAGATGCCCATCTATGCTGGTCTTATTTGCCTGCATTTGACCTAGATTTCTCTAAGCCTTTCATCACCATGTATGCACATAAATGTCTTTTAAATGTTGTTATTGTATCTGCTTCAAACAATTCTTCTGACAGCTTGTTCCATATACCCATCACACTCTGTGTGAAAAAGTTGCCACTTGGGTTCCTATTATATTTTCCCCTGTCATCTTAAAACCAGTGCCCTATAGTTCTTGATTCCCCAAGCAGATGAGGACATGCCTCAATTAATCCTGGCAGCTTGTTCCATATACCCACCACCACCTGTGTGAAAAAATTGCCCCTCAGGTTCCTATCACCTTTCTCACCTTAAATCTATGCCCTTGAGTTCTTACTTTACTACCTGGGGAAACAGACTGTGCATTCTCCCTATCTATTCCCTTCATGATTTTCTACATTTCTATAAGATCACTTCTCAGCCTCCAGTGCTCCAAAGAAAAATATCACAAACCCCCTGCTGGACACTCTGCAGTTTGCATATCGGGCCAATAGATCTGTGGATGCGCAGTCAACCTGGGTCTGCACTTCATCCTCCAGCACCTAGGCTGCCAGGGGACCTATGCGAGGATTTTGTTTGTTGATTTTAGCTCTGCATTCAACACCATTGTGCCAGAGCTACTACACTCCAAACTATCTGAGTTGACTGTGCCTGAACCCCTCTGTAGGTGGATCACCAGTTTCCTGACAGACAGGAAGCAGCATGGGAGGCTGGGAAAGCATATCTCTCCTCTACTCTCTCTACACCAATGACTGCACCCCCACTGACTCCTCTGTCAAGCTTCTCAAGTTTGCGGATGACACAACCCTGATTGGACAGATCCAGGATGGGGAGGAATCTGCCTACAGACAGGATGTGTCACAGCTGGCGTCCTGGTGCCATCGCAACAACCTGGAGCTCAATGCTCTTAAGACAGTGAAATTGATTGTAGACTTTTGGAGAGCTCCCCCTCCCCTCACCCCACTCACCATCAACAACACCACAGTCACATCTGTGGAGTCTTTTAAGTTCCTGGGAACCATCATCTCCAAGGACCTTAAGTGGGGGGCTACCATCAACTCCACAGTCAAAAAGGCACAACAGAGGATGTACTTCCTGCGGCAGCTGAGGAAGCACAATCTACCACAGGCAATGATGGTCCAATTCTATACAGCCATCGTAGAGTCTGTCCTCACCTTCTCTATCATGGTCTGGTTTGGCTCAGCCACCAAGCACGACACCTGGAGGCTGCAGCGAATCGTCCGATCAGCTGAGAAGGTTATTGGCTGCAGCCTTCCCTCCATTGACGAACTGTACACTACAAGGGCCAGGAAGCGAGCGGGTAAGATCATCTCTGACCCCTCTCACCCTGGCCACAAACTCTTTGAATCACTTCCCTCTGGAAGGCGCCTCCGGACTGTCAAAGCTGCCACAGCCAGACATAAAAGCAGCTTTTTTTCCACGAGTAGTAGCTCTATTCAATAACCAAAAATCTGTAGCCTTCATTTGCTCTGTTTTTTCATTTAATTCACATGCTTAATCAATAATGTTTTATTATCAATATTTAATGTTTTATGCATCATTCTTAACTGTCACTGTATGTCATGTTGTCACTTATGGGCGGAGCACCAAGGCAAATTCCTTGTATGTGAATACTTGGCCAATAAACCTATTAATTAATTAATTAATTAATCACTTAATTGATCAACTGATTAATCAATTAATTGATTAATTAATTTTTTTGATTCATTCATTCATTCATGCATTCATTCATACCCAACCTCTCAGGCTCTCAAGTCCTTGCAACATCCTCGTAAACCTTATTGAAACTAATATATTAGTAATGCAGGTCATCAGGTCCTGGGGATTTAAACACTTTCAGTTTTGTTTATATCTCGAAAGGTATTTTTATTACCATTGTTAATTTCTTTCAGCTCATCTTTTTCTCTGGACATTTTATTCCTTACGATTTTTGGGAAGGTTTTGTGTTTACTTCTGTGAAGACGGAGTCTTTTCAACCTTAATAAAATATCTGGCATTCACATTTACTAAAACACCACAGTTCAAAACACCTTATTAAGCCATAGGCTATTTCAATAAATCAATAAATATCTGAATGTATTCTAACAGGCAAAATGTAACTTCCACATTAAGGATGAAATTCCTTATATCAGGATGGTTTGCTTTACCTTCATTTAAAAAGCTTTTTGTAAGCCCAGAAACATCAAGAAATTGAAAGGTTGAAAAAAGAGTTTACAACTGTCGACTAATCCGACAGAAGAAGTCAGCAGACATATACATATTGAAATTCTCTGTCTGGCGTTTTGTGCTCGTGATGCAGTATGTGTTGAACCTGTAATTGCAGATTTGTGCTACAAGTCCACCACTGATTTTCCGGCATCCTTGGTTCCAGAGCCTTTCTGGATTATCCGTTTTGCCGGAACAACATTGATCAGGGCCTCCAAGGGGAGTCCAACGGTATCAGAATGGTCAGCCTAGGCAGCCGAGGAGCCAAGATTAAGGTGGGCAAAGTCGGTTTTAAAAGTCGGCTATAGGAATGGAAGCCGCAAGGGGACAAATTTGGCACGGAATTCCCATGAGAATGTGATAATCGAAATGTAACTTAACTGTTTAAGAAGGGTACAAGGCAAAAGAAAGACAATTATAGGCCAGTTAATCTGACTTCTGTGGTTGGTAATATCTTAGAGTCCATTATTAAGGATGAGGTTTCTGGGTACTTGGAAACACATGATAAAATAGGGTGAAGTCAGCATCTTGAGGAGATCTGTTGGAGATTTTTGAGGAGGTAACAAGCAGGATAGACAAAGGAGACATACGAAGATAGGTGGAGGGGCATGCAGGAGTGGAAGCAGGAACACTGCAGAAGGACAGACAAGTTGGAAGAATGGGCAAAGAAATGGCATGGAATACAGCGTAGCAAAGTGTTAGGTCATGCACTTCGGTAGAAGGAATAAAGGCGTAGACTACTTTCTAAATGGGGAAGGGATTCAGAATTCAGAGATGCAAAGGGACTTGGAAGTGCCGGTGCAGAATTCCCAAAAGTGAAAAATACCGGATAATGAAAGGCCTGGTCAGAGCGAATGTATTGTATAAAGGATGTTTTCAGTAATGGGAGAGTTTAGAATCATAGAGGGTACGTCCTCAGAATAAAAAGATGTAAGATATCTTTAAAATGGAGATGAGGAGGAATTTTGGGTAGATTCATAAGTTCTTGATTAGGAAGGGCATCAAAGGTTACGGGGAGAAGGCAAGAGAATGGGGTGGAGAGGAAAAAATAAATCAGCCATGATTGAATGGCAGAGGAGGCTCAATGGGCTGAATGGCCTAATTCTGCTCCTATGTCTTATGGTCATGAGTAAACCCTCAGCTCAAAGAAAAATGAAAATATTGTTATGTGTCATGGAAGTAATGTGATCCCTATCCAGTGTATTTCATTTGATATCTCTAATAGTTCCAGTTTGCTGCCTATAAAAACTTTGTGATGGAGACATTTAGATGGAGATTTATCCTTCATGGAAAATATCCACTTCTATTCTGAATTTTGTTTCAGTTGGTTAATAGAAATCTGAAGCAAAGTCATTCCTCCCATAATCGTTTTCTGTCTTGGTTAAAAATTAAAGTTGTTTGCCCCAGATTCTAGTTCCAGAGGGGCAATATTTCAGAGTAAGGGCGGGCAGCACGGTGGCGCAGCAGTAGAGTTGCTGCCTTACAGCGCTTGCAGCGCCAGAGATCTGGGTTCAATTCTGACTATGGCTGCTGTCTCTACGAAGATTGTATGTTCTCCCCGTGACTGCGTGCGTTTTCACCGAGATCTTCGGTTTCCTCCCACACTGCAAGGACTTACAGGTTTGTAGGTTTGTCCCTGGTGTGTGCAGGGTAGTGTTAATATGCGGGGATCGCTAGTCGGCACGGACACGGTGGGCTGAAGGGCCTGTTTCCGCGCTGTATCTCTAAACTAAACTAAGTAAGGGATTGGCCATTTAGGACTGAGGTACGAGTTTCTTCACAGTTGCGGTTATTGGAATTTTTTTTGGAATTTCCTATCTCTGAGGATTGTAGATGCCCATTCATTGTATATTATAGATTTTTGAACACTTAGAATAAGGTATATGGAACAGGGGATAAAGTGGATAGAGTAGCAGCATGAGCAAACATTTGTCAGTCTGATAAAGGGTCCTGACCCAAAACAGCCGCCTCAGTAGCTGTCCATTTTTCTACTCAGGATTCAGCATTTGCAGCCTCTTGGGTCTCATGGATTCATCATATAGTTTCCATCTATTCCTGTCTCTTAACTAAGCATAAACTTAATATAGTTCTAAATATGACACTATACACAGAACTGTTATTGACAAAGGACTAAGAAAGTAGGGACGAAGGGAGTGTTCATGATGTTTTTATGCAGCAAATCATTTTTGCTGAAGAGTTATTTTAGAATTGGACAGGAAGAAAGATATAACCCCATTTATTTATTGAAATGTTTCTCTGAGCAAGATCTAGTATTGTGGAGTAATTAGGAAATAGAATATGTCAATAATGAGTGATAATAATCAAAACAAAGGATGTATAAAGGATATCATATGAAGAAATACTGTACTATAAAGTTGCAAGAATGCCACCGTAACATCTACTGGGAAGGCTGCAGGAATAAGCTACATATATCAAAAGTGTATTTGTATGTACAAACTCACCTTCCAATAGACTCTTCAACAAAAATTCTGACTATAGAATAGGGGTCACTGAACATGAAATCCAGATTTTAATTGTATTGCAACATTCATAGAACATATGGAACACAGATTCTCCACTTCGTGAAAAGCTTAAAGTACACATGGAACACAGATTCTGTATGATGAAAGGATCACTGAAAATGTGGAACGCAAGATATTGCAAAGCTGACAACATAAGGCAAACCAGAAGTTCTGATTGTTGTGAGAAGCTTACCAAACAAGTACAACTCTGATTCTGACTGCAGTTGAAGCCTGTGGAATCTGGAACACAAATTTTAATTATGGTGCAAGGCTAACTGCACATGCCTATTATTGCAAGGTTATGTAAGGTTTACTTCATCACAATGGGGCAAGCAACATTACTTGAAGGGATGACAGTAGATAGGTAAAGGTAAACATTGATGAATTACAAGAATTGTTCATTCGTATCAGGCACAAAAACAAAGAAGAAAGGCAAGACATTCAAAAGATATTAGGGATAATATTAGATCCAAGGAAGAGGAACATAAGGTCAGAGAAAATAGCAAATTTGAGGATTAGGAACGGTTTAGAATTCTACAAAGGAGGTTAAATGGATTGATTGCAAATGACAACTTGGTTGGCATGGATATGTTGGGCCAAAGGGCCTGTTTCAGTACTGTATGGCTCTATGACTGACTTAAAACCATCTATAAATATGTAAAGAGAGAAAGATTAATAAAGATAAGTGTTGGTCCATTACAGTCAGTAAGGTGAATTTATTATGAAGAAATGGCAAACTGAATAATTACTTATACTGATTCTGTCATCACAATGGAAGCTGCACGTAATCTCCCATAAATGGTGGAGAAAACAGGATCTACTGAGAGGGAGGGATAAAATGAAATCTATACTATCACTAAAACTCTCATCTTGATCACTTCCATCCGGTCTGCGTTGTAATTACATTTGCGCTAAAACTATCCCGCATAGCGCTACGATTTTTCGCCACCTTACACACCATTCTCCTCTGCTGCAAGTCAAATAAGTTTTGTTCCAATCGGTGAAATAGTACAAAAGTTATGAAGGTTTAAAAATCGTAAAAAACGCCCCTTCCGGAACCCGCTGTAAATAATGCGGCGAGGAGAATAAAAAGCTGAAGGGGCACTGTGTGTTGAGCAGCTAGCGGAGAGTCAGCGGCTCGCGGAGAGTCAGCGGCTCGCAGAGAGTCAGCGGCTCGCGGAGAGTCAGCGGCTCGCAGAGAGTCAGCGGCTCAAGAGAGTCAGCAGCGACCAGCACGACCAGCCGGAAGCTGCTGAGTTGAACTGGAGGCCTCTGAGTGAAGCCGGAGTGGGACTGCGATCTGCTGCGTGAGGCCGAAAGCTGAAGGTGCTGGGTAAGCAGAGTGCGAGCCGCCCCCTCCCCCCACAACCTCTTCCTCCACCCCCCTTTCCCCACACCCCCCCCTTTCCCCACACCCCCCCCTTTCCCCACACCCACCCTTTCCCCACACACCCCCTTTCCCCACACCCCCCCTTCCCCACAACCCCCCTCTCCCACACCCCCTCCACTGAGTGGTGGAATATTGCTTTGGGGAATGGGTTGCATTGGGGGGACCAGGCTTCCCGTGTGACTGGGACCCAACGAGTCCCACTTAGTCTCGTACTATAACTAAAACTCTCATCATGACCACTTCCGGTCTGTGTTGTATTTAAATTTACACAAAAACGCTACCCTATATCGCTAGGATTTTTTCGCCTCCTTACTCACCTTTCTCCTCTGCTCCAAGCCACCAAGTTCTGACCCAATCGGTGAAATATTAGAAAAGTTATGAAGGTTCAAAAAATCGTGAGATCAGCAGATTGGTCTTCTCCCCTGTCAGTCACCATGAAGGTAACGCCCCTTCCGAGGGCGAGGAGAAAAAAGCCCCGGAGGCCGGGTGTGAATCAGTCAGCCCGGAAGCCGTGAGTGAGAGTTCAGTCCAGAACTGTGAGCCTACCAGCCGTGAGTGACTGAAATGTGAGCCCACCAGCCATGAGTGAGTGAACTGTGAGCCCACCAGCCATGAGTGAGTGAACTGTCAGCCCACCAGCTGTGCTGAGTCCGTAAGTCGCGCTCAGCCCAGAGTAAAGTAAAGTAAAGTATCCTTTATTGTCATTCAGACATTTCAGTCTGAACGAAATTGTATACCTTGCAGTCATAACATAGAATAAAATAACAAAACACACACTTAACACAGTTTAACATCCACTACAGTGAGTCTACCAGGCACCTCCTCACTTTGATGGAAGGCAAAAGTCTTAAAGTCCTTGTCTCTTCCCTCCTTGTTCTCCCTCTGCGTTGAGGCGATCCAGGCTTCCGATGTTGGGACCCCGCCGGGTGATGGTAAGTCCAGCGGCCGCATCCGAGCTCCGCGAACGGGCTGGTTCAAACTCCGCGGCCCGGGGCAGTCGAAGCTGCCGAAGGTGCCACCCTCCAGTCCAGAAGACAAAGCTGTCATTGCGGGAGCTCCGGAGAACCGGTCACCAACCTGGGACCTGCGAGCTCCCAACGATGTCGTCCACTGGGCCCGCGGTTGAACCTCCGAGGCTCTGAAGTCAGGTCGCTGCCGCCGCAATGACACCACAGCCCCAAAGTCAGTCAGCCTCGCGTTGGTAAGTAAGTCCTGGCTCTGCTTCCGGAGCCTTGAGGTCGGTCCCAGTTGCAGGTCGCCAGCTCTGCGATTAGACCTCAGCGCAGACGGAGACGAAGACGGGGGATACGACAAGAAAAGATCGCATCCCCCCGAAGGAGGAGACTAAAAACAGTTTCTCTCCCCCCACCCACACATACACAACCAAAATAAACAAAATAAACTAAACAACAGGACAAAAGAAAACAAAAAAAAAGAAAAGACAGACGGACTACAGGTGAGCCGCAGCTGCTTGGGCAGCACCGCCACTTCCGGGTCGTGCTCAGTCTGGAGATCGCGCTCAGTTCAGAGGTCGTGCTCAGTCCAGAGGTCGCGCTCAGTCCAGAGGTCGCGCTCAGTCCGGAAGTCGCGCTCAGTCCAGAAGTCGCATTCAGTCCAGAAGTCGGGCGTGAGTGTAGTCAAGAGAGTTTTATTGTCATATGTCCCGGATGTGTGTGTGTGTGATGGAGGGTGGGTGTGTGTGTGTGATGGATGGTGGGTGTGTGTGAGATGGATGGTGTGTGTGTGTGATGGAGGGTGTGTGCGTGATGGAGGGTGTGTGTGTTTGTGTGTGATGGAGGGTGTGTGTGATGGAGTGTGTGTGTGATGGAGGATGTGTGTGTGTGTGTGATGGAGGGTGTGTGTGTGATGGATGAGTCCACCAGCCATGAGTGAGTGAACTGTGAGTCCACCAGCCGTGAGTGAGTGAAGTGTGAGTCCACCAGCCGTGAGTGAGTGAACTGTGAATCCACCAGCCGTGAGTGAGTGAACTGTGAGTCCCAGAATCTATTTGGCCCACAATGTCCATACTCGCCCTCTGGAAATCAGTCCCTTTGGCCCACAACAGCCATACTAGCCCTTCAGAAAGTCCCCCCCTCCCACTGGCCATCGCCTGAATCCGTCCCCCTCCCCGGCTGCAGGACGCTCCCCCCTCCCCCACTGGCCCCCTGACAGCCCCGCCTGAAGCCTTGCCCCTCCCCAGGCTGCAGGACGCTCCCCCCACCGGCCCCCGACAGCCCCCGCCTGAAGCCGACCCCCTCCCCTGGCTGCAGAATGCAACAAGATACACAACAAGAATGAATGGACTGAATAAATCTCTTTAACGTTTAAATAGTTGTTATATTTTAAGAGTTATTCACATTTTAAGCTTTAATAAATCCCCTTTTCACTTGCCGTGCCCGTCAGCTGCACCTGCACAGTAATACCTGCGTGTTCTACGTCACAATGGGAACCCAATGGGAGGGAATAGCTGTGCCGCCAGAGAGCCGCTAAGAGTGGATGGGGAGGGGGGGGGTGGTTTGAGGGCGGTATGGAGCGAGTGCGTAGGGGGGAAGGGCAAGGGGCGGAGTGGGGGGGGGGGGGGGGGGAGTGAGGGGAGGAGGGGGAATCAGGGGCGTTGAGGATTCAAGCCTTTTTTTCATTGGTTGTTGCGACAATAATCGACCTGACCACTGAGTTCCCAAAAACGTACGTTTTTATTGAGCAGAGTCTTTACATCAATTCACCCTGCCGTAGACCAAGTAACCCTGCAAAGAGTCGCTACTCCTCTTCTTCAGGCATTACCTTATATACCTTTTTGAACAAAGCTTTCCTTCCCCCTTCTTATCCAATTACATTTCTTCCACATAGTCCTTTACATCAGTCATCCATTAGCCTGATGTCATTGGTTCTTCTTCAAATATGGGGTTGTGTTTCACCCTTTGTTTAAAGTTGGTAATCAGCAAAGTTGCTTAAAGTTGATCACCTCTAATTATGAAGTTGTTTGTTTTCCATTCTTTGTTAAAATCAGTTCTCTGCGGTTAGTCATTCTGCATGTCTGCAAGTTGTCAAGGGTAGTGGTTCTGCTATTTGTGTTAGTAGGCTTTTTGCACATGCAAGCTCAAATCTTAAGGTTAGACATTTAATAGAATTAGCGACATTGGCTGTCTCACATTTAATAGAATTAGTGACATTGGCTGTTTCAATCTTTCCATAGCAGGATTTAACAGAACTCCTCAGCGTCACAACGGGAACCTGTCACCCGCGCCTGCGCAGCTGGGGGCTATGCGTGAGTGATGGAAATTTTGGAATTGTTGGAGAGGTGGAATATCGCCTTGGAGGACCAGGCCTCCCGTGTGAGAATGGGACCCACTGGGTCCCACTTAGTCTAGTCATTACTAGTAGGAAAGTGATGTTGGAGAAATTGAATAAATTAAAGACTGATAAATTCCCGGGGCTCAAAAAGCTATATTTAATGAATTAGCTCCAGAAATAGTGAATTCATTCTTTAGAGTTTGGAAGAGTCCCAGTGTACAGTAATGAAACCCAATATTAAAACAGGGGTGGAAATGTTGAATTTTACCTCACTTAACCTGGTGTAATTGGTGGGATAATGCTGGTCCATTAGAAAAATGTAATAACAGAGCACACACAGAAGAGTGACAGAATTGTACAAAGTCAATATGCATCCATGAAAGAAAAATCATGCTTGACAAATCAACCGGAATTTGGAGTCATAGAACTCTACAATATGAAAACAGGCCTTTAGGCCCGACTCGTACATGCTGACCAAGTTGCCTAAACAAGTTAGTCCCACTTGCCTGTGCCTCTTCCATAACCGTCCAAATCTTTCATAACCAAGCACGTCCAAATGATTTTTAATTATCGTAATTGATTTTCGGTTTCCTCTCCCTCCCTCTCCTTTCCCCTACCATCAGTCACTCCCTCCCTCCCTCCATAACTCCTCTCCCCTTCGTGGATTTTGAAATTCTGCAAGGCTCCACAACCGCCGCAAAGCCCCACCGCCGCCACGAGACTTCCTCTCTTCCCCCCAGCTGCTCAGCTCGCCCCAGGGCCGCCTTCAGCACCCCCATTGCACCGACTCCGTCACGGAAGTCCTCAGAAAAAAATATGACTGCGGGCTGGATATTTTCGGGTTACGGGCAGGATCTGGCCCGTGGGCCGTAGGTTGCCAACCCCTGCCCTAACCCTAACCCTAACCCTCTTCCACTGAGAGGAAAATGCCTAATCATAACCCTGACCCTGACACAAACGCTAACCCTGACCCTAACCCTAATCCTAATCCGAGCTCTACATTTTTATTTATCATTTTTATTTCACAGTTCACAACATCATAACTTTACAAAGATAAATCAGTTGTAAAATAAAATTATCAGCAAGTGGTGCGTAACCTTTCTTCCTTGAAACCTTGCTATTGTTGTGATGTTATTAGGAAGCAGCCATGATCCCAGTGCGCTCGCTGCCTAGCTAGCATGAAACAAAGCGCGTGATTGGTCAATTGGCGTAAAACGTGCTTTGATTGGACAATTACTACTCGGAAAATTGGAGGTTTTTCTCATATTTTAAAAATATGTGCAGGTTTTGTTCTTGATGAGTTTCAAGTATGATTTCAATAATATTTTTACACAATATGTTATAAATACAGGTAGATACGTGATTTGGGTCTCAAAATGAAATGAAAAAGCACCTCGGCCCACGGTCTAAGATGCCCTGTGGTAACAGGGATGACATCGGTTTTGGCAGTGACCACACCAGTAGAGTGAACTTGTGTATGTATTTTATTTATAGTGGTAAGAAATTCCAGTACCGCATAGGGCACTGTCGCTCACCGTCAGGGCAGATGTACGGTAAGCGCTTGCGATCTCGGGCTTATCCTGGCAGCTCAGTTATGTCTTTGAAGGAGGAGGCCTGGCAATCTCAGGCTTCTCCCTGCAGTTCACCCTTGCTCCAAGAAGAAGCACGGCAATCTCAGGTTTATCGTAGGGGTTCAGCTTGGTCGTGAAGAGGCGGTGCTGACAGTCTCTGGGTTATCCTGATGGCTCATTCTTTACTTCTATGTGTGAGCACAATCCCTCATTGTTTGTGGGCAAGAAGGTTCGGCATCTGAAGCTTACCCTGGCCACTCAGACCTAGCCTTAGTTGAGGTGCTAGCTGTCTAGGGCTTCATCCTGACAGCTCAGTCTTGACCAAACAGTGGCACTGGTGGTCTGGGGTCTGTCCCAATGGCTCAGTCTTTGGATTCTGCAACAGACACTTATGAGAGAAGATTACAGAAGGATGTTTTCAAAGATTCCTTGAAAAAATGCAACTTTCCCTCTGACTCCTTGGAAGTGTTGGCCTAAGACTTAAAGTTTAAGCGGTGCATTTGGTTTAGCATTGAGAACTCTAAGCCCATGCACCAGTGACCCTCAAAGTCCTGCAGAGACAGTGGAAGGAGCATACCACCTCACAGTTTTCCACCCATCTATCCTGTTGGGCATCTCTGTCTTCATCTGTAGTAAACTCTACAGTTCAAATGTTGGCCTCATTAATCACCTCAGGATCCAGAGTTGAAGCAAACAATCCCAAATCCTGATGAACTAACAATGGTATGTTAAATTTGTGGGGCTGAGGAATATATGAATGTTATTACGTGTCCTGAATAATGGATTTTCCTATTGGGTGATTTATTGGGTATGTTGCATTGGTCAACATAGAACATAGCACAGGAACAGGCCATTTGGTGCACCAACCAGGATGCAATTCAACTAATCCCACCTGCTTGCACATGTTCCATAAACTTGTTAATATGTTTGTCTAAATGTCTCTTAAACATTGCTTTTGTGTCTGTTTCTGCCATCTTCCCAGGCAGCACTTTTTAGTCCGTGTAAAAAAACCTTGACATACATCACCTCTAAACCTTTCCCCTCTTACCTTAAACCTATATATACTCCCTAAGACTTTTCCACCATAGGAAAAAAAGACCCTATCTATCCTATCAATGCCTCTCATAATTTTATATACTTCTATCAGATTCCAAAATTCCAGGGAAAACAATTCAAGTTTGCCCAATCTCTAATACATTCCAGGCAACATCCTGATAAACCTCTTCTGCACCCTCTCCTTATCCTGCCTATTGTGTGGCGACTAGAATTGCACACAATACTCCAAATGTGGTCAAAGCTGCAACATGACTTGCAACCTTTCTGCTTAATTCCCCGACCGATGAAGGCAAGCATGCCACTCTATCCACTTGTATTGCCTTTTTTAGGAAGCTATGTACTTGTACCTCAAGATCCCTCTGTACATTGGTGCTCTTAAGGGTCCTGTAATTTACTGTGTGCTTTCCATTTGCATTTGACATCCCAAAATGCCTCACCTCACATTTATCCAGGTTCATTTCCATCTGCCATTTCACTGACTAAATTTCCAACTGATCCATATCCTGTCATATCCTTTGATAACCTTCCTAATTATCCACAGTCACAGATTTTTTGTGTTGTCTGCAAACTTAATAATCTAACCACCTACGTTTTCATCCAGATAATTTAAGCCATTGATACTTACGAAGCTCCACTGATCACAGACATCTAGTCAGAAAAATGGCCCTTCATATTAGCCTCTATCTTCTATGGCCAAGCCACTTTTGCATTCAACTTACCAATTTATTATTTATTCTATCTAACTTAATAAGCTTCACCGTGCAAGAGACCCGGGTTCAATCCTGACATCTGGTACAATCTGTACAGAGTTTGAACATTCTCCCTGACCCCGTATGGGTGTCGTCTGGGTGCTCCAGTTTCCTCCCACATCCCAAAGACGTGTGTTTTTAGGTTAATCGGCCTCTATAATTTGTCCCTAATTTATAGGGAGTGGATGAGAAGGTGGAATAACAGAACTAGTGTGAATCGGTGAGTGATGGTCAATATGAATGGTAGACCAAAGGGCCTGTTTCCATGTTGTATCTTTAAACATAAACTAAATTATACTAATCATCTGGATCAGCCTACCAAGATGGACCTTCTCACATGCTTTACTAAATAAAGTCGATGTGGACAACATCCACTCCCCAATCCTCATCAATCAAGCTCGTCACCTCCTCAAAAAACTCAATCAAATTTGTGAGGCGATACTTCCCCTGCACAAAACATGCTGACCATCCCTAATAGGTCCATGTGAATTTAGTGGTGCATTTTGATACATTGGAGATCAAAACGTATATGTGAAAATTAAATTTGTTTCTTTACTGGATCCAAGTCCTACAGGTTGGTGTCCTGGCATTGTCTTTGTCTGCAATGTATTAGTAGTTAACTGTATATATACTCGAGTTCCTCTCCACATGAGTAAGAGACATTAGCTGTGAGATATTTGATGCCAGCGAAGTTGGTTCCACAATGGTTTGTGCTCATTCTATTTATGTTATGACTGTTGAATGACAATCATTTGTTGGAGCTGTAAGATTAGGAAGGGTAGAAATGTGTTGTATGATAGACAATGAAATTAGTTGCACATTGACCCTAAGCAAACATTAGTCTGTACTGTAGTTGTCTGTTCCAATTTTCATATTTAGTATGACTTCACTAGAAGTAATGGCCAACACGATTTACTCGAGAAGTCAATATTGTTCTGAGAGTATACAACGATACAAAAAAATATAAACTGAAAAATTACAAACACTGTAAACCATTATCCAGGCACACATATTTCAATGTGAAATGCAAAGTTTAGTGTCTTTAAGAGAAATTTATATGTAGCTTGAAATCATTCATACAAAATCGCTGCCTTCATAATTATTACTCCCACATACGGCTGAATTTATGATGTGGATTAGAGGGTATGTTCTCCCAAATCAATACATTTTTGTGCTCTCTGATCTGATTTGAAGGTATTTTAAACGAAACGCATAGATGTCCCTCAGTGCTGTTCTTTACATAGCTATTTATATGACAAATGACAATGACTCAACTATATCCATATAGTCAAAATCATGAAAATAATATTCTTCTTGGCTAGGCTTTACTCCATAATCATTTCTGAGACCAAAGCCTGACACCATGGCCAAACAACAGAAATTCCAAACTAAATTCACTGCTAGCTGACAACCATAATTTACAGAAACATTCCCTTCATATGCATGTGATTATGATAGTGTTACACATCTATATTTCAAGCTGTTTTTAGTTTTGAAACACTTCACTGTTACCAAGCACACTAAAGGGGTCTAAAACAGACATGCCAGCTGGCAACTCTTTGTGGATGTTGGCATCCTTAGTTGCTGATGAAGTGACTGTTTTTCAGTCTATATCGCAGCCTCTGCTCTCAATCTACTTTCACTGCTGCGATACCAAAGCATGATATCACTGCCTACCAATAGAGTCAGTAAGTGCCAGGAGTCAGGGTCCCATTAGTTTCCTGATAAATATTTGTTTATTAAATTAGTAGAGTGAAATAATATGGTAATATGTATTGTAACAATAATCAAACATCACAGTGCAGTAACAAGTTGGCATTATTAGAATGAAACACTTTCAGAGACTATTTGGATTAAAATTACTTGTGATCTATATTTCTGAATAATCTGTCCTGGACAGTTTATACAATAAAACATATCAAAACAAATATATCATTAATGTCTTTGTACTCTGTTCAATTCTTGGAATGTTTTGACGTTTATGTTTTAATCTCCATCATGCTTTTATAGCACGATGGATTCTGGTCATCTTGAGGATGGAGAAGTTGGAGAATATTGTGCACTCTTAGGCCTGTTTTGGTAGGTGTCATATATTTTTAAATGGTGCCATCACTTTAGCTGCATAAAGTAGCAATGTTACAAAATTTTGAGATTTTAAAAATCAAGTCTGTAATTTAGCCCATCAGATAAAGCATAAAAATAAGTTTAATTTGACACCTAATTCACTTTCATATCTCAAGTATTTAAAAAGTTATGGCCATTTTCATACTCGGAAATGAGCATCTTGTTCCCTATTGATTTTCTATGGACATAACAAAAAAGTTGTGATCGTGAACAGTCAAAAGCCCATAACTTTCTTAAAAATTAAGAGAACTGAATGAAATTTTCAGTTATCATAGATTGAAGCATTCTGAAACAAATATAAAATAATCTTACTTGGATGACCTGAAATTAAAGCATATAATTAGTTAGTTACCTAATTGTAGCTAATTTCAGACTTCAATTACTAGATCTAAACATCTATCCATTTCTTAATAAATGATTAACATTTTTAAATAGCCTAAATGTCCAAATAATATTCACAAATAATTCACAATAAAACATGATTTTTAAATCTCATTTACATTAATTTATAGGCCAAATGGAAGGAATTCAGTGTTCAATTGCTGTAAATAAATGCCCATTTAAATCAGCTTTCCAGTGGGTCCCTGTGGAACGCGCTGGTTTAGAACGTTCACATTGCGGTAGATTTGTGCCCCAAATGCCCAGAAAAATACTGCGCGATATAATGGGCCCAAAATGAGCTACTCGCAATATTAAACTTTGTATAAAGGGATCTTTAGAAGCCCTTTTTAATGTAAAAATATACAACCTACCTTCTGCTATTTGCTTTATGAGACCCTGCGGTTGCTGGCGGTCGCGGGTTTAGAGATTGATTTTTAAACTACTATAACTATTATTCAAGGCCTTTAAACCTAATAATAGCTTTTGCGATGGGGTCTTCCAGCGATTTTTCGTTAATAATTAACTAGGCTGAACATCTTCGATTTGAACAGCCTAGAGAAAATCGCGTTTTAAACCCGCCCCCTCTAAACGGCGCCAAAATCGCACACATCCGCAGCGGCAGATTTTCAAAGACGCTTCAGGTAGGCTTTGCAACATACCTACATAAAGTCCTATAGAAATTATTTCTTAATTATTTAATTTAGAAATCTGACTTTCTCATTCACACCTTCTCTGTATTCATGAAGGGTAAATCTTGACAAAATCATTCTTGTTGGCTACAGTCCTGGATTAAAATGGGACTATGTGAACAGTTTTTATATTTTCTTAACACCAGCATACACATAACAGAGGATAATATAGAAAGATACGACAGGGCAAAGGTATTAGTGCAATTAATGGATCACATATAAAATAGAATAGAATAGAATAGAATGCCTTTTATTGTGATTCAAACAGCTTGGTTTGAACGAAATTGCATTTCTACAGTCTTAACGTTACAAAAAAAACCAAGATCCACACTTAACACAATTTACACAAACATCCATCACAGTGAATCTCCAACACCTCCTCACTGTGTTGGAAGGCAAAAGTCTTATCTCTTCCCTTTGTTCTTCTCCCACGGTTCAGCAGTCCAACTGCAACATCGAGGCGACTGGGGCTCATGATGTTAAAGCCCCCGGCGGGCGATGGTAAGTCTCCAGTCGTTTAAGCCGTACCGGGCGATGTTATGCCCCGCTCCGAGTCCTTTAAACCCCGCGATTCAGGCGGGAGACGTTGCCATTGAGGGAGCTCCGAAAAGCAGTCTCCCACCAGGGACCTGCGAGCTCCCGATGTTCCTGTCCACCAGGCCTGCGGCCGGAGCCTCCGAAGCTCCAAAGTCGGGTCGCAGCCGTGCGCCACCACAGCTCTTCCCGTTCCGAAGTCGGCCAACTCGATGGCGAGTCCGCAGGCTCCGCGACTGGAGCCCTCAGGTTGGTTCATAATAAAATCGCCTGTTTCTGTCCTCAAGGGTCCAACTTTGGTGTTAACTAATTCTTTCCTCTTCACATACCTAAAGAAGCTTTTACTATCCTCCTGTATATACTTAGCTAGCTTACCTTCGTACCTCATCTTTTCACCCTGCATTGCCTTTTTAATTATCTTCTGTTGCTCTTTAAAAGTTTCCCAATCCTCTGGCTTCCCACTCATATTTGCTATGTTATACTTCTTCACTTTTACTTTTATCATAGCTTGACTTCGCTTGACAACCATGGTCGCCCCTTACTCCCCTTAGAATCTTTCTTCCACTTTGGAATGAACTGATCCTGCACATTCTGTATTATTCCCAGAAATACCTGCCATTGTTGTTCCACTGTCATCCCTACTAGGGTATCTTTCCAGTCAACATTGGCCAGCTCCTCCCTCATGGCTCCATAGTCCCCTTTGTTCTACTGTAATACTGACACTTCCGATTTTCCCTTCTCCCTCTCAAATTGTGATTTAAAACTTATCATATTATGGTCACTACCTCCTAATGGCTCCTTTGAAAAAGTTACTTTTATAACAACTTAACAGGTTCGCTTCTTAATAAACAGACAACACACAAACTGTTTGGTAGACCAGTTCAAAACTTTACTTATTATCGTCCGATGGAAGGGAGGAAGAACTCTAAGTCAAGTGAGCAATTACAGACACTTCGCCGTCCTCATCCACTTCTCTGAACAACAGAATTACATTGCATTATATAGTGTTTTTTTGTCACCTTAGCACATTCCACAGACATTAGTCATGGTCAGAGGTACAGGAAAATAACGGTTTCTACAGAATGTATCACATCAAAGGCATTTTGTCACATGGTACAAGATATATTAAAAACATTGGCCATTTGGTTTACGACATTTTATTTTTCACATTCATCAAAGAGATCTAGCTACTCCTCTGGTTCCTCTCTGTCACCTCGTCCCTCATAAACATAGGACACTTGGTGCCAGGCATTTTACATCAAAGAGATCAATCTAGCTCCTTCTCTGCTTCTTCTCTCGTCACTTGGGAGACAATGTTATAGTATTTATTATCTCACACACCGCAACCTGAGGCAAGCCTAATTTGAGACTAAATATAAGCTGTAAGCTATCCCTGAAGCCAATTTAATATCGTCTTATATTTTTAACTTAATTCTGCTTTATCACCTTTACCCCAAGTTCCAGTTCATGACACAACACTAAATCCAGAATTGCCTTCTCCCTGGTAGGCTCCTGTACAAGCTGCTCTAAGAATCCATCTTGGACGCACTCCACAAACTCAATTTCTTGGGGTCCAGTACCAACCTGATTTTCCCAATCTACCTGTTATGTTGAAATCTCCCATAACAACCATAGCATTACCTTTGCGACATGCCAATTTTAACTCTTGATTCAACTTGCACCCTATATCCAGGCTACTGTTTGGGGGCCTGTAGATAACTTCCATTAGGGTCTTTTTACCCTTACACAATCCTCAGTTCTATCCATACTGCTGTATCCTGAAGCTTCATATAAATCGTGCAAGGAAACCTTATGTGCCCAATGTCATTAAATTCCTCTGATTCCCAAAATAGGTTAAAAATACTCCGTGTTGGCTGCTACAGACATTGTTTATCCAGTGAGACCTTAGCAGTTCTGATAGAAGCTTTCATTACCTTCACTTGAAAACTATTTTGTTTAATTTTGCAAAAATATTGTAGAAACAACTCTTGACAGAACTCTTGACAAAAAGCATGACAAATCCAATCAGGCTGATCACAGCCTAATCCGTCCACTGACAATCATCAGCAAAGTAATGAAAGATATTATTGACAGTACTATCAAGCAGCTCTTATTCATCAATAACCTGCCCAATTTAGGTTTGGTTGACCACGCACCGCGAACCCATACCACAAACATAAAGCAAAAGACTGAATTCCAGAAATAAGGTGAGAGTGACTGGATTTTACTTCATGGCTGCATTTGACCGAGTATGATATCATGGAACTCTGGTAAAATTTAATAAATGGGCATTAAGGGGAAACAGTCCAATGATTGAAGTAATAACCGACAGAAAGGAAGTTGATTATAGCTGCTGAAAGTGAATCATCTTTCACTTAATAAGTTTCTTAGGGGTGCATACTAAGTCTAACTCTCTATCTTCACTTATTTCAGCAGTGATCCTCCTTCCACAATGATGTCAGAGATGGGATGTTACCAGATGTTTGTACAATTCTTAATTCTATTTGCAGCTCTTCAGCAAGTGAAGCAGTACAAGCCGACAAAAAGCCACATCTAAACAACATTCAGGCATAGACACAAAGAAGAGTTCCGACCCGAATCGTCGTCTATCCATGTTGTCCAAAGTTACTGCCTGACCCGCTGAGATACTCTTGCACTTTGTATTTTTTTTGTAAACCAGCATCTGCAGTTCCAAATACTGATACCAGAGAAGTGCCAGCAATCATTATCGCATATAGCTGAGGGTCTAACTACCTATTCACGACATTCACTAGCATTATCATCATGAGGTCCCCTACCCATTCTGTGGTCACTATTGAACCATTTATTCTGTGGCTCTAAGAGCAGGTCAGAAACTGGGTTTCCTGAGGTAAGTTCTTGACCCTTTAAACATTTTCACCAACTCCAAATCACAATTGGGGAGCTTGTGTAATACTCTTCTTTTGTCTGGATGAGTGGAGCTGCAACAACATTCAATAAGTTCAATACCATCCAGGTCAAACCAGATGGTGTGATTGGTACCCTATCCATTATCTTTAACATGTATTCCTTCCATCAGTGTACTGTGGTTGCAGAGTGTACCACCGACAAAATGCATTACAGTTACTTAGACTTTCGTGACTGTAACTTCAAAATCCATGTCCTGCAGTCACTGTTGGCCTGATCTTTCCCTACATAAAATACTGATATTTTCATTACTAAATGAAATTTCCATGTCCACGTCTTGCAAAATAAAACAATAATTTCTTATATATATGAATATTGAAATTATCCGTAATGCTGGATGCAGTGAATGTGCATTTTAGTCATGTGAATTTGTTTTGTGATTGTTGGAGCCATTTATTGCGTTTACAGTGCTGTGAAAGTGACAACACAATTCCTCTTTGTATAGCTGCAAGCAAACTCCAAAACACCTCAGGCATCAAACACCTAAGTGAATCACTTTTCTTTGCTCCTACTTGTCACACCCATGAGTACCAATGCATAAGGTACACAAAATTGCTGGGGAAACTCAGCGGGTGCAGCAGCATCTATGGAGCGAAGGAAATAGGCGACGTTTCGGGCCGAAACCCTTCTTCAGACTGATGGGGGGTGGGGGGGGGAAGAAAGAAGGAAAAGGGGAGGAGGAGGAGGAGCCCGAGGGCGGGCGGATGGGAGGGTGGGAGGAGACAGCTAGAGGGTTAAGGAAGGGGAGGAGACAGCAAGGGCTAGCCAAATTGGGAGAATTCAATGTTAATGCCATAAGGATGTTTATGTAAATTATGTTGTGTCTTGGGTCTATTTGTTTGTAATGTATGGCTGCTGAAACGACATTTCGTTTGGACCTCAAGGGGTCCAAATGACAATAAATTGAATTGTACTGTATTGTATTGTATTGTATTTGTTCTGTAAGCCCTTCCATTTGAAGTGGGATATTTGGTGTCACAAATCAGTACCCTCCTTTTAGCCCATTTGCCTCCACGGAGCATCTATTACAATGTTGGATAGGAGGTGGCAGACAGATATTCCTATATTCTAGTTTATCATCAGCTTATTTAGTTCCTAGACTAATCAACTACTCCATCCATGGAGTTCCATTAAGCTTAATTTTTCCTTCTGCTGCCGGATCTCCCTTTCAATTATGAAAAATGGCTTATATACTTAGTATGATCCCTGTTCATGCTTTTGGTTCTGTCAAACCCTAGATGCACTTTTTCATTATTCTTTCTTCCTCTGCAATCTGAACTGCATATAAACATGAATTTCACTGTACCTCGGTACACGTGACAAATAAAGTACCATATCATACCAATTTCTGCCTTTGCTTTCAACCTCGTGCTTCCCTTACCCATCCTGGGATTTTTAGGTTAGTACATTAGTAAATACTGAACCATATGATTTAAGATCTCTTACGTACTCTTATTCCTTCTGTAATGTTAATTGCGTACAAGGTTGCAAGCTTTTCCTGCAATCCTTCTCTTGAAAGATCTCTTCCAATCTTATAATCTGCCCTTGTTGGCTGCTGTCTGCTGATTTAATTTCAACAGTCATACTGTCCTGTCTAGTTGAGTTTTAAAAAGTTTTTTAGGACATTCTGTGCTTATTATTTTTCTCTACTGTCATGCAGATTATCCTGTTGCCGCCTAGCAACAGGTTTATTCGATTTAGAATGGCTTCTAGTTGCTATTAACTGTGTTGAATTGCAAACTCCTGGCTTGCTTGCCAATCTGTAGGACCTGAGTTTACCCAACCTTTCTGTTTCTAACTTGGAGGTTGCAAATTATAACAACATTGACGACTCAAAGCTTTAACTTTATAGTTTATTGCGATTATGTATAATATGTTCTGCCAACAATATCAATGATAATACCACTGTTGTAAATCATGTTTTAAAATTATTTATCACTGTTTCACTCTCAAATCACTTCAGATAATATCAACTTACAGATCTCTGATTTAGTTGATAATTGCTATGTATGAATGTTGCTAAGATAGTCAGATGAGCCAAATGTCATGGCTCACTTCATTGATGAACTAGACTGCAGTTTTGATAATTGATTTTTCATTATTGTACACCCCTTTTCGGTTTGCCATTTCACCAGCCTGAAAATGATCCATTTATTCTGTCCTTTTTTTCAGTTATATGGCTTTCTCTGTCCGTGGTAAGATGTTACCCTAAATACCATGAGCTCTTATATTCTGCAGAAATCTTTAATATTTCATCTTGTAAATTGCCTTATGGAATTCCAAATAAACAACATCCCAGCTGCCAGAGGACGTTGTTGAAACTGGTACTATCACAATGTTTAAGCAACATTTGGACAGGTACATGGATAGGAGAAGTATAGAAAGATATGTGCCAAACGCAGGCAGGTGGGACTGGTATAGATAGGGCACTTTGGTTAGTGTGGGCAAGTTGGGCAGAAGGACCTGTTTCCATGCTGTATGACTCTATGACTCCACTGGTTCTCCTTTAATTACAATCCTATAATAGTTCTTTCACTGACAAATTCCATTCCAGTAACCAATGCAGATTCTGTTTTTATTGTATTACTAGACCAAGTGCAGACTCCCCCAACGCACCCATCCCCTACCCGTAGCCCTCACGGGAGGCGTGGCCCCCCAACTCAACCCGGTGCCGAAGGTAAGATTCGAGCACTCCTTGAATCTTACCTTACCTAGCAAAGATCATAGCTCGTGAGCCTCCCCCAGCACTGGAGTTGAAAAAAAAAACCCCAATAGCATCTTCCCAATTGCAATACCAATTGACCCTCCCTCTCCTGTCCTGCCAGGAGCTATGATGGCAACATTGTTGCAAATGTGCACTTGGTGTGAGATGCCATTGAGCTGAAAAGTTCAGTGTTGCTGCCAGTGTTCCTGTCTTGCAACTTTGTATTGAAGTGTGTTGGAAGCTGTGAGGAATGATTTTTAACAGGAAAAACCATTATAAATTTAGTATTTTTAAACATTTTCATTAATAAGTCGAGAAATAAAGCCTGAAATGTTTCAGATAAGTCGATTTTAGACTCCACGGAAAAAACCTCTATTGGAATATGTAAAAATGTTACTGTTACTGCATTGTTTTTTCACAAAGATGTGATTACACACGAACAAACAAATATGCACACGAACAAACACACACACTTCCAAGATCAGACTTTTAATAGGTAGTAGACCAAGTGGGACCCGTTGGGTTCCGACTCCTCAAAGTGCGGTTGTGGGGGGGCGGCCTGCGGCATCACACACACACACTAACCACCCCCCCACACACACACTAACCACCCCCTTGATATTATATTAATATTATTCGTTCGCTCCTTTTACCCCATCCCCGCTCTATCCACTCACGCATAGCCCCAACTCGTAGGCGCGTCTAGAGATGGAGAGGGAGGCGGGTAGAGAGAGAGGGCAGAGAGAGAGGGGACAGAGACAGAGAGAGAGAGGGGGCAGAGACAGGGAGAGTGGGACAGAGACAGAGAGAGAGGGACAGAGACAGAGAGAGAGGGGCAGAGACAGAGAGAGAGGGGCAGAGAGAGAGAAGGGCAGAGACAGAGAGGGGGGACAGAGACAGAGAGAGGGGCAGATAGGGGGGACAAGAGGGGGGAGAGAGGGGGAAGAGAGGAAATAGGCCGGGGAGGGGAGAGGAGGGGAGGCGAGAGAAGGGCGGGGAGAGAGGGGGGGCAGAGAGAGGCCGGAGGAGGGGAGAGGAGGGGTGAGAGGAGGAGGGGGAGGGGAGAGGAGAAGGGAGAGGAGGGGGTGGAGAAGGGAGAGGAGGGGGGTGGAGAGGAGGAGGGCGGAGAGGAGGAGGGGGGGGACAGGAGGAGGGGGCGAGAGGAGGAGGGGAGGGGGAGAGGAGGAGGGGGGAGCGGCAGCGGGGAGCGGGTTTCAACCAAAGGACTGCGATTTTGGCGGCTTCATTTCAGAGCCCGACTTGCTCGTTTTGAATAACGGGGGGGGGGGGAGGAGGGAGAGGTGGGGGGGGGGGCGATGTCACTCGAGCAAGACGGCAGACATGCGGATCCATTAATTATGTCATCAGCGAAAGATAGTAGGTTTTTTTCAAAGTTTTGTCAGATTTGTGAACATTTTCATTAATTGAGCCACGATTTTGCCATGTGCTTTTTCATGCCTTTTTTGATGATTTCACCAGTATAATGTCTTTTTCACAATTGCCTAAATCAGGCTTTTTTTGGCTGTTTTTCCAAAAGGCCGTCCTATTTTTCTCTAGTTGTACCGTGATTACAATTACATTTTCTATGTTAACACGTTACTATTAATGTTATTCTTAACGTGTTAACATAGTATAACTTACAAGAAAACTTCCACCACCAGGGCGAAACCGGGGGCGCCACCGTCGGTCATTCATTCATTCGTGCCGGTGTGTTCAGCCTTCTCCAAGATCTATTTAAGAAAGAACTGTAGATGCTGGAAAAATCGAAGTTAGACAAAAAATGCTGGAGATACTTAGCGGGTGAGGCAGCATCTATGGAGAGAAGGAATAGGCGACATTTCGTGTCGACACCCTTCTGCAGACTGATGTGGGGGGGGGAGGGGGCGGGAAAAAGAAAGGAGGCGGAGATTGTAGAACTAGAAGGAGAGCTGGAAGGGGAGGAGGGAGAAGATAAGGGATATCTAAAATTAGAGAAGTCAATGTTAATACCGCTGGGGTGTAGACTACCCAAGCGAAATACCCAAGCTTGTCTCCTCACTATATTTACGGCTGGCTCCAATCGCAAATCTGAGTTTTCGAGTGATCTGTGCAAGGCATTCATTGATGCTGGAATTCCACTGTGGAAATTGGAAAACAAATCTCTCAGAGGTTTTTTAGAGAAATACACAGAGGAACATATACCAACCAAGTCATCATTATGGAAAATTTATGGAACCGCCACAACAGCAACTTCAACATTGTGCAGAAAATTAAGATGAAGTTGCATGCAACAAAATATGGATCTCAATAGACGAGACAACCGATGCTGTGGGGGGATATGTTGCTAATGTGGTCATCGGTATACTGGAGGCAGGTCAACCATCAAAGGAGTATTTGTTGACATCGAAAGTATTGGAGAAGTTAAACAGCTCAACCATTGCTCAGTTGATTACATCGTCATTCTGTACTTTGGCTAGAAGGTATAAAACACGAGAATGTTCTTCTGTTTGTTACTTTCCTCTGTTTATTCCACAAAATGTTGCATTTGACATGCTTAGCTCAAGGACTTCATAGAATTGCCAAGCACATACGTAGCTTGTTTCCAAATGTCGATCGCCTAGTTTCCAATGTCAAGAAAATCTTCCTCAAAGCACCGTCATGTGTGCAGTTGTTCAAGGAAATGGAATCCGAGATTCCGCTACCTCCTCAGCCCATTTTGACTACGTGGGGTACATGAATCTCTGCTGTACTTTACTATGCTGCAAATTTTGAAAATATAAAATAAATCGTCAACTGTTTTGAAGAAGAAGAATCTGCTGCAGTCAGGATCGTCAGTGAAATCATGCAGAAAAAGTCCCCCCACTGCGATCTTATGTTTATTGCTTCCAATTTTGCAAACTTCCCACAAGCTATCACTTCCTTTGAGGAACGTGGCGAAACCTTAGTGAATAACTTGCAGGTTTTCAACAAAGCAACTGACGATATTCGTAAAGTTCCTGGCGATGTAGGTAAAGACATACAAGGAAAATGTGAGAGAGTGATTTTAGCTAACAAAGATCTTGAAGAAATACAAAACATAGCTAAAATTCTCAAAGGTAGTTGTAATGCGCAAGATATCGACATGAATATAGTCTGTAGCTTGTTTTGGGTATGCACCAGTGACCTCAGCTGAGGTAGACAGACGTTTTTCACAATTGAAGCATATTCTGTCAGACAGACGGCATAGTTTAACACCAGATAATTTGAAAAAAATGCTAGTAATTATGTGCAACCAGACAACTTTGGCCATTTAATATAGTATACCTTTATATTTGTATACCTTTAATTTTAAACCATATTTTTTGGTGGAGGAAATAAAATACTTTTTATGCCTTATTTTGTCAATAAATGCCTTTTACGTGCCTTTTTTGTAATTTTATCATGCCCTTTTCAGTGGTTTTATTGCCTAAACATCCTGGCTCTATTCAGTAATAACTCGAGAAATAAAGCATGAATTTTTCAGATAAGGTGATTTTCAGATAAGATGATAAGGGACTCCACGGGAAAATCTCTACCGTTTTTTCGAGAAGATGTGATTATACACAAACAAATTAACACACACACGAACAAACACACACACGAATAAACACATCCACACCACGATCAGACTTTTAATAGTTAATAGATATGATGGTTTTCTCAATATTTTACTGCCACTTCATTAATAAGGGATCCAGCATAGTCACAATGATGGGTGACAGACTAATTGGCCAACAGCATTCTATTTGTCTGAAGAAGGGTTTGGCCCGAAACGTTACCTATCTCCTTCGCTCCATAAATGCTCCTGCACCCGCTGTGTTTCTCCAGCATTTTTGTGTACCTTCGATTTTCCAGCATCTGCAGTTCCTTCTATTTTCGGTCTGCCTACTTTATTAATGGAAATGCACCATTTGTGGTTTTCCTGTCTGCTGGCAACTTTCCAGAAAGGAAGGAAGATCACAACCAGTATATCTACTCTCTCTGTAGCCACTTCATTTAAGACAATAGATTGTGTGTCATCATCTTCAGGGAAGTCCGTTATTAGCACCATTAGTTTGCCTGGTACATTTTCTTTAGTGATAGTGTTTGTTTTAAGTTCCTTGCTTTCTTTTTCTCCTGCATTCTCTACCTTTTTTGAGATGCTCTTACTACAATGAAGATGCAAATATTTGTTCAAATTGTCTGCTGTTTCCATATTTCCTATTACTAATTCCCTATTATCAGTGGGAGGTCTATCAGGCAAGAGCTACAGAACTTTGCAAACACACACCTCCAGGTTCAAGGTTTCAAGGTCAGTTTATTGTCACATGTACCAATTAAGGTACAGTGAAATTTGAATTACCATATAGCCATACTGAAAAAAAACCGCAATAAGCCACACAACTACATAAAAGTTAACATAAACATACACCACAGCAGATTCCCTTCGATCCTTGCTGTGATGGAAGGCAATAAAGTCCAATCCTCTTCCTCTTTATTCTCCTGCGGTCGGGGCAGTCGAACCATCCGCAGTGGGGTGATCAAAGCTCCCGCAGCCAGCGATCGAAGCCCCCGCGTTGGGGCAGTTGAAGCTCCCGCATCGGGGTGATCGAAGCTCCCACGTTGGGGCGGTCAAAGCTCCTGCGATGGAGTTCCCGAAATCGGTCTCTGACCAGAGACCGCAAGCTCCACGATAAAGCTCAGAGATCGATCTCTGGCAAAGGGATTGCAGGCTCCACAATGGTAAATCCGCCGGCTCCCGCAGTGGAGCTCCCGAAGTCGGTCTCCAGCAAAGGCCGCCAACTCCTCGATGTTAGGCGGCAATGCGGACAGAGATATGATAGGGGAAAATCGCAACTCCGTCGAGGTAAGAGATTAGAAAAAGTTTCTCCCAACCCCACCCCCCACATAAAACAAGCTAAAGAACACTAAAACATACATTTAAAACATACTAACAAACAACAAAGAAGGAAGGGACAGACAGATTGTTGGCGAGGCAGCCATTGTGCCACCCAGAGGTTCAGGGACAGTTTCTTTCCTGGCTGTTACCTGGCAACTGAATCTTACTCTTGCCAGCTAGAGTGCGGATGTAACATCTCATCTCCCTCATCGGCGACCATTGTACTATCTTTAATCGGACTTAAGGTGACTTGGATAGGTTGGTTAAGTGGGCATATGCAGTATAATGTGGATAAATGTGAAGTTATCCACTTTGGTGGCAAGGACAAGAAGGCAGATTCTTTTCTGAATAGTGTCAGATTAGGAAATAGGGAAGTGCAACGAGACCTGGCCTGTTGGCCATCATAACGAGCGGATATGAGTATAGGAGCAAAGAGGTCCTTCTGCAGTTGTACAGGGTCCTGGTGAGACCACACTGGAGTATTGTGTGCGGTTTTAGTCTCCTAATTTGAGAGAAGGACATTCTTGCTATTGAGGGAGTGCAGCATAGGTTCACGAGGTAATTCCCGGGATGGCGGGACTCTCATATGATGAAAGAATGGAGCGACTGGGCTTGTATTCACTGGAATTTAGAAGAATGAGAGGGAATCTTATAGAAACATATAAAATTATTAAGGGATTGGACACGCTAGATGCAGGAAACATGTTCTCAATGTTGGGGGAGTCCAGAACCAGGAGCCATAGTTAAGAATAAGGGGTAGGCCATTTTGAACTTAGATGAGGAAAGACTTTTTCATCCAAAGAGTTGTGAATTTGTGTAATTCTCTGCCTCAGAAGGCAGTGGAGGCCGATTCACTGGATGCATTCAAAAGAGAGTTAGATAGAGCTCTTGGGGCTAGTGGAATCAAGGGATATGGGGAGGAAAGCAGGAACGGGGTGGTACTGATTATGGATGATCAGCCATGATCACATTGAATGTCGGTGCTGGCTCGAAGGGCAGAATGGCCTACTGCTGCACCTAATTTCTATGTTTCTATGTTTATCTTGCACTAAATTGCAAGAAGGATCAATCTGTGTGACTAACTAAGGATGGTATTTAGGAAGAATGGAAAAGCAGGTTATTGTTTAAATGGCGAATATAGAGAATGCTGCTGTATAAATGAAACTCTACCATTATATATGAAACATAGGAAGTTAAGATGCATGTACAGTGTACAGGTACAGAATGGGATCCTGGGAAGAATGGAGAGAGAGGGAGTGCAGGGGTTACTTGAAGTTAGAGAATATACCTTATTTCCCTGAGGGGATCAATAAAGTATATTATTATTATTATTATTATTATTATTATTATTATTATATTATTATTATTATTATTATTATTATTATTATTATTATTATTATTATTATTATTATTGTTATTATTATTATTATTATTGTTATTATTATTTACCTTCCCCTGCAATCACAGGAGATGCAAACCTGTCCCTATACCTTCTCCCTCGACTTTGTCCAGGGGCCCCAACAGTCCTTTCAGGTTAAGCAGAGGTTCACTTGCACCTCCTCCAACCTCATCTACTGTGTCCATTGTTCAAGATGTTCTTATACATCGGTGAGACCAAACGTAGCCCACCTTATCTCCGGTTGCCAAACACTTTAATTCCCTATCCCATTCACACACTGATCTTTCTGACCTAGGCCTACTTCCTTGTCAGAGTGAGGCTAATCGCAAATTGGAGGAACAGCATTTCATATTTCGCTTGGGCAGCTTACAACCCAGTGGTATGAGTATTGATTTCTCTAACTTCAAAGTAACCCCCTCTCTCTCCATCCCTCCCCCATCCAAATCGCACCAGGTTCCTGTTCTCAACTAGCAAACAGCTAACAAGGCCTATTTCCTTTATCATCTTTACTTTTTTGCATATCTTTCATTCATTTGTTCTGTATCTCTCTACATTACTGTTTATATCTCTCATTTCCCTTTCCCCTGACTAGTCTGAAGAAGGGTCTCGACCCGAAACACCACTAATTTCTTCTCTCCAGAGATGCTGCCTGTCCCGCTGAGTTACTCCAGCATTTCTATCTATCTTCGACTCTGTAATCTGTCTGCTATACAATTGTACTATATCTGAGTGCTTATGTATAGTGATACATTTACTGAACTATGTACAAAAATGAATGTCACTACATTGTACATGTGACAAATAAAGAACAATTGTAACCATTGTATAAGTGCATTCTTTGTCCTTAATGAGAATTGTGACCTCCTAACATACAGTATAATCTAACATATGTGTGTGGAATGTTTTGCATATAGAGATCAGGGTTATAGTCACATTTAGCTTTCCAACCTCATGATCAACCCAGGCTTATGCTATTTTTTTTCTGCACATTTCACAGTCTGCTGCTTACTACTGCAATAAGAAGATCACTTGAACCCCATTCTGCAGGAGAAATGATTTAAACTTTATATCCTTCAGTTCACAGAAGCAGATAGAGCAGGCACAGATATTTTTCTTCCCAAAGTGCAGTCATTTTATAGACTTAATTGATATTCTTACAACTACCTCCCTAGCAACCTCCAGCCAGCAATTTCTGGCTGTTGTTCAAAAGGGATCCCATGGCCATTCAATGCTTAAATATGTTTCCTCCTGGTGGCAGTGTTTTTTTGTCAGCCTGTTCAGAATATTCCAAGACCTTGGAAGCACTCTCCCAAGCTTCTTCACATCATTGAAGCATCTATTATTTGTGTCAACATTCACCTGTATCTGAAAGAAGATTATTTAGATTGTTTTGTTCCTTTAATAGTTGATTGTGAAGATTGCACCAGTGGGGCTACACACTGACAGTAGCAAGAAATTGCGAAACATTGGTATGGATTCAATCTGGAATTACACAAGGAAACCCCTAACAACATTACTCTTCTAACCTCTCAATTGACCATGTAGCTCTTTATGTGATTGTCATAAAAGTCTTATAATGCCAAAAAAAAAGCATGGGCCAATTTCTAGGTTGATTACTCCACCTTGCATTCAAATCTTCCAACTTGGAAACATGGGAAATGTGTTATAGATTTGTGGCAATTTCTCTTTAAAAGTAGACTGTACTTGTTATTTTGTTTGTGTGGCTTGGATGAAGAGAACAACTTTGATTAGATATCTAATAATTCCTAGGGAATATAGGAATGTACGTTGTTGGAAGAGTTTATTCCATCTGGTTGATCATAGTAATTAAATTATGGGGCTGTTCTCTTAGATTGGACTCCAATGGAACAAAACAGTATGTCACAGCTAATGTACATTCAGAAACATGGATATGGATATAACCCACTTTTTCAACAACTCCGAGAAACTTTATCACACCTATCACGGTGAAAAATAAATTCATACTTTCATCGTGTCTCTTAACAGAACTAGATTTTACATTTGTTCTCAAGGTTCTTTTTCTATTCTCAATCATCATCTCATTATTTTTTTTCATTTAAAATGGAATTTGCATTTTTCTCCCATTGCTGGTCATCCAAAGTTTGTTTTAATATTTAATTCCAAACATTTTTCTTCACTTAACAACTTTTAAGCTTTATAAGGCCATGGCCTTGCAATATGCTTCCGCTACTGGGAAGCTTTTCTAGTTCACTACTGCATTCCTGGAATGGATGTGAGAAAAATTATGTCTAATTGGTAATCACTCCTTTTTTTTCAATGTTGAAATCTGTTTTGTTTTTATCTGTTTTGCTGTAGGTAGTTGTCCTCTGACTATATAGTAACTCTTTTTAAACTCGAAAGTGGTCCTCCTGCCTCAGGTTTAACGATGACTTAAACCTTCAGCTGCCTAAACTTCAGCTGACTTTAACGGCAGCTCTGCGGATTCTGGAGTTTTTACCAAAGGAGGGAAAAGTGGTAGTTGACAAGGCAAATGGCTAGTATATGGCATGCTCTTTCTTCTGTTCATGAATGAGCTCTGGTGTTCCCATGGTAGAGACTCAAGGTGTTCAGTTTCATTTTGAATGGTCAGGCTTAGTGATTTCCATTAGTCGGACAAGATATTACATTTTTTTCAAGGAATCTTTGGAATACCTTGAAGCATTCTCTCTATCCTAATAGAAATCTCTCACTATGAATACCTTGGAGTAAAGTGAAAGTTTGGTGAGTCTGGTGGCCAATGTGCTGTCAATGTATCCTATCCACTATAGGTGGTTAAACATGATCAGAGTCTCAATACTGGGAATATTTATAGAGGATGCTTTTGATAGTTTATTTGCCTTGTCAATTGACTTTGAGGATGTTGTAGCAACAATGTTGGTAGTACTTCCTCAGTGTTTAGAGGCTTCTAAGGATATCTGTGAGGCCAAATCACACAGGGGACTGTAATTAATGGTAGTAAGTAGAAAATAAGCATGATGCTGGGTATGAGGTTAAGGTGTTTGTTAACCTTTCCTCAGTCAGCTGAAAGCTGTGATACACATTAGAAGCAGTGGTACATTTTGAAACAATATCTGCCTTTGCTCTGAGTTGACTCCCAAGGACAATAGAAGAACTTTGTCTCAGAATGTTTAGTGTAAAACTTATCTTTTTGTATGTTTTAATGAAGGAATCAGCAAACACTTACAACTTAATGTCTGAGATGTAATCATTGTCTGCTTATTCTAAATGAATACTGACGTTACAGCGCCTTTGGTTCAGGAGTGGGATGTTAATGATGAACAGTTTTTCATTCATTTTGTAGATTAACTAAACTGCAACTGGAAGGTAAGATGCAATATTGCAGTGAAGAAGGTTTCAAAGAGGGTTGGAGCAATCCCACCCCCTTGCTTGATACAAATGTGCATCTGTTGGTGAGCATTACATTTGAATGATTGGTGAGGATTACATCTGCAAGATATTGTGTACCAAATTTAAAATGGTAATACAATTCTGAGCAGAGCCACATTAGAAAAGGATATTCCATTACACTCCTCCTGATTAACATTATCGAAAGCTTTTGTGAGTTTAAGAAAGGCCATATATTGATGTTGTTCTCTACAATATTCTTTGATTTAACTGATTGTGTCCTTTTAAACCTTTGATGGGCAACATATACATTGCAACTTTAGGAAAAGCTCTTTGGCCACTTGTATGAGATGAATGAAGAAGATCTTTGCAATGCATTTCCATTTGACAAAAGGCAGCGAGACTCCTGTAATTATAGCAATTGGACATTACTTTTCTTGAAGATACAGTGGTCATGATAACTCCTAATGTGGCCTCCTTTACATCAGCAAGACCAAGGGTAGGCTAAAGTCAAAGTCAATGTTTTCATCACATGCACCCGAAGGTGCAGTGAAATGAATTTGCCAGCAGCGCTACATTAAAAAAGAACACACAATAAGATTGAACACAAACATCCACCACAGCATTCTTCACTGTGGTGGAAGGCAATAAAGTTCAGCTAGTTCTCCTCCTTTCTTCACCCGTGGTTGGGGTCATAAACCCTCCATAGTCGCCGCTACGGACGGCCTGATGTACAGGCACTCTCGTCGGAATGATCAAAACTCCGACGTCGGTACGGCCAAACACACACCACGGCTTGGAGGTCCCGAATCGGCACTTTTCTACTGGAGAACGCGGCTTCAGGATGTTATAGGCCGCAGGCCGGCAGTCGGAGCTCTTCTCTGGCGATCCCCGGCAAGGGATCCCAGACTCCGGATGGTAAGTCCACGCCCTGCCCACGGTTAGAAACTCCGCAGAACCACAGCCCCATGATGCCAAAGTACCAGGCCAGTGATCGGAGCACTCCCCTCCGGCAAGGGTTCACCCGCTCCGCGATGGAAAAGTCCACGCTGCGCCTGCTGCTGTTGCTCCGGGCCCGACTCTGGGAAAGGCCGCTCCAATCCAATCAGTTAGGTCGCGAGGGAGGCGACATGGAAAAAGTCGCTTCTCTGTCAAGGAGGCGACCGAAAGCGGTCCCTCCCTTTGCCCCCCGCAACACCCCCAACACAAGACACACCAAGAGACACCTAAACTAACATTAGACACACCCAAAAAAAAGTTGACTCGCAGCGCCCCCACCGACCACGGGCAAGGTGACCATTTCGCTGAACACTTGCGTTTGGTCCCCCAAAGCCTGTTGGACCTCCTGGTTACTAACCATTTTAATTCCTATTCCTACACTGAGCTTTCAGTCCTGGGCCTCCTCCATTGCCAGAGTGAAGCTACACATAAACTGGTGGAACAACACCTCATATATCGCTTGGATAGCTTACATCCTAATGGTATGAAAACTGAATTCTCCAATTTTAGATAACCAACCCCCACCCCCTCCTTCTCCTATCCCCCTCCACCTATATTCCTTCCTCTGCTTTCATGTTTCTTGAGTCTTTATCCTTATCTCCTTATCTCACATTTTTTGTCTTTCCATCTCTGGCCCCTGTCCAACCATCTGCCAAATAAAATCCCCCCTCAACTGTATCCACCTACCACTCGCCAGACTTTGCCCTGCCCTTCCTCTCTTCCAGCTTTCTCCCCCCACTTCTACAATTAGTCTCAAGAAGGGATCCGATATGAAACATCGCCTATCCATGTTCTGGAGAGATGCTGCCTGACCCGCTGAGCTACTCCTGCACTTTTTATGTAAACCAGCATCTTCAGTTCTTTGTGTCTACGTAATTGTGACTATGTTGATATTCTCTCCTCTTCCCAAAAGGGGCGGAGGAGGGTTATGAATTTACACCATATGCAAATTTCCTACCAAGTAATTCCGTAGTAATCCCTTAGCAATTCAGCAGGAGATTTGGCAGATCGAAAAGACTAGTGATTATTCAATTGTTGGAAAATCTTAACAGCTTCTTTGCTGGGCTAAAGTAGCACTGAATTTGTAGTGGATAGTGTGATGTGGTTTGGAGTCAATAACACTGGCATCAAAGAAACACCATCAATTGACATAATTGAAGTATTTCTTTCAGTAGGTGCTGACTATTTTTTTTGTCCTTGATAATTCCCCTTCATTCTTGTAGCTCAGCAGAGTGGATCCATGGGTGTTTTGACTATAAATGTTTATTTTAGTCAATGCTGAAGAATCAATGCAAATCATGGTTATCAATCAGATGTTAGATATCTGTGCTCTTTCCACCCATCATCTTTCCTGGAAGTCATGTTTTTTGTTGGCACAGACCGTTAGATTTTAGTTGTTCTGTTTCATTTTTCTTGAAATATGCTGAAATATCTAGTCCAAGAATATAATGTTCATCAATTCAGTCTCTGGATCTTCTGGTAAAATAAATAGTCAAGAGTCTGGCCCAGGTGCTCATTATTGTGACCTGCAATGCAGATCACAATCATTCTGTGGCTTCTGTTTGTGGGGAGTTACATGTGTTGTCTAGTAAGACATTGACTGAGATGAAAAAATAAAACATGCTGGAAACATTCAGCAATTGAGACAGTATCTGTGAAAAGAGAAACAAAATTACCATTTCCTGCTGACCATTCATCAGTACTGGGAAGATAGAAAATAAGTTAATTTAAGTTGCAACTTATGAACTCTGGCATATGCTTCACTTGCCAATAGGATGGACTCATCACGTGGTAGTGGGAGTAACTAGACTAGCCCCTTTTAGTCAAGCACTGAGATTATAACTCTAAATTCACCATTTAATGTGCACTTTGTTCTCCTTATATCCTTATGGGCCTGTCCCACTTAGGCAATTTTTTAGGCGACTGCTGGCGCCTGTTATTTTCCCAATGAGCCAATGAAATTCACCGGTCAGCACCGGCTACAACCTACAAGTTGTAGGAACTGCTGAATCTATAGAACATTGGAAAATGATCACCAATGCTTCCATGAATTCTAGAGCCACTTCCTTGAGTACCTTGGGATGCAGACCATCAGGCCCTGGGGATTTATCAGCCTTCAGTCCCATCAGTCTACCCAACACCATTTCCTGCCTAATGTGGATTTCCTACTGTTCCTCCGTCACCCCAGATCCTCTGGCCACTAATACATCAGGAAGATTGTTTATGTCCTCCTAAATGAAGACGGATCCAAAGTACCTGTTCAACTCATAGGGTATTTCCTTGTTCCCCATAATAAATTCACCTTTTTCAGTCTTCAAGGGTCCAAGTTTTGTCTTAACTAATTTTTTCCTCTTCACATACCTAAAGAAGCTTTTACTACCCTCCTTTATATTCTTGGCTAGCGTATCTTTATACCTCATCTTTTCTCCCCGTATTGCCTTTTTAGTGATCTTCTGTTGCACTTTAAACATTACCCAATCCTCTTGCTTCCCACTCACCTTTGCTACGTTGTACTTCTTCTCTTTTATTTTTATACTGTCCCTGACTTCCCTTGTCAGCCACGGTCTCCCCTTACTCCCCTTGGAGTAATGAGGCCGCGACTAGTTCCCATAACGCGGGAACTCCTCACAACCATGAAGGCGACTACCCGGCAACCACCCGCGAACATGTGGCGACCATGTGGTGACCGCATAGTCTCCTGCAGTCGCCTAAAAAATTGCCTAAGTGGGACAGGCCCATTACTGTTTGAAAGAGTCACATTGACTGCTATTGAAACACAATCTTACAAGATTTGTATTGCTTTTGTCATTTTCTAATGAATGAAACACAAAGTATCCCAATTTAGTTACAACTTTCCAATTCATCTCATCGTAAATAGATTTATTTTTTCCAATGTTGATGTAAAAAATTGAGGAGTTTGGCTTAAACCATTTAAAAAAAACCCATTCATTAATTTTCTTCAATGAGTAAAATGAATCACTATCACGCTGTGGGAGAGGGATTGAAAGAAGGTAAGTATGATAATTGTGAAATCTTTGGAGTCTAGAATAAATTAAACAAGGGTGGATGGTTCATAGATGCTGATAGTTTCTGTGTCCTTCTTACTCTGTGGGAAATCCTGGCATGGTCCGTTACATAAACAAGTCTGTGCCTGCCAAATCGTTTCCATCACACTTCTCAGCGATAATGGCTCAGAGCCTGTCTCAATGCTTTCAACAAATCCATTGTCTCTATTGGTGCATTTATCATCTTTGTTCTTGACTTTCCTGTTTGTGTAAATGTTCAACAGATGTTCAGGCTTCTTGTTCACATGAGTCTGAGAAGATTCAATGATAATCTTACAGGCTAAAGTGGTCTTACACTCCACAATATACCGAGTTATGGGATTGGAAAACAAATCTTATTTAATGTTTTTTTCCCACTTTCTAGTGATACCTAATATAAATCATTTGTATTGTCAATGGGAAAAAATGGAAATGTATGAATCGGAAGGTGTTCTTATGAATAACCAGTGCCAGATTAAGTAGAGGGGAGAAAGACGTGAAAAAACTGCAAAAAAACGTTGATCTAAGCAGACTCGCTAATATCTACCCTCTGGGTCACAGAGGCCTCACAATTGGGCACCATGATCGCCCTTCTTAAAGGATTGATCAGACTAGATGCAGGAAAAATATTACCCATGTTGGGGGAGTCCAGAACCAGGAGTCACAGTTTAAGAATAGGGGGTAGGCCATTTAGGACTGAGATGAGGAAAACCCTTTTCACCCAGAGAGTTGTGAATCTGTGGAATTATCTGCCACAGAAGGCAGTGGAGGCAAAATTCATTGTATGTTTTCAAGAGAGTTAGATATAGCTCTTAGGACTAAAGGAATCAAGGGATATGGGGAAAAAGCAGGAACGGGGTACTGATTTTGGATGGTTAGCCATGATCATATTGAATGGCGATGCTAGCTCGAAGGGCCGACTGACCTGCTTCTGCACCAATATTCTATGTTTCTATGTTTCAATCAACCCCCTCACTTTGCCCCTTCTAACCCACTGGGTTCTGCGACCTGCTCCATTATTAGCGCTTCTGCGAGAGCATACGTCTGATTAAGCCTGCAATCATCAACATCTATACTTACCTTTAAAGGAGTCTCAGGAATATTTGTGGCAATGGAGATATGCAACTGAAATTTTTAGCTGAGAGCCAACATCCAATGTAGACATTGATATGGTACTGCTGCACCTATCTAACAAGCCCATTTGGCGGTATTGGAATTTCTCCACAAATGTATGAAAAACACCTGCCAATTTATTTTCAGAATCCATGTGGAATAACCAAGAATGAACTAAACAAAGCTTGTAAAACCCAGCTAAATCAAGTTAAACTGATTTTTTTTTAATTTAATGAGGTTTAATTGAATATTTGCGAGGATTAGGACAGCACTGTAACTACAGACAGTTCTGTCTTCCAGCTCAGTTTTCTGAGAATCATCAGACGTCTGAATTGGCTAAGTAGACTACATATACACTCTGGATTCTGTAGTATTTATAGCCGCTGTCTACTGCAGTGATCCTGTGTCGAATGAATTTGCACGTATTGCAGTTTGCTCAGTATTGGACCTTTATGTAGCTGAGAGCTGTGGATTAGATCAGAGTTATTTGCCAAGAGAAATTAAATGTTGAAGTTGGAGAGAGTTTGCAACCATGTCAAAAGAGAATGGATTGCCTGCATTTTTCAAGATAATTATTTAAATCATTGATCTTTCAGCCTTTTATACAACACTGTCCAATTCTGTGATAATTGTCTGAAGTTATTTGTTTTTCATTCGTCTTCAAAATATGGAATTAGTTGACTTGGACTCTCTGGACTTTCAAAAAGCCTTTGACAAGGTCCCACACATTAGATCAGTGTGCAAAACTAGAGCACATAGTATTGGGGGTAGGGTATTGACATGGATAGAGAACTGGTTGGCAGACAGGAAGCAAAGAGTAGGAATTTACAGGTCCTTTTCAGAATGGCAGGCAGTGACTAATGGGGTGTCAGAAGGCTCGGTGCTGGGACACAAGTTATTTACTATATACATTAACAATTTAGACGAGAGAATTAAATATAACATCTCCAAGTTTGCGGATGACGCAAAGCTGGGTGGCAGTGTGAGCTGCGAGGAGGATGCTATGAGGTTGCAGGGTGACTTGGATAGGGTAGGTGAGTGGGCAGATGCATGGCAGATGCAGAATAATGTGGATAAATGTGAGATTATACACTTTGGTGGCAAGAAAAGGAAGGCAGATTATTATCTGAATGGTGCAGATTAGGAAAAGAGGGGGTGCAACGAGACCTTGGGGTGCTTGTACATCAGTCACTGAAAGTAAGCATGCAGGTACAGCAGGCAGTGAAGATAGCTAATGACATGTTGGCCTTCATTGCAAGAGGATTTGAGTTTAGGAGCACGGAGGTCCTACTGCAGTTGTACAGGGCCCTGGTGAGACTGCACCTGGAGTATTGTGTGCAATTTTGGTGTCCTAATTTGAGGAAGGACATTCTTGTTATTGAGGGAGTGCAGCGTAGGTTCACAGGTTAATTCCCGGGATGGCGGGACTGACATATCATGAAAGAATGGATCGACTGGGCTCATATTCACTGGAATTTAGAAGGATGAGAGGGAGTCTTATATAAACATATAAAATTCTTAAAGGATTGGACAGGGTAGATGCAGGAAAAATGTTCCCGATCAGAGCCGGATTTAGATGAAGAGAGGCCCTAGGCTATTTCACTTGTGAGACCCTCCCAATCCCCCAGCCCCACGACTAGAGGAAGATGGAAGAGAGTTTTAATTAATTTGATTAAAGCCAAGGATGATGACGGGTGTATAAAATTCCGCAATTCGCAATTCCTTCTCTAAAGGACATAAAATGTTATTGTTAAATACCGTAGTGATTGAAAAAAAAAAATGCATAAATGTGAAAATGAACACTGTGAAAAACATTTGCTATAACCGAACTTTGTAAACATTTTGTGGAATAAGCAGGAATTTTTAGGAAAATAAAATTGTAAGTTTACTGTTATATTAAAAAACAAAAACAAAATAAAAAAAAACAAAAAAAAACAAAAACGTGAGCTTAAAATTGTTATTGCCTGGGAAGTGTTAATAAGATGACCATGACTACCTGACAGTGACAGTGTGACATTTTTAGATCCTACTGTATGTTGTCATTAAACAGTTGGTTTTAATATACACTAGACTAAGTGGGACCCGTTGGGTCCCAGCTTCACACGGGAGGGCTGGTCCCTCAATGCAATATTTCACCCCTCCACCAATTCCAATACTACTGGCCAGTGCGGAGGGGGGGGGGGGGGTGGCTTTCTGGAGCGCTAGCATGGGTGTTGTGGGCTGAAGGGACTGGTTTCCAGAAGGCTAGTTTGGACATTGTGGGCCAAATGGATTCTTGGGCTGACAGCTCAGTCACTGAGGCTTGGCAGCTCAGTCACTGAGACCAGGCAGCTTAGTCACTCAGGCCTGGCAGCTCAGTCTCTCAGGCCTGGCGGGCTGGCAGCTCAGTAACTCAAGCCTGGCGGGCTGGCAGCTCAGAAACTGCCAGAAATTCTGCCGAAAACAGGTGACAGACTCTGTGAGAGAGAAGAGGGAGAGGATGGGGATCAATTTTAGACATTTTCATCTTTTTTTACAGATCACAGCAATGAAAGAGGAAAGTCTATCCTTGCGTGGATCTCTGGAGCGTTAGTATGGGTGTTGTGGGCTGAAGGGACTGGTTTCCAGAGGGCAAGTATGGACATTGTGGACTGAATGGATTCTTGGACTTGCAGTTCAGTGAATCATGGCTGGTGGGCTGGCAGTTCACTAAGTCATGGCTGGTGGGCTGGCACTTCAGTCACTTACAGCTGGTGGGCTGGCAGTTCACTTACTCATGGCTGGTGGGCTGGCAGTCCAGTCACTCACGGCTGGTATGGTGGCAGTTAACTCAGTCACCCCTCCTCTCTTCATCCCCCCACCCCCCAGGCATTCAGTCCATCTCCCCTCAACCTCTCCACCATGTACTCTTAGTGGCTCTCCGACAGCGCAGCCATTCCTTCCCATTGTGATGAAGAACACACTGGCATGGCAAGTTCAAAAAGGATTTATTAAAGTTTAAAAATGTGAATGACTTAAAATATAACAACAATTTAAATGTTAAAGATGAGATTTATTAAGTTCTTTCTTGTTGTGTCTCTTGTTGTGCTGCTGCTCACTGCCTCTTGATGGCTCTTTACTGTTGATAAAAAAAGAGACAATTTTAATAGAGAGATTGAGCGATCAAATTTTAACTAAGAAAATCTGAGAATTTACCTCAAACGTCATCATTCAATGCAGGCCAGCAAATCCAATTTCACAGCACTGGAAGCAAAGTGCAGGCAGCAAATCCAATCTCACAGCTCTCGAAGCAGAGTGCAGGCAGCAAATCAAATCTCACAGCACTGTAAGCAGGGTGCAGGCAGCAAATCCAATCTCACAGCACTGGAAGCAAAGTGCAGGCAGCAAATCCAATCTCACAGCACTCGAAGCAGAGTGCAGGCAGCAAATCCAATCTCACAGCACCTCAAGCAGAGTGCAGGCAGCAAATCACACACACACACACACAGACACTCACACTCACACACAGACACTCACACTCACACACAGACACTCACACACATACACACAGACACTCACACAGCCACACACAGACACTCACGCACACAGACACTCACACACACAGACACACACACTCACACAGACACTCACACACACACTGACAGACATTCACACACACATATGCTCACACATACAAACACATACACTCACACATACACACACACATACACTCACACAAACACACACTAACACACACACAAACACACACACAAACACTCACACAAACACACACACAAACACACACACACAAACACTCACACAAACACGCACACACACACAAACACAAATACACACACACAAACCCACACACAAACCCACACACAAACACTCACACACACATACACTCACACGATGTTAAAGTCGGCACTACGGAGCTCCACACTGCGACCCGGGTAAGGCATCACCCCGCTCTGTGATGGTACCTCAGTGCTGAAGTTGCAGCTCGATGCTCTGGCTGGTCCCAGCAGGAAAGGCCCCGCCAATCTAAATGGTAGGCCGCGATGCGAGGAGGGGGCGAAGATGCGGCTCGGAGGAAGGACGCATCCTCGCCCAGGTAGGGACTGGGAAAAACGGTTTACACCTTCCCACCCCCCACATAAAAAGACTACAAGGCCTGCAGAATTAAAAAAATTAACAAACTAAAAATTTTAAAAAAGGATGAAGAACGAACAGCTGCAGGCAAGGCTGTCACCACCACTCGACATTTTCCACATCAGCAGATTAAAATGAAGCCACAACAAAAAGCAAGAAAATATCTTAAATAAACGACATACCTCTTGTTTTGTCCTGCACTTGCGATCCGTGATGTTGAAGGCGTTGAAGGCGTCTTTAGTCGCGTTTAACTTCAATCCAGCAGAAACGCGAGCGCAATCATAGAACGGATTTTCTTAATCTGAGTAGCAGTCCGAGCAAATGAATGCAAACCTCACCTGCATTTTAATCCTGCACCCCCCCCCCCCCTCCCACCAAAGTCTCCGGAATCGCAAGCACAGTGCCACTGATGGTAAGTAACAAAGCCACTATGGCACAGATGGTAAGTGTTGTAAAAACGCCACTATGTCGAATTGAATTGAATTGAATACCTTTATTGTCATTCAGACCTTACGGTCTGAATGAAATTTCGTGCCTGCAGTCATACATACAATCATACAATAATAAACAACAATAAACACAAATTAACACCACCACAGTGTATCCTCCAAGCACCTCCTCACTGTGGTGGAGGCAAAAATCTTAGGGTTACTGTCTCTTCCCTCCTCTACTCCCTCTGCGCTGAGGCGATTCCCCACCGGGCGATGGCACAACAGTCCCGCGGCTCACCGAACCCCGCAAACGGGCCGGTTCAAACACCGCGGCCCGGAGGTGGTCGAAGCTGCCGCCCTCCAGTCCAGCACACGCAGTCGCTGGCCCGCGGCTCAACCCAGGACTCAGGTCACTGCCGCCAGAAAGCCATCCCAGCCACCGGAGCACCGTTCCAGCCCCGAGCCGGATCGCCCTCACGTGAGTACCGTTCTCCCTCGGGTTGGGCCACTCCGACGGGAGTGCCGTTCTCCCTCGGGCTGGGCCACTCCGACGGGAGTGCCGTTCTCCCTCGGGCTGGGCCACTCCGACGGGAGTGCCGTTCTCCCTCGGGCTGGGCCACTCCGACGGGAGTGCCGTTCCACCCTCGGGCTGGGCCACTCCGACGGGAGTGCCGTTCTCCCTCGGGCTGGGCCACTCCGACGGGAGTGCCGTTCCACCCTCGGGCTGGGCCACTCCGACGGGAGTGCCGTTCTCCCTCGGGCTGGGCCACTCCGACGGGCCACAGCCCCTCACGGGAAAGTCTCTCAGCCCCTCGCCAGGCCGCTCTCACGAGAGCGCAGTTCCAGCCCCGGGCTGGGCCACCCTCACGGGAGCTCAGGGTGAGTCCTGTCAGCTGCCTCCAGAGTCCCGAGATCGCCAGCTCCACCATTAGGCCTCAGCGTAGACGGAGGCAGAGAAGGGGGATACGACAAAAAGGTCGTATTCCCCCGAAGGGAGAGTCAGCAAGCCCCGTTTCACCCCCCCCCTACATTAACACGACCTAAAAACCAAAAACGTAACTAGACAAAACGAAAAAAACAACACAAAAAAGTAAAAGACAAACGGACTGCAGGCGAGCCGCAGCCGTTCCCAGCGCCGCCACTTCCGGGTGGCGGCGCTGGGAATATTATACACCTTGGCTCTGTTCCCGATGTTGGGGGTGTCCAGAACCAGGGGTCATAGTTCAAGAATAAGGGGTACGCCATTTAGGACTGAGATGAGGAGATGAGGAAAAACTTTTTTACCCAGAGGGTTGTGAATCTGTGGAATTCTCTGCCACAGAAGGCAGTGGAGGCCAATTCATTGGATGTGTTCAAGAGAGAGTTAGATTTAGCTATTAGGGCCAAAGGAATCATGGGATATGGGGAAAAGCAGGAACTGATTTTAGATGATCAGCCATGATCATTTTGAAAGGCGGTGCTGGCTCGAAGGGCCAAATGGCCTACTCCTGCACCTATTTTTCTATGTTTCTACGTTTGTAACAATATTACTTATGCCAGATTAATAGTGATTGCCTGCCTTTTTCACTATATTCCAATGTTATGTATTACTATTGGGTCATGCCATACTCAAAGCCCCTTTGAGCAATCGCATCTAGAGCCATGATGACAGCAATCTGAGTTTGCATTGCAGAAAACTGAATATTGCAGAGAGCTAATCTATATTGAAGTTTTGATTTGATTTTTCTCTTGCCAGAGGTCTGTGGGTTATTCCCTCAAATTTATTCATTTTTAAATTTAAAAAAAAACTTAAAATAGCCAAAAGAAAATATTTTTTTTGTAGATTGCAGAAAATCTTGCTTGCAAAGGAGTAGGAAAGAACTGCAGATGCTGATTTAAATCGAAGATAGACACAAAATATCGGTTACTGTATCTGCTGTTTTAGGTGTGGACTCCTGTATATCGGCGAGACCAAGCGCAGGCTCGACGATCGTTTCGTTGAACACCTCCGCTCAGTCCGCCTAAGCCTACCTGATCTCCCTGTTGCTCAATACTGAAACTCCCCCTCCCATTCCCACACTGACCAGTTCCGCGATCAGTCTTACTGTCTCTGACTACATTTTATCTCTCTATCGCCCACTCCACTGACATGAGTCTGAAGAGGGGTTTCGACCTGAAACGTCACCCATTCCTTCTCTCCAGAGATGCTGCCTGTCCCACCAGCATTTTGTGTCTATCTTTGCTTGCAAAGGATACAGGGGCTAATTTGAACGGCATTAGGCATGCCCATATTGTGCAGTTAAACTGCTCCTCCTTCATCAGATTTGTCCTGCCTATCAATTAGGTAGCCAGCGTTTACTATGCTATTAATTGCCTTACATCTTGTGTGAATGACTACTGTAATATTTCATGCATTGACAGACCCACTGGAAAGCCCACGCACAATGTTTGAGAGCATGGAGGTGTCTAAAGGACCTGTCCCACATGGCCGTCATTCGCGCACCATTTACGCGACCTGCTAGCATGCGGGACGGGCGCATGGAGTGGTGTGGAAGAATGTGGAGTGGCGTGGAGGAGTGTGGACTAAATCTTCGCGCGCCACCGGCCTGTCGCGTAACTGGCGGCCAAAGTGGGACCGGCCCAAGACCCCGGCGCGGCGCAACGTCTCACCTCCAACAGCAACAGAAGCAAGCAAACGATCGCTGAGCTCGGCCTGGGGCTCATGGCCGTTGTGGATGCGGATCTGCCCCCACTCCTACTCCCAGAGCGGGGCCAAGACGATTGGAGATAGACACAAAATGCTGGAATAACTCAGCGAGACCGGCAGCATTTCTGGAGAGAAGCAATGGGTGAAGTTTTGGGTCGAGACCCTTCTTCAGATTCATCATCCATTCCTTCTCCAGAGATGCTGCTGGTCCCACTGAGTTACTCCTGCTGTGCGGACGCATGATGACGGGCGCGACCGTCGCGTGTCAGTCACTACCGGCCTGTCGCGTAAATGACGGCCCAAGTGGGGCAGGCCCTTAAGTCTCATTTTTAATGGGGCCTTGCACATAGTTTGGAGCTTATCTTTTATAGCCCTGAAGTGGTGAGCAAGACTTCAGGCAGAACCAATCATGATTCAGTTTAGATGTTCAATGCCTCAGCTTCCAAAACATCGAAACTGATGCAGCCCAACACCGTTTAGTTTAGTTTATTTTAGTTTAGAGATACAGTGCAGAAACAGTCCCTTCAGCCCACCGAGTCCGCACTGACCAGCGATCCCCGCACATTAACACTATCGTACACACACTAGGGACAATTTACACATACCAATCCAATTAACCTACAAACTTGTACGTCTTTGAAGTGTGAGAGAAAACTGAAGATCTCGGAGAAAAAACACACAATCACGAGGAGAACGTACAAACTCCATACAGAGAGCACCCATAATTGGGATCGAACCCAGGTCTCCGGTGCTGCAAGCACTGTAAGGCAGCAACTCCACCACTGTGCCACCATACCGCCCGCCTGAGTGGTACAAAAGCAGCTTTTGCCTCTTATCCTAAGTTGGCGCTCTGCCATGCTTGGTTTGCTGCAATGCACTCAGACTGCTGTCATTGCAGTTCTAGATGCCACTGTTCAAAGGTGTGATATGACCCTATAGCAATCCCTGTTAATTATTGCAAATGTGGCATTTTAATTCAGTTAAGTGCTTTCTATATTGTTTGAATGGAAATGAACACGCCAAATTTTGTGTGAAAGATGGAGAAAGAGTTACAATGATTTTAGTCTGATTGCAGCTTGTTAAGGTTTAAATGGAATTTGGGTTTAGAATAGAAAACAAATCTCACTTAATCATAGAGGATTTAGATTTGAGATATACTTATTAAAGCAGTATTAAAACATGCTCGTCTCTCATTTTTCTGGGATTGTCCCAATATAAGAGATTGTGTCCCAAGGCAAGCAATATTCACGGAAGGGAATCTGGTTCATGATATTCACCCCAGCAGTGGGCTAGAGTGCTGTTGATATCAAGGCTGAATGCTGGCTGAATGAAACTACTTCAAATTACCCTGTTCAAATAAGTTTCCACTTATGACAGCCTTCATGGTAGAGAGAGAGAGAGAGAGAGAGAGAGAGAGAGAGAGAGAGATGAAAATAGCTTAGTCCTCATTATTGATTTTCACCACTGTCATAAATTAATGGTTCAGTGGTTCGTTACTGTCACATGTACAGGTACAGGGAAATTCTTTTTTGCATGCAGTTCAGTAAAGTATTATTATATGTAAGTACAATCTTAGATTAAGTACAAAGTGTATAGAAATAGTCCACTAAGACAATATACAATAGTTGGCAGGTATTTGTGCTATTTTCAAAGTCCAAGTTGCTTTAAGTGCAGCTAGCCACAAAAGCTCATTATCCTGGTGGCGTTACAGGGTCAGCCTGGATAAGCACAGTTGTAGGCATCCTTCACCACTGCTTCACCACGTTGTGTCGCTGCAGACTACATCTGGTCCATGCGCTTGGTCTCTTGGAGCGGCGCCTGATTACGTCGAGCTCCAGGCTGCTGCAGGGCCTCCAGCCGTCGCCTCAGTCTGGCTCCTCACATCAACCAGCGAACTGTCAACCCTCTCCTCACATGGCCACTGTTCAGCCTTTGTGCCCCAAGAGGTGTCTCCCTCAGCCGACCTTGTGGGTGCCGAAGATAGGACTCCAGTTCCTCTTATCGGCTCTTTCTTTGCATCGACCGCCACCGCTCTTGACTCTCTCCCCTCCTCTCTGGTTCTCGGGGACGAGCAGGGACCGGGCCTGGTGGGCTCGGCAGCTTCCCTCTTGAGGACAGGTTTTCCCAGTACCGACTGCCCCAGTAACGACCCGAAATGTACAATTGACACTATTTACACAATTTTGGCTGGCTGTGTCTCGCAATTCTTCTTTTTGATCTCTGATTTTATATCACATAATTTTCTGCTTCAGTTACGATATTTTCGTTCATTCAATTTCCATCCCGGTTAGTTTCTTTTTCACTTCTCCGATTGCAGATTGTACACAGAGATCTCTGAAGCACCAGTGCACAAATTAGTTTACAATGAGAAAGCTATTACCTTTCTTTTAAGTTTTAGTTTCAGAAACCCGAGCGATCTTGTAAGGTGTATTTCCATTGATGAATTGCCATCTGTCATTTAAATTCCTATAAATGATAACCTACTGGGTGAGAATAGATTTTCTAATGCTGTTACAATCTAAACCGGGATTGTGCATTTTGATTTGTGGTTTATTTTTCTTTACTCTTTGCATAGTTTTGTGAAACAAAAGTTACAATAGGACTAGTGCGTTGTATGCTCCATAACACTTATCAGTGAGAAACACTCGCACACAAACAATCATTACACTGGAACATTAAATAAATATGTTTGATTGAGCTAGAAGGGAACCATTTAAAAGGGAGCTACATATTTTTCAGGAAGGCCAAGGTGCAGGGTGCAGACAGGAAGGACTTGCAGCTGTTTTACCATTGCTTCTATTATCACATACAGGAACCAGACTGGGAGGAGCACCCTCATGAACTGCCAAAGTAAACCACCCAATTGCTCCAAGATGTGGAGATACTATGGTCAATAGCCTATAAAAGAACATGTTTGTACAAGTTCTGTATTTTTATGTGACATAATTCACAGTCACAAAACTTGCACCTTGTAGTGTGAGTTATCCCAGAGGTACATAGTAGAAACAGAATTTGTTTGAAATAAATGATGAGGTCAAAGCCGCTCAAAGTTTGGAGTAGACATTGAATTCTCCTTTGGTATTTCAAATAGAATATTATCTTTATGTATACAGCTGAGAAAGAATGCAAAGGCAGCTCATTTTTGCAGATAACATTGATAAATTGGAAATGGCATTGCCAAAAGTAAAATGGTGTACTTGTCAGTTTACATTTGTGGGAAAATTTAATAAATAATTTCCTTATTTTTATTGCCATTATTGAACCATTTCTCTCTAATCAGAAATGTTAGTATGGAGAACGTTATTGCACATATAAGACATGTTGACGGTAATCCTGAGTTAAGTAATATTAATTATTGATTGCATGAATTGCAATAGATAAAATGGATTAGCATACTAACTTGAAAGAAACTGATCATCGGAGACTCATTAAATGGTTTAGCTTGAAGTTGTTTTTTGAGAACTGCAGAAGCTGATATGATGAAAGTGTTAAACTGGGTAATAGAATTGAAATACAGAATCTTATCAGAATTTCAGTGCTCTAATGATCGAAATCTCAGAGATTAAGGTATGAAGTCTAGAATGTGTGATCTGACAACAAAACCATAATACAAAATTAACTGTTAATGCTCAATAAAATCACTGATTATTCACTTGTTATTTTTACAGATTAGTACTGAGAGGAAAAAAAATCTGTTTTATTGTGTGGCTTTTCCAAAATAATAATGTCATATATTTCTCTTACCACAAAGCTATTAAGCAATTTTGTGAGTGTAGAATGATTTCTCAAACTCCAAGCAATAAAATTAAAGTTCAAAATAATACCTCACTACTATTGTGTCAAAAAGGACATGTATTTTGAAAGTGATATATGAAATCATCGTTGCTGACATTTACTTCTGAGGCGTATGCAATAAATGACATTTTCACCATTGTGGCAGCATACCATTGCGATAGGCTTTATCAACTATTTTATTTATATGTTTTGAACATAAATTTCTGGGTTAACCTTTGGTTAAAAAAATGAATGAAGGAAAATTGCAGAATGTAAATTTAAGAAAGATTTTATTAAGGTAAAACTCAAAAGGATCTTGGAATTTATTGGTTAAAATTTGATTCCATATTTCCTATTAACTGCAACAGTTGAGCTGGACTGGTGATGGATTGTTCATTTAAAAGAATTATAATAAGCTTGTAAAGAATACAAATGTTCTCTGGGGAACACTGAAATAATGTTTTTTTTTTGGCATCAGTTTAACCTAAATTATGGTGGTTTGAGTTCTATATATTTCTTATCAGGGGGGACCTCATTGAATCATACCAAATAGTGAAAGGCTTGGATAGAGTGGATGTGGAGAGGATGTTTCCACCAGTGGGAGAGTCTAGGATGAGAGGTCATAGCCTCTAAATTAAAGGACGTTCCTTTAAGAAGGAGATGAGGATGAATTTATTTAGTCAGAGGATTGTGAATCTGTGGAATTCTATGCCACGTTAGGCTGTGGAGGCCAAGTCAATGGATATTTTTAAGGCAGATATAGATTCTTGCTTAGTATGGGTGTCAGGGGTAATGGGGAGAAGGTAGGCGAATGGGGTTAGGAGGGAGAGATAGATCACCCATAATTGAATGGCGGAGTAGACTTGATGGACCAAATGACCTAATTCTGCCCCTATCACTTATGACCAATTGACCTTATTATAGGAATTTGGGAATCGTGTAGTGGCAGCCATAAAGAGTTTAAAGAATTGATAGAATTTTGGTTTTGTTCATTTTAATGCTGATACATTGTTCATATTATTGGACAGTTTAAATATGATGAAATCTTACACCAGGAATAAGAAGGACCTTTCCATCCAATGTGTATAAGCATTGGGTATTAGTGCTAATCTTACTAGGGACGCCTGTAAAATGATTAAAAGGTGGCATCAGTGCAAAAATTTATAAATTTAGAGATTTATTTATTTGTTTATTTATTTACCATTGTATATTTGCCAAGGTAAGCAATAGCATCCTGAATGACTAAGTGGAGTCACATAATCCACTGTTGAACTGATATGCTGTAAATTCAGCCTGAATTATCTTCAAGACTCCAACATGCTTGTTGACTACACCCTTGCCTTGCCTAATCTTGAATCAGTTGAGAATGACTCCTAATCCAACATTCAGTATTGGACTCTGTCCAGGGACCCCGGCAGTCCTTTCAGGTTTGGCAGAGGTTCACTTGCACCTCCTCCAACCTCATCTACTGTATCCGTTGTTCAAGATGTGGACTCTTATACATCTGTGAGACCAAACGTAGACTGGGCGATTGTTTCGCTGAACAACTTCGCTCAGTCCGCCTGAACCTAACTGATCTCCCGTTTGCTAAACACTTTAATTCTCCTTCCCATTCCCACACAAACCTTTCTGTCCTCGGTCTCCTCCATTGTCAGAATGAGGCTAAACGCAAATTGGAGGAACAGCTTCTCACATTCCGCTTGGGCAGCTTACAGCCCAGTGGTATGAATATTGATTTCTCTAACTTCAGGTAGCCCCGGCATTCCCTCTTTCTCTATCCCTCCCACACCTAAGTCACACTAGCTTCTCGTTTTCACCTAACAAACAGCCAACAATAACCTGTTTCCTTTATCATTGTTACATTTTTGCATATCTTTCACTCATTGTTCTTTATCTCTCTACATCATCGTCTGTTTCCCTTATCCCTAACCAGTGTGAAGAAGGGTCTCGACCTGAAATGTCACCCATTCCTTCTCTCCAGAGATGCTGCCTGTCCCGCTGAGTTACTCCAGCTTTTTGTGTCTATCTTCAGTTTGAACCAGCATCCGCAGTTCCTTCCTACACATTCAGTATTCAACATGACCCATTATTACACTCTCAGATTTTGGGCAGTATTTGACCACCTGAAGTGAAAGTAAAAACATTTTATTGAGATGCATGCTTCATTCTATGAACGATTAATAAAGGCAATTAAGAACAAGTAACTATTATAACCTCATAATTATAATCAACTTATTTCTTCATAGGCAAGAAGGCACAGTTATGGCTGGCCATAGATACCTGAATGATACAACATATGTTTTTCTTCCAGTTGGAACAGAAATGGTGTGAATGACATTGAACCTACAATCATGCTTTATAACCCACTGTACATAAATGCAGATAATTAAAAACAATATTTTCCTGTAATTTCCTCAATGAGCAATCTATTAATTATTGAAAAAAATACAAAGTGCTGGAGTAACTTAGTGGGTCAGGCAGCATCTCTGGAACACATGGATAGGTGATGTTTCAGGTCAGGATCCCGTGTCTCTGTTAATTATTAATCAGCCTGATTGACAAAGATTGGTAAACTCAGGATCAGAATTGCCTGACAGTGATGATTATCTACAGGTTGCACATTTTGGGCAGCATTGGGGTTTTTATATTAAGGCTATAAATTCTCATGGGTGACTGAATTTGCCCTTGACCATAAAGAAACATGCCACCTGTTCAAGTCCACATGTCTGCTCTTCCGACTGGTGAGCATTTCCTTTGAAGTTTTCTGTAAATTCCAGTTGCAGGATTAAGACTCAAAAATCAACTATAGGACCCCCATGACTTTGTAGAATAGATCTGCAGCTAAAGTTCTTCCTGCAGCAGTTACGACATCACAGTGACCACTTTTGTTAAAAATTTCCAGATAGAGTAAACCCTCATTATAACAGATCATAGCCGATTGTATGCTATACTTGAGTAAGGTATTATCAGTGTATCAGAAACAAAATACTGCAGTTGGTGGTTAATACATAAAAGGACACAAAGTTCTGGAGTAAATTGACAGGTGAGGCAGCTACTCTGAAGAACATGGATAGGTGACGCTTTGGGAGGAGAATCCTTTTTGACCCTCAGTCTGGAACTGGACCTGGAATCCAGGTGAGCTGGTGGCGCTGTGTGAGCAGCCTGGGATAAGAGCGACTGGGGACGTGGCGTGAGCTGGGGGTGGCGTAGGCAGCTTGTGCTATAAGAAGCAGCAGGGGAGGCGGCACGAGACCTGGGTGGCGCGGGCAGCACCGTAAGTGACAGGGTGGGTGCCATGAGGCGAAGGTGGCGTGGGCAGCCAGCCCTGAAGGCAGAAGGGGAGGCGGTTCGAGTATGGTAAAGGATGGCTTGGGCAGCCCTTGGTAGGCCAGTCTGCTATGACTGAAATCCATTATAAAGAGGTCCATTAAAATGAGAGCTTACTGTATTTTTGTTCTGTCAGGTGGGCATAGGAGCATTAAATTGTGAGGGTGTTGGTAGGAACTGTCCCCTTGACCAGAATTCTTATCCCTTTTCTTCTCGAATGTCCTTCAACAGGGTATTCAGCGGTAGCCCAAAGGAAAGCACTTTCACATTTGTTCAAGATGAGCACAAAAATCTAGTGTGATCCTCCAGCGTTGTACTGACTGAATTCTGAATGCTGACGGAATATGAGATGCTACCTTTTGAAATTATGCGAAACCGAGGTCCCACTTGTGTAACTCCATTGCACATTTCAGCAGAAGGAAGTCATCCCTAGTGCTCTACAGAATGTATCAGGCTTACTTGGCTATACCAAAGAGAAGGCTGGCCAACTTTTTTTTCTCCTTTTGGAATAAACTGAAAAATAAAAAGAATAGAATAGCATAATAATATGGGCTTGAAAAATGTCTGTCTCACATGTGAACATTTTTGAAGATTGGATTCTTGAGGCATATTGTTCCAATTAAGTGCTCTTGGATGATGACCACTGTTTGTTCAAATCCCTGAGGATATAGTCTTACAACTTATCATAATTTTGATTATTGTGTTTTGGGAAGAATTCTGCAGTACAATCTCTGCGTATTTCCAAGTGTAACAATTATTGATATATTGTGAAGTTTTTCCTGTGGTTCTGATAACTTTACACTCCTTAACCTGATCTCCCACTCCCAATATGTTCAATATCTCCACTGTAATATTCTCTTACACATTTTCAATTCTGGAGAAATTCCTGAATGGCCAAATGACCAGTTTCCATGCTCTATGACTTGATCACTATCTTCCTTCATTTAGAATAATTTTAAGTTTTGTGTCTTTAGCAAATTTTAAAATGGTGCTCTGTACCCCCACCACCACCCCTGACATCAAAGTCATTAATGCATAATAGTAATAGAAGTGGCCCTGCAGCTAGGTACAACTTATATTTCATATACCAAAGGTAATTTTGCCTAGAAAAATAAATGTGATCTAATTTACATTGGAATGTGATTACAGCCATTTATTTGGTGTACTGAATACTTCAGAAATTCTACTAGGTACTTCTAATTATGATGTCCACGTGTGCCAACAACACTTCCTCAGATGTTTAAGGATATGCAGCATGTCGACAAATACTCCGTCGATCTCCTACTAGTGTACAGTGTTTAGAAAGCATGCTGACTGATTGCATCATGGCCTAGATTGGAATGCTGAGGAATGAAGGGGGCAGCAGAAAATGATGGACATTGGTTAATCCATCATGAGTACTGATCTCCCCACCATTGAAGAGTTACCTAAAATTGGAGAATTCAATGTTTATACTGTTGGGTTGTAAGCTATCGACGTGGAATATGATGTGCGATTTCTCCAGTTTGAGTGTGGCCTCACTCAGGCAATGGAATAAGGATCAGGACGGAAAGGTCAGTATGGGAATGGGAAGATTAGTTAAAATGGTTACCAGATGCAGTAGATGAGGTTAGAGGAGGTGCATGTGAACCTCTGTCTCACCTGTAAAAACTGCTGGGGTCTCTGGATGGAGATGAGGGAGGAGGTATAAGGACAGGCGTTGCAGTTGCAAGGGAAAGTACCTGGGGAGTCGGTGGCTTGGGTGGGAAGGGAGGAGAGAAACAAGGAGTTGTGGAGTTGTGTTGTTCTGTACTTTCCCATACTTCCAGTGTCCCCTCCCTGACTCTTGGTCAGATGAAGGATCTTGACCTGAAAGTTCACGCTCCAGACTTTCCAAGCCGCTGAGGAATGTTTCACCCGATGCCAGAGTTCCATCTTCACGGCAAGAGGGCCCTGAAAATTATCGGACTGGCTGCAAGGCCACAAATAAGCACCGACCTCGGGTGTTTCACAGAGGAAGAGGACTTAACTTTCTGGCGCCTTTCCCCACAGTGGAAATTTTTGATTCTGCTGTGGGGGGACATTTGTGTTGAACTCTATAATGTGTTGTGTTCATTTTTAATTTTTTTTTAAACATTTTCTATTGTTTGTATGGAAACCTATTATTCATTTTATGTAAAGCACTTTGGTGTCAATGCAAGTTGACTTAAAACGTGCTATATAAATAAAACTTACTTACTTACTTACTTACTTACCTATTCCTTTACTTCAAATATACTGCCTGATCCACTGAGTTACTCCAGAATTTTATGTCTATCCTCAGAGCATGGGGTTACGTGCTAATTTCTCTTTAAAGGAATTGATGAGAACTATCAATTGACAACTATGGATGAAGACTGCAGTTGCATAATGTGTAGGAAAGAACTGCAGATGCTGGTTTAAATCGAAGGTGGACACAACATGCTGGAGTAACTCAGCGGGACAGGCAGCATCTCTGGAGAGAAGGGATGGGTGATGTTTCGGAGGGGGGGAGAGAGAGAGAGAGGGGAGGAAGAGGGAGGGGAGAGGGAGAGGAAGAGGGGGGAGAGAGGAGAGAGAGAGGGGGAGAGAGAGAAGGAGAGAGAGAGGGGGAGAGAGAGAGAGGGGGAGAGAGAGAGAGGGGGGTGTAGAGAGGGGGGGTGTAGAAAGGGGGGGGGAGAGAAAGAGAGAGAGAGAGCGAGAGAGAGAAAGAGAGAAACAGCCAGAGTTTATATTTCAATTACCTCGTATCAGAAAGAGGAATTGTTGAAGATGTCTGTATTTGGTGCGTAGTAGATACTGTGTGGTTCATATGGCTTTTCATTATTGATGTATGCCATTTAATATAATTGAGTGGTTTTAAGGCACAGCCACAGTCCTCTGTCCTGGAGTCATGCCCAAATAGGATATGGACTCCAGATTTTCCTTAGCATTAGTTAATTAAATAATTTTATAGTTCCATGGTCACTATTACCAGTAGTAGTGCTATTATTATTGTATTTACTAATATTAGCATAAATAGGACATTTATTACTTTTCAAACAAAAAATGATAGTAGACAAAAGTGACTGTTAGGAGAAACATTATGCCCCTGTCCCACTTAGGAAACCTGAACGGAAACCTCTGGAGACTTTGCGCCCCACCCAAGGTTTCCGTGAGGTTCCCGGAGGTTTTTGTCAGTCTCCCTACCTGCTTCCACAACCTGCAACCTCCGGCAGCCACCTACAATCTCCGGGAACCGCACGGAAACCTTGGGTGGGGCGCAAAGTCTCCAGAGGTTTCCGTTCAGGTTTCCTAAATGGAACAGGGGTTACTGAACTTAATGTGACAGATCAACAGCATTGGATATTACTTTCTAGCTCATAAACTACAAAATGTAATAAATTCAATTTCACAATACCATATGTTGAGATTTGAATTCCTAACCTCTGGATTAATATTTCTTAGACCAATAAATGTTTGGCAAACTGGGTAGTAAAAATGAAAACATTTATTTAAAACACAATTCACTGGTAATACAAATGAATTGGCTTTAGATGTATGAGCTTTTATACGGTAACAAAAAATTGCTTTTCTTGTTCTTGATTTTTTTTGTTAAATCTTTTCTTCCAACGTAAGACATATACAACATAACAGTATAGTACAGGCTATCAATATTTAAAACAACAAATGGAACTTTTTTTCGATACAAATGATATACCAGGTACTTTGCCTTCTTTATTATGGGAAACTTTTAAGGCATTTATGAGAGGAATTATAATTTCATATCAAAGTTTTCAAAATAAAAAGAATAAGACAGAACAATTGTTGTTAGAACAAGAAATCAGACAGTTAGAGATGGATAATGCCAAAGATTCCACGACAGATAAACACAATAAGATAATATTACTGAAATTTAAACTTAATCGAATTTTATCGGCAAGGGTAATAAGACTATTCCAAATGACAAAACAGGAACATTTTGAGTTTGGTGACAAACCACATAAGCTTTTAGCTCGCCAATTGAAAAAACAAGAAAAGGAAAATACTATAACCAAAATTAAATCAGAGAAAGGTGAATTACTAATACTACCTAAAGATATTAATAATAGATTTGCCCAATTTTATCAAAACTTATATACATCTAAAATTAAAAGAGAAGATAGTAAAATAAAAAAATTTCTAGATAATTGTAATCTTCCAATACTGGACCTTTTGGAACAAGAGGAATTAGGAGCTCAAATTACAATCAAAGAAATAGGTGAAACAATAAAATCGCTGAAAAATGGTAAGACACCGGGACCAGATGGTTTTAATAATGAATTTTATAAAAAATTTCAGGAGATAACAACCCCTTATTTATTTAATTTATACTCCCATGCTTTTAAAGAAAACAAACTACCTGAAACACTAACAGAATCAACTATTACACTTATTCCAAAAAAAGATAAAGATTTAGAAGATCCGGGCTCGTACAGAGCTATATCACTTTTAAATACAGATCAGAAAATTTTAGCAAAGATTTTATCAAGAAGATTAAGCAAATATATTAGTAAATTGATAAACCCTGATCAAACGGGGTTTATACCTAAAAGATACTCATTTAATAATCTGAGACGTCTGTTTAATATAATGTACTCGCATAAAGTAGAGGAAGAAGATATATCAATTATTTCTTTGGATGCAGAGAAAGCATTTGATCAGGTAGAGTGGCAATACTTATATAAAGTACTACAAAAATTTAATATGGGAGAGAATTTTATAAGATGGGTAAAATTATTATATGATAAACCGATGGCAAGAATTTTAACTAATAACATGTTATCTCAAAAATTTCAACTATCAAGGGGTAATAGGCAGGGATGTGCACTATCACCCCTGCTATTTGCCCTTATGATAGAACCCCTGGCTGAAAGTATAAGAATTCATCCGAATATTCAGGGCTATAATACCAGAGACTCAAAGAATAAAATCTCATTATATGCAGACGATATACTTTTATATATTACAAAGTCACAAACGAGCATACCAAATTTATTAAACTTAATAGAGGAATTTGGGTCTTTTTCTGGATATAGAATAAACTGGAATAAAAGTGAAATCATGACATTAAAACCTCAAGAACCTACACACTTACTGAAGTTCCCCTTTAAAATCGCAACAGAAAAATTTAAATATTTGGGTATTCAGATTACTAGAAAATATAAAGCATTATTCAATGCTAATTTCATGCCTTTATTAAATAAACTTAATACGTTGATTAAATTTTGGAAAACACTTCCCTTATCATTATTAGGTAGAATAAATGCAATAAAAATGATCTTCCTACCACAATTACTATACCTATTTCAATCTATACCGGTATATATACCAAAATACTTTAAAAAAAAAATTAGACTCTAATATTACTAATTATATTTGGGACTATAGATCACATAGAATCACAAAAAAACACTTATGTAAACCAAAAGAGGTCGGGGGACTTTCACTTCTGAATTTTATGTATTATTACTGGGCAGTGCATATTAAGAATATGATTTATTGGTTGGATAGTGCTACCCAACAGACAGAATGGATAAAAATGGAGAAGGAGGATTGCCATCCTAGTAATATAGGAACGATCCTCTTCTCCCCAAAAAAACTGAATAACACAATATATAAGAAGAACCCAATTATATATGGTACAATAAGAATTTGGAAACAAATAAAATTATCTTTAAAATTAAGAAATTTATCACTGTTAATGCCAATAGCGAATAACCCTTTATTTAAACCATCTCTTATTGATAAGACATATAACCAATGGGAAAGTCTCGGAATTAGAAGGATCGGGGATATGTATGAAATGGGAAACTTACTATCATTCCAACAATTACAATTAAAATTTAAATTGAAAAACAACCAATATTTTAAATATCTTCAGATTTGCGATTTCGTGAAAAAATATATACAAGGATATCAAAAAGTAACTCCTGACTTATTGGAAGAGGCAATGAATATTGAAGCTGACTCACAAAAATTAATATCATATTTATATAATAGTATTCTAAATATAGACCTACCATCGACAGAGGTACTTAGAGAAGAGTGGGAACGGGAACTAATGATAAAAATTACGAAGGTTAAATGGGAAAAATACCTGATATATATTCACAAATGTTCAATTAATGTAAGACATAATTTAATTCAATTTAAAATTGTACATAGATTATATTACTCAAAAACAAGATTGAACAAATTTTATCCAAATATATCCGCCACTTGTGATAAATGTCTAGCCCAAAAGGCAACTATAACACACTCCTTAGTCTCCTGCATAAAACTTTATAGATTTTGGAATGATATTTTTGAAATATTTACAAAATTATTCAAGACAAGAATGGAACCTAATACTGAAATGATTATATTTGGCGTAATGGAAGATGGGAATAAATTGAACACATCTCAAAATCTATTCCTTAACTATGGTTTAATAATAGCAAAAAAATTAATTCTTAAATTTTGGAAGGGTACATCAATACCAACGCTTAAAATGTGGATTGCAAGTATGTTGGACACCGCTCATCTTGAGGAAATGCGATTCCTCCTAATGGATAAATCAGACCAATTCATAACGAGTTGGTCTCCATTCGTCGTTTTTTTGGAATCATATGGTGCAACACAATTGTAAAAAATAACTGTTTCAGGACTGGACGAGGGTTGGTCAAGACTATAAATAATGATCTCCTCTTTTTTTCTTTTCTTCTCTCTATTCTCTCTCTCAACTTTTTTCATTTACTCGTTTTCTTTTTTCACACACTATATATTTCACATCTTTCTATCCTTTACTATCTAACTTCTTTTTCTTATTCTAATCTTTTTTCAGTGTAACAAAAAAAAAAAAAAGAAGTTGTACATAAAATGTATTATGAAAATATATATTAGGCACTTTGGTGCCATATGACTGTACTTACTTCTAATAAAATAAAATATTAAAAAAAAACAAAAAAAAACAGTATAGTACAGAAACAGTCTCTTCAGTGCACAAAGTCTGTGCTGACCATGACACCAATTTAAACTGCACAGTTGCCTGCACATGACCTATATCACTCCATCTTCTTCTATGACATGCACAGCCTAAAGTTGTAGGACAACTTGTTCTATTTGATCTTTTGTGCACACCAGGTTGATTGCATTCGTCGAAACAGGACGGACCACGTGAAGGTTGCAATCTCCCACTCCATCACTCCATTACTGCTTGTTTATCTAAATGCATCATCAACATTGCTATTATACTACTTCCAGCACTTCCCCTGGTAGCTCTTTCCAGGCACCTACCATCAAAAAAACTTCCCTCATAAATTTCCTCTAAATAAATTTCCACTAAACTTTCCCCCACTCATATTAAACCTATACCCTCAGAAACTAAGGAACTGGATTCCATACCATTGATCTTATCTTATTAATAATAATAATAAATTTTATTTGTGGGCACCTTTCAAAAGTCTCAAGGACACCTTACAGAAATTAACAAGAGTAAAAAAACATATAATCGGAGTAAAATAAATAATAAAGACATCACCAATACACAAATTAAAGACAGAATTCGATCCAAAGACAAAAAATCAAAAACACAATGTGAAGAGAGAGCAGCGGCAGCTAAACCGCGCCAGCGTACACTCTCCCTTCCGACGGCCATCTTGGACACAAACTAAAATATTCACTTACACACAAAAAATCATCCCCCCACAATGATTACCACTGTGGGGGAAGGCACAATGTCCAGTCCCCATCCCCAGTTCTCCCAAAGTCAGGCCTATTGAGGCCTCCGCTATTGCCTCTACGGAGGCCCGATGTTCCTGGCCGTTCTGGCCGGGTGCTGTTGCCCCGGCGTTGGGAGAGGCCTTGTACTTCGGGCTGCCTTGGGAAAGCAACCAACATAGTCAAAGACATTTTCCACTTAGTCATTCCCTTTTCTCCATGCCACAGTCGGGTAGAAGGTACATAAACTTGATGGCATGCAACATCGGACTTAGGAAGTCTTCCCCACTGTTATCAAGCTTCTGAACTGTCCTTCCATTAGCTAGAGTACAGTCCTGAATGTCCACCCTACCTCATTGTGGACATTGGACTTTTTCCACAGGTACTGTTACAATACAATGCTGAGAACTATCTTCTACAGTTTGTATCTTACACTTCGCTCTCCCTATTATACTTGAATGAATGAATGAATGAATGAATGATACTTTACTGTCACATGTGACAAGTCACAGTGATATTCTTTGTTTTACACACCCAATGTATGCAAAGAGTTGCCACATAGAGGGCGCTGTCAAAGTTACAAATTAGTTTATTTAAGTTTAGCTTGATTGTATTCATATCTGACTTGATTGGATAGCAGGCAAACAAAGCTTTTCACTGTACTTCAGTATATTGGACAATAATAACTTTAATTCTAAACCTAGGCACCTTATACACTTTTCCTCTTTGTGGATGAGGCTGCAATTTTGAGAGGCGCTGTTGGAGTTCCCTGGAAGAGTAACTGCAGTATATTTAGTAGATAGACACGCTACATTCACCGTGTTGTGGCAGAGAAGATTAATGAGGACGATGCCAGGACTCGAGTACCAAAGCTATAGGGAGAGGTTGAGCAGACTAGGACTTTATTCAGCAGGATGAGGGGTGATCTTATACACGTGTACAAGATCATGAGAGGAATAGATTGGGTAAATGCTCCAAACCTTTTGCCCAGAGTATGCGAATTGAGGATCATAGGACATAGGTTTAAGGTGAGGGGGGGAAAGATTTAATAGGAACCTGAGGGTTAAGTTTTTTACACAAAAGCTGGTGAGTATGTGGAACAAACTGCTGGAGGATGTACTTAAGGCAGGTACTATCATAATGTTTAAGAGACATTTGGACAGGTACATGGATAGGATGGGTTTTGAAGGTTATGGGCCAAGTGCTGGCAGGTGGGACTAGTGTAGATGGGACATGTTGGTCGATGTGGGCAAGTTGGGCTGGAGAGCCTGTTTCCACGCTGTATAACTCTGTGATTCTATGACTGCCATGACCTGAATGCTGATGGCTCGCGAGAACATATAGATTGGAAATATATGCTGCTCCCTCAATTTTGATTATTTGGTGCAACGGATTATCAATCGACAGAGGTTTGATATATTTTATAATCAATGACATAATTTGCAGCTGAAAGTCCCTACCTACCATTCCCCATGCTACGGCACTTTCCTATAGAATCAATGATGCAACTCCAGTCCATCCACTCTTCCTTTCCAACCATCCAGGAACTCAATCAAACATTCTGGATGAATCAATGATTCAAATTGCATTTCTTCCAATCTACTCACTGCATTTGATATTCACTATGTGGATTCCTCTACACCGGAGAAACCAATAGTTTTTAGTTTAGTTTAGTTTAGTTTAGTTTCGAGATACAGCGTGGAAACAGGCCCTTCTGAGTCCATGCCAACAAGTGAGAAAAGGTCTCTGAGAAAAGGTCCCTGTCCCGAAACATTGTTGTGTTTCTCTTACAACGGATACTGCTTGACTGGCTGAGTTCTCCCAGCATTTATATTGGTCTTTTAGATTCTAGCAATTTCAGTTTTGTTTTCTTGATCTAAAATCTTGATGATTTAGTTTTGTCAATTTATCAACATCTAAAACCCATTTGGACATTTCCAAGAAAAGGACACAAGATAATAACTAATTAACCAGAAAAAATGAATCTATATCTTTACGATGTATAAACTGTGATGATGATCGTCCTATCTTAATATCACTATAATGTGATTCATGGAGGGTACTGAATTGCTCCATTTATATATTATCTAATACTGAAGATATATCTCATATCTATACATGACCATCCTGTCTCCTCGTCTCATGTTCCTTTAACATGTTGCTTTCACTCAATTTTCCAAAGATCATTTCACACTGTATTGGAAAGTGTGAAATGATCATACCTAATGTGATACATGCAAGTCTTTTGGGTGAAGGACAACTGAGTGACACCCAGCTGAATACTGTTTGTACATACAAGTGGAAAGAAATGCAGATTCCGATCTACCCTGTTGTTTCTGTTCAGCTTGATACATTTTTGCTGTGTGTGTCTATATCCACGTATATATTTAGAATAATTTTCTACATTATTGCTACTAATTCATCCAACGAAAACAGTTATGACAACATTGCAAAAAAATGGCTCATTTCTGCCAAGAACATGTTACTTTCTATTTTCAAAGTCAATATATAAAGCCTGGATTTTTAGCGCATATTTGAAAATCAAGCTTGCTGGGAGATTGCAATGCCCCACTTACTAATCTTATAGCCACATAACTCAATGATCACACTCGAGTAAAAATGTCATCTGCCAACATTCTAACCTGCTACAATTCAATCATAGCTTTCCTTTTTGTGATATACATCAATTTCATTGTTGGAGACACAAGGAACTGCAGATGCTGGAATCTTGAGTAAAACACGTGGCACCCCAGCACTCTGTTTTACTCAACTTCATTGTTGAGTGCCACTTACGATCACACTGCCAAGTTTGATTGCCCTCAAAATATTTTAATTAATGTCGACATCTCTTCATTTTTATAGCACTGGGACGAGATAAGCATTGGCACTGGATATGCTATTTAGGACAGTTTCCAAAGCTAAGTATTTTTCCCAATTTCCTTCATGAACAGATAGCCATTATCTTTTGGAAAAAGTTCAGAATAATACTTTACCTCTGGACCATTGCAAGAGGAAATACTGTGCACTGCATAATAGTGTAAAAGCAAAAAGTATCTTTGATCATTAGTGCTAAATAAGGCCTCCACAGAGGGCAGTGGAGGCCAAATCACTGGATGGATTTAAAAGAGAGTTAGATAGAGCTCTAGGGGCTAGTGGTATCAAGGGATATGGGGAGAAGGCAGGCACGGGTTATAGATTGGGGACGATCAGCCATGATCACAATGAATGGCGGTGCTGGCTCAAAGTGCCGAATGGCCTCCTCCTGCACCTATTTTCTATGTTTCTAAAGTGAGAATATTGGCCATATTCAAGCTTCATTAATTGCAGTTGGAATGGACAAATGATGTTTCGAGTGTAACACTTATTCAGACTGATGGAATGACGGGAGAGAGCTGGAAAAAATGTAGGTGTGGAACAATGCCTGGAAACTTATGGTTGCATATAGCTGAGCAAGGGGAGAGGGGATTGGTTAATTGGCAAAGATGGTGGAGATTGTGACAAAGGCTAGGGCTAAAAAGGAGATAATACGATGTCAGAAGGAAAAAAGTGGAGAAGAGAAATGTAAAGCTGAGGGAGGAATATGGATTGAAGGGGATGGGGTTAGACGGAAGATGGGGAAATAGGGGAAGGGGTGACTGCAGATGGGACGGGTAGGAGATGAACATAAGGAGGAGGGAAAAGAACATGGTGATGGGGTGGTGGGAGATATATGTGTGTAACTTCTAAGTCATGTGTCTTCAAGATTGTACAATAGTGTTTGAGTTGTCGATCTGCACTAGTACATGATTCTCCCACACATCATATTATGGTGTCATAGTAGCACACAATAGAATACCTCAGTAATTCACAGACCATATGTGCATTGGACCATGGAACTTCAACACCTTGCAGTGTAACATCTAAACAATATATCTCCAGCAGCACAACACTCTAATTGTACGATGGGGCTAATACAGGTCCTCCTCAGGTTACAAACACATGACTTATGGACAGCCCGTACATGTGAATAAACGTTTGGGAAACAATCGGGATGGATTTGTCAGCTGCTGCGGGGCTGCAGGTATCTACTGTCATTTGTGAACTTATTTTGGGGCAATTTCATTGCATCCTACAGAGAAATCTGAATGATTGAGTTAAATAACCAGGTTTAAATATCTTGTTGGGCAGCTGCATTTTCAACTTGCGAGCTGTTTGGGTACTCAGGATCAGAAGAGAATCCGTGGAGGAGATATATTTCATGTCATATGACCCATGGTTTTCAATACTGCCTCATTGTAATTGATCTGCATGACTTCAATCTGATCATATTTCCATGTTAGAATGCCAGTCCTTTACTGTGGTTTATGCTGAAACCCTGGTTTGTTTAATAGGATGTGGTATGAGAATGCTATTGCAGCATGTTTCAGGTTTACGGTGTCAGAAATGGAAAATGTAGTCTAACTGAAAATTGTGTATTTTCCTAAAAATACTACTGTTCCTGCTTTCCAAATGAAATGCCGAACTAGCCTCCTTGATTAATAAGAATTTTACTTTGAGTTTCTTTCTTGGAAATTGTGTGAAAACCACATTCCAATGCTTGTGGAACTATATTGCTAGTTTCCAGATTATCTTGTTTTACAAAATCTTTTATATTGTTTGATTTTTGGTCTAGACATAAATATGTTTTGTACATTTATCATAAGATTGTTATGACACAGAAGTGGCAATTTAGGTCATTGTGTCTATATCATCAACCAAAAATAGCTATACATTTGTCACATTTCCATGGTCTTTCCCTTTAGCTTTGAAAACAATTATCTTTCACATGCCTATCTAATTACCCATTGAAAGCACTGGTCCCACCTGCCTGTGATTGGCTTATTTCCTTCCAAACCTTTCCTATCCATGTACCTGTCCAAGATAGTACCTGCCAACTGCCTCCTCTAGCAGCTTGTTCCATAGACCACCACCCTTTGTGTGAAGAAGTTGCCCCTGAGGTGCCTATTAAATCTTTCCTCTCTTACAAAAACCTGGACCCACTGCAGTTCGCGTACCGCCACAACAGATCAACGGTGGATGCGATCTCGCTGGCCCTCCACTCCGCACTGGACCACTTGGATAACAAAAACTCATATGTCAGGCTGTTATTCATTGATTACAGCTCGGCATTTAACACAATCATCCCCTCCAAACTGGTTACCAAACTCGCAGAACTGGGTCTCTGCGCATCCCTCTGCAACTGGATCCTCGACTTCCTCGTCCACAGACCACAGTCTGTTTGTATTGGTGGAAATGTGTCAGCCTCGATAACGATCAGCACGGGAGCACCTCAAGGCTGCGTGCTCAGCCCCCTGCTGTACTCACTCTATACCCATGACTGCGTAGCGAACCACAGTGCGAACTCCATCATCAAGTTCGCTGACGACACCACTATTGTGGGGCGTATCACTGATGGGGATGAGTCAGAGTACAGAAGAGAGATCGAGCAACTGTCCATATGGTGCCAGCGCAATAACCTGGCCCTCAACACCAGCAAAACCAAGGAACTGATTGTGGACTTTGGAAGGAGTAGGAGGGGGACCCACAGCCCCATTTATATCAATGGGTCGATGGTTGAAAGGGTCAAGAACTTCAAATTCCTGGGCGTGCACATCTCTGAAGATCTTTCCTGGTCCGAGAACATTAACGCAATTATCAAAAAAGCTCATCAGCGCCTCTACTTCCTGAGAAGATTACGGAGAGTCGGATTGTCAAGGAAGACTCTCTCTAACTTCTACAGGTGCACAGTCGAGAGCATGCTGACCGGTTGCATCGTGGCTTGGTTCGGCAATTTGAGCGCCCTGGAGAGGAAAAGACTACAAAAAGTAGTAAACACTGCCCAGTCCATCATCGGCTCTGACCTTCCTTCCATCGAGGGGATTTATCGCAGTCGCTGCCTCAAAAAGGCTGGCAGTATCATCAAAGACCCACACCATCCTGGCCACACACTCATCTCCCTGCTACCTTCAGGTAGAAGGTACAGGAGCCTGAAGACTGCAACAACCAGGTTCAGGAATAGCTACTTCCCCTCAGCCATCAGGCTATTAAACCTGGCTCGGACAAAACTCTGATTATTAACAACCACTTTCTGTTATTTGCACTTTACCAGTTTATTTATTCATGTGTGTATATATTTATATCATGGTATATGGACACATTTATCTGTTTTGTAGTAAATGCCTACTATTTTCTGTGTGCTTAAGCAAAGCAAGAATTTCATTGTCCTATACAGGGACACATGACAATAAACTCACTTGAACTTGAACTTAACCTATGTCCTCTGGCCCTCGATTCCCATACTCGGGATTAAAGATAACACAAATTCCCCCATACATTTATATATGCATGCATATATACATATTTAAATTTAGATACATTAATTCCCACATATATTTGTGCCTTTACACAAATTCCCCTATACATTTAGATAGCATTTTGAAGCTAGTCTTACGAATAATCAACAGTTACATAATATTAATTAATGACTGTATACAGTCTACATTCCAGTCATTTAATTATCGATAGTGTTCGGGTAATTATTCAATGAAATGAAAGAATTATAACAAATGTATATAGATCAATATGATTTAGCCAGTTATTGAAAACACAGTTTCTGACATACTGAAAAATGGGCTTGTGGACAGTCCGCAGGAACAGATTCCTTCTGTAACCCGACGACTGCCTGTAGTTTGTGATTATAAAAACTTTAGAAAAAAATATATGTAACTATCTGAGTCCCCCATATGTAAAATCTATGACAATTTGTTGTTGTTATTTAGCTTAATCAGGTAATGTTAGTTTCTTGCTTCATTTTTAATGTTCAAACTAAAATTAATAAATGGGCCATTTCCCGGTATTATTTTTCTTCAGCGAATAATAAAATCAAGAGCACTCAATAAAATATTGTATATTTAAATTGGCAAAGAACATAATTTTACAGGGTTCTTCGTGTGCTCCATGAATAGGACAAAACAGGCTGTAGAATGTGTTATCACTGACGGTAGTAATGTTAATTGACATATCACTCATTGTGTTCAAATAATATGATGTTTTCATAAGTATAGAATATTGGATGTTGGATTATATGAAGAAATCAAATTCATAACACATGGGCAGATGAATTATATCATTGCAGAAAATGGGCACATCATTGATGACTGCATTCATTCAGTCGCAGACCTTTTGACAAAGGAAATCTGACCTCCCTTCCCCGACAATGTTTTTCTGAAGCTCTCTGCAGCCATTGATATGGCAAACGATAACATCCTCATCCAATGGCTCTCCATCAATATCCATTTGGATGGATCTGCTCTTCTCTGACTTCATTCTTATCTCTTCAGTCTTGGTTGTGAAATCACCTGTAATAGCTTCTCTTCCTGCCACTGCATCTGCGCCATTATCTCTGGTTTTCTCAAGTATCCTTCTATGTAAGTTGACAATACCTGACTTTACTGCACAATTATTTCACTTGATTGCCCTTTCCTCCTTTTATTCAGTGCAGGATGAAGAGATGTTCCTCTCCCCAACTGAATATTAGGAAGGTCAAAGCCGTTCTCTGTGAATCCCATCACACTCAACTCCGCTCCATTCTCAGGCTACCTACATCCAAAACCCATTTCTATGTCTGGTACAATTCTAGTACTCTGTTGATCTTCCTTCCATAAACATGAAGGAATGCTGAAACTATTGGTCAACTCTGACTCACACTGTCTTGAGACAAATATTGCAACCGGCACCTGGCTGCTTTACACTATACTGCAAAACTCCTAAATTTATCCCCTAGAAGCTTCTCATTATTAACAGAAAGGGGAATTTCATTCCACCTGCGTAGATTTAAATATAGAAGTAAGATAAATGAAGAAGCTTCTGGTTCATTTCATCGCTCAGCTTCCAAATATGGGCAAATACCAATGTTTATCTAATTTCTTAGTTCCAAAGTTAATACTGCTTTCAAAATAAGGATTTTTCACCTGTTGAAACATTCTTGACCTGTGTGTAATGTGGCATTTTTTAGATCAAACCAGTTTCAACTAAAAACAAATGTTGGGATGTGGCAGAATTCCACTGTAATCATCGTAGTGCATGAAGTCTGACCGAGTGAGGATACAGTTCCAGTTGATCAGTCAATCTAACAAATCTGACAGATCATTTTCCCTCACATCATGTGGACATCTTTAGCAAGGCAAGCAGTTTTGTCTATCCCCAGTTGCCCCCGATGGCAGGTAAAGTGCAGAGCAGAAAGTGTACGATTTGAGCAGAGTGAATGAGGAGTCAAATACGAAATAGCATTATCTTAAAGTGGGTACGAGAAGAGAGAAGGGTATTACAGCACAGAGTTGTGAAGAGACATGAAGGTTAATATTTAATTGGATGCTCTGGTTTCTCCTCACATTCCAAAGATATACAGGTTGGTAAGTTAATTGGCCACAGTGTAAATGTGTGATTGAATTTGGGAGGAGTTGATGGCAATGTGGGGTTAGTGTAAATGTGTGCCTGATCGTGTCGACTCATTGGGCCTTACTGCATGATTCAATTTCTATAAACACCCCAAAGAATCATATCATATAAAGTCATATAAAGTCATATAATACAGAATCAGGCCCTTCATCTTACTGAGTCAACATCAACCATCAAGCACCTATTCACATTGATCCTAAACTAATGCTATTTTATGCTCCCCACATTCCCATCAACTCCATTTAGTTTCTGCAATTCAGCTGTACAGTAGTGGTACAGTGTCCAATCACATAATGCGCTGGTCACTCGGCGGCCAATCAGACACAGTCTACGAGGGGCCTTGTGATCAATCACCGACCTGCTTCCCTCACCGAAGCAGATGATGGCTGCAGCCAACACATAGAGAGAGAGAGAGAGAGAATGAGAGATGCAAGAAAGCAGCTATGACATATAATACACAATAAACTATATTATAAATACACAATAAACAAGTTATGCATTTTTGCACTCTTACATGGGTATGACCGCACATTAAAAAAATCCCCCCCACCCCCACCCCCCCTTCCTTCCCAACCTCAGCCTCACGGACCTTAGAGTACCCCTAGTTCCTAAAACCCATTTCCATCACTAGTTGTAAGGATCTTTCTCAGTGTGAATGGTGCATTGGCCATGTGTGTTTGGTCTGATGTAGTGGGTAATGGATGTTATGACTGGAACAAACACAGAATAATCCTGAGCCTCTAGCCTGGAGCATGGATTTTGGACTGGAGTAACATTTTTCATGATATATTGCAGTTTATTTCGCTATACTTGGCGAATCCAAAGGGACAGATTGCTCATGATGTCAGAACGACTAATCTGGAAATATTTCTGGATTTTAAGATGTGAAGAATAACCAGCTTTTAATTAATTTTCAAACAGAAAAGTGACTAACACAAATCCTAAGCATGCACATAGTGAATCAAGACATCTGGAATTGAAAGTTGTGCAATGTGTAAATGAAGATTTATATATTCTAATAGCAGCAGCCATAACTAGATCAACAGAGGAAATACATTCTACATATAATGCATCATTTATTAACTACTGAAGCTGTTAAGATCCGTGCAGCATTTTCCAGACAGACACAAGTCATTCATGAACGTTGACGACCTCATTGAAATAGCATGATGTCACTACCACATGAAATGAGAATCATTTCTGACAATGACCTGTTACATTCACTTTTATATTTTTGCAGCTTGAAGCATTCGCAATTAGCTAAGAGATCAAAAAGATCCACACCACACAGGAAACTACCATTCCACCCTGTCCTCAAATTAACTTGGATCATTTCTGTCATCTTTCTCCTTTTTTTGAATCTCTGTTTCCATCTCAGGAGATAAACTATCTGTTGACATTTACTATAACCGACTGTCTTACGCAGTTATCTTGACTACATCCTCTGTCACTCAATATAAGGGTTTCCTTTTTCTGAGTTTCTCCATCTCCACCTGTTCTCAAGATGAAGCTATGTGCTCCAGGACAACTGAAACGTCCTACTTCTTCAGGAAACATTGCTTCCCCTCTACTGTGGGTTATGGTGCCTTCACTTGCATTTCCTCCATTTCCCAGACTTCTGTCCTTATTATAATCCACCCTCCGCCCACCCAGACACACAGAGACATAGTCCACTTGATCCTCACATTTGACCCCATCGGGCTTTGCATCCAGCACATCACACTTTGTTATTTCTGCTACGGGATCCAATTACAAGTCACATTTTCTCCACTCCTTCCCACAAGGACCAGTATCTCTGTGACTCTCTGGTTTCCTCTTCCCTAGCTCTCCATCCCTGGGCACTATCGTCTATAGCTGTAGGAGGTGCAACACTTGTCCTCATTCTTCACCACATTCCCAACACTTCCTCTAGGTCGAACTTCAGCCACTTTCCCCCTACCCTCCCCATCACCACCCTTCTCACCTGGTTTCACCTGTCACTTGCCAGCTCCCTACCTGCCCCTCCTCTGCTTTGCTCTTCGCTCCCATTATTTTATTCTGACTGTCTCTTCTCTACACTCTCAGTCCTGATGCAGGGTCTTGGCCTAAAAAAAACATTGATTATCCCTTTGCCTCCACAGATACAGATCAACCTGTTCAGTTCTTCCAGCAGTTTATTTTTGTTTAAAGCCGAGAAATTCTTCCAAGCAGAGTAGTGAATTAAGTATAGGCAGATAGCCACTGGTTCATCTCCATTATGTAGACCCCTATTACTGAACTACACATGATTAATAGTAAGATTAAACGAGAACTTACCAGTTCGAAGTTTGATCTGTATTTTATGAGGAGTAACGTTGAGGGAATACATGAAGAACCCGCCACTACGCACGTGTGTCATTCTTCAAAGCAGCGGAGTGAATCACAGATACCTGTAATGACTTAAGCATAGTAAGATTAGAGAAAAGATACCAGTTGTGTTTATGATCAAGGGCGGGAGCGGAGGGCATGTATTCCCTCAACGTTACTCCGCATAAAATACAGATCAAACTTCGAACTGGTAAGTTCTCGTTTAATCTTACTATTTTACTTTGGAGTCACGTGAGTGACTACATGAAGATTTCAAAGCTCTGTGATTCAAGCCGTGGAACGAGTCCATCATCACGTCTGCCTTGGTTTTGGGGAGAATAGTGATAACATATTAAACATCAATATGATATATATAAATAACCATAAAGTTAATAATAATTGATAGCCCCTGTTTTTTGGGGTAAATTATGGTACAGAAACTTAACAATGTTTCTGAAAAATTCCAGTTTCCATTACTGGTTAGTTATAATCCTTAGAATCTTCTTTCCGATGGCCATCCTGCAGTCCTGAGGATTTTATCCATAGGAACCTCCAATTTAAATGCTGCCGACGTTGCTGCAGCCTGGTGGAGTGAGATTTTAACCCAGTTAGTGTTTACACCAACTTATGTCAATACTATGTTAGCCATTTAGCTGGCCTGGCCTGTTATTCTTTAATGAGGCTGTCTGTCGTTGATGAGAAGTTCCTCTTCTGTGCCACTTATGGTCTGGGTTTGTTCCATGTATATTTGTAGATGTCTCACAACACAGTCAATCATCTGTAGGGTAGGCTCTAAAAAATGTTATTTTAAGGCCTGCTGACCCCTGTTTGTTTAGTTCCCTAATTCCTGAATATAGAAGTGTAAGTTGCCAGGTGAACTGGTCAAGGTATCCAGCCTTAATTTGGTAGGGACTGAGTCCTTAGTGCCGTGACCTAAGCCATCAGCATGACAGTTTTGTAAAATGTCAAAAACTGTAATGACAGCGCTGTGGCTGGAGCCCAGTTCTTTAACAACGTTAAGACGATGCTGATGTCCCATATTTGGGAATACCTGGTCTTTGGGGAATTCTCATAAAAAGTGTCCCTCATAAGCTGTTGTTCCGTTCTCTTGCCATAGGTAAGTAGATGGGCCACTTCTGGCACAGTTGATGTCACTAATACTAAGCCCCTGTAGGTTAACAAAGCTTCCAAACAGGCTGGATGATGTATTATGGTTGCAACACATCTCCCATTAGTTTATGTATTTTAGACATTGTCTTTAGGTTGATTGTCTGTGGCCCGCTGTGATCATGTCCATTGCTCTGGCCGTCTGTTTTGGATGGTGCTGCATGGTTCTAATCTCATTCCCTAATACCACCTAGAACCATGGTTGGGTAGGTCAGTCGGGTACTATTAAAAACACCAGACGCAGAGTCTCGTAGTATTTCCCTTAGTACCCCCCCCCCTGATGAGGTTGCCAAATTGTGTTGGCCAGATTGTTACATGATGTAGATTCCCTTTCACCCATGTGGTTGATATGTGTTACCACAGTAGTGTTGTTAATTTATAATCTAATAACCTGTTTAATATATTCCAGAGCAACATGACTTTAGGCCATGAAAAACACCCAACATTTCCAGATAGTTATGCCCAGTGTTAGTAATAATGATGCTTCCTGTGTATTCCATCTTCCTCCACAGCTGGAGATGGAGTTGGTAACACACCATCCTAGTGCATAGTATCCATATGTAGGACCATAGACTGGTTGCTGACAATGATCGGATTGGAGCAATGCCCAATGTTATCTTTCCACCATTTAGTTCCAATATGGCTTCTGTATGGCTTCATCATTCTATTGAAATGATCACCATTAATTTTAAGATATCATATTTTGGCCCTCTGTAAATCTTTATAATGTAAGGGTCTGAATTATGTGGCTGGAAACCATATGTTGCCAATATTCTTGCTACCAGTCTGATGGATGGTTTATCCTCATGTCAATGATTTTGCTGTATGCCTCTATTAAGGTTGTAACCTCTGTTGGCAAAGTTACTGACATGAGGAACTGAGTTAATGGTGAACCCCAAATAATCCCTTTAGTTTGAAGGCTTTAATTTTGATTTAATTGGATGGATAATGATCCAAGTTTCCAAATAATTGTTAAGTGGCTGTTACCGTTTGTTCAGCCCATCCTAAGTTTCCACACAATTAGTATGTCATCCAAAGAAGCCATTACCATTGTGTGGCTGGTTGTCATATTTTGTAAATAACCTAGGTGCTAATGTAAACACATTAGGTAGTGCTCTATACTGCTAGAGCTGAGCCATCCAATTAGATAAAAATAACGTCCGTGGTCACCTGTTATGGGTACTGAAATTGTAAGCATCCTTTGAATGAATGCTTGCCATTTCCGTTCTTAAAACGAATATACTTAACAATAGAAAATGTTTCTGTTCTTAAAACGAATATATCGTTTTATTTATTTTTCACTTTTTAAAATTTATTTATTTATCTTTTAATCTTTTCTATTTATTTATTTATTTATTTAATTTTATGATATATGGTCCCTAGATAAGGGACATATCAGACATTTAAACTGATAAGAACAGATATTATACTTGATCTTAGCCAAAAAGCCAAGATCTGATCTATGATTGATGCGTCAAGCGCCATATCCTATTTTGTTAGGAAGGGAATGCGTAGATAATAATTCTTCCCTTGCAATGCAGCTAAAACCCCATCTGTTGCTGATGTCCAGTGTCTGTATCCCATATGACATATTTGGTAATTGGTGATTATGTCTGGATACGAGTAGATCGGCATCTGGTGTTCCATATCGTGTAGAAACATCAGCAAATACTATAGCCCAACTTGGTGTTCTCCTCCAAATTCCTCTCTCGATATATCAGCTGGACTAGAAGATTATGTGTTGTAAAATTCTATTGTGTATCCCCGGATACTGTTTAAGATACGAGTGTCAAAAAGTTATTTATTCGATGTCTTCTTGCACCAACCTCCTTGCTTCCTGTTTTCTTCTGGATCCCCGAGGCCGTGTGTTGTGGGTGTACACATCTTCCAGCATAGGGGCGATACCTTTGAGGATGATGTTTGGACGTTTAGATGAGCTCCAGTTTGGCTTCATTGTCCAACTCCTTGACCTTCTAGATAGGTCACCCCCAAATAAAAAGATTTTGCTAGGAGGTTTCGGGTTTACACAGGCCCGCGTCAATCCCGGTTGGATGTAACCAGATGCATAAATTGATTAGTTTAGTACATTCAGGGATTTACAATCCCCGGTGGCAAGTGACAGCTATGGTGTCAGCTAATGTTTGCCCCTGCAGTAGATAGAAAACATATGGTCTATGCTGGCTTCTAACCTGGTTTGTAGACCTTTCCCAGTTAGCTTTACTCACAGCTGTACTGTTGTTCCCCCTGAAACATAGACAGACATTCCCGTGTGACTTCCAGATGGGAATGGAATTTGTCAGTAAATTTTTGGACTGCTAAATCCTTCAGTCACAACATAAGTATTCCTGTATTTCTATCAGGAAAGGACCAATAATGCACTCTATGTACTTTGTGACTTAGAAAAGGCATCACCTCATTGTTACAGCTCTTACATCTGTTTACCTGTCCAGGGTTTGCCCTAGACTTGACCCCAGCACTCTCCTGACAGAAGAGTCTACTGGGGAGAGAAAAGCATGATTATAGCCCTATAGAAAAGGTGCTGCTTCCTTCTCCCTGAGTCTGTCTTTTCCTCAACCACTTCCCTGTAATAGTAGAAGTGAAATACAGCCCTGTATAAGGTGCTGCTATGGGACTTACCCACTGGAGGATTTCTTCTTGGACCTGCATCGCTGCAAAACGGTATGCTCTCGCAGGTGCAGGCCCCGCAGTGCCAATGCGGTGCCGTGTACACGGTCACTGTGCCGCCTGTATCCCCGTTGGCCTGCGGTGCTCCAAAGCGCGGTGCAGTGCTCACAGCACTGAGCCGCCCGTACTGCCGTTAGCCTGCGGTGCTCCAACGCGGTTCAGTCCCTCGGGGAGCTGGCCGCTCGCAGCCGCAGGTCTGGCAGTTTTAAAAAACGCGGTGCAGTGCTTCCCGCACTGTGCCGCTCCTCCACTTGGGCCTGGGGTGCTCCAACGCGGTCCAGTCCTCTCGGGGAACTGGCCGCTCGCGACCCAAGCCCAGCGGCTCCAACGCGTACTCAGTGCTCTCGGGCACTGACCGCTTGCCGCTATTTTTAGTGCTGTGGAAAAAACCCAGCACCTTCCAGCCCCTCGGACCCATGTAGTATAGGTCCGTGGGGCTGTTGTCCAAGCCGTCGGAATGACGGCTCCAGAATGCTCCACCGCTGTCGGCGTCCTGCTGGAGCTGAGGTCGGCTCCGGCTCCCGTTTAGGGGAGATAGTGGTGCCCCCGGCCGTTGCTGGCTGCCTGCAGTTCTGCAGACTCTCCCCAGCCCGTTTTCATCAGCCTGCCTGTAAAAAAGGTAAGTCAAGAAACTAAGTTCTCCTACCTTACTTGTTGCAGGTTCAACCCTGCCGTTTGGGAGGAACGTCCTCCCCTCGTAATGACTTGTTCACAATGCGTGTAGCGATAATGGCACACGTGCGTAGTGGCGGGTTCTTCATGTAGTCACTCACGTGACTCCGAAGTAAAATGAAGGTTTGAAACATACCGACACAAATATTTTACTGTTACATGATAATGAAATCCACTCTGGAGTGTACAATTGGAAACTATGTCAGGGATAGAATAGGAGAGATTACCTCCGATGAGAACAAGAATGATCATTTACATCATCAGAGCATGTTGCTATGGGAGCTGTGGAGGTTTAGAAGAGGGGCTGTGTTCATAGGAGATGTAACTTGCAAAGTATAAAAGGAAACTCCATTTTTACTTTTGGAGGAGAGTTTCTAAAGATTGAAATTGATATTCAAGGTGGTTGCAGAAACCTGCAGCCTTCTGGAAGAAGGTTAAAGATTGCTGGATCTGATGGTCATGATTTGCCAATGGCTTTAATGATCATACTCCCTCTGTTTCATTATTGCTGGTTTCTTCCAACATCTTCATCGTGATCCCACTGCCAGTCACATCTTCCTATCCCTACCCCTTTCTGCTTTCCGCAGAAGCCACTCTCTCCGCAACTCCTTGGTTCACTTATCCCTTCCCGCCCAAACCACCCACTCCTCAGATATTTTCCCCTGTAACACCTGTCCCTAAATATCCTCCCTCACATCCATCCAGGTGAAACAGAGGTTCACATGCATCTCCTCAAATCCCATCTACTATATTCAGTACTTCTGATGTGGCCTCCATTACATTGGCGGGTTGAAGTGTAGATCAGGCAACTGTTTTGCTCAACATTTATACTCGGTCCATCACGACCTGTTGAGTCTCCCGGATGCTAACCATTTTAACTCTCCTTCCCATTCCCAAACTGACCTTCCTGTCCTGGGTCTCCTCTAATGCCAGAGTAAAGCCACATGCAATCTAGAGGAACAGCAACTCATATTCTGCTTGGGTAGCTTACAACCCAATGGTATGAATATTGAAATCTCCAATTTTAAGAACTAATCTGCAAATACCCCCAGCCAAACTTCGCCCCCCACCCCTCTTCCTCGTTTTCTGCTCCCTTCCCTATGCCCAACCTGGATGCACACCTATCCCCTTCCACCTGTATTGTTCTCTCTGGCTTCACATTTTATGCCTTCTCTATCCTTATCTCACACTTTTTGTCTTTTCATCTTAGAGTCAAACAGCATGGCCCTTCGATCCAACTTGCCCATTCCGAACAAGATGCCGCATCTACATGAGTCCTGCCTTAATTTGGTCCCTAACCATTCTTATCCATGTACTTGTCCAAATGTCGTTCAAATTTTGTTATAGTACCAGCCTTAACTACCTCCTCTGGCAACTCGTTCCACATACCCACTACTTTTTGTGTGGAAAATTTGCACATCAGGTTCCTATTAGATTTTTTGCCTCTCACCCTAAACATATGTCCTCTTGTTTTTTATTCCGATATTCTGGGAAAAAGGCTCTGTGCATTTGCCCTATGCTCATTTAGAAGGATGAGAGGGAATCTTATAGAAACATAAAATTCTTAAGGGATTGGACAGGCTAGATGCAGGAAAAATGTTCCCGATGTTGAGGAAGTCCAGAACCAGGGTGTCACAGTGTAAGAATAAGGGGTGGGCCATTTAGGACTGAGATGAGGAAAAACTTCTTCACCCAGAGAGTTGAGAATCTGTGGAATTCTCTGCCACAGAAGGCAGAGAAGGTCAATTCACTGTATGTTTTCAAGAGAGAGTTAGATATAGCTTTTAGGGCTAACGGAATCAAGGGATATGGGGAGAAGGCAGGAACAGGGTACTGATTTAGCATGATCAGCCATGATCATATTGAATGGTGGTGCTGGCTCAGAGGGCTGAATGGTCTACTCCTGCACCTATTTTCTATGTTTCTATGTTTCTAGAACAGTGCCGGATTTCAAAGATACTTCATTGTCTGTAGTTCAATTTTAAGTATGTTGGAGAATGCATGGTAATGTATAAATGCAAATGGTCTGATTTTTTAGTGAATGCTTGGGGCCTTATGCTTTCTTTCACTTTCTCTCTTTGGAGTAAAAAGAAAAACAATTGCTGCATTCCATAGTAAGTATTCTGTAGGTTAATAATAATAATAATAATAATAAATACTTTATTGATCCCCTCAGGGAAATTCAGACCTCAAATGAGAACTTCAAAACCTCATTGTATGGGCCAAAATCAAAACTTGTTTCAATCTTCTTGGAAATTAACATACCATACAACCTTTATGATAGTTAAATACTAATAAGAAGTTAAATACATCTAATGTCAAGTTGGACATATTTCAGGTGCATTTGAGTGCTAAGCACAATGGCACTGTAAAATATGCAAAATGTGTACTTCCCTGGGGATCTTTATAGGGATAAATATAACTTTTCATTATATTTATTTCTCAGTGAACATACGATGCTCAGGGTTTTATGCATTCCACATGCAGAACAGGAGGGTGTGCTTTTTCTCCAACAATTAGTCTCTCATTAACCAACCATCTTAAATATGAAGCACTCTACATACAATGTGTTCTCATGTCCTACCTCCAAGCCTTCAAGTATGCTCCAAATCTTCTCGTCAGCCATTTGATATATAAATACTTCTGCAGTTAAATATTTTGCTTTGGACTCAGGAATGTTAGGATGTGTAGTTACAAGTTATAGCTTTAGTGGTGAAATGCCGAGCATCTATTCTGCATATCTGAGCCAAGACAGTATTGAAAGTCTGATAATGAATGCTGACCCTTGTGTTTGGTGCATGGCTTTAACTTTGGCTTGTGAAACTGAAAAAAACCCAAAGCTATCTGCATTGTAAAAACATCTTCCAAATTGGCATTAAGAAATATAACCAGGGGGCATGATGTTACTCAGATTCAGGCTAAACATACTTTATACATTGACAAAATGTCTCTTCAAATTACAGATATTATTTCCATGCAATAACAACTTTATTCAAACTTTTAAAGTTTCTGTAGCATCTAGTCACATATTAAAATTCATGTTTTGCAAACACTAATATGATTTGATTTTAATGATGGCTGAGTACCGAATTTCCATAAGAACACAGAAACAACTTTAAGATGCCAAACCTTTGGAATATACAAATTGTTTTCCAATTCACTGAGGGATTTACAAACAGTGTAAATTGTAAATTTGCTTTAAACTTCACAGGACCAGAAAGGCTTTTTACACAGTCCAGCTGGCGGCCAATCTGAGAGAAATGTGAAAAGCTTTATAAGGAGCCAGTGAATCCAGTCTGAAATCAAATGCCAAATGGATGCACACAAGTGAGTTTGTGTGATTAGGTAATAAAAGTGCAAACTCTTGAAGTTATAAGCCCAGTCCTGAAAATGGCATTATGAGAAGTGCTCTTAAATTTTCAGTGGGTTGACATCACAAGATAAATGTATCGAGCATGGAATCTAGCCAGACATATTCAAGAGCATAAATGATCATCAGTTCTATACTGGACCTAGTTAACTACCTGTAGCAGACCATGTTGTTCACTTGCCTAACACTAGACTCCTAAACCATATATTCTGAATTCTGTCATAGGACAAGATGACGAAGCAGCCGTAGAAAATGATTCAAGGATTTGGTCAAAGCTTTGTTAAAAAAAAAATCACATTACTACTGAGTCCTGGGATCCTTTGGTCTATTGACTTTAAAGCTCAGCTCAGTTTAGTTTATTGTCAGGTGTACCGAAGTACAGTGAAAAGCTTTTGTTGCGTGCTCACCAGTCAGCAGAAAGACAATACATGATTACAATCGATTCATTTAATACTGATAGATATATGATAAGGGAATAACGTTTAGTGCATGGTAAAGCCAGCAAAGCCTGATCAAGGATAGTCTGTGGGTCATCAAAGAGGTAGATAGTAGCTCAGCACTGCTCTCTGGTTGTGGTAGGATGATTCAGTTGGCTGATAACAGCTGGGAAGAAACTGTCCCTGAATCTGGTGGTGTGCGATTTCACACTTCTATACCTTTCGCCTAAAGGAAGAGGGGCGAAGAGGAAGAAGTCAGATAGCGACTCGTCCTTGATTATGCTGTTGGCCTGCCGAGGCAGCACGAGGTATTCATGGAGTCAATAGAAGGGAGGTTGGTTTGTGTGATGTTGTGGGCTGCGTCCACAGTCCGCTGCAAGTTCTTGTGGTCTTGGATGGAGCTGTTCCCAAATGAAGCTGTGATGCATCCTAATAAAATTATTTTTATGCGGCATCTGTAGAAGTTGGTGAGAGTTGTAGGAGACATGCCAAACTTCCTAAGCCTTCTAAGGAAGTAGAGGCGTTAGTGTGCCTTCTTGGTAGTTTCTTCAATATGGGTGGTCCAGGAGAAGTTGATGGTGATATTGACTACGAGGAATTTGAAGTTTTCAACTATCTCTACTTCGGCTGCGTCATTGCCAACTGTGGTATGTGTTCCTGAAATCGATCACTATCTTCTTTGTCTTACTGACGTTGAGAGAAAGGTTGTTGTCTCAACACCAGGACACGAGGTTCTCAATATCCTTTCTGTACTCCGTCTCATCATTAGTTGACATTCGGCCCACAATGGTGGTGTCATCTGCGAATTTGAAAATTGAATTAAATTTGTATATGGCTGCACGTGGTCGTGGGTTTTCCAAGGAGTAAAGAAGGGGGCTGAGAACGCATTGTTGCAGAGCCCCCGTGATTGAGGATTAAGGATAATTAGTCCCCTATCCTCGCTGATTGGGGTCTGTTGGTCAGGAAGTCAAGGATCCAGTTGTAGTAATGAGTGCTGACACCAAGTCCCGCAAGTTTGGTGATAAGCTTGGATGGTATAATGGTATTAAAGGCAGAGCTGTTGTCTATGAATAGGAGTCTGATGTAGATGTCTCTCTTATCCAGGTGTTCTAGGGATAAATGCAAGGCTAGGGCGATGGCATTACCATGGACCTGTTGTGGCGTTAGGCAAACTGCAGTGGGTCAAGGCCACTGGGTGGACTGGATTGAAAGCATTCCATAACTAGCTTCTCAAAACATTCCATGATGGTGGAAAAGGACCTAATTTGGAATGATAATGAGAACCTCAATGCATGGATCAGAAACATAACATCTCACAAATTAATTACCCATCCAACATTTTAGCCACTTCTTGTACCATTTGTGGAGGAGTCTGTGTTTTCATTGACATCAATAGGTACCTCAGAGCCCACAAAACCTGATTGGGGCTGCTTAAGAAGAATCAGAAAAGTGGATAGTTGCATACGAATATCATATTAGAAATACTGATATGAAATTAGATTAAGTGCAGCCCCATTAGTTTCACACCAGAATGTTCAATATGTTGTTATTGTAGATTGTCTTAATATAAAAAATACATTGCCTTACAACTGTAAGATGCAACTGTCTTACAAGCAGTAAATGCACAAGGCAGCAATTGACCGGAGAGAATTAGAATTTGCACTAGTACTGAGTATGTCACATATTACAATTGGAGATTAGAATCAAATGGAGAAAATAGATACAATCAAGAATGATATTTTAAGCTTTTGTTAAGGTGCTCAACATTTATGATTGTGAGATAAGTAAATAATTAAAAATCCTACTATCAGAAAAATAGAGCTATAATTGATATTTTATTCTTATCTTTTTCTCTACATTGACTGAAAAATAGTCTGCTTTTGCCTTGATTAATTAGGCTTTGAACAATCAGGAAATTTAATTTTTAGTGAGCATAAATTGAAATTCCATTTGTTGTGTTCTGTCAGTTTGCATAAAATTGATTTATTTTAGTGCATTTGAGGAACATCTCTGAAAGGTAAAAGATTATTCATACAATTCGGTGCAAATGTAAGATGTGAAGACTAAATTATTATTATATAATTATGAGAGGCATAGATAAGGTAGACAGTCAGATCCTTTTACCCAGGATGGAAAATCGAATACGAGAGGGCATAGCTTTAAGATGAGAGGAGCAAGGTTAAAGGAGATATGTGGGGCAATTTTATTTTACACAGATAGTGGTGAATGTATGGAATGCACTGCCAGGATGGTGGATGAGGCAGATATGATTGTGGCATTTAAGAGACTTATGGATAGGCATATGGATATGCAGGGGATGGAGGAATATGGATTATGCACAGGTAGATAAGAGACGGTTTTGACATCGTGTTTGGCACAGACATTGTGAGCTAAAGGCCTATTCTTGTGCTGTACTGTGCTATTATGATGATATCATGGCACAGGCAGGTAAAATGTACTGATTATTCTATGTTCTGTAGATGATCAGATGGCAAAATGTAGTGCAAATTATGGGAATTGATCAAATTGTATGTTATTGTCTTTGATAGGATTGCAAGGTTGAATAGGAATTGTGGGAGGGAACTGTTCTTCCACTTTGTCTTAAACATGGGCAGCACTTCATTCTCTGGGGATCGAACTTAACTCCAGTGATGTTGCTCTTCAGTGCTAGGCTAAACATTTCTGGTTCGTGTGGCCCACTAAGTCAACAACTTGATCACCTGCATGTGGTGTTGATAATAATGCTTTTCTCCTCTTGATTGTGAACTCCAACACTGATTTTTTTTTTTGACATTCTGAAAACTATTCTGTATACATATGTGACATTCTGTATACTGCTACAAATTCCGATACGTGAATGACCCCAACTTGTTGGGTCATTGCAATACAATGTCTGCTTTGCTTCTGAATAAGCGAGTTCGGTATTCCGATAAACACAAGGAATCATGGGATTTATCAAAGGTAATTCGGAAAAAAACGAACGCAGTGCTGTATAAACTGTGTATAAATTATTAACTATTCTATCAATGAATTAATCTAGAATTCTGTCAACTCAATCATTTCCTTTCTTGTTCTGCTGTTCACACACTACTTACACAGTCCCAGTTCTAGTTCACTTCATTAATCTGCAATTATGAGATATTCAAAAAGTTAAAGAATGTATTATTTTCATTTAATCCTTAATGTGTTTGCTACTGGAATAAGAAAATATTACGTGTTTGAAACATTTTCTTATCTTTATTCATAATTTATGTGTAAAAAAAATATTTAATCTGAGGCAGGCAGCGACTGTATTGGCCTGTAACCCGAAATCATCCAGCCCGCAGGCATATTTTTTTAGTGACTAGAATGTTGTTCTTGGCTTCAGTGGGACCCTGCCCGGACTTGTCCCAGTGCTCGGGCAAGGCAGCTCTCCGGGACAGTTTTGAATGAGATGGTTTTACATTGTGAAGTTCACATCCCTGAGTTATTGATCAGAGTGAACACCCGCTCCTGTGGACACATCTCACTGTGTGTCTGTCACAGACGGATTCCACCGCCTGTTGGTCAATAATTGGATCGATCTCCTGACCCAGTGGCCGCGGATCTACCGGCGTTTGTTCTTTCCGAACTGAACTCACTGTGGAATGAATCCATTAACAGAGCCACTCTGCTGCCGGATTCTAAGTTGTCCTTGCCTTCCCTCTGGAACCCTCCTCATCCCCATCAGATGCTGAGTTCCCAGAGCCCGGGTTAAACGTGACCGGTCACGGTTAAGTTTGTGAAACCGGCCCCATCAGAAACTGCGGGCAGGATTAACCAAATAAAATAATTAAAGATGGGATACTCGGGGGGGGGGGGGGGGGGGGGGGGGGGAGACAGTCCAGTGGCGGTTCGGCAGTGCTTGCAGTGGGTGGCTGTTCGTGTAGTGGGTGGCTGTTCGTGAGGAGTGTGAAAGAGAGAGTGGAGGAATGTGATTTAATTTCCAGCAGCATGTAAATGTACGGGTTGGCACTGCAACGGCAGTAGGGAGAGCGAGAGCGAGGGTCTGTTTCAACAGTTTGTTTATTTTCAGCTGAGTCAACAAAATAAAACACAAAGCGACATGAATGAACAGCGCACATACTACTAATGTCCTACCTACTGCCATTGATAAAGTTACATTACTATACCGCAAGGAGTGAACAAATCCAAGTATATCACAAAAAACTGTAAAGGTTTGATTGCCGAAGTTCTTACCAGGCACACCAATAACTGCAATGAGTGTATGACTGTTATACCAGTGTCTCAAACTAACTGCAAAGCAATATTATGTCTACTGAACATTGCAGTTATTTTGAGGCACTGGTCTAACAGTTATACGCTCCGAAGCATAAAGCAATAAAACACCGAAGCATAAAGCAATAAAACCAACAAAATCATCATAGTTTTGTACAAATGAACCATAAATACACCTAGTTAATAGTTTTAAAAGCAGTATTTTCTTACCTCGAAGAAGCAAGACTGGAAAATACGGATGAAACGCAGGTCTGTATATCCATAGCAGCTCAGCTGGCGAGAATGTTTATCGCGAATGACCTATAGAAACATAGAAACAAAGAAAATAGGTGCAGGAGTAGGCCATTCGGCCCTTTGAGCCTGCACCGCCATTCAATATGATCATGGCTGATCATCCAACTCAGTATCCTGTACCTGCCTTCTCTCCATACCCCCTGATCCCTTTAGCCACAAGGGCCACATCTAACGCCCTCTTAAATATAGCCAATGAACTGGCCTCAACTACATTCTGTGGCAGAGGATTCCAGAGATTCACCACTCTCTGTGTGAAAACTGTTTTTCTCATCTCAGTCCTAAAAGATTTCCCCCTTATCCTTAAACTGTGAACCCTTGTTCTGGACTTCCCCAACAACGTGAACAATCTTCCTGCATCTAGCCTGTCCAACCCCTTAAGAATTTTGTAAGTTTCTATAAGATCCCCCCTCAATCTTCTAAATTCTAGCGAGTACAAGCCGAGTCTATCCAGTCTTTCTTCATATGGAAGTCCTGACATCCCAGGAATCAGTCTAGTGAAACTTCTCTGTACTCCCTCTATGGCAAGAATGTCCTTCCTCAGATTAGGAGACCAAAACTGTACGCAATACTCCAGGTGTGGTCTCACCAAGACCCTGTACAACTGCAGTAGAACCTCCATGCTCCTATACTCAAATCCTTTTGCTATGAATGCTAACATACCATTCGCTTTCTTCACTGCCTGCTGCACCAATGACTGGTGTACCATAACACCCAGGTCTCGTTGCATCTCCCCTTTTTCTAATCGGCCACCATTCAGATAATAGTCTACTTTCCTGTTTTTGCCACCAAAGTGGATAACCTCACATTTATCCACATTATACTGCATCTGCCATGCATTTGCCCACTCATCCAGCCTATCCAAGTCACCTTGCAGCCTCCTAGCATCCTCCTCACAGCTAACACTGCCCCCCAGCTTTGTGTCATCCGCAAACTTGGAGATGTTGCAGTCAATTCCCTCGTCCAAATTATTAATATATATTGTAAATAGCTGGGGTGCCAGCACTGAGCCTTGCGGTACCCCACTAGTCACTGCCTGCCATTCTGAAAAGGACCCGTTTACTCCTACTCTTTGCTTCCTGTCTGCCAGCCAGTTCTCTATCCACATCAATACTGAACCCCCAATACCGTGTGCTTTAAGTTTGTATACTAATCTCTTATGTGGGACCTTATTGAAAGCCTTCTGAAAGTCCAGATATAACACATCCACTGGTTCGCTCTTATCCACTCTACTAGTTACATCCTCGAAAAATTCTATAAGATTCGTCAGACATGATTTACCTTTCATAAATCCATGCTGACTTTCTCCAATGATTTCACCACTTTCCAAATGTGCTGCTATCCCATCTTTAATAACTGACTCTAGCAGTTTCCCCACTACCGATGTTAGACTAACTGGTCTGTAATTCCCCGTTTTCTCTCTCCCTCCCTTTTTAAAAAGTGGGGTTACATTAGCTACCCTCCAATCCTCAGGAACTACTCCAGACTCTAAAGAGTTTTGAAAAATTATCACTAATGCATCCACTATTTCTCTGGGATGCAGCCTATCTGGCCCTGGGGATTTATCAGCCTTTAATCCATTCAATTTACCTAACACCATTTCCCGGCTAACCTGGATTTCACTCAGTTCCTCCATCTCATTTGACCCCCGGTCCCCTGCTATTTCCGGCAGATTATTTAAGTCTTCCTTAGTGAAGACAGAACCAAAGTAGTTATTCAATTGGTCTGCCATGTCCTTGTTCCCCATTATCAATTCACTTGTTTCTGACTGCAAGGGAACTACATTTGTTTTAACTAATCTTTTTCTCTTCACATATCTATAAAAACATTTGCAGTCAGTTTTTATGTTCCCTGCCAGTTTTCTTTCATAATCTATTTTCCCTGTCCTAATTAAGCCCTTTGTCCTCCTCTGCTGGACTCGGAATTTCCCAGTCATCTGGTAGGCTGCTTTTTCTGGCTAATTTGTATGCTTCATCTTTTGTTTTGATACTATCCCTGATTTCCCTTGTTATCCACGGATGCACTACCTTCCCTGATTTATTCTTTTGCCAAACTGGGATGAACAATTGTTGTAGTTTATCCATGCAGTCTTTAAATGCCTTCCATTGCACATCCACCGTCAACCCATTAAGAATCAATTGCCAGTCTATCTTGGCCAATTCCCGTCTAATACCCTCAAAGTTACCTTTCTTTAAGTTCAGAACTCTTGTTTCTGAATTAATTATGTCACTCTCCATCCTAATGAAGAATTCAACCATATTATGGTCACTCTTGCCCAAGGGGCCACGCACAACAAGACTGCTAACTAACCCTTCCTCATTACTCAATACCCAGTCTAGAATAGCCTGCTCTCTCGTTGGTTCCTCCACATGTTGGTTTAGAAAACTATCCCGCATACATTCCAAGAAATCCTCTTCCTCAGCACCCCAGCCAATTTGATTCACCCAATCTATATGTACTGAACTGAACTGAACTGAACGTTATTTATAGAGCACTTTAAAAACAACCACTGTTGCAACAAAGTGCTGTACATGACTAATCATAAACATAAAACAAAACAATAAAAACATTAAAAGACAGTAAAAACAATAAAAAACAATAATAGAAACACTAAAACAGGAGCAAAGTCTCATGCAGGGGCGAAAGCCAAGGAATAGAAAAGGGTTTTAAGACTAGTTTTGAAAATGGACAGTGAAGGAGCCTGTCTAATGTGCAAAGGTAGAGTGTTCCATAATGTCGGAGCAGCAACAGAGAAGGCTCTATCCCTCTGAGATTGAAGTCACCCATTATAACTGTTTTACCTTTGTTGCACGCATTTGTAATTTCCTGTTTGATGCCATCCCCAACTCCACTACTACTGTTAGGTGGCCTGTCCACAACTCCCACTAGCGTTTTCTGCCCCTTAGTGTTTTGCAGCTCTACCCATATCGATTCCACATCCTCGAAGCTAATGTCCTTCCTTTCTATTGCGTTAATCTCCTCTCTAACCAGCAACGCTACCCCACCTCCTTTTCCTTTCTGTCTATCCCTCCTGAATATTGAATATCCCTGGATGTTCAGCTCCCAGCCTTGGTCACCCTGGAGCCATGTCTCCGTGATCCCAACTATATCATAGTCATTAATAGCTATCTGCACATTCAACTCATCCACCTTATTACGAATGCTCCTTGCATTGAGACACAAAGCCTTCAGGCTTGTTTTTACAACACTCTTATACAATTATGTTGAAAAGTGGCCCTTTTTGAATTTTGCCCTGGATTTGTCTGCCTGCCACTTCAACTTTTCACCTTGCTACCTATTGCATCTACCCTCATTTTACACCCCTCTGTCTCTCTGCTCAAACATTTAAGAAACCCACCACCTCTTATTCTCTGTTTATTATCTTTTTCTTCTTTCCCCCCTACATGTTGGGTCTGAGTGCTTCCCTTCTCTGCCTCCTGCCTCACACACTGTCTACTAGCTTTCTCTATTTGAGTCCCTCCCCCCAACCATTCTAGTTTAAAGTCTCCTATGACCTGGGCATGCGCATTTGAAATACCAAACTCGGTTATAATCGCTTAGGGATCATGGGATTTGTCAAAGGTCACTCGCTATAAAGAAAAAGCTAACGAACAGCTGACTGTATAAACTGTGTATAAATTCTTATCTTTATTCATGATTTATGTATAAATATATAATTAATCTGAGGAATGGGGGTGCCAGGTAGCGGGAGAGCGTGGCATAACAGCGAGATAGAGGGGGCAGATGCGAGTGGGAGATAGTGAGGGGGGCGAGACTGGACCGGCGGAGAGACATTCTCAGCAGCTGCGCACACACAGACCCGTGCCTCATCCACAGACAGGATCAAACCCGGGTCCCCTGCGTCGCAAGCTCTGCCGAACCGCCACTGGACCGTGCCCCCCCTCCCCCTCGAGTGTCCCTTCCCCACCCGAGGGGTGGCCAGAGACGTCCGGACCGATAGGACATCTCCCCGGAGCAGCAGACCCCAGGCCCACAGCCAGCGCAGAAAAGGCAGCAACCCCAGCTCAACTACACCTGCCCCGCTGGGCCAACCCACAGCCCCGGACCGGCTGGACAGCGGCCCGGAGGAGCGGTGACCCACAGGCCTACAGCCCGCATGGAGAAGCACCAACCCCAGCTCAACTCTTCCTGCCGCTCCGGGCCAACCAACAGCCCCGGACTGACGGGACAGCGGCCGATGACCGGCGCTCCGCTCGCACCGGCACTGAGGGGGCCAACCGACAGCAACTGAAAAAGGCAAAAGACATAGCTGACGCTCCCCAACCTGCCAGGGAACGGGCCCCCAGGAGCCGGAGCAGAGCCGGAGCTAGCACCTCCCTCCCGCGCTGGCTGCAAATCCAGGGCCGCCACCGCCCCACACCAGCGCAGGACCACCCCGGACACCGGCGGACAGAGACGGGACACCCGGGAGGGGATGTGGACGGCCCAGCAGCAACTCAACAGTGCCCGCAGTACCGGGGACCCGGGCCCGACCCCGACCATGGACGAAACGCAGTTCTGCACCCATGCAGATTCAGTTACCGAGAATGTTTATAGTGAATGACCTATGACCGAACTCGCTATTATGCCTCTCTATTTCAAATGCATTATGATCTTCAGACCTTTGAATCAATGCCAACATTCATAGCTATTAACCTCAACGGGATCAGTGTTGGGAGAACTTACAAGAATGACAGAGACTGATTTGCTAGTTAATGATTATGATGTACAACCTCTTTGCAGTATCTCGAAAGATTGACTAGTTAAGCATGAAAACAGAATGGATATGACAAATTAATAATAAGCATATTGTTTAATTTGCAATTACCATATGTAGGCAATATTAGTATTGCAGGCTTTTTTGATATTATTAGTAATGCCGGGGCCTACTCCTGCACCTAATTTCTATGTTTTACTAAATGTGACACTTTAGCCATGCAAGACCTGTGGCTTAATCTACCAAAGAACTTTCCATCTAACCCTATTTTATAATGTCCACATTATCCTAGGGTTTGCTGGAAGTAATACATTTCTGAGAATGTCAGGTCATAAGACTTTAAGATGTGAACTGTATCAACTCAGTACACCATGGCCAATTATCCTCTGCTCTCTCACCCCATTTAGACGGAAACATAACCCCGATATCCCCTCCCTCCCTCCCTCCCCCACCCACTCCTCCCCAATCACCACTTCACATCTACTTAAAGCCTGACTCCAGTCTGCAAAGACTGGATCCTTCCCCACCCACTCCTCCCCAATCACCACTTCACAGCCATTTACAGCCTGACTCCAATCGGCAAAGACTGGGCCCTTGTCCACCACCCACACCCTCCTTGCTGCCAAACATCAGTCTGACCACTTCTCCATCATTAACAATAGCAATTGAGTAGGTGGAAAAACTATTCAGGAGACAGAAAAGCCAGAAATCTCCAGGACCGGACAATGTTTCCTCCTCTACCCTCAAGCTCTGTTCCGAACAACTGGCACCAGTCTACACAGACATTTTCAATCGGTCCCTGTAAACCTGCACTGTCCCTGCCTGCTTCAAAGTCTCCACTATTGTTCCCGTACCCAAAAAGCCAAGGATTACTGGTCTTAATGACTACAGGCCTGTCGCACTGACCTCTGTAATCATGAAGAACCTTGAAAGACTTGTGCTGGCCCACCTGAAAAATATCACTTGTGCTGGACCCCCTACAGTTTGCATACCGGGCAAATAGATCAGTGGATGACGCAGTCAACCAGGGCCTGTACTTCATCCTCCAGCACCTAGACCGCCAGGAGACCTATGTAATTTTGTTTGTGGATTTTAGCTCTGCATTCAACACAATTGTGCCAGAGCTACTACACTCCAAACTCTCCCAGTTGATTGTGCCTGAACCCCTCTACCAGTGGATCACCAACTTCCTGACAGACAGGAAGCAGCATGTGAGGCTGGGAAACCACATCTCAGCCCTGCAGACCCTCAGCATAGGAGCACAGCAAGGCTGTGTACTCACCCCTCTCCTTTACTCTCTCTACACCAACAACTGCACCTCCACAGACTCCTCTGTCAAGCTTCTCATGTTTGCGGACGACTCAACCCTGATTGGACTGATCCAGGATGGATAGGAATCTGCCTACAGACAGGAAGTGACACAGCTGGTATCCTGGTGCCATCGCAACAACCTGGAGGTCAATGCTCTTGAGACGGTAGAATTGATTGTAGACTTTAGGAGAGCTCCCCCTCCCCTCACCCCACTCACCATCAACAACATCACAGTCCCATCTGTAGAGTAATTTAAGTTCCTTGGAACCATTATCTCCAGGGACCTTAAAAAGGGTGGCCACCATCGATGACATAGTCAAAAAGGCTCAACGAGGATGTACTTCCTCTTGCAGTTGAGGAAACACAATCTACCACAAGCAATGATGGTCCGGTTTTATACGGGCATAGTAGAGTCTGCCCTCACCTTCTCCATCATGGTCTGGTTTGGCTCAGCCACCAAGCATGACATCTGGAGGCTGCAGTGCATCGTTCGATCAGCCGAGTAGGTTGTTGGCTGCAACCTTCCCCCCATCGACGAATTGATCATTGCAAGGGCCAGGAAGAGAGCGGGTAAGATCATCTCTGACCACTCTTACCCTGGCTACAAACTGCTTGAAGCACCTCCCTCTGGAAGGCGACCCCAGACTGTCAAAGCCGCGCCACAGCCAGACATAAAAACAGCTTTTTTCCACAATCAGTAGCTCTACTCCACAGCCAAAAGTCTGTAGCCTCCTTTTGCTCTGGTATTTTATTTCATTCTTCACATGTTTAAATTATGTTTTATTTTTAATTGTCTACTGTATATCATGTTGTTATTTGCGAGCAAAGCACCAAGGCAAATTCCTTGTATGTATACATATTTTGCTAATAAAATGTATTCAATTCAGTTCATTTCACCAAATAACTAAATGTGACACTTCAGCTATGCAGACCCGTGGCTTAATCTATGAGACCAAGAACTCTCCATCTTACCCTATTTTCTAATGTCCAAATTTTCCTAGGTTTTGCTACATAACTGGAAGTAATAATGCAAAAAGAAATTCTGAGATTAAGTCAGGTCATATGACATTAAGATGTGAACTGTATCAGCTCGGTACACCACAGCCAATTATCCTCTGCTCTCCAACCCCACCCCATTTCACCAAATAACTCTGTGCATTCTTGACTCCCAGGTGCGGTACCTTGACTAGTTAAGCATGAAAACAGAAAGGGTAAAATATGTGACAGATTAATGAGACAAATAAATGTAAGGAGTCTTATCATGTGGTCAATTATCATCCAGCAGTCCTATTTTGTCTGGCAGGCTTCTTTTCTTACACATGCAAATGATTATGGCAGACTTCTCTTCCTTAAGGCTCAACTTCAACTGTCTCTGGCTAGTTTCCTTCATTCCTCAGGCCTTTCCCAATCAAATGTTCCTTAGGGTCAGTTCAAATTTCTCTGATAGTCTTTATTTCAATTGAAGGCCAGTTTTATCAAGTATATACCCTTTTTCAAGTAGTGTCTACAAATGCTGGCTACAAGATCTCATGGGTTTTTTTTTCTTGTTGTGAATTACCTGAAAAACTTTATTAATTATTGGGAGTTTTACCACCAATTTGGATTTAAAATGTGATTTATTTTTATTTACCTTTTAAAATCAACAAAAACATCACTTTATAGTTTAAATGCCCTTGGCATGCATCTCTCTTGCTGATCCGAGTTATCATTTTGCTAACCTGGAATTTTAATGCTTATGCACAGAATTTCAAACAGATATGTACAGATATTTCTTGAAGCAGATTTGGGGAAATTGTGTTCTGTTACTGCCTCTGTTCAATCAATGCACTTTTGCAACTATTAGCCTCACAGTTATCAAGCACCTGTCTGTGCTAGTCACCTCTGGCTACTCCCTGTTGTAATGCCACTTAATTTACCAAATTAAAAGCAGCAGATTTCAATCCCAGACCATAGTGTATTTGATTAATTTCCAAATCATTCTTGAATCAGTTTACCATCAAACTTTTATTGGACTAAATTCAATTCCAGACACAATTGGAATAAGTTGTGTCGGATCATATTGGATTCAATTTAATTTCAGACTCTTGACATCATTTGCTTCCAGACTTTATTGAAAACTATTCACATCTGGACTGTTTCAGTCATCATTTGCTCCTGCACTGTATCATATTCAATTTGCATTCCATCCACTATCAGCCTAAATTCCCTTCCAGATCAGGTCACACTCAGCCCACTCCAGACTGTCAGATTTGATTCACTCACCTGCCATTTCAGAAACAAATAAGTGGAGTATACCAAACATCATTAATTTGCAGACTACTGGCTCACTCAGATATGATTGACTAAATTAAATTGCAGACAGCAGCAGACTGTATTTAGTTCTAAATAACTTGAGAAAATATTTACATTCTCATTATTTTGTGAACATTTTGATGCTAGAATTCTTAGTCGTGTAGAGACTAGGGTTCAATCTTGAACATTGTGTGGAGTCTGTACATTCTCTGGGTGCTCTGGTTTCTTCAGATATCCCAAAGATCTGCAGGTTATAAATGAGCTTGGTGTAGGATTAGTGTAAATAGATAGTTGGTGGTCGGTGTGGACTCAGTTGAATGAAAGGTCTGTTTCTGTATCAAGCTGTGACTCTATGATCTTTCAATACGCAATGACATAGTTTTCTGATGATCACCTCTATGTCCTTTTTTTTGTTGTTCCTTAAATTTGTGACCATAGATTTAAATGCCCTGTATGTGTTCTAGAGAGAAAACGTTAATGTTTTAGAACAGCGGTTAAGTGGCGTAAAGTGATAAAAAATAAAGGTGCAGAAGATTTGTAAATGAATAGCTGAAACATTTTCTCTTGAATATAGAAGACTGAAGGATGGCATAAAATAAGAACATAAGACTACAAAGATTAAGGTCATAAGTGATAGGAGTAGAATGAGGCCATTTGGCCCATCAAGTCTACTCCGCCATTGAATCATGGCAGATCTATCTCTTCCTCCTAACCCCATTCTCCTGCCTTCTCCCCATGACCTCTGACACCAGTATTAATCAAGAATCTATCTATCTCTGCCTTGAAAAATATCCACTGACTTGGCCTCCACAGCCTTCTGTGGCAAATAATTCTACAGATTCACCACCCTCTGACTGAAGAAATGTATCCTCAGCTGCTTCCTAAAATAACTTCCTTTAATTCTGAGGCCATGACCTCTAATCCTAGATTCTCCCACTAGTGGAAACTTCCTCTCCACATCCACTCAATCCAAGCCTTTCACTATTCTGTACGTTTCAATGAGGTCCCCTCATTCTTCTAAACTCCAGCGAGTACAGGCCCAGTGCCGACAAACGTTCATCATTGGTCTACACATTCCTGAGATCATTCTTTTAAACCTCCTCTAGATCCTCTCCAGACCCAGCCCATCCTTCCTCAGATATGGTGCCCAAAATTGCTCATAATATTCCAAATGCGGCCTTACCAGCTCCCTATAGAGCCTCAGCATTACATCCCTGTTTTTGTATACAGGCCCTCTTGAAATAAATGCTAGATTAAGAACAGCAAAAGAAAAAGGGCAGAAAAAGCATTGGAATGCCAAGTTCCATTGGAACACCAAGTTCCACTTTCCAAGGATAGTGTGTGGCCCTCCAAGCCACAGACTATCCTGACTTGGAAATATGTCACCTTCCCGGCGACAGGGCCTGTACATTAGGCCGTCCGTAGTGGCAACTGCGGAGGGTTCAAAGGCCCCGACCACGGGTGAACAAAGAGGAAGATGACTGAACCTTATTGCCTTCCATCACAGTGGGAAACGTTGATTCCGCTGTGGTAGATGTTTATGTTAAACTCTATCGTGAATTGTGTTCTCCGGGCCGGAGTCCCGTCAGTTCAGGGTCACCCCGGACATCTCCGGCCACCCCCGGACAGGGATGGGACACACAGGAGGGGACGGGGACGGTCCAGTAGCAATTCAACAGCGATCTCGACCCGAAACGTCGCCTATTTCTTCGCTCCATAGATGCTGCCTCACCCGCTGAGTTTATCCACCATTTTTGTCTACCTTTGAACTGGGACTGTGTAAGTAGTGTGTGAACAGCAGAACAAGAAGGAAGCTATTGAGTTGACAGAATTCTAGATTAATTAATTGGTAGAATAGTTAACCATTTATACACAGTTTATACAGCCAGTGATTTCTTCATTTTTCTTTATCACAAATGACCTTTGACAAATCCCATGATTCCTTGCATTTTTCAGAATACTGAACTCGCTTATTTAGACACCAGACTCCACAAGGAGGACTTGTGACCAGGCAGAAAGCGTGTTTTCTGTTTCTGAATGTGGTGCCTTGTTTTTACTGGGTGGTCACTCTACTATTCCATCAAAGTGCTTTTTTGGTACAATTGAACAGGATATGATATCATTTTAAAGGTCATTGCCACCTGACTGGAGTCATATCTGCCGCAGCCCAGTAAGGCTCAGTCCTTCTTCTCCATAAGTGCATAATGAATTGGATTGGTTAAGACAACAGTTTTGTTGTTTCATGGTCATCACTGTTCCAACAGTAGGCCTGCTGAAGGTGAAGGCAACTTTGTATCTTAAATGTATTATTTGTATCTGACATCACCACTTGCACTGGCAGCACCAAAGATTATAGAGCAGAGCAGCACATTCCAGTAATGAACCTCTCATTTTTCTCTTAAACCTTAATGATGATGCTGTCTGTCACCTTAAACCCATGTTCATTTATTTTTCATACAGATACCATGGAACAGGATTCTGATTATTCACCCTACCTATGCATCTCATAATTTTATATACCTATATATACCTATGCATCACATAATTTTATATACCTATAGACTAAGCATCCCAGCATCACACAGGAGGGCTGGTCATCCAACGCAATATTCCACCTCTCCACCAATTCGAACATTGGTGGCCAGTTGGTGGGGGGGGGGGGGGGGGGGGGGCTTTCTGGAGTACTAGTATGGGTGTTGTGGGCTGAAGGGACTAGTTTCCAGAGGGCTAGTATGCAAATTGTGCGCCAAATGGATTCTTGGGCTGGCGTCTCAGTCAATCAAGCCTGTTGTGTTGGCAACTCACTCACTCTGGTGGGTGATGGGCTGGTAGTTGACTCAAGGCTAATCCTTGAAATCCTATTTCAAGCAGGGTATAAGGCCACCAAATTCAAGTGCAGTTTCCTACCACTTCTAGCAGGGTGCAAGGCCACCAAATTCAAGTGCAGTTTCATACCATTTGAAGTAGGTTGCAAAGCCACTAAAGACAGCGAGTCGTGACCTCTCCCTCCTCCATCTTGCAGAGACTGAGCCGCATCCACATTTCCCGGTTTTATAACCCCTCCCCCCCCCCCCCCCCCCCCCCCACTGGAAAAAGTGTGGCTTTCATGGAGTGATTGACAGGAGAGAGATTCTCAACATTAAAAAATATATATATTTTTCATTGATGGGAAGAATTCTCGGCACCTGCTCAGCGGAGGGGGACTGAGTAAGATGGCCAAAAATCACAGCCGTAAGTGGTAGCGTTTTATCTAAAATCAATATACAGTGCAAACAGGAAGTAAGTGCATTTACAGTAGTGGCTTTTAACTTCAAGCCAAAGCACCCAAGCCACCATTTGCAGTAAGTAGTGCATTTCAACTTCATGCCACCATTTGCAGTAAGTGGTGCCTTTCAACTTCAAGCCAATGCATCCACGCCACCATTTGCAGTAAGTAGTGGCTTTCAACTTCAAACCACACCCAAGCCACACCCAAGCCACCATTAGCAGTAAGAGGTGCTTTTCAACTTCAAGCCACACCCAAGCCACCATTTGCAGTAAGTAGTGCCTTTCAACTTCAAGCCAATGCACCCAAGCCACCATTTGCAGTATGTAGTGCCTTTCAACTTCAAGCCAAAGCAACCAAACCACCATTTGCAGTAATAGTGCCTTTCAACTTCATGCCACCATTAGCAGTAAATAGTGTCTTTCAACTTCAAGCCAATGCACCCAAGCCACCTTTTGCAGCAAGTAGTGCCTGTCAACCTCATGCCACCATTTGCAGTAAGTAGTGCCTTTCAACTTCAAGCCAAAGCAATCAATCCACCATTTGCAGCAAGTAGTGCATTTCAACTTCATGCCACCATTTGCAGTAAGTACTGGCTTTCAACTTCAAGCCAATGCACCCACGCCCCCCATTTGCAGTAAGTAGTGCCTTTCAACTTCAAGCCACACCCAAGCCATCATTTGCAGGAAGTAGTGCCTTTCAACTTCAAGCCACAATTTGCAGTAAGTAGTGCCTTTCAACTTCAAGTCAAAGCTCCCAAGCCACCATTTGCAGTAATAGTGCCTTTCAACTTCAAGCCAAAGCAACCAATCCACCATTTGCAGTAAGTAGTGCCTTTCAACTGCAAGCCCAAGCCACCATTTGCAGTAAGTAGTGCCTTTCAACTTCAAGCCAAAGCAACCAAGCCACCATTTGCAGTAAGTAGTGCCTTTCAACTTCAAGCCAAAGCAACCAAGCCACCATTTGCAGTAATAGTGCCTTTCAACTTCAAGCCAAAGCTCCCAAGCCACCATTTGCAGTAAGTAGTGCCTTTCAATTTCAAGACACACCCAAGCCAAGCCAACCCGGGGGGGGGGGGGGGGGGGGGCGCTTTCTGGAGCGCTAGTATGAACCATTTTAGAACCAATAGACATTTTTTTTGCAATCTTTAGAACCAATAGAGACACATTTTGCAAACTTTAGAACCAATAGACATTTTTTGCAAGCTTTAGAACCAATAGGCAATTTTTTGCAAGCTTGAGAACCAATAGACATTATTTTTGCAAGCTTTAGAACCAATAGATATTTTTTTTGCAAGCTTTAGAACCAATAGACATTTTTTTGCAAGCTTTAGAACCAATAGACACATTCTGCAAGCATTTTAGATCCACTAAGGGCACTTACATTTGAGTAGACATGTGTTCAGTGTTATTCACAGCTCAGAGAAACGTGACCCTCTGCCTTCCTCCATCTTGAAGAGACTGTGTGGCACACCACTTCCTGGTTTTATAGTCCCTCCCCCCTACCGCCAGCGGGGGCAGCAGAGAGAATGGGGAATTTTGTAAAAATATTAATATCTCTGTCATTTTTAATCGACGGGAAAAATCCTCGGCACACATGTGGCGGAGGGGGGCTATGAGCAAGGTGGCCAAAAATGACGGCCGTAGGTGGCGGCGTTCTCTCGGAAATCGCAGCACAGATGGCCAAAACCGGTCAAGAACAGACTTTTAGTAATATAGAAGATATATATATATATATTAATATTCCTCCTGATTTTTATGTATAATGATAAACTTATTTCGGACTCAAAGCACAGACCAGGGACAACTTTGCATGGGTGGGAGGCGGGCGGGCCGCTGATCGGCGGTGCGCGCTGGCGGAGGCCGGGCCTGGTAGGGTTGGGGCTGGGGTGAGGAGCAGTGCTGGGCCGCAGCCTTGCCGCCGGTACCGCCGCTGCCGCCGCCTCAGCGCCGTCGCTTCCAAAGATCTTGAAACAATTTACAGCAGAGCAGAATGCAACACTAGTAGATGTGGACGCCATAGCCCAAGCAAAGATAGGATTGCGGAAACGGAATCCGGTTATGGAAATGGGGCCGAAGATTACCCATGAATCTGCCCATGACCGTACTACGTCTTTTTCGTCGAATGCACTATCCTGCTTGCTATAGGATCTTTGATTCTGATCTGCTCCAGTGTGCATGGGTGTATTTTAATTGGTTGATGCAATCTGTTCGATATGTAATGATACAGGCTGAACACGTTTTTACTCTTTGATTTTGGATTTATCATTAGCATATTTAACTACATTTATCACAGATGTAATCTTAAAAGAGCAATCGCATCAGTCTCAACCCACCATTCTTTCCCCATGACCACGCAAATATTTCTGCCTTTCTTCACCAGACTGATTTCTGTTGAAGAAATCAGTCTGGTGAAGAAAGGCAGAAATATTTCATATAATTTGACACGTTGCTGTAGTATTGTGAGCATAATCTTTGTCGTTTTGTGCTTTCTAGTTCTGTTCATGAATCACAGGATCTCATATCAAGTCAAGTTTATTCGTCACATACACATACGAGATGTGCAGTGAAATGAAAAGTGGCAATGCTCGCGGACTTTGTGCAAAAATCAAACAAACAAACAAACTACAAACAGGGTCACATATTCTCTTACATATTGAATATAGTGGGCGGAAGGAAAAAGGGAAAAAACCCAGCAATTTATGCTTTACTAACCACTCCTTTAATAGAACCTACACTTCCAAGCATTTGCGCATACATACACCCAGGTTCCACTGTTATTGCACATTCTGGAACTGTACCATTTATTCTATATTGTTTCTCTATATTCAGAAAAATGCATCACATCATATTTCCTTGTATTGGATTTCACTGCCATTTGCCTGCTTATTCCTCTAGCTTATCAATGTTTTCTAGTAGTCAATTACAATCCTTACTTTTTACCACACTTCCAAGCTTCCCATTAACTTCAGATTTAGGAATTTTGTTCAGTTCACTTATGTAAAAGCCATATAAAATATACAAGCAGTGGCTTAAGCATTGACTCCTGGGGAATATTATTATCGGCTATCCTCCAATCAGAAAGGCAGCCACTGTATCATTTTCTGATTTCTGCCTTTATGCTAATTTCATATTTAGACTGGAGGAGACCCTTTAATTCCTTTGGTCTTAATTTTGACAACCAGCCTTATGTGTAGGACTTGATCAACCACCTTCTGAGAATCCATGTGGACTCTACATCCTTACCATCAATTTTACCTGTTATCAAACAAAAAGTGCTGACCTTTTATAAATCGCAGACGTTGAGAGGTGACTCCATTCCTGTTGCTGCATTTTGCATACAGTCCAGTGGTGAAACCAATCTTGAAGTAATGTGCAAACACTACTCTGCAAATCTAACAGCAATCCTATGCCACGATCACAGTCGATTCATTGATTCATTTCAATGGTTGATCCTGGAGAATAGGAGGAAAAAAGTTAATATTTCTATATCTTTTACTTATTTATTGTTTTAAATTACTTCCTGGAATTAAACGTGTCTTAAATTAAAGTCATTATTTATTTATTTTAACAATTTTAAATAATTACTTAGAAATGCCCAGCCTTAAAATCTATGAATGCTAGAGGTTTGTAACTAATGGAAAGAAAGCCTTGGGTTTCAGCAGGGGATGAAATTTACCCTAATCTTTAAGTCCTGTTAAAGTGTTTTGGGCGCATGACCTCAGCACTATGGGCTACTCGCCACTGGGGCCTCACTGAGCCATGTTACATGCCTCCTGGCTATGGAAAGTCAGCTTGATTAGTCCTCGCCATTGAGCCATAGTATGCACAAATGGGTGGGGCCCACAGACAGTGAGTCTGGGTACAGGCTAAATCCAGCATAAATCGGTCCAATAAAACTATGCATTGGCAGGTCATAAATTGATTCAATTTTTTATGCTGGTTTATGTATATATGGAAAGTAATAAAATGAGATTAAGTCCAAGACCTGTGATATTTAAACCTGTTCAATGTCAACAAAACAAAATGGTATTCTTTTACCATCTGTAAAAAAAATCATGATCTAATTAACTGTTTCAAGGATTTGTATTTACTATAAACCCAATTTGATTTTCATATTGATACCTGAAATGGTCAGACAAGATACAAACTCCAGATGCTGGTTTATACAAAGGGATACAAAGTGCTGGAGTAACTCAGCACCCCTGGAGCATCTCTGGAAAACATGGATAGGTGATGTTTTGGGTCGGGACCCTTCATCAGACTGATTGGGGGGGGGGGGGGGGGGTAAGAAAGCTGGCAGAGAGGATAGACAGGACAAGGTGTGGCAGGCAAAGGGGGAAGGAGGGGGTTATTGATAGCAGATGGTTGGAACAAAGGGCAGAGATTAATGCAGAAGGTGTGTGACAGACTGATTGAAGAGTTGCAAATTGTGAAGCCTGAGGAAGGAACAGAGGTGAAGGGAGAGGGAAGAAATAGGTGCAAGTTCAGGTGGGGCACGGTGTAAGGGTTGAGGGGTGGATGGAGAAAGAGGGGGTGAGGGTTGAAAGGGGAGGCTGGGGTTGTTAGACGTAAACCTAATATTGGAGCATTCAGTGGGTTATAAACGCCACAAAATATAAAATATAGGCTTATTAGGATCATTCTCAATTTTTTTAAAGTGTCTGTCATAATTAATTGGTTGACATTGGCAAGTGAAATGTGGAGATGTAGTATCATGGAGTCAGCACAGAAATGGGCCCTTAGGCCCAACTTTACCATGACGAATATGATGTTTAATTCCATTTGCTCTCCTTGGAACCATCTTTCCTATCCAACTACTTGTCCAGATGCCTTTTAAACATTGTATTTGTATCTGCCTCTACCACTTCTCGTGGCAGCTTGTTCCATATACGCACCACCCTCTCTGTGAAAATCTGTCTCACAGAACCCCTTTACATCTTTCCCCTCTCACATTATAGACCTATGAACGCTAATTTTTGACTTCCTTGCCAATGGAAAAAAGGGTCTCGACTGGAAACGTCACCCATTCCTTCTCTCCAGAGATGCTACCTGTCCCACTGTTACTCCAGCATTTTGTGTCTACATTCTATCTACCCTATTTGTGTCCCTCAAAAAATTACAAACCTCTATAGAATCATCCCTCAGCCCCCCATGGTTGAGAGAATAAACAGTCCCTCCATATAAGTAAAGACTTCCATTCCAGACAACATCCCAGTCAACTCTTCGACACTCTTTCTAATACAAGCAAATCCTTCTTGCAGTGTGGTAACCAGAACTGCACACAATACTCCAAGTATAGCCTGAACAATGTTTTGTACAGCTGCAACATGGCATCCAAAATCTTATACTTAATGCCTAAGCCTATGAAGACAAGCATACCAAATGTGTTTTTAATCACCCTATCTACCTGTGTTTCCCTTTTCAGAGAGCGATGGAATTGCACCCCCGATCTCACTGTTACAACCACATTATTGAGGTCACTAGCATTTACTGTGTATGTCTAGTTAGTATTTGACAACCCAAAATACATTACTTCACCTGCTAGGTTTAAATTCCATTTCTCATGTGGTGCCCAATTTTATAAATGATCTATATCCCTCTGAATCCTTTCACAACCTTCTTCACTATTAGTATTCCACCGTTTTTTGTGTTGCAGACAACCCGCTGAGTTACTGTCTACATTCTCATCCACTTTCAACTTTATCCTTTCCTACTGTACAACTGAGCCATTCATGGTGGCACTGATTTGGCTGCTGTTGTTTACTCCTGAGAGGCCACAGCACGCCCTCTCCCACCCCCTCCCGACAGTATACAAGAGGTGTTCCCATAAAGGACGGGAATAGCCACACGGGACTTCTGCATTGTCTGTCTGCTTGCTCCTGCCATTCACCCATCCACTTTTAGGCTGAATCTTAGGTATGACCACCTCCCTGAAGCTCAGTAACACTTTCTATTTCCTGTATGTTCCTCAGTGAGTCATACTGCTGCTCCAACCAGTACGTGCTGTCTGAAAGCTAGACACACTTCCTGCAAACATAGTCATCAGGACACTTAGCTTCTCCCTGATGTCTCACATTTCACAAGAAGAGCATACTATTTCTGCTGACCACTGCTCTACCCAGAACTACTGGGTTAAAGGAAAAGGGGAGACCTTACCTTGACTGACTGCAGTGCCGCACAGCCTTCTTGCTGTGACTCCCCCTAAGCTTCAAACACAAGGTCAGCACTTCAACCTCAAAACAACCTTTCTCAAAACGTAACAGTGCTGATACGTAAAAGATGGTGTGAATATTGTGATACAGGAGAGTGAGGAAAAATGGTGCGAGATAGTGTAGGTGGTAAAGTCACTGAATTTGGTGGCTTGAAATTTGACTTTTACAATCTCGTCTCGTAGCTTTGGAGATATTGGCCAATGCCTCCTGGCTCAATCTTTTTTATTGTTTCCATCGGGGACTGTATTGTTATTCCAGTCAAATATTTTGTTATCAGGGGATTTTGTCAGCAGCGTGAGCAGCAGCACTTCCCTTTTAAGCTTTCCTCTCAGTGATGTCAAAGACATCTGACTTCCCATCCCGATGAAGACCTGCAGCCAGTAAATATTGTAGGTCCTACTGGCAATATGCCAGAGTCATTGTAATGAACTGTCAAAACCAAACCCCCTTTCTACTAGGGTGTGATAAATGCACCATATCTGCACACGAGAAGTTAGCCGTCTAAAAAAGAGAAGTACACACACATCGGTATAATTTTCAGGTTAGGGAATAATCAAGGAATCAGTATGACCGCATGGTGTTGCAAAATCATCGAATAAAGTGTTTCGAAAAAATATAATTTTTGGAATTTCTTGCATTAAAACAGATGCACTTTCTCTACTCATGTTTAACAGTTCTACAGAATATAATTGATCACTGATCCTAAATTATGCTACCAAATCTCCATTTAACTGATCTGAGTTATGTTGTTAGTAAATTTATGTTTTTAGCAAATAGCCATTAGTAAATGTATTCTTCAGGTGACTGAAGCCTTACTTTCAAAGATTAACATTTAAACCAACAATACCTCATAAGAACAAAACAACAAAATATAGTTGTGGAGAAAGGCCATTCAGCCCCTTGTGCCTACTCTACCATTCAGTAAGATCATAATTTTGTTGCATAAGCCCTGTGTCCCTTGACACCTATAATATCTAAAAATCTATCTCAAATATGCTGAGGAATTGAACCTCCACAGTCGTCATGGGTATGAAAGTTCCAAAGATATCCTCTGAGTGAAGACATTTGTTTGGTGCAGACATTGTGGGCCAAAACGCCTGTTCTTATTCTGTACTGTTCTATGTTCTATGTACTATTTTTTCCCATCTTTATGAGCCCTTACTGGTTCTGGACACTCCAGTCAGGGGAAAACAAAAGCCGTGTAAGAATTGCATAATTTTCATTGATAACACCTCCCTTTCTCCAATATTCAAGAGAATACAGAGCAGTCTGCTTAGTCTTCTGTCATACATCAAAGCCACCAGGGATCAATTGGGCAAACGTTTGCTGTGCTCCCACTGTTGCAAATACATCTTTCCTTAGATAGAGCCACCAGAACAGATCTTTTATCAGGCTGGTCAGAATGAGCATGGTGTTGACTTTGCAGCTGTGACTAACTTTTCACATGTGCAGAATATAATGACTGTATGGATAAAGAGAATAGAATCATATTATTATGGTATTAAGGGCCGATTCCTATTAGACCACTCCCATCGGTCCCATTACCATATACTTTCAATCACCCAGGAGTGCTCCATAGCCATAAAGGTACCACCCCATTAATATTCAGTGATCTGTAGACACAAAATCATTCTGCAAATGTGAGTACATTCCCCAGGGAGCACCCACCCTCTTTCATCTATTTGTACTTCCAAGCAGATTTTGTGGCTGGCTGACGACACAAGCAAAGAGACCCCGGAACATTTTAATTGAGGCCACCTGGCATTTAAAAATGTAATCAAGCAAGCATTCCCATGCTAGAAGTGTGCCTCGGGTGGCGTTACTGATCTAGATCACACTAGCTTATATACAGTGCATTCAGAAAGTATTCAGACCACTTCACATTTTCCACATTTTGTTACGTTACAGCCTTATTTTTAAACTGATTGAATTATTTTTTTTATCATCAATCTACACACATTACCCCAGAATGAAGAAGCACAAACAGGTGTTTAGAAACGTTTGCAAAGTAATTACAAAGAAATAACTGAAATATCACATTTACATTAAGTATTCAGACCCTTTGCTATGACACTCGAAATTGAGCTTAGGTTCATCCTGTTTCCATTGATGATCCTTGAGATGTTTCTACAACTTGATTGGAGTCCAACAGTGGTAAATTAAATTGATTGGACATAATTTGGAAATGCACACACCTGTCTATATAAGGTCCCACAGTTGACGGTGCATGTCAGAGCAAAAACGAAGCCATGAAGATGAAGGAATTGTCTGTAGACCTCCGAGACAGGATTTTGTCAAGACACAGATCTGGGAAACGGTATAAAACAATTTCTGCAGCATTGTAGATCCCGAAGAGCATAGTGGCCTCCGTCATTCTTAAATGGAAGAACTTTGGAACCACCAGGACTCTTCACAGAGCTGGCCGCCTAGCCAAATTGAGCAATCGGGGGAGAACTTGGGACACTGACTTCACACATCATGAAGTCCCTGGAGTTATATAAGATGACCTAAACTGTGCTCAGTGTTCTAAGAGAGGCCTCACCAATAAATACCCTGTAAAATGTAGCAAAACCTCCTTGTTCTTAAACTCCATTCCCTTTGCAAAGGTGTTTGCTTTCTTAACTACTTGTTGATCCTGCCAGACAACTTTTTGTGATTCAAGCACTGGAATACATAGATCCCTCTGTACTTCACTCACTCCTTTTGTTTCCTCTTCCTAATGTGAATGACCTCAATTCCCCGTATTAAATTCAAATTGCCAGGTAGTCACCTGATCACTCAATCTATCTGAATGACATTGCAGAATTGTAATGTTCTCATCACAAAATGCCATTCCATCTTTTTTTTGGAGTCGGTGGCAAATTTGGAAATTTTACATTTAATTTTCCTCCCCCAGGTCATTAATGTATATACAGTCGATTAAACCCAGCATCTGCAGTTCTTTCCTGCACGCTATTTCTTACAATCTGCTCCATTCAGAAAATATAAACATTCATGGCTTACACCCTCCCCCAACCGACCCTCAACGTGAGCCTACTTTGTACCTATTTCTTTTCCATAGAATTCCTACCTGGCAACATGGTGGGAGCTAAATAGAAATAGAGTGAAAAGAAAAAGTGTACAGTCGCTCAACCTAAGACCCATTGCCACCAACTCAGCGAATGAGATTGTATTTCAGACATTAGGACAGAGGTGGGATCTTGGTCTACTACCATTCTGTTAATCTATTCTCTATTCTTACTACTGTGTTTTCTATTTTCTTTTGATGGGCTTTTGTTATTATTTGAATGTGTGACTGGGCACTTGAATCTTGTACAAGACTGAAAAGCTTAATTTGATTCAATTTGTGCCTTTTCTATCTCTCACAATCTTTTGTTCCTTCTATCATCCATATTGTTTCTTTTAACATCTGGCAGTCATTGTGCCGAATGTGTAAGGGATTTATTCACCAAAACCTGACTAACTATTCCGCTCCAATACCGTAACAATGTTCCAGTAGAGTACACAATCCACATCAGCCCTCCTATTGCCAAAATTCATGATGTTATTTTTTCCATATTTATTTCCATATTGTCCTGTGAAATTGAAGAAGGCCATTCTTCCCACTGAGTTTATGCCAGCCCATATTTTCCTAAGTCATGCCTGACATTCCTGTGCCCACTGAGGTAATTAACATATTTTACTATGCATGCTGGAATGACCTAAAATGTTCACATTATTTCTTTCTCCACAGATGCTGCTGATCTGATAAGTATTCCATGCACCTTTTTTATTTCAAAGTATTTTTGAACTTGCATACATCGATGTTTGTAATTTACTACTGCTCCCAACTTGGCTGTGATTGCAAAAATCATTGGGGACTGGTCAGACCACATTTGAAGTATTGTAAACAGTTTTGGGCCCCATTCTGAGGAGGCATGTGCTCGCATTGGAAGGGGTCCAGTGGAGGTTTCCAAGAATGATCCTGGGGATGATTGTGTTAATGGATGATGAGTGTTTGACGACTCTGGTCCTGTACTCACTGGGGTTTAGAAGGATGAGGGGTGATCTCATTGAAACGTACCATTGAAAGGCTTAGATAGAGTCAATGTGGAAAGGATGTTTTCACGAGTGGGAGAGTCTAGACCAGAGAACCCTTGATCCTGTCCCGCCATCCTTTTCTCAAAATTTAGCAACTTAAATTGTTGGTGTGTCTTCAACGCAGGTGCATCTTCATCGCTGGGAAATACGGTATTCCTATGGAAAAAGTATTAATTTGGGTTCTGTCCATACAGATGTTGGTTTAATAAATCATTGGTATAATTTAGAGAGATTTTAATTCCAGGTTCGTATTTCAATTGCCTTGGGAACTTGCTATCTTTGTCTGGTAAGTTATTCATGTTGTTCAAGGTCAAGTCATGGTATCTTAATGAATCTTAGCTTTCAATCTCAAAAAATGTATTAAAGACTCTCCATGAAACTGAATAATCACATCTGCCAACCTGCCAGATGTTGTCAGCAAAAAGGAAGAAATTACTTTCCTTATCAGTCCCTTTTAGTTTGTTTTTGCTGCAATTTTAATGTAAGGGGTTATATGTCGTCTAGTCACAGCCAGAATAATAATGGATAAGTTTCTCACACTGTAATTAACAATTGTTAGTATTCCTATATTTCCCTGACCAAAATGCCCGAAGTAAATTTTCATTCCATCATATTTCTGATGTAAAAGCTATTTTAAAGCCAAAAGCAACACTAAGTTATTATTGTAATGATATCAAGAAATTCACTAACCAAAGAAAACATATCATTACCAAAGATTACATTACCATTGTTGACTGACAACTTTCTAAACTTTTATAGATTAAACTTATTTCACTTGTTTTCTCGTTTAAACACTTTGTTACAACCTGATTTTACAGAGCAAAAACCAGCTGAGGCCACACACCATTCCAGTAAAGTAAAATACTTAGCCATCCAATCGTTCAAAAGTTCTGACGGTTTGGCTTCTGGCTCACTAGAGACAGATTTTTGTGCTGCTTCTAGCACACGTCTCCTCTCCCGCATGCCCTTCAACCTCATCGGAACCTAGATTCCTGTGCTCCCTTGAAGCTCTCCTTGTTCAGTTTCCCGTGTACTCTGTAACTTTACTAGAAAAATATCATACTAATTTTCCGTGTAACAATTAAGAAAAAGTGTCTCAAAAGTGTGTTGGAATATTGATTAGAACAACATCCAGCAAACTGGAAAATCTACCAGTCGGGCAGCACCGAAGTCCCAAACTTGCTGGTTGAATTGAGATTTTCTGTATTTATGTCCAAATGATGACCACACATTTGTCATGAACAAGCAAATCTGGAAGTTGTATCCGAGATGGCTTGTTCTGGAAATTGTTGTCCATTTGTAATTTACTTTCTGATGTACCATGCAATGTTTTGAACAGTAAAGGTGATGTAGCATAGAGATATGAACTAAATTCATTACAAAATATTAGAGTTTTTCCACTGCAGTCTAGGTATCATTATAACAGTAAACAATCCTAGTTAGTGCCAAACAATGTCGCTGGTACCAAAACTAATTTTGAAAACTCAACTTTTACTTTTTAATTACTATTAGAGATTTTTAAAATAAAAGTAAACACAATTTTACGATGTTCTCTGCAAAGGTATAAGGATTAACTCTAGATGAAATCCTGAAATATATTTGAGATGACATACCTTTCAAGATAGTACATTTCAGGTTCATTCAGCAACTAGAATCTTCCCCTGTAGCTCAGGCTCTCAAATCCTGGCAGCCCATATGACACTTCGTACTCTCTGCACTCTCCAGCTTAGTAACATCCTTACCACAGTAGGGTGACCAAAACTGATCACAATACTCTAAGTGCAACTTCACCAATGTCTTGTACAATTGTAAAATAACATCTCAACTTCTATACTCAATTAAAAAAAAAGACACAAGGGGCTGGAGTTCCTTGGGTCAAAAACCTTCTTTAGGCCCTGAGTCTGAAGAAGGGTTGCAACCCAAAGTGTCACCTATCCATGTGATCCAGGGATGCTGCCTCAACCGCTGAGTTACTACTTTATGTAATGTTTGCAGTACCTTGTTTCTATAATTAGTATCCTGACTGATGAAGGCCAATATACCAAAAGCCTTCTTGACCACCCTCTCTACCTGTAACACCATTTTCAGAGAGCTATGTACCTGCACTCCTAGATCTCTCTGCTATACAACACTCTCCAGGGCCCTTCCATTCACTGTGAAGATCCTGTCCTGGCTTGACTTCCCAATATGCTAAACCTCGCACTTATCTGCATTGAACTTCATCAACTATTTCTCTGCCCACGTGCCCACCTGATAAGATCCTGCTGTAATTTTTGCTAACCATATTAGTTGTCTACAATACCACCCGCTTTAGTGTCATCTGCAAACTCACTAATCATGCCTTGTACATCCTCATCCAAATCATTGATATAAGCCACAAACAGCAATGGGCCAAGCACCGATCCCTGCCGCAAACCACTAGTCACAAACCACCAGTCCAAAAAACAGCATTCTACCATCACCCTCTGCTTCCTTCCACAAAGCCAATTCTCTATCCAGTCAGCTGGCACCCATGTGATCTAACCTTCCAGAGCAGTCTACCATGCACAACCTTATTAAATGCCTTGCTGGTCCATATAGACAATGCTTTGCCTTTGTCATCCTTTTTGGTTACTTTGTCAAAAACTCAATCAGATTTATTAGGCACGATCTCCCACGTGCAAAACCATGTTGACAATCCCTAATCCACCTGTCAATCAAAATGCAAATATATCATCCCTCAGAATCCTCTCATGTAACTTGCCTACCACAGATGCTCAGGTCACTGGTCTATAGGTCCATGACTTTTCCTTGCATCCCTTCTTACATAGAGGCACAATATTAGCCACTCCACCCGTATCTAGTGATGATTCACATATCAGCCATGGGCCCCTACATTTCTTCTACAATGTCCCACAGTGTCCTCAGATATATCTGATCATGCCCAGGAGAATTATCTCTCTTTAGTTACCCCTTTTCCTTAATCTATATTACTAAAAATAAGATCTTGACCACTTCCTGTTTTTCTGTTTCATGATTTTAGAAAAAACGCTGCCACTTATGGCTGTGATTTTTGGACTGCTTACTCAGAGTCCCCCTCTGCTGTGCAGGAAAAGAGGATTTTTCCCATCGATGAGACATGAAAGAGTTATTAATGTTTAAAAAATGTTGACATTCTCTCTGCTGCCCCTGCTGGTGGGAGGGGGGAGGACTATAAAACCCGGAAGTGTTGTGCCTCAGTCAGTCTCTGCAAGATGGGGGAAGTGAGAGGGTCACGTCTCTCAGTCTGAGCAGTGAATAACACTGAACACATGTCTACTAAACTGTGAGTGTGGTTTTACTGAACTTGAGTGCCCTAATGTGGTTTGAAAATGAAAATGTGGTTGGTTTGAGTAAAAGCACTGCAAATGGTTGGGTGGGGTTTTGAGTTTGAAGTTAAAGCATTCAAGTGGTTGGCTGTCTAAACTTGACAAATTCCTGATTGCACTGTATATTGATTTTAGATAAAACGCTACCACTTATGGCTGTGATTTTTGGCCATCTTACCTCAGTCCCCCTCCGCCTCATCAGGTGCCCTGTCCCGCCCCGCCCTGCCCGCAGCCCAGCCACCCTACCCCCCGGGGGCTTCTGCATTGAAGCTGCTGAACATGCAGTAATTTGGGTTTGGGATTCCGAAGGGCTTCCGAGAGCTTTCCAGATCAAGGTCCCGATTGCTCCCGAGGCCTGCTGGCCGGCTTGGTGTTCGCCAAATCAGCAGTCCGCTCCGTGTACGGCCCCTGCTCGCCGCCGAAGATCCACCTAGCCCTCCCCTCTCTCCCCCTCTCTCAATCCCCTCTCTCTCCCTCCTCTCTCCCCCCTCTCGCCCCCTCCCTCTCCCCCCTCTTTCACCACCGCTCTCCCCCTCTCTCTCCCCCTCTCTCCCCCTCTCTCTCCTCCCCTCTCTCCCCCTCCTCTCCCCCCCCCGGGTCCCACTTGGTCTAGTATTATTTAAAAATTCATTGATTCCAAGTACATCAAGCTGCCTGCTTGGTATTCTTTTTTCAAAACTATTTTGCATCTTGAAATACTTTGGGATCCTTTATTACTTTTTCACCCAGATGTCATCACACCACTAAAATTCAAAATTATTTAAATACTTCTGTCTAAAAATCAAGTTATTTCACTGCAAATGAACATAGCAACAAGAATGCTCACTGTCTGAAAGTAGGATCAAGTTGAAATGAAATATATCAAACTAGTTTCCAATGGGCATGAGTTCAGAGTATAAATTGTCCAAAATTCAGTACATGCTGGCACATTGTTGGCTTTGTTAAAAGCTGCAAAGATGGCAAGTTTAAACAACAAAAATGTCAAGTAGATCTGTGGTCTCCTGGTTCTGGGATAAATACACCAATATTTTGATGATTGAATGGATCAGTACATAGCATGAAATAATAGAGACCTTTATCTCCACTGCTTGGTTAACAGTACACAGCTGTATTTAATAAGGCTGATTTGCATTAAATTTGGTTGGATAACAGCCGAAAGGGCACAGATGAAATATTGTCAGTAATGTCATTAATCAAACCAGGGGTAGATTAATGAATGGTCAGAGGTGAATTACTCTTAAGTATGTGATATGTGCCAGTGTGATTTCTGGAATGTATATGCCTAGAAAAGTGCAAAACTACACTTAACAGCAGCCCCAAAATCATTAATAGAAATTTTGTTGAAATGGACAACCATATAGTATCATGGAAGGTTGCAATGCACTATGTTCTGTGGCATTACTAAGTGCCATCACTAATATTCCTCTCCCTAAATGACATACTTGTACAAGATGGCACCAGACGACTCTTTGGGTGCTTGTCCCAGAAGAGGGTCCGCTATCATCCATGACAATCTTTCCACTCTTTTAAATCTTTATTTACCCTTTATTCTTTATCTGTGCACTGTGGACGGCTTGATTGTATTCATGTACAGTCTTTTCTCGGACTGGCTAGCACGCAAACATAAGCTTTTTACAGTACCTCGGTAAACGTGACAATAATAAATTAAATTAAATTGAACTAAAACTAAACTAAATGCACAACTTTAAATTTTGCTAGCGAACTTCTCTCTTTCTGGGAGTATATTTCACCATCATCCAAGGCAGGGCAGCAGTTAACTTTCACTGTTTGCAGCACAATGCACCATATTCCCGGTGAGGCCATAATTCCCCTCATATGTAAAACAATGTGTTAGTACTCTGGTTAGAAAATATCCTATCATTTCATCACCACACCAAAATTATATCATTCTAGTTGAATTGGTAACTATGTTTTCCTGAATCAATATCTATTGTTCTCCAATAAAAACAGAATGCTGGAAATATTCAGTTGACCAAACAGCATTTTTATAGCGTGAAATCAGAGTTAGCATTATAGATTGATGAGTAATACTGGCCACACTGATAAGCTGGTAAGACTAATTATTTAAAATGGCTGCTTTTTTCATTTTCTTTACCTCTAGCTGTAACGTATCTTGTTGAAATATTTAATGTTGTTCCTTTAATTTATGAATTGAGTATCACTTAAACAAACTCAGTACTCCAGAAAGCAACAGTCATAGTTTAGAAAGGCAGAAAGTGCTGGTGTAATTCATTGGGTCGGACGGTATCTCTGGAGAACATGGGTAGACTGCTAGTTTGAAAAAGGGTCCCGACTTGAAATGTCACCTATTCATGTTCTCCAGAGATGCTGCCTGACCTGCAATGTTACTCCAGCACTTTGTGTATTTTTTTGTAAACCAGTATCTACTGTTCCTTGTTTATACAGTCATAGCTTCGATCTATGTGAGACTCATAACTTAGACCCATTGCTATAGCTTTGATTTGGACAAAATGAGCAAGATTAACTGGAGTAATTCAAAGTCAGAATGGGTTCATCCAGTCAAAGTAGCAAAGAGGGGACTAGTTGTATCTTCATTCAAAGAACTAATGTATCCTCAAGTTATGATATCCTGTGGTGGGATGGAGGCATAAGATATTGGACATGTATATAAACTAACTGGGACCAGGACACTGAAATCTGTTGTAGTGACGAGCGATGTCAGAGGTATTACATATTTACTTCCAAACAGATGATTTAGGAGCAGAAATTCATTCCCCTCCAAGTCTGCTCTGTGATTAATAGGATCATAGCTGATTTGATCATAATCGTAACTCTACATTACAACTTTTCATCACCTTGGTTATAAAATATAATCTAACTAATTAAAACAAATATTCCAAGACTCTTTCTCTATTGCCCTATGAAGAAAAGAATTTCAGGGACTCATAACCCTTAGGGGGAAAAAATCACCTTATTTCTGTCTTAATTGGCAACCTTTATATTTAAACCCTTTCATTTCTATCATAAGAAGAAACATCTCTACATGTTGATTCTATCAAGCCCTATCAAGATTTTTTAATATTTTAGACAAATCTCCCTTCATCTTTCTAAATTGGGGATTGGGATTTTTTTCCCCAACCAGTGCTGGGGGAGGCTCACAAGCTATGATCTTTGCTGAGGAGTGCTTGAATCTAACCTTCGGCAACGGATTGAGTTAGAGGACCACGCCTCGCGTCGGGGCTACGGGTAGGGATAGGTGCGTTGGGGGAGCAGAACCAACGGATCTGCACTTGGCCTAGTAACTATTAAAAGTCTGATCTTGGATGTGGATGAGTTTGTTCATGTGTGTGTTTGTTTCTGTGTGTTTGTTCGTGTATAATCACGCCTTCTCGAAAAAACGACGCGTTAACAGTAAAACCTTTACATATTACGGTAGAGATTTTTCCCATGGAGTCCAAAATGTACTTACCTGAAAATTTCAGGCTTTATTTCTCGACATTACTGAAAATGTTTTAAAATACTTTGAATTTAAAATGGTTTTTATTTTATAATCGTTTCTCACAGCTTCCAACACAATTTGATACCAAGTTGTAGGACAGGAACATTGGCATGAACACTCTGAACTTTTCAGCTCAATGGCATCTCACAGCAAGTGCACCCGACATTTGCAACAATGTTGCCATCATAGCTCCTGGCATGACAGGAGGGGGATGGTCAATTGGTATTGCAATTGGGGATTGGGATTTTTCCCCCCAACTCTGGTGCTGGGGAGGCTCATGAGCTATGATCATTCCTGAGGAGTGCTTGAATCTTACCTTCAGCAACGGGTTGAGTTGGAGGACCACGCCTCCCGTGGGGGCTACTTTGGGGGAGCAGACCCAACGGGTCTGCACTTGGTCTAGTGAGATATAAAAAGGAGAGTAGTTGGAGGAAGTCAGTAGGTTAGGCAGCATCTGTGGAGGGAAGCAGGTAGTCGACATTTTGCATCGAGACCTTTTATCCAGACCGAAAGAGTAGTGACTAAGTAGCCAATACAAAGAGGTATATGCATGTGTGCGTGTGGGTGGGGAGGGGTGGGGTTAAACCCAGGTGGGTTAAACCTAGTAAGTGATAGATGGATACAGGCGAGGAGGGATTGATCAGCAGATGATAGTCAGGTGAGGAAGGGAAGGGTGGAGACAGCAATAGAGGCTGTGAGGTGTTGTGGAGAAAAAAAGGCTACAGATTCTAGAATCTGATTGCAAAGGAAAGTTAATCTGCAATAGTAGAAGATGGAAACAAAGGAATGAGAGTAGTGAGGAGTAGGGAGAAGAGTGTGTGAAGAAGGGGAGGGGAGACAGGAATAGTGGATAAGTGGCAGGAGGATTATGTGGGAAGGAGGAAAGAGAAAGGGACAAAGGGACGTGGGGATATCTGGGATGAAAGAATATAATTTGCAGCTTGTTCCTCACAGTATAAAACTCCTGAAGTGATAGTCATGCTATCACCTGAAACATAACAAAATAAACTATTATATTCAAGCAACTTCCACTTTATGGTCTGCTCTAGAGGTGATTGGAAATGTAGTGTGTCATTGATCTAAAAACTCTGTTGCATTCTCTACAACTTGTCAATAATTTGATAGAACAGAAGAAAGAAGAGAAAGAAGGGAAGAAGCAACTTTGGGAACTCCAATTTGGTCAGGCAGTTAGACAGTGATTGCTAATGTGAAGTTCTGTACTTTTGGGGTATTTCAAGCCCTTCAAGGAATAAAGATTATTCCTTCACAGGTAAAGAAATTACTGAATTGCTCACATAAAACCTGAAAATGTCTCCAAAGTCAGTTTGCCAGAATTCTTTTTTAAATTTTGGCTCACAATGGCACATCTTCTGAAACTTAGGAAGGATATTCTTTGGAGTGAACAGGAAGACAGAAATGAATAATGGATATGTCAGAATAAATGAATATTCCAGAATTTTGTTTTATTTATTTTGGAAAATTCGATATTATTAATAAAAAGTAAATTGGACTAAATAGTAGAATGGAACATGTTTGACAAGGTTAAGCAGGAAGACCTTAATTATCTTTTTTTGTATTTTATTCATGTTTTTACATCCTTATATTTTAATGTTTAGATGTAAGGGAAGAAAAGCTATTTCCACTGTGTTTTCTTTAAGTAAAGCCAAATGCAAGGGTGTCAGGAGATTGTGAGCCTCCCTTCCTTATTTTCCCATGCCATTTTCAGCTTTCAGCTGGAAATGAATTTAAAGTAGAAATTGTGAAATTTCTAGCACACTAGGCGTACACGTAATTTTTGACCATTCTTCCCAAACTTTGTCTAGCTTGGATATTTTATACTTTTACGTGGCAGTAGTAGGATTGGACCCTTTTTTGTTTCCAAGTCTAACTGAGTCTTTGATGCAATTGAATAAAAAATAGGACAGTTTACTGAGAGGAAGAAAATGACGGTAAGACTAAAATACAGCTTTGGCTGCATTCCAGATTGAAGATTAGTTAACAGAAGCAATGTCCTCAATTTACATTACATCAGATTAACCTGAAACAAATACCTGAAATTATTGAATTTGCAGAAAAGCATAATTAGCAATTTTGCCTGCTGATAAGAGAGACAAGACCCAAATATAGGCTGTCTAAAGTAAGAATGGCAGCGATCCAAACTCTCCCATAATTCAAGTAATAAAAAAGAGATCTGATTTCACATTAATATCTAATATTGTATTCGATTTTCTCACATAAAGTATTTCTTAGCTGATGTCTAACCAATTGACCTGTTTTTTCCAGATGGCATACCTCCTATATACGCTTCAATACTTGAGTGAGGTCTTCCCAGGATTCGAAAAGGAACCATCGCTGCCTGATCCAAATACAAGACAGTTTCATTGCTCTCATTATTAGTTTCTGGTAAAAACAATTTTTGTTGTTCTCTCATCATCCCTTGAAGATGGTGTTTTATGTATTAAGCAACTAAAAAAATCTATTGATTAATTGGTTTAAGTAAGGCAATGATAAATGACAAATTCCAAGAGGATTTAACTGAGAAGTGCTGTTCTGATGTCTGGGACAAATAGTCCCATCTGTCAGATATAAAACTGTTTCATGCGCTATCTAGCCAAATCTTACTATACATGAATATAATTAAGCCATGCAAAAGTACAACAGATAATACAAGGAGAAAAATACTAGAATATAGAATATAGTCTTACGCATTATAGCATCACATCTGCAGAGAAAGTACAGATTAAAAATATGTGCATGAACCATAAGAAAGGATGGGTGATCAGGACTGCACTCTTAGCTGATGACAGGGCTGTGCAGTGGTCAGATAACAATGGGGAAGAAACCGTTCCCAAATCTGGTCATATGTGCATTCAAACATTTATAACATCTGCCAGAAGAAAGAAGAGGGAATGAATATGATGGAAATGGTCCTTTATTATGCTACTAACCCAAGGCAATGTGAAGTATAGATGGAGTCGATAGGGGGAGGCTGGTGATTGATTGGGTTATATCACCTACACTGCAATCTCTTGTGATCTTGGGCAGAGCTGTTCCCAAGCCAAGTTGCAAAGCATACAGATAGGATATTCTCCATGGTACATCTGTAGAAGTCGGCAAGGATTGTTGGAAAATGCTTAACGTCCTTAGATTTATAAGGAAGCAGAGGAATAGGTATACTTTATTGGCCGTAGCTTCAATGTGTTTGGTGCAGAACAAATTGCTGGTGATATTCATGCCTGGGAATATTTATACCAGGCCTGCTGTTGGTATGGGCCACGGCTCACCAGGATTGCTTTTGCCTTCACAGTTCAATGACAGCACAACTGTACTTGTAAACCATAGATGGTCCTCCTGCCTTAGACTCTCCTCTTGCTTAATGTTTTCACATCCCTTCTTCAGCTCTCTTTGTTTTATGCCTTGTGACAGTGCTGCCTCCCTCGGATGCCGCTCTGATCCTTATCACTGGCAGACAGGCCAAGACAGGCCAACCCTCAGCATCATTGGCTACATCTGGGACAATTAACTGACATCAGATTGACCCACCTGAACTTCGTCAGCCCACTCCTTATAAAACCCAGGCATTCCAGCCAGAGGAGAAACGAGAAAGAAGAGAGGTAAGGAAGGGAGGGAATGTGGGGTGTTTCCCAGCTCGCTGTGTTTTCCTATCGCAGATTTGAGGAAGACTGAACCACTGGGACAAACCCAAAACCACCAGCGCCACCATATGGTCAAGACTGGGCCGCTGGAAGAAGCCCTAGACAGCCAGAGCCTGTATTGAGGTTTAGACTAAGTGGCTGAGGCAAGCCTGAGATGCCAGTGCCTCTTCCTGCGTACCGACAATGAGGGACTTGCCCACACACAGAGGCAAAGACTAAGCCTCCAGGTTAATCCAGAGACCGTCAGCATCGCCTCTTCAAGCCCCAAAGCTGAGCTGCCAGGATAAGCCTGAGACTCTCAGTGCCTCCTCTCAAGGCAAGGGTGAACTGCAGGGAGAAGCCTGAGATAGCCATGCCTCCTCCTTCAAGACCAGGACTGAACTGTTGTGAGAAGCCCATGATCACCACTGCACCTGTGTCCTGACGATGAGGTACATGTGTTCCTGGACTGTTGGTGCTGTCACAGACGAACCCCGCATCATCCCTGACGCCACAGACTCGCTGGATATCAAAGAAGTATGGACTAATAGATTCAAAACATAAAATAAATTACAGATAAATAAAATGGGAATAGGACAGATGGAAATGATCTGAGAGCCAGCATGGACTGAATGGGGTGAATGGCTACCTTCTGTCATCTGAAAAATATAAAAAAATCCTCATCTATTGATGTGCTTATACATCTGACCTAAAGAAGTTCAATAAAAATTAAGAAGGGACAGCAGTACAATACTGCTTGTCCATCGTCACTCAACATTTTTTTAGTTCCAAACAAATTAGGAGCCTTAATTAAATTATACTTACCAGAGGGAGAACAAGGAGGGAGGAGACAAAGACTTTAAGACTTTTGCCTCCATCACAGTGAGGAGGTGCCTGGTGAACTCACTGTGGTGGATGTTAAATTTGTGTTTATTGTGTGTTTTGTTATTTTATTATACGTATGATTGCAAGGCAACGAAATTTCGTTCAGACCGAAAGGTCCGAATGACAATAAAGGATACTTTGACTTTGACTTGACTTTGGAATATCGGGATTATATATAAGGATAGGATAGCATCTGAAAGAGAAGAAAGCATCTGATAGTATCTGAAAGTGAAGAAAGCGAATGGCATGTTGGCCTTTATAACAAGAGGAGTTGAGTATAGCAGCAAAGAGGTCCTTCTGTAGTTGTATAGGGCCCTAGTGAGACCACACCTGGAGTCTTGTGATGCAATTGATAAGCGGCTGTGTCAGCAGGACTGGTGGGCGGCAGCTTCGACCACCCCGGGCTTGAGCCGCGGGACAGTTTTTAACATCGCCCGGGGGGTACACCTCAGCGCAGAGGGAGAAGAGGAGGGAAGAGACTGGAGACCTAAGACTTTTGCCTCCATCACAGTGAGGAGATATTGGGTGGACTCACTGTGGTGGATGTTAATATGTGTTTATTGTTGTTTTTTATTGTATTGTATTGTATGTATGACTGCTTCAATTTCGTTGAGACTTCGGTCTGAATGACAATAAAGGTTATCTTATCTTATCTTATCTTATCTTGTGTGCAGTTTTGGTCCCCTAATTTGAGGACGGACATTCTTGCTATTGAGGGAGTGCAGCGTAGGTCTACAAGGTTAATTCCCGGGATGGCGGGACTGTCATATGCTGAGAGAATGGAGTAGCTGGGCTTGTATACTCGGGAGTTTAGAAGGATGAGAGGCAATTATTCAGGGTTTGATCACGATAGGGGCAGGAAACATGTCCCCGATGTTGGGCGAGTCTCGAACCAGGGGCCACAGTTTAAGAATAAGGGGTAAGCTATTTAAAACAGAGACGAGGAAACACTTTTTCTCACAGAAAGTTGTGAGTCTGTGTAATTCTCTGCCTCAGAGGGCGGTAGAGGCCGGTTCTCTGGATACTTTCAAGTGAGTGCTAGAAGGACCGAATGGCCTACACCTTCACCTATTGTCTATTGTCCATTGAAAGAAAATTACAATTCAAAAGCAGTCCACAGTAGCGAATGAGGAACTGATCCACAGGCGTTGGCCAAGTCGAGGAACAAGACATACAGATTATTTGTTCTTTCTTAGCAGTCTGGATTTGATGCCATTTGATGTTGGTATGTTCAAGGCATCCCGTGATGCCTGCTATGCCAGCCTTTTGGATTGAAATGGTTGTATTTCAGGTACTTTGTAAGTCTTTTCGCCAACACACTGAAAAAGATCTTGCCTTCTATGTTAAGAAGGTTTATTTGCCGAAACGTTCGATGGTGGACACATTTTTTTCTTTTGGGATCAGCCCCGCTCTTCGCCAGGCTTTGGGATAACTTGCTTTTCCCACGCAACCCTCATGTTCCTCCAGAGAAATTTCAGAACATCCGGGGCATTCTTGTAGGCACAATACAGAACACCATTAGGGCCTGGTGCACAGGCTGTTCTTGCCTTCTTCACTATCTCTTTCACCTCACTCAGCTTGGGAGGGCTGGTGCCAATTTGATGCTGTGGGGGTGAGATTGGTGGGGACAAGTATCGGTTAATCTTTTAGCTCATCAGTGTGGATAGTTATGATGTGTCCTTCAACCTCCTTTTTTGACGCTTTCCAGGGGATCCGCTTTTCTCTTTTGAGAAAATGCCTTTCACAAACTTAAAGGGGTCTTTGTAGAAGTCTGTTCTTGCTTTCTCCTTTTTGCGTCGTTTCCTTAAATTCTCTGCTCTGCGCAGCTTCGAGAGCCACTGTTTTAGGTCCTCTTGAAGTAGGTTGATGCCCTCCCTTTCCTCTGCTGTTGCTTTTTTTCCACAACTTCCTCAGGCCTCTTCTTTCTTTAACAAGTCATTGGATTTCTTGGAGACAACGGGACTTGGGGGGAGGAAGCCTATCTTTCCTGCTAAGATGTTGTTCCCCTCCAAATTTCTTCTTTCTATAGCTGTAGACTAGATCACCCATTTTCTCCAACTTAATTTCTGCTGATCCCTTGATTCCATTTAAAATTAGGCTCACATCTGCATTGATGGTTTCCCACTTCTTGCTGTTAGACTTTGGCCATTTCACCAACGGCTTACGTCCTTGCATGTTCTCCACTTTACGATGCCTGGTTGTGTCTTGGAATGTTAACTGAAACTTCTGCCACATCCCGTAGGGTGCTGATGCTCTGCGGACTGTGGGTTTCTTCCTGCCGCTGAGTTTCATCCGACTGATTTGACCTTCCTCTTGACAGAATCTGGTCAATGCAGGTCCTGGGTTTTTCTTCCGTCCCTGATGAATTTTAAGACCACGAGTTGATGTTACTTTAGTCCAGCTACACCTACAGGTCTGAAGAACGTGTCCAGCTGCTCATTTTTCAAGAGTTTTGCCATTTACTTGATTCAATGTCGTGTCTGTTCCAACGTTTGTTACCGGTTGGTCAGCCAAGTGAGAATGGCTCTTGTGCCCTAACAAGATGACGGAGCCTGCTGTTATGGGTAGCTAGCCCATAACAGCCCGGTTGGGGTCTATCTCCTCCTGTCAGCTGTCTCTCCAAGCTGTCACACAGTCTTTCCTTTGTCGTCAGCGGCACTTTTACACCAGTCACTGGAATTTCTTTCCAGAAGATCAGTAGAGCTAATAGGACTTGATGTTTCAATCCCTGCAGTAAGTCGGCACTCTTATATTGGCAGTGGGATTGGAGTGGTGAAAGGTAGGGTAGGTACGTCATTGGGGTCATCATGTGGGTACCCTCCTTCTTTGACGTTTCATCTGTTCAACAGGCCTAACATTTGAACCAAGTAACTCAATATAAAATTTATTCCTTTTGAGAACATTTTTGGAGAGAAACATTTAATCTTCCTGGCTTTTCCAGAACTCCAATAATATTTCAACGTATAAAGATCTTGGTCTTAAAAACAATACATGACATTTAAGTATTCTCATTCAGTGATTCAGTGATGGGAGTCTTGATATGGCGACACCAAATGCCCATGGACTTGAGATTTTGATGTTGATTATTAGGATGGGTATCCCTTTCTAAAGTGACATTGGATGTTAGGTGCAGTGTATTGGTGCAATACAACTGATTGGTAGCCAGGAAAAATTGTACATAATGCTGATGATTTGAAAATATCTGCAGAAACATATGGGGTAAGGAACATGTACGTTAAACTATATCCATTTGGCAGTTTATTTGGCATTTTTCCCCATATCTTTATATTCAATCTATTATCTTAATCAAAATAAAACATTGCACCAAGGTCTTGAATTTTGGCATACAAGCAGTTTCTTTGTTGACACTATTTGCTCTGAAACAATAAAGATCATGAATTGAGGAGGTAACATTGTTTAAGCTGTTCATTTAAAACATAGTCATTAAAATTGAATGCTGTTTAACAGTTTTCCTTTTCTGACAATATTCAAGTCTATGTGACTGTAATCAACCAGTGCAAGATGTTCCAATGCATATTGTACATTTGGTTTCAATTGAACTCAATCCTTTCCAGCCAGAGAATGGGTCTCATTGGAAACATTTGGCTGTGTATGAACAGCGTTTTAAAGTGTAAATCATCTCAAATCTATACCAGATACGTTGAACTTTGCTGTGTTCTTTACAAGCGTCACTTGTACAAAACATTCCAGTAAAATGTTATAAAGATCTAAAGAGGAGCAGATTTGGAGATCAAACTGTGAGTCTCAATTATACTGGACCATGGCGCTTTAATGTACCTGATGAAATCTTCTGATGTATCATATATGTCTGCTCTAGTATGATGTAATATCTGTCTATTCTAATATATCATTTGTAATATACCCAAGAAAATGGTGGAAAGTTAAGGTGTGTGAAGGGGAATTTTTAAAATATAGGATAACTAGATTTAGATTTGAAAGCATGATTAAAATTGATCAAAACATCATCATGTCCAGAAGCTGGCACTAAATTTGTTACTTTGGTTTAACAAATGTATATGTGTTTGTGTGCAGAAAGGGGAACAGCAGATGTAGGAGTAATACTAATGTCCTGTGGAGAAGGAAGTCTCCCATTCTTTCGTGGTCTGATCTACACGTGACTCCAGAACTACAGCAAAATGCTTAACTCTTCACTGCCCTCGTAAATGGCCTAACAAGGCATTCAGTTGTGATAACCCTCTAGAAACCCACAAGGACAAAAAAAAACAAACCAGAGGGAATAATTGGAATCATTCAACGCATCAAAAACAACAAAAACTGCCCTATATATCCTGTAAAGTTCTCCCTATCAGCATTTGTGGCGGAGCTGTTAACAGCTGCGGCTCGCCTGCAGTCCGTCTGTCTTTACTTTTTTCTGTTGTTTTTTTGTCTTGTTTTGGTTAAGTTTTAGTTTGTTGGGTTGTGGTAGAGGGGGTGAAACATGTTCTCTGTCTCTTCCTTCGGGGGAATGCGATTTTTTCGTGTCGTATCCCCCTTCTCTGCCTCCGTCTGCGCTGAGGCCTAATGGCGGAGCTGGCGGCCTCCAACCTGCGACCGACCCCGAGGCTCCGGAGGCAGAGCCAGCCAGGACTTACCAACGAGAGGCTGGCCGTCTTCGGGGCTAAGGCAGCGGTGGCCCGACTTGCTGGTGCGGCGTTCTGGCTTTCGGCGGCGGCCTGGAGCTGATGCAGCGGGGCTCGGAGCTGAGACTGCGGGACCCGGAGCTGGGGCAGCGGCCTGGAGCTGGGGCGGTGACCCGGAGCGGAGACTGCGGGACCCGGAGCTGGGGCGGCGGCCCGGAGCGGAGACTGCGGGACCTGGAGTGGCGACTGCGGGACCCGGAGCTGGGGCAGCGGCCCGGAGCGGAGACTGCGGGACCCGGAGCGGAGACTGCGGGACCTGGAGCGGAGACTGCAGGACCTGGAGCAGAGACTGCGGGACCCAGAGCTGGGGCGGCGGCCTGGAGCGGAGACTGCGGGACCTGGAGCTGGGGCGGCGGCCTGGAGCTGGGGCGGCGGCCTGGAGCGGAGACTGCGGGACCCGGAGCTGGGGCGGCGGCCTGGAGCGGAGACTGCGGGACCTGGAGCTGGGGCGGCGCCTGGAGCTGGGGCGGCGGCCTGGAGCTGGGGCGGCTGCCCGGAGCTGATGTTGTGGCGGGCCGTCTCGGAGCGGAGACGGCGTTCCAGCTTTCGGCAGCGGCGACAACACCACGGAGGTCCGCTGGACTGGAGGGCGGCATCTTCGGCCTGGATCGATCGCCTCAGCGCAGAGGGAGAACAAGGAGGGAAGAGACGGAGACTAAGACTTTGCCTCCATCACAATGAGGATGTGCTTGGTGAACTCACTGTGGTGGATGTTTAATTTGTGTTTATTGTATGTTTTGTTATTATTGATTCTGTGTATGACTGCAGGCAACATAATTTCGTTCAGACCGAAAGGTCTGAATGACAATAAAGGATCTATCTATCTATCTATCTATCTATCTATCTATCTATCTATCTATCTATCTATCTATCTATCTATCTATCTTGCCAAAATTAGTAGAGCTATTTCCATCATGGAATCTCTTTTGAAGTATTTGTCCATCAATTATCAGTAAGAGTGACCACCACAGTCATTGGCTGTGTCATTTGGCGATACCTTGTCTGTGTCACTTCTCTGTGTCATTTGGCGCTACCACCATGCTAAATGGGGCTGGCTGTGAACAGATCTAGCAGCTCAGGATGGGAGCATTTATGAGGTCCTACAAGCCTTAAGCAGCATCACAATTGTAGTCTAGCACAATTTTCAATTTTATTTCTCGACATATACCCTGTTCTACCATCACCATCAAACAGGAAGATCAATTGTGGTTTAATGAGGAATACATGAGGACATCCCAGAAGCAGCACCAGGCATAGCTCAGAAGGTGGAATCAACTTGGGAAGCATGAAAAACATTATAAATAACATGTAATAGACAAAGCAAAATGATCCTGTAACCAATCGATCAGATCCAAGCTCTGAAACAGTCTGAACAGCCTTTTTGTTCATAATCTAGACTCAAATGGCCTAATTTGAGACTTCCAGACTATTCCCCATCATTACTGGTCATGCATTCTATGAGTGACAAGTGCAATGCCTCTTTTACATCTAGCTTTGTCTTATTACATCTCCCAGTCTTATTACCCTCCTTCTCTATAGCAAGACACTCCATGGTGTCACAAACTAGGATGTTGCTGTTGATTTTCTGCGTAAATCTATTCCGCACCCCCTTCCCCCCCCCCCCCCACTCGCCCTCTCTTCCTTGACAGTATCCAACACAGTTCACCTGTTTGAAATGCCCATGTTCCATGTTCTGTTGCAACATGAAAAAGACCAATCTATGAGTGATCAAGTTTTCACCTGATAAAGTGGAGTCAAAAAGGTGTCAGAGTGAATGACTGAACAGGAATCTGAGGCCTGAAGAAGGGTCTCGACCTGAAACGTCGCCTATTCCTTCTCTCCATAGATGCTGCCTCACCCGCTGAGTTTCTCCAGCATTTTTATCTACCTTCGATTTTTCCAGCATCTGCAGTTCTTTCTTAAACAGGAATCTGAGGGGGTATGCAGAAAGATAATTTTGTGTACATTTGCAAGGTAAGTAGTGTAAACTTGACATGCAAAGTGAGTGGTGTAAAATATGTCATGGTTTTTACAGAAAAGAATGAAGCCATTCTTATTGAGTTCAAGCCAACTTTCCACAGAGCAATCCATTCAGTCCCATTGCCCTGCGCTAATCCCCAAATCTTCCAAGTTTATTTCCCTGAAGTGCTTATCGAATTTCCTTTTGCACACAGCAAGACATAGGTGAATGTCCAATTGTACTTGCCTTTCATAACCTGATTAAGTCACCAAATTACTTCCTGTACTGATTCCAGATGTGTGTCATAATGCTGCTGCTGCTGACCTTTTAGTCACTTCTAGTCGTGCTATATTACAACAGGAGATTTCCTCATACCATTGCTGGGAACGGCAATCGAACACTGGCTCCTCACTTCCCTGAGCAATAGATCAAGTGATACTCTGTTAAGTTGGAACAGTCCTTGGCCAACATGAATCCACCATGAAACTTCTCCCAGTCATTACATAAGCTCAATCTGATTGTTAAAATATTCCAGTTGAGATAATATCATGAGAGGACTCGAGTAAAAGATAATAAATTGCTATCTTCTTCTGGGTATACTGTATAATCATTGGCTTTTAATATGGTTCAGCATGGTAGGCTGCACTAGAAGATTAGATTCCATGGGATCCAGGGAGAGCTAGCTAATTGGCTTGATGGTGATACTGGAAGGTTGTTTCTCAGGCTGGAGGCCCACAAGTTGTGATATGCCTCAGGCCTTGGTGCTGGAACAATATATATGATATACTGTAACATAACTAATGGATTGTGTAAATGCAATGGCCAGGGAATTAAATTACATAACATATTTTTAAAATGTATCCAGTTGATTCAAAGTTTAGAATCAATCTCCAGAAGTGGTGTCCAGCACCACTTAGGCAGAGGGATTGACCAAGATTGTGGGCTTCTTAAATACGGAGGTAATATGTGGGCTCAGGCCTCCTTGTGTAAGCCCAGAGTTCTTCATGATTCATAAAGTCTTTTCATCCCTGAATGAACAATGTATTATAGAAGCCATCGAGGGCAGGGAGAATGAATGTCAGTTTTCTCCTGCCACCAACATTTCAACAGGAAGGAAGGCAGCTTATCATTGTATATGCTAGTGGATTTTGATTGCTGTCGGCAAGAGTGAGGATAGAGGAGATTCATTCTCCACTCACCCATTGACAATTCCCTGAGGTAAGACGTCAGTTTGCCTTGTAATCTGCTGGAGAATAGACCATTGGATGTTGTTTGAGCCTCGTACTGACAGATATGAAATGTGGAGCAGTGATAGCAAGAATCAATTTGTTTAGCAGAAACCGGAATTTCAAAGCAACATTTATTTAGGGTGGAACTGGAAGATGTATTATGATAGTAATACATATCTAACAGTAGTATTATAATAGAATGGTAGTAACATGGCTTGGAAGTTAACGTGCATTAGAGCAGTAAAGGTTGGTCTCCATTCTCCCTGTTAACGTTGGCCTAGGATTCCACAAAGTTTTTGACTGTCTTTCCAACAGTCTGACCAATTATCTAAGTAACTTCATATGTATGTTCATCAGCCCTTTCAAAAGGTTGCCAAATAGTATTCTTCATCTAAGCATCCCGCGGCACAATTAGTTTGTGACCTTCCTCTCTATGTTTCCACTAGTGGGAGAGTCTAGGACTAGAGATCATAGTCTCAGAATTAAAGGACGTTCTTTTAGGAAGGAAATGAGGAATCTCTTTAGTCAGAGGGTGGTGAATCTATGGAATTCTTTGCCACAGAAGGCTGTGGAGATCAAGTCAGTGGATATATTTAAGGCAGTTATAGATAGATTCTTGATTAGTACGGGTGTCAGAGGTTATGGGAAGAAGGCAGGAGAATGGGGTTAGGAAGGAGAGTTAGATCAGCCATGATTGAATGGCGGAGTAGACTTGATGGGCCGAATGGCCTAATCCTGCTCCCATCACATGATCTTATGACCTAGAGCTGGCACTTGTTGCACTTTCCTCTGGCCTTACGGCAACCCATTTGTGCCTATGAACCATCGATCCCAACTTTAGACTCCACTGTGCGCAAAGTGTCAAGATTGGAACCTATGAATATGTGACAAAGAAACATAGAAAAAACATAGGCAATTCGGCCCTTCGAGCCAGCTGCTCCATTCAATATGATCATGGCTGATCATCTAAAACCAGTACCCCGTTCCTGCTTTTTCCCCATATCCCTTGATTCCTTTAGCCCTAAGAGCTAAATCTAACTCTCTCTTGAAAACAACCAGTGAATTGGCCTTCACTGCCTTCTGTGGCAGAGAATTCCAAAGATTCACAACTCTCTGCATGAAGGTTTTTGCTCATCTCAGTCCTAAATGACCTACCCCTTATTCTTAAACTGTGACCCCTGGTTCTGGACTCCCCCAACATCGGGAACATTTTTCCTGCATCTAGTCTGTCCAATCCTTTAAGAATTTTATATGTTTCTATATGATACCCTCTCATCCTCCTAAATTCCAGTAAATACAAGCCCAGTCGACCCATTCTTTCATCATATGTCATTCCCGCCATCCTGGGCATTATCTTGGTGCACTCCCTCAATGAACTTACGCTGCACTCCCAGAATAATGTCCTTCCTCAAATTAAGAGACCAAAATTGCACACAATACTCCAGGTGTGATCTCACCAGAGCCCCGTACAACTGCAGTAGGACCTCCTTGCTCCTAAACTCAAATCCTCTCGCAATGAAGGCCAACATGCCATTAGCTTTCTTCACTGCCTGCATGCTTACTTTCAGTGACTGATGTACAAGCACACCCAGGTCTCGTTGCACCTCCCCTTTTCATAATCTGACACTATTAAGATAATCTCTGGAGAGAAGGAATGGGTGACGTTTCAGGTCGAGACCTTTCTTCAGACCCGTCTTCAGGTTTCGACCCGAAACGTCACCCATTCTTTCTCTCCAAAGATGCTGCCTGTCCCGCTGAGTTACTCCAGCATTTTGTGTCTACCTTCAATTTAAACCAGCATCTGCAGTTCTTTCCTACACAATTCAGATAATAATCTGCCTTCCTGTTCTTGCCTCCAAAGTGGATAACCGCACATTTATCCACATTATACTGCTTTTGCCATGCATATGCCCACTCACCCAACCTATCCAAGTCACCCTGCAGCCCCATAGCATCCTCATCGTTGCTCGCAATGCCACTCAGCTTTGTGTCATCCACAAAATTGGAGATGTCGCATTTAATTCCCTCGTCTAAATTGTTAATATACATTGTAAATAGTTGGGGTCCCAGCACCGAGCCTTGCGGCGCCCCATTAGTCACTGTCTGCCATTCTGAAAAGGACTCATTAATTTCAACTCTATCTATATGTCTGCCAACCAGTTCTCTATCCCTGTCAATACCCTACTCCCAATATCATGTGCTCTAATTTTGCACACTAATCTCTTGTGTGGGACCTTGGCAAAGCTTTTTGAAAGTCCAGATACACCACATCCACTGGCTCTCCCTTATCCATTATACCTGTTACATCCTCAAAAAATTCCAGAAGATTAGTCAAGCACGATTTCCCCTTCATAAATCCATGCTGACTTTGACTGATCCTATCACTGTTCTCCAAATGCGCTGCTATAACATCTTTAATAATCGACTCAAACAACTTCCCCACTACCGATGTAAGGCTAACAAAATTGCAGTGGAAGGTAAATTCTTCCTCTTGTGATTTCTGCAGTTCCCCCAAAGTGCTTGAGGAATCAGTGGGTCAGGCAGTATGTTGGGGAGGGATGGACAGGTGACATTTTGGATCAGGACCCTTCGTCAGACTTTGATGAAGCACCTGTCCAATCCCTCCCTAAATTCTGCTTGACTCACCGAGTTCTTCCAACTTTGTGTTTTGCTCAAGATTGCAGCATCACCTGCCTCAGCAACTGTGATCTTCTATGGACAGTGTCTTTAGGCTTTGGTTTATGCACTATTGTTTTAACCATAATATTAATTTAGTGTATTTTGGATTATTATATATTATCTATTGTCTATTGTCTATCTGTGTGTTACTGCATTTAAAGGCCTGTCAAGCTATAGCAAGTAAAAATGTAATTGTTCCGTTGTCATTACATATGGTAACTAAACACTCTTGATTCTTTTTCCTGCCAATATCCTTAATATCCCTCGTTAATCAAGGTTCCTTAATCCTGCCTATCTTAATCTTGACTCAAACAGTAACATGCTGGGCCTGAACTCTTCCTCTCTCTGGGCACAATATGAAGGTTAAGGACACCAGGCATACTACCTTTGGTCTCACCTTCAGGTTACACAACATGTTGACTTCATTTTCGCTAGGTTTGTAGCCTGGAACCATGCCCATCATCACACTGGGGGTGTAGCAAAAGGAAAGCTGCTGGGGGAACTCAGTGGGCCAAGCAGCATCTATGGAGGGAAATGGAAAGTCAACGTTTCTGGTTGACATCATTGATCTCGGGCCTTCATCTTGCTAAGATGAAGGGTCTTGACCTGAAATGTTGACTATCCATTTCCTTCCACAGATACTCGACCTACTGAGTTCCTTCAGAAGCTCTCCTGTTTTGCTACATTTTCCAGCATGGTTCTCCAACATCCTGGGAGTGTCTTTACAAGATGGACTGTAACACTTCAAGAAAGTGGGCTCAAGGGTTATTTGTGATTGTCAGTGCCTTTTGCTTTCCAATGGATGCCCATATACAATAAATGAATGAAAGGTTTTCCCAATTGGCATAACCCTATGTCCCCCCCTTAAGGTTCAATATTCTTTACACGTTACATCTGTACTCATTTTTTTTAGTGTGTTTGCAACATGCAAGTGGAAGGGTTACTTAACTGTTTTTGCTCAATACTCCTCAATATTTGATCTGTTTTACTCAGTGTCGCAAACAGCAAGTCAACATATGTAAGTAAGTTCAGTAATGCTCTCCTTAGGTGGACTGCACAGTTCATATCCTTTGCAATGGGGAAGAAGAATTTGGAACCAACAAATTTACAAACTAGCAGAATGCCCATAGTTATTCAGAGTAATATATGGAGAACAGGGCATTTAAAGCACTATTAAACAGCTTCTCCTGGAAGGGCTAATATTTGTTTAATTAGCCACTAGTGTGCAGTGTCAGTCACCTTATCTTACGTACACATGCCTAATCCGTAAGAAGCCAACGTAACTATTTATCAAACAACATTTATTATATCAATCATTGAAGACTGGCACCCGCAATGGCCACCTCGCCAACAGTCTGTCTCGTCCCTTCCTTCTTTGTTGTTTTTTAGTATGTGCTAAATGTACATTATAGTGTTCTTTAGCTTGTTTTATGTGAGGAGGGGGGGGGGAACTTTTTCTAATCTCTTACCTTGACGACGATGCAATTAATTTTTTTGTATCTAATCTCCGTCCGCACTGCGGCATAACATCGAGGAGCTGGCGGCCTCTGCTGGATACCGACTTCAGGAGCTCCAACCGCGGGAGCCTGCAAGACTTAACATTGTGGAGCTCGCAGTCTCTGGTTAGAGACCGACTTCGGGAGCTCCAAGCTGCAACCTTTGATTGTCCCGATGCGGGAGCTTCGATCGCCCCGACGATGGGGGTGCGATCACCGGCTGCGGGAGCTTCGATCGCCCTGACTGCGGATGGTTCGACTGCCCCGACCGTGGGAGAATAAAGAGGAAGAAGATTAGACTTTATTGCCTTCCATCACAGTGAGGAATGTGGGGAATCCGCTGTGATGGATGTTTATGTTAACTTTTATGTAGTTGTGTGTCTTGTTGCTTTTTTTTGGTATGGCTGTACCTTGACAATAAACTGATCTTTGAACCTTTGACTTCAAGTCATGTATTAGATGGCTGATTGCTAGCCTGGGTTATCATGTAATTATGGCAGAGTAGTGATGCCCATCAATATTAGGACCACTTAACAGATTTTATGGGTGCTAATGTTTTGTTTGAGTGCCTCGGTAAATACTTTGTAGTCTTGCAGTACAGAATAATTTATCTAGAATCATTGTAGAACATGACATAACATAACATAGAAGAAAACTGTGCAAAATCAACAGCTGGAGGAACTCAGCAGGTTAGGCAGTATCTGCCGAGGGAAATGGACAAACGACATTCAAGATTGGGACTCTTCTTCATACCAAACAAATGTAATGTCTTGGTTTTAGTAGGGTCGCATCCCACAAACACATTTCTTAGTAAGTACATCATGCCACTGCATTTTCACCTCAACCCATTTCATCCAGCAATTTGTAAACATAATACCTGATTTAATTAGGATATTTAAGGTGATTATTAAGATATTTAATGATAAATTTTCTTTTACGTCACAAGATAGGGTTATTTGATCTTAATAGATATTATATCACTAAGCTACCTAAGCGTGTAATCAGGAAGCATATATTAACGAAAAGGATTTTGAAAATCTAAATTCTCTCCCCAAAATGCTGTTGTTATTGGGACTATTAAACGTTTAAATGTGAAGCAAAGATATGTTAATGGTATAGCAAGTAGATGGACAATGATCTAATTAACAGCTTGCTAGCTAAATTTATTTCCCTGTTCCTTTGTTCAAGTTTGTTTGACAATTCACATATTCAAAAATATATAATCTTTAGCTAGTGTACTGCCAGGAAATAGCAATAAATTAAAAGTATGATTTGGACATGCATCAGTGACTGCAAGCCATTGGAATATATCGCCATACCTTTTTAATTATAGCTGACTGAGATTTAGCAAATAATTAAGATTTAGGCATCATTCCTGCATAACCTGCTGATGAGGACACTTTTCTGTGGCAGGGGGTGACCTCCATGTGATTTTTAGCATCATTCCTACAAAAGTTACCAGTTATGATTCTTCTCTGTGGCATATGTTGTAGTGTTACACTGTTTTAGACTGTGCTGATTTTCCTCTCTTTAAAATAACTACGGTGCCCAAAGCATGCTCTATGAATCAAAGTGCGGATCCCGTCTAGGGATGCACAATGGACATGCTTTCAACAATGTGACAACTTCAAAGAAAATGCAAGGAGCAGCATTGCCCCAAAAGCTTTTTTGGCACTCTCAATCAAGAGGTACTGTGGAGTGTTCTTCTCAAATTTGGCTCCCCTCAGAAATTTGTCTCCATTCTACTTCTATGACATGATGAAAGGCAAGGCAGGTCTGGCATAGATCCAATCCTAGTGTAGATTGAGTCACGGAAGAACCCTCTTCACCCTAAGATTGTACTGTCTATACAACATTGGGTTATAATGGTAAATTTACACTTTATTAAAATGATATATTTAATAATTACTCAACTGCCCACCTCCCATCCACCTTCTTCACAAAATTTGTTATTCCAGATGACATTGCAATGTTGTTTTATTCTCGATTATGCTGCATTACATTGTGCTAATCTTTCTTTGTTTGTCACTTGCTTTATAACACTGAGTTATATCATTATTTGATAGTACTATAAAACACATCTGTTTCGAAATCTCCCGACAGTCGTAAGGAAAGATTACATTTGAATGGAATTTACTGGGCTGTGGATCAGAAAAATCATGGTTGTCAAACATTCCACTTACATTAATATTATTACAGCAGTCGATAAAATTGTATGGGACCTTATTATGATGCACTTCAGTGATCTTGAAAGTTTACCAACACTCCTAGAAAGTTCCAGCTCAACAGATTGCCTCCAACAAGCAACATATTTGTGGGATTGTCTAATGTCTTGGTATTTTTATTCCATGACTCCAGGCGGTATTGAAGAGTTGATTGTCTGTAACAGTATGAACCTTATTAGTTCAACTTTACCTCCTCATACTTCATAAACTTTAAATTCAGACCAAGCAGACATTGCACCTACTCTTAAGCTCCTCCTTTGTTGGAGTCATAAAAAAAATTCTTGCATTTGATTTTTTTTTTCTCCAAACACGTTCGTCTTGAATGTTTGATCTGTTTGTAACATTATACAGCTCTCCTCCAGCGGAATGGCATTCAAGATTTGCTCTGATTTATTTCTGAAAATTTCCAACATCCACAGTACAATTTACCAGGCTTTGTTAAATGTTTTCTCTTACATATACTTTGGAAATGTTTTTGTTGAGGAGGTAATTTATAAATATTATGATTACTTGAACACTAAGCTGTTTCAATGATGGCTTTTGTGTAAACCAGCTTCCTTCCTCGCTATTTCTGAGAAGAACTAAAACATTGATTGAACCGTCTGGAGGTTTTGCCACACTGTGTTAATTGCACAGTGAAAACATCAAATCAATTAAAAGAAATGATTACATCTTCAATTAAGTTCTGTTGCTGTACCTACAGCACAATGACCTTTAATCACACCCTTGCAAGTGTATGTGCACCATTGAAAAAGGAACAGCTGTTTCTGCAAATGCACTCAAGATGTGAATTACATGGCAAAGAATGAATAGTTCTCATTGTCTGAACACTGAAACAAGCATCAAAACTCATTACAATGACAGAAAAATTATGTACTGCTCACAAACGACCCTGTGGCTTATAATCTAAAGGTTGAAACACTCCTGCACATCTAGTAACATAACAGTAAATGATGCACATACAGATTTCAAAACCAGTTTAAATAAGGTTAGTATTTTTTTTAAAGTGAATGTGGAAAGTGTTAGCAATATTTGGGTATCAAGTACATAGTGATACATTTTCACGCAAACAATCCAACTTTATCCCAGCCAAATTCATAATGGATTGCAAAATCCATTTTTGAATCTAATGATACATTCCTTGGGGCTCTCACAAACATTATGTACTAATAAAAGTGCACAATGAAGACTGATGATGCACTGCTTCCAACAACCCATGTATGATTTTCATTGCCATAATTTCTATCCACGCATTCCTTTCCTCAGAGGAAAGTTTCTCTATGTTCCAAAGGTAAATGGCTATCAATCCAATGTTACAGTGTGCATTGTTTAACAATAATCTAAATCCTGGAAACTTCATAATAGCCCAGAGATAATGTTGATGGCTCCATCAGCAGATCACACCTCCAATCTCCACACCCAACTGCTTATCCTTCGAGTACCAACATTTATAACAAATGATTCCCCCCCCCCCCCCCCCCATTGAACAGCACTTTCTATGTTTAAAATTTATCTAACTATATTTTGAATCAAAGATCTGTGATTCTGAGAAATTTCAATTTTTTTGCTTGTGGCCAACGCTATCCTTAACAGCTTAAAAGGTTCAATAAGGCAAAAACCTGAACATACATACGTCTACAGCCACCTGAAAAGATGAAACAAATTCAAGGAAGACAGTATTTTCAGAGAATATCAGGCCTTGATCTTTACAAGCCACATATTTGATTCCAGTTATAGTGGAATCCAAAATGAGAAAACATACAAAATATTCATCAATAAATACATTGGGAAATTCAGGAGAAACATTCTTACCCAGATGGCCTTGCAGAAGAAGAATTTGCTGACACAGGAGGTAATAGTATGGAGAGCTATGTGAGGAAGGCAGAGTGCGCAGAGAGATGATGCCTGGGTGAAAGAAGCCTGATGTAGAGCATAAAAGCACTTGTATAAACTGTTACGTTAAATCACATGCCTATGTACATTAAATTCTATGTAACTCATATCATATCTTAATGTGGTGCCTTTAATAGCATGGAATGTCTTAGTGGTTAACTGAAACAAAATTTGAGTCTCAAACACAGAGATATTAGGGAAGTGGACAAAGATTGGTCAAAGGAATAGATTTTATGGAATACATTAAAGGTGAATAGAGGGGTAGCTTTGGGAAGGAATTCCAGAGTCCCTGCAGGCAAGCAGTTGAAGGCACAACCAACAGAACTGAATACTGAAAAATAATGATGAACGGACAAATTGTGGAGATAGAATCGAGAATAAAATGCTGGAGAAACTCAGCTGGTCAGGCAACATTTGTAGGGAGCGTACGTCAATGACCTCTCATATAACATAACATTTAGAATGCAATGCATTTTAAAATGTGGGGAAAGGGATAGAGAGAACAGATAGAAATGTAGATTGCAGAGCTGCAGAAGGTTACAGAGAGGAAAGGGTTAAGCTCGGGGGAACTGGAAAAGGGTAGCCCTTATAAATATAAGGATTAGAACACTAAGAGTCAATGAGCCTATGGTCTATGGAGGAACAGGATGGTGTGATTAGGATATAAGAAGCAAGGTTATTCATTCTGTGAGCCACATGTTTTCCTGAATTGAGGCATAGATTACCATGGAGCATTTGAGCCCCTGTCACTGCTAGGGGCTTCCTCATAAAATAAGCAGCAGGCCCTTTTATATATTTATCCAGGGTTTATTCCGGAGGTATTCTGATGAAGTTCTAGCACCTGATCAGGAGAAAGCATACCGAGTAAATTTAACATATCATCTGTTTCAATCAATTTACTGGTTTACAAACTTCAAAGGATATTTTCCAATAGTTCCAAAAACGGTGCAGTTTAAAATATATAGGGCTGGATATCAGTCTTCAACAGAGGTTAAAACAGAGCTTTGGGCCTTTCATAAACAACAGGAATTACTGAAAAGCTGTTTGTATTTTTTTTTGCAGATACCAGCACCAAGGCACAGTCATCAATCAGCTCTTAAAAGGAGACAGCACGACAAGCACTCTTCCAGTTACTGGAGAGCGTTGTTACTTTGCAGATGGCCAAACCAGTTCTTTCCAAGGGCAGGGAGCATGCTGCCAGCTTTAGTCAGAGGGACAGGTAAGTGTTGGGGTGCTAGAAGGACTTCATGTGTTTGGGTGGAACATAGAGACACTTTTTTTCTCCTGCTCCATGCATCCTTTGTCCCTCACTGGTACTCTTTCACGCAAGCACAGACACACATAATGCACACAGGTTATTTTTCCTGCTATCTCACTCACCTGCTGACCTAGCTGTACACTAAGTACCTCACTCCAACATCTATATCATGGTATTCACTCCATGCCGATTCCTCAAAATCATCCAGGAAGGGGCTGCGATGTTGCGTGGGAGGGTAGAAATATACATGGATTTACCATAAGCACATTGTTGCGATGCTACATTGCTTTTTGCTTTTTTCACAGAGGTTTTGTGAGGTCACATGGTTTTGTGAGGGTTTATGGTTGAGAAACAATGATGTTAGATTTGTAGTTGAACAGATTAATGTACCAAATGGTACGCAATGTAAAAAGGTTTTGAGGGAACTAACCTACAAAGAAGCCTCCCAACTGGATGTGCTCCCACTTCTCTCTTCCTCCCCATGTCCCCTGACAATTGACAGCTGCTACTTGTATTGCATGAATCTCTCTCTGGCGTTCTGTAATTAAGAAAAAAAAAATCAATTCTGCCATTCCCTCTCCTTTCTTCTCTTCACTATCTTTCATTGACTCCTTCTGACTATAAATATCTAGTATCCAATTCTATCCTGTTTTTTTTTTTACACAAGAAACTGCAGATGCTGGTTTATGAAAAAAGACACAAAGTGCTGGAGTAACACAGCAGGTCAGGCAGCATCTCTGGAGAACATGGATCATCCAATTGCTAATCATCTTAACTCCCCTTCCCATTCCCATGCTGACTCTTTTGAGTTTCTCCAGCATTTTTGTCAACATCAGTCTGAAGAAGGGTCTCGACCTGAAACGTCGCCTATTCCTTCGCTCCATAGATGCTGCCTCACCCATTGAGTTTATCCAGCATTTTTGTCAACATCAGTCTGAAGAAGGGTCTCGACCTGAAACGTCGCCTATTCCTTCGCTCCATAGACGCTGCCTCACCCATTGAGTTTATCCAGCATTTTTGTCAACATCAGTCTGAAGAAGGGTCTCGACCTGAAACGTCGCCTATTCCTTCGCTCCATAGATGCTGCCTCACCCGCTGAGTTTCTCCAGCATTTTTGTCTACCTTTGATTTTTCCAGCATCTGCAGTTCTTGCTTAAAACATATACTCTGCTTCTATTTGAAGCCATGTTATTTACTACTCTGGTGCTCGCAATCTCCCAAGTCCTCTCTGTGCTTGGTTCTCTTTTTTCAATGCTACAGCTCCCTGCCAAATGAGTTTATCTGTCAGATGCCACAGCACCAGCAAGCATCTCTCATGAACATATCCTATTGTGATGCAACCCATCCGATCCCACTGAACCCATCTCCCTCCAGAATTGATTCCATAAAATAAATCTAAAATCTTCCCTTCTCTGCCTTGGTTCAACCCAATCCTCCTATGCACCTGTCTGCAGCACAAGGAGTAACCTGCCGATTGCTTCCTTCGAGGTGTAGCTTTTTAAATTCTTTCCTAATTCCAAAAAAAATGACTGCAGAACTTCATCTCTCTTTTCCTAATCAGGTTTCCCCCTTAGGAGTTCTGCTGTCTCCTGCCAAACAGTAGAATCTCTGAGTAGATTCTAGGCCATGATGAGTACTTTATATGTCAGAAGAATTTTACATAAGCGTGTATTTAATGTATCTTTAGTCTATGACAGTATGTCCTGCCTCAATACCAAAGATTTTGCGTATCCCATAACCATAGGTAGACAATTGATTTATTGGATGTACATAAGATGTGGTATATGCTTCATCTGTTATGGGAACATAGAAACATAGAAAATAGGTGCAGGAGTAGGCCATTTGGCCCTTAAAGCCATTCAATATGATCATGGCTGATCATCCAAAATCAGTACACCATTCTGGGTTTTTTTAGCGGCGACTAGAATGAAGCCGCCATGGAGAGTAGCGAGAATTCTCAAGCCATAGGTGGGTTGCCAGGAGGTAGAAGATTATTGGAGGTTCTCATAGGTTGTAGCCGGTGCTGACTGGTGAATATCATTGGCTCATTGGAGAAAAAAAAGGTAAGCAGTAGTTTTCAGAACCAAGGATATGGTAAATGTTTGCCGAGCTTCACAGCCGTGTATCTCTGGCTTCTTAAAAGTTGTCTCCACTTCTCCTTTCCCCTTCTCCCCCCTCTTCCCCCCCCCCCCCCCCTCTATTAAAGGACTTATCGTACACGGTGCTTTAGCCATCTTATTACAGCGCCAACCTTCCTGTTCATCGCGGTGTGTGTCTGTTTCACCTTGGCTTTGCACCATGTGCATTTTTTAGACAACGCCCCCTCCCCCGCTTGCCCTGTCCCCCTGCATAATGGGCTGGTGAAGGAAGCGATGTGTTTGTGTGTTCCACTCTGACAGTCGCTATTCCAGTTGCCAGTTTTTCAGGCAACTGCCGGCAACTTGACAGTCGTCGGCAGTCCGCTGAAAAATCGCCTACGTGGGACAGGCCCATAAATCTCTTGAAAACATCCAGTGAATTGACCTCCACTGCCTTCTGTGGCAGAGAATTCCACAGATTCACAACTCTCTGGCTGAAAAAGTTTTTCCACATCTCAGTCCTAAATGGCCTACCCCTTATTCTTAAACTGTGATCCCTGGGACTGGACTCCCCCAACATCTGGAACATTTTTCCTGCATCTACTCTATCCAATCCTCTAAGAATTTTACATGTTTCTATAAGATTCCGTCTCATCCTTCTAGTTTCCAGCGAATACAAGCCCAATCGACCCATTGTTTCACCTTATACGTCAGTCACGCCATCCCGGGAATTAACCTGATGAACCTACGCAGCACTCCCTCAATAGCAATAATGTAATTCCTCAAATTAGGAGACTAAAATTGCACACAATTCTCCAGGTGCAGTTTCACCAAGGCTCTGTACAACTGTAGTGGGACCTCCTTGGTCCTAAACTCAAATCCTCTCGCAATGACGGCCAACATGCCATTAGCTTTCTTCACTGCCTGCTGTACCGGCATGCTTACTTTCAGTCACTGATGTACAAACACACCTAGGTCTTGTTGCACCTCCTCTTCTCCTAACCTGACACCATTCAGATAATAATCTGCCTTCCTGTTCTTTCCACAAAAGTGATGGCGTCACATTTCAAGTTCAAGTTCAAGTGAGTTTATTGTCATGTGTCCCTTTTTAGGACAATGAAATTCTTGCTTTGCTTCAGCACACAGAACATAGTAGGCATTTACTACAAAACAGATAAGTGTGTCCATATACCATGATATAAATATATACACACATGAATAAATAAACTGATAAAGTGCAAATAACAGAGAATAGGTTATTAATAATCAGAGTTTTGTCTGAGCCAGGTTCAATAGCCTGATGGCTGTGGGGAAGTAGCTATTCCTGAACCTGGTTGTTGCAGTCTTCAGGCTCCTGTTCCTTCTACCTGAAGGTAGCAGGGAGATGAGTGTGTGGCCAGGATGGTGTGGGTCTTTGATGATACTCTCAGCCTTTTTGAGGCAGCGACTGCGATAAATCCCCTCGATGGAAGGAAGGTCAGAGCCGATGATGGACTGGCCAGTGTTTACTACTTTTTGTAGTCTTTTCCTCTCCAAGGCGCTCAAATTGCCGAACCAAGCCACGATGCAACCGGTCAGCATGCTCTCTACTGTGCACCTGTAGAAGTTAGAGAGAGTCTTCCTTGACAAACCGACTCTCCGTAATCTTCTCAGGAAGTAGAGGCGCTGATGAGCTTTCTTGATAATTGCATTAGTGTTCTCGGACCAGGAAAGATCTTCAGAGATGTGCACGCCCAGGAATTTGAAGCTCTTGACCCTTTCAACCATTGACCCGTTGATATAAATGGGGCTGTGGGTCCCCCTCCTACTCCTTCCAAAGTCCACACTCAGTTCCTTGGTTTTGCTGGTGTTGAGGGCCAGGTTATTGCGCTTGCACCATATGGACATTTATCCACATTATACTGCATCTGCCATGCTTCTGCCCACTCACCCAACCTATCTAAGTCACCCTGCAGCCTCATAGAACCCTCCTTGCAGCTCACACTGCCTCCCAGCTTTGTCATCCGCAAACTTAGAGATGTTTCACATGATATCTCCCAAACTGCAGATGTTATAAGTTGCCTTCTTGTTGAACTCTTCCTGTTTTCTAAAAGCCATTTTTATTTTGCATACTTAGTTAAATAATGCATGAGACTCCCTGGCAACCACTTCAACATGAAGGAAGCTTGTATTTATATTGGAATAACCCTGAATTCTCTAGTTCTATGGGAGGTGACTTTCACAGGACAGACTGCTAGAGGTGATGGACCCCTGTAGTGATCACAGCACAAACTCTTTGATAGAATTAAGTAATTTTGAATGTTCCTGAAACTAGCTTAAGTACACTCTATCCAAGGGGCTGAATTCTGCATATGAATATTGGAACCATCCCAAAATCCCCCAGCCATTGATCTTTCTCCGAGTGATCTGCCTTTGTTTTACCTCTCACTTACCATGAACTACCCTTCTCACATAATGATTTGCTTTTATCATGGGATAGGCCAAAGGGCCGAGAGACCCTTGGAGATTAACATTTTCCTTTGATTTTTGATCAGTATGTCTGCCTCCCCTTTGTTGGTGAGGGATTATGAGCTAAATGGGAAAATAATCCATAAATGTTTTATTAACAGTGCTAACCATATGAAGTATTTATTAGCAACCCAAACATTATGTTTCACATGGTAAAATGTTAGTGAGCAAGAAATGATTGAGGATACATTGTAATCATTCCCCAGTTGCTCTTACCAGAACGTCCAAGGTTGTGAACACTTCACAAGAGTAGAATTGGGATGGGCTTTCATGGAGTGAATTTTTGCCATGAAGAGCGTTTCCCAATCCCTCCCCCCCCCCCTCCCCCCCCCCCCCCCTTCTCCCCCCCCTTCTCCCCCCCCTTCTCCCCCCCCTTCTCCCCCCCCTTCTCCCCCCCCTTCTCCCCCCCTTCTCCCCCCCCTTCTCCCCCCCTTCTCCCCCCCTTCTCCTCCTCCTCTCCCCCCCCTCTCCCCCCCCTCTCCCCCCCCTCTCCCCCCCCTCTCCCCCCCCCCTCTCCCCCCCCTCTCCCCCCCCTCTCCCCCCGCCTCCCCCCCCCCCCCCTCCCCCTCCCCCCTCTCCCCCCCCTCCTCCCCCTTCCCCCCCTCCTCCTCCCCCCTCTCCTCCTCCTCCTCCCCTCTCCCCCCCCCTCCTCCCCCTCTCCCCCCCCTCTCCCCCCCCTCTCTCCCCCCCTCTCCCCCCCCTCCCCCCCCCCCCTCCCCCCCCCCCCCCCCCCCTCCCCCCCCCTCCCCCCCCCTCCTCCCCTCTCCCCCTCCCTCCTCCCCTCTCCCCCCCTCCTCCCCCTCTCCCCCCCCTCCTCCCCCTCTCCCCCCCTCCTCCCCCTCTCCCCCCCTTCTCCTCCCCCTCTCCCCCCCTTCTCCTCCCCTTCTCCCCCCCTTCTCCCCCCCTTCTCCCCCCCTTCTCCCCCCCTTCTCCCCCCCTTCTCCTCCCCTTCTCCTCCCCTTCTCCCCCCCTTCTCCCCCCCTTCTCCTCCCCTTCTCCTCCCCCTCTCCTCCCCCTTCTCCCCTCCTTCTCCCCCCCTTCTCCCCCCCTTCTCCCCCCTTCTCCCCCCCTTCTCCCCCCCTTCTCCCCCCCTTCTCACCCCCTTCTCACCCCCTTCTCTCCCCCCCTTCTCCCCCCCCCCTTCTCCTCCCCTTCTCCTCCCCTTCTCCTCCCCTTCTCCTCCCCTTCTCCCCCCCTTCTCGCTCTTTTAAAGGACTTACGGTACACTGTGCCAGCCGTCTTTAACCTTCCTATTCATCGCGGGTATCGCCTTGGCTTTGCACCATGTGAATTTCAGAAAGCGCTCCCCCGCTTTCCCTGGCCCCCGCCTTTCGATGTGTTTACGTGTGTGTGTTTGTGTGTATGCTGACGGTCGATCCAGCTCATGGTTTCATCGCTGACGGTTGATCCAGCTCGAGGTTTTCAGGTGAGTGCCCCCGAGTTTGAAGGTCGCAGACTGTTGCTGAAAAGTCGCTTAAGTGGGACAGGCCCTTAACTTGCCAACGAAGTCTCAAAACCCTGTCCATCATCACAAGGCTCAAGCCAGGAGTGTGATGGAATACCTTCTACTCTCCTGGATGTAGTGGTTCAAAAAGACTGCTCATCACTAACTTCTCGAGGGTGATTAGGAATGGGCAATCAAATGCAATCTCAGCCTGTGAAGCCCACTCCCTTGAATGAAGAAACAAAATATTTTATTACTTCAGACAGCTTCAATTTTTTATTCATCCTTGTTGCCAATGTAACTTTTATGCCTCGGCGAGTTTCTAGTTTAGAGTGATGAATCTTGCAAATGATAAACTGTGCAGAATGATAAACGGGGAGAGGAGCGAGCTGTAGAAGGTGCATCCGATGTATCTGAAGTCCTTCCTACAATAGCCATGGGCGCACAGTACACAGCTGTACAAATACATGCAATGTTTACAGTGATGACATATTTTGTGCAGTGATAACATCTTACATAGACCTCATTCATTTTCCCCTTCAAGAGAAAAGAAAGAATGAAACTAGTTAAAATATGTTGACAAACTCGCATGTTTAACTGATTAGGTTTCAAATTCTCTTTCATCTTTGTAATTGTACTGGACTCGTGCTCTGGCTGAAGAAATGTTTAAAGTGCCCAACATTTAACTAAAGTAAACTTGCTCTTCCCCATAAATAGATACTTATTTGTTATTAAATGTAAGAATCTATTGCCTTGTTTTTGGCCCTGAGGTTCTCTCCTGAGATTGATAGGTGTGAAATTTGCATATTGTTCGTGAAACATTGGTTGACCTTGAAAGGATTAAACACATTGCATCAATTAGACAAAACTTTCATTATTTTGTTACTCTTGACAGAATGTTCTAGAAAGTCTGGAAATAATTGCAGCGAGTTATCATCGCAATAATTAGAGTGCTTATTGAGTCATAATAGTGTTGAACTTGCTGAGCCAAATATATCACTGCCATTATCTAATTTGCTTCAGAACATTATACATTGATAGAATTTGTTGTCCATGGTAAAATCTGCCACATGACAGACTTTTACATCCTAACAAGACATTTACTGAAACTGATGGCAAATCTGTATTGGCCTTGCAAATGCTGGCTGTTGGGCCTCATTCTAATCCCACTTGTCTGCTGCTTGCCTGTCTTGGACAGCGCTAATTATTAAGGGGAATTGAAGGCTGCGGCCTGGAGTCCTGTCCTGGCATCAAGAACGTGCTGCAGGCGGCCAGCCAAACACAGTGGTGTGGCTGTCCAGCTAGGTTTTTAGTTAATGGCAGCATTCAGCATGAAACAGGCCCTTTGGCTCAACTTGGCCATGCCAACCAAGTTGCTAGTCCCATTTATCCGCATCTGGCCTCTGAACATTTCCTATCTATGTACCTGTCCAAATATCTTTTAAATGTTGTTAATGGTGACTCTGGGGAAATAGTAGGTGGAACTTAGCAACACTAATCACTTTCATTATCAAGGGCAAACCTTATCCTCTTTGCAATTGTGTTGCTGCTGCAGCAAAATGGCCCATAAATCACTCCAACCAGTGTTTTGTCCATTGCTATTTCTTATTATCTCTACTACCGTTTTTTTTTCCTGACCTTCGTTAAGTTTCCTGGCATGTTTAATTTACAAATGTATTCATCCACTTGTGCCTCCATTTTGTTATAAATGCTTCCCGCAATCAGACACAACACAATTCAATTTAGCATTTTATTATTTTCCTTGAACCTACCAATCTAATAATATATCACCCTAAGAACATTGAAAAGGGTGCAGAGTAGGCCACTTAGCCCCTCAAGTCTACCCCATCATTCAAAATTATCATGGTTGATCTGCCATGGTGCTTATATTCTCTTTTATACCAGCTCCCCATATCCCTAACTTCCCTGACCTTTCAAAAAATCATCAACTGCTTAATCTAAGCAGCATGAGTGCATCCTGAAATAATACTTCACAGGCATCCCTTTGCTTCACTAATACTTCATAATGTCTGTAGTTTAGACTCCAGTGTAACATGTATGAGTCGATGTTGCTCAAGATGTAAACATTTACTGGTGATATGACTGCAGGTGATTTCAATCATCTCCATAACTCCTAACCTCGTCTACTGCATCTGGTGTTCCTGGTGTGGCTTCCTGCACATTGGTACGAACAAGTGTAGACTTGGCAAACGTTAAGCTGAACGCCTATGCTCAGCCCACCAAGGCCAACTGGATCTCTAAGTTGTTAACTATTTTAACTCCCATACTGACCCCCCCCCTTTTATTTTCCTCCCCCTGGCTTTACAATCATCATTCTTTAAACTTGTCTCACACTTTCATTTCCTATCACTGGCATTTGTTTCAACCATCTGCCTAGCAAAAAAAAAACTTTGACTATGTTGGCCTATTACCTGCTACATTTTGTCCTTCCTCTCCCCTCTTCCAGATTTTTTTCTCCCCCACTACGATCAGTCTGAAGAAGGATCCCAACCCGATTCATTACCTATACATGTTCTCCAGAGATGCTCCCTGACCCGCTGAGTTACTCCAGACCTTTGTGTCCTTTTGCGTATGAACCGGCATTTGCAGTTCCATAACACTCACAATACAGCCGTGAGCTGGTCATCTCCAAAAATTAAATACATTTTGATGTATCCAAGTTTTTTGATGATACAGAATTGGAAAACAGTCTGTGTGTCGAATGCATATAATCTACAGAGAACATTGGCAGGGTAAGTGGTGGGTAAAAAGCTGGCAATGGAGCGTAGTGTGGGGAAAAACGAAGGTTTCGACACAAGGAACTGCAGATGCTGGTTTCTTAAAAAAGATACGAAGTGCTGGCTTAACTCTGGGTCAGGGAGCATCTCTGGAGAACATGAATAGGTTAAGTTTCGGGTGTGACTTTGAACAGAGTAATAGAGCTTGGCACTATATCCATGCTAGAAAGAATGGTCTCAAGATTTCATGTAACTACTGTATAGGACTTCTTCCTACTTCCTCATGTTCCACTTCGGCTTTGAGGTAGGTTTGTCAATGGTCAAACATTTTGTTATCACTAACCATCAGTCCTTGGCTATAGGAGCAGAATATGAGCAAGTTTACTCTCTGAAACAGACACTTAAAGTACTCTTCATTCATGCTCTGGTTTCAGGCTGTGTACACTCAGTGACTCAATGCCCTGGTCGCACATCAAATGTGTTTTCCATTATATGCAGAGTACTTGTGTTTGAGCTGGTGGCTCTGATTTTCAGGTTTATTAATGTGTTTCCTTCTTCCACAGTCTCATGTTGTTCAACAGCCAGAATCTGGTCAAATGGAACCATGCCTATTTAAAAGAGAAAAAGTTGTGTGTTAAAACTTTGTAGCATTACAATTATAGAGAAAGTGCAGATGAAAAAGTGCAATGTCTGCAGTGATATAGGTTGGAAGATCACGATCACACCTTAACTCATGGGAGGACCGTTTAGTAGTCTGATAAGAGTGGGCAAGAAACTGTTGCTGAATCTGGTGGTACGTGTTTTTAAACTATTAAATCTTCTGCCAGATGAGAGAGGGAAGAAGATCGAACGATAAGGATGTAAATGGTCCTTGATTATATTGGCAGCTTTCCTGAGGCAGCGTTAAGTATAAATGGAATCGCTGGGAGGTATACTGTTTGTGTGACGGCTGGCCTACATCCGCAACTCTCTGTACTTTCTTGCAGTCTTGGGCAGAGCTGTTGCCAAACCAAGCTGTGATGCATCCCCACAGGATGCTTTCTACATTGTGGAAGTCGGTACAAGTCTTTTCCCATCCATCTCATCATCTTGTGCTTCAAAACAACCTGAGCTAACTTGGGAAAACTTGGATTCCTGCTCTCTTCAGTGCTGTAACATGATTCCCATGAAAGTTTCTAAACCACAAGGGTTAATATGCTGGCCTTTGGAACCAAACTCCACTTTAAGAAGTGCAGATATGATTTTAATCACTGGCTGGCATCACAAGGTATACTTCATGGATATTCACTAATGCAATAAACAGTATATCTGCCGTTAGCTGGACATTACAATCACAAAAGTCTGGTGGGAGGATGATCTGGTGTGTTCTGCACCTGGTCAGACTACACAGGTTAATTGCACATCATAATTCCAAAGAATGTTTAACACTGCCAGGCATCTTTCCTCCATTCCTGAATCTGCCACATTCCACCCCTAATTCAAAACAGTGCAATAATCAACATCGTATGCCCCAGATGTTTCTTAGAGTAGATATGTTCAAACTGTAATACCTAAATTGGATAAAAATGAATGTTAAAGTTTGAGTTTCTAATGTGTTATCGTCTATTTGATGCTTATAATAGATTCCTACAAATGAATTTTGTGATGCATATTTAGTAGTTAAGTAGTGCCCACTTTCTTACAATCATGTATTAAAATATAATTCCTGTAAATATGCATGCGATAGCCTATTAATTTAAATGTAGAAACATGATATTCGTAAATAAAATCACTTTCTCCTAGAAATTCAGCACACATTGTTAGGCATTTCGGACTTGATACCTACTTGATATGGGGAAAACAAGCCCAATGGTGTTGATGTGGGAAATATCAGGCTGCCATAACAATTATTACCATCTCTGGAGCCCACTGATGATTCAATCCTGCAACTGAAGTCAAGGTTAAACATGGGGCCAATGTTCAGGCCAAAGGTTGAGTTGGAATTGGGATTAAAGATTGAAGATCAATGCTGATATTCAAGATCAGTGATTGTGCCTTTGGATTGAAGATTGAGGATAAGCAATAAATACTTTCCCAATATTGGTCACATACTTTCACGAGTGCGACATGGTGGCAGTAGAGCTACTGCCTTACAGCGCCCGAGATCCGGGTTCGATCCTGACTATGGGCGCTGTCTGTACAGAGTTTGTATGTTCTCCCGTTACCTGCATGGGTTTTCTCCGAGATATTCGGTTTCCTCCCACACGCCAAAGACTGATAGGTTTGTAGGTTAAGTGGCTTGGTAGAAATGTACAATTGTCCCTGGTGTGTGTAAGGCAGTGTTAATGTGTGAGGATTGCTGGTCAGTGTGGACTCAGTGAGCTGAAGGGTCTGTTTCTGGCTCTATCTCTAAATTAAACTAAACTAAAAATAGATATCCCATCCTTGTTGTTAATATGTAGGAAAGAACTCCAGATGCTGGTTTAAATCAAAGGTACACAAAATGCTGGAGTAACTCAGCGGGTCAGGCAGCATCTCTGGAGAGAAAAAATGGATGACGTTTCGGATCGAGACACTTCTTCAGACTGTGGTGGATTCTTCCTGTGCTGCACTATAGAGTTTTGCATAACCCGCAGTCTAGGAGTATGAAGGGAAATATCAACAACAATCGATAATTAACTGTACTTCCAATTGGAAGCAACAGTTAGGTTTCTTACTGCCTACTATGCCTACATAGTCATGCCTACTATGTTCTGTTGTGCTGAAGCAAAGCAAGAATGTCATTGTCCTATCTGGGACACATGGCAATAAACCTTTTTGAATCTTGAATCTCTTGAATCTTATAAATATTCCACGCCATCAGAGCAACAGTGTTTTCCGCTTTTCAGTTTCCTTTCATGCGAGTCAATAATTTACCTTGTAGGTTACATGCAGTCTGTTTTCATTGAGCGCCCTCAATGCTAGCATGTGTAGGAAAGAACTGCAGATGCTGGTTTAAATCGACGCTAGACACAAAATGCTGGAGTAACTCAGCGGGACAGGCAGCATCTCTGTAGAGAAGGAGTGGGTGACGTTTTGGGTCGAGACCCTTCTTCAGACTGATGTCAGGGGAGTGGGCGGTACAGAGATAGAATGTAGTCGGAGACAGTAAGACTAGGAGAACTGGGAAAGGGGAGGGGATGGAGAGAGAGGGAAAGCAAGGCCACTTGAAGTTAGAGAGGCCAATGTTCATACCGCTGGGGTGTAAGCTACCCAAGCGAAATCTGAGGTGCTGTTCCTCCAATTTGTGCTGGGCCTCACTCTGACAATGGAGGAGGCCCAGGACAGAAAGACAGAAAGGTCAGATGCTGACTTTGGTTGTCGTAGGTTGTCGCCTGTGTGGTCGTAGGTTGTCGTAGGTGTGGTCGTAGGTGGACGTCCTAATGGGTTGTCGGTAGCTTGACGTAGCTTGACGTCGACTAGGTGATAGGTTGTTGTACCTTGTCGTGGGGGGGGGGGGGGTCCAGTCGCCGGTTTCTCGGCAACCTGCTACGATTATGACAGTCGCCTAAAAAATCACCTAAGTGGGACAGGCCCTTTACTGATTAAACATCATTCTATCTCAACATTTGGTGCAAGGAATCCAAAGACTCAGAATGTTTTGCGAGAAGAGTTTCTTCCTCCATTCAGTCTCAAACAGGTGCCCTGTTATTCTAGCCCTGGACTCTCAGCATTTACCGAGCCATCCATCACATATGTTTTCACAAGATCATCTCTCATTTTTCTAAACTCCAATGCGTACACCCTATCTGTTCAACTTTTGCTCTTGAATATTTATTTCAATATATATAGGTCTTAAAGCCTGTTTCAGAAGTGTAAGCCTCATATACCCATTTTTCTTCCAGTTGTACCACAAGGGCAAACTCTTTAAAAAATATTATTAGTGTACTAGAAATTGAACAGTTCTGGCGCGGGGAGAAAGCGATCAGTGTTCTACCATAAATACACAAAATATGTTTGCACATAGATAATCTGCCACACCTGTAGACAATTTTCCACGTGCTCAGTAAAGAGCCTCAAACTAGGACACCAGATGTACCTGCTCCCCTCTGTACTCACAAAATACAACGGAACCCATTGTATTGCCACTGTTTTTGTTGTACTGGGATCCAAATAAAAATGCTTGAAATCAGGCGGCATGTGTGGAGAGAGAAACATTTTGGGTGATCGCCTTTTATCACTTATGATAGGTCTTAATCCTGAAATGTTTTTCTCTGTACAGATGTTACCTGACCTGTTGATTATTTCCAGATTTCCAGCACCTGCAGTTTACTTTTTGATGTTGAATTTATCCTCACAGAATTTATGTGATTTACCCACACATTATGGGAGTGCCAAGGTCCAGAAAGACTGAAGTGGTTCTAGGTGGTGGCGCCTTAGCAAGTTCATTAAGAATAGACAATGAACGCTGGTCTGCCAGCGGTGGTTGCAATCTGTAAATTAATCAAAATTAAGGGCCAAGTTAGGAAAAATAAATAGTTGCATGGGTGAATTGAAGAAGTAGGCTTATGTCCAATATTTCATGTTTTGAGTCAGCATAGGGTAGTCGTGCCAAAGAACAACAGTTATAGTTCCAAGTGACTTGACAATTGGGGAATTCATGTTTTAGAAAAGTTGTCTTGCAGCTGCAGTTGGCAACTCCTTGACCTGAATGTGCAGTTAGTTTTCAAAGGTTAATTCTTCAAATTTGAAGCAGTTAGCTACATTTTATTTTGTGTACTGATGGTTATATTGTCAGACACTGTCCTGTTTTTCCACTGTATGGCATTTTCCCACAACTGATGCAATCATTTTGAATATGCTTCATTAAACATGATATCGTTAACACTTGCAAGATCCCTTTCCTGCTAGACACTGCATTGAATAACTTCTATGATATCCATCTATATTTTTTCCTTTCCCTATGAACTATATTTCTCTGACCTTGTCGAACCACTTTTACCAACACTTTTCTTATTTTCCTGGGATGTTTTAAAGTAAAATTCTAACTTCACCTTGCCAACACTATTTAATATTTAATATTTCTTCATATTCTGTTGTTCTCTCTCCCCCTTAATTACAGGTCCACCACTGATTTGCCAGCACCTTTGGTTCCAGAGTCTTGCTGGTTTATCCATTTAGCCAGATCTACAGAGGTCTCGATCTTTGAGAGGAGTCGAAGGGTGCTGGAATGGTCCGCCTCGGCAGCCAGGAAACTGAAATGCAAGCGGGCCTAGGAAGTCGGCTTTGGGAACGGATCTGCCAGAGTTCCAGACCCCAAGCCACAGGAGGGATTTTAAATGCGCTCTCATAATTTTGTCCAGATTCAAGGAGGTGCTGGACCACCAGTTGCCGGAAAATCGGTGGTGGGCCTGTCCTCTTTTTTAAAAATATTTTTTCTTTATATTTAGTCTTAAGGGCCTGACCCACTTAGGCGATTTTATCAGTAACTGCCGGCGACTGTCACAGAGATGTAGCAGGTTGCCGAAAAAGCGGCGACTGCCACCCCCCCCCCCCCCACGACAATGTCTACGACAAGCTACGACAACCTACACCTAGTCAATTTCAAGCTACGGCAAGCTACCGATAACCGGTGACCTATTAGGATGTCCACCTACAACCACACCTACGACAACCTATGACCACACAGGCGACAACCTAAGTCAACCTACGTCCACCTGCGACAAGCTACGACAGGCAACTACCCTGTCGGCGACAACTGAAGACAACTGAAGACAATTCAGTCACCAGTACTTGTAGCCAGTTGATGTAGGTTGCGTAGGTAGTCGCCAATGGAAGTCAGCTCCCGGCGACAACCTGTGTCATCCTGGCGACAACCTACGACAGCACCTAGGACAGGAGAAGACAAGCTACGTCATGCCCATAGTCGCCGAAAAGTTTTGAACATTTCAAGATCCAGCGGCGACCAGAAAAACGTTACGACTCTTTAGGCGACTTGAGGAGACGACTCACGACCATACAGGCGTCACTCCGCGACCATGTGGCGACAGCCTAGTCGCCTGTAGTCACCAACAAAATCACCTAAATGGGACCGGGGCTTTACAATCAGTGCATTTCACAATATACTTTTCAAAACTATTCCCTATATCACAACAGATTATTGGAAAATGGGGAAAAGAAATCAATTTAAGCTAAATCAATTTAAAAATATTATTGAATAATTTTTTGTACAATAAACAGAAAGATTTATCAGAGGTTTGAGACATAAAATGTAAACAATTATTAATGTTGTCTGCTAATGACAGGCCAATAAACCTTTCATTCAACATTTGAATGACTAATTTCCCATAGATATCAGATGTATTGCAGGTATTAGATTATTCCTTAAATCATTTGAATTCCTTTAGGAGGTATGTAGATTCCTGAAGGATGCTATTTCCTTGTATTTTTTAAAACATAAGTTTGTTATGTAAGGTTTGTAAGGGAAAAAGGTAGCAAATTGATTGAGAATAGGATTGGTTTCAAAATAAATGGAGAATGCTTAGTTTCAAAAATTAATAACAATTAGAGGGTAGCTAATGTTATCCCACTTTTATATGTAAGGCGGGAAAGGGAAAACAGGGAATTATAGACCAGTTTGCCTGACATCGGTGGAGGGGAAGATGCTGGAGTCAATCATAAATTAGAGGAGACATAACACGAGTAGTGAACACAGTACCCTAAATTGAAATAAATACAAGTAAATTATAGCTTCAAAAAACAAACCTCTGCAGGAATCCAGCAGTTAGAGCAGCATCTTCGGACTCAATGTGATGAGTTGAACAGGTACTTTGGATCAGTCTTCACTAACAATCTTCCTGATGTACGAGTGGCCAGAGGATCTGGGGTGTTGGAGGAACTGAAGGAAATCCATATTAGGCAGGAAATGGTGTTTGGTAGACTATGGGACTGAAGGCTGATAAATCCCCAGGGCCTGATGGTCTGCATCCCAGGGTACTTAAGGAAGAGGCTCTAGAAATCTTGGATGCATTGGTGATAATTTTCCAATGTTCTATAGATTCAAGATCAGTTCCTGTGGATTGGAGGGTAGCTAATGTTATCCCACCTTTTAAGTAAGGCGGGAGAGTGAAAACAGGGAATTATAGACCAGTTAGCCTGACATCGGTGGAGGGGAAGATGCTGGAGTCAATCATAAAAGATGAAATAGCGGCACATTTGGATAATAGTAACAGGATCGGTCTGAGTCAGCATAGATTTACGAAGAGGAAATCATGCTTGACTAATCTTCTGGAATTTTTTGAGGATGTAACTAGGAAAATGGACAAGGGGGAGCCAGTGGATGTAGTGTACCTGGACTTTCAGAAAGCATTTGATAAGGTCCCACGTAGGAGATTAGTGGGCAGAATTAGGGCACATGATATTGGGGGTAGAGTGCTGACATGGATAGAAAATAGGTTGGCAGACTAAGAGTAGGGATTAATGGGTCCATTTCAGGATGGCAGGCAGTGACTAGTGGGGTACCACAAGGCTCGGTGCTGAGACCGCAGCTATTTACAATATACATCAAGGATTTAGATGAAGGGATTCAAAATAACATTAGCAAATTTGCAGATGACACAAAGCTGGATGGCAGTGTGAACTGTGAGGAGGATGCTATGAGGATGCAGGGAGACTTGGACAGATTGGGTGACTGGGCAGATGCATGGGAGATGTAGTTTAATGTGGATAAATGTGAGGTTATCCACTTTGGTAGCAAAAACAGGAAGGCAGATTATTATCTAAATGGTGTCAAGTTGGGAAAAGGGGAAGTACAATGGGATCTGGGGTCCTTGTTCATCAGTCAATGAAAGTAAGCATGCAGGTATAGCAGGCAGTGAAGAAAGTGAATGGCATGTTGGTCTTCCTAACAAGAGGAGTTTAGTATAGGAGCAAAGAGGTCCTTCTGCAGTTGTACAGGGCCCTAGTGAGGCCACACCTGGAGTATTGTGTGCAGTTTTGATCCCCTAATTTGAGGAAGGACATTCTTGCTATTGAGGGAGTGCCGCGTAGGCTTACAAGGTTAATTCCCAGGATGTCATGTGCTGAGAGAATGGAGCAGCTGGGCTTGTATACTCTGGAATTTAAAGGATGAGAGGGAATCTTATTGAAATATGTAAGATTATTAAGGATTTGGACACGCTAGAGGCAGGAAACATGTTCCCAATGTTGGGGGAGCCCAGAACCAGGGGCCACAGTTTAAAAATAAGGGGTAAGTCATTTAGAACGGAGATGAGGAAACACTTTTTCACACAGAGTGTTGTGAGTCTGTGGAATTCTCTGCCTCAGAGGGCGGTGGAGGCCGGTTCTCTGGATGCTTTCAAGGGAGAGCTAGATAGGGCTCTTAAAAATGGCAGAGTCTGGGGATATGGGGAGAAGGCAAGAACGGGGTACTGATTGGGGATGATCAGCCATGATCACATTGAATGGCTGTGCTGGCTCGAAGGGCTGAATGGCCTACTCCTGCACCTATTTTCTATTATCAAATGGATGCTGATGTTCTGATGTCACACCCAAAACATTGACTATCCCTTTCCCTCCACAGATGCTGACTGACCTTCCTAATAGTTTATTTGTTTCTCCAGATTCTAGTAACTGCAGTTTCTTGTGTCTCCAGATCACAACTTCACTGGGACAATCTGCAATGTACTATTTCCTGAGATATGTGTATGTACATGGTCCAAGATGTAGCAGATGGATTCAATAAAATTTGGTTAGATAATGAACAGACAAGTACACACATGTACAACATGGATAGGCTTTGGCTGTCAGGGACCAAAATGGAAAGATTTGGAAGTTATCAACGATCCCATTCTAAAAGCATCTGCACACCTTGAAGTAGTTATAAATGAGATGATTGCAGCACCAACATTCATCTGGAATGCACTGGACTACAAATCAGAATAATGATAAAGTTTGTTCTAAATCCTGCTGCATATTATGGCCAATCTCCTCCAAAACAGTTTAGAAAGGTGGCAAAAAGGATACATAGAGGATCGACATGAATGATTCCTGGCCTTCGATGTATAATGTTAAAGAGACAAAAGTAACCAGTTTCAGTTTAGTTTATTGCCATGTGTACATGGGTACAGTGAAAATCTTTTATTGCGTGCTTTCCAGTCAACAGAAAGACAATACATGATTACAATCGAGCCATTTAAAGTGTACAGATGATACATGATAAGGGAATAACTTTTAGTGCAAAGTAAAGCCAGCAAAGTCTGATCAAGGATAGTCTGATGGTCACCAAAGAGGTAGATAGTTGTTCAGTGCTGCTCTCTGGTTGGGGTAAGATGATTCTGTGGCCTTATAACAGCTGGGAAGAAACTGTTCGGGAAATTAATTATAACTGAGAAAAACTTAGGAGAGGCATGATATGAAACATGACATGAAAATAGGAAAGACATGATATGAAAATACAAAATTGTGGCAGATGTAGATGGAATAGAACTTGATTTTATTTTCATCAATGTATTAAGATTTATGGAAGTGAGGACAAAATAATCTCCTATCCAGATGAAAGCAGAGAATAGGCAAAGAAAACATCCAGAGAAAGTTATTAATTTAAACTCAACCGGCACCAACAAAAAACAGATTTATTTTGAAGCAATGAAAGTTGAAAACCTTCCTCAAATGAAATATCCTCTTATTTTGTTCTAGAAACATATTAATTAAATGCCTTTTTTCTATATTATTATTTTTATTATTATTAAACTTTTATTTCAGACTCATGGTCCAGATAAAGGACGACATTGCACAGAATAAATTACATATAAAAAGACCATAAAATATATATAAAAGCTTAGTAAATTACTTATGAGCAGCATAAATGATATACAAAAACACAATACATGGTTTAAAATCCAGAATGAAAAGAACGATCAGTGTCCTACAACGAGACAACTATACCGATGTCTCCACAGCTGGGATTGGTAGCATGTAGTGCTAAACCTTATGTTTGATAAGAGCAAGATAATTTCATTTTCAGAGTCATTAATCCTGCAAACAAATTTATACATATGATTTCCTAGGATAACTTTTAAAGTACTGACTCCAGCAGCCACAAACATTTATCTTTTTTTGTCCGATTTAATCAAACTTACTCCCAGAAAATTCTGTGAACGATTTTAAAAAGAAACATAAACATGCACAGTTTGTTCTTTTCTATCTGGCTTAATCTGATTTGTATCTCAGTACTCAGTTCGATATTAAATGTAATCACAAATTCATAATTATCAATGCTTCTCGGTTAATTTCTCAAGCCCTAAACCACATTGAATGAGCAGCTACACAGTTTGGCTCATTGTTCTTCAAGATCCCTGATACCGTGAAGTCTGGCTGCACTATTTTAAGCTTGCACTTCAAAAAAATAACAAGTCAAACAAAATCTGAGTTGAAAGGGGCAGGAAAACATCTAGCAGCCAGGCACACCTCAAGTTGCCCTGCTCAAGAAATTCCAGCCCAATGTCTAGACATTGAAAGTAACGTGCCAATCTTCACTCCCAGGCCTATTTCTAAATGTTCTTCTATTAATTTCATTCCATTCATTGTATACAGATGATGAAATATCTTGGCCCATGCGATTACTTCTGCACTTAAAATTCATGTGCCATTTATTTTTCCAATTACATAAACCATTTGGGAAATCTTTTGCTGCATCCTTTGTCTACTCTCCCTATTTTCGTGCAAGTATAAAATTATTATGATGTTCTCTGGAATACATTTTTAAATAAAAACAGCCAAAGCAAATATCTTTTTATAAAGCCTGAAGCAAAGTTGAATGTCTGAAATGAGCTCATAATCGCATTTGTTTTCCAACAAGGATACACTGATGAAGAAGAGATTTAGAAAAGGAATAATTAACTTTCATGTCACATTATCTTATTTACTTTACAAAGTGTTGTCCAAACAAGCCACTGACTTGCTGAAATTTCTCCTCTTTACAAAATCTTTCTGTACAGGCTGTTAGTAATACCGCGGTGTAGACACAGCTGTACAACAGCTATGTAAATCAACTGTTATATTGAGAGAGTATTAAATGTGAGACTACACAGAGATCACTATTGTGAGGCATCCACTTGTATGTGACAATGTTTCAAAAGCTAATTTCATGGGAGCACACTTCAAGTTGTGTCATCTTCAGTTTCATAAAATTAGCTGAGTGTGCCTCATTTTAATGTGCCATTGCTGGGAATGGGTGCTCCCCAAAGCATGTACAAAATGTGAAAGTTTTCTGACATGTGTCTAAGAATGGCTTTACAAATCAGCCACTTTGTTAACATTTGATTTCCAGGTTTCCTGTTCAAATAGTATCAGCAGGTGTGATGATAATGTGCATGATGGAATCCCAATAGTTCTTGAAGAAAAGTTTTAAACAGGAAAGTTCAAGCAATTGGAGTTGAAATTGACACTGTTGGCATGGATGGTGGACGGTTGCTCTCTGGTTCACTAATGCTTCCTCAGTGTGTTGTTTGGGGTGAATGTGGCAACGACATGAAGAGGAATACAGCACCTTGGTAACAAGAAGAAGCTGACTAAGGAGACTCTGAAGTTTGGGGACAGCACGAAATATCACCAGTATATGTCTCGTGTCATGCAAGTGAATGTAAGTAACCCAAGCAGGGTAGAGAAGATGATAGCATTGGCATGGTTCGTGTCTGAAGAAGGGTCTCGACCTGAAGCATCACCTATTCCTTCTCTCCAGAGATGCTGCCTGTCCCGCTGAATTACTCCAGCATTTTACCTATATCCTTATCTATCATGCCAGATCCGACACTTGATCTTGCAACACTTTTCCGTACATCACTCATCACATCCCTATATCTTGCAGATACCTATAACTTATCTTGAAGAATTACTTTAAGTTTTGGAGGAATATATGTGGATATAGAGCTTGTGACCCTCAACGGATTCTTCCCCATTGGATTATTCCCCATTACCCCTACTTATAGCCCTCTTTCTTGCAGGGGAATGTACATAAACCTGAGAGTGGCCGAAAATCCTCCAGTATAACTAAAGTCCAAAAATAAGGAACAGCTGGAAATCAGCAGTCTTGCAAACAAGAAAGAAATGTTGAGAGGGTCTCCCAGCTGTTGAAAAATAAGAAGGTGTGTCGTGTATAACACTAAGCTAAGTTGTCATGAACTCAGTAGCAAGGGATTTGTATAACTTTAAGCACATGTACCTTGAAGGTATTTGGTTATGTCTTCTGTTTCCTGCAAGACTTCATATATTTAGTAGAGCATGGTCAAAGATGGTGTTGACCGCGATTACATGTTGCAAGTCTTACGTATACCATCCACTTATGTCACTGCACTGCGTCTAGTTAAAGGGGTGGTCAGGTTTTTTCATGGTGCCTCACACGGCATAAGTTAAAAAGAACTGATAGTAGAATCAGGACAACACAGTGGCGCAGCTGATAGTGCTGCTACTTCACACTGCTGGAGACGTGGATTCCATCCTGACTTTGGATGCTATCTGTATGGAGTTTGCACGTTCTCCAGGTGCTCTGGTTTTCCACCGCACATCCCAAAGATGTGTGGGGTTGTCGGTAAATTGGCCTCTGTAAATTCCCTTGAGTGTGTAGGATGTGAAAGTGGGATAACATAGAACTATTGTGAACGTGTGATTAAAAGTCTGCACGGACTTGGTTTCCATGCTGTGCCTATCAATCGGTTAAACATTCAGAAGCTGCAGAAATTGCCATGGGTCTCTTCAATCTCTGTGAGGCTGACAGAGGTGCAGTTTCCAGGGGCCAGCAATAAAGAAGATTATTGACAGGATCCAGATTACTCAATAATACCTGCTACTACTCATTAACTATTCTTTCAAGCATATTATGTGTGACTACAGTTTGAAGGATTATGCTTTAAACAGAGTGATCAGAATATGCAAGGTGGTATCTTGGTGGAACTTTTTTTGCATGTTGAAATCAGATATAAATCTGATAATTTGTGTCTATCTTTAGTTCAAATCCACATCTGCAGTTCCTTCCTACATAAATCTGAGAGAGATGTGTCGTTGCCAGGGATTGCCATTTGATTGACTTGAGCCTCCAGATTGTTTTGGAATTCTCATTTGTCATCCCTGACAGCCTTATCATACCTGGCCTCTAGTACAGTGCGAAAAGATCCTTTTCGAAAGCTTCAGATCTAACCTCGGCAGAGAATGAATCTCGCTGTTCATCTAAGGTTACTGGTAAGAATAGACCCTAGTTGTCCATGTTAGAATGCAGCCATCAAGCTTTTCTTGAAGAAACTGATGATGATTGAAGTATACTCATTCAGGTTGGATGAAGTGGTCAGTCCTGAAGTAGACCCTCAGCCTCCTCAGACCACTGCTGTCTTACTCTTTCTGATGATGCCTCACACTTCAATCTCTGTAAGCTGGTAGGAGTATGCCAAACATATGCTTAAACGTCAGGGCATAGATGTTCTTCTTTAGGTATAGAAACTAAATCTGCATACATTGCTTAGAAAAAAAGAAACATAGAAAAATAGGTGCAGGAGTAGGCCATTCGGCCCTTTGAGCCAACACCCCCTGCTTTTTCCCCATATCCCTTGATTCCCTTAGCCCTAAGAGCTAAATCTAGCTCCCTCTTGAAAACATCCAGTGAATTGGCCTCCACTGCCTTCTGTGGCAGAGAATCCCACAGATTCACAACAGGTTATTCCTGAAACAGGTGAAAAGGTTATTCCTCATCAGTCCTAAATAGCCTATCCCTTATTCTTAAACTATCACCCCTGGTTCAGGATCCCCAACATCGGGATCATTTTTCCTGCATCTAGCCTATCCAATCCTTTAAGAATTTAATATTTCTTTGAGATCTCCTCTCATCCTTCTAAATTCCCGTGAATACAAGCCCAGTAGACCTATTCTTTCATCATATGTCACTCATGACTCATACTCGCAGCATGGTCGCCACGAGGTCATAGCAGGCCGTGATGCTAGTCGTAGGTACTCGTGGCATCAAGTAGGTCGGGGCATTTTTCTAGCCTGATGAAAAATGTCCACGAGTAAAAAGTAGGTTGTGAAAGTGGGACAGGCCCTTTACCTGCATGCTTACTTTCAGTGACTGATGTACATTCACACCCAGGCCTTGTTGCATCTCCCATTTTCCTAATCTGACATCATTCAGATAATAATCTGCCTTCCTGTTCTTGCCACCAAAGTGGATAACCTCACATTTATCCACATTATACTGCATCTGCCATGCATCTGCCCACTTACCCAATCTATCCAAGTCACCCTGCAGACTCGTAGCATCCTCCTCGCATCTCACACTACCACCCAGCTTTGTGCCATCTGCAAACTTGGAGGTGTCAAATTTACTTCCCTCGTCTAAATCGTTAATATATATTGTAAATAACTGGGGTCCCAGCACCGTGCCTTGCGGCATCCCACTAGTCCCTGCCAGCCTTTCTGAAAAGGACCCGTTAATTCCTACTCTTTGCTTCCTGTCTGCCAACCAGTTCTCTGCCCATGTCAATACCCTAACCCCAATATCATGTGCTCTTATTTTGCACACTAATCTCTTGTGTGGGACCTAGTCAAAGGCTTTGAAAAATCATAAAATACATTCACTTCTTCTTTCTTATCCACCTTGTAAGTTACATACTCAAAAATGTATTTGCTAATCAAATATAAATGAACTTTCAAACAACGATATTGATTCTTCCTGTAATTTTGTAGCTCTCCCATTATTTAACAATGAGTTCCCTATATCAGCAACACAGATGTCAGCCAACTGGTCTTAATTCCCTATTCCTTTCACTTCCTCGTTTCATAAATATTGGTGTAACACTTGTTACCTTTGAATCTGCTGGGACTATTTGAGAATCTAGGAAATTTCAGGAGCTTGTCAGTAATGATTCTACTATATTTGAGGCCACCTCTTTCAGAACACTGGGAGTTAGACTGAGATACAATTTAAGTCTCTTTGATTCTCTAATACTTCCTTTTTTAGTGACCGTAGTGACTTGATAATCACTGTTCTCACACTATTTGCACCCCTCTGTCACAGTTAATGTGTCTTCTACACTTGCCATGTAGCCTGCTTGTGAGCAGTTAAACTACGAGAGTGGGGGATGTATGTTGCTGCATGTTGAACAACATATTAAGATGATTGATTAGCCACATGGCATTAATCAATAAATATTGGGCACGAATCTTGAGTTGAGTTTGAGTTTAGTTTATTGTCACGTTTGCTGAGGAATAGTGAGAAGCTGTTGTTAAGTGCTAACCAGTCAGCGGAAAGACAATACAGGATAACAATTGGGCCATGCAGCATGTACAGATACATGACAAAGGGAATAACATGAATAATATTTAGTGCAAGATAAAATGCAGTAAAGTTCAATCAAAGATAGCCCAAGGGTCTCCAATGAAGTTGATATTAGCTCAGGATTACTCTCTAGTTTTTGGTAGGGTGGTTCAGTTGCCTGATAACAGCTGGGAAGAAGCTGTCCCTGAATCTGGAGGTGTGCGTTTTCACGCTTCTATTAATTGATAAAGATTGTTGGTATGTGAATAATCAGGATGTGAGGAAAAAAGAAATATCTAAAGCTAATGGTGCAGTTGTGATATTGGAATTTGTATTCCTTGACCTTGCTCATTTAAATAGGATTACTAAAAGCGCAAGGAACTGCAGATGCTAATTTACAAACCATTGAATCTTTGTAATCTTTCAGCTCTGACTTCGGGACCTGACTCAAGTTGTAATAATTTCCATAGAAATCTAGACCTTTCTGGAAAAAGCATGCTCTCCCTGGCTCCTCTAATTAATATGGCTTTTTCATTTTTGGTGATTTATACCTTTCAAGGTGATTGGGGGTGGGAGATAGTGGGAGAAATGAGACCAGGCTGGGGGTGGGGTATAAAGTTCCCTACGTTCTCAACTTTTACCCCCACCAGTCTTTGCATCCAGCACATCATTCTCTAACATTTCAACTGCCTTCAATGTGATCCCACCACCAGTCACATCTTCCTGTCCCCACCCTTTCTGCAGAAACCACGTCCTCTGCTACTTCTTGGTTCACTCATATATTCCCTGCCAACAGCACCCACTCCCCCCTCCGCCCAGGGGAATTTTGCCTGCAACTGCAGGAGATGTAACAACTGTAATCCAGGAGCACTACGGGAGCCCTTCACAGTGAGACAGAGATTCATATTCACCTCTGCCAACCTCGTCTACTGCACTCGGTATTCCCGTGGTGGCCTCTTTTTACGCAGTGCGATCAACCATAGACGAGGCGACTGTTTTGCTGAAGGCATGCTGGATCCTAACTATTTTAACACCCCTTCCCATTCCCTTGCTTACTTTTCTGTCTTTGGCCACCTCCAATGCCAGGGTGAGGCTACATGCAAACTGAAAGAACAGCATCTCATATTCCACTTGGGTAGCTTACAGCCCAATGGTATGAACATTTAGTTCTCCAATTTCAAATAATAGCCTTGACCATTTCTCTCATTCCTGTGTGCCACCCCTTGGTGCACATCCATTTCTCTTACCCTCCCAATTACCCTACCCTTTTCCCTGCCTTTATGCAATCCTCATTTTCCCCAATTTCTTTTTATCGCTCCCCCCCCCCCCCCCCCCCCCTGTTCCCTCACACATATATGCCTCCTGATGGCTTTACATTTCACTCCTCTCCTTATCTGACAACCTTTGTCTCCTTTTCACCTCCAGCCTTTGTCACTTACTCCACCCAACTGCCAACCACATATCTGTATCCACCTATCACTAGCCAGGCATTGTCCGTCCCCCCCCCCCCCCCCCCTCCACTACTATCGGTCTGAAGAAAGGGCCTGACCCAATACCTCCACAGATGTTGCCTGACCAGCTGATTCCTCCAGCACTTTGTGTTTTGGTACAATCTTTTTTATGTCTATCTTGCCTTAATATATGCCACCCATCTCAAACTGGTCATCAGTTGACACACATAACATGGATTCTTCATGACATTTCTAACTTAAACATTTCTAACTTAATTTGAAAGAACCTAGGGCTGTACTACTATAAATCAACAATATTGATTTTCTAATTTTCCTGTTGGAGATGAGAACATCAAATAGTTCCTCTGTTTTTCAGAGAAAGTTTTTTTCTGCTTATCTTGGTAGCTGTGCTTTTGTGTGATTGGAAATTATTAACAGTTGCTTTTCAAAAATACCTGGAGCATGAATAAAGAAAGACATGTTTGATTTATGAAAAATTACAATAACATGTAAGTCATTGATTGCTTGATGCTTTCCAGGTCTCCTTAGGTTTCATGTACACGTGTACAAGGAAAGTTGGAGTAATTGCTGATTTTATTTTTAACTGTTTCTGGACACGTCAAGTATAGTCTGGTGACATGGCTATGTTCAGCTAAGAATAACCTTCAAGACTCAAGACAGGACGTTAGGGCAAAGGCAAAGAATGTTCTAATCAATGCTCAGGCATAGGAAGATTATTATTTGATGAATAAATGTGAAATTCTCAATTGTCAATGTGCAGTAGACATTGCCAATAGAGAATGACCAAATGTTAGGAATGCTTGGAAAATTACAAAATACAATTGAAAAGACAGATTTAATGCTGATGTGGTTGAAACTTAAATAAACTAGATGCCCATTTATAGAAAATATTTAATTTCCTAGAATAACACAAAAATATCATTATAGCGATGTTTCAGCATTGCCAGGTTATGCTGATGCCCTGCTATGAAGAACTTGGAAAAAACCTTTGAAAAATTCCATGAGCCAAATGCAGAGTCCATTCTAAAGTAGGTTGAGGGGCATTCCTTTCAACTCTCGAGCAGCAGTTTAAATCATCTCTAGAGGAGACCAACACAGGCCAGTAATAACCGGCAGTACCCATTACACTAACTTTAACTTGTAGCAGTTTCAAAAGGCATTTCAGGGTAGAATTTCAGGGTTGAATTGTATGTATGTCTGACCAGAAATCCTCTTTGTTTCTCAGTGTTTCTGTAAATTAACTCTCTTCATGTGTCTTGGTCAAGAAACAACATATTAACTTACCATTTAATAGTCAGGTAACTCCTCCACAAACAGATGTTTGTTTTTTAAATTATTTTTCTCATCTTATCAATGAAAGCAATCCCAAAACAGTCAGCATATTATTGATTTGCATGCTCAACTGAGGCATAAAAAAAAGAAATATGCATGACAGGCCCATTCCCTCAATATTGAACATGCTTGTTGAATCTATCTTAACGTATGTGACACATCCAAAATCAGTGACCAATACCCACAGGTAGCATGATTACGCTTCATGATTTGGCTACCTCAAATAGCAGAGGAATCTTTGCGATCAGAAACTACTGAGAACATATTAAGCTTAGGCTCTGTGCAATTTTCCAGATGATTAGTTGCCACTGATGATTTCCTAAAGATTACTTGCCACTGATTCAAAGTAAAACTGAAGAGTACTTATGTGTATGAAGGAACTGCAGATGCTCGTTTAAACCGAAGATAGACACAAAAAGCTGGTGTAACTCAGCGGGACCAGGCAGTATCTCTGGAGAGAAGGGATGGGTGACGTTTTGAGCCGAGACCCTTTGGTCTCCTTTGGTCTTGACCCAAAACGTCACCCATTCCTCTCCAGAGATGCTGCCTGTCTTGCTGAGTTACTCCAGCTTTTGGTGTCTATCTGAAGAGTACTTATGTCCTTGCCAAGGTGTGTTCCCAGCTAACACCTAAAAAAATTATCTGTGATATCCAATTGTGTATTGTAGAAGCTAGCATTACATTGTAACTGTGATGACACATCAAACATTCCTTTTCTGCTGTAAATTAATTTTTTTGTACACCCCGAGAGGCAATTGAATACTTTACCAGACTATTTAAGATCAAAGTTAAACATATCGGTTGAAAACTGAAATAAAAATCAGTATTGGCAAATGCTAGAAATCAGAAATAAAAATAGTGAATGCTGGAAACACTTAGCAGACCAGGCAGCATCCATGGAAAGAGAAGCAGTCATGCCAACTGTTGACTCACAAGACTCAGAACAGATCTGGCAGCTCAAAACTGGGCATCCATGGTGCACTGTAGTATATCAACAACAAAGGATATTAATACCACTAAAATCTGCAACTTCACAGCCAGGCGTGGTCCGCACTCTATCATTACTAACAAAACAGAGAATCAATCCTGGAACAATAAGGAGTGGAGAAGACATCAAGAATTGATGAAATGCCAACATGGAAAAACAGAAAAACAGGAAAACATCCATGCAAAACCAACACAAACAAATGATCAGAATAAGGCTCTGCCGTTTTGCCAAATCTAGTCATTAACGATGTTGGACCATAAAATTGATAAGAGGAGATGGTGGGTCCAAAAACATTTCCATCCTCGATGAACAGGTGCCAGCACATTAGTTCAAAAGGTAAAACTAACACATTTGCAATCACCGTCAAAGATACAAAATGGGTAATTCATTTTGGCATCCTCCCTAATTCATCACAATCACAGATGCCAGAACCCAACCAGTTTGATTCACTGCATGTGATATTTTACGAAATGTCTGTTAGCACTGATTTCAGCAAAGGCTATTGAACACATACAAAGGTACTGAACACATGTGCTGCAGGGATGGCTGTGACTTTATCCAAGCTGTTGTAATTCAGTTACAACATTAGCAATTATCAAACCACAACGAGAATTGACTAAGAATTTACAATAAAGCATGTCAAGTCAAATCTGATTAATTAAATTATCAAATAACACTTGCCAATCACTCTCCTTTGAGGATGACTTGCTTCCACTCCAGTTTTTGTGGTGACTAACTAGGAGGTAGGCCTGGGGCAGTGGGTAGCGGATGTGAAAGGCATCCACTCCCTATGCCGGTAGTCCTGATTAAAAGCTCCTTGGTTCTCAATGCAATCTCAAATGTTCCCTCTCCACTTTGAAAAATCATGAGCCAGAGGCTTCCTAGGACTTGTGGGGTTGTTGAACATCTTCACGGAAGCTTTGAGCATATCTTCAAATCTTTTACTCTAATGGCCTGCTAATCATATCTGACACTAGAGTTCGGAATAGAGTGCTTGATGTGGCTAGCCCAAGGTGGTTCTGAGAGTAACTAGGGCTTCAAAGCTAGGAATGTTGACTTGAGAGAGGATGTTGATTTACCTATCTTTCCAGTGAACTTGACAACATTTTGCACCTCATTTTTGGCATGTGTGAAGAAATCCAGAGGACCTAGAGGAAACGCATTCAGTAACAGGGAGTATGTGCAAAGACAGCACCTAGTGTCAGCATTGAACCCAGGTCACAAGAGCTATGAGGCTCTTCTATCTGCACCATTATGTTGCTCCAAAGACCCACTCTATTGTTTGCTACAATTAATGATTCGATGGTGGTGGGGAGCATGTGCGTATGAAGCATCATCTGCATACTGTAGTTGGATTACTGAGGTTCATGTGATCTTGGTTCTGGAGTGTAGTCATCATTTATCGAATAGTTTCCCATTCATTCTGAAGATTAGCTTCATTCCTACAGCAAGTTTGTTGGAGATGAGGTACATTGCCAGAAGAAGGATTGAGAAAAGTGTTGAAGGAATGATGCAGGTTAAATTGCTAGATTGCTAACCTACATTGTTAGGTATATATTATTGTCATTCCACTGATTGGTATTGCAGCTTGTATGCCATCATGCAGCAATTATAAGATGTCGAGGAATTTGTATCCAGCTGAATTTGAGGAGAGTATTCCACAGATCCTCTTGATGGAGTAAAAGTAAATTACCGTGGCTGTTGCTGTTCCCTTTTTCTTAATATGCAGAATAAAGATTATCCCCACTGTGCCTTTAGGTGGACAAAATCCACACTGTGCTTCAGAGAACCACTCTTTGGCCACAGGAAGAAGGCAGTTGAAGAGGTTCCTGTCAATTATTTTCTCTGTTGCAGACAGCAGGGAGACCTACCCATTGGTATCAAAGTTGGACTTGTCCCTTATTTTGAAGATGGTCTTGATTACAGCATCTCTGCGCTACCCTAGTACATCCTCCTTTTTCCCAGATGTGGACAATGAAATTGTAGATTTGTGACAATAGCTCTTCACCACATACTTTTATTATTTCAGCAGAGATCCTGCCCCTGAAGCTTAGAAATTTATAATTGGGATGCATACGTATGTAAAGTGTTGTGGATTGAAAGATCTAGCTTTATTCTAAAGAACTGGAAAACCCAATACACACCTGAGATAGAGGTCCAGCAGAAAATCCACGAGCTACTTGTGAAAACAGTGAGGGCAGGAAGCTCAGCAAATAATTGATCCATGATATGAGTGGATTCGTCATTGCTGTGAAAGCTATCCACAGTTCAAAGCCACAACCCAATAAGAGCCAAGTAAAGGAGGGAACTCATTAAGAATAGAAAGGCAGTGATCATCTACTGGAAGGAAACTCTCATTCACAGACATCTGTCCCAGACTGAATCTCACTCCAATCTATTCAGGCCAGCCTTGTTACCATTCCTGACCAACAAGTCAAGAAAGCTATATCCCAAAACAAAAGTAACACACAAATATTTCATGTTGGAATAAACTTGTTCACTATCTTAATGTTATCTGGTCACAAAATCAATATCTCAGAAATAGAAGGCAAATGTGAATAAAATATAGTTTATAATTCATAGTTGACAATCTAGAAAATATACATTACACAATTCAGATAATTCACTGGAAATTTTTCAGGAATTGGAATACCATTGCAGCATTTTTCTTTACTGCTACATTACATAGGCTACTTTACTGCTACATATGCACTTACAATAACTTTAAACATTAAACTGGCCTTAGGATATTTTTATGAAATGGATTACTTTTTTTTAACTTTAGAGATACAGCGTGGAAACAGGCCCTTCCGCCCACCGAGTCCACGCTGACCAGCGATCACCCGCACTATCCTACACACTAGCAACAATTTACAATTTTACCAAAGCCAATTAATCTACAAATCTATACATATTTTGCTTGTGGGAGGGAACCAGAGCACCCAGAGAAAATCCACATGGACACAGGGAGAATGCACAAACTCCGTATAGAGAGCTTCCATAGCCAGGATCGAACCCAGGTCTCTGAAGCTGTAAGGCAGCAAGTCTTCCATTGCGCCACTGTGCCACTCTAAATGGAGTAAAGAACTAAATGTGTCCAGATACACATAATGAAACAAGATATGTGCTGAAGATATGCACCTTGCAACCTAACACTTAAGGAGCAACCAGTATTTTCATTGCTAAAATTCAGACAGTATTAGACGCTGTTTACTATCAAAAATGTAGACACAGACATGGATTACCAGCTTGCATAGCAATCTACAGACTGTAGAAGAGTTAGCACAATGCATAACTCAGCCTATTTTAGCAGGCTCTACTATGTATACAGCTAGGAAAGCAAATAGAAAAGAACTTAAATCAACAAGCCCTGTGCCATCTATAATAAAATCCCAGGCAACTTTTTATGATAAATTATTGTTCCTGGATGAAATACTTTTAATTAATATATCTAAAAAGAAAATTTACTTTTCTATATCGTCCAAAATATACTTAGAACTGTGCTGTCGGCTATTAATCAAGAACAGTTCAAAGTAATTATTTCCTTTCTCCATTCTATAACTTTTATACACCCCAGTATGATCTTCAATGGTCCAAATGATTTTTCATCTGCTTTACAGATTGTAGGTAGACAGCTTTTTACTGAGTAAAAAGCTTTTCATGAGTAAGACCTTGGAATGTTTTTCTATATTGTGTGATATATAAATATAAGTTGTTCAATGTTATTTCAAGGACTTGTTGAAGAATCAACGGCCACATTGGAAAATTCCTACTATGAATGTCAGGATCTTGATATGCAATTAGTCAATGTTTGTAATACAAACAATATAACAAATCCATGCTTCTTGATCATAGTGATCATTGTCTGGAATCTGCTCAAATAGTGCATAGAATGTCATACTGTCATTGTGTCCTTGGGCAAGACACTTCACCTACCTTTGCCTGTGTGTGAATGTGTGTGAGTGATTGGTGGTGGTCGGAGGGGCCGTAGGCGCAGATTGGCAGCCACGCTTCCGTCAGTCTGCCCCAGGGCAGCTGTGGCTACAGAAGTAGCTTACCACCACCGAGTGTGACTGAGGAGTGAATGAATAATGCGATGTAAAGCGCCTTGAGTATTAGAAAGACGCTATATAAATCCCATCCATTATTATTATTATTACATTCATGCCCACATGGCTCAATATTTTTCACTAAAGCTGGTGTAGCTTAATGATATGCCCTGCAACCTGATCTGTGATACTTTCAACAGTATGTATATGCTGGATTTGTTTAGCTGAGACAAAATGTGTGTGGCTGGATTCATGTCTTGCCACTTGATGTGAAACATTCTGCACAGACAGGTCATGTGGAAGTGGTTAAGCCGTCTGGTGTGTCTGCTGTACACTGTCCCCATCTCACAAGCAAGGTGGGAATAACAACAGCATGATACATCTTATGCTGGGTCTTTCAACTGATTCCTCTTTATTCCCACCTTTTACTTTTCAATCTTCCAAAAGCAGAGCTAGCTTTTGCTATGTATTGATAACTTTGCATTCAATATTAACTGATTTTGAGAGTGCTGCCAAGGTACGTGAATTTGTCCACTACTGAAAGCCTCTGACCATTCACAAGGATATTTGGGTCTGTGGATGGCGTGCTTGGGATATAATTTCTGTTTTCTTTGTGCTAATTGTGAGGCTAATGTTGTCTCAGGCACCTGCAAATATGCAAATTTGTGTTTTCCCCAATATTAGCTTCTGAGCCTACCTTGAGTGCATGGTCCTCAGCAAAAAGAAAGTCCCTGAAAGTCATTCAGGACATTTGTTGTAGTGGAGCAGTCATCATGTTTGCCTCCTACATGAGTGAAGCAGAAGAAATTCTATCCTAATTTGACATTCATGCCCATAAACTCACATATTGACATTATGGGCAATGTGATAATGGAGAATAGCTTATTCATGAGATTTGCATCATGAGGTGAATGAACATGATTAGATTATCCCCCAAAGAGACCAAAGATGGTGAAAACCAATTCCCTGGATGGTGAAGTTAAATGAGCCTTGCTGCAGAGGATTTGTAAAAGCAGATTGATGGTGTTGGCTTTAAAAGAATGGATAAGGAATGACGTGCTGCTCATTGGGACATTGGTAAGGAACACAGAAGAATTCAATCACACGTTCTAACAAGGCCTTTCCAGATCTTAAGGCTCACTCCATTCGGCATGGAAGTGGTAAATCCATGAACACACTTGTTTGGTGCAGCACCTCATGGCTGATGATTGTGCTTTTGTTGTGGTATTTGATGTTCTAAACAAATGGATACATCAAATAAACCTTAGACATTTGGCTTGCATATTGGGGGATTGTCATTGGTATTAAACTTTAATTCTTTTTTTCATGGACACCTTGGGCAGAAAGAGGCTGCATAGGATTCCTGATTAATTACCCTCTAAATCATCCTCCTGCTCCTCCTCTTGCTCCGCATGCTCTTGCTTGCTAGCTTCCGTATATGCAGTTTGTGGTACACATTGAGCCATTGACATAACAATGTTGTGCAGCATACAGCAAAGCACACGAATCCTAATACCTGCTGTTTAATTTTTTATTCATTTAGAGAAAGAGGGCGTTCCGCACACTGAATTCACACCAGCTATCCCCGCACACTTACACTATCCTACACACATTAGGGACAATTTACATTTATAGCTAGCCAATTAGCCTACAAGCCTGTATGTCTTTGGAGTGTGGGAGGAAACCGAAGATGTCAGAGAAAACTCACTCAGTCATGGGAAGAACGTATAAACTCCTTATAGCCAGCATCCATAGTCAGGATCGAACCCGGGACTCTGTTGCTGTAAGACAGCAGCTCTAATGCTGCGCCACTGAACAGCCCATTGAATATTGAATACTGCATTGACTACTGCAGGGTATTCAATGCTGCAATGCACTAAAATGCTGAGAACTATATTCTGCACTCTATCTTCCACTTTGCTCGATCATTTGTACTTGAGTTTGACTTCATTGTATTAATGTATGGTATATCTGCTCTGTTTGGATAGCATGCAAAACAAAGCTTTTCACTGTTGCTTGGCACACATGACAATAATAAACCTAAACCTAGTTCATGAAATAATTTATTTGTCAGTCTGCTAATGTTCTGTGCTGTAAAGAGCCCTTGCCCACAGTAAAGCATACTTTTAGTTTGCTGTGGTTATTGAAATCACAACAGATAAAATATATGCACCTAAATTGCTGCTGGGATCCTGGTCCTGACCTGCATGAGTTGCAGTCTTCGGTCACTTACCAGCTCGGTGCAGATTGAGGGAAATCTATTTCCATTATGATACCTGGCAGAGATAACACAATGAAAGTTCTCGACCCAAAAAGTTAATTCTGCCCCTCTTTCCACAGATGCTGCCTGACCGGCTAAATGTCTCCAGCTATTTATTTTTAATTTGCACTTTCTCAGTAGCTGTAACACAATATATTGCAATCTGTTTATTTCCTTTTTTACACTACCTGTTAGAGAATGGTATGATTTGCCTGGATTGCACGCGAAACAACGTATTTCATCGTTTCGTGATACATGTGACCATAATAAATCAACATCAATACCAATTTCTATTTTTATTTCAGATTTAACATGTTTTCCACAAAGTGCCAAGCATCATCAGGGAGTCCTTATAGACCCACCACGGTTCCACGGCAGAGTCCTGAAAAAAGGTTTGTAATACAACCGTGTAATAATATTTTGATAGACTTCATTGACTTAACACCTTAACTCTACCTGTCTCGCCATAATGCTGCCTGACCTGTTGAGCATTTCCAGTACCCTCTGTTTTTGTTTCCAATTTCTAGCATCTGTCATTTATGTTACTTAAATCCTGGCAAAGTAGACAGTTTGGAGAGCACAAGACCTCCCTTGCTCAACAGTGGGTAATGATCTGTGAGAAATATCTAGCAAATGTCCCCAGCTCTTCTATACAAAGAACCAGATGTGTAAAGTTTAATTGCCAAAGGTGGACTTCACATCAACTAGCAATCCAATCCTTAAGCTGCTTTGTGACTGATGTCACATTACAGAAAGTTTCAATGAGGATGCCCTTACTGACGGCAGATTGTCCCTCAAAACCGTTCAACTTTGTTTCATGTATATGCTGGTCTAGGAAATGTGACAGAGGCTTAAGCTCATTGTTCGCTAACAATATTCATCGATGTTACAATGATATTGTATTGTGATTTGTTCTGCTTGTCTGCTATTGCTGGTAATATATTTTGCAGGATTTTGAACAAAACTATATTTAAACAGAAATTAAAAACAGAAGTAAAGTGTGGTTAATAGTTTCTAGAAATTATATGTTATCATAATTTCTTACCTGCACTGGCTGATCATTCAATATTGAAAAGCAATTCAAACACGTTTGAGTACTTTCAATTACATAAATCAAACGTCATTGTTTTACAAGTTTGTTGCATTATTTTTCATACTAGGCACAACATTTGTAAACTTAGAATTCTGATAAATAGTTTGTAATGAAACATATGAAGATGGAAATCCCATTATGTTCAACGATATTTATGAGTTTATTTATATGAGTTAGTTCCCTCATGTAGACATGCAGTAAAATATGGTCCAGTTAATAGATAAAATATGTTCTAGAATTCTTCAGAGGCAAAAATTCAGAATGAAGAAAAAGTTCATACCATTCACTTCATTATTTATAACTGTCTTCCCAGAGGTTGCTGTATGCAATTATAAATACAAGACAATCTGCCGTTGTTAGTGTTTAAGAAAATTGTGATTTATAACAAATTTCTGCCGTTAGCAGAAGGATATCGCCATCTAACTTTCCGGAAGTTTCAAGGTTTATTGAATTTGTAATATAAATCATGAACATATCTGGTCACAGTTATATAGGGTTGACGTTTCATATAATCTCAATGAACATAAATTATGTGATTTGAAGTCTTGACTTGAAGTTCTGTTTAAACATCCTGAAAAAGGGCAAACAACACTGACTTACTCCTGCAGTTAGTGATTAGTTTCTGTTCTTGTTTTAAAGGACTAATCCCAATACAAGGCATCAAACTGACGTATTGGGATTAGTCCTTTAAAACAAGAACAGAAGTTAATCATCATCATCAAGGCCCCTTTCCTGCCAACGGCACCGCCAGCTTCATACTTTCTGCATTACAACAACCCCAACATTCCCAATTCACCAATACAGAATAATAATCAGGATTGGGACCTAACATTCTATTGCTCCATAAGGCTGTAACATTCTACTAATACACGAACCATCTACTAATACACGAACCATCATGTATCTTCCTCATAGCCTGCATACATTTCAACAATTCATCCATAGCTAGCACATAACTAAATACACTGTGTGAGACTGCGGTGGTGCCACCGCAATGGCTGCCTCGCCAGCCGCTGTTAGTCCTTTCACACTTTTTGTTATTTTTAGTATGTTTTAAATGTTTCTTAGTATGTCTTATGTGGAGGGTGGTGGGGGGGAATAGGGGGAAACCGTTTCACAGTCACTTACCTGGACGGAGATGCGTCTTTTCTTTGTGTTGCATCTTTGCCCCCCCTCGTGGCCTACCAACTGGATTGGCGTGGCCTTTCCTACTGGAGACCGGCCAGAGCTCCTTCTTCAAAATCCTGCACAATATATTACCAGCAATAGCAGACAAGCAGAACAAATCTAAATACAATATCATTGTAACATCGATGAATATTGTTAGCGAACAATGAGCTTAAGCCTCTGTCACATTTCCTAGACCAGCATATACATGAAACAAAGTTGAACGGTTTTGAGGAACAATCTGCCGTCAGTAAGGGCATCCTCATGGAAACTTTCTGTAATGTGACATCAGTCACAAAGCAGCTTAAGGATTGGATTGCTAGTTGATGTGAAGTCCACCTTTGGCAATTAAACTTTACTCATCTGGTTCTTCCCGAAACTCCACAAAACCTTTTAAGTAGGCTCAGGCCTCCTGCCAATATGGTTTGCCTTTTGTGGCACCATGCAATGCCTAGAGCTTTGTTTTCTATTGTCACAAATAGAGAACAAATGTTTTATGACTTCAAATTCTTGCACGGTGCAGTTGCCTTCTGAGATGTTGCCACTTTAAAATAATCCATAGACATAGACACATAGACAATAGGTGCAGGAGTAGGCCATTCAGCCCTTCGAGCCATTCAATGTGATCATGGCTGATCATCCACAATCAGTACCCCATTCCTGCCTTATCCCCATATCTCTTGATTCTGCTAGCCCTAAGAGCTCTATCTAACTCACTTTTGAATGCATCCATTGAATTGGCCTCCACTGCTTTCTGTGGCAGAGAATTCCACAAATTCTCAACTCTCTGTGTGAAAAAGTTTTTCCTCATCTCAGTTCTAAATGGCCTACCCCTTACTATTAAACTGTGGCCCCTGGTTCTGGATTCACCCAACATCGGGAACATGTTTCCTCAATCTAGCTTCCAATCCCTTAATAATTTTAAATGTTTCTATAAGATTACCATATAATAACCATATAACCATATAACAATTACAGCACGGAAACAGGCCATCTCGACCCCTCTAGTCCGTGCCGAACACATAATCTCCCCAGTCCCATATACCTGCGCTCAGACCATAACCCTCCATTCCTTTCCCATCCATATAACTATCCAATTTATTTTTAAATGATAAAAACGAACCTGCCTCCACCACCTTCACTGGAAGCTCATTCCACACAGCTACCACTCTCTGAGTAAAGAAGTTCCCCCTCATGTTACCCCTAAACTTCAGTCCCTTAATTCTCAAGTCATGTCCCCTTGTTTGAATCTTCCCTACTCTCAGTGGGAAAAGCTTTTCCACGTCAACTCTGTCTATCCCTCTCATCATTTTAAAAACCTCTATCAAGTCCCCCCTTAACCTTCTGCGCTCCAAAGAATAAAGCCCTAACTTGTTCAACCTTTCTCTGTAACTCAGTTGCTGAAACCCAGGCAACATTCTAGTAAATCTCCTCTGTACTCTCTCTATTTTGTTGACATCCTTCCTATAATTAGGCGACCAAAATTGTACACCATACTCCAGAATTGGCCTCACCAATGCCTTGTACAATTTTAACATTACATCCCAACTTCTATACTCAATGCTCTGATTTATAAAGGCCAGCACACCAAAAGCTTTCTTTACCACCCTATCTACATGAGATTCCACTTTCATGGAACTATGCACAGTTATTCCCAGATCCCTCTGTTCACCTACATTCTTCAATTCCCTACCATTTACCATGTACGTCCTATTTTGATTTGTCCTGCCAAGATGTAGCACCTCACACTTATCAGCATTAAACTCCATCTGCCATCTTTCAGCCCACTCTTCCAACTGGCATAAATCTCTCTGTAGACTTTGAAACTCTTCTTCATTACCCGCAACCCCACCTATCTTAGTATCATCTGCATACTTACTAATCCAATTTACCACACCATCGTCCAGATCATTGATGTACATGACAAACAACAGTGGACCCAACACAGATCCCTGTGGCACCCCACTCGTCACTGGCCTCCAACCTGACAAACAGCCATCCACCATTACTCTCTGGCATCTCCCATTCAGCCACTGTTGAATCCATCTTGCTACTCCACCATTAATACCCAACCATTGAACCTTCTTAACCAACCTTCCATGAGGAACCTTGTCAAAGGCCTTACTGAAGTCCATATACACAACATCCACTGCTTTACCCTCATCAATTTCCCGAGTAACATCTTCAAAAATTCAAGAAGATTAGTTAAACATGACCTTCCAGGCACAAATCCATGTTGACTGTTCCTAATCAGACCCTGTTTATCCAGATGCTTATATATATTATCTCTAAGTATTCTTTCCATTAATTTGCCCACCACTGACGTCAAACTAATAGGTCTATAATTGCTAGGTTTACTCTTAGACCCCTTTTTAAACAATGGAACAACATGCGCAGTACGCCAATCCTCCGGCACTATTCCCGTTTCTAATGACATTTGAAATATTTCTGCCATAGCCCCTGCTATTTCTACACTAACTTCCCTCAATGTCCTAGGGAATATCCTGTCCGGACCTGGAGACTTATCCACTTTTATATTTCTCAAAAGTGTCAGTACTTCCTCTTCTTTGATCCTCATAGTTTCCATAGCTACTCTACTTGTTTCCCTTACCTCACATAATTCAATATCCTTCTCCTTGGTGAATACCGAAGAAAAGAAACTGTTCAATATCTCCCCCATCTCTTTTGGCTCTGCAGATAGTTGGCCACTCTGACTCTCTAATGGACCAATTTTATCCCTCGTTATCCTTTTGCTATTAATATAGCGGTAGAAACCCTTCGGATTTACTTTTACCTTACTTGCCAAAGCAACCTCATATCTTCTTTTAGCTTTTCTAATTTCTTTCCTAAGATTCTTTTTACATTCTTTATACTCCTCAAGCACCACATTTACTCCATGCTGCCTATAACTATTGTAGATATCCCTCTTTTTCCGAACCAAGTGTCCAATTTCCCTTGAAAACCATGGCTCTTTACAATTTTTACGATTTCCTTTCAACCGAACAGGGACATAAAGATTCTGTACTCTTAAAATTTCACCTTTAAATGTACTCCATTTCTCTTCCACATCTTTCCCATAAAACAAACTGTCCCAATTTACTCCTTTTAAATCCTTTCGCATCTCCTCAAAGTTAGCCTTTCTCCAATCAAAAATCTCAACCCTAGGTCCAGTTTTGTCCCTCTCCATAATTATATTGAAACTAATGGTATTGTGATCACTGGACCCGAACTGTTCCCCAACGCATACCTCTGCCACCTGACCCATCTCATTTCCTAACAGGAGGTCCAGTACCGCCCCTTCTCTAGTAGGTACTTCTATGTATTGTTGCAAAAAACTATCCTGCACACATTTTACAAACTCCAACCCATCCAGCCCATTTACAGAATGTGTTTCCCAGTCTATGTGTGGAAAATTGAAATCTCCCACAATCACTACCTTGTGCTTACTACTAATATCTGCAATCTCCTTACATATTTGCTCTTCCAATTCTCGCTCCCCATTTGGCGGTCTATAATACACCCCTATAAGTGTTGCTACCCCTTTCCCATTTCTCAGTTCCACCCAAATAGCTTCCCTAGACGAGCCCTCTAATCTATCCTGCCAAAGCACTGCTGTAATATCTTCCCTGATAAGCAATGCAACACCTCCACCTCTTGCCCCTCCAATTCTATCACACCTGAAGCAACGAAATCCTGGAATATTTAGTTTCCAATCACAGCCCTCCTGCAACCATGTTTCACTGATCGCCACAACATCATACTTCCAGGTGTCAATCCAGGCTCTAAGTTCATCCACTTTTCTTACAATGCTCCTAGCATTAAAATATACACATTTAAGAAACCCACCCTCTCTTATTCTCTGATTATTTTCTTTTTCTTCTCTCTCCCCTACATTTTGGGTCAGAGTGCTACCATTCTCTGCCCCCTGCTTCACACACTGACTGCTAGCTTTCCCAATTTGAGTCCCTCCCCCCAACCATACTAGTTTAAAGTCTCCCCAGTAGCCTTTGCAAATCTCCCCGCCAGGATATTGGTCCCCCTTGAGTTCAAGTGCAACCCGTCCTTTCTGTACAGGTCACACCTTCCCCAAAAGAGGTCCCAATGATCCAGAAACTTGAATCCATACCCACTGCACCAGTCCCTCATCCACGCATTTATCCTCCACCTCGCTCCATTCCTACTCTCACTGTCGCGATATTAATTCCCCCTCATCCTTCCAAATTCCAGTGAATACAAGCCCAGCCGCTCCATTCTTTCATCATATCTCAGTCCCGCCATCCCGGGAATTAACCTCATGCACCTACGCTGCACTCCTTCAATAGCAAGAATGCCCTTCCTCAAATTAGGAGACCAAAACTGCACACAATACTTCAGGTGTGGTCTCACCCGGGCCCTGTACAGAAGGACCTCTTTGCTCCTATACTCAACTCTTTTCATTATGAAGGCCAACATGCCATTACCTTTCTTCACTGCCTGCTGTACCTGCATGCTTACTTTTAGTGACGGATGTACAAGAACACCCAGGATTCGTTGTACCTCCCCTTTTCCTAACCTGGCAACATTCAGATAATAATCTGCCATTCCGTTCTTGCCACCAAAGTGGATAACCTCACATTTATCCACATAGTACTGCATTTGCAATGCATCTGCCCACTCATCCATCCTGTCCAAGTCACCCTGCATCCTCATAGCATCCTCTTCACAGTTCACACTGCCACCCAGCTTTGTGTCATCTGCAAATTTACTAATGTTATTTTTAATCCCTTCATCTAAATCATTAATGTATATTGTAAATAGTTGCGGTCCCAGTACCAAGCCTTGTGGCACCCCACTAGTCACTGCCTGCCTTTCTGAAAGGGACCCGTAAATCCCTACTTTGTTTCCTGTCTGCCAACCACTTTTCTTTTAAAAAAAAAAAAATTTTTTTATTAGAAGTGAGTACAATGCATTGGCACAAAAATTATGTTAACATATTACATTCTCTGTACAACTTCCATTTTTTTTAAAGAGAGAAGTGAGAAAAGAGAGAAGAAAAAGAGGTTGTGAAAAGTGAAGAATAGACTAGTGAGCGTGAGTGAAAAACAGATAAAGAAAAAGTGAAAAAAAAAGGAATAAGTGAAGAAGGAAAGCAGGAGGGAGATTATTCAGTCGCCACAAGGAGATGATTTTTTAAATATTCTAAATCATCTTTCACCCATACCTGAAACTTTTAGTTTTCATGATACTATGTCACCAAGAAATCCAAGAGATCCAAGAAATCAATAAATGGGGACCAACTCCATAAGAATTGGTCTTGTTTGTCTATTAGGAGGAGTCTCATTTCTTCCAAATGTGCTGTGTCCAGCATATTACTAATCCACATTTTAAATGTTGGTATATTAGCATTTTTCCAAAATTTAAGTATGTTTTTTTGCTGTTATTAACCGATAATTGAAAAATGAGTTTTGGTGTGTATTTAATTTGTTCCCATCTCCACTTACTCCAAATATAATCATTTCAGTATTAGGTTCCATTTTTGTCTTAAATAGCTTTGAGAATATATCAAATATGTCACACCAAAATTTATAAAGTTTTGTACAAGAGACGAATGAATGCGTAATATTGGCATTTTGAGAATGACATTTATCACAAATGGGAGAAATATTTGGATAAAATTTATTCAACCTAGTTTTGGAATAATACAATCTATGTAATATTTTAAATTGAATTAAATTATGTCTAGCGTTGATCGAACATTTATGTATATGTATCACATTTTCCCATGTTTCTTTTGAGATGTTTATCATTAATTATTTTTCCCAGTCTTCTCTAATTGCCTCTGTTGATGGTAATTCTATGTTTAAAATACTGTTATACAAGTATGATATTAATTTTTTTGACTCCGCCTTGATATTCATTACTTCTTCCAGTGGGTCTAAAATTATACTTTGGAATCTTGGTATATATTTCTTCATAAAATCACATACCTGTAGATATTTCACAGTCCACCTTGAAGCTTACAAACTCCACCTCACTGACTACAAAGATGCCCTCATTGCTGCAAAATCTGCCTACCTCTCCTCCATATTCACCGATCCCTGCCTAAACCACAGAACCCTCTTCTCCACAGTGGGCAACCTCCTCAAGCCTCGAGCCAACACTCTCCCTACCTCTACTCCGGTTCTCTGCAACTCATTCCTCAACTTTTTCGCTGATAAAATCAGCACCATCTATCAATCTTTATCCCCTGTACCCGACTCCTCAGCATCTACTCCACCACCTACCACGGCCCCTCCTTTCAACATCTCCACTGACCTCCTTACCCCTCCTCCACACTGCTTCCTCTCCCAGTTTGACCTGGTCACCCCTATTGAAATCTCCAAACTCATCAGCTCTTCCAAACCCACCACCTGCTCCCTCGACCCTCTCCCCACTCCCCTGTTGAAGTCCTGCCTCCCCGTACTCTGCCCCTACCTCACTAATCTCTTCAACTCCTCATTGTCCCAAGGAATTGTCCCCTCCGCTTTCAAAACTGCTGCCGTTACACCAATCTTAAAGAAACCTGGTCTTGATCCCTCCTCTCTCATTAACTACCGCCCAATCTCAAACCTCCCCTTCCTTTCAAAAACCCTGGAGCGTATCGTTGCGTCACAACTTCATTCCCACCTCCTTGCGTATAACCTACTTGAACCCCTCCAATCTGGCTTTCGCCCCCTCCATAGCACAGAAACTGCTCTCCTCAAAGTCCTCAACGACCTCCTCACCTCTGCTGACACTGGTTCCCTCAACATCCTCATCCTCCTCGACCTGAGCGCAGCCTTCGATACAGTGAACCATAACATCCTGCTCACCAGACTCAAGGACCTCGGCATTGAAGGCTCTGCACTCAGCTGGCTCCGTTCCTACCTTTCCAACAGATCCCACTTCATCTCTCTCCACAACCACACCTCTGCTACAGCCGCAGTCACTCAAGGCGTTCCCCAAGGCTCCGTACTCGGCCCCCTCCTCTTCATCATCTACATCCTCCCCCTTGGTCAGATACTCCGCCACTTCAATCTGGACTTCCACTGTTACGCTGATGACACCCAGATTTACCTTGGCACCAAATCCCCCCACAACCCCCCCCTCTCCCATATCAACTCCTGTTTGTCAGCAATAAAAACCTGGATGCAACATAATTTCCTCAAACTCAACAGCGATAAGACAGAATTTCTCCTCATAGGCTCCAAAGCCACACTTAGCAAAATCAATAACCCCACTCTCACCATCGACGGCACCACTGTCTCCCCATCTCCCCAGGCCCGCAACCTTGGCGTGATCTTTGATTCCACCCTCTCCCTTGAGCCTCACATCCGCCATGTCATTAAAACCTCCTTCTTTCATCTCCGCAACATCGCCAAACTCAGACCCTCTCTCACACCGCCTGCTGCTGAAAGACTCATCCATGCCTTCATCTCCTCCCGACTGGACTATTGCAACTCACTTCTCCTTGGCATCAGCTCCACCTACATCAACCGACTCCAACTGGTCCAGAACGCAGCCGCCCGACTCATCACCCACACCAAATCCTGGCATCACATCACTCCAGTCCTCAAAAAACTTCACTGGCTTCCCGTCTCCCACCGGATCACCTACAAAATCCTGGTCCTCACCTACAAAGCCCTCCACCATCTGGCCCCCACATATCTCATTGACCTCCTCTCCCCCTACCAACCCTCACGGTCCCTCAGATCCACATCAGCCGGTCTCCTCTCCATCCACAAGTCCAACCTCCGCAGTTTTGGGGACAGAGCCTTCTCCAGGGCAGCCCCCAGGCTCTGGAACTCCCTCCCCCAACTGATCCGCAATTCCGTGTCCCTCCCCATCTTCCAGTCCCGCCTCAAGACCCATCTCTTCACCTCTGCCTATCCTTAGCCCCACGTCCCCGTCCCTTTTCATCTGTGCATTAATTGCCTCATGCTGTGTTTTGTATTGAATTCTGTCTTTACTTTGTGTACTAGTCATGTCTCTACTATTTATTTAATTCCCCTTACATGTTTTTCCTATACATGCTCAATTTTTGTAAGGTGTCCTTGAGACTCTTGAAAGGCGCCCATAAATAAAATGTATTATTATTATTATTATATTTAAAATATTGATTGTTATTCAATTTAAATTTTGATTTTAGTTGTTGAAATGAAAATAAATTTCCCAATTCATACAAATCACCTACCTTTTTAATTCCCACTCTTTCCCATTGTTTATATGTTTTATCCATACCAGATGGTTTAAATACTGGGTTATTCACTATTGGTGTTAGCACTTATTTTTAAAGTTAATTTTATTTGTTTCCAGATTCGTATTGTATTTTGTATAATTGGATTCTTCTTATATAACATATTATTCCGTTTTATTGGAGAAAAGATGATCGCTCCTAGATCGTAGGGGGCGCAATCCTCTTTCTCCATTCTTATCCATTCCAACTGTTGAGCAGAACTGTCCAACCAATAAATTATATTCTTAATATGTACTGCCCAATAATAGTATAGAAAATTAGGTAGTGCAAACCCCCCCACCTCTTTGGGTTTGCACTAATGATTTCTTTTAATTCTATGTGCTTTATAATCCCAAATAAAATTAAAGATATTCGAGTCTAATTTTTTTTTAAGTGTTTTGGTATATATATCGGTATAGATTGGAATAAATATATTATTTGTGGTAGCGCTATCATTTTTATAGCGTTTATTCTGCCAATTAGTGATAGTGGGAGCGTTCTCCAAAATTTAATCAGGGAATCAAATGTATTTAATAATGGTATAAAATTAGCGTTAAATAATGATTTATATCTTCTAGTAACTTGAATACCCAGATACTTAAATTTTTCCGTTGCAATTTTAAATGGAAATTTTAATAGGTGATTCGCTTTCTGGGGTGCCAACCACTTTTCTATCCATGTCAATACCTTACACGCAATACCATGTGCTCTAATTTTGCCCACTAATCTCCTGTGTGGGACCTTATCAAAGACTTTCTGAAAGTCCAGGTACCCTACATCCACTGGCTCTCCCTTGTCCATTTTACTTGTTACGTCCTCATAAAATTCCAGAAGATTTGTCAAGCATGATTTCCTCTTCGTAAATCCATGCTGACTTGGACTGATCCTGTTACTGCTATCGAAATGTGCTGCTATGACATCTTTAATATTCAACTCCAGCATCTTCCCCACCACTGATGTCAGGCTAACGTCTATAATTCCCTGCTTTTTCTCCCTCCTTTCTTGAAAAGTGGGATAACATTAGCTACCCTCCAATCCACAGGAACTGATCCAAAACATTGGAAAATGATCACCAATGCATCCACAAATACTAGAGCCACCTCCTTGAGTACCATGGGATGCGGACTATCAGGCCCTGGGGATTTATCAGCCTTGTCCCATCTAGCCACCCAACACCATTTCCTGACTAATGTGAATTTCCTTCAGTTCCTCCATCACCCTAGGTCCTCTGTCCCCTATTACACCTGAGAGATTGTTTGTATCTTCCTTAGTGAAGACAGAACCAAAGTACCTGTTCAACTCGTCTGCCATTTCCTAGTTCCCCATAATAAATTCACCTGTTTCTGTCTTCAAGGGACCCACATATGTCTTAACAATTTTTTTCCTCTTCACATACCTAAAGAAGCTTTTACTATCCTTCTTTATATTCTTGGCTAGCTTACCTTCGAACATAATCTTTTCTCCCCAAATTGCTTTTTTTAGTTACCTTATGTTGTTCTTTAAAGGTTTCCCAATCCTCTGGCTTCCCGCTCATCTTTGCTATGTTATACTGTACGTCTTCTCTTTTATTTTTATACTGTCCTTGACTTCCCTTGTCAGCTACGTTTGTCTCTTACTCCCCTTAGAATCTTTCTTCCTCTTTGGAATGATCCAGCATCTTCTGGATAATTCCCAGAAATACATGCCATTGCTGTTCCACTGTCATCTCTGCTAGGGTCCCATTCCAGTCAACTTTGGCCAGTTCCTTCCCCATGCCTCCATAGTCCCCTTTGTTCAACTGCAATACTGACACTTCTGATTTTACCTTCTCCCTCTCAAATTGCAGATTAAAATAATGAACTGTCTGTGTGTTTCTGGCTTGTGTTGAGTTAAATGTTCTTTATCTAGATGCCAGAAAATAAGGCTACAATTGGCCACAGCATTCATGGCTTAGAAAAGCAAAAAAATAGGTCAATATTTCCATTTTTTTCTGTCCACTAACTCCTTCTGCAAATTGACAAAAATGATATTTCAAAAAATAATGTGCCAGCTTTGAATCATCAGTTGTTACACTTTTATTCCTGTAAGAAGTATATGGGTTTCAAATCCCACTCGATAAACTAGTGAGAGCAAAGCTCAGTGCTGGTGTGTGCCAAGATAAAGGTCCAGACTTTGTGGGGTAAAAATGGTGAAATTGTCAACATAATGGGTAACAATTTGGAAATGTCATTACATGTTAAACAGAAATCCTGAAACTGTTGGGTAGTGTTGCTCTCATGTTGAACTTCAAGCATTTCAGCCTGGGAGAGGAAATTTGGGCTAAATACTCTACTGTTACTTCTTGCACTTGCTGGAGAAGTCTGTGCCTTGTCAAAAGAAATACAACAGGTCTTTGCCATTTGATACAAATGGCAGCGAACAACTGCAAAAGAGTCGTAGATAATGTTTTGTAATATAAAGAAACCTACATAGACTTTAAATTTAAAATTTGTCTTTTATATCTTTCCAACTATATATTGTTAAATCGCTTGTAAACTTATTTTTTTTTAATCTTTAAATTTTTTTGAAAGTATTTGGGTCAAAGTGTTTTAGGTTTTAAGATTTTATATTAATTTTTTTGTTTTTTGCTTTAAAGTTTATAGAAGTCTTTTTGGAAAGTTTTTTAAAGTTTCTGAATCATTCCAAAATAGCCAGAGAACTGCTGAAAGATTTTGGCAGTTCTTGCCAAGTCTGGAGCCACAACATGACCAGATCTCAACTTTTATTAATTTTGGGTGGTATTTATTTTGACCACACCACTCAATGACCCTTATTATTCAGAGGACTTTTAACATGCAGGGCATCACTGTGGTAAATATACCAAGCAGGTTATGCAAGTTCCCACAGGCAGATTGCCAAAGGTATGTACACTTATATAACCTAGGGTAGTGTCTAATGGACTGTTAGCTCTTCTGATGCCGAAATGTACCTTAATGACAAAAAAAGGTTTCATCGGGTGGATCTTAAATATCTAATGCCACTGTTTGGAGTATGTGTTTCTCTCAGTTTCCTGATCAATATATATGTATCGCACCGCAAATACCACCAAAATATATTATCAGTTCTCTACACCTTGAAAAATAGATAATAAAATGGGAGCTGATGTACACAAGTTGGCCATTGTGTTTCTTACATTGCAGTACTGGTTATACTTCAAATGTCCTTACTAGATGCAAACCGCATGGGATATTCTAAGGTAGCAAAATGTCAAATATAAATACAAGATAATTCTGTTTCTTTTCATGGACATTAACCATAAGGACATATGTATGTTTATATGATGTAATTAAGGATACAAAGACCTCCATCTAGAGACTAAGGTTTTACCAAGATGATTGTCACAGAGATTAGCAAACTACAGGATATGCAATTATAGGCTTAGAGGTGTATTGAAGCTGGCCTGACAGCTGAGGCCTAGATCACTGCCATGGTCAACTTCCAAACCGCAGGAATATCTAGAAAGTTTCCACAGATCAGTGTAAAGCCTCACATTTTCTGCTCACTGCTGCATTACTGAGTCACTGATTCTGGATGACAATCTAAGATTTTTTTTTCCTCTAATTTCCATTTTTTATCATGAGACTCTGGCTTTATTTCTAAGCTTTCTCAAACAAAGAAACATCCTAACAGCACCTATCTGTCGAGCCCACGCGTAATCATGCATGTTTTAGTATGACCTCTGTTGGTGTTACAAGAAGTCCTGTATTATAAAGAATGTTCTGTATTTAAAGTGAAATTTTGATATCCGATGTCATTTTAATAAAGGACAGTCAGTTTTACGATGCAACCACAAGAGAAACTGAGAGTGGGGCCAGAGATCCCTTGGCCAGTCCAGATAAGACTTATTATAGTCCTATCAGCTGCCTCTTTGGTTGCAGCCTTTAGTTTCCCTGCTATAGTGCTCATGCTTATTTACTGATAAGGCTTTCTTTACTTCTGGTATTTCGTGATCAGAGGTCTGGCTTACATGCAATGTTATTCACTCCGGGTTTACAGCACCTGATCCTCAGCCCAAAGGGGAGGGCTGTAGAGATATTGGAGATTAATGAAGTGGCAAGAATATATATACAAAAGGAGGATGTGGAAGAGAATGAGAAACGTGAATGTTGTGAAGGGAAGGTCTGGATACTGGGAGGGTTAGGGCTATGGATCAGGAGAGCTGTGGATATAGGAATTGGTATTAGGGAGAAACTGGAGATCAGAAGGTTTGTGCAGAGATCTGAGATCCGGAGGGCTAGGGAAAGACTGGAAATAAGTGGCAGTAAGGAGAGACTGAGGATTTACTTTAGACTTAACTTTAGACTTTACACATACAGTGTGGATACAAGACCTTCAGGAGAGAGAAACACCTGGAGAAAACCCACACATTCACAGGGAGAGCATACAAATACTGTACAGAGAGCACTTGTAGTTAGGATCGAACCTGGGTCTCTGGTGCTGTAAGGCCGCAACTCAACCGCTGCACCACTGTGCCAGATGAGGAAGATTGGAGAAATACTGGAGATAAAGATTCGTGAGCAGAGACTTGGGATTTGGAGGGTTGGGGACAATGGGAGACAGGGGTTATTAGAAGTCAGAGGGAAGCTGTAAAATGGAAGGGCTACATATATTTTAATAAAATCATCTCTCAATCTGCTCAACTTTCCCTCAGAAAATAACCTCTGCATTCCAGGAATGAGTATAGTGAACCTGAACTAAACTGACTTCAATTCCAACTCTGAAGTAAGAAGACCAAAACTATATTCAGCCTTCCTGGTATGCTCTCGCCAGTGCTCTACAAGTCTTAACACGTACCCGCCGATGCACCGTAGAAATCAACCTAACGACATTCATCACAACTTGGTTTTGCAAGAAGGCGTAATAAATTGCAGAGATGTGAATATAGCCCAGTCCATCCCACAAACCAGCCTTCTCCTCATCAGCACTAAATGTCTAAACTCACTGCCTCAGGAAACCAACAGAGACACAAAAGACTGCAGATACTGGAATCTTGAACAAAACACAAAGTGATGGAGGAACTCAGCAGGTGAGGCAACATCTGGGGAGGGAATGGACGGATGACGCTTCAGGTTGGGACCCTTCTTCAGATATATTCAAGGAATATTTGCACCTAGGTTATCCCCTCTCCCATCGGGCAGAAAATACATAAGCTTGAACGCTGAAAATTCTTTTCATAAGCTGAGGCTATAGTCCTGATCTTCCAACCTATCTCATTGCAGCCCTTGAACCTTTTTAAATCTGTTGTTTCTCTGTAGCTATAACACTAACGCTCTATAACTATACACTGCATTCTGGTAATTTTCTCTGTACTACTTTTTGCACATGTGTATGGCTTGATTGTACTCATAAATGGTATGTTGCACCAGATGGCACACAACGTTTTTCACTGTATCTCGGTGAATGTAACGATAATAAACCGATACCAATTCCAAATCAACTGCAGCAAAACATCTCCACTTATATTCCATTGCCTCTGCAAAAACGAACAACATTCCAATTGCCACCATCCTAATCATTTCCTGTATCTGGATGCCAACTTCCTGTGTTTCATGTACAAGGATACCAGTTTCCTGTGTGCAGCTGTTCTCTTAAATAAATCTCCCTGTGAAACTGTATTCTGCTATTATTTTCTTCTCCGTAAAGTGGAGAAGCCCACATTTTCCCACATTAAATGTCAACAGTTTTTGGTGCACTATTAAAACAACCATATTCTTTTATGTCTGCTCACGACCTACTTTCCTATCTATCAAACTAACCTTCAGTGCACCTGGATGTTTCAGCTAAATCTTGCATAGAGATTGTAAATCCAGCATACATCCCTCTATGCCTCAAACGTTACAGCTTGGCAGCTTGGAAATTATCCATTTATCCCAACTCTGATTTCTGTTAAATAACCATTGATCTATGCAGGCTAATATGTTATGTTAGTCATATAAAAACAAGGTTTTTGTGGAACCTCTTAATCCCTCATGCATTTAGTCTGAGAAGCCTTCTGAATGCCTCCCAATATGATTTCTCCAGGCCAGCACCACTAATATCACTAACACCAGAACTCCTTTTGTTCTGGCTTCATTAAAGCCCATCAGTGTCAGGTGATTCGACCTCACAACATGAGAGTCAGAAACCGTCAGACAAAATGTCACCTATTCCTTTCCTCCAGAGATGCTGGAGTGACTCACACTGAGTTACTCCAGCATTTTGTGTCTGTCTCCCCTGGTGACATGTCTGATAATATACACACACAGCCCTTGCAATGTCTGTATCTCCGCTGGTGTTAATGGGATTGGCACAATGCTTACCTGTGTCCTTCCCTCTGTTTCATCTGCAGCCATCTCCTATTCCTCTTCCTCCATCACCAATTCCTGATCATGTTAATCTGGAAACGGAGTTTGGAATAACTGTGGAAATCTGCAATGACGAGGAAGAAAACAAGACCTACATGGTGCATTTCTGGAAAGTTTACAAGAAGTTACTTAAATAAGGAAATATATGCTCAACAAATAACACTAAACTGATGAAAGGAGTGGCAAGGTGAGTAGGTCCCTCATTTCAAAGTCAGCAACTGCTCCATTGCCCTGTAGTTCACAGCTCCTCAATTGCTTCACCATGCTGATTTATGGTTTCCCTCATTATCTGTTTTAATCCATGCTTCCAGCACCCTGGCCTCCAGCCCCCACCCCTCTGTGAGCAGCTGAAAGGTCTATTTTAATTTTTCCGTTACTTCTTTTTTTAAACGTGGCATATCACATCAGACATCTTCTAATTCGAAGGCAACATGCCCATAAAAATAGTGTATTGAAATGCCACAATCTTCGCACTTTTTTCGGAGCTCAGGACATGTGATATTGGAGCCTTGCGATTTGAACAATGGGAAAGAGCCAAATATATTTTCCACATTTTTCCTTTCGAAGGATCACTTTCTTTCAGTGTAAACATCTGCAGCATGACTCTCTTTTCAGTGAAATCTGACATGATGTAGTTGTTTATAGGCATAAACATAGGTTTTGCCTGCACGCAAGCTGGGTACTGATCTCTAGTCAAACTGACTCTTACCTTTGTTCTGGTTTTATCTTTTATATACTGTATTGATAAAAATTCTTATGGTTATCATTGATTACATCTGTTAGTATTTTCTTCAGCACATTCTTTGCCGTTCTACTCCCCTTTTCTAATTTCACCCATGCATTATCTATATTCTTCAAGGCTTTCTCTAGTGCCACGGCCACAGTTCTTTAATAAGCTTATTGAGGGGCCAACACCTTCTCTCCTGGGTACACAAAATTGCTGGGGAAACTCAGCGGGTGCAGCAGCATCTATGGAGCGAAGGAAATAGGCGACGTTTCGGGCCGAAACCCTTCTTCAGACACGGGTTTCGGCCCGAAACGTCGCCTATTTCCTTCGCTCCATAGATGCTGCTGCACCCGCTGAGTTTCCCCAGCAATTTTGTGTACCTTCGATATTCCAGCATCTGCAGTTCCCTTTTGAACATCTTCTCTCCTGGGACTGCTTTTTGTGTGCCACCTCGACCTTTAAGGCAAAGATTCAAATCAATGGGATTGATTCCATAATATTGTCACCTTGATTGATAACTGTATGCGTTACCAACTTTGTTTATGCATGTGTATGTGTGGAGGACTCATGGCAAGGACGTTGAAGAGGAAGGAGAAGATGGAATTGTCAGATAAATGTTTAACTATGAGTAATTGTTGAAGAGGGGAGGAAGCAATAAGAGGATGTTAGTTTGTGTCAGCCAGTCAGTGAGGAAGGTAGGGCTGGTGGCTGTGTAACCAGATGTTGGAGCTAAAGATAGTACTTGAAAGTACCAATTGTTGCTGAGGTTATGGTTCACCTTCCTACACCACCCCAGTTACATGGAGTGTCAGATTTTTGTCACTTCCCATCAGCCTTGTCTAGATGCTGCCTTGAATGACGTTATTGCCGTATTTCCTGATGGCAGATGCCTGAATTTGGTTTGGAATTCCTCTCCCGATGTACCACTCCCTTTGAGCTAGCATGTTTGAATTAACAATGACACTATGGCACAATTGGTGCAGCCATTTGGGACTTTCTTAAGATAACATTGGCGCCATTTACACATTTCAGAACAGGTTGAATTCTACATGAATCCCTTTTTAGAGAAATATTGGGTGAGGGATAAAAGTCGGTTTGTAGAAGAAAAATAATTCTCCTGCTCTTCAAAATAAATCCAGGATTATTTCACATCCACTTAAAATAATAGACAGCTCAGAATAACCTCTCATCAAACAGACAGCAACTCTGAAGGGCAGCTCTTCCTCAGTACTGCAATATTTGCCTATTTTTGTGCTCGTGTTTCTAGAGTGAATCTCACAGACAATCATAATCATAATCATAATAATACTTTATTAGCCAAGTATGTTTTGCAACGTACGAGGAATTCGCTATCCCATTAGGCCACAGCTTTTAAATGAAGAGCCTCCAAATCTATTCCAATTCTTGTGTGCCAAATCGACATATATATTGCTGGAGATGCTGATTGGAACTGCTGATACTCAGCCATTTGAACAACCACAAGTCATGGACTTCTGTATAGGGACAAAGGAGGGGATTTCCAATAACTGCAATGCATTTGTGAGGGATACTCACAACCACAGTACATTGGCTGTGAAATGAATAAAGGATTGCGGCGAGTTTTCATAGAGTTATATTCAGACGTGCAAGTGCAAGTTATTCCATCATACTTCTGATTTGTAAATGTTTGAAAAGCTGAGCATCGTCAGGTGAATCACCACAGGATTTCTGCCCAGTTTCTGCCCAGCTTTTCTAGTCAAAGTCTAGTCAAAATCCAGCAAATGTTTTTGTGAATGGTGAGCCATTGCTGTATGGAATACCTAGAGAATAACAATGTTAGAGATGGTGCATGCCTAATGCATGGTGGATTGAATGTTACATATCAGACAAGATATGGCTTGCTGGACATTCCAGTCAAAGTGTGAGTCAAAAGTCAGACACAGGAAAACGCGATTTTCTCTAAGCTGTTCCAATCGAAAATGTTCAGCCTAGTTAATTATTAACGAATAATCGCTGGAAGACCCCGTCGCAAAAGCTATTATTAGGTTTAAAGGCCTTGAATAATAGTTATAGTAGTTTAAAAATCAATCTCTAAACATGCGACCGCCAGCAACCGCAGGGTCTCATAAAGCAAATAGCAGAAGTTAGGTTGTATATTTTTACATTAAAAAGGGCTTCTAAAGATCCATTTATACTAAGTTTAATATTGCGAGTAGCTCAATTTGGGCCCATTATATCGCGCAGTATTTTTCTCGGCATTTGAGGCACAAATCTACCGCAATGTGAACGTTCTAAACCAGCGCGTTCCACAGGGACCCACTGGAAAGCTGATTTAAATGGGCATTTATTTACAGCAATTAAACACTAAATTCCTTCCATTTGGCCTATAAATTAATGTAAATGAGATTTAAAAATCATGTTTTATTGTGAATTATTTGTGAATATTATTTGGACATTTAGGCTATTTAAAAATGTTAATCATTTATTAAGAAATTGATAGATGTTTAGATCTAGTAATTGAAGTCTGAAATTAGCTACAATTAGGTAACTAACTAATTATATGCTTTAATTTCAGGTCATCCAAGTAAGATTATTTTATATTTGTTTCAGAATGCTTCAATCTATGATAACTGAAAATTTCATTCAGTTCTCTTAATTTTTAAGAAAGTTATGGGCTTTTGACTGTTCACGATCACAGCTTTTTTGTTATGTCCATAGAAAATCAATAGGGAACAAGATGCTCATTTCCCAGTATGAAAATGGCCATAACTTTTTAAATACTTGAGATATGAAAGTGAATTAGGTGTCAAATTAAACTTATTTTTATGCTTTATCTGATGGGATAAATTACAGACTTGATTTTTAAAATCTCAAAATTTTGTAACATTGCTAAATGATGTATGCAAAAAAACCTACAAATTGCCTCTCTGTTACTTTAAAGTATTTTTTAAATTATCAACCAGCTTTAAGTGAGGATTCAATCAAAGATACTCTGAACAAGAACAATTTATCTCTCCTACTCGTTGGAAGCTTGCTTATTAGCAGCTGTCTGCTCCAGGAAGTTAGAATTAAAATATTAAATCCTCTCTGTGCAATGAACTGTTCCTGGAGAAAAATATTAAGAAAGATTGAGCCCTTTAGGATATATTTTACTGTTGAAAGTCATCTCCAACTCTATTAAGTGTTAGAACATTGATATACAACTAGAACATTTTATAGATTCCTAACATAGATATAAAGAATCTGGTTTAAACATATGTGGTTTTGCTACAATCTAAAATTCCATGTACATTTAAGGAAAACATTTTTACAACATATTAGTCCATCTTGTGCACATATCAAATGGAAAGTTTCAAGGGCATCAGTTCAAATCCACTTCCTTCGTTTGCTTGTAGAAACAAGGAACTACAAGTGCTGGTTTACCAAGAAAAGGCACCAAATGCGGGAATAACTCAGCGGGTCAAGAGGAATCCCTGCTGGACTTGACAGGTACCAACCCGAAACGTCACCTATCCATGTTCTCCAGTGATGCTGCCTGACCCACTGAGTTACCCCGTTCTAGTGATGCTGCCTGACCCACTGAGTTACCCCACGTTTGCTTGTTTTGGTGTTGGTTTAATGAATATTTAGTTTAATTTCGTAAATAATTCCAATTAAGAAGTAATCAGCAGTAGTCTCTGAAGTTTGTAAGTATCTCAGAATAATTGTCATTGGATATGCCTAATGAGAAAGTCAAATTGGCTAAGCATTTGCTAGATTATGTAGGTGCTGGGATTTGTCATTCTTCATTGTTACATCTGATATTCCCTAGTTAGAGGCTGCTACTCCATTACAACTCACACATCACATAACACCAACATTCTTGTGGAGATTTTAATGAAGGGCATATGGCATGAATCCTCTTGAGTCATCTCACATCTGTCATCAGATTTAAAGTAACATAGTGTTCCATGTTATAGTGCTCTGTACAATTATTTTTGGTGGCATAGTCATAGAGTATATAGCAGAGTATAAGTAGAGTTTATAGAGGTATAGACATAGAGTCAAACAGCACAGAAATAGGCTCTTCGGCCTAAACACACAAACTCATCATTGATCTCAGACGTAAGGCACAACCCAAGACCCCCCTACTCATCTCAGGCGAACCCATATCCACCACTGACTCATTCAAATTTCTTGGCACTCACATAAGCAATAACCTCAAATGGAAAATCAATTCAAATCACTAATACAAAAAAGCCAACCAAAGACTCTTCTTCCTCCGCCAGCTCAAGAAGTTTAGAGTAAGGAAACACCTCCTAATCCGATTCTACACAGCCATCATCCAAAGCATGCTCACTTCATCAATTACAGTCTGGTTCAGCAGTTTAGACACTCACTCCCGTAATGAATTACAACGCATAGTTAACAAAGCATCCAAAATCATCAGCACTCCCCTTCCATCAATAGAATCACTCCATCACAAACGGTCCGTGTCAAGGGTGAAGAAAATCATCTCTGATCCCTCCCACCCAGCTCACCACATCTTCCACCTGCTGCCATCAGGAAGGCGCTACAGCTCACTGCCCGCCAAGACATCTCGATTTAAAAACAGTTCTTACCCACACGCAATCCGAATTCTGAACACACTATGATAACAGCACATATCCTCCCCATGCATGTACTGTATATTGTATGATGTTGTGTTTTATGTTATGTTTGACGGGAATCAGCCTACCTTGTAACATCCTGTACTGAACCTGAATTCCACCAACTTGACTGTGTGGTCATTAAATAATCTAATCTAATCTAATCTAATGTCGACTATGAAGCTGCATTTAAATTAGTCCCATTTACCCATGTTTGGACCATATCCTGCTAAACCTTTTCTATCAATCTTCAAGAAGATTTTAAATAATCTCTCAGTGAGGTTTGTGAACTTGTTAGTTTTCTAGTTTCCAGGAAAACATAATATGATCCTAAAAGTTTTGCATCAAATGTTAAATGAGATTTTGGATATTGAATACCACTGGCACACCTCTTGTTATATATTTTTGCTTTATGATTACAAGAACCCCGTAACAGAATGGCAACAACATCTAGGATGCTAATCATGTATATTATTAAATTAGAAACATTCAAAAAGCAGGGGATGGATACTTTTGTATAAATTGATCACATTAGAAGCTGATACATAAATATAAATACTTTCTTTGAAAATACTTAATTACTGAGGAAAGAATTGGTTGAGGTTTATCCTTCCTCTCCAGCATTTTCTCTGGTACATTATAATCCTGACCAATCTTTAATACACCTTCTCTTCTCTATTATGAACTGTTTTTTTGTCCTGAAGTCCATATTTACTGTGGGTTTACAATCTCTCTAATCCTTGTAGCACTTTTCTTCAGCTTATTTTCCTGACTCTGTACAAAATGGAATACTGCTCTATGACGAGAGAATCTGATTAAGAATGCCATACAGCATTCCACTCTTCTCATTCGCTAGACACTCCATTTTTGGCCTCAAAGATCTTTGTTAAGATCCACATTGCTTTATCCTGAACAACTCTCAATTACACCATATTTAACTTATCGCACAGAACTCAGGACTGTTTCCTCATAATTTTTTAATGAACTACAACAGCATCAGGACCTGCTACAGTGATATAATAAATGGAACCTCAATACCCCACTAACCTTTTTCATATAGAATCATAGCCTTGTGTGTCCAGGTTTAGAAAAGGACCTCTATTAGGGCTTCTGTGGTTTGTGATATCTATAAACGAATTAGACGTAAATGTAGATGGGTTGGTTAGTAAGTTTGCATTTACACCAAAATTGGTGGATTGCAAATAGTGAGCAAGGTTATCAAAATATACAGCGGGATATGGATCAGCTTCAAAAATGGGTAGAGAAATGGCAGATGGATTTAATCTGAGCAAGTGTGAGGTATTGTGTTTTGCGAGGTTAAATGTAAAGGGAAAATATATATTTAATGGCAAGAACCTTAACAGCATAGATGTACAGAGGGATCTTGCTTCCAAGTCCACAGCACTCTGAAAGTGATAGTACAAGAAGATAGCGATAAAGAAAACATATGGTATGCTTCATCATTTGTGGCATTAAGTGTAAGAGTCCAGAAGTCATGTTTCAGCTTTAAAGGATGTTGGTTAGGATATTGGGATTTGGGATATTGTGTATAGATTTGGTTACGCATTACAGGAAGGATATGTCGGCTTTGGAGAGGGTGCAGAACAGGTTTACCAGAATGCTGCATTTATTACAGGGTATTAGCTGTCGGCAAAGGTTGGAGAAACTTGGATTGTTTTCTCTGGAGAGTCAGAGGCTGTGAGAAGCCTTGATAGAAGTTTACAAAATTATGAGAGGTATAGATAGGGTAAACAGTCATCATAGGCGACACTGTGGCATAGTAGTAGAGCTACTGCCTTACAACGCCAGAGACCAGGGTTTGATCCTGACTACGAGTGCTGTCTGTACGGAGTTTGTACTTTCTCCTCGCGACCTGCGTGGGTTTTCTCCGAGATCTTCGGTTTCCTCCCACACTCCAAAGACGTACAGGTTTGTAGGTTAATTGGCTTGGTAGAAACGTAAAATTGTCCCTAGTAATGTAGGATAGTGTTAATGTGTGGGGATTGCTGGTTGGTGCGGACTCGGTGGGCCGAAGGGCCTGTTTCCACGCTGTATCTCTAAAACTAAAGCTCAAACTAAAAGATGCAGAAAGAGAGTACTACTAGCATCACTGAAAGATCATGGTTGTGTGGACAGGCTTGAAACCATCTAATGCAGCCCTAACTTCCAGTACATCAATAGGTTTAAAAAAGAACTAATAGCATGTTTATCAACATTAAGTTCAAATGTTACTGATCTCATTGACATAGATTGGTAAAACAACTGACCTCAGAAAACAGGAGCAGAAACTTTGTTGGTCTGAGCAAAATTAACAAAGGGCTGGTTCCTGCTGGCCCCAGACTTAACTGGGATTTTCTGCCAGTGTACACATTACTGGGCTGGGTGTGAAATCTGCCTTTGCTGCCCTCAATATTCTTGAGTCAGGAAACATGGTCCAGCAATGAATAGGCCTAAAAGTGATAAACCACAGCAGCTTCTCACTGTCCACTATGCAATCACTTTTTGTGACTTTTTGTGCAAAAGTCCCATTCCTGTTACCAACATTGTCATCCAAATCATTACTATAGATGACAAACAATAATGGACTCAGCACCGATCACTATGCAGGTCTCCAACCTGAGTAACAACCCTACACTAGCATCATCTGTCTCCTTCCACCAAAACCAATTTTATACCTACTTTGTCATCTCACCCTGGATTCCATGTGATCTGACCTTTCAGGCTAGCTTACTATGCGGGACCTTGTGAAAGGCCTTGCTAAATTCCACGTGGTCAATGTCTACCACCCTGCCCTCTTCAATCTTCTTCATCACCTCTTCAAAAAACTCAATTTAATTTTTGAGGTATGTTTTACCACACACAAAGCTGTATTGATATCCCCTAATCAAAGCTAACCTTCCTAAATACTAATAGATTCTGAGCATTATCTCCTCCAGTAGCTTTCCAATGACTAATATACTCACCAGCCTGTAGATCCCTGGCTTGTTCTTGCAGCCCTTCTTAAATAAAGCCATCTTCCAGACTTATGGCACTTAACGTGTGGATAAAGATACTGGATATATCTCTTCCATGGCACCAGCAATTTCTTCCCATAATGTTCTAGGATTATGAGTTCAGTTCAGTTCAGTTTATTGTCACATGTACTGAGGTACAGTGAAAAGCTTTTGTGAAAGTGAATGCTATTGGCCTTTTGAAATAAAACTACAGTCAGCCCATACTTATGTGGAACTAATAATGTTCTTGACCAGTGAAAAGGAGGGAGCCACCAGATTTACTTCCCTCCTATTTATCTTTCAGTGCTACATGATCAAATGACTTGCAATTTCAGTTGTAAACTCCATCAATTTTTAATTCAAATCATGTTGTTGGTGCATGCCTGAGGTAGGCAGAGCAGGCAAGGCATGATGGCTGTTCCCAAGCAATGCTAGTTTGAAGACATCGCTGCCAAATTAGGTCAGGGCTATCGAGCTAATACCATGTTAAGCATGCATGGGAACCTGGCATTAACAGCAAAATTTCAATTCCAACCCCTGCCTCTCCCCTGACACAACATCTTCCCACCATGAAACGAGGGCTATTTAGAGGGAATGAAAATGACTTGCAAGTTCCTAAATTAGATTAGCTGTCATTATCACATTGCCATTTGTGAGAATTTTGTTGTGCCAAAATTATTGCCAGTCCTACATTATAATGGTGACTGCAAAAATACCTCAGTAGCTGTAAAGTCCTTTACAAAAAAAGGGAAAAAAATGATGCAAATGAAAGTCCGATCTTTAGTTGATCTCAGTCATGATTGCTTATAGACAAATGTTTATGCACGTCGGTTGTCAAGCAAATCTGGCTCGTCACACATTACTAGATCTAAGACATCCTTCTGAATTGTTGGTTGGAACCATTGTGCTTCAGACAACTATCCAAAATACATTCATGAAACTCATGATATTAAGACATGAGCCAGTTTCCTTATGAAACAAGTTCACCCATTAACACCACTATGCGATTTACTTGTTTCATTTCTTCATTTCTATGTTCTACCATTTCACCTCTTTTTCTAATTCTTACTTGTATCCATAAAGCCTCCATTGTGTGCGTTCTACATCACTGAAGAGATTTCATTCTTGGTTACCAAATCTAATCCCACAACTACCGCTTTGTCTAACTTTCCCTTTGATCTACTAAGTTGGTTTATTTGGATCCTCATCATAACTATCTTATATCCTGTCGTTATTTTATCTTCAATTTGGTCATTATAATTCATATGTTTGTCTGAAAATTCTCCTACCATACATTACAGCTCTCATCACAGCAGATTGCCTCCTATTCTATCAGTTAAATGGCTGCAATTTTGAGACAAGACAAATAGTTTAAACAGAACTCCCAGACTTCTTAATGTGCTAGGCTCTCAAATAATGCACCAACTTAGACCACTCAGAATTTGAGAAAACATTGATTTCAAAGGGCAGTGAAGATAAATGGCAAAGAGGAAGGCAATATTTCTTTTAATAATTTCATTTTCTTTTAGCTTTTAATTATAAATATTGTATTTCCTTTATTTTAAAAGTACCTTTGTTTTTAAATTTTAACAATTAATTTCAATCTTATTAGTTTTCGAAAGTGGTAACCACCCAGCCCCTATCAATTCTGCAGGCAAGGATTTTGTCCTCTCTCAAAATTTCCAGAAATGTTTCAGGAGTAGGACACATAAGACTGCAGACGCTGGCAGCTGGAGCAAATAAACAAACTGCTGGAAGAGCTCAGCAGGTCAAGCAGCATCGGAAATGGACTGTCAACGTTTCAGGTTGAGACCCTAACTCTGGACTGAAAGATTGAAGAGGTATAGCCAATATAATGAGATGAGGAGGGGGAGGGTTGTAGTTGAATGAGGCAGTTGTTGGCACGTGACAAGTGAGGAGGGATGATCGATAGATGGTGTCAGGTGGGGAAGAGAGGAGTGAAGAAAACTACTAAACGGAGTGCAGCGTAGGTTCACGAGGTTAATCCCCGGGATGGCGGGACTCATATGTTGAGAGAATGGAGCGACTAGGCTTGTGTACACTGGAATTTAGAAGGATGAGAGGGAATCTTATTGAAACATATAAGATTATTAAGGGATTGAACATGCTAGGGATTGGACACCCTAGACACATGTTCCCAATGATGGGGAATCCAGAACCAGGGGCCAAGTTTAACAATAAGGGGTAGGCCATTTAGAATGGAGATGAGGAAAACCCTTTTCACCCAGAGAGTTGTGAATCTGTGGAATTTTCTGCCTCAGAAGGCAGTGGAGGCCAATTCTCTGGATGCTTTCAAGAGAGAGTTAGGTAGAGCTCTTAAAGATAGCTTAGTCAAGAGATATGGGGAGAAGGCAGGAACAGGATACTGATTGTGGATGATCAGCCATGATCACAGTGAATGGCGGTGCTGGCTCAAAGGGCCAAATGGCCTACTCCTGCACCTATTGTCTATTGTCTATTGTTTAAAGTCACTATGATAGGTGGAGGTAACCAGAGGCTGAGGATGAAAGGGTCTGACGGGGAAGGAAGGTTGAGTATGGGACCAAATAAGGGATATGGAATGGGCAGATGAGAACAGTGGTGGGGAGAGTAACCGATATCCGATGGTAGATGGGTGATGGGCATATATAGTGGGTGGAGAAGAAGTAGGGTGAGAGGGGGTGAGGTATTCCAGGAAAGAAGGATATAGATTGGAGGTAGACAAAAATGCTGGAGAAACTCAGCAGGTGAGGCAGCATCTGTGGAGCAAAGGAATGGGTGACGTTTTGGGTCAAGACCCTTCTTCAGACTGATGAGGGGATGGGGGGGGGGGGGGGGGGGGGGGGCGGGAAGAAGAAAGGAAGAGGCGGAGACAGTGGGCTGTGGGAGAGCTGGGAAGGGGAGGGGAAGGAGGGAGAAAGAGGGGACTAACTGAAATTGGAGGTCAATGTTCATACCGCTGGGGTGTAAACTACCCAAACAAAATATGAGATGCTGCTCCTCCAATTTACGGTGGAACTTACTCTTGCCATGGAGGAGGCCCAGGACAGAAAGGTTGGATTCGGAATGGGAGGGGCAGTTGATGTACTGAGCCACCGGGTGATCAGGTTGGTTATTGCGAACTGAGCGGAGGTGTTGTGCAAAGCGATTGCTAAGTCTATGCTTGGTCTCACCGATGTAGAGCAGCTGAAACCCAGAACAGCGGATGCAATAGATGAGTTTGGAGGAGGTGCTGGTGAACATCTACCGCATCTGGAAAGACTGCTTAGGTCCTTGGACGGAGTCAAGGGGGGAGGTAAAGTGACAAGTTTAGCATTTCCTGCGGTTGCCATGGGAGGGGTTGCTTTGGGTGGGAAGGGACGAATTGACCAGGGAGTTACGTAAGGAGCGGAAGAAAGATGACTTATGAGTCAATAGAGTATGCAACTAAGAGGGGAACCAACAGATGTTTAATGTTGTCTGCTGTCCCTGTTCGTCTTGGTGATTTGGGAATTATTGATGGAGTAGTCAGGGCAAATAACTACAGTGCATTCTGCAGGTGATGTTCACTGTTGCTACTATGCATCAATGCTGGAGGGAACATATGTTCGGCCAAGAAGAGGCGTCGGCCAAGAAGGCTTCTTTGTCCAGATGTGTTGAACCTCTTGAGAGTTGTTGGCGCTGCAATCATCCAACAAGTGGAAAGCATTCCATTTCACTCCTGATTTATGCCTTGTAGATGGTGCAAAACCTCTGGGGTGTAAGGTGATGAGTCATTCACTACAGGTTATCCAGCCTCTGACCTGCTCTGGTAGCAACTGTATTTACCAGGCTGGTCCAGTTGAGGTTTTGGTTAATGGGGACTCCCAGGATATTTATGCTGCGAAATATGACAATGGTAATGCCCTTGAATGTCAAGGGTAGATGCAGTTCTATCCTGCCCTAATTTTGCTGACAGATTCCATGAAATCCAATCTTTTACCAAAGTACATGAACATCACAAATCTATAAATTCTGGAAATCTGAAACACAAATATAATTGCTGGAACTAGTCAGCAGGTCAGGTCTGCATCTGTGGAAAGAGAAACAAAACTAACATTTCAAGTTAAAGACATTTCCAACATTTTCTTGTTATGTATTTTTTTCCACAACCCTCCTTCATAACCTGAACTTAGTTATCTGCAGCACTCAGTACTCTACAAGCAGGATTATATTCCAAATGTGTTTGTCCCACTATGGACCACACCTCTCGCTTCCTCTCAAAAATAGTTCCAATTCAACTGTAAATAGTTGTCGTCCAAGTGCTGAACAGAAAACACACCACGTCAAATTTTTGACTTTACTTACAAAGAATGATCACTATACACCTAATTATTGAGTTTGATCTGAACTATTAAAATATTTTCTTGTGGTCCTATGCTGAACTAATTAAGCATTGGAAACTAGGACACCATGACTCAACAAGTGCGGAGTGGTGCAGCGCTAGAGTTATTGCCTTACAGTGCCAGAGGATCGTGTTTGATCCTATCTATGGGTACTGTCTGTACAGAGTTTGTACGTTCTCCCTGTGACCGTGTTGGTTTTCTCCGGGTGCTCTGGTCTCCTCTCACATTCCAAAGATGTGCAAGTTTGTAGGTCAATTGTAAAATTGCCCCTGGTGTGTAGGATAGAACTAGTGTGTGGGTGATCATTGGTCGGCGTGGACTCGTTGGGCCGAAGGACTGTTTCCACGCGGCATCTATAAATCTAAAGTGACTGCATCATCTGATACCATCATAGCAGCTGAATTTAAAAGGCTTGATGATGTTTCATGATCTCAAAATGTTCTCTCTGGGTAACACAGAATATGATTCAACACAGGCATCTTTGAATCATTCACGTTTTCCTTACTCATGTTTCATTCCTGTACAACAATTTCAATGAATGAAATTATGAATTTTTTTTATTAAGAACATTTCGAGATTATGCTATCATTATATAAAAGAGGGATACTTTATAAAAAAATTGTAAAAGTCAACAGTGTATAAAATTAAAATTAAAAGTCAAGAGTGTTTAATTGTCATATGTACTGAAAACAGAACAATTAATTCTTACTTGCAGCTACATAGCAGTACTCATAGATAACACAGTCTTCTCCGTGGATTGTCATCTTGTCATGGTGGAGAAGCTTGTGTGGACCTGAGATCCTGAGAGCGATGCCGTCTGGAGCGATGCTCCTGGTGGGGCCACCCATGGCGGAAAGGTCGAAGGGGAGGTCTCTGACAAAGAGCAATCCATCCAAGACCTCAACGGTGGAACCGGCGGAGGACGATGGCTGACCTCAGTGGAGCATCACAACGGCTGGGAAGGCGGATGAAGGCTGCAGCAGAAAAGGGTCTCCGGTCGTCTTGGACTCCATGCCACTGGATCCTGACCCAGATCTGTCAAGGACCGTGGGGTGGCTGTCTGTGCACCAGTCACCCCACGTTAAACAAAGTCACGTTCAGGCATCCTCCATATAGCACCCTGGAGGGGTGAAGGAAAACACCAAATGCAAACCTCCACTGCCTTGTGGCTATTACCTTATTCAGGAAAGGTGAAGACTTGATCCAGCGTAATACGCGGAGGAGACCACCATTTGGGGGCCCAACGGGTAGGAAGATGGACCCAGCAAAGCGTCGTGGAGCGCAATTAGGGCACAATGTTCACGTAGAACACTGGTGGCCATCCACTGCATCCTGACCTATCGCCAGCTGTCTTGACTATGTCTTGCCACTGGATCCAGATAGGCCGGGACAAGAGAGTGAGGCAGAAGAATTGCGCAATTTTCCCTCACTTTAATCCAAGTCAACGCGCATGTCATGACTTCAGGACCTGTACCGCCCAACTGGGCGAAGCAAGATCACCACAGGAGTGCCTGCAGCTGAGATGTTGCGCACCGCAGAAGCTCAGAGGAAATGCACCGCGCGCAAGGCTCGAGCCTCTTCAACTTCTACTGCAGCACCCACCCAACTATGCCCCATATGCGGGCGAGCCTTCCGGGCCCGGATCGGTCTCACCAGTCACCTCCAGACCCACAAACAAAAACACTGAAGTCATGGTCTTCTTCGACTACGAAGGACGAACAACAGATAACACAGTAAACCAAAAAAAGTTCAATAAATTTAAAAAATAACAATATTAGTACAAAGCAAAGCCTGAAGTCCCTCGTGCAAGACAGTTCATAGATCGTTGTTTAGTTGGTCGGTCTTTGTAGTGTTCAAGAGTCTGATGGTTGTTAGGAAGAAGCTGTTTCCGAAGCTGTTTTCAGACACCTATACTTCTTTTGATGGCAGAGTGAAATGATTCTGGCTTGCTTTTTGAGGCAGCACCTCCAATAGATCTTTAGATAGATCTCTCTACTGTACACCTGTAGACGTTCACAAGAGTATTTGGCTCAATGTTCTAAATCTTCTCAGGAAATAGAGGTGTTGATGGGCTTTCTTTATCATTGTAACAATGTGTTGGGTCTAGGACAGATCCTCAAAGATATGCACATCCAGGCAGGGCCGTCTTAGCAGCATTATAGCCCCCGGGCAAAGCAGTGCACTGGGGCCCCTACACTTCCAGTTTCTTTATGCCGAATCAAATATGCTGTCATGCACTTGCGATGTTCTTCTCCGTTTTCATGTTCTACAATAATTCTACAATACATAGTTTGGCATGGGGCCCCTATGTTCATGGGGCCCCGGGCAACTGCCCAGCGTGCCCATGCGTTAAGACGCCCCTGCGTCCAGAAACTTGAAATTATGTATCATTGTTTTTAAAGGTACATCATCTTAGCCTCTATTCTAAATAGGCGCAAGGCAAATTGTCTTTGCTTGTTTACAGCTGCTGTCATGATGTATCACTGATCCTTTTGCATGGTTATTTATTAGCCTCTGTTTTGCTTGCATGAAACCAGATGAATGAGCAGAATGGGCTTCCTTTCTTAACAACAGAAGAAGTAAATAGTGTGAAACTATCAACATGATTTGTCTGTTTGGAGCATGTGTATGACGCCATTGTCAGTAATGTTGAATGATTCATAAGCTCTGGTACAAATGTGCACCCATTTAACATAAGTTGTTCTGCATCTTCTAGGTGAGTCACCATCTGGAAATAACATCAGTTGTTGGGAAGCTACTAATGTCTGCCATGACTGGGCACTTGAACAAATATGTGCTGATCAGGAGAAGTCAGCATGATTTTGTTAAAGATAAAGTATGTATGAATAATATAGTTGAACCTTAGGAGGAAATCATCAATAAGGCAGAAAAGGAAGTTTCAATTGTTTCAAGTGCCTATTTACATGGATCTCTAAATGCATTCAACATGGTGTACATAAAACCTGGGCATGTCCTGCAGACCAATACGTCAAACCTTTTCACCTTTGTTTGTTTAGATTCTCAGTCTCAGTAACTTGCCTGGTCTATTTTGTTCATTTTTTTTCTCTCTAATTGATCCCATAAACCTATTAACCAGACTACCTCTGTAACCTATCCCCACAGTGATGCTGGCCTCACCTTATCACCGACATTCCCTTTTAATCATCCATCCTGTATAATGCAGTATAATGTGGATAAATGTGAGGTTATCCATTTTGGTGGCAAAAACAGGAAAGCAGACTATTATCTAAATGGTGGCCGACTAGGAAAAGGGGAGATGCAGCGAGACCTGGGTGTCATGGTACACCAGTCATTGAAAGTAGGCATGCAGGTGCAGCAGGCAGTGAAGAAAGCGAATGGTATGTTAGCTTTCATAGCAAAAGGATTTGAGTATAGGAGCAGGGAGGTTCTACTGCAGTTGTACAGGGTCTTGGTGAGACCACACCTGGAATTTTGCGTACAGTTTTGGTCTCCAAATCTGAGGAAGGACATTATTGCCATAGAGGGAGTGCAGAGAAGGTTCACCAGACTGATTCCTGGGATGTCAGGACTGTCTTATGAAGAAAGACTGGATAGACTTGGTTTATACTCTCTAGAGTTTAGGAGATTGAGAGGGGATCTTATAGAAACTTTTAAAATTCTTAAGGGGTTGGACAGGCTAGATGCAGGAAGATTGCTCCCGATGTTGGGGAAGTCCAGGACAAGGGGTCACAGCTTAAGGATAAGGGGGAAATCCTTTAAAACCGAGATGAGAAGAACTTTTTTCACACAGAGAGTGGTGAATCTCTGGAACTCTCTGCCACAGAGGGTAGTCGAGGCCAGTTCATTGGCTATATTTAAGAGGGAGTTAGATGTGGCCCTTGTGGCTAAGGGGATCAGAGGGTATGGAGAGAAGGTAGGTACGGGATACTGAGTTGGATGATCAGCCATGATCATATTGAATGGCGGTGCAGGCTCGAAGGGCCGAATGGCCTACTCCTGCACCTAATTTCTATGTTTCTATCCTGATCCATATCTCTGCAATTTAAAGCCAACTGTTGTGCTCTCCTTTTGAGATGAATAGTCTGTTTCTGTCCTGAAATATTAACATGCTTCTCTTTTACATATTCTGCTTGAATGTTATTTGAATTTTCTGTTTATGCTGCAGTTATTGAGAAGAGCATTCAGTAGTGTAGATTGGAGCATTAATCAGGCAAGCATGCCTGATGAGAGGAAGTTATACATCGGTTGTGTAAAGTATACAATATTAGGGATTTATCTGTTTAAGATGTTTAAAATGCCAAATAATGCAATAGTTACTACCTCTGGTGATAAATCAAAAACATGTTCTTAAAAATCCTGGTGGGCAAATTAGGAGGTACATCTAGAAATACTTTTTGGATATAAAGGAGAATGTTTTCAATATCTGTCCACCCTAAAGTTGTGGGTACCAAATCAATTGGAATTTTCAAGGCTGAGAATATTTGTTAAATAAGAATAACAAATTGATATGGAGCTACGGTCAGCAATTAGATTTGATATCCAGTTGAATGGAAGAAAGGAACTGAAGCGACTCATTCTGTCCCTACATTTCTGCATTTCTATATCCTTATAAATTGCATGTTTATGAGCAAAAGGCACAGTTCTGTCATGTTGTTGTTTCAAGTTGCATCATCGATATGACACCTAAAGTTCATCAGTGCAAATGTTCTCTGAGGTAACTGTCCTTTAGGGTTGTCCTAAAGGCCATGAAACCAAGTCTGTTGTGAAATAATAGTACGTTAGTCAGTTGTTATCATTGTAGTGGCTATCATTCCCCTCACTTTTGTTAGCTTAGAACAACCAAATGTTCAGTTGCCAAATGAAAGGTCACACTTTTACAGTCTGAAGATCCAAGGCTAAAACAATTAACACAACCAACTACATGGAAACAACAACATAAATGTATTATGTTTGACTTTAATCAAAGGCAGATTTCAGGAAGTGAAATGATAAGTCTGACAAAACAAAACAACTTTCTTTGAATCTTCTGAATCTTCTGAATTTGTAGTCGGCAGGGCAGTGCTCTGCATATCTCCAACTTGAGTGTGTTGTGCATATTAATGTGCTGTTAGTGCCCCCTTAAAACTGTTTAGTGAAGGTGATTTGACTATATTGTTGTCTAGTTTATTCTATTCCCTTAAGGTTCTTACAAAGATTGAGCTTATAAATATCTGTCCTGGTGAATGGGATTTCTATTTGCATATCATTTCTCTTTCTTGTTCTCCTTTCTGTTGAGTATGTTATGTATCTATCTGCAGTTATGCCCACGATCCCCTTTTGAATCTTGTACAACATGGCTAGTCTGTTCCTTGCCCTTCTTGTTTCCAGCGTTTCCCATTCCAGGTTGGACAGCATCTGGGTGACACTGCTACCTCTATTGTAGTTCCCGATGCAAAAGCGTGCTGCGTTCCTCTGTACCCCTTCTAGTTTGTTAATACGACCAGTTTTGTATGGGTCCCAGGCGCATGAAGCGTATTCCAGTAAGGGTCTAACCAATGTTGGATATGCTGTGGTTTTCACTTCCTTTGGGCAGAACCATAAGTTTCGTCTAAGGAATCCTAGTGGCTTTAGTGACTGTGTTGTCCACGTGTTCCCTCCACAAAAGCTTGTTATCAAGATTTCCATCAGGAACATTACTTCTTTACTCTCCCACATTGCATTTATTTAGTTAATATCTTACCTATCAAGCATGTTGCTTGGGCTTTATTCATGGCAGAATATTACTGCAAAAGATTTTGCAACAAACTGGTACAGATTTCCTGCCCCTGCCTCATCCCACCACATTTCCCCCACCCCTAATGTTTCCCCCACTTGTCATGCCTCTATGAACTAGCTTTTCAGACACTTTATAATTGTTGGTCAATATCTTTCCACACATTACTTCGAGCCTTTTTTGAAGAGGAGCTCTTGTCCCATTCTCTGATTTGATTAATACCAGATCCCAAAGGCGTGACCCTTTATTTTATTGATGTGCTTCAGACATTTCACAGTTTCTGCTTGCCCTGTGTTGAGCATCAATTACTTCCTACCAAATCAATATCAAAAACAGTGTCAATGCTGGGAATTTGAAATAAAAGCAAAATATGCTGGACATACCCAGCAGTTCGGGTAGCATTATTTGCCGCTAATCATTCCTATGTCAAACCCAAAGTGTTGGAGTAACTCACCGGGTCAGGCAACATCTCTGGAGGACATGGATATGTGTCATTTCGGGTCGGAACCCGGAAACATTCCTGTTCATTTCAGCTTTTTTTCACATAGGCAAGTAGTATGAAAAAGAGAAAACCTTTTTTTTTTTACCTCAAAGCACATATTTGCAGAACTGTTTTATTTAAATGTAAATCATTTTGTAGACAAAGATTCAAGGTCACTCAGAACTGGGCAGAGTGGGAAATAGCTTCCAGATTCACTTTCTGATGTGATAATTTTTGCAAGTATGAAAGTTGCCAAAGGCTTCATTACTCAAAGTTTGGAAATCTTTAATAACGGGCCAGTAGAAAATGCAGCAACACAGTAGAACTATGCGACATTATAGCCTTCATACATGCACTGAACAGACAATCTGCCTCATCTTTATAACCTGGTGTTAGAATAAGCAGTACGTACAGCATGTTAAGAGATATGGGTTGGGATTGTTCTTTCTCCGAAATTAGAGACTACAAACAGCTTTGCAAGTTTTACGAGCACAGTTTTATAAAGCTGTAAGAGGATTGCAATGTTTCTACATGATCTTTGTGCAACAGCACAGGTATGTTTATTTCTAGAAATACTGCCTTTTATGGTAAGTAGAGTATTTTTAAAGAGATCTAAAGTAATGTTGCGCAGCTGCCGGCACTAGAGCGCGCAGCTGTGACCTTGGGCTCCTGCCACGAAAGGGCTCTGTACAATACAGGCACGGCACTGCTGCAACTTTTTGCAGTGAAAATGGTTGATAGTGAGGGTAGGACATCTTCACAAGTAAGGACCTAGAAATACATGTGGAGATAATAACTTACAGGCAAGCACCGTTACATATCAGCAGGATCAGAGTACATCCAGGGCAATACTGGGGCTCGACTGGCAGGAAGAGATAAAGTTGACAGCTAGGATTGACTTACTTGTAACATGGAGCAGTGTTGATATAAAACCTTAATTTTCACCAGGTTTGTGAAGGTTAGTCCTCCACACTCAACATTTATTATTAACCTGTATTGCATTTAGCACTTGCACAATGAACACTCGATCGCCACCTTTCCTTTCCCCACATTCTCTATCATACCACCTACATTTCACACATTAGAGAAAAGGGTTGGTCACTAAAATGTGAAAGGGGTTTTAATCTGTGGAAGGATCAACAAATCCACATGGGATGGGAAAATAAGTTGGGGTAATGAATGGTAAGAGTTCAAGGTGACACTGTGAGCTTGCAATGCATGTTTGTAAGTTAATATAAGGCCAGAAATGTTGGGGATGCAGAAGGCAAACATCATACATTAAAGAAGGTGGTGTGGCAGTTTTCTTCAGGTATGACACAGTGGTGCTGCAGATAAAGCAGTAGTCCCAACTTCAGTGGTCTTCAGTGCTATCTGTGTGAGTTTGCACATTCTACCTCTGACCACATGGGGTTAGATCTCTGCTGCTCTAGGTTCCTCATCCCAAAGACACTTTGCTTGTGAGGTTAATTGCTATAAATAGTACCAAGTGTAGTAGATGGTGTTAATGGGCATTTGTAAAAGTGTACGCTATAGGGAAGTGCTTAGCAGAATGGAATCAATGGGAGTAATGGCTTAGACTCAATTGGCTGATATACCTTAAGACCTCTAGCACCTCCTCTTTTGTAAAAGGTCCTTTTGTAATGTGACACGGTGACCTTGGAAAATAAAATAAAGATTAAATAAACAAACCACCCATCTGAACTTACATTTTAATCAAATTCAGTAACCTCATTGAATTGAAAAGGGCAGCATTCCTGAGATAAAACTGAGGGCCCAGATACAAAGTGGCCTCGTAACCCAGAATATTTCTGTACATAATCAATGTACTCTCAAAGATGCTCATTGTGGAGGAAATTAAATGCAATTGCTCTAAACAGCCATCATTACCATAGTCCAAATTAAGAGGTTGGAAATGGAGACTCTTCCCACAAAATCTGGAGTCCGACAAGACTGTCACTTTCTGTCTTGTGTATGTGCTCCACCATCAAGCCTTAATGCCAAATCCACCAGGAAAGACATGGGTATTTGAAGGGAGATGATGTCAGACATTAGGGGTACTTAGGTCAAAGACTCCCATTATGTGGACAGCTTCACCATCTTCTACTCAGACCCACTGCCTGTTCACAGATTGATCAGCATCTGCAAGCAGGTTGAACGGAGCTCACAGCAAGAATAAGGCCATCCTCTTTGGCAATTGGCCTGACCAATCCTCTGTTCCCCAGGCAGACTTATCGAGAAGAATGCCTCATCACCAGAAACAAGCGGAAAAAGCACACTTGCCTGGCAATGTAAAGAGGCCCTCTCCCTCAGAACCTTCAGACACAGTCACGACCACAATCCCACCACACATTGCCCTTGAGAAGGCTGTCACATGAATGAGATGTTTGTCCCCCTCTATGAAGTCTTTGTATTTGTCAAGAAGGTCTGCAAGTGGATGAAATGGTCCTTGAGGAGATTGTCCTGAGGAGTTGTATAACAAAGGCTACTCCTAGAAACACATGCTGAGGAAAATAGCTGCTGCTGGGTGATCAGCAATTCTGTGGTAGACACACTTTGGTCTGTATAAAACCCATTGGTTTCCTAATGTAAGGAATTGACCCCGACGGCACATTCCAAGATGCAGGAGAACATGCTGAGGGATGCACTGAAGCCACTTCAAAGGTACAGTCGAGACTGACCACTGTTTAGGTTCTGCTGTCACTGAACATCAAGGGTCTGGGACCTGTGTGACAGCCTCTCAAATGCATCGATGATGCATCATTTTAGGAGGAAATGTGAATGGTGCTGATGCATTGCAAGATAATGCATTGAATTGACAGTTCAATGAATATAGGGAAAGACTTAACATAGATAGGGTAGACAGTCAGAATTCTTCCCTGGATGGAAAAATCAAATACTAATAGGCAAATATTTAAGGTGAGAGGGGAAAAGAGATGTACGGGGCAAGCTTTTTACACAGAGGGTGGTGAGTACCTGGAACGTGCGGCTGGTGGGGATGGTGGTGGAGGCAACTACGATTGTGGCATTTGAGGGAATTTTGAATAGGCTATGGATATACAGGGAATGGAGGGATATTTCCATGATCAGTTATTCTCATTTATGTCCTGAAGCCAGTCCAAGTTACTACTTAAACCATATAACTATTTTTTCAGTATAGTTATCATGTTAAAGAGAATGCTCTGCTTTCAAGTTTGCACCAATTTAACAATATTTGAAAGTCTCCCGAAACTGATAATTGCGTTCTTGACTTTGCTTGGACCTTTTGCAGAGATCTTTTTTGCTGCTTTTTATGTCACTGAGTGTTCCACAGGGGGCTACTCGGTCCTTTATTTGATGTCAATGAATGGGTAACCATGTTTTACTCATGGCAAAGGTGTCTGGCTTGTTCTTACAGCTTAGAATCTATGTGCCCAACCTTGCCGCTAAAAAATAGATGGAAGCAAAATCCCTGCACAGTTATTATATGGAAGCAGATAACTTGGAAACATAAACATAGAAAACAGGTGCAGGAGGAGGCCATTTGACCCTTCGAGCCTGCATCGCCATTCATTGCAATCATGGCTGATCATCCACAATCAGTAACCCGTGCCTGCCTTCTCCCCATATCCCTTGATTCCGCTAGCCCCTAGAGCTCTATCTAACTCTCTTTTAAATTCATCCAGTGAATTAGCCTCTACTGCCTTCTGTGGCAAAGAATTCCACAAATTCGCAACTCTCTGGGTGAAAAAGTTTGTTTCCTATACATGAATACATGATAATCCCCTGGGATTGAAGGTTATATTCTGGGCATTGGTTCGATTTTGCATCTTTGTATCTCACCTGTACCTGTGGATTTAGATTCAACATCGCACCAACTCACTGCCTATTGTTGCTTGCAGCCTGCATGAAATGTGCCATTTATCAACTTATCACATCCGAAGGGGCCCAATTTTGTGCTGAAAGCTGCCTGAGGTCGTTATGCCTATTTTCCACTGAGGTTGGCGAGGAGTCTCCTTCCAGTCTCACTTGCACTGAGTGAGGTCCAAGATTTCTCTTATGGGGCCATCTGCAACAAGAGGAAGTACACGGAGTCTGATTCTTAAACCAGCTTGGAATGAAAAACAAACCGTAAAATATTCCACAGGCACACGCATACATTTAAAAGAAAGACAGTTGGGAAAGAAATAGAATACTATAAAAGCCGATCAGGACGGAATTGTGGTCAGCTTTGATAATGTGACAAAAACATAAATTATGTTGCCTTGTTATTTAAACGATGATGGGACAGGTAGACATGACATCAGAGGATGAGATTAGAAATTGGACGCCAGTTACAGAGCATAAACATTAAACAAACTAATCAAACAAATAATTGCATTACAATTTACAAGTATTTCAGGAAGAGCTAGTGGAGGCACCGTTATGCTCATTTGAGAAGGTGTTACGCCAGAGGACGGAGGGGGTGACCATTGTCATACTATTTAAGACGTTATTATAGAAGCTCTTATAGAAACATATAACATTCTTAAGGGACTGGACAGGCTAGATGCAGGAAGAATGTTCCTGATGTTGGGGAGTCCAGAACCAGAGGTCACAGTTTAAGAATAAGGGGTAGGCCATTTAGGACTGAGATGAGCCAGATAGTTGTGAATCTGTGGAATTCTCTGCCATAAGATATAGCTGCTAGGGCTAACGGAATTAAGGGATATGGGGAAAAAGCGGGAACAGTGTGTTGATTCTGGATGATCAGCCATGATCATATTGAATGGCCGTGCTGGCTCGAAGGGCCGAATGGCCTAATCCTGCACCTATTTTCTATGTTTCTATGTTTGAACATGTTCAGCAAACGGGAGACCTCTCTGTTTAATACTGGTGCTGAAACAGTAATGGAATTTTATGCTGAAGGAGAAAATAACAATAATTCTGAAAATCAAAAATAAAGACTTGGAAATCAAAAATAAAGACATGGAAATCAAGGCTTTCTTGACTCACTTCACTGGACTTTTAAAAAAAGGTAGCTAAATACATAATGTAAAAGATGCATTACTATTCAACTTTAAAATCCTTGACTAACATTCATTAATACTTGAGCAGGTGGAATCAGGGACTAATATGCAAGTCAGAAAATGGAGAGAAGACAACAGATCTCTACTTTAAAAAAAAGTATGTGCCTCTAGAATATTTACCACTTACTTTCCATTCACAGCTTTAAAAATGTCACTGGCAGAGCTAGATGTGAAGTTCCACAAGGATCAATACTGGGAGCAATGTTGCACACAATTTAGTTCAAAGATCAAGCCACTTCAATGTACGGGCTGATTAATGGGCTATGTGCAGCTTAGCATTTAAAAAGGGTTTTGATCACAGCTCCGGTGAAGAAGGGTCTTGACCTGAAATGTCACCTATTCCTTCCCTCCAGAGATGCTGCCTGACCCACCGAGATATTCCAGCATTTTGTGTCTACCTTCGAGATATTTAACATATTGCTAGCCATTGAAAAATGAAGCTGGGAGATGCTGTGTGAAAAACAATTCATTTTCTGTTTAATTCTTGTGCCTCTCATTCTTGTGCCCAGTGGTTCATCTAACAGGTCCAATTTCTGGTTATAGCGAAGGAAATGTGCACAGCTGATCTCTATCTATAGCTGCATTACTGATACAAGGCGAATGTCAATTTCTCTCCTTTAATTGCGCAAGAACGTTCCCGTACCAATTTACTGATGGTCAAACGTAACCTAGAAATGAACTCTGACCCGATCTAATATATGGAAAGATGCTTTAAGGTATGAAAATCATGTGCAAATAGATCCAATTGCAGGCAAATATGTGATTTAAAATAACAAGTAGAAATACCAAATAAATGAATAAAATTTAGTTACAACATGCTGACCAAGATGCCTATCTAAACTAGCCATATTTGCCTGTATTAGGCCCATATCCTTCTAAACATTTCCTATACAGATACCTGTCCAATTGTCTTTTACGTTTATATTGTGCCCTTTTCAACTACTTTTTTTGGCAGCTCATTCCATATACCCACCACCCACTGTGTGAAGAAGTTGCACCTCAGGTTGTTTTAGATGTTTCCCCTCTCACCTTAAACCTATGACTTTAGTTTGTGATCCGACTTCCCTGAGAAAGACAATATGCATTAATTTTATCTATGCTACTCATAATGTTATACATCACTGTAAGGTCACTCTGAGTCTCCTGCATTCCAGGGAACTAAGTCCTGGCCTGCCCAATCTCTCATTATAACAGTCCTTCGAATCCTGGCAACATTCGCATTAATGTTTTCTAGCTTAATGTCTTCTTTCCCACATCATGGTAATCCAAACTGTACATAGGAATCCAAGAATGGCCTCACCAACTACTTTTACAACTGCAACATAACATCCTAATGTCTGTACTTAATGTCCTTATTGATGATTAGCATTCTAAATGCCTTCGTCACCACCTCATCCTCTATTCTACCCATGTCATAGGTACCAATGTAGATAAAGACTTCTGGTTCCTCATCCTCACCCTTGAGAATGTTCCGCTGGACTGGAGAGCGGCATCTCCGGCCTGGATCGATCGCCTCAGCGCAGAGGGAGAACAAGGAGGGAAGAGACGGAGACTAAGACTTTGCCTCCATCACAGTGGGGGTGTGCTTGGTGAACTCACTGTGGTGGATGTTTAATTTGTGTTTATTGTATGTTTTGTTTTTATTGGTTCTGTGTATGACTGCAGGCAACATAATTTCGTTTAGACCGAAAGGTCTAAATGACAATAAAGGAATCTAATCTAATCTACCTGCTTGGAGATGTACTTAACCCTGGCAAGCGAAAGGCAACACAGCATCTTGCTTATCGTTTGCAGCCACAGAATCCCCTGTCTGTCTTCCTAACTATTGATTCTCCTATCACTATTGACTGGTCCCGCAGAGTAGGCTCGTAGTCTGGAAGGTTAGATCACATGGAATCTAAGACGAGCTAGCCAATTGGTTTCAAAATTGGTTTGGAGGTAGTTGAAGCCAAGTTGAGGTGGTTAAGGTAGGTGACTAGAAGTCAAAAGGTAGTTGTGGAGGGTTGTGTAGGGGAGGTCTTGCTTGACAAATTTGCTGGAATTCTTTGAAGAAATAAATAGCAGGACAGACAAAGGAGAGTCAGTAGATGTTGTTTACTTAGATTTTCAGAAAGACTTTGAGAACGTGCCACACGTTGGGCTGCTTAGGACGATGAGAGCCCACGGTATCAAAGGGCAGATAATAACGGATAGCAGGTTGATTAGATGGCAGAAGACAAAGAGTGGCAATAAAGGGGGCTTTTTCTGGTTGGCTGGTGGAGTTCCACAGGGTTGGTGCTGGGTCCACTACATTTCACGTTGTATATTAATGATATAGATGAAGGGATTGAAGGCTTTGTGGCATAGTTTGCTGATAATACAAAAATAGGTGGAGGGGTAGGTTGTGCAGAGAAAGCAGGGACTCTACAGAAGGACTTGGACAGGTTTGGACAGTGAGCAAAAAAGTGGCAGATGTAATATAGTGTAGCAAAGTGTGTAGTCATGCATCGTCCGATCAGCTGAGAAGGTTGTTGGCTGCAACCTTCCCCCCATTGACGAACTGTACACTGCTAGGGCCAGGAAGCGAGCAGGTAAGATTATCTCTGACCCCTCTCACCCTGGGCACAAACTCTTTGAAGCACTTCCCTCTGGAAGGCGACTCTGGACTGTCAAAGCCGCCACAGTCAGACATAAAAACTGCTTTTTTCCATGAGCAGTAGCTCTATTCAATAACCAAAAGTCTGTAGCCTCCTTTTGCTCTGGTATTGTTTAAACTATAATGTTTTATTACTAATGTTTAATGTGTTATGTGTAATTCGTAATTGTTACTGCATGTGTTACTTGGGAGCGGAGCACCAAGGCAAATTCTTTGTATGTGTACATACTTGGCCAATAAACTTATTCATTATTCATTATTGAGTAGGTTAACCTATGATAAATGTTTGTCAGCACTAGATGCACTGGAGTTTTGGAAGAATGAGGGGGGACCTAATTGAAACGTTAAGAATAGTGAAATGATTGGATGGAGTGGATGTGGAGAGGATGTTTCCACTAGTGGGAAAGTCTAGGACTAGAGGTCATAGCCTCAGAATTAAAGGACTTTCTTTTAGGAAAGAGATGAGGAGAAATTTCTTTAGTCAGAGGATGGTGAATCTGTGAAATTCTTTGCCACAGGAGGGTGCACAGGCCAAGTCAGTGGATATTTTGTAAGGCAGAGATAGATAGATTATTGATTAGTACAGTGTCAGAGGTTCTGGGGAGAAGGCAGGAGAATGGGGTTAGGAGGGAGAGATAGTTCAGCCATGATTGAATGGCGGAGTAGACATGATGGGCCGAATGGCCTAATTCTGCTCCTATTCCTTATGACCTTATAACCTTATGACACATGTGAGGTGTTGCACTTTGTTAAGTCAAAAAGGGCATGACTTACACAGTAAATAGTAGAACCATGGAGCATGTTCAGGATAGAGAACTGGGAATGCAAGTGCATGGTTTCCTGAAAATGGTAAATCAGGTGGACAAGGTGGTGAAGAAGGCATTTGTCACACTTGCCTGCATTGGGAAGGGTACAGAGTACAAAAGTTGGGACATCATGATGCAGCTGTACAAGTCATTGGTGAGACCATACTTGAAGTACCAAATGCAATTCAGGTCACCACGATTTAGGAAGGATGTCATTAAATTGGAAAGAGTTCAGAAGAGATTCGCCAGGATATTACCTGGAGTTGTGGGCTTGAGTTATAGGGGAGGATGGATAGGCTGCTACTTTTTAATTTTAAGCGTATGAGGCTGAGGGGTGTTCTTGTAGAGGTGTACACAATCATGAAGGGCATGGATAAAGTGAGCACTCACAGTTTATATTCCTAGAGTTCATTCTAAAACTAGAAGGCAGAGGCTAAAGGTGAGAGAGGAGAGAGTTAACAGCGATTTCAAGGGCAACTTTTTCCTTCAGATAATTGTCCATATCTGGAATGAGCTTCCAGAGGTTGCCATAGAAACAGATACAATTATGACTTTCAAAAGACTAATGGACAGATATATGGATAGGAAGGGTTTAGAGAGCTGTACACCAAATGCAGGCAAATGGAATAGCCCAGAATGCCAACTTGGTTGGCCAGGACAAGGTAGACTGAATGGCCTGTTTCTGTGTTCTATAGCTTTATGATTCATAAGCTTTAATTTTTGATTAGTATGGGTGTCAGGGGTTATGGGGAGAAGGCAGGAGAATGGGGTTAGGAGGGCGATATAGATCAGCCATGATTGAATGGCGGAGTAGACTTGATGGGCCAAATGGCCTAATTCTGCTCCTATCGCTTCTGCCCTTGTACCTCTAACTTCATTTAAAAAATATAGACCATGAAGTACTTAATTTTATCATTGCCTCCTCTTTTGGCTTATCTCTGTATCCTCTGTACATTCCCCATTTAAGGTTTACTCTGCTGCCCATAAATAGTGCATGCCCTTATCCTTTTCCTGATGTTTTTATTAATCTACAACACCATATTAATGTGTAGTTTAATTTTCTCATGGATTAATTTAGTGGACTCTATTATTTCAAATGTTTCAAATTGTTGCTTTCGATGATGGTTTGCCATGATTGCTCACCAATCTACTTGCACCTTTATATCTTCATCCTTAGTGACCCATATTTGTAGGTATCATGATGACAGAATTGTGATTCATTGTGGTCATCATATCATGAAATACTGTAGACAAGAAATACTGGAATTATGCACATGCAAGCTACATTTGGAAATCCAGAAGTTGCTCTCTGTGAATCCTCGTTTCACTGTGCTACAACCTTCGCCAGTGCAATCAGGTATTTGACAGCAACTTCAAGTATTTCTGAAGTATATTCATTATAAGGACTTTTAAAAATGTTACACTTTGTTGAATGCCTTTGACTTTTTAATGTTTTATTAAGCTGATCTAAAATTTCTCTTGTACTAAAAGGAGGATAATTTTATATGTGTGTGTTTAAGAAATTGTAGGCACTCCATTTTCTTGTGACCTTGTGATCAATTAATTTTGAGGTGGTTGAAATTACCCATAATTATTTTATTCTTTTCCATAAATTATTTCAGTATTGCTTGCCCTAGTAACTTTCTACTATTAGATGCTCATGAGCATCACTAAGCAGTTTTTACCTCTAATTCCTGTCGTCGGATGATAAGAGCAATGTTATTTTATTCGTACCACCGTTATGTGATGTTAATAGACACAACTGCTTCATCTGTGTGTTTTCCCATTTTATCTGTCCTAAAAATGATGCACTCTGCAATTAGTCCTAATTTCTCCAGAGCAATTTTTCAATCATCACAATTGTATGCTGTTCAGAACAGAATAGGAGGGATAGGTCATTTGGTCATTGTGTCATTCAATAAGATTGTGGTGGATCATTTATCTACACACACTTTCCCGTACTAACCTAATATCACTTGATTCCCTTAATACCTAAATAATACATCAATTTCTGTAATTAGTTCCTTATCACTCGCAGTGTCCCTGTTTTATTGCAGGTACAGGTGCACAACCTTTTATCCGAAAGCCTTGGGACCAGACACTTTTCGTAATTCGGAATTTGTCGGTCTTCGGAATGGAAATTTTTTAGCGTAGATTTTAATGGCTGGCTCAGTGGTAGAGTGCTCGGCTCATATCCGCAAGGTCGCGAGTTTGCGCCTTGATCCCGGCAGTTCCTCGGTCGCGAGTTTGAGTCTTCAATGTAGTTTTTTCTTGCAGAATAAATGTCTGTATGAAATGCAGTGTGTTGAATGAATTCCTGAATTTGTAAATGTGACCGCAGCATTGAATCACCTCTCGCACTCATGTCACCCTAGCGGGGCTACATGCCCTTAGGCGGCCTAAGGCGACATTTTCACACTCTTATATCCGTGTGCAGCAGAGGCGACGTGCGTTTGGCGCCAAACGTGAGCTTTGGTGAGCTTTGGTGTGCAGACGACATCCTGGAAAAAATGTCCGGTTTCTTCCAGGTAGGCGATATACCCTCCACTTCTCTTTTATGAAGGGGATTTAGTTCCCCTTTCTTCCAGGACCGACCGGAGGTTCTGCTGTCACCTCTGCGGGCCACCCTCGGTGAACGCTCACTCAACTTTGTCTTGGGATTCCTACTCTCCCGCGCAATGTACCCTCACCTTCTCTTTTATGAATGGGGATTTAGTTCCCCTTTCTTCGAGGACCGACCGGAGGTTCCGCTGTCACCTCTGCGGGCCGCCCTAGGTGAACGTTTTCAAGGACCTTTCTTCAAGGACCGAAAAAATGTCCGCTATTCGGAGGTTTTCGTTATTTGGATCTTCGGATAAAAGGTTGTGCACCTGTATTGTATACATTATTCCACAGACATAACTCATTTTTAATATGTTGTTTAAGAAGGAACTGTAGATGCTGGAAAATCGAAGGTACACAAAAAAGCTGGAGAAACTCAGCGGGTGCAGCAGCATCTATGGAGCGAAGGAAATAGGCAACGTTTCGGGCCGAAACCCTTCTTCAGACGAAGAAGGGTTTCGGCCCGAAACGTTGCCTATTTCCTTCGCTCCATAGATGCTGCTGCACCCGCTGAGTTTCTGCAGCTTTTTTGTGTACCCACTCATTTTTAATAGTTCCTCTCATTTTATAAATGATTAAATGGAAAGAATCAACAAAACCACATAACTTACAAGGTACCAAATGCGAGTGGATCTAAGCAGATGCAATGGAACAAGCCGACATCAACTCCAAGCTGCTGAATTCTGAGTAATTGCTGGTGAAATGGCTAACAATTAAATACATATCCCAGTTGAATTTTCCTCTGGTGAGTGCTGTCAACCACAATTGCGCGGAACTTTGCAGTGATTGAGCTTTGTATTGCACGGTTTGTACATTGACCACAAGAATTTTCATATTTCCATTTATATTGTATAACAATTTTTGAGTATTCCAGTAGTTTCTTGCTTTGTGCTAATTATCTTTTTTTGCAAACGAATAGATCATTTGCGATTTCTTGAGAAATTATGTGTAAACAGAACAGGCTAGTAATACTAATTATCTGCTTTCAACAAACAAATATTTTCTTCCATATATAGGCGAATTAGGTCATCCAACAAAAGCATCTTTTTCCCGAGGCAGCATTATCAACGAATGTCCATTACAAGCAATTTCCAAGAAATCATATTTGACTCTGAATTATCAAAGTTATGCTACAATTCAACACTCCAGTGAGAAGTATTGTTTAAAGAATTATAACTTGAGAATTCGCAGACTGCTGATCAACGATTTATGTGTTTTCTCCTCACACCAAGTGCCAGATGGTACTTACATTAAATTAATATTAAAAAAGCAGTATATATTTTTTGCCACTCCAGAGAAAATCCTCCACAAAGGATTATTTTGGGAGTTTAGCTTCCCAGCACACAAATCTAACAAAAAGTTGAATGATGCTGTGCATTGCTGAAAAGGGAAAGAATACGTGAATGCAAACAGCATCCAATGAATTTTTAAAAATCCATCAAAGAAGACCATGGAAAACTCAAAACCATGAAGCATTTACATTACATTTACTCATACTATTATATGTTACATTTACATTTCATTTTACTCATACTATTATAATCTTATAATTTCTGAGTTTGAACCTCAAATTCATGTTATAATGGATAGGAAATATTTAAGAGGGATATGGGCCAAAAGTAGGTAGATGGGACTAGTTCAGCTATTAATACATCAGTGTGATGTACATACATTAAAAAAAACCTGGTTGGCATGGACGATTTGAGCTGAAGAGCTTGTTTCTATGCATCTAAACAAAAGAGTGGGTGATTTTCTATTTAACCCATATAGATTGTATTGGGTTCCTCGTGGCTAAGGCTTTCAAAATGAGTTACTGAACTTTTTTCTGGCTGGTCTCTTCATGTAGTAATAATGTGATTTTGGAGTTTGTTGGGGCTTTACCCACTGAAGATTTTGCAAAAACATTTGAAATTTCGGGGGATTTAATAATGCCCTGGAATAGATTGATTGTTTTGAAGATTTTACAACATTCTTCATCGCTGAATTTATGTACCCGGAAATGAAGGTTCACACTCAGCATCTGAGAATTGTCAGCGACTTATTGAAATACTTTGAGTTCTGCCACGTCTTGTTTGCAAATTATGAGACATTTTGTTGACCAAGGTCAAGTGATTCACATCTCACAGTTAAACTTGTTGAATCCAGTTATTACTAAGCTAATCAGGAATCTTGTTTTTCCAGTGGTGGAAAGTTTTGAATCTCTGAGGGAAGTTTGCTTTTTGGCATACTTGAAGATACAAGCAGAGGATAACAGATGGATTTTTTTTCACCAAGACCAATTGAAAATCCACCTGGATATTGGCTCCATCCTTAACCTGGGAGTTTTCTCCCAACGTTTAACTTATTGAGCAGTTCTATAAAATTCACTACATGTCCAAACAACTTGAAGTATGAAACCCATTTATTTTTCTCACTTTATCTATGTGATCAACTGCCATGTTAGTCGTTTGTTACCACTGTGCATCCAAAATATTTTTTTCCCTAAAAAATAATGTCACAGATCAATATTTCAACAACTCTTCAACTTTTGGTAATACTCCCACAATGGGCCTACTACCTATCACCTGTTTCTTCTTTCAGTAATTTTATTTCTGGGAATTAGCTTCTGTCTGTTGAAATGTGCAAATAGGAGGTATATTGGTAAGTTTATATATATTGCTCCACAGACCGATGCTTAAATGCATAATTAAATCTCCTAAAATTTCAAATGTATTTTAAACAACCTGACTGCATTATTTCCTGTCATCACACCTGGTATCCTGTGTTTCCAGCTGATCCCGAAACCCATGCTGCAGTTACAACAGTAACAAAAGTCACCATATTTATATAGTGCCTTTAACTGGGTAAAACATTACCAACATTGCTAAATATTTCACTTGAGCACTCAAAAATAAAAGTTAATGCAAGCCACATCAGGGTAGATGTCTAAAAGGTTGCAAAGGAGATATATTTGAGAAAAGTCAAGGAACCAGATATGGAGAAACACAGGTACTATTGTAGACACAAGAAAATCCAGATGGTGAAATCTTGAGCAAAGCAAAAAGTGCTGGAAGAACTCAACAGATCTGACAACCTCTGTGGAAAGAATGGACTGGTGACATTTCAGATCAGGACTCTTCTTCAGACTAATGCTAATGTGATTGAGTTTGAGGGAATGATAGAATCACAGATGTTTAGATACCATGAAAGGGTTTGAAGACAAGAATGAAGATTATTAGATTGAAGCAGATGGGGCTCATATAGGCCAGCTGGCAGATGAGAGAACTCAGTGCTTAATCTTCCCACACATATAACCATATAACCATATAACAATTACAGCACGGAAACAGGCCATCTCGGCCCTACAAGTCCGTGCCGAACAACTTTTTTCCCTTAGTCCCACCTGCCTGCACTCATACCATAACCCTCCATTCCCTTCTCATCCATATGCCTATCCAATTTATTTTTAAATGATACCAACGAACCTGCCGCCACCACTTCCACTGGAAGCTCATTCCACACCGCTACCACTCTCTGAGTAAAGAAGTTCCCCCTCATGTTACCCCTAAACTTCTGTCCCTTAATTCTGAAGTCATGTCCTCTTGTTTGAATCTTCCCTATTCTCAAAGGGAAAAGCTTGATCACATCAACTCTGTCTATCCCTCTCATCATTTTAAAGACCTCTATCAAGTCCCCCCTTAACCTTCTGCGCTCAGAGAGTAAAGACCTAACTTATTCAACCTATCTCTGTAACTTAGTTGTTGAAACCCAGGCAACATTCTAGTAAATCTCCTCTGTACTCTCTATTTTGTTGACATCCTTCCTATAATTGGGCGACCAAAATTGTACACCATACCCCAGATTTGGTCTCACCAATGCCTTGTACAATTTTAACATTACATCCCAGCTTCTATACTCAATGCTCTGATTTATAAAGGCTAGCATACCAAAAGCTTTCTTTACCACCCTATCTATATGAGATTCCACCTTCAAGGAACTATGCACGGTTATTCCCAGATCCCTCTGTTCAACTGTATTCTTCAATTCCCTACCATTTATCATGTACGTCCTATTTTGATTTGTCCTGCCAAGGTGTAACACCTCACATTTATCAGCATTAAACTCCATCTGCCATGTTTCAGCCCATTTTTCCAAATGGCCTAAATCACTCTGTAGACTTTGGAAATCCTCTTCATTATCCACCACACCCCCTATCTTGGTATCATCTGCATGCTTACTAATCCAATTTACCACCCCTTCATCCAGATCATTGATGTACATGACAAACAACAAAGGACCCAACACAGATCCCTGAGGCACCCCACTAGTCACCTGCCTCCAACCCGACAAACAGCCATCCACCATTACCCTCTGGCTTCTCCCATTCAGCCACTGCTGAATCCTTCTTGCTATTCCTGCATTTATACCCAACAGTTTAACCTTCTTAACCAACCTTCCATGAGGAACCTTGTCAAAGGCCTTACTAAAGTCCATATAGACAACATCCACTGCTTTACCCTCGTCAATTTCCCTAGTAACCTCTTCAAAAAATTCAAGAAGATTAGTCAAACATGACCTTCCAGGCACAAATCCATGTTGACTGTTCCTAATCAGGCCCTGTTTATCCAGATGCTTATATATATTATCTCTAAGTATCTTTTCCATTAATTTGCCCACCACTGAAGTCAAACTAACAGGTCTATAATTGCTAGGTTTACTCTTAGAACCCTGTTTAAACAATGGAACAACATGTGCAGATTTGCAAATGGACTCATATGTTTAATGCACCAAGATCCTAAATTGTACTTGCACAGCTGAAGTTGGGTATCTTGAAAATGAAAGCTTGATAAGTGAGGAAAGAGTTACTGCCTTGAAATATTCCCATTTGGCAGTATTATTATGTTAAAAGGAAGTATTAGCACATTGTTTTCTACCATTTCAGAAGGTGTATACAATTGACCAGGCATGGCTTGCTGGCCATACATCTGCCATTGTGGTACCCTGCAAAGAGTGAACATATATGTAAAGCATGATTGCTGGTTGGTTAGAAGAGCATTTATACCTCATCTATGATGAATGATCAAGCAGTGTGGCAGCAAGGTTGGTGCAGAAATATGATCTAGTATTATTTGGAAAGGCAAGGATTGATTAAGGATAGTCACCATGGCTTTATGCATGGGAAATCATGTTTTACAAATTTCATTGAGTTTTTGAAGAGGTGACAAAAAGGATTGACGAGGGCAGGGTGGTAGTCATTGTCTATATTGGCTTCTGCAAGGCCGCTGACAAGACCCTGGATGGAAAACTATTCTGGAAAGTTAGATCTCATGGGATTCAGGTTGAGCTAGCCAGTTGGATACAAAATTGGCTTGGTGGGGAAGAAGTCAGGGGATGGTCGTGGAGGGTTATCATTCAGATTGAAGGCCTCACACAAGTGGTGTGCAGCAGGGATCGATTTGGCTCCATTTTCATCTGCCATCTACATTAACGATTTGGGTGGCAATGTAATTAACGTGGTTAGCAAGTTTGCAGATGGCATCAAAACTAGTTGCATAATGAATAATGAAGAAGGTTATCAAAGTTTACAACAGGTACTAGATGAATTGGGGAAGTGGGGCAAGGAATGACAGATGGGATTTAACTCAGATAAGTGAAGCTGTTGTATTTTGATAAGTTAAACCAGGGCAGGAATTATACAGTAAATGGTAAGGCTCGAGAGAGAGAGTGTTCAGAAGCAGTATATGATGTTAGAGAAGGTGCATGTGAACCTTTCTCTCATCTGAAATGGCTGCTGGAGTCCCTGGATGGATGCGAGGGAGGAGGTGTACCTGGGGAGGGTGTGTTTTGGGTGGGAAGGGATGAATGTAACAAGGTGTTGCGGAGGCAGCGGTCCCTAAAGAAAGCGGAAAGGGATGTGAGTGGAAAGATGTAACTGGTGGTGGGATCAGGTTGAAGGTAGTGTAAATGTCAGAGAGTGAAGTGTTGGATGTGGAGGCTGGTGGGGTGAAAGTTAAAGACCAGAGGAACTCTATCCGTGTTTTGTCTGGGCAGAGGGAGCGAGAGCAGAATTGTGGGACATTATACTGTTCCACAAAAGTAGGGGTGAGACCCCATTTACTAAAGAAAGAGGACGTTTCAGATGTCCTAGAATCATATGCCTCATCTTGGGAGCAGATGTGCGGAGATGGAGAAAATTAGTCATTTTGTTTATACAGTTTTGACTGTCAGTAAATAACTTTTTTTTTAAACTTTGGGAGCATAGCTTTGCACTTCTATCTCACTCAGTCGATAGTTGGATTTCATCCATGTGTTTCTGGTTGGCATTACAGATGTTGAGGCATACCTCCAGCAGCTTAACGTTTCCAAAGTGTTTACCATGTAGCTGCTCATCTGTCTCTTGGCCTCTTTGTTGCACAACGATGCCTTAAGTCACTTCTTGCGGCACTAGTCTGAAAATAGCAATACCTGTACAAACACATGGACTTGTAATGTGTGCTACATCATTTTAGTGAAATCACTAGAGGTTGCCCTCTATTGTCCAGACAGTTTACAAAATAAGTTTAATGAAAATTGAAGAGCAAGAATTGTTTATTCCAACTTACAATAATTATTTCCTGTCTTTGAAAACATTTTACATTTTGATGTATATTCTAACCCAGACTGTTTCCAATAAATGTATCCAGGCTAGTAGTTGATTTCACAGAACAACTACACAATTACACAGCCACTAAACAATCTGCTGGTCAATTTCTATTAAAAACTGTATTTTTCCCCTCTTTTCTCTTACTGTAAGCCACATTCCGAAACTTTATCAGCTGTTTGTTGGCTGCAAAATTTTGTCACATAGTGTTTTTATTATGCCACATGTGAATTTGCTTAGAACTTCATTCAAAATTCTCAGCATATGGGATGACAGTAACACATGCACACATTGAAGTATGGAGATTGGAAGTTAGTACACAAGAAAAGCTTTCACTGTACGTCAGTCCATGTGACAATAAACTAAACTGCAACAGATATAATTCCTTGCGAAATGTTGATGTATCACTATGATGTATTGTCTCACTATTCACCATACCATATAACCATATAACCATATAACAATTACAGCACGGAAACAGGCCATCTCGACCCTTCTAGTCCGTGCCGAACACGTATTCTCCCCTAGTCCCATATACCTGCGCTCAGACCATAACCCTCCATTCCTTTCCCGTCCATATAACTATCCAATTTATTTTTAAATGATAAAAACGAACCTGCCTCCACCACCTTCCCTGGAAGCTCATTCCACACAGCCACCACTCTCTGAGTAAAGAAGTTCCCCCTCATGTTACCCCTAAACCCCAGATGCGCCATAGAAGGCAATACCAGACATTTGCGGCTTAAATGGATCACCAGTGACCTGCAGGGTTGTAGTATTTATGTTCATGAGTTCTGTGCAGGGTGAGAGTTGTGCAAGCAACCCCTCTCCGTGCAGGCAATGGACTCTCTGATGTGGTCCTATGGGTCTCCTGGATACATAGATGAGGTGAGGATAGGTGGCAAATTATCCTCAACGATAATCCTCAACACTGGTGACCCGCAAGAATACATTCTCAGCGCTCTACTATTGACACTCAGGATTATGTAGCCAAATACACAATTTACAAGTTCACAGACGACAGCACTGTCGTAGGCCAGATATCAAATAATGACGAGATGGAGTACAGTTAGGTGATTGAGAACTTCCATAACCTGATGACAAGACAACAATCTCTCCCTCATTGTCAGCAAGACAAAGGAGATTGTGATTGACATCAGGAAGTGAAGCAGTACACACACCCCGTTATGCATTGATGGCACCCAAGTAGAGATGGTCGAAAGCTTCAAGTTTTTAGGAATAAATATCCCCAGCAATTTGTCCTGGACCAGCCACATTGATGCAATGGCCAAATAAGCACACCAATGCCATTAATTTCTTCGGAAGGCTGAGGCAATTTGGCATGTCCCCAACAACCCCCAACAACTTCTACAGATGCGCCATAGAAGGCATTTTATCAGGAAGCCTTACAGCATGGTTTTGGAACAACTCCATCCAAGACTGCAGGAAATTGCAGAGAATTGTGAATGTAGCACAAACCATCACACAAACCATCCTGCCTTCCACTGACCCCATCTACACTTCACGCTGCCTTGGCAAGGTCACCAGCAAAATCAAGGAGTAGTCCTACCCTCTTCTCTCTTCTTCCATCACAGGCATGAGTTACAGAACTTTGAGAATGCATACCTCCAGATTCAGAGACAGTTTCTGCCCAGTTATCAGGCAACTAAATGTCCTCTCACCATCTAGAGTGCGATCCGGACCTCCCATCTATCTCATTGGAGACCTTTGAATTATTTTTAATTGGACTTTAAAAAGCTTTTCACTATAACTCGGTACACATGGCAAAAACAACTAAACTGAACTAAACCTCGGAGGAGAAAGAAGGGCCAAAAACAAGAATGCCTTCACAGAAGAAGCAAAGGAGAAGGGTAAGGAGGACAATGTGGGTTATCCTGAGAAAGTTCTCAGGGAGAAAGTCATCCCCACCGCAGAAGTGATTGCACCAGAATTGCATTTTGGGCTCCATTTCAAAGTTGTAAGGGCACTATCATTGTAGACATATCTACGACAATCACCTTCCATGTGATCAAAACAAATGAAAATTAAAGAAAACACAATTCCCTTCTTATTTTCCCATTTATGGTTGATTACCTCAACATCCTCTTTTCCTCAACGGATGATAATAAGACCAAAGGCAATCATTGTTCTAATCCATATTTATATATCCAATCATTTTTAAAAAGGAATTTCTGTAATAACCTTCATGCATATCCTTAATGCTCATCCTCATCAGATGCCCTCTTCACTTCATCAGCTCAGGTAGTCAAAACATCATTGGATAATTTGGTGCCCACTCTCTTCAAGGGGTTCAACCTTCCAAAAGCTCTTAAATGACTTTTAGTAGCTGTAGAGGTTAATAAATAGCTCTCCTTCAAGAAATATGGTCATCGACTCTAGTTAGGCAGAGTAGAACATAGACTGAAATCTGGGAAATGAAATGAATGTAGATAAGCACTTGATGGACGGTATGGGCACGGCGGGCCGAAGGGCCCGCTTCCATACTGTATGACCCTACGATTTTAATTTCAGCAGGTGAAATCAGCACCGAATCGCACCCTGTGAATAATACAATAACTATAGCCACTGGCTAGATGCTAAGATCATAATATTGAGATAAGAACACAAAGTGCTGGAGCAATTCAATGGGTCAGGTAGCATCTCTCAAGGGAATGGATAGGGAACATCTCGGGTTGGGAACCAGTATTGGATGGATGGACGGATGAATACAGCATGGTAACAGGCCCTTTGGCCCACTGAATGCATGCCAACTATGGATCACCCATTCACACACATTCTATATTATCCCACTTTCGTATCCACTCCCTTCACATTAGGAGCAATTTACAGGCCAATAAACCTTTGGGATGTGGGAGGACACTGGAGCACCCAGACAAAATCCAGGCAGTCACAGGGAGATCGTGCAAACTCCACACAGACAGTAGCCAAGATTAGGATCGAACCCGGGTTGCTGGCAACTCGACCAGCTGTGTCATTGTGCCGTTTCTGATCCAGGAATTTAGGTACATCTAAACAGGGGCAATGATACAAGTTGATTTTATATGGTTCAAGATAGGAAACATGATAGGTTATTCAACTTTCACAAAAATGCATTCTCACTCTACATGTATATGCTCACAAAGCTTTAAAGGATGGTGAGCAAATGCAGATGTTTCTGCTCATAACCAAGGGATAATGAAGCCAAATGTAAAATGAAGCCTTATGCAATGCCTTATTGTCACAGCTGAGATCAAATAACTTAACAGAAACTTGGAAATCAAACATGAACTTTGATTTTGTATAATTAAATACCACTCCTGTATATTTATCCTTTAGGTCCTCCTCAGGGAAACCATGGTCTTTAGCCTTCCAAATAGGTCAAAATCAGTGGTGAGGATGAAAACAATAGAATTATAGGATGATGCAATACATAAATACACCATTCCGTTCAACTAAATTTTACTTCTTAGAATTTTTTTCTCCTTCAAATATTTATCTACTTTATCACTTGAAGTTTTCAACTGAACCTGGTTCCCCTCAACCATCACCACAACCACATGCCTAATAACCCCATCTTCTCACAAGCTGCCAACACCTCTCCTTTGCCCGACTGCTTTCGGACAAAGCATTTCAGACTATGACAACTTGCTGCTTAATGTTGACTTCCTCTGCTAGCCTCGCTCATTGTCAATAACCTTAAACTTTGAACTTCCAACTCCTCTGCTTGCCACTGGAAAGAATTTCTCTTTTACTCTGTCCAAACCCGTTATGATTATGGACAGCTCCATAGTTCCCCCCTTAATCTTCTTTGCTTAAATAAAATCAACACCAGCTTTTCTATCGTTTCATGTAATTCCATTTTGGTAAATTTCCTCAATATCTTATCTAAAATCTTTACATTCTTCCTCAAATATGGTCCCCAGAATTAGGTCCAACAGGCCAAAAAAATTGCTGTGGTGATACAGACATCAGTCAATGTCAGCTTCATCATTTAAAGCAACATTGTAAATGTGACATTTTGGTGAATTGTGGACTTGGCTGCATAACACAAAAAGTGCAGAATATAGAACACAGATAGCCTGACATTACTGATGCTTAAGTCATCTTTATGTGATATCATTCCTCTCCTCCAGTGTTATCTTACAAAAAATGTTCTATCAATTTGAACACTTGTCATTACTCTTCCTCTGATTTCCACTTTCACTCCACCTGGAGCAGATATCTCACAACTCTCGTGAGATGCAAAGAACTCGTGAGATGCAAAGAGATGCAAAGAGATGCAAAGATTCCAGAAATCTCACAATTTGCCATCATGGATTGGTAGCCAGAATGAATTGGAGGTGGGAAGAAATGGCCCTTGTATCTAGCCTAGTGTCAAAATTCAACTTAATCAACCCCAATGCATACAACACTTGATCATGTGTACCTGCTCAGCAACGTGAGGAAACAAAATAATTATAATGAAAGTCTTAAATATTCAGGTTTTATTTCCTATGATATTTTCATTTCCATGTGTCATTTCATCTCAAAACGTTGAAATTATGACCCATGTGCTTATTTAAAGCAAAACATATTCAAGTGAGTCGTGATCTAAATATGTTCCCTAAGACATTCTTGTTTAGTCTGTTCAGCAACTTTTCAGTACAACTTTCACTCTTTGTGACATTTTCTTCTCTTTTATTTGCTGTGATCTCTTCCATGGTCTTGGACTATCACTCTGACTCCTAAATAAGAAAGAAAATTGGCCAAATAGTTTTCTCAAGCAGATTTTTCCCTTTTAACAATTCCAGCAGTTATAATTCATTGACGAAAGCTCATCAATTAGAGGAATTTAAATGTGCCTCTAAAGAGCATGCTTTGTAATTAAACGTTCTATGCTGTTTGCCAAATTTTGGAGTTGTACTGTGAGGCCTAATTTCCATTTACTGCCAGATGTCTGTTCAGACCCTATTGCAAATCTTAATGGAGAAAATGTTGGAATACTTAGAATCCCTTGCAATCCCTTGTTGCTATTGAACAGTAAACCAGAACTGCAAGATTTGTTCTTGACATTAAAACTGATACAAGGTACACAGCTAATCACTCTCCATTGAATTGCAAAGGTCAATTACCTACATTTATTCTACTTGTCGGGAGCCTGTTACACAGTTTACACAGGTCAGGAAATCAAAGGAACACTATCAGTCACACAATCTCAAAAAAGAACTCTCTCCCCATAAGTAGAATTAAAGGCAAACATTTTAACATTATTAAATTAAGAACGCCTAGACATAAACATAGTTATTTTGCCTTCCAACACCATTGCAAATCAGTGATTATAATTTTACTTGTCATGCAATGCAGAGCCATTCATTCCTAATTTGCAAAAGAGTAATGATCAGAGATACTTTGCTACAAACAAACAGGGAACAAGGAACTTGTTAAATAAATTTTAAGTGAATTTATGAGCTGAAGGATTGAGCTGCCCTTTCCCAACATTAATCAGTCCTGATCAAAAGTCTAAATAGGGCCTCAGGAAATATTCCCACAGTCAGTCTGCGTTCTAGAAATGCCTGAAAGATGGAATCTAATGTATTTATATTAATCTAATGGCATTGATATTGTACAAAACCAGCATCTGTTTCCCATGTGTCAGCATCTATCAGACAGCACAAGAGAATAATATGCTACATTGTCAACCTTGGTGACTCAGGCACTCAATCAGAAATATATTGTCCAAAAGGTACAGTTTTCAAAACAATTTGGTATGTAATTAAGTATGGTGTTGTAAATAATACATGGAACATTTTGCACAATTTAATAGCATCTGCTGCATTATACATTAAAAATATATTCTGCTTTTTGGCTAGGAATCAAAAATATATAACATTACATAACACATGATTCAGTGTTCACTGTGTGCAAAAGTAGTGCATCTTTTTCATCCTCTTCCCAGGCAGTCTCTTGGACCTAATGCTCCCATTCCATTTCTAAGAGTTATGAGGTAACTGATGGGATTCTCAGACTGTGACCCAAGTGGAACAGGAGATGCCTGACGATGCCCGGATAATTTTGAATTTATTTATATTACTATTTAAGCTGAACTGCCAATAAATTGACTTGACATACTCTAAAGCCATCACAAACTCTCCTTGAATATCAGCAGCCAGAGTCATACTGCACGGAAATGGGCCCTTTGGCCCACCAGGTCCATGCTATGCTTTTTGCCCATCTCACTAATTATATTTGCTCACATTAGGATCTTATCCTTCTATGCCTAGCCAATTTAACTATTCGTCTAAATGTCTCTTAAACACCCTACCATTTGTCTTAAAAAATAATGCCATAGAATTATAGAGCAGTATAGAAATGGACCCTTCAGCACAACTCTTAGATGCCAGCCATCACTGCTGACAGTTAATCCCACTTGCTTGCATTTGGTCTGCAGCCCATTACCCTTTTTTGAAAAATCTTATTACCCGTCTAAATTCCTTTTAAATATTGCAATTGTATCTGCCTCTATCACTTCTTCTGGCAGCTTGTTTCATAAATCCACCACCTTCTGAGTGACTGAAAAACCTGCTCTCACATCTCTTTTAAATTTCTCCTCTCATCTTAAGCCCATGCCCTCTCATTTTAGACTCCCTTGGGAGAAAAGCCATGACGATTTGCCCTATCTCTGCCCTTCATAATCATCAACACCTCTAGTATTAATCTTTTGTATTCTCCTCATAGCTATGGGTGATGATACTGAAAATTAGTGATCAAAGTTCCTCTCAGCCAAGAGTTAGAACTATAGCAGAAATATCTGTTTCTGAGGCGTTGTTATTTATCAATAGACATATGCTCTTTTCACCTTCCAGTTGGCTTTGGGTGACAGTGTGTCTGGCTGGCTGGATATATTACCCTGGTTTGGTATCAAGGATACTCATGTCAAGGATAATGTAGATAGGGTGGTATCAAGGATACTCATGTCAAGGATAATGTAGATAGGGTGGTAAAGAAAGCTTTTGGTGTGCTGGCCTTTATAAATCAGAGCATTGAGTATAGAAGTTGGGATGTAATGTTAAAATTGTACAAGGCATTGGTGAGGCCAATTCTGGAGTATGGTGTACAATTTTGGTCGCCTAATTATAGGAAGGATGTCAACAAAATAGAGAGAGTACAGAGGAGATTTACTAGAATGTTGCCTGGGTTTCAGCAACTAAGTTACAGAGAAAGGTTGAACAAGTTAGGGCTTTATTCTTTGGAGCGCAGAAGGTTAAGGGGGGACTTGATAGAGGTTTTTAAAATGATGAGAGGGATAGACAGAGTTGACGTGGAAAAGCTTTTCCCACTGAGAGTAGGGAAGATTCAAACAAGGGGACATGACTTGAGAATTAAGGGACTGAAGTTTAGGGGTAACATGAGGGGGAACTTCTTTACTCAGAGAGTGGTAGCTGTGTGGAATGAGCTTCCAGTGAAGGTGGTGGAGGCAGGTTCGTTTTTATCATTTAAAAATAAATTGGATAGTTATATGGATGGGAAAGGAATGGAGGGTTATGGTCTGAGCGCAGGTATATGGGACTAGGGGAGATTATGTGTTCGGCACGGACTAGAGGGGTCGAGATGGCCTGTTTCCGTGCTGTAATTGTTATATGTTATATGTTATATGTTATATATAATGTCAAGTTTGAGCAGTTCCTCAGCATGCTTCTTCCAGTGAACATCGACTGCATCTCTGTCCTTGATAAGGTCTTCTTGTGTTTTTATTTCTCAGTGAGGAAGACTTTGGTGCTTGAACCAAAGGCTTGACAAGTGGTCTTGTACGCTCTGAAGACTCCAAAATGAAAACAGAAAATGCAGAGAATTAACATTTGCCTAGACTAAACCGAGAGCAGATAGTGCATGTCCCACAAACTGCTGTACATTACTCATGCAGTTTTATGTTTTGCAGTAAAAGTTTCATAGTTCCAAACACCAGTGTATTGAGCATAGAAAAAATAAGCCCTGCTGACCAGCTATTGGATGGTGTACCATTTGAAAGGCATGTACAAATTATGGTTGGAAAATTATTTACATAAACAGCACTCACCCATGTTAACATCTGTATGAAATTATTATACACAGAATCATTGTGTGACTGTACAAGGTGTTTGTGCATAATGTTTACCGGTTGGTATTTCTATGCATAATTGTATCACTCACATCTTCTAAGTTGTAATATATAAAAATACACAAGGGGATAATATTTAAAAACTTAAAAAACACACAAGGTAATTATGATGGAAGACTGGTCCACTTCCTTTGATTTTGATCCAGCCTGGACATGAATTAACTAATTGCAATGTGTAGAATGTAGGGTTGTTATGGTATGATGTCATGTAATTGTTATACCATGTTAGAACATTTCCCTTTTGATGAATGCTATATGTACTTCCTTTTTAACACTTATAGTTCCGATCTGCTCAGTACATTAGGTGTAACAATGAAGAATGCTGACATTGGTTAATGATTCGCTATAATCAATCACAAACTGAAGTCCAAAACATTTGGAGTTCGTAATGTGACAAGGATAAGTGCTCTGCCAATGCAGTTGCTGTCGGTTTGCTTATTTTGCATTGATGGATACCACCAAAAGTGAACTTCTGTAGGTGAGTTTGTTTTATCATTAAGTGTGCTGTTCTTAAAGCAGCGCATTATAGCTATCTGTTTCAAAAGTGAGCCGACCGTTCAACCCCAATGCTCAATACTTTTATAACATCTACGTTGCATTTTTTTTGGGCTCACTGGTAAATGTGCTTTGCTGGTTTTATGGACCAGTGGTCAGAATTGGAATCTCAGATGATTAGAGTTGAAGATGTACTTTTGTTGCATGGTAAGGTATATGAAACATTATCACTTACAAATGATCTTGGCATTCCATCCGGAAGAGAATATTCTTTTTATTCAGCCGTGCCCAAAACATATACACGTATTGATTATTTTCTGGTGGACACAAAACTAATCCCTTTTACAATAAATCCCAAATATCATAATAATATTATTTCCGATCATTGTCCATTAACATTCTCCTTAAAATTAGAAGGAATGCATAATAAAAAAATGTTCTGGAGATTTAATCCTCAAATATTAACCGATCCAGGTTGCTGTGAATATTTGAAGCAACAGATGGAACTATTTTATGAGACAAATGACACACCAGGTATTTCGGCCTCTTTATTATGGGAATCTTTTAAGGCCTTTATCAGAGGTTCTATTATCTCATATCAAGCGTATCAAAAAAGCGTATCTAAATTAAAAAAACAGGTCGGAACAATTGGAATTAGAAGAACAGATTAGACACCTTGATTTAGAAAATGCTACTGATCCTTCTATTGACAAACACAATAAGCAGTATTAAAATTTAAGGTAAATCAAATTCTTTCTGCAAGAGTTATTATGTTATTTCAATATACTAAGCAAAAAAACGTTGAATTCGGTGACAAACCGCGTAAACTTCTGGCACATCAGTTGAGAAAAATGGAAAAAGATCATACCATCTAAAAATTAGATCAGAAAAAGCTGAGCTGCTTATAATCCCTAAAGATATCAACAAAAGATTTTTACAATTCTATCAAAATTTATACACATCTAAAACTTCAGTAGAAACTATAAAGATTAAAAACTTCCTTGACAAATGTGATCTTCCGTCACTCAACGCGGTGGAACGTGAAGAACTAGGAGCGCAGATTACAGTAAAAGATATTGAAGAGACTATTAAATCACTGAATAATGGTAAAACGCCAGGCCCAGATGGGTTTAGTAATGAATTTTATTTCAAAAATCATGAATTAATCTCTCCTCGTTTACAAGACCTTTATATACATGCATTTAAAGAACAGACATTACCACAAACTTTAGCCGAATCAACTATTACACTGATACCCAAAAAAGATAAAGATCTGGATGAGCCAGGATCATATAGAGCAATAGCTCTTTTAAATACCGACCAGAAAATATTAGCTAAAACCCTGGCAAGAAGACTAAGTAAGTACATTAGTCAATTAATGCACTCTGATCAAACTGGGTTTATACCCAAGAGACACTCGTTCAATAACTTGAGACGCTTGTTTAATATAATGTACACACGTAGAATGAAAAAATAAAACTTATCAATTATTTCCTTAGATGCAGAAAAAGCATTTGACCAAGTAGAATGAGAATATTTCTTCACAGTATTGCAAAAATTCCAACTAGGAGAAAACTTTATTTCATGGATAAAGTTGTTATAATACAGTCCGACTGCCAGAATACTGACTAATCAAACACTCTCACCTAAATTTCAATTATCCAGGGGCAAGGGTGTGCATTATCACCAATGTTATTTGCCCTTGCGATAGAACCCTTAGCTGAAAGTATAAGAGTACATCCGAGCATTCATGGCTATAATACAAAATATACTAATAATAAGATATCATTGTATGCAGACGATGTACTATTATATATTACCAATTCCCAAGTCAGTATCCCAAATATACTAAATCTTATAGAACAATTTGGCTCCTTTTCAGGGTATAGAATAAACTGGAACAAAAATGAAATTATGCCGATAAAACCTCAAGACCCATCACACCTTCTAAAATTTCCCTTTAGAATTGCTACGGAAAAATTTAAATATCTTGGAGTTTACGTGACTAGAAAATATTCTTCCTTATTTCAAGCAAATTTTCCACCATTAATCACCAAATTAAATGCCCTTATTCAATTTTGGAAAACACTTCCGATTTCCCTTATAGTTAGAGTAAATGCCATAAAGATAATTTTCTTTCCACAACTCCTGTACTTATTTCAATTAATACCGATTTTTCTCCATAAAAGCTTTTTTTTTAAACTCGACTTAAAAAACACAGAGCACCTGGTGAAAACCCATGTGGCCACAGGGAGAACCCACAATCTCCCTATACACAGCACCCATAGTCAGGATTAAACCTGGGTCTCTGGTGTTATAAGACAGCAACTCTACCATCTTATCACTATGCCAACCCAAGTGATGTAAAATGTAAAATCTATGTTCTTGAGTAGGTTCAGATAATGCAGACCATTGAAGGATGCATATAAAGGCAACTCTGACATAAAGTACATAAAAGGAATATCAAAACGACTACACTGCTTGAGTTAGCAAGAATATTATAATATATAGCGGTATAGAGCAATTGACGTAGTAAAGGTCAAAATGTATGACTGGGAAAGGAATCAGAGGAGAAAATAAACAGTAGGACTTTTCACAAAGCTGTCAACAGAGAGCATTTGCCAAATCAGTGAGAGAAACAGAATTCAAAATAGTGCTTTAATTATAGTGTTGCTACCAACAAAAAGCAGTATGTTTTGTAAAGGGAAATTTGTAAACTGTGCAGAAAATTGACAATTTATATAATTACACAATTTATATAAAAACAATTTATACACCATTTTGTATAAAATTTTCATCCAATCAGAATTCAACAAAGGATGGAAGTTCCGAAGCTGACACAGAGATCAACAATAATTCAGGTCTGAAGAAGGGTCTCGACATGAAATGTCACCCATTCCTTCTCTCCAGAGATGCTGCCTGTCCCGCTGAGTTACTCCAGCATTTTGGGTCTATCTTCAATTTAAACCAGCATCTGCAGTTCTTTCCTACACAATAATTCAGACATTCCTGAGTACGTTCATTATTCACAATATTAAGACACATAGCCATGAGTCGAAGGGAATATTTGCAACACAGATATTAATGTTCAGTAAAGCTCCAACAATCCATCACCATCAGTACTTTGGTGCTGCCAAACTGGACAATTGGATTAACTGAATTAACTGGACAATTGGATGTTACTTCTATTAATACCCAAATGCACATATTTTAGATAGTAATATAATACATTTTTCCGTAAACTGGGTGAGTTTAAATAGAGTGCAGCAAACTAAGGCTGATAATTATAAAGAAATCAGGGGAAACAAGGCCCCAGTGAGTTTATATGGAACGCTGGAGTGGGTTGTGTTTATATCAGTGTGGGAGTGAGCTTCTGCGAGTTTAAAATGTGTGCTGGAAATAGGGGCCCCGATAAAATATTGGCAATCTGCTCTCCAATTGTTTGGATATCCTGATGATTTGGCATGTGGTTCACCAATTTCTGCTTCCCACAATATCTTTAAACTCACCGGACCTTTATTCCCATGCTCCTTATAAACATTGTGAGGCCCTGTTCCACGCAGTTTATAAGGAATGTGGGAAACAAAGTTCCAGTATGCAGATAAGTAGAATAAGAACAGGCCCCTGTAGGCTTATGGGGGTGCTAGAATAAGGGCCCAGATGAGTTTTCAACAAGAATCAAAATGGGGTCTCAGTGTTTATAAGAATCATGGAATAGGGCATAGATTACGTCAGCCGTTGTTTATAGACTACTGCTCGGCGTTCAATACCATCATCCCCTCCAAGCTGGTTACGCGACTTGGGGTGGAGGGTATTGCACCGTGGTGTTCCCTGCAACCTGTTTCTCTCGCGGTTCACAGACTCGCCAGCAGCCTGCCACTTTTGCGGGCTGGAAGAGTCTGTACCACGTGTACATAGAGTGCGTGAGGCTGCAGCCACTGTTTGAATATCTAAAGGGGCTGCTCCTTGCCTTCTGGCTGCATTTTTCACCCACCATCCTCATCTTTGGATCCCCTGTGCGTAGGGGAGAGGGTAGGGCTGAAGATGTCCTGGTTGGGTTGCTCCTGGGCCTGGCCAAGCTGGCCATCCGCGAGTCACGGCACCAGACGGTGGAGGGCTCTACCCAAGCCAGCTGCCTGCCCCTTTTCCGGGGTTACGTCCGTGCCCGGGTGGGGTTAGAAAAGGAATACGCCCTGTCTGCGGGCACCCTGAGGGAGTTCCGGGACCGCTGGGCACCGAGGGGGGTTGAATGTATCCTTGACAAGGATTGCAATATAATTGTTTAGCTCGTCTTGTATTATGGTGGTGTTTTGTTTTATTGTATTGTCAATACTATTTTAATATGTGAATAAATATTTTTGATTAAAAAAATAAATAAATAAAAAAAAAGCTGGTTACGCGACTTGGGGTGGAGGGTATTGCACCGTGGTGTTCCCGGCAACCTGTTTCTCTCGCGGTTCACAGACTCGCCAGCAGCCTGCCACTTTTGCGGGCTGGAAGAGTCTGTACCACATGTACATGGAGTGCGTGAGGCTGCAGCCACTGTTTGAATATCTAAAGGGGCTGCTCCTTGCCTTCTGGCTGCATTTTTCACCCACCATCCTCATCTTTGGACCCCCTGTGCGTAGGGGAGAGGGTAGGGCTGAAGATGTCCTGGTTGGGTTGCTCCTGGGCCTGGCCAAGCTGGCCATCCGCGAGTCACGGCACCAGACGGTGGAGGGCTCTACCCAAGCCAGCTGCCTGCCCCTTTTCCGGGGTTACGTCCGTGCCCGGGTGGGGTTAGAAAAGGAATACGCCCTGTCTGCGGGCACCCTGACAGAGTTCCGGGACCGCTGGGCTCCGCAGGGTGTTGAATGTATCCTCAATAAGGATTGTATCATAGTTGTATAGTAGTTTATTATGGATACATGTTTGTATTGTATTATGGTGGTGGGTTCTGGCATGTTTTATTGTAATGTAAATATTATTTTAAATAATTGAATAAAGTTTTTGATTTAAAAAAAAAAAAGGTTGCGCGAGGGACCAGTGGAGCGTCCCTCGTAGCCAGGGTCCGGAGGGCAATGAGCATCCACCTAGGGTCTGCAAGGGGAGGAGTGGCTCTGCTGTCAGCGACCAAAGGACTGGTGACGGGATCTAGGGAGTAGGCAGGGCTGAGGATGTCCTGGTTGGGTTGCTCCTAGGACTGACCCAGCTGGCTATCCACGAGTCACGGCGCCAGTCGGAAGAGGGCTCTGCCCGAGCCAGATGCTTGTCCCTTTACCGGGCTACGTCCGCGCCCGGGTGGTGTTAGAGATGGTGGTGTTATTTGTAACATAGTTGTTTATAATTTAATGTTTGAATAGTTTGCTGACTTTGTAATATGGTGATTTTTGCATTTTTGGGGGTTTTTGTTTCGTGTTGGTAATCAAATAAATTATTTTTGATCACAAAAAAATTAAATAGCTGGTTACCAGGGGAGGGTAGGGCCGAGGATGTCCTGGTTGGGTTGCTCCTGGGCCTGATCAAGCTGGCCATCCGCTGTACAAAAATCCAAAAATTCTGGTATGAAATATTTGATATCTTTACAAAATTAATCAAAATAAAGCTGGTACCAAAACCAGAATGGATCATTTTTGGAATATCGGAAGGTAACCCTGAACTAAACGTGTTTCAGAAGAATTTACTCAATTACGGGCTAATAATGGGGAAAAAAGCTCATACTTAAATTCTGGAAAAATTAGCCCACACCAACAATAAAAATGTGGATATCAAATATGTTTGAAACACTACATCTGGAAGAGATGAGATTCCTCTTAGCAGGCAAAGCAGACCAATTCCAAAAGACGTGGTCTACGTTTTTGGAACTATTACAAGCATGAGGTGCAATAGTAATTTAATAAATAAATAAATAAATAAATGGTGCCAGGATCTGGCAATGGGGGGTAAAACAACAAAAACAGACTTGGTTGTTAGTCCCCTTTCTGCGGAGTTTAATGTTATAATAGAACGATTGTTTCTCCTTTCTTTTTCCTTCTTTTCTAGGGTCTACTTTCTTTCTTTACTTCCTTCTCTAACTTCTTTTCTAAGGGGCTTTCTTTTCTCAACACTCTCTTGCACCTTCACGACTCTTGCGCACTTTCCTTACTTCCTTTACTTCTATCTTTTTCTTAAAGCTCAAAAAATGAAGCGGTACAAAAAAATGTATTAAGACATATGTGTTGTGTATTATTGTAACTTACCGTACTTCTAATAAAAAAAATTAAAAAAAAAAATTAAAGAAAGCTGGCCATCCGCGAGTCACGGAGCCAGGCGGAAGAGGGCTCTGCCCGAGCCGGTTGCCTGCCCCTTTTCTGGGGTTATGTCCGTGCCCGGGTGGTGTTAGAAAGAGACTACGCGCTGTTCACGGGCGCCCTGGGGGATTTCCGGGGGCGGTTGAATGCATCCTTGACAGTTGTATGATAGTTGTATAATAGTTTATTGTTTGTTGTGAATTATGGTGGTGGGTTCTGTTTTGTTTTTTACTGTACTGTATATATTATTTTAATATTTGAATAAATATTTTTGATTTAAAAAAAAGCTGGTTACCAAGCTCACGGAACTGGGTCTCTGCGCATCCCTCTGCAATTGGATCCTCGACCTCCTCATCCACAGACCACAGTGTGTTCGAATTGACAGAAATACTTCTTCCTCATTAACAGTCAGTACGGGAGCACCTCAAGGCTGCATGCTCAGCCCCCTGCTCTACTCACTCTATACTCATGACTGTGTAGCCGGACACAGTGCGAACTCCATCTTCAAGTTCGCAGACGACACCACCGTTGTTGGACAAATTACAGATGTTGATGAGTAGCGACCATTTGTCATTACCCCTTAGTGAGATCAATCTGACTACCTCTCTCGTCAAATGGTAGACAAATGTTATAGTCATTCATTATCTCAATACACAGCAACCTGAGGCAAGCCTAGACTTGCCTTTCTGTATTGATCTACTGGAGAAAAGCCTGATTTGAGTAAATATAAGCTGTAAACTTTTCTTATATTTTCTTATATTTTTAACATAATTCAGCCTTATCAGTCAGAGTATAGAAATGAGATTGACCAATTGACCAAATGGTGCCAGCACAACAACCTGGCTCTCAATATCAGTAAAACCAATGAACTGATTGTATATTTTGGAAGAGGAAGGATGAGGACCCACAATCCAGTTTATATCAACGGGACGATGGTGGAGAGAGTCAAAAACTTTAAATTCCTGGGCGTGCATATTTCCAAAGATCTTTCCTGGACCCAGCACCTCGATACAATTATAAAAAAGACACATCAACACCTCTACTTCCTGAGAAGATTACGGAGGTTCGGTATGTCAGAGAGGATTCCCTTGAGCTTCTACAGGTGTACAATAGAGAGCATATTGACGGGTTGCATCATGGCCTGGTTCGGCAACTTGAACGTTCAGGAGCGGAAAAGACTGCAAAATGTAGTGAACATTGCCCAGTCCATCACCGGCTCTGACCTCCCCACCATCGAAGGGATTTATCGGAGTCACTGCCTCAAAAAAGCAGCCAGCATCATCAGAGACCCACACCATCCTGGTCACACACTCATATCACCACTGCCATCGGGAAGAAGGTACAGGAGCCTGAAAATTGTAACGTTCAGGTTCAGGAATAGCCGTTAAGCTATAATATTTATTCAAACATCAAAATAATATATACAGCACAGTAAAAAACAAAATAGAACCCACCACCATAATACACGACAAACGATAAATTATTATACAACTATCTTACACTCCATGTCAAGGATGCATTGAACCCCCCGCGGTGCCCAGCGGTCCCAGAAATCCCCCAGGGCACCCGTGGACAGCGCTTAGTCCCTCTCTAACACCACCCGGGCATGGATGTAACCTCGGAAAAGGGGTAGGCAGCCGGCTCGGGCAGAGTCCTTTTCTGCTTGGCGTCGGGACTCACGGATGGCCAGCTTGGCCAGGCCCAGGAGCAACCCATTGCGGTGATTGGCAGGCGAGAGGACCAATCGGCTGATCTCAAGGTTTTTTAAACACTCATAACTTTTTTATTTTTCATCGATGGCTCAGCAGAGGAGGACTGTGAGTAAGATGGCCAAAAATCACAGCGATACAGGGTAGCGCTTTTTCTAAAATCAATATACAGCGCAGACAGGAAGTGGTCAAGATGAGACTTCTAATTATGGAGTATGTGTGCATGTGTATATATACACGCTGAACTTTTTTTCTCCCGTTATGTACTAATTTTACATATTCTGTTGTGCTGCAGCAAGTAAGAATGTCATTGACCTATCTGGAACACAAGACAATAAAACACTCTTGACTCTTGATCATCGAGAAATTGTTCCACGCAGAAGGTGAATCATGCGAGGAGAATTTTATGGCTTTTTATAAAACTGAAAAATGATACTGCATTCACAATGGGAATGCTGCCACATTTACTAATATTTGCACAGCCTAAGTGTACACATCTTTCAAAGATCTTCGCACGATAGATGATCAACAACTACACAAGCGTGACAAAGCCAAGAAAGACTGCATGAAAGCTAATGCAGAGAAACACATGAAATTCAGATCTATGCCTTTACAGCCCGGGGACAAAGATCGTAGGAAACTTGATAACCACATAGGCAACTAAGCAACTCCATATGGACGGCAGCCATTTGAAGATATTGCTCCAATAGGATCCATGATCTCAAAATTGTATGGTTTGCAAACTTCCACAAGACTTCCAATTCTTCAAAGCACACAAAACATCCATCGCCAGCGAGTCTGAAATTGATAACCTTATGCTTTCAGGTGAAATTAAACAATCCCATTTGATGCATGAGCCAACAGTTTCAAAACCGGGAAATGACACGTGATATCCATAGCTCATATGGAAAACTTCCACATATGTAAAAGATTCATAACAAAGTAACACAGGATTTTAAAATAGATAAGCTAAGAATATCAGATCATGGAGTGATGGTGGATGTAGTTTTGTAACGATGTTTTATAAATTAATAAATATCCGTCTTAAAAACACAGTTTGTATTTCTCATTTAAGATCGTCTAGAGCTCTAAGCATATCTTATATTTCTGCTGTTACAATAAGAAAAATAGTTGTTGTTTACATCATGGTTAACAGTGTGTACTATATAATTATTCAGAAGCATAATAACTGAAGGAGGTGAAGATTATACAAGACGTTGAACTGCACTGTTGAATGACTTCATGACTAAGTGCAGGCCCAATATTGTAAATGGTGAGCATTACCTAAAGATAGCCTGCTTGCCACCTTCCATTCCAGGGCTTCCATCGTGTCCTCAGTTCGTTGCCCATCTCCCCTTGCCTCCACACAGAGATGATCGCTTTATTTTCTGAGGAGTTCTATTCTCCCTCTTAATGCATTTGTAAAATCTCTTTGCATTTTCCTTAATATCTGCCAGAGCTATCTCCTGCTTCCCCTTTTGTCCTCCTTATTCCAAGAATTTCTTATGAATTTTGATTGGGAATCCCAATTGCCTATTTGACTACTTAAACACTTGTCAAATTAAGTTTTGCAGCTACCTCTGGTATAAGCATTAAAAGGAAAGGAATGTCGAGCCGATGAATTAAGCCCCATGGGATTCAATGGGAGTTGGCAAATTGGATCTCCAATTGGGAAGAAAACAAGTGGAAATGTTTGACAAGCACTTTAGTTGATTTGAAGGATGCTGCGGTGAGATTTTTTTCACCCTTCAGTGGAAGCCTGAATTGTTAACCAAGGCAAAAACTTGCAAAACACTTAAGTTTGTAGATGGATAGGTTCTTGACCTAATTCCAGATATGACAGGTTTATTGTATGAGAAGAGATTAAGCAGACTGCGCTAAAACCTTCTGCAGTTTAAATGATTAAGAGATGATCACATTGAAACATGCAACATTCTTAAGGGGTTTGATGTTTTACCTGTCTGTGGAGTCCAGAAACAAGGAACATAATCTCAAAATAAAGAGATTAGTCATTCAGAATTGAGATGAAGAGAAATTTCTTCACAAGAAAGTGGTGAATCTTTGGAATTCGCTAGCCAGGAGGCTGAGGCAATAGCTGGCAGACAGAGTGCCCTCTGTTGGCATTACAATGAAAGGTGGGCCTTCAGCTGTAGCAATTGCATGGCAGGTTTGGAGCAAAATGGTGAAGTGATGGTATAAAAGATCTCTTCATGTCTAACTGCAGACTTTGCATATTATTGGATCTAGACTCATCCAAGGTGTTTGATATTTCCTGCAACATTTCTGGCATCTCACAAAGCAGTCATATCAGCCTTGGTAGATTGTCCACCAAAGTCTAGATTTGACCTTTCTGGATCAGAATTCCAGGTGACACATTCCCACTTGTCCATCATATCCTGATCCTGCATCAAAATTATTTTTTATACAAAATGCCTGTACCAAACTGGTGGCTGTAACTTTCAGATTAAGTAACGAGGTGTGCTCTTCATTGTCTTGTTGTTCGGAAGTCACTGCTGGAGCTGTTGTGAGTTCTTGAGTCATTTAAGAACAGGAGGTCGTGGTGAGCTGAGAGATCGAGGAGGGATAACTAAAACATTTTCATACCGTAAATATATGTTGTCAGAATGGAGATATGAGAGGAGAATTAAAAATGAACACATGGTCAGTTTTAACAATCTCTTCATTGCCGTGATGCTTGGACTCTGCAAACCAGGCTCCAACCTTCCGAGGACCCTGTGAATGATTTCCAAGCAGCAGCTGGAAGAGATGTGCACCTTTGTTTTAAGAGGTGTCGACGTGGCTTCAACCAGTACCAGCTAACTGCAGCTTAAGATAGTGACCCCCTGAATCTGCATCCCATGGCTACATTCTAATATATCATGCAGTGAAGTTGGCATTGACTAATTGTTGCAATTGTTGTAATGTCTGTATGTCAGTGAATTTTTCATTTGTGACTGGCATCGGGTCAAAATGATGCAATTTACCTTCACACAGAAATTCCAGCACAATTTTGATAGGAATATGGATCCATTCCTTTCCCTGTAACTACCCAAATATTAGTTAAATGTTCTTATACCTGTCTTAACCACTTCCTCTTGCTGCTTGTTCCATCCACATACCACCCTCTGTCTGAAAAGTTAGCTCCTCAGGTTCCTTTAAATCTTTTTTCTCTCACCATAAACATATGCTACTAGTTCTTAATTCCCGTACACTGGGGAAACCCCTGTATGCATTCACTCTACCGATGCCCCTCATGATTTTATATACTGCTATAATATCACCCCTTGGTATCCTGCACTCCACGGAATAAATTTTTAGCTAGCCCAACTTTCCCTATAACTCAGTCCCTTGACTCCAGGCATCATCATCGTAAATCTTTTCTGCACTTTGTCCAGTTATGGAAATAGACGCCTTCCCAATGGCAGGGTGACCAAATTTGCATGCAATACTGTGGCCTCACAGATGTCTTGTACAACTACTACATAACATTCCAACTTCCACACTCAATGCCCTGAGTGATGGAGGCCAGCGCGACAAAAGCCTTTTTCACCACCTTATCTAATTTGTGACTCCATTGTTATGGAACTATGTACTTGTTCAACAAGGTCCCTCTATTCCACAACCCAGAGTTGTAGAGGCGAAGAATACAGACACAAAGTGCACATCTTCGTGGCACTAGTGTTTCAATTAGGTCCCATGCACATGCATACACTTTCGCAGTGAGTCATGTTGGACAAGTATGCAAAGATATTACAGAGGGTTACAAGAATAATAGGGATGATCTAATATATTCTGGGACTGCCATAATGCTAAGGGCTTAGATGGAATGGAATGTATTAAGTGTGTTCATCAAACTTTCCTCAGGCATTAGATAGAGGACCCTAGTAAGCGTAGGGCAAAGCTTGACAAACTCTTGGGAAATAGGGCAGTACAAGTGATGGAGGAGTCACTGGGGGCGCACTTTGATTAGCTCTATTAGATTTTAAATAGTTATGGAAAAGGACAGACATGGACCACAAGTTAAAGTTCCAATTTGGGATAAAGCGAATTTTGATGATATTAGACAAGAACTTCTAACAGTTGATTGGACTACGTTGTTTGCTTGAGGGTAGCTTATGTTGTGCCTTTATTTAAGGGTTGCAAAGAAAAACATGGGAACTATTGGGCAGTAAGCCTAACATCTATGGTAGGTAAGTTATTGGAGGGGATTTTGAGGGATAAGGTATGCATACATTTGGAAAGGCAGTGAATGATTCGTGAATAATCGGCACAACTTTGTGCATTGGAGAATATGTATCGTGAATTTGATTCACAATTGAACGACTAGTACCAAGAAGATGCGCATTTTGTCTCTGTATTCTTTTCCTCTACAACCACTGATCATGATAGATAAAAACAGTCCAAAGACTGAAGAAGGGTCTTGATCCGAAACGTTACCCATTCCTTCTATCCAGAGATGTTGCCTGTCCCACTGAGTTACTCCAGCATGTCTATCATTGTGGATCCTTTTTTAAATAGTACATGTGGGGGGGGGGGGGGGGGGGGGGGTCTTGAAGCAGTTGAATGTCCAGTGACAAGTGCATGATTTAAGCAAAGTGTGAGCTGGATCATTGTAGCTCATATACGTTCTGAGGAGCAGTGCCTGCAAAGAATCAGATTTGACAGGAGAGTGGTGATAGATACATGCTACATGCTGCAGTCAGAGTAGCAGTTGCAGGATCATGCCCGGACAGCTCTGCCGCTCAGTGTGGTCCTCATTTTTTCCGCTGCTGGCTCATTCTAAGCAGATGCTCCAGATTTTAGCCATGTTTGTATGCTGGCTGCTCTTGTTTCAGTAAAAATGTGTACATCATCTTCTTACAACATACAACATAGAACATGACAGCACAGCAACAGGCCCTTCAGCCCACAATTTCTGTGCTGAACATCATGCCAAGATAAATTAATTTCATCTGCCTGCACATGATCCATATCCTCCATTCTCCGCATATCCATGTGCCGACCAAAAAGCCTGTGAGACACCACTATCATATCTGCCTCCACCACTTACCCCCAGCAGCGTGTTCCAGGCACCCACCAGCCTCCGTAGAAATGTCTCGCCCCACACACCTTGTTTACCCTCTCACCTTAAAGCCCTCCATTTATTGACATTTTCACCCTTTCCTGCATAAGAGGAGATAGGAGCAGACCACCTTGCACACTACCCACCTGTCCACCCTATTGGCTAAGACCTACCCCATCGGTGTGGGATGCTGGAAAAATCGAAGGTAGACAAAAATGCTAGAGAAACTCAGCGGGTGAGGCAGCATCTATGGAGCGAAGAAATGGGTGACGTTTCGGGTCGAGACTGAAGAAGGATCTCAACCCGAAATGTCACCTATTCCTTCGCTCCATAGATGCTGCCTCACCCACTGAGTTTCTTCAGCATTTTTGTCTACCATCTGTGAGAGATATTGGTTTCCTCACTGGTCTGAATAGCCACCTCAGAACTCACAAAATCATAGTAAGTCATTCTTAATCACGAGGGATTACTGAAGAAGAAGACTGATTTTTGTGATAATGGCACTCTTAGGACTACTGACTGAACTGTTTTCAAATGCTTCAGCCTTGTCCTTAACACTCACATGTATTAATTCTGTGCGTTGTTACTGCAAATCTCCAGCAGAATCTTTGCTCGAACAGCAAAACCTTCATGCTGTACATGTCAGACATCCCCTCACTGACCAGGAATGAAGCGTCTAATGTGTAAAAATACTACTACCCCACATTTCTGCCACTGTGATTCAGAGCCATTAAAGTTGGATGGGAACAGAGAACCATTTTTTGACTGCCAAAATCAATAAAGTAATGGGAAGAGAAGGTTCGAACAAACAGGTGCCAAACCAAATGTTTGCCAGTTTGCATTCAAGAACAGGTGAAATTGATAGAAAACAGTCTTTGTTCACAACCAGGTCCCAGCAGAAACTTTGGAACCATGGAGGAAACATTTAAGCTACATCTGTCAAAACTTGGCAATATTTACAATATCCATAATAAGCTTATTTGAATCCATTTAAACAATAGTCCTAGGCTCCAGTTTCAAATCACACATTAAAAGTAGATTCCTAGACAGTGAGTATTATATATTTTTTGCACTATGCCCTGCTGTGACATTTATGTTTAATCAAAAGTGCACTGGGATCAAGGAACATCCTACGGACAGACAACATTCTGTTCCTTTTAGTCTTCTATTAATTTTCCTTTGATACAATGTGCATAACATGAGATAAATTGGTACTTTAGATCAACTTTGTACATGTGATGATAAGTTAAAAACAAATAAATTGGACAATGTGATCAGCTGTTGGGAATGTTGGAAGGCACAGAATGGTGTTTTGAAGAGAGAGGGGAAAAGTTGTGTGCAGATGTCAGAGAAATGTGTAATTAAAAAACCAAGGCCAGGAAACTGAGTGGTCAAGTTTTCCCTATTTGCAAAAAAAAATCCAAATTGCTTGAGGAACCCAAAAATGCTGGAGAAACTGAGCGGGTGCAGCAGCATCTATGGAGCGAAGGAAATAGGCAACGTTTCGGCCCGAAATCCAAGGGTTTCGGCCCGAAACGTTGCCTATTTCCTTCGCTCCATAGATGCTGCTGCACCCGCTCAGTTTCTCCAGCATTTTTGTGTACCTTCGATTTTCCAGCATCTGCAGTTCCTTCTTAAATGCTTGAGGAACCTTATGGGTCAGGCATCATCAGTGCAGGGAAATGGATAGACAATGTTTTATGTCAGGATTCGTCTTCAGAAGTGGGAGTGGGGGAAGAGGATGGTGGGGGAGCTTGAAAAAAAAGACGGTAATGGGACAAAGTCTGGCAATTGATAGGTGGAAGGTAGACACATAATGCTGGAGTAACTCAGCGGGACATGCAGCATCTATCTCTGGAGAGAAGGAATGATAGGTGGATGCAGGTAAGGGGGAGGGGTTATCTTTTCGGTATTGTGTGTGACAATTTGCACATCATTTATTTTGAGAATTGTGTGTACTACTATTTATGTTTTGCAGTAAAGAGCATAGCTGTACACACGTTAAAAAGATACATTGGTGCAATTCGGTGACCTCAGATATCACGTAACACTGTTTCAACCCGTGTCCGGCTAAATGACTGCATTCAGCAAACTAATTATTGCACTTGTGTGAACCATGCATGAAAAACATGGCAGAGAGGATCAACAAAAGTTTGGAGCAGAAGTAGATGATTTAGCTCCTTCAGTCTACTCTATAATTGGAATTATGACTATTATGTGATCTAATGTCACTGAGAATCAGGAGTGATTCCCTTATCCAAATGATAAGAATGTATGTAACACACTGCTGGAAAGTTTTGTTCTGGCAAATACCATGTGTCCTGAATGAGCTACATGGTAGGTGTAAATGGTCTTCATTCATCATGTCAGGCAAAGCATTCTGGAGAAGATCTGGTGAAATACTGTCTCGTGGGTGAAATATAGTAGAATGTTTCCAACCTCAAAGTGTATTGAGTTTATATAAGAACAAAAATTATGACAGCTAATTCAGTACAATTTCAATAGCTACAATGACATTGCTTACCTCATTATTCTGAGTGCGACAAATGGTTCCATTGTATTACACAATTATAAGGGGTGCGCACTGTAACTGACAAGACACCTCCAAATGTACAAATATCTTTGCTGGCACAAAGTAATTTACATGGCTGGTCTAAATGCTTCTGAGAGCTGAGAACCCAGATACCCAAATATAGTGTAGAAACATAGAAATAGAAACAGAAAAATAGGTGCAGGAGTAGGCCATTCGAGCCAGCACCGTCATTCAATATGCTCATGGCTGATCATCTAAAATGAGTACCCCGTTCCTGCTTTTTCCCCATATCCCTTGATTCCATTAGCCCGAAGAGCTAAATCTAACTCCCTCTTGAAAACATCCAGTGAATTGGCCTCCACCAAATTCAGTGGCACAGAATTCCACAGATTCACAATTCTCTGGCTGAAAAAGTTCTTCCTCATCTCAGTCCTAAATGGCTTACCCCTTATTCTTAAACTGTGACCCCTGGTTTTGGACTCCCCCAACATTGGGACCATTTTGCTTGCATCTAGCTTGTCCAATCCTTTCAGAATTTGATATGTTTCTATGAGATCTCCACTCATCCTTCTAAATTCCAATGAATACAAGCCCAGTCGACCCATTCTTCCATCATATGTCAGTCCCGCCATCCCAGGAATTAACCTGGCGAACCTACGCTGCACTCCCTCAATAGCAATCCTTCCTCAAATTAGGAGACCAAAATTGCACACAATACTCCAGGTGCGGTCTCACCAGGGCCCTGTACAACTGCAGCAGGACCTCCTTGCTCCTAAACGCAAATCCTCTCGCAATGAAGGCCAACATTAGCTTTCCTCACTGCCTGCAGAACCTGCGTGCTTACTTTCGGTGACTGATGTACAAGCACACCCATGTCTAGTTAAGCCTCCCCTTTCCCTAATCTGACACCATTCAGATAATAATCTGCCTTCCTGTTCTTGCCACCAAAGTGGATAACCTCACATTTATTCACATTATACTGCATCTGTCATGCATCTGCTCCCTCACCCAACCTATCCAAGTCACCCTGTAGCCTCGTAGCAACCTCCTCGCAGCTCACACTGCCACCCAGCTTTGTGTCATCCGCAAACTTGGAGATGTCACATTTTATTTCCTTGTCTAAATCGTGTAAGAAGGAACTGCAGATGCTGGTTTAAACCAAAGATAGACACAAAAAGCTGGAGTAACTCAGCAGGACATAGTGTTATGAAGGCTGACTCTCTGGGTAAACAATTATTCCAATTATTGATAGGCAGAGCAAATGAGCAGATTAACATGTTTCATCTGCTTAGTGACAAAATAAACCTGGTCTGAAACCTTCCTTAATCTCCATCACAATATTGCATAGTAACTTAGCTAATGGTGTCTGATGCCTGTTGATGGCTGCCAATTAACATAGCCCCATTGTCTAATGCCCCTGTCCCACTTAGGAAACCTGAACGGAAACCTCTGGAGACTTTGCACCCCACCCAAGGTTTCCGTGCGGTTCCCGGAGGTTGCAGGTGGTTGCCGGAGGTTGCTGGTAGTGGAAGCTGGTAGGGGCGCAAAGTCTCCAGAGGTTTCCGTTCAGGTTTCCTAAGTGGGACAGGGGCTTTACCTGCTGGTTATGGGGACAAGAACATTGCAGGATCATGTCAGTTTGTAAACCACAGCAAACCAGTATGATTTATTTACCTTTGCAATAAAAACAAACACATTTTCCTGTTAGCTTTCTGTGCGCACATGTTTACTTTCACCATTTTTCCTATTTTCTTCCTGCCAAATTCATATTTCCCTCATTATGCTCCATCCTGCTTTCTTTCCCTGCCTGCTCTTTGCATCGTCTTCACAGCTTACATTCCTACATCACTTTTTAGCAACTCACTTTTTCATTTGGACCAACCAACTTGTATCTATCTTATCAGCAGCACAAGTCTTCCAGGGGTTCTATTATTAACCATTTGCCCACTACCATTCTGCCACTACCGCTGTGAAAACCTTGATCAATAGAAGTAAGTTAGAATCATGGAGAAGCTAAAATACCAAGTGAAATGTCATCATGCTGTGCATCACAGAGCACAGTGCCTTAATATAGGCATTATTTGGCAAGTAATTTAATTAATGTTTGCCACACAGAAGAAGATACACAATTAGCAAGCGACAGATATTTTTTCTATGTCGACCATGGTGCCATTTAATCTGCACATCTGCCTGCATCTGGTCTGCAACTTTCCATTCCATGTCTGGCTGTGTGCCTGTCTAAATACCTCTTACTGTATCTGCTTCCACCACTTTCTGTAGAAACGTGTTCCAGGCAACCTATCACTCTTTGTACACAAAGCCTGTCTTGCACATCTATTATAAGCTTTTCTTCTGTCACTTTAAAACTAGGCCCTCTAGAATTCAACATTTCCACTCTGCGAGAAAGATTATTACTCTCTGCCTAATCTATGACTCTCATAACTTTATATACTTCTATCAGGTTGACTCTCAACTTTTGATGCTCCAGAGGAAACAGTCCAGTTTGTCTAAATGCTTCTTATAGCTGATACTCTCTGATTTAGTCAACATTCTGGTGAATCTCTTCCACATCTCCTCCAAAGCCACCACATCCTTCCTGTAATAGGAGTGGGAGTAAATGTATGAGAATACAGAAAGGGAAAAAAACAACATAATGACAATTATTCTTTGTTATGATTTATTGCTATTATCATTCAATCAGGATGTGATGTTTGGATCTACTCACCCTGTAAAGTAGCTCAATATTTCAGAATCATTCTGGGCCTTCTTGCTCATGTTTATTCACACTTTGACCAAAGTATGAAAGTTTGATGTAAATGGATACAGTGCCAACAGACAAACCCGTTTGAAGGTCTGGGTTCAGTACACATTTTTGTTTGTGTAAAACATGCTGTTACAAAGCAGACCGACTCTTCTTTGCAGCTGCCACAAACCCGTCACATTTGCAACTTTTTAATTCCAATAAGAGTTCATCAACTTGAATTGATAACATTTCATCTCTCCACAGTTGCTCTCTGCCTTGCTGAGAATTTGCAGCATTTCCTGTCACTTTTCCAGATTGGTTTATAGTGGGAAATCCTAAACTGCCTGTGTTCAAACCAAAGCTTTGGTTCAGTATGTCAATGCTCTGCGTTTTACACACATAAACTTTTAAATACTATTGATTGTACAGAAGTGAAATTGATCGACTGACCAAATAGTGCCAACACAACAACTTAGCACACAATGTCAGTAAGACCAAGGAACTGATTGTGGACGATGAGGACCCATAAATTTGTTTATATCGACGATGGCAGAGAGTCAAAAGCTTCAAATTCCCGGGTGCGCATATTTCTGACGTTTTTCCTGGACCCAGCACGATAAAGAAAGCACATCAACGCCTCTACTTCCTGAGAAGATTACGGAGATTCAGTACGTCAGAGAGGATTCTCTTGAACTTCTACAGGTGTACAGTAAAAAGAATACTGGTTGCATCGCGGCCTGGTTCATGAATGCCCAGGAGCAAAGAAATGTGCAAAACATTTTGAACACTGCCCATTCCATTACGGGTTCTGACTTCCCCACCATCGAAGAGATTTACCAGACTCGCTGCCTCAAAAAGGCAGCCAGCATCATCAGAGACCCACACCACCCTGGCCACAGACTCATTTCACCCCTGCCATCTGGAAGAAGGTACAGGAGCCTGAAAACGTCCAGGTTCAGGAACAGCTTGTTCCCAACAGCCATTTGGCTGTTAAACACTACAACGTCAAATAAGCTCTGAACTACATAGACTATTATGGTTATTATTGCCCTTTGGTTGTTTTTTATGTGTAAGTATGTGCGTGTGTGAGTGTGTATGCAGTGCTGAACTATTTTTTATCATTTATTATATTGTTTACAGTGTACTAGGTTTACATCTTCTGTTGTGCTGCTGCAAGTAAGAATTTCATTGTTCTACCTGGGACAAATGACGATAAAACACTTGACCCTTGACTCTTGATTGAAATTTCACATCATATAGCAAATCCCACACTGACAACTAGGGAGCACAACATTGAAGCATTCGTTGACCAATCCCACCAGTGACTTATGTTTCTGGCTAACAACCAACATTCCATGCATACTACTACATTTCCCACTTTGCCATTCATTTGTCGCTTAATAAAACTAAAATAAAACCTGCATTACACTTTACTGAATACATTTTAGTAAGCAACATGAACTACTTCAATGACATTCCCATTCTCTTTTAAAATCCACTTGAACTATCAACGGTTCAATGGTTCTATATTATCACATGTGCAGAGATGCAGTGAAATTATTTTTTCTGCATACAGTTCAGAAAAGTATTACTATACATAGCACAATCCCCAATTAAGCACAAAGTGTATAGAAATATATCCAAGAGTCGCCAGGTTTTGACGCCATTTTTAAAGTGCAAATTGCAATATGGGCAGCTGACCATAAAGGCCCATTATCCTGGTGGCAGGGTTAAGGCAAAGCTTTAATCTCCATCGCTGCTTCACTGCCCTGTGCCGCGATAGGCCACGTCCTGTCTCCTGGAGCAGCGCCCAATCCAGTTGAGGCCCTGGCCCCCCTTTGGTCTTGTGTCCGCACACCGCTGACTCCCTCCTCTCTCGTCCAGTTCTCAGGGACATGCAAGGGCCGAGCTCAGCAGCTTCCCTCCATAGGGTGGATTTCCCGGCTTCCCGGCTGGCAATCTAAGACAGCTGTGAGGTATAACTGCAGCATCACAGTCTGCCGTGCGGCACCATCCCTAATTAATCTGTGCATTACTAAAGCTGGCAAATTTTGTCACAAGTTCTATGATGCACTGCACTTTACTTCATGAAACAGGACCCCAAGCATGTTTATCTGACACCTCAGCTCATAAACTGTACTTTCCTGCAGCTAGATAATTGGGGAAAATTGAAAGCGGATGTTCTAAAATGCTTTCTAATTAAATTAATGTGAGGTATTGTGAATTTGTAATCTCCCTCAGCTGCAAACATTTCTCAAAGCAGCTGCACTGTATTTATTTTTACAAGGCATCCAGCAATACCTCTCGAAGAAGAAACCAGGTTCTAATTTAATTCACCTACCAAATGGAATTGGATAGAAAATAATATACAAATTTCACAGTGGGTTTAATTTTTCATGTAGGAAATGAATCTGTCAACAGATTATTCCTTTGTGAAGCATCACAATAGAAATTAATCTGGTCTCCCACCGATGATAAACATTTTCCAACAATTGATTGGATAATGACTGGAAACTTGGCTAGTTTGATATTGGTACATTATTGTTACCTGTACCGAGATACAGTGAAAAACTGCTTTTCCTGCTGAGCAGGCAAATCATACCATACAAAAGTACAACAGGTAGGGCAAAAGTAGAATTGAACGGATTCAATGTTGAAGGCCCTGTTTGCACAGTACACAGTATTTGTTTATAAAGGAAATATTAGTATATTGGCTGATAATTGGCTTTCAAACCACAGATATCTTCAATGATCTGTTGGATGGTTCAGTATTTACAAATCAGCATTGCGACGGAAACTGTCCTTCACATTCCCTCCACAGATACTGTCTAGCCCACTGTTCTTCTAGCACTTTGCTTTTTGCTCAAGATTCCAGCACTTGCAGTCTCTCGTGTCAGCCTTTTGTAACTAAGTCAACTTGAGATTTGCCAGTCCTTCCCTGAAGGCTGTATCAATACAATAATACCAAGATCTATCTGTACATTCATGATAACTGCTCAATCACCTCAAATGTATCTGAGGGAAAGCAAGGAGGGAAGAGACAATGACTTTGGGACTTTAAACTGTGTTGAGTATTTGTTATTTATTCTATGTTATGACTGCAGGCTAAACCATATTGTTTGTTTTGTTTTTGTTTTTGTCTATTGTTTTTTTACCTTGTTTGGGATGTGTTTATTTTTGTGTGGGACTAAAGATGGAAATTAGCCACTGGCTACAACCTTGCATATTACATGCAAATGTTTTATTAATATGCACTGTCCCTAATAAAATCAAATCAAAATAAATCAAATCAAAATCCACTTTCACAGATGGATCAAACACACACCAAACCCCAAAATCACATCCTTGAAAGTCATGACTTTTAGAAAGCTAGATACTAACTTGTCAAAATGTTGTTTATACTGCACAATGTAATGAACTGTAGAGGCAATTTTATAGAACATTCCAAGACTATAATAAACCTGAGCTTGCTTTTTATTCAACATAACCAACATTCTCTGGAATTAGTCATAGAGTCATAGTGCATGGAAAAAGGTCCTATGGCCCAACTTGCCCATGACAACCAAGATGCCCCATCTACACCAGTGCTACCTGCCTGCGTTTGACCCATTTCCCTCTAAATCTTTCCTGTCCTTGTACCTGTCCAAATGTCTTTTAAATGTTGTTACAGTACCTGCCTTAACTACCTCCTCTGATAGGTATTTAAGAAGGAACTGCAGATGCTGGAAAATCGAAGGTACACACAAATGCTGGAGAAACTCAGCGGGTGCAGCAGCATCTATGGAGCGAAGGAAATAGGCAACGTTTCGGGCCGAAACCCTTCTTCATTCCTCTGATAGGTAGTTCTATGCAGCTAGCACCCTCTCTGTGAAAATGGTGCCCCTTGGGCTTCTAGTAAATCTTTCCTCTCTCACTTTAAATCTATGTTCTCTAGTTCTTCATTCCAGAACTCTGGGTAAAGGTCTCTGTGCATTCACCCTATCACAATCTTACACAATGAGATCACACCTCAGCCTCCTGTGCTCCATGGAATAAAGTTCTAGCCTGCTCAGCCTCGCCCTATAACTTAGGGCCTCAAGTCCTGGCAACATCCTCGTAAATCTTCACTGCACTCATTCCAGCTTAACAGCATCCTGACCAAAACTGAATACAATACTCCAAATGGGACCACAACAATGCCTTGTAGATCTGTAGCACAAAATCCCTACTTCTGTACTCAATACCATTATTGATGAAGGCCGTTGTACCGGGGTGGAAGATTGCAACCTTCACGTGGTTCGCCCTGTTTCAACGAATGCAATCAACCCGGCATGCACAATGAAATAAGATCAAATAGAACAAGTTCTCCTACAACTTTAGGCTGTGCACGCCATACACAAGAAGAAAAAGGCCATTGTACCGAAAGTCTACTTGATAATCCCGTCGACCTGTTACGTCACTTTCAAGGAACACAATTCATAGTTGGATCTATGGGATGTGATAGTGTTCCACTTAAATGACCTCATGATGAATAGTTTCACACCAGTATCTACCTCAAACCATTTTTGTTTAAGCAACAAACATTCTCCATTAATAGAACCTGAATGTTTTGGTAAATTCATGATTATTAATCGTTCAACTTTATCACAGATCAGTTCCTATGAATGAGAGTAGAAATTTGAACAGGCAAACGTATGTGTCTGTATAACAATACTTCATGCAGAAAAATAATATAAATATGTTAAGCATTTACAGATGAAGTTGATTTGCCATTTCCATACTTTAATTTCATTTACAATGATGTTGTAGCTATGGTGGCAGACGGAGGTTGAATCAGGGGAATTGCAGTTTTTGCTGGGAATTAAACGGTTCCAGATGTTCGAACTGAACTAGTGACTGAGTCGGATTTGGGAGAGAATAACAAACTTAGAAGCAAATCAATTACTGTCCACAAATAAATACAACTGTTGCAGCATTTTTTAAGTAACATAGTTTACTCTTCCCATCATCATTCAGCATGAATCATAAAAACAGAATTTCTGGAGTTTACCATTTTATTACGGACTGTCATAGCAAGGATGCTGTCACCCGCCCTCATCTGTTACTGTTAATCTCTTCTCCTCTTAGGCAGTCCCTTATGAATTGGAATGACTTGCTTCCACTCTGGTTTTGTGGGTACTGAGGTGACTAACAAAAACTATTATGCTGTACATTTTAATACAATGATTTTTATCCCAAGAGCTATAGCGGCTCTGAACCGGCCCTAATGAGTGCCCCCCCACCCACCCCCTTTGGACAGTCTCCCTCAGATGGTCACGTCAATCAATTCAGCTTGTTTATTTATGTATTGTATTTATTTACCTTTCTTGTACATCAGTGGAGCTGCACACTAAATCTCGTTGCACTGACGTGCAATGACAATAAAAGATATATTATTATTATTATTATTATTATTATTATTCTAGCCAAGGTGATCTTGTCGACTAAAAGAACACCCAAATGTGTATCCTTTGCAGAATCGGAATTCTGGAAAAGATGGGGCAAAGTTTGTTTCGATGAAACTGACCGTGCGAGAGAATTAAAAAAAATCTGTCCAACCAAGGCTGCATTCATTAAAGCATATGTTTTCAGATATGCCTGCTCTCCTCGTTGGTAAATATTTTCTGTGGCAAAAGCATTGCTCCCTGGGAAATAGAGGCAGATGTGAAGAGGTGGTGAACAGCCAAACATACCCTCAGGAAATTTCTAGGTTCATTTTCCTAGATTTGGTGACGAAGTTGTAATATTTATGTTTGATCCCCAACTGTGATCTTCAGGCAATAGTGCAGATACCAAATTTCCAAAACATTTTTATATGGCGTCCAGCACAACCACATATAAACATTTATGATAAGCATTTCTCATAGATGTCGGCATTTACCGGCACATCTGTACACTTGGAGTTCCAGATCAAAGAAACCCCCCCACAAAATGTGCACTCAGCATTCATATAACACGCAAAAACTGAGGTGGGAGGTGATGGAGAAGCTGGAGAGGGGGAGGAGAGCATTCCCATGTTCACTGATCAAAACCCACAAATACCAGAGAAAGTCCACATGGTGAAGGGACATTTGAGCCAGGCGCCTGGATTCTATAGCATAACAACCAGGCACATCCAACAGGAGTGGCGGGGGAGTTCCCTTCAAGGAGTGACAGATCCCAGAGTGTTTAACAGTGTAGGAAGGAGTGCCAAGAGCTCACAAAATACTTTTATATTCAACACTTGGTACTGACACAATCTACCTTTTGCTCCAACTAAATAATGATTCAGGTTCCAGCTCTTATTTTCCCACCCTGCTTGAAGGGCACTTCCCACTTAGGCGATTTTTCAGCTGTCAAGGGGGGAGAAGGGGGGAGAAGGAGTGGAGAAGGAGTGGAGACACTTTTAAGAAGCCAGACAACTTTTAATAAGCCAGAGATACACAGCTGTGAAGTTCAACGGGCATTTAACATTACCGCTCGGTTATCCTTGGTTCTGAAAACTCGTGCTTACGTTTTTTTTCCCAATAAGCCAATGAAAATGACCGGTCAGCAAAGACGGTTAAGTTACTAAAAGCAACACATGCACTTATCTGAATTAAACTCAATCTGCCATTCCTCAGCCCATTACCCAGTTGATCAAAATTCTGTTGTAATCTTAACCATCCTTCTTCACTGTCCATGATATCACCAAATTTAGCACCAGACTTCTGCAGACTTACTATCCATGTCATCTATATTTCCATCCAAACTATTAATATCAACAACAAACAACAGTGGACCCACCACCATTTCTCGTGGCACAAAACTTGTTTTCTGTGATGTTGCAGACTAGCCTCTTGCACAAATTCTGCAAACCTTGTACTAAAGAAACATCAGCTATTGTGGATGGTGGTTTTGGGTCAATAGAGCTAATTTTAAGAGAGGTAATTTCTAGGTTATGACCATTTATGATACAGCACTTATTTATTACCTAAATAGCATTTTGTGACATATCACTAATTTTATTCCGACACATACTGGACATTACATATGGCGGTAAATTAAGGAAAAATAATGCAGGGTTTTATGAGACCAGAATTCTGAGACTTTGCAAGCAGAGTGATGATTTGCTCAACAGGGCAACAAGTTAAAGATTTGGGTGCGGAGCTCGGCATGGCTAAGCCAGAGTCTTTCATCAGGATTCAATTCCCTCATTTAAAGCAGGACAGAACATTTGCAATATAATTATATTGTTGGCTCAGTGCATAGCATTTTTCATCTCCAAGAGAAATGATTGTGGATACTGGTACTGAAATCTAGGCTGATGCCAGTGCAGCTCTGGGGTGGGGTGAGTTCTATACTGTTCAAGGAGCCACATTTCAGTTGAAGTGTAAGGCTAAACCTTAAAGTACGGAGTTTGTACGTTCTCCCCATGACCTGTGTGGGTTTTCTCCAAGATCTTCGGTTTCCTCCCACACTCCAAAGACGTACAGGTTTGTAGGTTAATTGGCTTGGTAAATTGTCGCTAGCGGGTGTAGGATAGTGTTAATGTCCGGGGATCGCTGGTCGGCGTGGTCCCGGTGGGCCGAAGGGCTTGTTTCCGCGCTGTATCTCTAAACTAAACTAAAGTAAACTACCCTCTGAAGATAATATACAATTTTCCATGGCATTACTATGGCGGCACGAGGGGGCAGCGGTAGAGTTGCTGACTTACAGCGCATGCAGTGCCGGAGACCCGGGTTTGATCCCGACTACGGGTGCTGTCTGTATGGAGTTTGTACATTCTCCCCGAGATCTGCGTGGGTTTTCACCGAGATCTTCGGTTTCCTCCCACACTCAAAAGACGTGCAGGTAAGTAGGTAAATTGGCTTGGTAAATGTAAAAAAAATTGTCCCCAGTGTGTGTAGGATAGTGTTAAAATGTGGGGATCGCTGGTCGGCATAGACCCAGTGGGCCAAAGGGCCTGTTTCCACTCCGTATCTCTAAACTAAACGACAGAGAAAGCCAGATATCCCTTGTGTTCTGGCTACTAATTGTCACTTAGTCAATGGTGCACAAACAGATCCCCTAGTCTTCATCATAATGCTACTTGTGGGAGTTATTGCTGTACAGAAATGAACTGCCACTTTACCTGGATTATCAGTGTGACGATACTTAAAGAGTACTTTATTAGGCAGAAAGCTTTTTGTGATGACCTGTCAAAAAGGCTACATAAAGGCCACATTTTCTTATTCTTTTCACCTGATCAAACCTGACGGTGTATTGGGAAGATTTTTCAGATTCGTACATCCACTGCATAGTATCATTCATAAGAACCATTATTTGGGGAAGTACAGCAGTATAACTTGGTTATATTGTTATGCAGTTGCCATCTACTCCTGCACGTTTCAAACTTGCAATATTCATGTTCAATTAATGACGGCTCAGCAGAATATCAAAAGTCCCTGCTGTCCCCTCAGCCGCATCTCCTCTGTGTCCCTCAGTTCTGCTCTTGCTCCCCCTCCCTACAGACAGTAAAAGTATAGAATTCTTATTGTGACCTTATTGTGACCACCAGTTACATCTTCCCATCTCCACACCTTTCTGCCTTCTGCAGAGACTGTTCCCTCCACAACTGCTTGGTTCACTCATCCTTTCCCACCCAGACCACACCTCCCCCTGACAATTTCTCCTGCAGCTTATTTTCCCCTGTTCCTATATCTCCTCCCTCACCTCCATCCAGGGACCCCAGCATTCCTTCGAGGTGAGACAAAGGTTCACGTGCACATCCTCTAACCTCATATACTGCATCAGGTGTTCCTGATGTGGTCTCTTGCATATCAACCAAGTGTAGACTCAGTGACCGTTTCGCCAAACACTTGCACTCGATCCACCAAGACCCGTTGGATTTCCTGGTTGCCAAACATTTTAACTCCCCTTCCCATCCCCATACTGACCACTCTGTCTCGTAAGGCCACATACTAACTGGAGGAACAGCATCTTATATTCCATTTGGTAGCTTACAACCCAATGGCATGAACATTGAATTCTCCAATTTGAGCTCTTCCCTCATTCCTTTCTATTCCCCTTGCTCCCCTGTGCTCCACCTGGTCTCAAACCTCCCCCCCTCCCCCCCACCATCCCCTTCCATCTGCTCTAGCTTCACAATTCCCAACTTCAATCCTTTTACACATCTTACACCTTCTGTTTTTTTCTTCTCTGGGCTTTGCCCAACCATTTGACTATCAAAAACCCATTCATTTGTATCCATCTATAACTTGCCAGGCCTGACTTGCTGAGTTACTACAGGACTTAGTGCCTTTTTTTGGAAAGCATCTCAGTTTCTGGTTTCCATCAAAAGTCTAAACTTTCTTACATGCAAAGTTAAGGTTGGGGAGGTTTTTTTGCAATAAGGAGATATATTCATTGTCGCCCATGGTTCAATTATCTTTCATATTAAAAACACATTTTCTAATAATTATAATGTTTAAAATAAACAATACTAAACAATTGCAGTTAATCTTGTATCTGACCTATATTTTGCACATTTCAGATAATAATCACCTAATTTCTAGTTACAATTTCAAAAACTGATTTTCTTTGAAGTTACTGCTGTGAATGTCCTCATGACAGTCTATCCAAGGGTTAGAAAGATTTACATCATTCCATGATAAAGGATCATGATGGGATTTCTTTGATCAGTCCAATTTATTTGGGGAGGAACTTTATCCATTTGGGCCTAGAGTTTATAACGTGGAATTTAGTGGGAATTAATGATCAAGATAACAGCATTAAATGCACATTTACCTGTTTATATTTCAATTTCTTGATTTGTCATTTCTGTAATTGAATGAAATTATAAGTTTATGAATTGCCCAGTCAATATGATTAGTTGTATTGATAGGCAAAGATTGGTTGTATTGTTGATCTTGAGAAAGGTAATCTTAGGGTACAGAATAATATTGATCAGCTGGTAAATTAGGCAGGGCATTAGCAGGTGGAATTTAATCTTGATAAGTGAACATGAGTGGGAATTGTCGAAAAAGGGCAGGATATAAATCAGGGTTCTCAGTAGCATTGAGGAACAAAGGGAGCTTAGTGTACAATTCTCAAGATCCCCGAATGTGGCAAAACAGACAGATAATGAAGAATGCATAAAGGATATTTGCTGTCATTAGCCGGGGCATGAAATGTACGTGCAGGGAGGTTTTGGTGCAAAATTGTAAAGTTTTGGATTGGTACCAAAGTTGGAACATAGTTGTAATATGTGCGATTCTGGTCACCGCATGATAGTTAGAATGTGATTGCACTGGGGAGAGTACAGAGGAGATTCACAAAGGTATTACCATGGGTTGAATGCTTTTGTTTTGAGGAGACAAAATAGGATGACTTTGTCTGAGCACTCCATCTGCAATCCAACACCCTGATTGAGTCCTGTGTTGTGAGTGGCCCTGACGTCACAAAGATGCTTATAACATTGAGAAGACGCCATGATATTTCTGGATATATTTTAAACAATTATGTGAGGCATCTGGCAGGTGCTATAAATTAAACCTTTAATTTGCAACCCTTTGCATATTAGATGTGATGTTAACTTTTTGTCTTTGAGGCTCAATAAACACAGGATATAGGTTGCACCTTTATGCAACAATGTAAATTACAATTGTGAAATTGGTCCAAAAGAAAATGAGATCTAATTTTTCTCGCCTAACTGTTGGAATGTTTCTGATTTTTGATTATTGTCTTGAATTCACCTGTCCGACCCTTCAATTGAGGCCACATTGTTTTCCCACAATTTGTTTTTTGAGCCTGGTGCCACTTGAGCTCCAATATATCTTTTACTGGAGTATTGTCACTATCTGGTTCCAATGGCCTGCTGGGAAATAGTTCTAGCTAGGATCAAAGGGGTGCTTCAAGAAGATTTACTTAAATGAGTCCCAGCAGTTAAATATACCTGGAGCTTGCCAGGTTCATGGCTAGCTGGTAATTTGTCAGCCTAACCTGTGAATGATGGAAGATGCTCAATGGAATGAGGCCTTTTCCTAATTTTCCTACAATGGCTTTCAATCATCCAAAACATTAAACTTAATATCCTTGAGACTGGGCTTCAAATGCATCCAGTCAATGGAACATTCTTTTCATTAAAGCCAGATTTCAATCCAAATTGTTTTAGGTAATGGTGGCTGAAAGAAAAATGATGTTCCTCTGTATCATTGAGATGCTGATGCACATTTGTGGATGAGTTTTGAATAAAGGTAGTATGTGAGATGTCAGCAAATTCTCCATCTGGTTTTAATGTGTTTTCTGATGAAGTCTGGGTTTTAACCAAACTTCTGCCACTCTAACTCACTCACGCCACATTACTGGGCACCAAAATATTTCCACTCCCTTAAAGGATCTTACATTTTAGCACATTATTAGGGAAATTTAATTGTTAACCATATGGTGGACAAACAGCCAGAGGTTATTGCACAAAGGATCTGTACAACTGCCAGTTTGAACTTTCAGCATACAATGCTTATCAGATCTTTGCTAAGCATGAATTGATTTATTGGGCATTAGTTTTGAAATCTCTGGAGAGCTGCATTAGAACAATGACCTTTAATCTCAGATCTACATTTGAGGTTACCCTAAATTTTGTGGGATAGAAACTTCTTGCAAAGATCCAAATGAAATTGATTTGGACAGATGCAACAAAGTTATTTATATCATCTCTTTAGACAACTTTGTTTTCTTTGTGTAAATAGAATTAAACACATTTGGACCACATCAAGTAGAATTAAATTGGCATTTTCTCAAAGGCTGGGGATAATGGTGGTTGATGTGAGAGATGGAATGATTTGCATTACATATTTTAGGAGTGGTTGATCTGAGGTTTACAGCAAATGAAACATTTGGCTCACTTGACCGACATAATGCTTCGGGAGTGCTAGCATTAGGTCCCAACTTCCTGTTCCATGTATTTTAACTGTCTGCTTTGTATACAAATTTTAGCATTGTCCTAACCATGCTTTTCCTCTGTCTGCATGGAAGAAGGTACATAACACTTGACAGATATAGCAGAGAATCAAAGGTCTGTTACATTTCCAAGTTTGTTATTGATACCAATTTAGATGTGATTGACGAGGAGGGTGTATAGAAGCTTCAAGATGATATGGACAAGTCAAGTGAGTGAGCAAATAAATAACAGGTGGAATATAACGTGGAATGTTAATTTATCCACTTCAGTGTACATGACATAGAAGTGGGGTATCAAAGGTTCAAAGGTTATTTTATTAGTCACATACACCTAGGTGTAGTGAAATGCCTCTTGCCAATGCAGCACATAAAGAAAGAATACAAACATAACAATAATAAAGACATTTAAACATAAAAAACATCCCCCCACAATGGTTCCCACTGTGGGGGAAGGCACAATGTCCAGTCCCCATCCCCAGTTCACCCATAGTCGGGCCTATTGAGGCCTCCACAGTCGCCTCTATGGAGGTATTTGTTAGATGGTGAAAGTTTGAAGGGCCTTTGTTTAATCACCTTTCAAGGATGAAAGTTTCAAAGCCTTATGACCATCATATTATTTTTCTCATATTTTCATAAGACATAGAAAGAAGCAATTCAGTCCAATAAGTCTCTGCCAGCTCTTTGACCAACTCCGTCAGCTATTCCACTTATTTACCTGCAACCTAAACATAGTCCATTAATTGTCCATCAATTCCCCCCACTCCCCATGTTATTACCATCCATTACATTAGCTGGGAAACCTACATTGAGAGCAGTTTTAAGTTGCAAATTAACCTACCAGCACATCTTTGGAAACTGAGAGGAAATCAGAGCACTGTGGGGAAACCCAAGCAGCCACAGGGAGAACATGAGTTCAATGATCACATATCTTCACAACATCCACCTATCAAACACCCTCAAAAGTCTTAAATGTTTCAATCAAGTAATTTCTCACGTTCATCAATTTCAACGTGTACAAGTTTAGCATGTCCAAACTCTCTTCGTAAGGCAACCCGACCATTCCAGCCATTAGTCTAGTAAATCTCCAAACTACTTGCTATGCATTAACATCCTTCTTTAAATAAGATCAATACTCTGTAGGGTTTAGAGACTATATAGGTCTCCTTCTGCTCACCAGTACCCTATAAAACCGAAGCATAATGTTTGGATTTGGCATCTTGATTTGACTTTTCTCCATAATGCTTTGATAACTGGCAGCTGGCATGTAAATTATTTATTGTGGTAGTGGTTGTAGTGAGGAGGGGTGTCAGTGAGTGCGAACATGCCTAAACATTTCTCCTGCTTTTCCTTCTACCAATAACATTTGGGGCTGTCTTTTGTAAAGATGAAATCATAGTAATTTATAACTGAACTAATGGAGATATAAAAAAACTTTGCATAAGGTTCATTTCCTTCCCATTTAACTAGATATCCTTACATCCAGAGAACGGTTCCAATTAAATAATCTTTATACATCCTCCACCTTAGTATTTTACTGTTCCTTTAAATATCCAGTCACTATTTCCAAAGCAGATATTGTTTCTTTGAAGGACATAAACAGTGAACGGTAGGGTTCTTTTAATTTTTTTTTAAATTAGAATCAATTTTGACCTTTTAACCTGAAAATGAGGGAAAAGAAGAGAGAAAGAACAAGAGAAGGAAAAAGTGAAAAGTGAAAGGATAGGACCCCTAGACTACCAAAGTAGTGTGGCCAAAGAGTGAATAAAGATATAAGAGGAAAAGGATAAAAAAAGAAAAAAGTGGAGATATACCTGCTCCTCGTCCCCCCCGCGCACCTCACCCGACCCGGTATGAAACTGCACTTGAGTTTGGTGGCCTTGCACTCTGCTTGAAGTGGTGTGAAACTGCACAAATTTGGTGGCCTTGCATCCTGCTTGAAGTGGTATGAGAGTGCACTTGAATTTGGTGGCCTTGCACCCTTCTTGAAGTGGTAGGAAACTGCACTTGAATTCGGTGGCCTTGCACCCTTCTTGAAGTGGTAGGAAATTGCACCTGAATTTGGTGGCCTTGCACCCTGCTTGAAGTCGTAGGAAACTGCACTTGAATTCGGTGGCCTTGCACCCTGCTTGAAGTCGTATGAAACTGCATTTGAATTTGGTGGCCTTGCACTCTGCTTGAAATGGAATTTCAAGGAATAGCCGCGAGTCAACTGCCACCGAACCAGCCATGAGTGAACTGCCAGCACATCAGGCATGAGTGACTGAGCTGCCATCCCAAGAATCCATTTGGCCCACAATGTCCATACTAGCCCTCTGGAAACCAGTCCCTTCAGCCCACAACACCCATACTAGCGCTCCAGAACCCCCCCCCCCCCGGCCACCAATATTGGAATTGTTGGAGAGGTAGAATATTGCGTTGGGGGACCAACTCTCCCGTGTGAACATGGGCCCACTTAGTCTAGTAGTTCCATAAATATTGGTGTCCCTTGGGCAACTTTGACTCATGGCATCAGAGATATTCCCCTCATCTATCCAAAGGCTTCTTCTTTCCTACTCTCAGCTTAAAATCGACTTGTTCACTATTATTCTTGGTTCTGATGAAAGGGTCTTTTATGTGAAACTTTAACTCTGTCTCTTTCCAATGTTGATGCCTTCGTCAGTTGTTTCCAATCGATTCCACTTATCAGTGATCCAGGGGAAAATTGGATTAAAACTTGCTTGCTGGCATTAGGCGAAGGGTAATGATTAATGACAACTTCAGTGACTGGAGGATTTTGTGCAATGGACCCAACAGTAGTCATATGTATTAAATCACTTGGACAAATAAGATGCCTTTGATTGCTAAGTTTGCTGATAATATAAACATTGCCTATGTGGTTGATAGTGAGGAAGATGCAGCAATACAAAGACATAAGAACACTAGAAGTAATAGCCCATTCAGCCCCACATGTCAGCTCTGCCATTTAATAAGATCATTGGTGATCTTTTATCTCATAATATTCCTGATGTGATCCTACCAGGAGTATAAATAATTAGAGCAAGACATTTTTACTTTTATATTGAAATTCTTTTGAAACAAAGGTTAGCTTTGCATTTGTCCTCCTAATTGCTAGCTGTACCTGCATGAAAATGAATCACTAAATGTCAACAAAGTTACGCAGGTCCATTGAAACAGAATGACTTACTAGGAAACATCACGAGGTAAGAGGGAGGTCTAACATGGGCAGGACCTACACAGTGAATGGTAGGGCTCTGAGTAGTGTTGTAGAGCAGAGGGATCTAGGAGTGCAGGTGCATTGCTCCCTGAAGGTGGAGTCGCAGGTAGATCGGGTGGTCAAAAAAGCTTTTAGCACATTGGGCTTCATCAGACATCAGTATTGAGTATAGAAGTTGGGAGGTCATGTTGCAGTTGCATAAGTCGTTGGTGAGGTCACATTTAGAGTATTGTGTTCACTTCTGGGCACTATGGGAAAGGTGTTGTCAAGGTGGAAAGGATACGGAGAAGATTTAAGAGGATGTTGCCAGGACTAGAGGGTCTGAGCTATAGGCAGAGGTTGAGTAGGCTGGGAGCACAGGAAGATGAGGGGTGATCTTATAGAGGAGTATAAGATCATGAAAGGAACAGATCGGGTAGATGCACAGAGTCTCTTGCCAAGAGTAAGTGAATCGAGGACCAGAGGACATAGGTTTAAGGTGAAGGGGAGTAGATTTAATAAGAATCTGAGGGGTAACTTTTAAAACACTAAGTGTGGTGGATGTATCGAACAAGCTGCCAGAGGAGGTAATTGAGGCAGGGACTATCCCAACATTTAAGAAGCAGTTAGACAGTTACATAGATAAGACAATAGTGGTGGTTGTGAAAAATTGCAGCAGGACCTTGATCAGATCCTTTGGAGGGATATGGACCAAATGCTGGCAGGTGGTACTAGTGAAGCAGGACATGACGGCCAGTGTGGGAAAGTTGGGCTGAAGGGCCTGTTTCCTCACTGTATCACTCTATGACTCTAGAAGGCTTAGTCATTTTGGCATGTCCCCAACAACTCTCACCAACTTCCACAGATGCACCATGTAAAGCATTTTATAGGGATGCATCACAGCATGTTTTGGGAACAGTTCCATCCGAGATCGCAAGAAATTGCAGAGAATTGTGGACAGCACAGACCACATTACACTGCCTCAAGTAGACCACTAGCATAATCAAGAACAAGTCTTATCTCGCATGTTTCTGCATTAAATTCCATCAACCATTCCTCAGCACACTTGGCCAATTGGTCAAGGTCCTGCTGCAATTCTTCACAACCATCTTCACTATTGCAAAGCCACTCACTTTTGTATCAACTGCAAACTTGCTAATCTTGCAGTGTATGTCTCATCCAAATCATTGATATAAATGACAAACAGTAACAGGCCAAGCACCGAACCCTGAGGCACACCACTAGTCACGAGAAACAATCTTTCACCATCACCCTCTGCTTCCATCCAATAAGCAAATTTTCTATCCATTCAGCTATCTCTCCTTGTATCCCATGCGATCTAACCATCTAGAGCAGCCTACCATGAGGAACCTTGTCGAATCCTTTGCTGAAGTCCATATATACAACATCTACGGCTCTGCCCTCATCCACCTTTTTGGTCACATCTTCAAAAAACAATCAGATTTGTGAGACACGACCTCCCACATACAAAACCATGCTGACTAATCCCAGCAGTATGAACATTGACATCTCTAACTTCAAGTAGTCCTTGCTTTCCCTCTCTCCATCCCCTCGCCCTTCCCAGTTCTCCAACCAGTCTTACTGTCTCTGACTACATTTTATCTGTTTGCTTTGTTGTTACCTTCTCCCAACTAACTATGATCTATTCTATATTTCCCTTGGTCCCATTTTCACACCTAACACTTTCTTATCTATACAATTCGTATCTATGTACCGCCTACTCCGCTGACACCAGTCTGAAGAAGGGACTCGATCCGAAACATCATCCATTCCTTCTCTTCAGAGATGCTGCCTGTCCCGCTGAGTTACTCCAGCATTTTGTGTCTAGGGACAATTTATTGCTGCCAATTAACCTACAAACCCGCATATCTTTGAGATTTGGGAGGAAACCCTCACGGTCACTGGGAGAATGTGCAAACTCCACACAAACAGCACCCGAGGTCAGGATTGAACCCGGGTGTCTGGTGCCAGTAGGCAGTAGCTCAACCAGCTGCACCTCTGTGTCGACCTAGTGGTATGATGGAACTGAAACTTAATTATACTTAAAACATCTCCCGATAAATTACAGGGATATTGCCCAAAATCGAAGAGATAAGAAAAATAAGTACTTTCACTTTTTTGAGATAGAGGTGGGGGTAAAAGAGGAGGGGATGTTTCTTTATTGACTAAGGGAAATATCACAGCAGTAGTCCAGGATGACATTACTGATGTTTCATCCAATGAGGCTACATGGGTGGAGCTGAGAAATAAAAAGGGGGTGGTCACCTTGTTAGTTTTGTATTACATGCCCCCAGTAGTCAGCGGGAATTAGAAGAGCAAATAAGCCAGGAGATTGCAGACAGCTGAAAGACTAATAAGGTTGTCATTGTATGGTATTATTACTTTCCCAATATAGACTGAGGCTGTCATGATTTTCAGATGGGGTGGAATTTGTCAAATGTGTTCAGGAAAGTTTCCTCAGGTAACATGTAAAGGCCCCTACACAGGAGAGGGCAAAGCTTGAACTACTCTTAAGAAATTGGGAAAAGCAAAGGACTGAAGTGTCAGTAACTGAGTCTTTTAGGACCAGCAACTACTGTTCTATTAACCTTAAGATGGTTATGGATAAAGACAGGGCGGGCCCATGAGTTTAAATTCTGAATTGGAGCAAGGCCAACTTTATTGTTATCAGGCTGGAACTAGTTCAGTTGATTGGTATAGGTTGTTTGCGGGCAAAAGAATATCTGGAAAATGGGATGCTTTTAAAAGTGTAATGACATGAGTTCATGGCATGCATGTTCCTGGTAGAGTGAAGGAACATGCATGTGGACACAAGGAAGCTTGGATGACAAGAGAAATTGAGGCTCTAGTCAAGAAAAAGAAGAAGGCCTGGGACAAGTCTACACAGTTGGGATCAAATGTATCCCTGGAGGAGTTTCCGGAACTGAGGAGCATACATAGAAAGAAGGGCAAAACGGGGCAGAAAATAGTTTTGGCAGATTATATTAAAGAAATCCAAAGAGATTTCACGTACTTTAAGTGAAAGAGGGTGACTAGGGAGAGAACAGGACCCTTCAGAATCTAAAGCGTTTACCTTTGTGTAGAGCAGAAGGAGAAAGGCAAGGTCCTCGATCAGTATTTCTCCTCTTTTTTTTACCATGCTGAAAAATATTGGATGGGATCAAGGGAGAGCTAGCCAATTGGACAGAGAATTGGCTTCATGGAAAGGACAGAGGATGATGGTGGATTTGAGGCCTGTGACTAGTGGTGTGCATCAGGATCGGTGCTGGACCCATTGCTGCTTGTGGTTAACATCAATGATTTGGATGAGAATGCATGATTAATAAATTTGCAGATGACACTAAAGTGGGTAGATAGCAAAGATGGTTGTCAAATACTACAGCAGGATCTTGATCAGTTGGGCATGTGGGCTGAGCAATGTTTAATGGAAATACGTGTGAGATGTTGCATTTTGGGAAGGTAAATCAAGGTAGGATTCACAGTAAATGGCAGGGCTCTGAGGAGTGTTGTAGACCAGAGTGATCTAGGAATACGGGTACATTGTTTTTTGAAAGTGGCGTCACAGGTAGAAAGGATACCTGTAAGTAGCAGCTGATGTTACATATCTCTGAATGAATTGGTTGAACAATTATTGAATCTTAGAAAATTATAGCACATTAGGAGGCTCTACCTCTTAAGACTCCTCCTTACTAAGAACAATTTTGGCACCCTGGCTTCATCAGACAAGATATTGAGTATACAAGTTTGGATGTTCCAGTTGTACAAGGACATATTTGGTGTATTATGTTCAGTTTTGGTCATTCTGCTGTAGGAAATAAGTTATTCAGCTGGAAAGAGTGCAGAGACGATTTACAAGGACTAGAGCTACAGTATAGGGAGAGGTTGGGCAGGCTAGGACTTTAGTCCTTAGAATGCAGAAGGATGAAGCGTGATGTTATAGAGGTGCATAAGATCATGATGGGAATGGATAGGGTAGACGCACAGAGCCTTTTACTCACAGTAGTTAGATCAAGAACCAGAGGACAAAGGTTTCAGATGAGAGGGAAACGATTTATTTGAAACCTGAGGGACAACTTTTTCACATGGAGGATGGTGGGTATATGGAGAGGAGGTAGTTGAGGCAGATACTATAACAACATTTAAAAGACATTTGAACAGGTACATGGATTGAAAAAGTTTAGAGTGTTATGGGCCAAAAGTGGACAGATGGGACTAGTTTAGACAGGGCATGTTGGTCAGCATGGGCAAATTGGGTTGAAGGGCTTGTTTCCATGCTATATGACTATGAAGGAGAATTACAGAGCCTCCTTATGTGCTATGATTTTCTAAGATTCAATGATTGTTCAACCAACATTCTGAGGGAGATATATAAAATCAGCTGTTACTTAGCAATGCCTTAAGGTGAATGAGTAGTTAATAGCTTAAGGAATCAGAAGCCAAAATATCATGATATTAATGAAAATGGCATGATAAAAAATACTTCTTGAAATAACAGTAGTCTTTAATGCCAATGTTTTGCTGGCCCAGGTCTCTTTTTTCCTGGAATAGGTCCAGTAATCAATTGCAATCCCCTGAAGTAGAGTTCCATTTAACAAGGCAGTTTTGTGCTATAGTGGATCCTGTTCCACTACATAGAGAAAGCAACAGATGTAAAAGGTGATTATTCTCAAAGATACAGACGACATACGCTGAATAAATGTCCTCACATCACTATAAAGCAGGGTGAATTGCACACCTAGCTGTTTATGTGAAATGCTTGGGAGCACATTATCACTGGGAAGTGGTAACAAACAGGAAATTACTTCAATTTGCAAAACACAAATTGCTGGAGGAACTCAGTGGATCAAGCTGTATTTGTAAAGAACAGACAGAATTTTGGTTTGGATGCACTTCTTCAAACCGATGGAGTAGAAGAGGGAACCTGGAAAAGCGAAGTGGGAGATGGGCAAATGGATGGGGATGAAAACTGACAGGTGGATACAGGTGAGGAGGGGTGATTGGCAAATGGGTGGAGATAGTGACAAAGGCTCGAAGTGAAAAGGAGTATAAATGGCATCAGATAAGGAAAGAAGAGGAAGAGTGAAATGTAAAGCCAGAGGGGGGGGATATGGGTCGAAGGGGAAAGGAGAAGGGGAAAATAGGAATTATGGGATGAGAGAATTGGTGGGGAGAGTGTGGGGAGAAGCAGTATTGGTGGGAAATTCTCTCAGAGATGGGCGAGTACCAAGGTGGGGCATGGGGGGATGCAGGGAGGGGAGATGTATTACTTGAAATTAGAAAATTCTATTTCATACCATTGGGTTGTAAGCTTTCCAAACTGAATGAGTTGCTGTTCCTTCAGTTTGCGTGTGTTCCCACTCGGCATGGGGGAGGCCAAGGACAGGAAGTTAAGTATGGAAATGAGACGGGGAGTTAAAATCATCAGCAGTCAGGAACACCAGCAGAACTTGGCAGTGGAGAGCACCTGCAGTGAGTGTTCAGTAAAAAAGTTGCCTTGTCTGTGCATGATCTTGCCGATGTAAGGTATGCCAGTTTAGGAGGACTGGATACAATAGACAAATTGGGAGGAGGTGAACTATCTCATCTGGAAGGACGATGGGCAGAATGGCCTAATTCTGCTCCTATGTCTAATGGGTGCTGTATGAGAGTGAGAAAGGAGGTGTAGGAATAGGTATTACATCTCCTATGATTGCAGGAGAAAGGATGAATGAACCAAGGGGTTGCAGAAAGAGTTTTCCCTCTGGAAAATGGAAAGGGCTGGCAAGATGTAACTGGTGATGGGATCATGTTGTATGTGGTGGAAATGTCAGAGAATGATGTCTCCAGATTGCTTCAATTGTGCGGATTACTTCTATTCTTTTTGAACTGTAAATCCATTTAAATTATTTGGTTGACCTCAGCTCAAATAATTAAGGGAGAAAAAAATTGAATGATTTTCAAAGATGGTGCTTTACTCCGACAATAATATTTTCCAAAAAGAAACAATGGCAACCCAGTTAATTTGTCACAACATATTTCCAGATTGCTGGAGTGGTGCAAATCCACAACATGATAGAAAAATAGGAGAATAGAAAAGAGCATTGAAGTGTATAAATCCCTGGGCCATGCTTGGACTTTGTGAGAAGATTGGAAGAAATTATCGCGGAGACATTTCATCTTTAGCTGAAGGGTAAAGTTCCAGAAGTCTAGGCGTAGTAAATGTTCTATTATTATTTAAGAAGGGCAGGAAAGTAAAAACAGAGAATTACAGCCTGGTAAGCCTTATATGAGGGGCAGGTAAATAATTGGATTGGTGCATGGATAATTGTATCGTAAAAAATTGTATGTTTATTGTAATTGATAATTGTATCTCACAAAGTGGTTAGAGTTTTTTGAAAAGATAACCCAGAGGGGCATGGCTGTGGATTTTGTCTATATGACTTTGTTAAGGGCCTGCCTGATAGACTAGTTTGGAAGGTTAGATTGCATGGACTCCAGGGATAGCTAGATAATTGGAAACACATTGGCTTGATCGAAGGAAGCAAACGGTTGATCATGTAATGTTATTTTTTAGACTGGATCCTGTGACAAGCGGTGTGCCACAGTGAGGACCCATTGTTGTTTGTCATTTATTTAAATGATTTGCGTAGAATGTACAAGGCATGGTTGGAAAATTTTGCAGTTTACACCAAAGTAGAAGGTATCGTCGACAGTGAACCATGTTATTACGGAAAAAGGTGAATCTGTAAAATCATCCCCCAATCTTCGCACAAAATCTCAGGTATCTGACATACTGTAACAATTAGAACTTATTTTAAAGTGATGCATGGTGAATGGGCTCCTGCTGTCATAATGATTCTGCGATTCTGAATGAAATATACATTTTGCAAGATTTAACCCAACAAACCAGGTGCAGTACTCTCAGGACCACTATTTGTCATGCAACACTTATTTGGAACATCAACTATTGAAACATTTTTTGTTGTTGTTGTAATATTGCAGAGTGAAGTTTACTGTAGCATTGCCTTTTAAAGGGCTTGTAATTTTTTTAGTTTTCAGAAAACCATTGGGTGCTGTGTTACGTTTATACTAATTAAACTATTTAAATATAACTAAATAATCATTGAATAAATATATTTACTGATTAAACAAATAAATAATCTAGCCTATGATGTGACAGGTTTGGTGTCTGGTCAGTACTACCTTACAATTTGTGGATAGTAAGACTGCCTAAGTAAACATATCTGCAGATGTCATAGTCAATGCTCTGTAAGCAAAGAAAGATGTCCTTTAGCCCAATTTAATCCATGCTCACTGTGATGCCTACTTATGCTAATCCCATTTTCTTACATTAAGCCCGTATCCATCTAGTCCTTTCCTAGCCAAGTGCATGTCCAAATGCCTATTAAACTTTGCAATTGTTTCTATCTTTACCACATTCTCCCCTCTTGCCCCTCGGACCTCCTTTATATTTCTCCCCTCTCACTTGACACCTTTGTCCAAAAACCAAACAACTAGATGAACACCTGCTGAGTTTCTCCGGCATTTGATCCAGCTTTGATTTTACCAGCATCTGCAGTTCTTTCTTAAACTAGATGGACACAGCAGGCCAGGCAGCATCTGTGGAGTTAAATGAACAGATGTTGTTTCAGGTGGGGACCTTCTTCAGACTGACATTTTTGCACATAATTCCAGCATCTGCAGTCCGTTGTGCATCCATTACATCTATGCCCTTTAATTTTAGACAGCCCTAACCGGAAATAAAATAATCTATTTATCCCCCTTTATGCTCCTTAAAATAATATAAACCTCTATAGATCATCCATTAACATCCCATGTTCCAACAGGAACAAACCTATCTTAACCAATCGGCCTTGTAACTAAAGTCCTCCATTCTAGGTACCATCCTGGTGAGTCTCATCTGTACTCTCTTTATTGCTATCACATCCTTCATGAAGTATGGCAACCAGAAATGCATACCGTACTCTAAGTGCAGACACACCAATGTTTTATGGCTGCAACGCAACTTTCCAATTCTTGTACTCAAATCCTTAACATATGAAAGCTGGCATGCCAAAGCTGTCTTCACGATTTTATTTATTTAGCGAATGCAAAGTCCTTTAGCCAAGCAGTTGCCTCTTGATCTGCTGTATGAAGGGTGACAAGTCCTCCTTTGAGCCTTTGTTGAGGGCATGCTTCAATGAGGTGTTGCATTGTTTGCTGCTCTCCACAAGCACACCATGGGGTTGGACTGCTGCCCCATTTGTGAAGGCTGGCCAAGCAGGGGCCATGTCCAGTCCTGAATCTATTCAGCGTCGTCCACTGCTTCCTTGGGAGATTGGTGCCAGGGACCGGTAGGGTGGGGTCTGACACCAGATGTTTATTTGGGACGTCCTTGGACTCCCATTCCCTTTTCCAAGCTGATTGGATGGTGAAATCAGCTGGTGGTGGGTTCTTCCAAATTGGTCGTCTGGATGGAAGTCGAGCAGTGGGTGGGTTGAAGATGTCCATGTGAATTGGCAGTTGAGGGGAGTTTTTGGTCTTTTGGAGCATCCTTTGAGTGAGGACTACTCGCCGGATGTGTGGAGGGGCTATGTTGGATAGGACAGGGAGCCAGGGGAGTGGTGTTGAGCGGATTGTTCCTGTGATGATCCTCATTGTTGAGTTCAATTGGGTATCCACATGGTGTGTGTGGGATGACCTGGACCAAACAGGGGCACAATATTCGGCTGAAGAAAATGCAAGGGCTAGTGCTGAAATGCGCAGTGTGGGGGCTGCTGCCCCCCACTTTGAGCCAGCAAGCTTACTGAGGAGATTGTTTCTGGACTTCACCTTAGCTGCTGTTCTTTTAAGATGTTCCTTGAAGGATAGGGTCCTGTCAAGGGTCACTCCGAGGTAGGTTGGAGTGGGGGCATACTTCAGTTTGGTCCTGCTCAGATAGATGTTTGGTTCTCTTGTGGCTTCTGCATTATGGAGGTGGAACACACTGGAGACCGTTTTTGCTGGGCTTGGTTTTAGGCGCCAGGTTTTGCAGTACTCGTCCAGTTTAGCAAGGTCTTCATTGAGCACCTGTTCCAATGTTCCAAAATCTGGTGCTTGGAAGGCCAAACAGATGTCATCTGCATAGAGGAATTTGCGGGATTTGGTGGTGGGTAGGTCATTTGTGTAAAGGTTGAACAAGGTTGGGGCTAAAACTGACCCTTGCGGGAGCCCATTCTTCTGCATTCTCCATGCACTCTTGTTCTGTCCAAGGTGAACTCTGAACCTGCGGTTGGAGAGCAGAGATTTGATGGTTTCTGATGCCCAGGCAGGGAGTGCTTTGATGAGTTTTAGGTGGAGGCCTTTGTGCCACACAGTGTCATAGGCTGCGGTGAGATCAAGGAACACTGCCCCGGTCTTCAGTTTGTTCTCGAAGCCGTTTTCAATGCAGGTGGTTAGGGCCAGAACTTGTTCTCCTGTGCTGCGGTCCTTGCGGAAACCTGCCTGATCCACACTGAGAATCTCTTCTACTCCTGGAGATATATGTTGTAGTATAAGGCGTTCTAAGATTTTGAGTGGGACGCAGAGTAGAGAGATTGGGCGGTAGCTTGCTGGTAGTTTTTCGTCTTTGCCAGGTTTTGGTATAGCAATGACTTTTGCTGTCCGCCATATCTTTGGGATGGAGTTAGTCTGTATGGCCCTAGTGTAGAGTTGGGTCAGCCAGGTTAGAGCTCGGGGGCCCAGGTGTTTCATGAACTCTGGAGAGATGTTATCATAACCTGCTGCCTTTCCACATTTCAGGCCCTGCAGGACCTTCTCCAGTTCAGCCACCTCGAAGGGCTCAGGGTTTCTTTCCTTTCCAGGTGTTCGTCGAAGCGTCCTTAGCTCTGTTGCGACAGCTCTTCTGGTGGACTTGTCTTGGGGTGCTTTTGCAATATTCAGTAGGTGGGATGCAACCTGGTTGGGTGTGACAGAAGGTCGGCTTTGGGTAGGGGGTTTCTGTGCAGCTCCTAGGCGGCGGATGAGGCTCCAGCATTTTCTGCTAGAGTGGGCGAAGTTTAGCTCTGTTACTGTCTCCTCCCATTTCCTTTGCCGAGCTGAAGATAGTGATTCAATTAGATGTTCTGCTATCTCAGGGTCCCCTGATGTTTTGTAGGTTTGTAGGAGGGCAGCGCTTTCTCCATCCAGGCATGGGACGTAGAGGGGACGGTAGCCTCTTGGAATTGTTTTGTGGGCAGCTTTATAGATGGCGCTGCAGAAACGGTTGTATGCTTCATCTACAGTGATGGTGTGGAGTGGGATGGTAACAACACTCTGGTCTAGAGTTTCACTGTATTTCTTCCAGTTGGCTTTGCGGAAATTCCAGCGCATCTTTCTTGGACTGTTTATGACTGGGAGGTGTAGGCCGATGTGTATGAGTGAGGGGCGGTGTTGACTGTGGGGGAAATCTTCCAGGATGAGGGTCTGTGCAGGGTAATGGGTTCCATTCAAAGAGCTGACCCAGCACAGGTCAGGAGAGTAGTCCTTGTTCCACCTGGCAGAGTGGAATGTTCCTCTTTGTTTTGGGTCGTGTATGAGAGCAAGGTCATTTCTGGATGCCCAGTCTGAAAGTGCCTCCCCATCATGATCCGCTGCTGGGTAACCCCAGTCAGGGTGGTGGCTGTTAAAGTCTCCCACATAGATGGCAGGGTGGGGAAGGGTGGGTAGGACTTGCAGATCCCAGTTGGCACTTGGTGGCTTGTACACATTGACAATGTGGAAACCACCAATAGTTATGGTATCCGAGAAACTTGCTATGGTCAGGTGACTTGCTTCAGCTATCTCGGAGCGCACATAGGTGGCACGTCCATGTTTGGCATGGGGAGCGTAGCAAAGAAGATCAAAGCCATTGATGGTGTAACGGCCCGCTTCCTCTGTGCCAACGTGAGTCTCTTGGAGACAGATGACGTCAATGGAGTGTTGGTGGACGAGGACTTCGATGAGGCGTCGCTTGGCTGCAGAGAGGCCTTCAACATTCAGTTGTAGTATTCGGAGAGCAGGTCCAACTGCTAGGTGCTCTTGAGGCTGGTCGTTGTTGCTGCTTTCGGCTTTGGGATAATGACTAGGATTCTTTGACTTGGCTCTCAGGCGTCGTCTTGTAGAATTTAGTCTGCTGGGAGGATCATTGGCTTCCCCAGGCGAACCTGGGTACTGACGGGGGGCACGACGAGAACGCTGATCCATTGCCATGTCTTCACGATGCTATCACATGTCACCATTTTAAGGGAATAATGAACTTGCACACCATTTATTCTGTATATATCAACTCTCCACAAATCCTTGCCATTTACTGTATGTCCTGTTATACTGTATTTACTATATTCATATTTACTGTATATGCCCTGGTTTACTGCAGAACTCAGACAGCTCTGACAGTCTAAAGAGGAGGCCTACAGGAGCGGGGCTGCAGACCTCTACAGGCAGGCCAAGTACAAGCTGAGAAGAGGAATCAGAGCTGCCAAGGAAAGGTACTCCGAGAAGTTGAGGAGCAAGTTCTCAGCTAGTGACTCTTCTTCAGTTTGGAAGGGCTTGCAAGAAATCACCAGCTACAAGAGGAAATCCTGGCTTATCTCTACTGCTGTTTTGAATACGGGAAGAACCTTTGCTATTCTTCATCTCTGTTCCTGATCCATATGGCTCAGAGTTATCGACCAATTGTGTTAGTCGAGACTCGGACAAAGAGGGAGAGGATGATGAAAGTTGGGATTGTTTTATCCAGAATACAGTTACAACATTCAGAAAAGCATGGATTCAGGATGGGGAAGGTGTAACTCCTTGGGTGCTGTGCAGAGGCTGAGAAGGAGATTGTACAGATGCCGGCAGCATCCAATACGTACACAATCATTTTAAAATTCAATGACAAAGAGGAAGACAGCAAGATGCACAACCAAAATGTAGACTAAGGTGATGTGGCTCAAAAGAGTAACGAGCAGAATAACAACTCACATGAAAGAGATCTATGTAATTAGGAGAGATAAAATCCTGTGCAGATAAAGATAAGACATCTCACAACAGCTGGAGAAACTTGGAAAGAAATGGAATAAATTCAGTTAATATCATCCATGTTAGTGTGAACAGGAAAGGGAAGAGGTCCTTCTGAAAGACTTTTGTGAATCAGACTCATTCTAATTTAAGAAAACATGATCTCAATGGCAATAATTATTGCCTGATCCATGGCAAATAGGCATAGTAACAGGTAGATTGGTGAATTTACATGTGGGGGAAAAAATCCTGTCTATCCTATGTGGGCCAGGAGTGAGATAGGAAAGAACTGCATGGATAGGATACTTGTGCATGGAATGGGCTCCATCCAAACCAGAATCCACCTGGAAAGGGGAAATACAGGTAAATATGAAGAAGACAGAGGCTCTAAATCTGGGACGACAGATGGCACAATGGGCTAAGTGTTCGGCTGGCAACCGGAAGGTAGCCGGTTCGAATCCCGCTTGGAGTGCATACTGTCGTTGTGTCCTTGGGCAAGACACTTCACCCACCTTTGCCTGTGTGTGAATGTGTGTGTGAGTGATTGGTGGTGGTCGGAGGGGCCGTAGGCGCAGATTGGCAGCCATGCTTCCGTCAGTCTGCCCCAGGGCAGCTGTGGCTACAGAAGTAGCTTACCACCACCGAGTGTGACTGAGGAGTGAATGAATAATGCGATGTAAAGCGCCTTGAGTATTAGAAAGGCGCTATATAAATCCCATCCATTATTATTATTAAATGAGAAAGAAGGGGAATTTATCTACAAAATTGTTAGCATCCTAATAACTGATACTTTATTGCATACTTATTTGGTGTGTTGTTGCGTTTAATGTGCCTACACTGCTGATGTAGTGAGAATTTCATTGTTCCAGTGCCAGTGCATATGACAATGAAACCCACTTGGCTCTTGATTATGTAAACTGGGAAGGTCCAATATTGTATCTAATAAAGTGGAATTAACCCAAGCAGATAAAATGGTAAAAGTCAGAAGGCATCTAGTTATTCGTGACCATAATACAATAAATGATGATATTAGTAGGATGTAAGTATAATGAAACCCAGATTAATAGATTGGAGAATGATTGTTTACAATGAGCAACAATATGACAAACAACATGGAACAATTATAGGAAACATTTAATGGTGTTAAACAGTAGCAAAAGGTTATTTTTCCATTCAAGGCAAGAACAAATTAAATAATCTTGAGCCCCTATGAACAAATAAAAACAGAGAAAAATTGATGGTGTGGAAAAAAGCAAATTAATAGATAAGAGACAATTGACAATAGGTGCAGGAGTAGGCCATTCGGCCCTTCGAGCCATCACCGCCATTCAATGAGATCATGGCTGATCATCCCCAATCAGTACCCCGTTCCTGCCTTCACCCCATATCCCCTGACTCCGCCATCTTTAAGAACCCTATCTAGCTCTCATGGTTATTCTGACAGAGCTCCAGAGTTCCTCTGTGGAGATGGGAGAAACTTCCAGAAAGACAACTATATCTGCAGCATTCCACCAATCAGGCCTTTATGTTAAAGTGGCCAGACGGAAGCCACTCCTCAGTAAAAGGCACATACAGCCCGCATGGAGTTTGCCAAAAGGCACCTAAACAAGATTCTCTGGTCTGATGAAACCAAGATTGAACTCTTTGATCAGAATGCCAAGTGTTACGTCTTGTGGAAACCAGGCACCACTCATCACCTGGCTAATACCATACCTACGGTGAAACATGGTGGTGGCAGCATCAAGCTGCGGGGATGTTTTTCAGCGGCAGGATCAGGAAGACTAGTCAGGATCGAAGGAAAGATGAACGGAGCAAAGTACAGAGAGATCCTTGATGAAAACCTGCTCCAGAGCGTTCAGGACCTCAGAATGGGGCTGAGGTTCACCTTCCAACAGGACAATGACCCTAAGCACACAGCCAAGACAACGCAGGAGTGGCTTTGTGACATCTGTGAATGTCCTTGAGTGGCCCAGCCAGAGCCCGGATTTGAACCCGATCGAATATCTCTGGAGGGACCTGAAAATAGCTGTGCATCGTCGCTCCCCATCCAACCTGACAGAGCTTGAGAGGATCTGCAGGGAAGAAAGGGAGAAATTACCCAAATACACGTGTGCCAAGCTTGTAGCGTCATACCCAAGAACACTTGAGGCTGTAATCGCTGCCAAAGGTGCCTCAACAAAGTACTGAGTAAAGGATCTGAATACTTATGTAAATGTGATATCAGTTATTTATTTTTAATTACTTTGCAAAAATTTCTAAACACCTGTTTTTGCTTTTTTATTATGGGGTATTGTGCATAGATTGATGATTGGAAAAAATGAATTTAATCCATTTTAGAATAAGGCTGTAACGTAACAAAATGTGGAAAAAGTGAAGGGATCTGAATACTTTCTGATTGCACTGTACACAGAAGCCTGAAGTCCCACTCCAGCAGCTTCACGATCAGCTACTTTCCCACAACTATCAGGTTCTTGATCCAACCTACACAACCCTAATTCTACCTCTACCATGCAACACTACTGCCCATCCCTTGCATTACCATGGACTTGTTTTCTTCTAAGTGTTTTTGCACAAATGTCTTGTTATTTTGCAGTCTATGTATAATTTTGTGTTGTGACAGTGCCCACTGCCTTGGATGCCGCTCTGATCCATGTCACTGGCAGATAGACCAGGAGAGGCTAAACCTCAGCGCCACTGGTAACAGTGGTGTCCAATTAGTTAATATTGGATTGGCCCATCTGAATTTTGTCAGCCTACTCCTTAGTGTTCCAACCAGACTCCTTAGTGTTCCAACCAGACTCCTTGGTGTTCCAACCAGGGGAGAGGGTGAGAGAAGAAGCAGTAGATGACTCCATCTACACGGCATGCTTCGAAAAAGCAATGATCGTAGATTATAAAAGAAAGACTTGTCCAACCCAGTCATTCCTTCTTCTCTCTGTTCCTGTCTGGCAATAGAAGCTTGAAAATACACACCACCCGACTTGGGAACAGTTTTGTCCCTTCTGATAACAGGCTTCTGAACAGTCCTTCTATAACCCAGGGCACTGTCCAATTCACCTCAATCTTTTTGTGAACATTGGACTTTATCTATGGAACTGATGTGCGCCAATACCGAGAACTATATTCTGCACTCTGTATCTTCCCCTTTGCTCTACCTATTGTACTTGAGTTATTATTTGTATTATTAATAGTATATCTGATCTGTTTAAATAGCATGCAAAACAAAGTTTTTTACTGTACCGATACACGCGACAATAATGAACCTACACCTAAAATCACAAGAGCCTGAGCAAGAGCCATGAAGTCAGCTCATTCCATTTTTTAAATCACATTCTTCAGGGGTTCGATCATTTAATTGACCAAATCAATATACTGGACTAAAGTATATTTTAGTCCCATGTATATAGTCCCAGCATTTATCCATATTAGGCCGATTAGGAAAAGGGGAGATGCAGCGAGACCTGGGTGTCATGGTACACCAGTCATTGAAAGTAGGCATGCAGGTGCAGCAGGCAGTGAAGAAAGCGAATGGTATGTTAGCTTTCATAGCAAAAGGATTTGAGTATAGGAGCAGGGAGGTTCTACTGCAGTTGTACAGGGTCTTGGTGAGACCACACCTGGAGTATTGCGTACAGTTTTGGTCTCCAAATCTGAGGAAGGACAAGACTGCTAACTAACCCTTCCTCATTACTCAATACCCAGTCTAAAATAGCCTGCTCTCTCGTTGGTTCCTCTACATGTTGATTTAGATAACTATCCCGCATACATTCCAAAAAATCTTCTTCCTCAGCACCCCTGCCAATTTGATTCACCCAATCTATATGTAGATTGAAGTCACCCATTATAACGGTTTTGCCTTTGTCGCACGCATTTCTAATTTCCTGTTTGATACCATCTCCAACTTCACTACTACTGTTAGGTGGCCTGTACACAACACCCACCAGCGTTTTCTGCCCCTTAGTGTTTCGCAGCTCTACCCATACCGATTCCACATCCTGCAAACTAATGTCCTTCCTTTCCATTGCGTTAATCTCCTCTCTAATCAGCAACGCTACCCCACCTCCTTTTCCTTTCTCTCTATCCCTCCTGAATATTGAATATCCCTGGATGTTCAGCTCCCAGCCTTGGTCACCCTGGAGCCATGTCTCCGTGATCCCAACTATATCATAGTCATTAATAGCTATCTGCACATTCAACTCATCCACCTTATTACGAATGCTCCTTGCATTGAGACACAAAGCCTTCAGGCATGTTTTTACAACACTCTTACCCCTTATACAATTTTGTTGAAAAGTGGCCCTTTTTGATTTTTGCCCTGGATTTTCCGGCCTGCCACTTTTACTTTTCACCTTGCTACCTATTGCTTCTACCCTCATTTTACACCCCTCTGTCTCTACGCTCACACATTTAAGAAACCCTTTCCCTTTAACTCCATCCTCCACTAGCCCATTCGACACCCCACCCCCCTTATTCAGTTTAAAACCACCTGTGTAGCAGTGGCAAACCTGCCTGCCAGAATGCTGGTCCCACACCTGTTAAGATGCAATCCGTCCCTTTTGTACAGTTCCCCCTTACCCCAAAACAGATCCCAGTGATCTAAGAATCTAAATCCCTGCCCCGTGCACCAGTTCCTCAGCCACACGTTCAGGTCCCGTATCTCCCTGTTCCTCCTCTCGCCAGCACGAGGAACTGGAAGCAAACCGGAGATAACAACCCTGGAGGTCCTGCTTTTCAGCATTTTTCCGAGCTCTCTAAAGTCTCACTGCAGAATATTCATCCCCTTCTTTCCGACATCGTTTGTGCCGACATGCACTACCACTTCCGGATGTTCACCTTCGCCCTTGAGGATTTTCTGCACTCTGTCCGTGACATCCTGGATCCTGGCACCAGGAAGGCAGCACACCATCCTCGCATCCCGTCTGTTGCCGCAGAAACCCCTGTCCGTACCTCTCACAATGGAGTCTCCTACTACAATGGCGTTGCCTGCCTTAGGCCTTTTTGGTTTTGGCTCAACAGCCCTATTCGCATCACAAGCCAGTCCGCCGCCCAGTGTAGACACCTCTTCTGTCCCGACAGCTTCTAAGTGGGTGAACCTGTTCACAAGAGGTACAACACCCGGGGAAGTTGGCATTCCATGCTTCCCTCCCGTTCTCACTGTCTCCCACCTTCTCTCTTCCAGTACCTTAGGTGTAACAATCGTACTGTAGGACTTGTCGAGGAACGACTCCGTTTCTTGGACGAACCGGAGGTCATCCACTTGCTTCTCCAGTTCCCCCCTTGGGCAAGAGTGACCATAATATGGTTGAGTTCTTCATTAGGATGGAGAGTGACATTGTTAATTCAGAAACAATGGTTCTGAACTTAAAGAAAGGTAACTTTGAGGGTATGAGACGTGAATTGGCCAAGATTGACTGGCAATTAATTCTAAAAGGGTTGACGGTGGATTTGCAATGGAAGACATTTAAAGACTGCATGGATGAACTACAAAAATTGTTCATCCCAGTTTGGCAAAAGAATAAATCAGGGAAGGTAGTGCATCCGTGGATAACAAGGGAAATCAGGGATAGTATCAAAGCGAAGGATGATGCGTACAAATTAGCCAGAAAAAGCAGCATACCGGAGGACTGGGAGAAATTCAGAGACCAGCAGAGGAGGACAAAGGGCTTAATTAGGAAAGGAAAAATAGATTATGAAAGAAAACTGGCAGGGAACATAAAAACTGACTGCAAAAGTTTTTATAGATATGTGAAAAGAAAGAGATTAGTTAAAACAAATGTAGGTCCCTTGCAGTCAGAAACGGGTGAGTTGATCATGGGGAACAAGGATATGGCGGACCAATTGAATAACTACTTTGGTTCCGTCTTCACTAAGGAAGACATAAATAATCTGCCGGAAATAGCAGGGGACCGCGGGTCAAAGGAGTTGGAGGAATTGAGTGAAATCCAGGTTAGCCGGGAAGTGGTGTTGGGTAAATTAAATGGATTAAAGGCCGATAAATCCCCAGGGCCAGATAGGCTGCATCCCAGAGTACTTAAGGAAGTAGCTCCAGAAATAGTGGATGCATTAGTAATAATCTTTCAAAACTCTTTAGATTCTGTAGTAGTTCCTGAGGATTGGCGGGTAGCAAACGTAACCCCACTTTTTAAGAAGGGAGGGAGAGAGAAAACGGGGAATTACAGACCAATTAGTCTAACATCGGTAGTGGGAAAACTGCTAGAGTCAGTTATTAAAGATGGGATAGCAGCACATTTGGAAAGTGGTGAAATCATTGGACAAACTCAGCATGGATTTACAAAAGGTAAATCATGTCTGACGAATCTTATAGAATTTTTCGAGGATGTAACTAGTAGCGTGGATAGGGGAGAACCAGTGGATGTGGTGTATCTTGACTTCCAGAAGGCTTTCGACAAGGTCCCACATAAGAGATTAGTTTACAAACTTAAAGCACACGGCATTGGGGGTTCAGTATTGATGTGGATAGAGAACTGTCTGGCAAACAGGAAGCAAAGAGTAGGAGTAAACGGGTCCTTTTCACAATGGCAGGCAGTGACTAGTGGGGTACCGCAAGGCTCAGTGCTGGGACCCCAGCTATTTACAATATATATTAATGACCTGGATGAGGGAATTGAAGGCAATATCTCCAGGTTTGCGGATGACACTAAGCTGGGGGGCAGTGTTAGCTGTGAGGAGGATGCTAGGAGACTGCAAGGTGACTTGGATAGGCTGGGTGAATGGGCAAATGTTTGGCAGATGCAGTATAATGTGGATAAATGTGAGGTTATCCATTTTGGTGGCAAAAACGGGAAAGCAGACTATTATCTAAATGGTGGCCGACTAGGAAAAGGGGAGATGCAGCGAGACCTGGGTGTCATGGTACACCAGTCATTGAAAGTGGGCATGCAGGTGCAGCAGGCAGTGAAGAAAGCGAATGGTATGTTAGCTTTCATAGCAAAAGGATTTGAGTATAGGAGCAGGGAGGTTCTACTGCAGTTGTACAGGGTCTTGGTGAGACCACACCTGGAGTATTGCGTACAGTTTTGGTCTCCAAATCTGAGGAAGGACATTATTGCCATAGAGGGAGTGCAGAGAAGGTTCACCAGACTGATTCCTGGGATGTCAGGACTGTCTTATGAAGAAAGACTGGATAGACTTGGTTTATACTCTCTAGAATTTAGGAGATTGAGAGGGGATCTTATAGAAACTTACAAAATTCTTAAGGGGTTGGACAGGCTAGATGCAGGAAGATTGCTCCCGATGTTGGGGAAGTCCAGGACAAGGGGTCACAGCTTAAGGATAAGGGGGAAATCCTTTAAAACCGAGATGAGAAGAACTTTTTTCACACAGAGAGTGGTGAATCTCTGGAACTCCCTGCCACAGAGGGTAGTCGAGGCCAGTTCATTGGCTATATTTAAGAGGGAGTTAGATGTGGCCCTTGTGGCTAAGGGGATCAGAGGGTATGGAGAGAAGGCAGGTACGGGATACTGAGTTGGATGATCAGCCATGATCATATTGAATGGCGGTGCAGGCTCGAAGGGCCGAATGGCCTACTCCTGCACCTAATTTCTATGTGTCTATGTTTCTATTATAGCCATAGAGGGAGTGCAGAGAAGGTTCACCAGACTGATTCCTGGGATGTCAGGACTTTCATATGAAGAAAGACTGGATAGACTTGGCTTATACTCGCTAGAATTTAGGAGATTGAGAGGGGATCTTATAGAAACGTACAAAAGTCTTATGGGGTTGGACAGGCTAGATGCAGGAAGATTGTTCCCGATGTTGGGGAAGTCCAGGACAAGGGGTCACAGCTTAAGGATAAGGGGGAAATCCTTTAGGACCGAGATGAGAAGAAACTTTTCCACACAGAGAGTGGTGAATCTCTGGAACTCTCTGCCACAGAGGGTAGTTGAGGCCAGTTCATTGGCTATATTTAAGAGGGAGTTAGATGTGGCCCTTGTGGCTAAAGGGATCAGGGGGTATGGAGAGAAGGCAGGTACGGGATACTGAGTTGGATGATCAGCCATGATCATATTGAATGGCGGTGCAGGCTCGAAGGGCCGAATGGCCTACTCCTGCACCTATTTTCTATGTATCTATGTATTACCTGACTCCCCTATTGTCAATTGCTTATCCAATTTTCCACTTTTTATCTCCCACTCTACTCCAACCCCAATTTTCATTGTTCTTATAACCTTTCACTCTCTGTAATCCTATCTATATACAACTGAGATCAGGACCAGTTGATATTCTCCACACTTAAACAAATGGTGAAATTAAAGCATGCAATGCCCACTCTATCACCATTTTGTTAGAATTTCACTGCAGAAAGGCCTCAAACAAAAGTGCCCTCATTCAAAAGAAATACCAATATCTAAAGTACAGCTTGAAAATATAGACATAAACTTTTAGTGAGAATTTCAAACATCTTTGAAAAACTAGCTGGGTCAGACCTGTCTCTCACAAGTCCGTCCTTCAAAACCCTCCTGTGAAGAATAAGTCAAAAGTGTTTGTGTGATATGGCTATATTTGCTATTTGCTATATTAAATTGTATACCATTTAAGACATTGATATTAAAAAGTTAATCTATGAGAAAGTAATACCAAAGCAAATTCTTAATGCAGTACACATACGATTCCTGAGTAACCGAAATCTCTTAAAGTTGTCCAAATTTGCATTGAGGGAGGGATCGACCCAAAACGTCACTCATTCCTTCTCTCCAGCGATGCTGCCTGTCTCACTGAGTTACTCCAGCTTATTGTGTCTATCTTCGGTTTAAACCAGCATCTGCAGCTCCCTCCTACACGACTTGATGTTTATGTTCTTTTTCATTTTTTCATAACTTTAGAAACAACCCCAAAATAAAAATAAAACATTGTGAGCTTGCATGATTGTGATTGTTCTTTCCATGACTCACAGGCTTTACTTCAAATTCACCAAGTTTTTTTCCCCAGGTGGAGGATTAACTCTCTGTCCCCCATTGACATGATACTTCTTCATCCAGAATGTTTGTTAACATTCACAATTGATTGAATTATTCAGCTGCAGCTTGATTGTATCCAGATTTAAGCCTTACATAAGCAAATATAAATGATAGCACAATCTTCCCAATTCTTCAAAAGAACACCCATCACGGGCTGTATGTTGCCAATTCTGAACAGAACAAGCCAAGATTCCTAAACTATAGAACAATCAAATTGCATTTTATGGACTGGGAGGTAGAGGTGGAACTGTTACTGGCAAAAAATACAGATGCATTATCTAGCCTGGCTCCTTATTAATGATGGTTTGTCTTCAAGGGATCGCACTAAAAGTTAATACAATTACTCTTTTGAGAAGGAATGCGCTTGGACTCAGAAATGAATCATGTGTTCCTTGATGGATCTTGAGGCTTGACATCGAACATAGCAATTGAGTTACACCTTCCTAAAAGGGTGCTCATAAGCTCATCCAATTCCATATACCCCTATTTTTGCACAGTATATCTATAAATTCCTCTGATTCTAATAAAGAGAAAAAAGATCAAATTAATTAGCATTACAGAATTGGTGCTAGGTACACGATGAACAATTCGGACAGATTCTCGCTATCTATTGCATACATTTTGTCCTCAGTGCTCATTTGGATGATTAGCATCAACCAATGCTAACTACATTTTTGCTTGCCATACCTCATGAGTCGAGGATACCATTTTTAACAATGGATGACACCTCCATGCTACTCAATGCTGCTTAAAACCAGTCCATAAAGGGGGATTGTATAAGATTATTTATCTTTTAGCTATCGGCAACTTTCCAGAAGACATATGGCACAATATTATAGAGAAATGTATGATGTACTTCCACCTGAACCAGACTTCATTATAAAAGAGGAAACTTTGAAGTTTCAAGATGCAAGTTGGCTGTAGTTGATTAGAAAACTGAGAGGATGAGAGGAAACTGACAAAGACTAGCAAAAAAAGAACATATTCCTTTAAGGCACACAACCCCAAGAGGAAAAGTAGTCCATATGTGGCTGACAGAATAAATTAAAATATTATTTAATCAAAGGAAAAGTTGTAAAAACTTGCCAGGAATAGCAGTGGACCTGAAGATTATCAGGTTTTTAGAACTCAGCTAAGGAGGACAAAAAATTGTTAATGACAGGGAAGATAGAATATGAGAATAAATTGGCAAGAAACATTAGACTTGCAAGGGCAAAAGCGGGTCCCTGAGAGACAGAGAAAGGAACATTTAGAAAGGGAACAAGGAAACTGCCCATAAATTACATAAATACCTAATGTCTGCCAGAAATACTAGAGAGCTGAAGGTCTAGTGACGAAGAGGAACTTTAGTATTGGTTTAAAAAAGGGAAGTAGAATACTACATTTGAAAATTGATAAATTCCAAACACCCGCTAATCGACATTCCAGACTTTAGAAATGGGTGTCTACAGAGACAATGATGGCATCAGTTATCATCCTTCAATACTCTACAGATCTTGATATAAATGCTGAAGACTGGATATGGCATTCTTAACTGTAGATAGTTCTATTCTAGTATTTCTAGGAGTTGGAAAACTGGTGACCAGCTGTTAATCCAGGTGAAACTGTTGGAATTGAAATGTTGGTCTTGCCAAAAATGAATCAAGATGTTTGCTAAAGATTACACAAATACAATTCCATTCCAAAAGCAGCAACAAACCATGCTAATGTTCAAGCTTGGACTGGAAAACTGGTTAGTAATGGTTGTACCTCAAAATGTCAGTCAAACACCACCTCAAACAAATGAGATTCTAACCACCATCCCTTATATTCAATAGAACGGATATGTGGTTAGAAGACCCAAGACTATATATGTGTGAAACATCTGTAAATTAAACCAAGCACCATTGCCAGCAGTTCAATGTAAAGCCAAAGCTATTAGTGGACAACTTTCAGCAATGGTGGGAGTTCAATGCAATAACCATTTTAAATTTAATAATTGTAATTAATACTACTTTTTTTTAAAGGAAGTGTAGTAGTGAGTTTGAAATTGATAAATCTCAGGCACCTGATGATTGGCATTCGAGAGTTTTGAAATAGGTGGCTACTGAGACAATAAATGCATTAGTTATCATTTTTCAGTATTCTATAGCTCTTGAAATAAATTATCATCAGCAAATCTTCCACTGATAGCATTCTAGAGATCACCGTTGACTAGAACAGCTGGATCCGCCTCATAAATCCTGTGGCCACAAAAATAAGCCTAACACTCAAATCCTATCTGCAAAGCATGTCATGATGGAATACTTTTTATTACCATCCAGGACAAAGCAATCTGTATTCCATCCACCATCCGAAACTGTATCTCCATGAAGCAATGACAAACAGTGGTTGCAGTAGATGCTTTCTTTAGACAAATTGCAGTTACTTGTCCCGGCTATTCTGTCAAGTACTCCCAATTTCACAACCCTACTATCAAGAAGGAGAAGAGCAGCAAGAGCCTTGGAACCTTGAAATCATGCACAATCATGACTTGGAGCGATGTCATTCTGTTATTGTTACTGGGTCTAAATCTGGGAGTACCTTCACAGACGTGCAAAAGGGGCTCAAGATGGCTTCTTAAAGACAAATAGTGATGTATAATAAATGCTCTCCATGCCAGCAACGCACAAATCCTGGAAAATTAAATAAAATAACCATATTTCAAAGCAACCACAAGACAAATGCAGATAGATTACAGTAAATGCAAAGGCAATATAAAATACATATATGGAGGAAGGGCATACAGATTGAAATGTTGAAATATTGGTATTAACAATACCATCCTTTTAACATTCTGTAGTTTTATTTTGTTTTAAATACAACAGAGTTTGAATATCCTTTCTGCTGTGGATTTGTAGTCTACAATAATTTGTGATGTGTACCTGAACACCATGCAACTAATAAGAGGTGTGACAGCGCCCCCCTCCTTTGGATGCTGCTCTGATCCCTATCTCTGGCTGACTGGCCAGGAGAGGCCAATTCCCAGCATCATTGGTAACAGCTTGGTCCATTTAATTGATATTGAATTGGCCTCCAGAACCTTGTCAACCTACTCCCTTTCAGTCCCAGGCATTCTAGCCTGAGGGGAGAAGGAAGAAAGAGAGAAAGTGGAGCATCTCACTTCTAGCAGTGTTCCCCGTCACAGGTTCAATGAAGACTGAGTCACTGGGATAAACCCAAGACCACCAGCGTTACTGTGTAGTCAAGACTTAGCTGCCTGGAAGAAGCCCTAGAGAGCCAGCGCCTCTGCTGAGGCTAAGGTTGAGTGGCTGAGGCAAGCCTGAGACCTCATGCCTCTTCCTGCCCATGGACAATGAGGGTCTGTGCCCACACACTGAGCCAAAGACTGTGCCAATAGGATAATCCAGAGACCACAAGCACTGCCTCTTCAATCCCCAATACTGATCTGCCAGGATAAGCCTGGAACCGCCAGAGCTTCCATCCAAGGCAAGAGTGAACTGCAGGAAGAACACCTCATCTTTTGAGACTGAACTGCCGGGACAAGCCTGAGTGCCAGTTCCTTGACGCACATGTGCCTTGACGATGAGGGACAGCGCCTCCCCCATGCGGACCAGGACTTTCTTGTCTCTGTCACATATCACGTGAGTTCACTCTACTGCAAGTGTCATTGTGGGTACTGCCGAACTCGGCATCATTCCTAATGCACAGAAGCCTGAATTAAAATGTATGTTTAATGGCCTTGATGAGGTAAAGCACAATTCTCTGCATTCTTAGGCATAGATCTGAAAGGAAACTACTATTAAATCAAACTCAGTAACATTTGCATATCACACTGTGAGAAATAAACAGTGAGGAGCATCGGGGAAGGTATGAATTTAATTAATAGCTTGCTTACCAAAAATACCAAATATCTGTGAAATCTCGTCGTACACAATTGTTGACTTTGTTTTCTTAAAGAAATATAAGAACATTTTGTTAAAGGTTACATAACAGACTGGACCAACATGCATCAAAAATGAGCCAAGTGAAACAGTGAGTGTACAAAATGGACATTATACAGCATTTGAATGAGTGCAAAAAGATTGTAAAGCCATGGAATACCAAGGAAATTAAGTCATTGCTGGAGAGAACTTTATCAGATCATAAAAGCATTTCAACAAAAACTAAGACAAGCCAAACTGAACTATAGGGTAGGATTCTATTCAGAACAATTTATGTCAGACTCAATCAAATCACTGCACATATGAGGCTCAAATATACTTTAGTAACAGCCAGAAGTGGCTAGAAATGATAAATATGGCCATGTAGACGTTGGAATCTTATCCAATTTAATAATAACAATGTGTATCCGTCCAGATGTTTTGCTACAGTTTAACCTCATTGTACCTGTAATGGTGGATGTGATTCTATTGCATTATTTGGTGCCCTTTTCCTCTATATAATTGATTGGACAAGTTAGCATTCATAGCAAAAGGATTTGAGTATAGGAGCAGGGAGGTTCTACTGCAGTTGTACAGGGTATTGGTGAGACCACACCTGGAGTATTGTGTACAATTTTGGTCTCCAAATCTGAGGAAAGACATTCTTGCCTTAGAGAGAGTACAGAGAAGGTTCACCAGACTGATTCCTGGGATGTCAGGACTTTCGTATGAAGAAAGACTGGATAGACTTGGCTTGTACTCGCTAGAATTTAGAAGATTGAGAGGGGATCTTATAGAAACCTACAAAATTCTTAGGGGGTTGGACAGACTAGATGCAGGAAGATTGTTCCCGATGTTGGGGAAGTCCAGGACAAGGGGTCACAGTTTAAGGATAAAGGGGAAATCCTTTAGGACCGAGATGAGAAAAACATTTTTCACACAGAGAGTGGTTAGTCTCTGGAACTCTCTGCCACAGAAGGTAGTTGAGGCCAGTTCATTGGCTATATTTAAGAGGGAGTTAGATGTGGCCCTTGTGGCTAAAGGGATCAGGGGGTATGGAGAGAAGGCAGGTACGGGATACTGAGTTGGATGATCAGCCATGATCATATTGAATGGCGGTGCAGGCTCGAAGGGCCGAATGGCCTACTCCTGCACCTATTTTCTATGTTTCTATGTATGTTGTATGAAACTACTTTTGTATAAACAGGACAATCTGATTTTACTACAGGATTCAATTTTTGAGTAACAACATCATAAATGACCTCCATTCATATAGTACCTTTTGTTTACTAAAACATTGAAGAAGTACAACCTGACAAAAAATCATTGTATGCCATGTAAGCAGCTGTTATCTGGATGGCCAAAAGTATAGTGCAAGAAATAGGTTTTAAGAAGTGCCTTAAGTAAATGAGCTAAATAGAGAGACAGGTTTAAGGAATAAATTATACAATTTAGGGCATTGACAGGTGAAGGCAGTACCACTGATAGTGGAATGATTGAATTCCTAGATGAATAAGGGATTAAAGTTAATGGAGAGTAAGTGTCTAGTGTATATATCATCTTCTGTCTGAAATTGTAACTTCTTTATTGGCTGAATTTCTCTTGCTTTCACTAGTCAGAAAACACGATAATGCAGAAAGTGAAGCTATACCAGAATTTGCCTCAGAAATAAAATCGAAAAATTCTAGGAAAACAGGTTTAATTCATATTTACTAATACATGATATATTAATAAAGTACTTACTGTGAACTTCTTTAAGGTTGTTTCCAATCAGTCACTTTTGCAGAATTTCATCAGAAACCTGATGTTGAGATTACACTGAATCAACACTGACAATAGCCAATTGACAAAGTATATGGTCAAATGCTGTCTAGATGTTAGGGGCATTTGCATCAAATTCATCTCTGGAAGGCAGTTTCTTTGAACATAATTGGAATAATATGTTTTTGTACAGGAATTGGATTTGTACAGCAATCGGGTCTGAAACTGGATTCCAGGCAAATTCCAAACTTAGCATTTTTGAAAATGTGTAGGAAGAAACTGCAGATGCTGTTTTACACCGAAGATAGATACAAAATGCTGGAGTGACTCAGCGGGACAGGCAGCATCTCTGGAGAGACGGAATGGGTGACGTTTCGGGTCTGATTAGACATATGGGGCAATGGCTAACTGGTTTTGGTTTTATCCTGGTTTTGTCAGGAGTTATACTTGATGACAGGAGCTTGATGACAATCTCGAGAGAAAGAAGTTGGGTTATGTTTGTGTAGGATTTGTGTGAATGGGTATTTGATGATCAATGTTGATGAGATGGGCAGAGAAGCCCACTGTATCTCTCAATGATTACCTATCAGATTATTGTTGGAAATCGTCTTTTTTGTAACTAATGTATTCGGCTAGTTCTTGATATCACAGAATAAATTATATTAATGTTCATAAGTTCTAGTAGCAAAATATGGCCATTCAGCCCATCAAGTACTCTGCCATTCAATTAAGGCTGATTTATCATTCCCTCTCAACCCCATTCTCTTGCCTTTTCTCCATATACCCTATTGCCTAAAGGGGCTGTCCCACTGTGGCAACCTAATTTGCGAGTTTAGAAGAGTTTAGGAGAATTTGAAAAAACGTCATGTTGAAAACCTCCTTCGACTCTGTAGAAGACCTCCTTCGACTGTAGAAGACCTCCTTCGACTATGTTGAAGACTAACTTCGACTAGCTTCGGGAAAATTGGACTCAAAATAGTGGAGAGTGAAGACGATCTCCTTCGACCTCCCTTAGACTATCTACGACTACCTTCGACTACCCTCGATTACCTACAAATAACATGCCGACCTACTATGACCTACTTCGACACAACCTACGAGTAAAAACAATATCAATTTTTTCCATGGCGACCTTTTTTTACTCGCGGTTGACATATTGAAAAATACGCCATGACCTAGCTGAGGCCTCGAGTATGCGGGGACTACCCTCAAGCATGACCTCCTAGGACCTCGTGTCGACCATGCTGCGAGTATGAGTCGATGGCAAACCTGTCAGAACTCGCGGATTAGGTCGCTGCAGTGGGACAGGCCCTTAAAGAACCGCTTCTGTGATGATGAGAATTTTAGGATGAAGGCAAGGTAAATTATCCACCTTGCATCTTTGGCTGAAGCATTTTAGTTTGGCCTTTTAATTTTTTTGCTGGACTCTACCAACATTGAGAATGATGATAATCATGAAGTCTCTGCCTCCTGCTAATTATTTTATTGTTCACCAGCATTTACAATGAAGCGATGGTTTCCCTTTGATCTAACCCGACTGGCATTGTGTGACTAGGTCTAGAGAATGCTGTTTTCTGTATTATACCTACATCTAGTTTTTGCCTTATTTAAAATATGTCCAGCCTTGTTCCTGATTCTCTTTCACATTCTTCATTAAACCCAGATTGGACCCCCTGACTTAATATTTATAGGAGAATGAGGTTTATATATCCGGTCACAAAATTGAGGTGCATTGCAACTTCACTGCTGTTCATGGTTCATAGAATTGAACTGCCAGATCTCTTTTGATTTTTATTTAATTTAGCATGATGGAGGTATAGAAATATAGAAAATAGGTGCAGGAGTAGGCCATTCGGCTCTTCAAGCCAGCATCGCCATTCAATATGATCATGGCTGATCATCCAGAATCAGTACCCCGTTCCTGCCTTCTACTCATATCCCTTGATTCCATTAGCCCTAAGAGCTGTATCCAACTCGCTCTTGAATACATCCAGTGAATTGACCTCCACTGCCTTCTGTGGCAGCTAATTCCACAGATTCACAACTCCACAATTCCACAGATTCACAACTCTCTGGCTGAAAAATGTTTTTCCTCATCTCAGTCCTAAATGGCCTACCCTTTATTCTTAAACTGTGACCCTTGGTTCTGGACACCCCCAACATGGCAATCATTTTTCCTGCCTCTAGCCTGTCCAATCCCTTAAGAATTTTATATGTTGCAATAAGATTTCCCTCTCATCCTTCTAAATTCCAGTGAATATGTCCAGTCGATCCATTCTTTAATCATATGTCAGTCCCGCCATCCCAGGAATTAACCTGGTGAACCTTCGCTGCACTCCCTCAATAGCAAGAATGTCCTTCCTCAAATTAGGAGACCAAAACTGCACACAATACTCCAGGTGCGGTCTCACCTGGACCAGGCACAATTGTAGTAGGACTTCTTTGCTCCTTTACTCAAATCCTCTCGCTATGAATGCCAACATGCCATTTTCTTTCTTCACTGCCTGCTGTACCAGCATGCTTACTTTCAGTGACTGCTGTACAAGCACACCCATATCTTGTTGCACCTCCCCTTTTCCTAATCTGACACCATTCAGATAATAATCTGCCTTCCTGTTCTTGCCACCAAAGTGGATAACCTCACAATTATCCACATTACACAGCATCTGCCATTCATCTGCCCACTCACCCAACCTATCCAAGTCAATCTGCAGGCTCATAGCATCTTCCTCGCAGCTCACACTGCCACCTAGCTTTGTGTCATCTGCAAATTTGGAGATGATACATTTAATTCCTTCGTATAAATCATTAATGTATATTGGAAATAACTGGGGTCCCAGCACCGAGCCTTGCGGCACCCCACTAGTCACTGCCTGCTATTCTGAAAAAGATCTGTTAATTCCTACTCTTTGCTTCCTGTCTGCCAAGCAGTTCTCTATCCATGTCTATACCCTACCTCCCTAAACATGTGCTCTAATTTTACACACCAATCTCTTGTGTGGAACCTTGTCAAAGGCTTTTTGAAGTCCAGATACACCACATCCACTGGCTCTTTCTTATCCATTCTACTTGTTACATCCTCAAAAAATTCCCTCTCAACCCCATTATCTTGCCTTCTGCCCATAACCCCCATTCCCTGAAGAATCGCCTCTGTGGTGATGAGATTTTTAGGATTAAGGCATGATAAATTATCTCAGGAGGCTGGCGGAAATGCCAGACGGCGAAGCCTGCCTTGGCCAAATGGAGCCTCAACGGGAGTGGGTAGCCTCGGTTGCGGTATGGCCTCGGCAGCGGTGAACCGTCTGCCGGGGCAACGGCAGCCGTGAAGCTTCACGGCATTGGGGCCTTGGCAGAGGTTGGGCCTCAACAGTAGTGAGCCTCTACAGCGGTGAAGCCTCGGTGGCAATGGGGCCTCGGCGGCGGCGGTGAAGACTTGGCAGCAGCGGTGAAGTCTCGGTGGCGGCAGTGAAGCCTCGTGGGTTGACCCACGGTCAGCGGTCGATGAGGGCATGGGGGAACCGCGGTGAGGGGAGGGGGGGAACAAAGGAGGAGCAGGCATATTTTGTAACTTTGTCAGCATCATAGGTGGTCGCTATTTGCATACCTTGGGAATGCAAGCAAATAATTTCACTGTGCCTTGTCACATGTGACAAAAAAGTATTCCATTCCATCCATATTCCATTCCAAATCTTCTCTGCACTCCTTCCGGAACCCAATACTCCAAAAGCGGCCCCACCAATGTTTTGTACAACGGCAACTTAACATCCCAACTTCACTACTCAATACCTATAATGATGAAGGCCAATGCATCAAAAACCTGGAACACCCTATCTATCTGTATGGCTACTTTCAAGGAACTATGGACCTGCAGTCTTAGATTCCTCTGTTCTACAACACTCCCCAGAGCTGTGTCATTAACTGTTGAGATTTTGCCCAGGCTTGAGTCAAAAGGTAACACCTTGCACCTATCTGCTTTAAACTCCATTAATCATTCCTTATCCCACTTGCCCAACTGATCAATTTTTGATAACCTTCACTATATATGATACCACCCACTTTAGGTAGCGTTGTTACAAAACCTACCATCAGCGGCGCTACAGATCTGCCACTGCCTGCGCGTGCGATTCCGGAGGCTTTGGGGGCGGGATTAAAATGCAGGTTTGTATTGGTTGTCGGAGAGGGATTTCCTCGGGCTGTTAGCTGATGAAGAAAAATAGTTTGGGCTTCCGTTTCTGGTTTATTTGTTTTTAATTTGCTGGACGATTTAATCGCTGCATTGTAGTTAAATGCGACTTCTAACGCCTTCAACACCTTCAACATCACGGATCGCAATATCAGGACAAAACAAAAGGTATGTCGTTTATTTAACATATTATCTGGCTTTTTGGTGTGGCTTCATTTTAATCTTATGATGCAAAAAATGTTATATAGGCCTTTTACGAATCAGCCATGTCTTGCCTGCCGATATGGGCTTAAAATTTATGGCAACGGCAACTTTCCAATCGATCACATTCCAGAAACATCCACTCTCAAGATAATCAAGTTCATTAGTTTTTTTGCACAATCTAAGAATATCTAAATCATCTATATTTTGTGTTATTGTCTATCCATAATCAATATTTTCCTACTAAATATCCACAGTACCGTTTTAGTCAGATGTATTGTGCAAAAAATAATGATTTTGATTATCTTGAGAGTGGATGTTTCTGGATCAATTTATGGGAATTAAACATTAAACTCCTTCCATTTGGCATATAAATTCATGACAAAGTGAGATTTAATAATCATGTTATATTGTGAATTCTTGTGTGAATGGGATCAGTTTGTTATTTGGATACTTAGGCTATTTAATTTTTTTTGCCTTTTCTTAAGAAGGATAGTAATTGAATTTAGATGAATTTAATTGATTTGATGAAACTGATGAATATGAATTTTTTGTTGGGTATTTACTACTTGTTTTAGCATATAACTTCATCATTTCTACCTATAACTTGTTTCTGTTAATGCTTTTCAGTGTTTTTATTTTCTTTACATTTTAAACAGATGTCCCCGAAGAAGAAATGCAAAATTGTCAATCCAAATGCCCAGCAAAAGAGACTGATTTAGACAGCATTCGCAGAGATTATCCGAATTTGGACTACTCCAAATGTGATGATCTACAGGACATTCTTAATGGGAAAGTAGTGGGCAGAAAGGCATGTCATGCATGGTTTGAAGAACAAAAACTTGTAGTTTACAATGCCAAAATTGAAAAGTTGAGGAAAAACAAGGTGTACAGAGTTGCTTATTGGTTACAATCTGAGGAGTATGATGATGCTACTGATTATAATATGCCAATGTACCAGCTAGCAACTGATCACCTCCATAAAGACTTGGTCTTTTAGTAGAAATTGTAATTTATTTGCTTGGTCTATTGCTAGATATTGTAATTTCTTTGCCCATCTGTTACGGACTTACAGCATATAATGCAATAATATTAAAGTTCTGATCTTGAGAATATCACATTTTTGAATTTTCAAGGCAGTTTCTGTGTTTATTACTATTTCCGTCACAACGGTCACTTTTGTAATTAGCTACAATTAGGTAACTAACTAATTATATGGTTTAATTTCAGGTCATCCAAGTAGGATGTTTCATATTTGTTTCAGAATGCTTCAATCTATAATACCTGAAAATTTCATTCAGTTCTCTTAATTTTTAAGAAAGGTATGGGCTTTTGACTGTCCTTGATCACAGCTTTTGTGTTAAGTCAATGGAAATGCAATAGGGAACAAGATGCTAATTTCCGAGTATGAAAATGAACATAATGTTTTTAATACTGATTCTTTTTATGCTTTATCTGATGGGATAAATAACAGGCTTGATTTTTAAAATATCAAAATTTTGTAACATTTCTGCTTTAGTATCATCTACAAACTTGCTAATCATGCCTTCTAAATTCTCATTCAAATTGTTGATATACAGTAAACCACAAACAGCAATGGGCCCAGCTCCGATCCCCGGCGTCACCCTAGTCACAGGACCCAGTCCGAAAAACAATCTTCCACCATCACCCTCGGCTTCCTTCCATCAAACCAATTTTTAATTCAGTCGGCTAACTTTCCCTGGATCCCATGTGATCTAACCTTCCAGAGCAGCCTTCGATGTGGTATACATGCACTCCAACATGCATATATATCTTATCCCTCAGAATACTCTCCAGTAATTTGCCGACCACGGATGTGAGGCTCTCTAGGCTATAGTTCCCAGGCATTTCCTTGCAGCCCTACTGGAATAAAAGCACAATAGCCACCCTCCAGAATTCTGACACTTTGCCCATGTCTAATGATGATTCATATATCACAACCAAGGTACCTGTGCTTCACACAGCGTCCTTGGATATGTCTGATCAGCCCCACTAGATTTATCTACCTTCATGCGCCTTAGAATGCTCAGCAACTCCTAGGATGTGAAATAGACTCTCAAGATACCTCCATTAACTGTCCCAAGTTCTCCAGTCTTCATGTCTTTCTCCACAGTAAAAACATAGCAGAAATACAGAATGCTGTCTGATCTGCTGAGTTACTCCAGTACTTTATTTCCATATTAGTCTTGCAGCTGTCTGCAATTTCCAGACATATTTGCTCGTCTCATTCCTGTTGACTATATGGGGGCCTATAGTACATAAATGCTATTATATTAGTCGGAGTTTTTGTTTATGTTTGTCCTGATATCACAGGCCATAATGGAGTTTGAGTTCAACATTGACTTCCAGAAACATGCAAACTTAGCTATGTTTCACCGTGTCATCATTGAGGCAGCAAACACCTTGCAGAGTGATGGAGAGTTAAAAGCATTGGCTGAAATGCATGAGGATGACAATAAAAGGTCATTGCTTTTTTGGTCCGTGAGGAATCTCTCAATATTCGCTCAGTTTTTGTGATCAACTCTTGGAATCGGCATGAACCATTGATTTATTTTGAAGAAAAAGTTACAATTTAGTAAAAGTTATCTACAGTGAAGCTCTGTAAACCCGATATAAATTATCTCCGAGCTTCTCTCTATCCCTCCCCATAATGTGGTAGAAAACAGGCATGTTTATGTAATTTTCTGAAGTCTCTGCCAGAATTATGACAGGACCAAGAATGGACCTGCTTTATGTCTCCATGGGTGATCTTTACTTCTGTAATGTTAAACTTTTGCAGAATTACATAGCCACGACTAACATAAAAATGCTTAACCTATTGAGAGAAAGCATTAGATCAACCAGAAATACTTTCTAATAGTGATTTTTTTTCCCCCTGACATGAATGTGCAGTAATTGTATGTGCCATATTTATGGGAAAATCAATTCACTTGAGCATGTATTTGAAAGATACCTGATTGATAGGTTACATTGATTTTTAATTTTGAAATACATTTCATTTTTTTAGTTTAGTTTATTGTCACGTGGACTGAGGTGCAGCGGAAAGCATTTTTGTTGTTGCATGCTATCCAGTCAGCAGACAGACTACAATTAAGCCATCCATAGTGTACAAATACAGGATAAAGGGAATAACATTTAGTGTAAGATAAAGTCCAGTAAAGCCTGATTTTAGATAGTCTGAAGGTTAACGATAAGGTAGATGGTAGGTCTGGACCACTCTCTAGTTGGTGATAGGATGGTTCAGTTGCCTGAGAACAGCTGGCAAGAAACTGTCCCTGAATCTGGAGGTGTGCGTTTTCACACTTCTCAAGTTCTTGCTTGATGGCAGAAGGGAGAAGAGAGAGTGACCATAGTAACATTTGCTCCTACATGCCCACCTCTTGCATGCTGAAACTTTCACAACAGCTGTAACCATTTCAACAACTTTTGCTGGAATTTTCCATAATTTAAAAAAAAAATGTTGGGCTTCCTCACGGTCCAATTTTAAACCAGTAGTATAAAACCTTCTGATAGAATCAGTAAACCTCTCTGCAAGGATATTGATTCCCTTCCAGTTTATGTGTAACTAACTCTTCTTGTGCAGGGTTCCATCTGCTCCAAAACTAATGCCAGTGATCCAAGTAATAATGGATGGGATTTATATAGCGCCTTTCTAATACTCAAGGCGCTTTACATCGCATTATTCATTCACTCCTCAGTCACACTCGGTGGTGGTAAGCTACTTCTGTAGCCACAGCTGCCCTGGGGCAGACTGACGGAAGCGTGGCTGCCAATCTGCGCCTACGGCCCCTCCGACCACCACCAATCACTCACACACATTCACACACAGGCAAAGGTGGGTGAAGTGTCTTGCCCAAGGACACAACGACAGTATGCACTCCAAGCGGGATTCGAACCGGCTATCTTCCGGTTACCAGCCGAACACTTAGCCCATTGTGCCATCTGTCGTTCTTAAAGCCCTCCTTCCTGCACCACAGTTCTTCAGTCATCTGCCCTATCCTCCTAGTTATGCCTTCACTGGCACATGGCACAGTGAGTAATCGTGAGATTACAATCTGACATCCTGCTTTTTAACATTCTGCCGAACTCCCTAAATTCACTCTGTAAGACCAACATTTTATCTATGTTGTTAATATCAAATGTACTACACCTTCTGACTGTTCTCCCTCCCTCTTCAGAATGTTCTGTAGCATTTCAAAATGTCCCTGGCCCTGGCAACAGGAAGGCAACAGACCATTCTGAAATTACTCAGCCACATAAATATCTGTGTGCCTCCCTCACAAACTAATCCTCTACCAATACTATTCACCAAGAATTGTCTGTCTCCTACCATGCATAAGATCCAACAGTCATGTTACAACCTTGATTACTGCTGCCACTTTCCTCTGAGAACCCATCCCTCCTCCGAAAGTACTGAAAATTAGGGAACTGTTTGAGCAGGAAATGACCATGTGGGACTGCTGCACTCTGTGGCTGCACCTAACCCATCCCATTTCTTTCTGTGCCTACTGCATGAACAACTCGGTAACAGTACAATCTACCACATTTCCTACGTCCTGGATGCTGCATAGCGAGTCCAACTATAGTTCCAACTAATTTATGTGTGCCGTTGGACACAACTTCAGGAGGTGTAATCACCTGGAGGTTTGGAAAGTTCCTCAATCTCCCATATCCTGCAGGAGGAGCAGACCACTACCCTGGCTTCCAGGGCCTTTATCTCCAGTTCCTTCTTCTAAGAAAGAAAAGAGAATAAACTTTACCTGGTTACTACTCGCTCTGTTTTGTAATCCAACCAACAATAGCACGAAAGCTTCCTCTCTTCCTAAAGTATCTTCTAAGGAAATACAGACATTGATGGGCTTTCTTTATGATTGCATCAACCTGCTGGGTTCAGGACAGATCTTCAGAGATATACATGCCCAGGAATTTCAAGCTCTTGACTCTTTCGACCACTGTTCTGCTGAGGAAGACAGGTTTGTGCATCCTCATTCTTCCTCTTCTAAATTCCACAATTAGTTTGTTGGTCTTACTGACATTGAGAGCAGGGTTATTGTTCTGCCACCATTTGATCACTTGTCGATCTCCCTCATACTCTGACTTATCGTCATCTATAATTCATCCAACAGTGGTGGTGTCATCAGCAAACTTGAAGATGCAGTTCGAACTGTTTGGCTACACATCTGTGGGTCGGAGGGTCCAGTGGCAGAGGGGAAAGCTGTTTCCTAGGTCCAGGAGTTTGGAGATGAGTTAGGATGGAATTATGATTTTGGAGGCAGTTATAGTCGATAAATAGGAGTTTAACTTAGGAGTCCTTGTTGTATAGGTGTTCCAGAGATGAGTTTAGGGCTAGGGGGATGGCATTCTCTGAACATGTTGTGACAATAAGTAAGGCCCAAGGTTCAAGGCTGGCTGGGAGGCTGGACTTAATGTGACCCATCACCAGTTTCTTGAAGTACTTCATTATAGTGGATGTTAGAGCCACTGGACAGCAGTCATTCAGTAAGTGGTGAGTTACTGATGACCAAGTGTGGTGTAAGATACCTGTGTGATGGAGAGTGTTATTCTGAGACTGGAGTTATGTCAAAGATATTTACATTTTACAACACATAATTGCACCAACAACAACAATTATAAAGTCATTTATCTGGGAATGTTTAGTTAGACCAGTGCATAAGTAGTTTTATCTGATCTCACATGCTCTATGTGACAATATTCAAACCAGATTGCAAATATAAATTAAAAACAAATACATTCAAGCACTCGCATCCTTCACTGATAATCTTACAAAAATCAATTGGTTGCAGTTGTGTTGTATACTATATTTCAAAAGGAACAATTATTGTATAGCTTCATCTAGTGGTCATTACTCAACACTGCAATCTGCTATGAGTTTGGAATTTCATTCCTTTAAACTGTACTTTACTCCTGGAAACATTGTGTATGTTTTATGGAATTGAGTAGATCATATTATGAGAGAGACCAACAACAGACAGTTCATGATTGCTGTAGTTCTCACACCTATAGAAATTGTTAGAAAGTAAGAATGTATATTTTATAAGCTTCCGGCCAGTTTTCAAGACCTTCCAAGATATCTGAAATTAAAATGACTTTGGTGTAAGTTTGCAGTGTCTTTTTATATCAAGTTTTTAACAAGTGCTGGAAATGATTCTCAGTTTGGCTCGCACTATTAATTGGCTTACACTTTTATATGTAGACCTTCCTGAATTCCACATTGGTCTTTTAGATTTATCATTGACATAGCGACAGTGACAACTGAACACTGACACAACAGATTCAGGGTAGTGTTGTGACATTGGAAATAAGATAACTTTATAACATGAAAATAGACCATTTAAAAAGATAAAGTTCTTAACTGCTTCAAATCTGGTAATGTCTTCCTAATTATTTGTGGCTTAAACCCAAAATACATTGATATGTCATTTTGAGAAAGACAAGCTGAAGACTCATTAGCTTTTATTTGCAGCTGCAAAGACAGTTGCTGAAAGATGGGTCACTGAACTTCTCTTCCACAGTGAAATATTTCTAGGAAATTACAAAATCACATAAGAGATCCAATATCAAAATGTCCTAAAGAATTTATAAACATATTTATAATCCTAAATTTATTTACACATTACAGTAAAGTATAAATTTCTTATTATGGTAATGATGGAACGTAGTCAATTATATGCATTTAACATATTTTATTCTTTTTTTTTTTTAAATCCCTTAAATTGGAGTAAACACATTGGGGAAAAAAGGGCGCAAGAGTATACCACTTGGATCCTCAAGCAAATGTATCTACCTTCTTATTTAAATGTCTAATGATCTAACCTCCACAGGCCTCCGGGGTAAATGACCAAATGCAAGAAGAGATTTTCATGCACTTGAAAGTTAAATGATTGACAACTTATTGTGACTATGTCCCATTATTTGTGACTCTCCCACTAGAGTCATTCCCACATATGAGATTACATTTCAATAAGATCATCCCTCATTCTTCTAAACTCCAAAGAATGCAGATCCAACTTATTTTAACCACTCATGACAAGGATGTTATTACTCTTCCTTATTTCTTTTATTCATTGACAGATAATCATAGAGCAATTTGGATGTAAAACAATAATTATTGCCAGGGCAAGACACATTAAATATAATCGTGGAAACTAACTGTGATCTATCAGCCACAAAAAGCAATGAATGTTTGTAAATCATCGTTTTAATCAATACCTTGTAGGAGAAATCCACTGATAATCAAAGAATAACTACTACTATGGGAAAAGATAGTGTCCAATTGTTTGAATTTCCATCAGCTCATGAATGTTAAAATATAATATTCTATGAAAATTAAAGTGAACTTGAATGATCTTGAATATAAAACGATCTTGAATATAATTAGTAATGTTTAAGAAGGAATTGCAGATGCTGGAAAATCGATGGTAGACAAAAATGCTGGAGAAATTCAGCGGGTGAGGCAGCATCTATGGAGCGAAGGAAATAAACGACTCTTCGGATCGAGTCTGAAGAAGGGTTTCGACCCGAACCGTCGCCTATTTCCTTCGCTCCATAGATGCTACCTCACCCGCTGAGTTTCTCCAGCATTTTTGTTTACCTTGAATATAAATATCATAACTTGTCTTTCTTCAGAAAAAACATTAAAGATATAGATGAAGCATTGCATTATTAAAATATTGAATATTGGGAATTATTGTACAACTATGGGTCCAACATGCTGCAATACTAAACAGAAAATGCTGACACTAAGGTCAGATACATCTGTGGAATAAGAAAAAGATTTAACACTACAGACTTAAGATCCTTCATCACAACTGAGTAATTTTTCTACTTTTGTTTCCAATCTACATTATTGGCCTTTTTTTCCATACTTTTTAATTATGTTAACATTACTGAGTAAGAATAACGAATAAATATAAGTATCGAATGGGTTTGAGCTGAAGGCAGGAATGTTAACTCCTAGAGACCCCTGGTAAGGAATATAAATGTCACATGAACATTTAATGTATTATACTGGTTAATATTACAAATGTAACAATATTTGCAGCCTCTGGTTAAGTAATGTTTCTCTGTACTGGCACAGAAATGGACCCCAGTTTAGGAGCATTCAAAAATAGATGAAATGAAATCCAGAGACTGCAATAGAAAGGTAATTAAAGGCTGGATCCTGGACTGAGAGAAATGGAGACCGAGGGAGTCCAGGGTTTTGGCCAGGAAAACTGGAAGTTCTGATTTCTTACATGATTTAGGATTTTGAAGGGGATCACATATGGGCGGAAAGAGGGATGTATTTAGACAGAAAGTATGTGACAGTAGGGGGGTCTGTTGACAGGAAAATAGACAGTTTGGGAAACATGAAAGTTGAGTCTTTGACTTATCATAGACAAAATAAAATGAAAGGTTTTTAAATTATTACTTCACGGGATATGGTCCGCCGTAGATAGCCACTGAGATGAAGATTAGATTATTATTTTGAAAGGAAGAATATAAAAGCATTGTAAATTGCAGGAATGAGGGCCAACAATAATATAGAGACCAAGACTAATGGCTTCTCCTGTACTGCAATTTCTGTACTTCCATGAAAAATATCTTGTATTTAGTTCACATCAAGGAAGTGGTTTTAGTGATGTTTATGCTGAGCTGAGTTTAAGCTGATATGCATCACGAAAAGTGCCCCTAACACAGAAACTGCTATCTTCATACAGCTTTTGTTTTCTTCAGGCTATGCTGGCTTGTTTTATTACATGATAATTAAATGCAGGTCAATTCAATGAAGTTCTATTTATCAATCTAACATGCACACAAGTTGTCCGAGAAAATAGGATTCCGATTAAGAGGAGAGATTAGTCTTATTCATTGTCCTTCAGCCATGATCACATTGAATGGCGGTGCTGGTTCATAGGGCCAAATGGCCTACTCCTGCACCTATTGTCTAGTGTCTATTGTCTAACTGGATATATGCATGTACCTTATGCGAAGCTGGGGAATTCTGATCGCAGAGAAATAAAATGTAGTTTTACAAATCTATATGCATGATTTTTTGGAGGTAATGTCTACTTTTAACAACTACTTATGGTCCATCAATTAACTATTATTGCATTTCATTGAGCAAGTTAATGAACAGCTTTTAACCAGTATTACAAGCTTCTTGTGAGATAAGTGTGAGATAAGATTGGATAACCATTTACATCTGCATTTCTCTATGACCACCTGTTTTTTGTCATGTATCTGCACAAAACTGCACATCGTTCCTCAGATATGGGTCCAAAACTGCTCACAATGCACCAAATTTGGTCTGACCAGCGCTTATAAAGCCCCAGCATTACATCCCTGTTTTTCTATTCTAGTCCCCTCGAAATAAATGCAAACATTACATTTAGAGACAAAAAACTGGAGTAACTCAGTGAGACAGCCAGCATCTCTGGAGAGAAGAAATGGATAAAGTTCTGGGTCAAGACCATTCTTCAGCTGGTTAGGGATAAGGAAGACGAGAGAGATAGAAGGTGATGTTTGCTCAGCCCATGTGAACCAACCTGATCTCTCGGTTGGTACACAAAATTGCTGGGGAAACTCAGCGGGTGCAGCAGCATCTATGGAGCGAAGGAAATAGGCGACGTTTCGGGCCGAAACCCTTCTTCCCGGTTGCTGGACACTCTACACAGACCTTTCTCTCCTCAGTCTCCTCCATTGTCAGAGTGAGGCTAAATGCAAATTGGAGGAACAGCATCTCATATTTCACTTGGGCATCTTACAACACAGTGGTATGAATATTAATTTCTCTCACTTCAGGTAGCCCCGGCATTCCCTCTCTCTCTATCCCTCCCCCACCCAAGTCGCACTAGCTTCTCATTTTTACCCTACAAACAGCTTACAATGGCCTGTATCCTTTATCCGTCACGTTTTTGCATATCTTTCATTCAATGTTCTTTATCTCTCCACATCACCGTCTATATCTCTAATTTCCCTTATCCCTAACTAGTCTGAAGAAGGGACTCGACCCAAAAACGTCACCTATTCCTTCTCTCCAGAGATGCTGCCTGTTCCGCTGAGTTACTCCATATTTTTGTGTCTATCTTCGGTTTAAAACAGCATCTGCAGTTCCTTCTTACACACTAACATTGCATTTACCTTCCTTACCTCTGATTCGACTTGCAGATTAACTTTCTGGGAATTCTGCACCAGCATTCCCAAGTCCCTTTGCACCTTCGATTTCTGGATTCTCTCCCGATTTTGAAAATAGTCTATGCCTTTATTCCTACTACCAAAATGCACGACTGCACACTTTGCTGCACTGTATTCCATCTGCCACTGGTTTGCCCACTCTCCCAACCTGTCCAAGCCCCTGAGTCCCTGCTTTCTCCACACTGCCTGCCCCCTCCACCTATCATTGTGTTGTGAAAATAAGTGGTGTTCTGCACCAAGTGTCAACTAGTTTCTTATTGCTAACCCCACTACTGGCCCATCAGACTTCAACATCACAAATCACTTAAAGATATGGTCTCCTTTCATTGATCTATTACAAGTATAATATGGTGCAACATAACTCTGGTAATTAACCGTTTCAGAACTGGGTGAGGGGTGTGGAAAGATATGAAGTAGGTATATTTCTTTTCTGTTCTGTTTTTTCTTTTCCCTTTTTTTATTCCTTCTCTCCCCCCATTTATATCTATTTCTTTTTTTTTTTTGCTCTTTCTTTCTGGTCTTCTCTATTTTTCTACATCTCTATGGGCTCTTTCTCTCTATCTATCCACAAATTACCAATTGTTCACTTCTGGGGCCTACACATCACTACTTTCCTTAATCTCTTCTTTTTTTCTTCTTTTCTTGCGTCTGTTATTTTTATATTGTTAAATTTACACGAAATGTATTATGTTAGATGCCATGGTTTATACGACTGTACATTGCTTCTAATAAAAATATCTTTTTTTAATTAAAAATTTAAAAAAACATCACAAATGCATTGTACGCAACCACTTCAGCGCTAGGAAAGGTCTCCGTTCCTGCAATCAGCATGACTGGTTCTCTGAAACAAGCTAGATGGTCTCATCGGGTGGCGCCATTAGCAATGGCAGCCTCGCCTACAGTCTGTCTGTCTTTCGTCTTTTTTGTTATTTTTAGTGTGTTTTTAAAAAGTATGTATTAATGTTAATGTATGTGTTAATGTTCTCTGGTATGCTTTATGTGGGGGTTGGGCAGGGGGGTCAGGGGAGACTTTTTTTCAATCTCTTACCTTGCCGGAGATGCGATTTTTTTCTGGATCGCGTCTCTGTTCGCTCTGCGGCCTATCATCATGGAGCAGGAGGCCTTGTTCGAGACTGGCTTTGAGCCCCATCGCGGGGCCGTTGACTTACCATCGGAGCCTTCGATCCCTTGCCTGGAATCAACGCTCCAACCGTGGCCTGCTGATTTCAACATCGAGGAGCTCGCAATCTCGGGTAGAGACCGGTGTTGGGAAGCTCCAAACCGCAGGAGGTTCGACCAGCCCCGACTCTGGAGTCCGATCATCCGGCGCGGGAAGCTGAGATCCCTCTGAGGCGGGAGCCTGATCGCCCCGATGCGGAGGGCTCGACTGCCAATTGCGGGAGCCAAGATCGCCCCGACAATGGAAAGTACGAGTGCCCCGACCGCAGGAGAACAAAGAAGGGAAGAAGATTGAATTTTTTTGCCTTTCATCACAGTGAGGAATGTGAGGGAGTCGCTGTGGTGGATGTTCATGTTAAAAAAACCATTGGGTGTCTTGTTGCTCTTTATTGGTATAACTGTATGGCAATCTGAATTTCACTGTACCTTAATTGGTATATGTGACAATAAACAAACCTTGAACCCTTGAAGTATATCTGAACCCAAAATCATTCATTTATATGGAATATTAAATGGATAAAAATAAGGCTTGATGGAAATATATCTTAACTTATAGAAAATATTTTTGATGGGCCAATAAAGGTGCACTTCATCATATAAAGGTCAGTGTAAAGGAAAGTAAAAAATAGAAAGCAATCACATAGCATCTTAAAGTAGTAACTTGGAAGATCTTGCATGCTAGACATTCAAGTTCTATTCCAGAAGACCATCAGCTGCAGTGTAACAAAGAGGCTCTATTAGGTTGGCAAAAACAATTATTGTGGAGGTTAAAATTTCTAATTAAGATAGACACAAAATGCTGGAGTAACTCAGCGGGTCAGCAGCATATCTGAAGAAAAGGAATAAGCATCGTTTTGGGTCGAGACTGTTCATCATGTTTTACTTTACCGTCATGATTATACAAAAGCGATGTGATTTATATAAATGCTGCCAAAATCGAGTCAATGCAGGGAACAATTAGTAGAGGAAAAGACAATTATCTTGTTCACAGTACATAGACTACAATTGAGAAATTGAGTCATGCTTCCATATCTACAACACTGACACCTTGAAAGTAACGTGCTCAGTAGGTATTTAAGAAGGAACTGCAGATGCTGGAAAATCGAAGGTACACAAAAATGCTGGAGAAACTCAGTGGGTGCAGCAGCATCTATGGAGCGAAGGAAATAGGCAACGTTTCGGGCCGAAACCCTTCTTCAGACACAGTAGGTAGCTCAGTTAATGATTGTTGGGCCATACACCCACAAGTGTCATATACAGTACAAGGAAATTCAATAGTGCCTTTACTCCAAGGCATTGACTGTTATTAAAAGTAACACAATTAAAACCTAGTTGTTTCTGCAGCAGCCAATGACAATCGTATAACATTATCTAATTTCTTGGGTACTGTTGTTAAGGAGCTTTATCAGGGGAATTGTATCATACAAAGCACACCTGATGCAGAAATGATGCAATCCACACATGATTCACAGTCAAAGTTGATATTTCTGGAGTAGTACAATTTGTCTAGGTAATGACCACAACTACATTCCTTTTGTCAGAAACAACTGAATTTCTAGTCCACTGTAAGACATTTCCTACATTTTATTGAAAAACTTTGAGATAGAGGTTGGTTGGCAGAATTGAAGTGAAACTTTAAATAGAAAAGTAAAAAGTAGAAATTCAGAGTGCTGGGATATTTTGTATTTTTAAAATGCGTTAAGAATTTTACAAAAATATTTCAGAGGTTATTTAGTATACGAATATTTTTTTGTGTATGAACAGAACTTGACAGGGAGGAACAACAATTATTGCTTAGGCACAAGTGCTACTTTGACTGGAATTTTAAGCAGGTTACAAATATGCATCTTTTCTAACACCATTTAAGTGATCACTATTTACATGGTAAATTGAGGGGAGACTAAGTTGTGAAGAAGTGGGTCATAATATGTGTGTTATGATTTAATACTTGAATTTTACAGATTCTAATTATGGGAAAACAATCAACGTTCACTCTCACAGCTTTATGAACTGATAGCACCTTTAGGTTTTTCACACATGCTTAGTTTTACTAGGATATTCAAAAAGTATTGTGTAATTCACCCCCACTCCATGTTTCTCTAGACTTTTCTAAAAGTCAATGGGAACAAAACAGCATTTATTAAACGCATTATGAAATATCCCAAAATATCATGTTTTATCATGCTTAACAACATTTCTTAACCTTACAAAAAACTGCAGTACCTGGATTGTAATTTCCTCGTAAAAATATTTAAAATATAATTTCTTTAAATAAATGCAATGTGGGTGCGACTCAGCTGATAGAACTGGTGCCTCATAGTGACAGACTTGGGTATGATCCTGACCTCTGGTGGAATTTGTACTTTCTCCCTGTGACCTTTTGGGTTTCCACTGGGAGATCTGGTTTCCTCCCACATCCCAAAGATGTGTGGGTTGTAAGTTATTGATCTCTGTAAAAATGCTTCTAATTTGTACGGAGTGGATGAGAAAGTGGGAAAACATAAAATCAGTGTGCATGGATGATCGATGGTCAGCATGGACTTGTTGGGCCAAAGAGCCTGTTTCCATGCTCTGTTTCTAAACTTGGGCAGATGAGGTAAGTCAGGAAGCCTCGACTATCTGTGCCCAAAAGTGCCAAACATTCTAGGCACGTGGGCGATGGCAGATGGTTCCCTTTAGAAGCATTGCCTTCCAATAAGTATTATTTGGCCTATTAGATTAATATGTCTGGTAGAAAACCTTCTCCGAGGGTCACCACCTTCCTGTTGGTGGAGAAGCTTGTGGGTGTCTAAGACCCTGAGAGCTCCACTGTCTGTAGCCATGCTCCTGCCACAAGGCGGGCAGGTTGAGGAGGCTGACAAAGTGTGGCCTGAGAAGAAGACTTCAGTGCCTCATGGGTGAAACAGGGGGAGAATGGTGGCTGGTCATCAGGTGGAGCACCATGGAAGAAGGCTGCAACAGAGAGGGAGTACCAACGATCGTGCAGTCCATGCCATTGCACTGGGGTATATCTCAAGCACCATGTGGTGGCTGTTTGTACAATAGTCCCCCATGTTAAACAATATCATGCAGAGGCATCCACTAGAGACATATCATAACGTATGTGGCTCCAGAATCGGCCTCTTCAGCCATCTCAAGCCTCGAAGAACACTGCCACCAGAAGAACAATCATCTTCAACATTGAGTGATTACTGATGATGATGATGATGATGATGATGATGATGATGGTTGAAAAAATAGACAAACATTATTCTAAACAGTAAGTGACTAATAAGTGTTGTATTTGATATCGGCTTGTCATGTCCATTAACTGCAAACAGTGGAAGTCAATGATATGTTGACCTTTATTTTAGGGCTTGGAGTTAGAAATAATAGTAAATTATTGGGCAAATAACTGAGAGAACTGGTTTAATCATCCAACGATTCTAATCACTTAACCGGTTAGCATAAATTCAGTTATTAAAATAAATAGGGAATAAAAAGATAGCTTTAGCAAAAAGGCCAGAAAGCTTCCAAATCATCTGAAAAAATGTGATATAATTCTAGAAAGAAAATTGACTGTCTTTTCTATATATATATATATATATATATCAGATCATATTCTTATTAAAAGTCTGATCTTGCATGTGTGTATATGTGTGTGTGTGTGTGTGTGTATATATGTGGTTGTCTTTACATCTTCGTAAATACACTAGCAGTAAAGATTACATTTTTACATATTCTGATTGACATTTTTCCCCGAGGCAGAGAACACCTTTACTGAACATTTTATGCTTTATTTCTTGACTTATTCTCGACATTACATTAAAAGTTTAAAAAAATCAAAAGACTTTGAATTTAAAATGACCAGCTTCAACTGATGACACAATGGCTCGGCCATTGATGACACAATTGATCAGCTTCACTGAAGATTTCATCCTATATTTGGTGTTATTCGCGGTTAAAGCTTTAAAAATGCCTACTTTCACAAGATTTTTACATATTCTGATCCACATTTCTACCCTCTAGGCAGAGACCACCTTCACTGAACATTTTATGCTTTATTTCTCGACTTATTACTGATTAAAATTAAAAAAATTAAAAGACTTTGAATTGAAAACGACCAGCTTCAACTCATGACATCACAATGGCTAGGTTAGTAATGATTAGCTTCACTTACGTTTGGGAACGGCTTGATTTGGAGGACAAAGGGTCTGCACTTGGTCTATTACATTTTTAAAACTCTCATCTTGTTTGTTTGCAGGTTTGTGTTGTACCTCTATTTGCGCAAAAATGGTACACGATAGCACTACAATTTTTGCCTTACCTTACTCACCATTGGCCTGTGCAGTAAATGAAACAAGTTTTGTTCAGATTGGTGGTATATTTTAAAAGTTAATAACATTTTTTTTAAATTAACTGAAAACAGCGCCCTCACCCGCGCATGTGCAGTTGGGGGAGAGTTCCCGTGCGCATCTTTACTGGCGTCACATAGGGCACCTAAGGGTCCTCAGCCACGCCTGCACAGTTGGGGCCTTTTCAGAATTTAGATCGCTATCTTTTTTCACAATGGCGACACGGGTAAGATTACTTCTATTTTAATTTTACTGTGGCTCCGGGCCCACGGGGATCCGCTGCCTTGGCGCTGGGGCTGCATCTGTGGGCGGCGGCCAGCTCTGGGGATGGGGAGAGGCCATGCCGATGATCCGGGGCCTAGGCGCTCAGGCTTGATCTGAGGCCGACGGCTGCTGCTGCGCGGTATGCTCTGGGGGTGGGGGGAGGCTGCGCCGAGGATCCAAGGCCTGGACGCTGAGCCTGGCTCTGAGGGCAATGGCGCTGCTGCTCCAGGGCCGCAAGGAGGGAAATGAGCAGCACTCTCGAGATCTTGGGGAGGTGAGGAGGGAGAGTGGGGGGATTGAGGGAGAGGAGGGGGTAGGGAGGAAGAGGGGGGGAAGTGGGGAGCTGAAGAGGGATAGTGGGAGAGGATGGGGAATAGAGGGAGAGGAGTGGGGGAGGTAGGGAGTGGGGAATAGAGGGAGAGGAGGACAGTGGGGGAGGTGGGGAGGTGGGGGATAGATGGATGGAGGGGGGTAGGGAGGAGAGAGGAGTAAGGGAGGGAGGGAATGATGAGGGTAGGGGAAAGAAGAGGGAGGGAGGGGTGAGGGAGGGATTGGGAGAGGGGAGGAGAGGGGAAAGAAGTGTGAGGGTGAAGAGGAGTGGGAGGGAGTGCTGGGGAAATGAGCCGCACAGGGGAACTGAGCCACGCCTGCGCTGTTAGGGGCTAAGGGTGAGTGGTGGAATATTGCATTGGGGGAACAGGTTGCGTTGGGGGAATGGTGGGGTGGTAGAATATTGTGTTGACAAACGGGTTGCATTGGGGAACCAGGCCTCCCGAGTGACAGGGACCCAACAGATCCCACTTAGTCTAGTTCTTTCTACATCTAGTTGGTAAGTGTTTAATGATGTGGCTAACTCTTATCTGTCCTCTGAAACGACTAACAAACTACTAAGATGCATAAAATCATGATAAAATGATAAAACATATTTATAAACAAAATCATGTCAAATATCATTAGGGCTAGACCACGGATCCGAGAAAAATACAATTATGCAGTCAACCCAGAAAGTTTCTCATCATTAAGTCATTTAGATTAATCAACCATCAATCTATCATAGTCATTCTCACAGAATAACAAGCTTCAACCAAATTCCACAATAGATGTGGCATAGTGTGCATAACTAGGAGGAAAAGGTCGTTCAGCAACAGTCAATCATGCAGCTTAATTACTGCCTACCTCTTTCCCTCGATGAAAGTACTGCTCACTATTAAAAACCACTGGCAAGAAGCAACGTGAGTAACAAGGGCACAGATGTATTCTTAGTGGGAGTACTTTAATGGTCAATTTTCATTGCACAGCATTATTCACTGCTATGTCCTGAAGGGCATTGATACCAGGAAGAGTGACAAGTGGTTATGAAAGAACCAGCACAGAGGGAGTGGGTGATGGGGGGGAGTGGCATGTTTTGCCTCATTCGCACAGATGCATCTATCCATAACTATCAATGTTGCAGTGACGACCATCCTCCTTCACTTTAAGGAAATGTACCATGATGCTGAATGGGATCGATTCAAAAAAGATCCATAAGTTTAAAACTGAGCACCTATGGAGCGTCATGAGCCATCAGCAAAAGCAGATTGAATTCCATCACAATATGTAACTCATGATTCATATACTTTACTGGCTAGCAATAGCATAAAATCAGGGGATCAATCCTGGTTCAATGAGGAGAATAAACTAAGAAGTGTCATGAGTATTAAAGTTGGAGCATCCTTCTATAACAACAAGCTGCATGCTAAATAGTGAAAACATCATACAATGGACAATCCTAAGTAATTCCATAATAACAGATCAGATGTAAACCATTCACTTAAGCTAAAAGCTTCCAAGGCAGCTACAATACTGGCACCCACCTGACAACATGCAAAACTGCCCAGATATGCAAGTTAATCACAATACACTACATAACCAATGTGGCCAAGTACCATCCCAACAATCTGCCACTTATTTGCCAGTTAAGTGATGGCTGGAATAGCTCAGCAGTTAGCTATGTATGCTTAGATTGAACAAAGAAACTGAAGTATGGCACCTTGAACCTCATGCCACCTTTATGGTAATAGGAACATCTGAGAGGTATTTTTAACATCTTCCAACAAAGCCTTGGTCCATAGATTTCTAACTTGATGATGTAATATATAGAGTATGCAAAACAATTGCAAACAACCAATAATAATGTATCTATGCTTAATTTGCTACCAAGAGTCAATATAAGAATATATTATAATAATATCTATAATAATAATATAATACTATTCTTATACAATATATACGAGTTTCTTATATATTAATTTTGATTTTCAGATCAAAGACTGTGGGAGTGAACTTCCAAAGGGTTCTCCAGCTTAAACAGGGAAAATGCAGGAAAATTGATGATCATTTTACATCTGCAAATTTTTCATAGTTTCAAAATTGTAAAGACTATTTCCTGCATGAAGCACATTATTATTGCTGGACGAATGGTATATATATTCCAAACAAAAAAAATCAAAAATAAATATCTCTGGACTCAAAAGCTGATAAGAGACAAAAAAAGATCTATCCCGGATAGAATAGGAATGTTGGCAGGTGAAATAACAGTCCTCTGAGGGGAGCCAACAATGAGTCTAAACATTTTTTGAGTGCTGGGAATGCATTAAAGGTCAGAGTTCCAAGGATGAATAAGATTAGGTCAGACTTTGCTTAAGCCTCGGAATAAGGCATTACATTAAAGAAAAGACTGCCAGGTTAATAAAATTGAGTGTATTTGAACATAGCTGGACGTGAAATGACAATGAATTTTGTGGGAAAATATATTGTGAAAATCTTGTGAAAAGGGGTAGCAGAGAGATAACTCTTTAAAATAAAAATTGCTGTTGGAAAACATGAATGAGTCTGTGGGGAAATAATAATTTAAAAGCAAACAAATGAGACAGTTATTGGAAACAGCTGTAAGGCCATGACTGCAAGATTATGTGGACCTGTACACAAGAATTAGAAAAAATATATAACAACTTTAAATGTAAATTAATCTGAATGTTTGCACAAATATCAGTGGGACATTTAAAATGAAGGATTAGTATAAAGTAGGTCAAGAGAGGTCTAGCGGGAACATTCAACTTATTTTGAAAGGAACTGGAAGAGTAAATAGTGAAAAAGGATATCAGGAGTGCGTGCTAAGAAAGGCCATACATTCAGAAAGAATTCTAGAGAATAAAGGGAGGGTCAGAATGTATACTCCCACCCCCAACAAGAGTTTTTTTAGAGAATTAAATATTTTTAAGATGGGCCAAGAAAAAAATATGTGAATTATCTCAAAGAAACATTAAAAGGTATGGGGAAAAGACAACATATCAAAATAAAAGTTCCGTTGAATTAGCCAGCGCCAGCTCAGACACAATCAGCTGAAAGGCTTTCTTCAGTGCAGCAATCTTAAGATTTCATACAGATATTTTAAGTTAAGAGCGTGGTCAGTTTTTTTTTGCTCCTCAAGCTGAATGTTGAAACTACTAAAGAATGATATCTCTCTGTTTTAGGTACCCACTTTTGGCAGAACATGCTCCCGGTCACATTAAAAATTCTTGCAACGAATAGGGCGTATTAAAAGTAATACGATTCATTCATTAATATCAACCCAGTCTTAGCTATATTTATTTTTTGATGGTTCGCAATTCGCACGTCATCGCACAATTCATCAAGTTGTGACTTTGTTTGAGGGAAAGATATAATCAACGAGGTATTGCGCAAAACCCCCGACCTCGCTTGACAGTCGCAGGAAAATTTGAATTCTTGTCACCAGTTTATTTAGTGAGGTAATTTTCTGCGCGAAAGAAATTTCTGTAATGTTATATCAGAAAACAGGTTCGAGAAAATCTGCAACACGAGTAACATTGAAAGCTGGTCCACCCATTCTGAACCCAGATGGCCCCAGACTGCTTAAGGAAGGTAAACAAACTAATTTATTCCACTTAAAATGAATAATAAAATGCCTCACTAGGCTAAGAGCCAGGCGTATGATAAAGTATCAGGCCAACAAAGCGAGTAAAACGCTGCCAAATCGAAAAGGACATATTTGACATTACCAGCAGAACTAGTCAAAAGTCTGCAAACTGTGCTGTCCTGGGGCTGTTTCGCTGACGTCATGCAGGAAATGTCGGCATTTACTGTAGCCATGCATATTTCACCTGAAAAATATTCATGTTTCTTACCGCTTTTTCTTAAATGGAATTATGTAAAATGTATTTCTATGTTCACTTCATCATTGTATCTTAATATTTGTCGATGTACCTCGTTCAATTTAAATAAATATGTTTAGAGTCAGTTGAGATTGAGTTAGTCTAATATATATATATATATATATATATATATATAAATTTATATATTATTTACATATTTAATATATATACACATACACATATCCATACGGATATATATATATATATATATATATATACATATCCATCCATCCATCCCCATGTGCAAAAATGTTTTGACCTGGATATATTTCTGATTATGAAAAAGGCTGAATTATAACCTAAATGTCCGATATCCTTAATTTATAGTTTTACTTTACACCTTATATGCGATTCTTTCCCTTTTAGTGCATCCGCATATATTTTGTCTATATCAAATTGCTCCAATAGAACGGTTTAATTATATTTATACCTAAAGTAAGCATTTTCCAGTTGTAGTTTGTTATTGTTGCAAGTAACATCCATATAATTGTCTGTCTGAGTAAGTTGATATCATGTTCCGCGGCCCCAGAAATGCATGTTTTGTTAAAATGGTGACTGATACTTTTCTTCAGCAAGCATGCCTAACAACTGTCTGTTTACGGAGTTTTCTGTGGACGCACAGAGGAAAAGTGAGTTAATACACATGCTACAAATTAGCATGTCTCTTTTCCCCATATTGTGCCCATACTGCGCTATTCGAACTGCCGTATCTGGCTGACTTGCTGTCCTTTTCTTCTGTAATAGTTTCAGAACGCACGCAAACGACCTGGCAAGGAAAACAGACGCAATTGCCGAGATTCTGGCAAGGGCTCTGCAATGTTGGCAGGAATGGCTAGAGAAAAAAAAAGCGCAGGGGAGAAAAGTCAACTGGCTACTTGGACGGAGCCGGGACCCTCACTAATTACGTATTGTCCACATCCGTCTCTTACAAGTGGCAATTAGGGTCAAGTGAATAAAAGCGCTTGGACTTGGAGAGCGTTAGTATTTTTGGAGTGCCCGACAAGATGGCTCTGTGGCTCGTCCAGGGATACCTGCTTCTGAGTCTCATCAAATCGTCTCTGCAAGGAGGTGAGTGCACGATGTCATATCATTTACTGCTTCTGATACAATGTATATTACGATGGAGATCTGTCTTATGTTATTATTAAGGAATTACATTAGGCACTAGCCTTCATGCATCAGCTTCATGGAATTTTGTATAACTTCTGAACTCTTTTAAAATTTAATTTCCATTCTTAACATGTGCGTGTCATTTGCTTCGTTATACATTTCTGACTGTGACCCCCTTCTCGTCGAGTTTCCATCGAGTCTACCCGACCCTTTCTCTCTTATGATAGTGTAGTTGTTTATGTTCTATATTCAACATCAGTGTTAATGTGGGTATGTTTTCCTCTGGCTGTTTCGGCGTACGCCCGAACTACTTGTCAAAGATCTTCGGCATTAAGGAACAGTTGGAGAGAAATTTATGACCGAAGAATCTGTCTGGAAAAAGTCAATTTAAACAGCGATCTGTTTTTATAGTTTTAAACAACCCTTGGAAAAACAGACACTGTTTAATTTTTATTTAAGATGAATTTCATTTTATATGCGTGCAAATGTAAAGGCTACTGGGTCCATGCCTTCTCACTTATGTTTTTGTAATAGAAAACCATGGATATAAATTGAGTCTCTGTATCAAGCTGAGCAATGCGGTTTCCGTAACTGCAGTGCACGGTTCCAATCCAAGGAGAGAATCCACAAGCGTTTACAACCAGTAATTGAATTCACTGGCAAAACACGAATATCTTGCCAAAAATCTTGGCGTGAAATGGAAGGCATTAAGTTCTCACTTTTTCTCATCCGTATATTGTGCACAACTCGAAGCAGTCTTGTTCAGTATGAGGTTTCTGATCATTTATCTCACGCACAAGACTACTTTAATGAGAAATGAGCACACGAGACCAACCTGTCACTGGTACACATGTCCCAAACGTGTCATCTGGAGGACGTAGAATACCCATTCCCTACATCAGAGTTTGATTATGGCTAGAACTTGTAATCTTAACTCCATCTCAGGAAAATTACAGGACGGCATTCGGCCCGTCAATTCCATGTCGTCTTCCAGAGGAACATTTCATAATTAGTGAATATTTAAGTATTGTTTCCCAGAGATCACAATCAATATATCGAAGGCAAAGGCTTGCATCACCTCCAGTTTAAATTCCATTTGGAATATTTTGGAGGACCAAGAAACCAAGAACCAAGAATCGCCATCAGCATGCAACCTCCATACTCATCTTTTCACCCTATTACATTTAAAACCTTTGCATAAAAACATTTAAACAGTGGACAAATGAACAAAGTGTGATGACCAGCAGCCGTAATATTAGTCTGGCCAGAGATATAACACACTTCCCCGAAAGTGAGAACTGCTTATGCTCACTCAGAAATTAGGCTGCAGATCAACACAAATATCCCCCCCCCCCCCCCATCCCCCCCGGTACCAGTCATGTTGGCGAAAACATCGTTTCATAATAAAACGGACAACCTTGGCCTAACTAATAGTTTTATGATGGCTAGAAAGAGGGAAACTATCCCAACACTGACAAATAAAACTAAACATAAATGTATGAAGGTATCATGTGCATCTTTCATCGGAACGTCGTGTAAAAGATGAGCACTTATTTCCAAACGATGTCAATCACCAATTTCTGGCTTCATTTCTTGACTGATTCAAATTGGGAAAACGAGCAGATTTCTAATGTTGGCTCAACGTTTTCTGCAAGGTTAGTACACGCGTGGAAGACGATCAACAGATTAGAGAGAAATCTATTCAGATTTGGGGTGCAATCCCTGATCATGCCTCGCTCAAAAATAGTGCATGGAACAGCGCTGAAGTGTGGTTTCTTTGCAAATCAGTCTACTTCAAAACGTAAGGCAAAAGAGTGACAGGTCTAGGAAAAGAACTGCCTCTTTTAGGTAATCTAATTAATAATTTGAATTCAACCGTATATTGATATTTTGAAGGCAAATTGGCAGACAAATTTAGTACAGGGTTATTCATGGTTTTTTTTTTAAAGTATTACGGTAAAACTAAACTTTAAACAATAAAAGATGTCTGTGGAAGAAAAAACAATCTGGTTGCTGCTTAATACTTTACACAGGGAGTCTTCATCTCAAACGATACAGCGAAACATCGACGGTCATGGATGATATTTTGGGGAACAGAGACATTTATTAGTTGCAAACGTCCAAATCTGCCCAAGTTTTCCTAAAAGCCATTGCACCGTTTCACCTCTGCCGAAATATCGTTATTCGCAACTAATACGTGTGGATATGGATGAGCTTTGAAACGAGCCTCACAAAACTCGTTCTGACTGCAGATGCAATACATACAGTACTTAATCATACAGAACTATGCAGTGACCGACGTACAATGGTCTTAACGTAACAGGAAGCGGGAAATAGCGCCACTCTGTGAATTGTTTTGTGTGTGTGGGAAATTCTGACGGCTCCGTTCCAAAACTGGCGCGCCACTAGATTTCGTTTGAGCCAACAAAGTTGAACAAATCCCAACTTTTATGTCCCGCAGCGTTCAAGTGCTATGTTTGTGCGGTGTGTAGACTTTTATTAATTGCACAGTAAATCATAAGGACTTTGTTGCACGAACAGGACACAAGGTACTGTTTCCAAGAATCCATTTACAGGGAATTTTCAAATGACAATAAACATTCTATGTAATCGCGTAAATGCGTTAATTCTGACTTGCCTTTGCAAAAAACGGTAAAAGTAATGCTGCAGATGTTTGGCATTTTGACCATATATAAGGCTTATTGTTCTTAAAACGTTCCCACAACAGTTTATTAGATAGAAGATTAAACGGAAAATAAATTTGCGTTTAATCTTTGCATTTCGGCTTGGTGTCGTCCAAGTTTCCAATTTTCTTAATAAGGATGATATTTAAATTTAATTTGAACCCATCCCCTGTTCGACACGGCCAACTGGGACAAATTAGCATTAATAGTGCAAGGATGAAAGGCGTCTAAAATCGTATTGAAATAAATAAGAACTTGCCAGGAGGCTATGAAGTGCTAATTGGATATGTGACTTAAATTGATTATAACTATCTATGTGCCAACGAGAACAGTGTTAGGTGGCTGGAGACATGTATGCCAGGGACATGTATGCCAGTACTGGAAAGAAAGGTACCTTTCACGGAATATGAGAGGGTCAAGAGTGTTTTATTGTCATATGTCCCAGATAGAACAATGACACTCGCTGCAGCATAACAGAATATGTAAACATAGTACACCCTAAACAATATGTAAACAATATGATAAGCCAGAGAAAATAAAAAGTTCAGTGTGTGTGAATATACACATCTCACAAGTACACACACACATACTCAAAAAACAAACAATAGTAGTGCAATAATAATAGTCTATTGTAGTTCAGAGCTTATTTGAGGTTGTAATGTTTAATAGTAGGGAAGAAGCTGTTCTTCTGTAAAGAATACTAACAAAATGATAAGAAGGAACTGTATTGCTGGGATGGTTATTAGCTAAACTGGGCTGGAAAGGATGAAAAGACTGGTCATCACTTTGAACAAGACTTCAAACTAGGGAAGGTAAATAATCTTAATAATAATTCTGAAATAAAGGGAATGATTTAAATATATCACCAGAAAGTCTTCGTAAATAAAGGCTAAACTAACAATGTAAATTCGGATGGAAGAAAGAAAGACTTGAGAAAATCATTAAAGCACCTCCAGTGCATTAACAAAAATAAATAATTTTTGGTCAAGCTGTAAGTATAGAGACAAATCTGAAGAAATTGAGATGTAAATTTGATTTGGTGGGATGATGTAACTACTAAGAAATAGCTCCAAGACCATCACTATATTTATAAAGTCTGGGAAAGATAAGGATTAATAATGATGGTTTGGGTATAAACGTTGGCAACTAAATATGAGTGCAAAATAATATTGGGAAAGGATATAGTTCATAGGTTCTAGCAGCAGAATTAAGCCATTCAGCCAATCTAGTCTACTCTGCTATTCAATCATGGCTGATCTATCTTTCCCGCTCAACCACATTCTCTTGCCATCACCCGATAAACCCTGACACCCTTACTAATCAAGAATTTGTCAATTTCCGCCTTAAAAATATCCATTGACTTGGCCATCATAGCCGTCTGGCACAATGAATTCCACAGATTCACCACCCTCTGACTAAAGAAATTCCTTCTTTATGAAATAGTCAGATATGAGATAATGAGAATAGTAAAGAAATAGAAAATAATTTACAATGGAAGTTTTGTATAGGCCTTCTGTTAGTAGCTATGAAATGTTATAATCAATAAATATTGAAATTATAAATGCATGCATTAAGGACAGATTGGTTTATTTGGGTTAAATAGGTGAATTTGCATTTTAATTATGATTAATTTCTTGAATGCGTTTGGTTTCCTGCAACAGTTTATACTAAAGCCAATAAATGAAAGCCTTATTCTAATTAGGAATGAGTCAGCAGTTAAGTCTGTGTATGTGTGAACATTTTATCCAATGGCAATTATAATATAGAATTATAATTCAATCTGAAGAAGGGTTTCGGCCCGAAACGTCGCCTATTTCCTTCGCTCCATAAATGCTGCTGCACCCGCTGAGTTTCTCCAGCATTTTTGTGTACCTTCGATCTTCCAGCATCTGCAATTCCTTCTTGAACGCAATTATAATACAATTGAGTTCAATTATAATGTTTGAAAGGGGGAAGTGTTACCCCTTATTAGGGTTCCAAAATTGTGTACGGCTGATTTTGTATAATCAGACGGATAATTAAAATAAAATAAAATAATTGAATGTGGTAGAGAACCTATTTAAGAGCCCCACTTACCAAAACAATTGAGAACTGCAAGATGTTAGGGGTAATATATGAAACAAAAAGCAAATAAAAATGCAACACTGTAAAAGATAAAATGTGCAAACGGGACATGTAAAGACATTTGGAAAGAATGTCAAAATCAGCACAATTTGTACATTTTCAGGACCGTGGGTGAGCAACAACAATGTTAAATGATGACAGTGTCATAGTAACTGAAAATAAGGAAACGATGAATGCGATGAACACAACTTTACATGTATACAGTGAAAGAATAGCTTAAAATATCAGATTTCTTATAACATGATCAAGTTCAATATAATGTATGAAAACAGTCATCAATGTTCTAATCATAATCATGTTCTTACTTTATTAGCCAAGTATGTTTTGCAACATACGAGGAATTTCATTTGCCATTCGGTCATACCAATAAAAAGCAACAGAACTCACAAAATACATTTTAACATAAACATCCACCACAGTGACTCCTCCACATTCCTCACTGTGATGGAAGGCAAAAAAAAAAAGTTCAATCTCTTCTGAAGAAGGGTCCTGACCTGAAACATCTACATTTGGACATGACCGATTTTATGTAATGAGACAGAGACTGGCCACTGTAAATTACCCAAGGGAAGTAAAATCCCATGAACAGTAATGTATATAAAGTTTGGTAGTATTTGATGGAAGGGCTTACTGGGTTGGACTGATAAGTGGCAATAATATTTGAGCAACGCATGATTTATCCTAGGGAGGGATCATCATTGATCAGAAGATTGTTAACTGGATCACTAATATAAAAACTTGTGAAATTCTGCTATTGATATCTCAATGGATTGGTCAATCCTCCAAATTCCTGGTTGGATTACACTTGTCTTGTGAAGAGTTCTGGACACTGCATCATAGGAAGTGTATATTGCCTAAGAAGGGAGCGTGACATTGAGCTATTAGAATATTATTTTGACTCACAAGAATTTGATGATACGTTTTCAAAATATTAAAAGAAGCAAATAGATAGACACAAAATGCTGGAGTAACTCAGCGGGGGTCAGGCACCATCTCTGGAGAGAATGGATAGAGATGTTTCAGGCCAGGACCCTTTAGTGTGTATAGGCTGCCCAAGTGAAATATGAGGTGCTGTTCCTCCAGTTTGCTTGTAGTCTCATTCTAGCAAAGAAGGAGACTACAAGTTGGGGGGGGGGGGGGGGGGGGGGGGGGGGGGGAGGAAAGTGCTGGAAAAGCCTGTGTGTGAGAACCGTTTTTTGCCTTTTAAAAAAAAAACTTGAATCATCAATAACTTGTGAAATATAGGATGAAATCTTAAGTGAACCTGATTATTGCATGGAGGGGAAAAATGTGAGTCAGAGTGTGTAAACATTTAAACACTAGCGTTTTGACGAAGTTAGAAAAACATACACACACACAAACACACACACACATGTATATATACATATAAGGTGAGACTTTTATAGGTATATAGATGTAATATCCCCTTATAATGGAAGGGAACAAACACTCGGTAGGTCAGATAGCATAAGCAGAAAGAGAAAATGTGTTAACATTTCAGGTCTGATATTAGCTTATTATTATTCAGGGTCAAGTCACCGCAAATAAATATATTGATTTAAATCTTTTTATTTGAATTTCACAGCAATTTGCATACATACAATGATAACAGACAGTGACAGTCAAGGCATAATTGTGCAACAGTATGTAAGCGACCCTCAAAGCCCTTACCCTTACCCACCTTCAACCCACCCGAATCAGGTCGGAACCAAACGGGGACAAACAACACTCACATACATACACATCCACACAAATATGGTAAGATAAACAAAACAAAAAGTACTTATCACTAATAACAGTAAGTAAGTAATTAAATAAATAAGTGTGGGGAGGGTTAAGGGGAGAGCAGCTGCAGTAGAGCAGAACAATGGTGGAGAGCACTCAGTCCTCTTCCGAGTCCGGGGACGAGTTGAGAGAGTTAACAAGTTCCAAGAAAGGGTTCCATGTATCTAAGAATGTCTTGGTAGAGCCTTTGAGAGAGAACCTAAGTTTTTCAAGCTTTAAATTGTAAAGCACCTCCTTAACCCAGCGGGCGTGTGTCGGGGGACAGATGAGCCTCCAGTTAAGCAAGATCAGTCTCCGGGCTAACAAGGTTGTAAAAGCTAGAACCCGTTTCACCGCAACAGAGAGGTTGGTGTTGGGAGGGGTACCGAAAATGGTTGACAGTGGGTTTGGAGGAATAGTCCGCAAATAAATATATTATTTATATCGAGACCTTTCTTCAGACTCATCTTGTATGTATGTCTGAAGACGGGTCTTGACCCGAAACGTCACCTATTCCTTTGCTCCATAGATGCTGTCTCACCCGTTGAGTTTCTCCAGCATTTTTGTCTGCCTCATACAATGTCAGATCTCTAAGCAAATTGGTAAAATCTGCAAATTGCCAATTATCTGTAAAGGTTGTTAACTCCTTTATTTAAAGTAGGAAAATAATTCTCCCTGCTACTAGATGTAAGACAATAAATTGTGATGTCTAATGATTTCAGTTCTAGGTAATTTATCACACACATGGAATGGATCTAATACATTGTCCAGAATCTCATTTACATTTTAAGTGGCCAATGAATCCAGCAAGCCTCATATTTTTGGGCCATGGGAGGAAACAGGAGTATCTGAAGGAAACTCACTTGGTCGTAAGGAAAATGCACATATTCCATGCTATCCAGTCAGGTTAGATTATTGATGAATCCATTCAATCTATAAACAAGTAGAAAAGTGCAGAAAGAAAAATACCAGAGTGTAGAGTATAAGATTACAGCGTTATACCGTTACAGCTACGGAAAAAGTGCAAATAAAAATCATTTCAAGGACCGTAACAAGGTAGTTTGGAAATCGAGACTACATCATTTTAGATTCAGGGTTGATTGCAGCCATGAAGCAGCAGCTCTCTCTACTAGCTATATTGATGTGCCAGCCTGGTACAACTCTTTCCCCTTGAGATTAATTGCAATGCAATAAAATCTATATTTTTCCAAATGTTTTATTTGCCATAGCCAGCTCAAATTATTTTGTGCATTTTTCTTTCACTGAATGCATTTTTAAGACCATGTACTATCCTGAAAATCCCATGGCTTGGGCATTTATTTGTTCTGTTGTGCATTATCACAACTGACACTCACTGCACATCTGTCTATTATCTCATCTGAGTGGTATTGCTTTGTGTTTTAATGTTCCCATTCAGGTACAGAACAAAATTACATAATTTCCCCCAATATCAAGCACTTCTATAATGCCAGGCCTTAAACTTCCATAATGCCAGGCCTTAAACTTCCATAATGCCAGGTCTTAAGAAATATCTCTCTAACACACTGGCAAATTCACAGAGAGTGAAGTAACAGTAGTGTGCGTATTTTTAACACCAGTGGTTAAATTACTGAACAAGTGATTCGCGACTAGAGACAGTGAGAGAAACGTTATTTCTAACCATGACTGCTGTGGAATTTAAATTCAGTTAAAACTAATCAAGCAATAGTGATTACAAAACAATTGCTTCATAAGTCTGGATAGCTGTCATCTCTTGGGGATTAAACCTCTTATCCTTAAACTGTGACCCCTTGTTCTGGACTTCCCCAACATCAGGAACAATCTTCCTGCATCTAGCCTGTCCAACCTCTTAAGAATTTTGTAAGTTTCTATAAGATCCCCCCTCAATCTAAATTCTGGTGATTTACCCATGGAAGTTACCCATTTACCCATAGTCTTAAACTTCTGAGGAAGAAGAGGCATTGATGAGCTTTCTTTGTAATTACATCAATGTACTGAGTCCAGGACAGATAGAACAATACAGCATGAGCAGGTCCTTTGTCAAAATGTCTGTGGCGAACATGATATCGCAACCAACTGTTATCTGCCTACACTATAATCCATATCCATTAATTCCCTGCTTATTCATGTGCCTATTCAAAATTTCTTAAATGCTACTGTCACTTCTGCCACAACCACCACCCCCAGCAGTGTGTAACAAGTAATGACCACTGTGTATGTGTTTGCATGCATGGATTAATGTGCGCAAAGAAAATGCCCCTAAACATCTCCTTTAAGCTTTGCTCATCTCACCCTAATGTTATGCCCTCTAGTATTTTGATTTTTCCGTCTGGGGAAAAGGTTTTGACTGTCTACCCTATCTATGCCTCTCATAATTTTACAAACTTCTATTGGGCCTCCCCACAATGTCTGGCATTCCATTCAAAACAATCCAACCTCTCCCTGTAGGTAATAAGCCCAATCCAGGTAATTCTCTGCAACCTTTCCAAAGCCTTCACACCCTTCCTGTAATGGGACCACCAGAAATGTGCATGCCCAGGAACTTGAAGCTGTTAACTTTGTCCACCACCATCATGCTGATGATGACAGGTTAATGGACCCTTGGCTTTTCTTTCCTAAGGACAACAATCAGCTCATTGAACTTGCTCACAGTGAGAGCAATATTGTTGCTCTGGCACCACCCAGACAGATTATTGATCTCCCTCTATGACTTATGATTACCTGCTATTAAACATACTGTTTATGCTTCTCTGGATAACTCGTATTGGAATATTTTCATAACAAGGTTCTTGCAGATGGACCGAGATAGTGAGCACACTGTCATTAAATGCAAGTGTTGAGGAAGTTCGCATCCATGCTTTCATGGGAGGTCCAATAGAATCTGGAGACCAAGCAGATGTTTGCGAGGGTTTGGCTCCAATCCCCTCACACTCCACCAACTGGAGCAAGTGACAATACAGGTACAAGTGAAAGCTATTCAGAGACTCAATGCATACATGCATTGCACACCTGGTACAATTAAATATCTTATCTTCGCCATGTGGCTGCTGCTTCATACAAAACAAACCATGCAGCAAGTTTATGTTCTTATGGAGCATTGTGAGCAAAGTTCTGCTCTGACTGTACAGAGGCCGACCTCCAAGGGGAATAAAGAAAATAGGGGCTGACATCTGTGCTTCAGAGTAAGACAGCTGGATCAGGTTTAGACTTCATAGACTAAAATATTGCAGCACTCTGAGCTCTATTTAATTCAACCCAGAGAGTGGTGAATCTGTGGAATTCTCTGCCACAGAAGTTAGTTGAGGCCAGTTAGACATAGAAACATAGAAATTAGGTGCAGGAGTAGGCCATTCGGCCCTTCGAGCCTGCACCGCCATTCAATATGATCATGGCTGATCATCCAACTCAGTATCCCGTACCTGCCTTCTCTCCATACCGTCTGATCCCCTTAGCCACAAGGGCCACATCTAACTCCCTCTTAAATATAGCCAATGAACTGGCCTCGACTACCCTCTGTGGCAGGGAGTTCCAGACATTCACCACTCTCTGTGTGAAAAAAGTTCTTCTCATCTCGGTTTTAAAGGATTTCCCCCTTATCCTTAAGCTGTGACCCCTTGTCCTGGACTTCCCCAACATCGGGAGCAATCTTCCTGCATCTAGCCTGTCCAACCCCTTAAGAATTTTATAAGTTTCTATAAGATCCCCTCTCAATCTCCTAAATTCTAGAGAGTATAAACCAAGTCTATCCAGTCTTTCTTCATAAGACAGTCCTGACATCCCAGGAATCAGTCTGGTGAACCTTCTCTGCACTCCCTCTATGGCAATAATGTCCTTCCTCAGATTTGGAGACCAAAACTGTATGCAATACTCCAGGTGTGGTCTCAATATAGTTAATTGGCTATATTTAAGAGGGAGTTAGATGTGGCCCTTGTGACTAAAGGGATCAGGGGGTATGGAGAGAAGGCAGGTATGGGATACTGAGTTGGATGATCAGCCATGACCATATTGAATGGCGGTGCAGGCTCAAAGGGCCAAATGGCCTACTCCTGCACCTAATTTCTATGTTTCTATGTTTCTAACCCGACCTTCGAATATGTTACTTGATAGATGGGTTCAGCACATTGATGACTGCCTTCATGTAGGCACCAGGTCATCTGGCATCATGCCCCTCATACTTGTCCTCAGTCACCAGGAATGGAGTACTAACCCTGTAAGTGACTAATGGTATCCTTTAATGGTTGAGCATTGGTAACCTCGTTCAACAATCCTTATTATTTGGGATTTACCCCTCAGCTGTCACTTCTTTAGACTTCTCGTCCACTCTTTGCAGGTCTTCAGCCTCCAGATCTCATTCTAGTATATGCTACTGCATATGCATCAGGAGATTAAGCAGCATGCAGCACACAATAAAGTGTGTGCACTTGCTTGGAGTATATGGCAGAGAACATCCAGACAGAAGAAGACACCAAATCCATATTTTGAGGAGTTATCGAGGAATTCTGGTGCCCACAATGGTATCATTATAGCAATTGTGTTTAGGAATCACACAGAAATGATAAGCCAGCCAATGAATGTTGCCTTTGTCCTCCATTATCCATCACCCGCTGTATATGTCTGGCAAATTACTCTCCTTTGCAGTAAATATATAGAGAATCTAGAATTGATCATGAAGGAGAGCTCTTAATGACCTGGCATTTGGATGCTGAATTTATGGTGAGGTGAATTCAGTTAATGACTGCCTGCCATTGTGGAAAGCCAATCGCATTGCCTGAATTAACAACTGGTCCCCATAAAAATCAATGTCACCACTCAGAACTGTACGTATCTGTGATCTCTCTGACGCAGTGTTACATCCAAAGGCCCCAATCTATGTTAAAACAAGAAATGGATATCAAATGCTTTGGGAATGATGTTAGGAAATGTTTTGTCATTCTAGATAAGAAGGGCATTGAAGTGCCTGTGCTAGTTACACAATGGATTCCATGTCTAATGTTCTGATAAATATTATCCTTTTAAGTCATGTACAAAAATTGTTTTTGTGCATTGAAACTGGGTGCAAATATATTCGGTTTCTTTCTCTGTCGTCTGTCATGGTACTTTAGAAGCACCTTTCACATATGTAAAAAAAAAATAGAGGGAAGAGTAAATGTACCGAGAAAGAGTACAAGAAGAAATACCCTAGAGATGTCATGTATCTTCCCATAAAGTTTATTTCAAGGACAAAACTTTTTTTCCTCTAATTTGTAATTTTTTGGCAGGTACTTAGCTAAGAAATTCCAAGATTTTCTACAGATTCCTGTTTTGGGTTGATAAGTTTGAGATATTCTTGTTGTAAGTTCCATCCATTCTGAGCCATATAAATTTGCCCCATCTTGAGCCAACGCCATTGAATCTGTGGAGGAAAACCTGAGTCAAGGTTTCCTGACGTATGTCAAGTACCAAAATGCTGTTCTAGTAGCTGATACAATGTCATAACAAACTGCAGAATTTAGAAAACATGGCTTGTGTTTGTGTTTGAGAAGCAGTTTGGGATTTCAGCAGTTACAGATGTAAATAATTAAACTGACAATACTGACATTGTTACAGGAATAGCAGTAACCCAATCAGCTCCTGGAGCCAAACCCCTATTCAATTTATTTTATTAGCCATTTGTCTGCTTTTGTTTAAGTGAACATAGCTCAATAGTTTTTCACTTTATTATGTACATGCTATTGTTGGAACATGAATGGCTTAGCTTGTGGTGTGGCTGGTCCCATAGCTTTTACTGTACCCAGTACACAGTTATTTTCCAATATTATGTGGTTAATTAAATTAGCTGGTGTCTGGTTTCCGTAATGGGAGCGTTATAGATATTATTAATGTTCTCTCCTTAAGGCCAGGGGTCTTTGTCTGTTTCTTCTTGAGTAGAAACCAGGGTTACAGATTGTCCAAAAGTTGCATTGTGCTGGCTCCCCAGGTAAACTTGGCGCTCTTCATGAATCACAAAGGCTGTCCATTCAGATGGACAAATGGACTCGCTGTCCATTCAGCTTGCTTGTGGTTTTGTTTATTCAATCAAGGGATGTGAGCTTTGCAGGCTGAGCCAGCATAGAATTGTCCATCCCTAATTTCCCTTGAGAAGGTATTGCTGAACTGCCTTCTTGAACCATTGCAATCGTTGAGGATTGGGTATACTCACAGTGTTGATAGGAAAGGAATTACAGAATTTTGGCCCAGTGATATATATATATATAAGCAAGGATGGTGTGTGGCTTTCAGGGCAACACATTGTAGTGTTCCAATGCTTTTGCTGCCTTTTGTTCTTATAGATAGCAGAGGTTGTGGGTTTGATAGATGATGTTCAAGGAGTCATGGTGAGTTAATTCAGTGTATCCTTTGGATGGTGCAAACTGCTGCAATTGTGCATCGGTAGTGCATGGCTGTAGGTGGGATGCATCAAGCAAGCTGCTATTTGATCTGCTGTAGAGCATCTTGAATGTTTTTGAAGCTGTACTCGTTCGGAATAAGTTGTTAATGAAAGCCTTGAGAACATTCATAATGAGGGAATTCAGTATTGATAATGCTTTTGAATGTCAGAGGATGAGACCTGCATTTTTCTTGCTGGAGATATTCTTTGTCTGAAACTTGTGTGGCATAAATGTTACTTGCCACCTATCAGCCCAGGTCTGGATATTGTTCAGGCTTGCCAGTTTTTGGATATGGATTGCTACAATATCTGAGGAGTTCTGAATGGTGCTAAAGATTGCACAATCATCAATAAGCATCTCTACTGCTGATTGAACGATTGAAGGAAGTTCATTGATGAAGTAGCTAAACATCATTCTGTCAGAACACACTCAAGTAGGTAGAGTTGCAAAACAAGGCATATGGAATGTTTGTCTTCATTGGTGGGGACATTGAGTATATGAGTCAGGAAATCATGATGCAGCATTCTAGGACTTGGGTTAAGCCACGCTTGAAATACCGTGTGTCGTCACCCCATTACAGGAAGGATGTGGATGCTTTAAAGGGGTGTAGAGGGGGTTTGTCAGAACGATGCCTGCATTAGGAGGCAATAGCTACATGGAGAGGTTGCATAGACTAGGATTGTTTTCTCTGGAACACCAGAGGTTGCGGTGACCTGGTAAAAGCATATAAAATTATGAGAGGCATAGATGGGGTTGAAAGTCTGAACACTTCGTTTTGGCATTCTCAGGGTGAGATTACTGTGCCTAGAAACAGTGCCCTCCATAATGTTTGGGACAAAGACCCATCATTTATTTATTTGCCTCTGTACTCCACAATTTGAGATTTGTAATAGAAAAAAAAAATCACATGTGGTTAAAGTGCACATTATCAGATTTTAATAAAGGCCATTTTTATACATTTTGGTTTCACCATGTAGAAATTACAGCAGTGTTTATGCATAGTCCCCCCATTTTGGGCACCACAATGTTTGGGACACAGCAATGTCATGTAAATGAAAGTAGTCATGTTTAGTATTTTGTTGCATATCCTTTGCATGCAATGACTGCTTGAAGTCTGCGATTCATGGACATCACCAGTTGCTGGGTGTCTTCTCTGGTGGTGCTCTGCCAGGCCTGTATTGCAGCCACCTTTAGCTTATGTTTGTTTTGGGGGCTAGTCCCCTTCAGTGTTCTCTTCAGCATATAAAAGGCATGCTCAATTGGGTTCAGATCGGGTGATTGACTTGGCCACTGAAGAATTGACCATTTTTTAACTTTGAAAAACTCCTTTGTTGCTTTAGCAGTATGTTTGGGATTATTCTTGCTCAAGAATGAACTGCCGGCCAATGAGTTTTGAGGCATTTGTTTGAACTTCAGCAGATAGGATGTGTATACACTTCAGAACTCATTATGCTAATACCATCAGCAGTTGTATCATCAATGAAGATAAGCGAGCCAGTACCTTCAGCAGCACAAACATGCCCAGGCCATAACACCCCCACCACTTTGTTTCACAGATGAGGTGGTGTGCTTTGGATCTTGGCCAGTTCCCTCGCTCCTCCATACTTTACTCTTGCCATCACTCTGATATGTTAATCTTCATCTCACCTGTCCACAAGACCTTTTTCCAGAACTGTGGTTGCCCTTTTAAGTACTTCTTGGTAAACTGTAATCTGGCCATCCTATTTTTGCGGCTAACCAGTGGTTTGTATCTTGCAGTGTTGCCTCTGTATTTCTGTTCATGAAGTCTTCTGCGGGCAGTGGTCATTGACAAATGCACACCTGACTCACGAAGAGTGTTTCTGATCTGTCGGACAGGTGTTTGTGGATTTTTCTTTATAATAGAGAGAATTCTTCTGTCATCAGCCTTGGGCTTCCTTGGCCTGCCAGTCCCTTTGTGATTAGTAAGCTCACAAGTGCTCTCTTTCTTCTTAATGATGTTCCAAACAGTTGATTTTGGTAAGCCTGAGGTTTGGCTGATGTCTCTAACAGTTTTATTCTTGTTTCTCACTCACAATGGCTTTTTTTGACTTTCATTGGCACAACTTTGGTCCTCATGTTGATAAATAGCAATCAAAGTTTCCAAAGGTGATGGAAAGGCTGGAGGAAAGGCTCGGTGCTGAGAGCTCTCTTATTAATGCAGAGAGCATTAACAAGACAATTAAACACACCTGAGCAATTACAGATGCCTTTGAAGCCATGTGTCCCAAACCTTATGATGTCCTGAAATGTGGGGGACTATGTATAACCACACCTGTAATTTCTATATGGTGAAACCAAAATGTATAAAAATGTCCTTTCATAAAATCTGACAATGTGCAATTTAACCACATGTGATTTTTTTCTATTACAAATCTCAAATTGTGGAGTACAGTGGCAAAGAAATAAATGATGGGTCTTTGTCCCAACCATTATGGAGGGCACTGTATATGTGAATGGTACTAAATATAGCTCATCATTCTGCTGCATGCTATGCAATCATGCCTTCCAGAGGTCATAGACTTCGCCTGCTGCATGAAGGCCGCTGTAACAGGGGAAGAACATGACAGTGAATGGCATCAAGGGAAAGCTTCCTCTGGATGTGGTATCAGGACACACCACGCAACTTAAAGCCCCTGTCCCATTTAGGAAACCTGAACGGAAACCTGTGGAGACTTTTTGCCCCGCCCAAGGTTTCCGTGCGTTTCCCGGAGGTTGCAGGTAGTGGAAGCAGGTAGGGAGACTGACAAAAACCTCCGGGAACCTCATGGAAACCTTGGGTGGAGCGCAAAGTCTCCAGAAGTTTCCGTTCAAGTTTCCTAAGTGGGACAGGGGCATAAGATTACCTGTAGAATCAATCTCATTGGCTTAGTAGCAAAGGTCAAACATGGCTTCATCCAATATTAGACCTAGCTACAAAATTTCAAGTACCAAGTTACCTTGACAGCACTTGAGCCTATGACAAGGCAATTGATTTTGTAAAAGCCTTCAAGCTTCTATTGAGACTCGGAAAGTTTGGCAAATGACAAACATGTTCTATTATCTAGGGTAATACACCTAGTCTGAAGTTGAAGAATTTGTATCTTTTTTGTTTCAGTATAGGGGCTTTTGTTCCATGCTCACAATTTATATCAATGACATAGATGAGAAAACCAAATGTAATGCTTATAAGTTTGTCATAATACATATCCTATAAGTGGGAGGAGGATGCTGAAAGTCTGTAACTTTTTGCAATCTTCTTTGTTTCTGGCATTTGAGCTGACAAACCAGACCATGATGCAAACAGCCAATATGCTCTCTACTGTACTGTGCTATTTTCAAGAGAGAGTTGGATTTAGTTCTTGAGGCTAAAGGAATCAAGGGATATGGGGGAAAAGGAGCGAGATACTGATTTTAGATGATCAGCCATGATCATATTGAATGGTGGTGCTGGCTCGAAGGGCTGAATGACCTACTCCTGCACCTATTTTTCTGTGTTTCTATGTACACCTATAGAAGGTCAAGAGAGTATTTGTTGACATACAGTCTGTTCAATCTTCTAAGTAGAGGCATTGATTGGATTTCTTTATGATTGCATCAATGTGCTGGATCCAGGACAGATCTTCAAAGCTATGCACACCATGAATTTGAAGTTTTTGCCTCATCCTCCACTTCAGAGCAAAGTTCCCTTTTAGCCTTTTTGATGGCCTTATCAAGGTCATATCTGAACTTCTTGTATGACTCTGTGTTGCCAGACCAGCCCAAGATTTGGACTTCAGAAGAACGCTGACCTCCTCTTTCAATTTAGTTCAATCCAGACTTGGTGCCTTAAGGGCATGTCCCACTTTCACAACCTAATTCACGACCTTTTTATACTCGTGGACATTTTTCATCAGGCTAGAATAACGCCCCGACGTACTTGGTGCCACGAGTACCTATGACCAGCATCACCACCTACCTACGACCCACTTACGACCTCCTACGACCTTATGACGGCCATGCTACGAGTATGAGTCAAGGGCAAACTCGGCAGAGGTCGTGAATTAGGTCGTGAAAGTGGGACAGGCCCTTAAGGCCTAGCTGCTGCTGCTTACTTGACTTGACTTGACTTGACTTGACTTACTCTTGCACAGTCATCACCACCAACACTATCCAAAAGGGTGTACCTGTTTTCGGGAAGAAATGGCCACAGGACATCCCTGCACTCTCTACCTAGTCCCTTTACCCTACGTGGTGGTCATCCATCTTCATTCTGCGTTTCAAGTGCAGCCACCCCATAATTAATTCTATCTATAATGCTCTTGTTGTCCTGATGATCCTGAGGTGAGTTAGGAGCTGAAGTTGAACATACTTCCCAAGATGTAGACCTCTGGGTATTAGAAATTTCTTTAACTGTGTGAAGAACATATTAGGTTAACATATGAGGAGCGTATGATGGCTCTGGGCCTGTACTCACTCGAGTTCAGAAGGATGATTAGGGGGGGGGGGGGGGGGAGCCAGGGATAAATTGGCAGGTCATTCCATTCACATTCAGTTTTTATTTAATATATTTGTAAGTTTCTGGTACTCCATGGTGCTTTAGAGACACAGGAGGGTAGCATGAGCATGCCAAGGGCATATTGCATTTACATTATTGTGAATACACCCAGGCCCTTATGTGTGTATATATGAAGTGAAAAGACATTATTCTACAACCATGTAACTGTCTGCTTTACAAAATAAACGCGTACTTTTATAGTGGCAGAAAGTTTCAACAGAGGGTCTAATGGAATTATCAGAAAAGATTGAAACCACAGTGCCGTACAAAAACTGGTACATCACTGTTGTGGAAAAGTTTAGATTATCATGTTGAAAATCAATATTACATTTATCCTAAAAAGACCTGGTGCTGAAGTAACTCGGCGTGTCCGGCAGCATCTCTGGCCAATAGGGATAGGTGATGTTTTGGGTCAGGACCTTTCTTTGGACGCTTATCTTGCTGGAAGTTTAAGAGAAATTATATAGCCTATTGACATTTCAATATTTACAAAATACCAGATCAACTGAAATGCCTTAGTTACACTATCCTTAATGATTAAACTTTACAACATGTATCATCTTAGTGAAACTCTGGACTGAGTTACGAAATTCATAACCAATTGGATTGTAGCACAAGGTTTTGTAAAATAACATACTAACTGCAGTGTTTCAATGAGAGGAAAGCAAATTAAGTTTGCAGCACTTACAATAAATCCCATTGATTTTACAGGAGTTCCTGGAGCAAATGGGGGTCAAGGAACACTAGGACGTCTCTTTCTTCCAAGTAGTTACTTCCGAGGTTATGGTAAGTGATGCTTACATTTTCATACATACACTTCGACTATTTACCTAAAGGATCTGATTCCATTTAGGGATAATGCCAACACCGAGATAAACGTTTGCTTAGAATATAAATGATATAAAATTAAGTTAATCAAATGCTAAAAAAAAGATACAAAGTGCAGGAGTAATTCAGCGGGTCAGGCAGCATCTCAGGATAGGTGATGTTTCGGGCAAGACACTTCCTCATGGGAGAGGGAGAGGGGGGGGGGAAGAAAACAGGAAGAGAGGAGGGGGCATGGCAAAGCCTGGCAGACAATAGGTTGATACAGGGTTTTTTTGATAGGTAGATGGTTTCCATCTTTGGCATCTGCCAATCACCCCCTCGCCCCTCACCAGTATCAACTTATTACATGCCAGGCTTTGTATCGCCCCTCCTCTCTTCCAGATTTCTAGCTTTCTCCCCCCCCCCTTACCACCACATCTACAATCAGTCTGAAGAAGGGTCCTGACCCAAAACCTGTTCTCCAGAGACGTTGCCTGGCCTGCCAAGTTACTCCAGCAGGCTGTGCCTTTTTCTTCAGTAAAGTATCATCTGCAGTTCCTTTTTCTTAATAAAATATCACTATTTGTATTTTCACCTTTAACCAGGGGAAATCTTTAAGCCAAAGTAAATATAACTCAAAATTAATGAGAATTAATCAATTATCATTAATCAATGATGCCCAGGTATGATGAAAGGAGCTGGTAGGTTAATTACCCCAAGTGTAAATAATTGTCAGTAGAATCGTAAGGAGGTTAATGGATATGTAGAGTTTTGAGCTGAAAAGCCACATTCCATTAGTCATAGATTCACAGACTAGATTCATAGACCAGTCATAGTCATTAATAGGGCTTCTTGTTGCTTCTTGGCAATGACCAGAGACAATTAACATATTGTTAGAAGGCTATTAACATTTGATTATTGAGATGAAAAGTAAAAGCTCAATTTTATTGAAAGCTTAATTTCTACATACCATGCAAGTACAGCTTCACAGTATTCATTTCAGTTAATTGATTAGATAGGCAATAATATGACCTTTTCATGATTTAAAAAAAAAGGTGGAATGGCATAACATGTACAGCTACTCATTTAAAGTTCTAAAACTCATTTAGATTTAGAGATACAGCGTGGAAACAAGCACTTCGGGCCTACTGAGTCCACGCTGACCAGAGATCACCTGTACACTAGTTCTATCCTACACACTAGGGATAACTTACAGAAGCTCACAAACCTGCACGTCTCTGGAATGTGAAAGGAAACCGGAGCACCTGGGGAAAACCCATGCGGTCACAGGGAGAACGTACAAACTCCATACAGAGAGCACCCGAGATCAGAATGGAACATGGGCTTCTGGCGCTGTAATGCCCCTGTCCCACTTAGGAAACCTGAACGGAAACCTCTGGAGACTTTGCGCCCCACCCAAGGTTTCCGTGCGGTTCCCGGAGGTTTTTGTCACCTGCTTCCACTACCTGCAACCTCTGGCAACCACCTGCAACCTCCGGGAACTGCACAGATACTTTGGGTGGGGCGCAAAGTCTCCAGAGGTTTCCATTCAGGTTTCCTAAGTGGGACAGGGGCATTAGGCAGCAACTCTTCTGCTGTGCATCTGTGCTGCTTCTCTATTATATTGATGTAACAGTCATTGATTTTTAGTCTCAAAAGCACGTGGACAAACACAGAATTGGATGACTATTTTACAGTTTGGCATGTTGCTGCTGCTCTTTGTATGATTAATCCACTGATGACAATATTATCACTGGGAACCTGTCAAATCCAAAAGTGAGATCTTTCAATACTAAGGTAGACAAAAATGCTGGAGAAACTCAGCGGGTGAGGCAGCATCTATGGAACGAAGGAATAGGTGACGTTTCGGTTCGAGGCCCTTCCTCAGACTGGAAAGGGGGGGGGCGGGAAGAAGAAAGAAAGAGGCGGAGACTCCTTGGTCAATTCGTCCCTTCCCACCCAAACCACCCCCTCCCCTGTTACTTTCCCTTGCAACCGCAGGAAATGCTACACTCGTTGCTTTACCTCCCCCCTCCACTCCACCCAAGGACCCAAGCAGTCTTTCCGGGTGAGGCAGAGGTTCACCTGCACCTCCTCCAACCTCATCTATTGCATCCGCTGCTCTAGGTGTCAACTGCTCTACATCGGTGAGACCAAGCGCAGGCTTGGCGATCGCTTCGCCCAACACCTCCGCACAGTTCGCATTAACCAACCTGATCTCCCGGTGGCTCAGCATTTCAACACCCCCTCCCATTCCAAATCCGACCTTTCTGTCCTGGGCCTCCTCCATAGCAAGAGTGAGGCCCACCGCAAACTGGAAGAGCAGCACCTCATATTTCGCTTGGGTAGTTTACACCCCAGCAGTATGAACATTGACTTCTCCAATTTCAGGTAGTCCTTGCTTTCTCCCTCATTCTCCTCCCCTTCCCAGTTCTCCCACAGCCTACCTTCTCCACCTCTTTCTTTCTTCTTCCCGCCCCCCACCCCCACATCAGTCTGAAAAAGGGTCTCGACCCGAAACTTCACCTATTCCTTCGCTCCATAGATGCTGCCTCACACACTGAGTTTCTCCAGCATTTTTGTCTACCTTTGGTTTTAACGGCATCTGCAGTTCTTTCTTAAATATTCATAACTAATGTCAGCAGTGGGTTTGTTGAGGCTCCTAATCGGGTGATGAGAACATGTAGTTTGTAATGACAGGTATGATCACAATGGAGCAATCTTTCTAGATTTGGCTAAGGTATTACCTACTATTTTTCATAATTGTATAATTTCTATTTAGGGCAATGTTTCAGTGTAATACCATGGAAAATTGAGGTGCTTTGGTTTAGATGAGATGCAGTGCCAAAGACTATCAAAGTACAAACAAACATGGAGCAAAATTAAAGGAAAGTCCGTTCTCCCAGTTATCCTTTCATGAAAGATGCAATTTTATAAGATAACAAGAAAAGCTGGTCAATAGACTCACTCGATCTGTACATTCATTGAGGAGCAACCAATAGGCTCTTTTCATGGATAGATGATATTGGATTGGATAGGAAGGGTCCTGACCCAAACGTCACTTCTCCATATTCTCCAGAGATGCTGCATTACCCGTCGAGTTACTGCAGCACCTTGTCTTTTTTTTTTGTAAACCAGCATCTGCGGTTCCTTGTTTCAAGGCTATTTTCCCCATATCTCTTTCTAATATTTTTCCAATTTCATTTTGAGTGGCACTGTTAAAGTTATATCCACCAATCTATCAGATAGTTTTCATTGTGTAATCAGAACCTCAATTGTCAGTTCTGATTTTTTATTTATGGACTTGTATTCAATATCTATATAGCCATATACAGAACCTTATTATGATATGAGTCTGAAATAAGCTACCAGATACTCATTCCTACCTTCCATACCCCCACCCTTCCTCATCAAACCTTCTGTTGAAACTTTTATTATCTGTAGACTTGATTGTGGCAGTGCTCTGTTGGTCATTCACTCATCTTATTTCATTTCAGGAGTACCTAGCCAAATTCCAAGGTCACCATATCCCTACAAGTCTGTTCCTGGAGCTGGGACTCTAGGTAATCGTTTTTTCCGTTTTATTTGGAGGAGCTATTCCTTCTCTGTATTTATTGTGTTCTAAATCTATTTTGTTACAGGATTCTTGAGCTGATTACCCAGCGTGAATTCTGGAGAATCTCAGCTAGGTCATGATCCACTATATTGTGGAACACTGTGGCAGAGCACACTTGCAGTTTTACCATCTGGAATCTTTTGAAAGTTAGGAACATCGACATTCAGATTCACATGCACAAAAGCACAAGTATTTGAGTGCAAGTGCTAGCTGTTTGCAATAGAATGCAGGCATTTATCACAGATGCATCCTATTCCTTTTGTTAATAGAGACCAATTGTAATGATTTTTTGTCATAAAATCGTGAAACCTTTTTATTCATCCGAAGACTTTATGATAATGCTGATTAACAGTGAGTCTAACACCCACACTAGTCCATGTCGACTGAATGACTATCATTGGGATGGCCTGGTGGGAAACAGTACCTCTCTCCTTGTCCCGTTCCCCTTCACGGAGATCTCCAGACATTCACGAGCAGGCATCAATTTATTTGTCTTTCCAAAAATGTGTCCACAGCAATAGAAAAATGTAAAAATAGTAAAACGTCAAAATATCAGTCTGCAGAAAGTTCCCGACCCGAAACATCACCTATCCATGTTCTCCAGAGATGTTGTCTGACCTGCTGAGTTACTTTAGTACTTTATGTCCCTTTTGTGTAAACTAGCATTTGGAGTTCCTTGTTTTATCAAAATAGCAAATGCCATTTTTCTTTTATTGCATTCGCCCCTTAAATATACATAATGAAGTCTGCCATTTTTATTCAATGCTTTTCAATATAATTGAGTTCATAACTTATCATTCACTTAAGTTGACCATTTAAGCTGAGCATTAATATGGGCTTCAAACTGGGATACACTACAGTTTTCAAACGGTGCCCGGAACCTGTCCCGATTACTATTTAGTGTACAGGCGGCATGGTGGCGCAGCGGTAGAGTTGCTGCCTTACAGCACTTGTAGCGCCGGAGACCCGGGTTTAATTCCGACTACGAATGCTGTCTGTATGGAGTTTGTACGTTCTCCCCATAACTTGCATGGTTTTTCGCTAAGATCTTCGGTTTCCTCCCACACTCCGAACACATACAGGTCTGCAGGTAATTTGGATTGGTAAATGTAAGTGTGTGTAGGATAGTGTTTATATGCGGGGCTCGCAGGTCGGCGCAGACCCAGTGGGCCAAAGGGTCTGTTTCACCGCTGTATCTCTAAACTAAATGTTTTTAAAAGTAGGTTGTTAAAATTATATTTCTCCAGTCCAGTTTTTAACAGCTAATAATCTATCACCAAATTAAAGTTGATATTTGCCCCCAAAACAATTACATCCCATAAGTTCAAAGTCTGCATATAGGTTGGTGGAGATGGGGTGAAAGTTTAGTTTAGTTTATTATTGTCACATGTATTGAGGTGAATGAGGTATATGGAAGGTCAGGACCACTCTCTAGCTGGTGAGAGGATGGTTCAGCTGCCTGGTAACAGCTGGGAAGAAACTGTCCCTGAATCTGGAGGTATCTATTTTCAAACTTCTGTACCTCTTGCCTGATGGGAGAGGGGGAAGAGGGTGTGACCAGGGTGAGACTGGTCCTTGATTATGCTGGTGGCATTGCTGTGGAGGCATGACGTGCTGATGGAGTTAATGGAAGAGAGGCTGGTTTGTGTGATGGTCTGGGCTACATCCACAACCCAAACCATGCTGTGATGCATCCCAATAAAATGTTTGTCTATGGCGCATCTGCAGACATTGGTATGGGTTGTTGGGGACATGCCAAACTTCCTAAGCCTTCTAGGGAAGTAGAGACTTTGGTGGGGTTGGACTGAGAATGAGGAGAATGTTTATATGGCCAAGGTTTTTGATTTTTTTTTTCTTCTCACTGTTTGCAATACAGTTTACTGCATTAATTTAAAGATGACAAATGTAAGCTTAATTACTTGAATTTGCTTCATAATTTAGTCAGATAAATAAGAGTATGCAGCATATTGAAAGTTATAATGAGTCTGATGAAGTATTTTGAATGTATAAAAGTGCAATGGTAAATTATTAGGACAAAGTAGAACTAGCTTTGTGTATTAGTGTTGTTCCTCAGATTTCGATGTATTATGTTGGGTCAATTCCCTATGTAAATGAAAGTTATATAATAAGTGAAAGGCAAATTTAACTCTTACAAAATTTCCTTAGATTTTGTTTAATTAAAAATTGCATGAAGAACATAACTCTGAACTGTTTAATCTACCACTCTAGGTGCTGGAGTTCCAGGTGCTGTTGTCCCAGGTGTATATCCAGGCTATCAGGGTAGGTGCAGATATTGCCTTGAAGTGTAGTATGTCTTTTACATGGTGCTCCCTGTTAGTACAGTTTATTGTCATAGATAATCCTGGATGATCAAATGATCTTGAAAATCATATTTTTTTATCTTCTAATGTATTAAAATACAAAAATAATACTTAAGAATTCATGATACCTTAAATAATTTTGCTGGGGAAGAATTCACTGCTTTTGGAGGTTTTTAGCTTTTTATTTACATTTTTAATCAAAGGTTTCACTGTTTTCTTAGGAAGACACGCATTCAATCTTCTCCCCCCTCAATAGTCGTTCCAAAAGTGTACAGGACTATGACAAATGAATCCATAATTAAGATAAAAGCAGATAGCTCCATTTCTGCAATTTCCCCAACACTCTGACAACTTTACAAAGTGTCTGCCTCCAATGGCCTCAACTTCAACTGTCTCTCCCAGCAAACTTGCCAGCAATTGATGATCACAGAGCTGAGCACTGCTGTTCGGATCTGCTTTCCTGGGCTTGGCCTGTTCTCTGGTGTTTGCACAAATGGCTAATTTTACAGGGGAGGTTTCAATTGTGCATTGAATGAGGAATGATGCCATCCTGCATCCTTTGAATGTTTTGTACACCTGCGTGTGGGTGTAAGGTAAATCCTAATTGAATTTCACGGACAAAATGATACTACACTCTAATTTAGTAACCAGTGCTAGAGATTGAATATATTGTCCAATCTGTTTCTATTTTTGAAAATGTGAAAAATAGAAGTAGCATTCTGTTAAGTATTATTTATTATACTCTTAGGTGCAAGGAGTCATGGGCTTGGAGTTCTTCCTGGAGTACCAACTGGAACTGGTTTGAAAGCCAAACCAAGTAATTTTTTTAATACTTATATTGATATTCTCGTCAAGTATTTTATTAAGTAAGATTAGGAAACATGGGGATAGAGTAAAGTGTAAAAAATAGATTTAAAACTCCTTTGCCATTGTACTGTCCAAAAATACACATGTTGCGTGTCAAGAATCAACGGACATAAGAATACAGCAGAACTAGACGTACTTGAAAGAGGAGTTTTACTTAATCTCATTTTTTGTTTTTTCAGCTTTAATGTATTGGGTATGCTGTGCTGGTTTTGGTGCTGAGGGATGGTGTTGGGGGAGGGATGGGGGGGACTGTGTGGGAGGAGGGTTAGGGTGATGAGCAGAGGAAGTAGGTGGGGGAAGGTACAGAAACTGAGACGGGTGGGAGGCTGGGGGGATTTGGAAAATGGAGGCTGGTCATTTGCTGTTTCCACGTCACCTTCCAGCCTCTGTCATTGCAAACTAGAACAGCATCTCATATTCTGCCTGAGTAGTCTAAAACCCCTCGCCCACCGACTCCATCTGCCCATTACACAACTCCAATTGGGTCCCTTGCAGTGTTCTCATATAAGATTTGATGATTCATCTTAAATTCCTCAAGATGTCCAAAAGACAATATACAATTCTACACCACAATGTTGATGCTAAGAGACATGAAATTTATCAGCTGAAATAAATTTTAAAGTAATTATATTGTGGAACCTGATAGATGCTGTAGTGAATAAATAGGTAATATTGCTTTTTACAAGTTTATTGAATTATAATTTCCCACCAACAAATGAGCATGTGGCAGTTATAATGATTTAATTTGATAATGTATCCCTTTGTTTGCTCTTCTAGATGCTGGTGGTCAATATGGATATCCAACAGGTAAAGACTGATATTAGCATCTAATAATCACAAATAAAAGAATGGATCACAATAAAGAAAGAAGTGACAAAGACCCATGATTTATTTATTTGCCTCTGTACTCCATAATTTGAGATTTGTAATTGAAAAAAAATCACATGTGGTTAAATTGCACATTGTCAGATTTTAATAAAGGCTATTTATTTACATTTTTGCTTCACCATGTAGTAATTACAGCAGTGTTGAAACATAGTTTCTCTCCCCCCCCCCCCCCCCCCCCCCCCCCCCCCCTTTTGGGGGCTGGTCCACTTCAGTTTTCTCCTGAGCATATAAATGTCATGCTCAATTGGGTTCACATTGCGTGATTGACTTGGCCACCCAAGAATTGACCATTTTTTAGCTTTGAAAAACTCCTTTGTTGCTTTAGTAGTATGTTTGGGATCATTGTTTTGCTGTAGAATGAACTGCCGGCCAATGTTTTGATGTATTTATTTGGACTTGAGCAGATAGGATGTGTCTATACACTTCAGTATTTATTATGCTACTACCATCAGGAGTTGTATCATTAATGATGACAATTGAGCCAGTACCTTCATCAGCCATACATGCCCAGGCCATAACACCCCCACCACAGTGTTTCACAGATGAGGTGGTATACTTTGGATCTTGGCCAGTTCCTTCTCTCCTCCATACTTTGCTCTTGCCATCACTCTGATATAAGTTCATCTTCATCTCATCTGTCCACAAGACCTTTTTCCAGAACTGTGGTTGCTCTTTTAAGTATTTTGTGGCAAACTGGAACCTGGCCAACCTACTTTTGTGGCTAACCAGTGGTTTGCATCTTGCACTGTAGCCTCTGTATTTCTGTTCATGAAGTCTTCTGGGGAAAGTGGTCATTGACAAATCCACACCTGACTACTGAAGAGTGTTTCTGATCTGTCGGCCAGGTGCTTGGGGTTTTTCTTTATTATAGAGAGAATTCTTCTGTCGTCAGCTGTGGAGGTCTTCCTTGGCCTGCCAGTCCCTTTGCGATTACTAAGCTCACTAGTGCTCTCTTTCTTCTTAATGATGTTCCAAACAGTTGATTTTGGTAAGCCTAAGGATTGGCTGATGTCTCAAACAGTTTTAATCTTGATTCTCAGTCTCGTAATGGCTTCTTTGACTTTCATTGGCACAACTTTGGTCCTCGTGTTGATAAACAGCAATAAAACTTTCCAAAGGTGATGGAAAGACTGGAGGAAAGACTAGGTGCTGAGAGCTCTCTTGTACCTGCATGAAGGAGGTAATTAAACACACCTGAGAAATTACAAATACCTGTGAAGCCAAACATTATGGTGAAATGGGGGGACTGTATAAACACAGCTGTAATTTCTACATGGTGAAACCAAAATGTATAAAAATGGCCTTTATTAAAGCCATTAAAAATCTCAAATTGTGGAGTACAGAGGCAAATAAATATGATGGGTCTTTGTCCCAAACATTATTGAGGGCACTGTATACGCTTCCACTAAGGTCCAGGATAGGAGGTTGGTTAACAAAGGTAAGAGCCATGAGATGAATGAACATTCATCATTGAACAGGATGGAAAGAGTGCACATAAATGGATCTTTCTCAGATTGGTAAATTGAAACTAATGAGGAACCACAAGGATTGGCGCATGGACCCCAATTTAGCTGAGGGGATATTTTCAAGTTCCTAAAGAAATTGACTGGTTTGAGTTTTGAGGTGGATGTAAAAAGACTTACAGACGATTTTGTCAAGATGAATGAAAACCTAAGATCATAACAGATAGAATATAAATATAAAAATGTGTTACTTTGCTGCAAATAACAGATAAATTGATTATTTTTAAACAATTGAGAGATTAGGTCATGTTGACATTTAAAGGGACTGAGGTGTATTGGGGCACAAATCAACGAAGACCAGGTATACATTTGCTTTGAATGTTGCTTTGCAGGCAAAAATACAACAAATAAATATTAATCAACAATACAATAAATTACCAGTATTATAGATAATAAAGTGCAACTTAAACAAAGTCCATAGTAGATCGTTGAAGAGGCAGGGTTGTCCTTGAACCTGGAGGTCATAGTTTTTAGGCACCTGTATCTTCTTCCCGATGGTAGCAGAGAGGTGAGAGCATGGCCAGGGTACTGTGGGGCTTTGTTGATATTAGCTGCCTTTTTGAGACCGCACTTCCTGTCGATCCCTTGAAAGTGGAGGTCAATACCTGTGATGGACTGTGTAATGTCCACCACTTTATGCAACCTCTTTGTTTAGTTTATTGTCACATCTACCAAGGTACAGTGAAAAGCTTTTTGCTGCGTGCTATCCGGTCAGCGGAAAGACTATACAAGATTACAATCAAACTGTCTTCAGTGTACAGATATATAATCAAGGGAATAACGTGTAAGGCAAGCTAAAGTCCAGTAGTGCATTTTAGATAGATCGAGGGTCTCCAATGAGGTAGATGGTAGGGCCGGACCACTCTCCAGATGGTGATAGGATAGTTGCCTGATAACAGCTGGGAGGAAACTATCCCTGAATCTGGAGGTATGCATGTTCACCCTTCTGTACCTCTTACCTGAATGGAGAGGGGAGAAGAGGAAGTGTCCGCAGTGAGACTCATCCTAGATTCTGCTGGTGGCCTTGGCGAGGCAGTGTGAAGTGCAGATGGAGTCAATGGTAGGGAGGTTGGTTTGCATGATGGTCTGGGCTGCATCCACAATTCTCTGCAATTTCTTGGGGTTTGGAAGGAGCTGTTCCCGAACCATGCTGTAATGCATCCCAATATAGTGCTTTTATGGTGCATCTGTAGAGGCTGGTGAGAGTTGTTGGGGATATGCCGAACCTCCTAAGTTCATGGGCGTTCAAATTACTGAAATAGGCCGAGAAGCAACTAGTCAGCATGCTTTTTAATGTACACCTGTTAGAAGTTCACCTGTTAGATAAATGCCTTCCCATTTCATCCAATACTTGACATTTTTTATCTGTTTCCTGATAGGTTATGGTAGCTTTGGAGTAGGAGTGCCTGTTGGCTATCCAGTTCTTTCACCTAAACTTCCAGGTATGTGCTGTGCATGTTTTCACATATAGGATATTAATAGGAGCAATAGTAGAGCATGGGTAATGTGGGAAGATACAGATTCAAATACAGATTTAGTGGATATGGAGAAAGTGTGAGAAGTTTCCCAATTTAGAAGTAAGCTCAGACATAATCACAATCAAATATGAATAGTTACAACATTGAAAAAACCTAGTTGCAGCATATGCAGTTGTATTATAATTCAAAATGCAGTTGTTACTTATTATTGTCACTGTTGCTATAGTTCTAACTGCTATTGTTCAAATTCTGCAATCTCTCGCTGCTTTATACAACAGCAGCCCATTGAGTCCTTCTTTTGTCAATGTTCTTGGAGAAAAGTCCTGTCATAATGAATGTTCAGTTTCATCAGTGAGACAAGATGTCATGGCAGCACACTCAATCCAAGCATTGGTGTGTACTAGATTATATGATCCTATTACACAGACCACAAAGATGTCCAGATGCTTAGCTATACTGTACCAGTAGTTCACAGAAAAAAAATGTAGGATTCAAATAGGTGAAGCAGAATAAATTATGTGCAAGATGAAGACTAATCTTACCAAAAGATGTGCTGTTGGTTCAATTAATATAGAATGATGCCGAAGCAACCCCTAATTAGTGATGAATAACGTCTCGGCATTCATATTCCTTCAGAGTCTTATTATTGTGGAAGATTTTAAAGGAGTGAAATATTTAACTTTTTCCATTAAGTTTACCTTTTTATCCTCCCATTATTTATTTGTACATTTGGTATTTCTGTGGCTGACTTATTTCTTTGTTCAGATGATCTTGACCAGTTGCAGTTCTGCACTGAAATCATTTGATGAGACGTTTAATTGCTATATTCATATGAACCTCTCCACCAAAATGGTTTCTATGAACTTGTGCTAAGTTTCTACTCAAAATTCCCAAATAAATATTTGGATATGTGTAAAGAATGTGAACCACTGAGGCCTTATCACAATATCCAATTTATTATACATCCAAAAACATCACAGTAAATAGAATTATATCTGGTCAAGAATAATCTTAAAAATCAGTGGGGTCTGTGTACCGAAGAGAGGAACTGTCTATGATCACACCATGCTGCATAGTGACAGAATTGTGTAACCATGTTTTGAGTTTTACTATCTATTGGTTTGCATACACTATACTGTGTTCGATATAATCTAGTCTAGTTTTTAATTATTAAACACAGTTTGTGACGTTTTTATTTGCATTGCAGGTGGCTATGGAATTCCATATAGTGCAGGTAGGATTTTCAATAATATTTTCCTCATTTTTTAAGATGTTTTTTAATATTGCAATCCAGTCCTTTTATTACAACACCTTGCTAATATTATCAAATTACAAAATGAAAGATGGAATCTTACCTATAAAATGTCTATGCATGCTATTAGCCCTCTGTTTTGTCTATTTCATATTTTGACCAAAAAGCATCATTGTTAAAGATTATGTAGCACTTTAACAAGGTTTACTAAGCTCCCAGAGTATAAAGTTAGAAAATCGCAACAATTCTGTAATTCTATTGTTAGATATTCCTATTTTGTAAATAGAATTTTTAATAAACAAATCAGGAGTAACAATAATAAAATAAGAAAATGCTGATTGCTGGTAATACTCGGCAAGACGTGGTGAAAAAGCTACTTTTCTTAACAACTAAACCAGGTTCGCTTCTTAATAAACAGACACCACACAAACTGTTTGGTAGACCAGTTCACAACTTTACTTATTATCGGCCGATGGAAGGGAGCGAGAATTCCAGTCAAGTGACCAATACAGACACTTGACCGTCCTCCGTCCACTTCGCAGAACAACAGAATTACATTGCATTAAATAGGGTTTTTTTTGTCCCCTTAGCACATTCCACAGACATTAGTCATGGTCAGAGGTACAGGAAAAGGTTTCCACAGAATGCATCACATCAAAGACCTTTTGTTTACATGGTACAAGATATACTAAAAACATTGGCCATTTTATGGCATCTTATCTTTCTACTTCCCTGATTCCTCTCTCCGTCATAAACATTGGCCATTTGGTTTATGGCATCTTACTTCAAAGATATCTCTCTAGCTTCTCCTCTCTGCTTGTCACTTGGGAGACAATGTTATAGGATTTATTATCCCACACACTGCAACCTGAGGCAAGCCTAATTTGACACTAAATATAAGCTGTAAGCTAGCCCAGAAACCTATTTTAATATCTTCTTATATTTTTAACTAAAATTTGGCTTCATCAGTGGGATCTCCATGGAGAGTGGAAATTGGAAGACATTTTGAAGTACGATGACCTGTCGTCAAATACAAGATTTGATAAGGATAATAAGAGGGAACTGTGGATCTTTTCTCAATTAACTCTATTCCTCCACAGATTACCACATGTGCTGCCTGGTCTGCTTAGCATTTCCTGCATTCACTCTTTTCATTTCTGCAGGAAGTGTAATCCACAATTAATGTTATTGAATACAGAGTACAGTCCCTGAGCTAACACTCGAGAATGTAAATCAAATTCTTTTCTGGTGACTTCAGAATTTAAATTTGGCTTTAAAATTCCAAAAATAAAATGCCGTTAACAGCAAATGTGACATAAGACTAAATTGGGAAATAAATCTAATTGTCTAGAAATTAATTTGCACTGAAAAAAACACGCTTTAAAATGGTGCTGCAAGGGAATCAATTCCTAGTGCCATTAGTTCCTAATCTTCATGCATACATCTTATGAAAGCATGTACCTGTGTCTCAATAAGGCAGCAATGTTTTTACATAGGCAAACATTAACTGCAAATAGTCTGGTGTACCAGCAAAACTAAAATCCGCTAATTTCTGTCATGCCTTTACCTCTTCAAAGGGAAGTGACATAGTATTCAGCTCTTCCGCATGACATGATCAAACATCTCATTTTACAGCCATGCATTCTGGAGGAAGAGGTGTTCAGTGCACTTGGGGGGTCAATGCTGATTCATCATCTTAAATGTTGATACATCTTTTCACTAACCTATTTTTCTAGTCACTTTCATAAACTATGTCCACATGCTATTGTAATTGCCATTAATTAAATGTAAGATACTTAGTTTCAGAATTAAGTTTCTCACCATCAAACTGAATATTAAATTATATCATGCTATGAACACTTTCCTGAGAGATCTTTTAAATTCCTCAGCGTAAATATCACCAACAATTTGCCCTCAACCAACCATATTGAAGCTACAGTCAAAAAAGCACACCTACACCTTTACTTCCTACGAAGATGAAAGAAATTCAGTATGTCTCCAACAACGCTTGACTTCTACAGATAAACTGTAGAAAGTATTCTGTCGGGATGCATCACAGTTTGGTTTGGCAACAGCTCTGCCCAAGACCACAATAAATTGCAGAGTTGTGGATATATCCCATTCCATCACACAAACCAACCACCATCCATCGATTCCATGTACACCATGTTGCCTCGAGAAAGCCAAAAACATAATCGTACCATTTTGTGCCAATCGAAGTCATTTTGTTAATGTTCACATTGATGTCAAACTAAAAAATTGGTTGATCTCTATCATAACTTGTCAATCTTCTTTCAGCTGGATATGCAGCTGCCAAAGCTGCTAAATATGGAGGTAAATCCATCAAACATTTTAACTTAGCATAACATTTTTGTGTTAATAAGCATTTCTTTTCAATATAAGAGCGTGACTGGTGCAACAGATTCAAACAGTGAAGCTGCTTTCACGTGTTCCCATGTCTAGATCCTGCTTTTATTTATCCCTGTCTTTTGGCTTGAAAATTTAATGCCATATTGTGTTATTTTCATATTAACAATCAAGGGAAAACCTGCAGACAAGGTGAAATATTTGTAGTTGCACTTCCAATTACCTTAATAGCAGTCAGGTTTTATAGTGGATATAGAGGGTATACTTTCAAAGATAAAGATAACATTAAAATGGGCAGATAAATGGCTATTAAAAATTAGCACTGAAGAGAAGAATGCAAAGACGCTGATGAGTTTATGTACACATATCTTGGAAAGAGGGGGGACACTGAAAAATCAAATGTGATCTTTGGTTATATTAATAGAAACAGAGAACAAAAACAGAATTAAGATTTCTTAAGTTGCTTTAAAGCAGTGGCTTACCCTCACCTGGGACACTGTACTCTACCTGTTGCATTTGGGAAAGATGTCAAACTTATGGATAAAATGTACAAAAGCGATTTCCTCAAAAGGTACAGGGAAGTGAGGTTTCAGTTGTGGGGGAAACTGAAGCCGTGGATGTTCTGCTTAAAGTAGACAATGATAAGAAAAGAGTAGAGAGAAATATTCAAAATATTGGTTTTGATAGTATATGCAAAATGGAACACAAATGAAGATGTTAGCAAATGAAACAAATATCGCATGAGGATACTTCTCAAATCATTGTTGTGATTTGGAATGCTGGATGATGGAAGCAAATTGAATTGTAATGTAAACAGGACAGGAGAGGGAAAAAAAATGATAGAAAGGAGGGAGAGCATGAAAAAGGGCAGTGACAGAAATTAAGTGGCTGAAAAAATTGAGGGAGAGAATGGGAGAAATTTAGAGGAGAGAAAGAGAGAAATGGGATCGCTCATAAATGAGCCATATGAGAGAGAGAAAGGGGAAAAGGAAGACATTGTTGGTGATGCAAGCAAACAGCTGGGAGAGGATAAGGGCAAAAAGGATAAGGGGTGGGGGGAGAGTAGGGAGCAGGAATGAGATGAAGGAGGGACAGTACAAGAAGGACAAGATAAGAGGAGAGTTAAAGCAAAGGAATGGAAGAGCCCGAGGGGAATGAAAGCTTGACAAGAGGTAGGAGGAGAGCGAGGAAACATAGAAAATAGGTGCAAGAGTAGGCCATTCGGCCCTTCGAGCCTGCACTGCCATTCAATATGATCATGGCTGATCATCCAACTCGGTATCCCATACCTGCCTTCTCTCCATACCCCCTGATCCCTTTAGCCACAAGGGCCACATCTAACTCCCTCTTAAATATAGCCAATGAACTGGCCTCAACTACCTTCTGTGGCAGAGAATTCCACAGATTCACCACAGAGGAAGGATGGAATATAAAGTGTTCAGGTCAAGCTGAGCAGAGAACAGGGGGACAAGAGCAAGTTGAGGTAGAGTGAGACCAGAAATCTGGGAAGCGAGAATGGGTGTAGGGGAATGAGGATGTGAGTAGGAGGATACACGGAGCAAAACAAATTGCTGCAGAACTCAATGCGACAAGCAGCAGCTGTGGGTTAAAGAATTGTTGGGATTTCAGGTCAAGACACTGCACCAGCAATAAATATAAATTAGCGGACTGGGAAAAGGAAGGGTGACTGGGTGGAATAGACAGGAAGTGAAGGGGAAGTAGGTATAGAGACAGGTAGATTGAATAGCAACAAGAGTCTGAATCTAAAAGGGAAAATTGAAAATGGTGCCAACACACAACAGGTCAGGCAGCATCTGTGGAGAAGATGCAGCGCATTCTTTGGACTTCAGCAAGTCAAGCTTATTCAGTGCTATCTGCCCTTTTTCTCCCAAATGTTATGTGGGGTTGGTGGTGTGTGGATATCTAGCCATCAAGGCACTGGACTGTATATGGCATTTTACAATGTAAATGCTATATTTTTTAAACTTCTGGAATATATTTTGCATTTAATATACCGGTACATTAATTTGCAGTCATGTTTAGCATTAATTTACTCTCTACCCCAGAATAAACTATCCTTATTATGCTCCTCATTCTGTTCTGCTTCAAATTGAAGTAACAATTCATCTTTGTGATTGGAATCATAATAATATTGTAATATGCTAACTCTCAATAAGAAGTACACCAGTTAGGTTAATTTAATATATTAATGAATATAACTCTGCACCATGTCATTTAAGGCGGTGTACCTGGAGGTGTTCCTGGAGCCGTTCAAGGAGGTCTTCCAGGTAATTTGCAATAGAATTATCTATCTACATATTAAATTATCCTGCATTTATCTATGTTGGATCCTCAAGGTTGAACTTGCTTACTGGAAATCTCCTGAAATGCATTACCAAAGCTCCGTGTGTAGCCCTTGAGCAGACATGATCATCACTACTGAAGACAATTTTCTGAGTCGTCACCCGCTGAAGAAAACTTATGGAAGATCCATGACAGCGTTGAGCAGCCGATTTCTGTTAATGGTTTCATCCAGTTGCCTTTGTCGTGATAGCAATGCACACCATTTGTCCACCTTTCTTTAGTTTTGATCCAATTTATTGTAAGGGTATTTAAGATTCAAAAATAAATTTACACACAATCTTTGTAAGAGAAGGGCATTAATGGTAATATTCCCCCATCTTATTTATGTTTCAAGTGATCCTAAAGAATGTTACTTTGAATAATTTAAGTATTGCTCATTAATTAACTATTACAATTTATTAATCCCATATTACTGAAGGTAGTTATGCACCTTAAACTGCAAGTATTTTTTAAATTCATTCAATACCCCCTGCATGTTGGAGAAACAAATTCATCCATACTCCTATATTCGCTTAAAAAGTCACCTAAGTGGGACAGGCCCTTTATGGACATGATGCAATAGGTGAAATAATCTCAGTGCCATCCAATGATTCTACAGGACACCATTTGAAATATTTTTGATATTTCCCATCACATAACATTACATTTACTTGTACAATTTGCATTGTGGTCACATCCAAAAACTAATTAATAGAATAAATCTTTCTCATCATCTCTTTCAAGTCATTAAAATGATTTGAACTTCTGGTCACATTCCAGAAAGTTCTTGCTGTAACGAAAGCCATGAGCCATGTTTGAGAACAGCAATCTTGCTAATAACCTAATCTGTTTAGCAGAAAAATTAAGATCATCTGTTACTTTTGTCGAAAAGATAGATGATTGTACATCTCCTGTGCTGATATTCCAGGTGGTGTTCCAGGAGCAGTTCCGGGGGGTTCAGCTGGAGGCACTGTTCCAGGTGGCGTTCCAGGGGGTGTTCCAGGAGGTGTTCCTGGTAATTTTGTCGCATATTACAGACATTTTTCTATGTATTTTAATGTTTATTGAGATATAAGTATGTTTTGCAAATATGTCGGTTTTGCTCCTCAAAAGCAGAATCTCCATTTTTATAATTGCTGCTATTAGATTACAAATGTAGCCTGAATCAACGATCATATATTAGTTTAACCTGGGACAAAACAGAGTGAAGTGAGATTTCCTGTAGGTAATTCTCAATCGGTGAATATTTGAACTTGTAAACTGTTGTAAATTGGGGCCTCAAGTTTGAGTAAGCCCCATTAGGCAAAAAAATAGTTCCTTTTATTTTCCATGCAGCATACAACTATTTGAGTGCCTTTCGTGCGAGATGGGAAACGCGCTTGGTTTTCAAGCAGAAATAATTTTTCATTATTTTAAACTGCTCTGTTCTATTGAAGTCAGTTAAAAAACATCCATACCATGAAAACAAATTAATAAATTATTTTATATAAAATTCCGTGCTTCTTTAAAACAAAACTTTCAGTATTGATGCGTTCCAACATATTTGGTGAATATCCCAGTAAGATTATGGATTTTCTTTCCTGCAGTGTATTAATCAACCAGATGTTTTTTAAAACAATTTGTAGTTTAATGATTACAATTATAGAGATAAATTATTTCAATATATTTGAATTCCAGATTTAGTTTATTTCCTGTATTTTCCAGGTGGCGCCAGCAATGGCTGTCTCGCCAACAGTCTGTCTGTCTTTTCCTTCTGTGTTTGAATTGTATTTGTTAAATGTATGTTTTTAGTGTTCTTTAGCTTGTTTTATGTCGGGGGGTGGGGGAGGAGGGTTGGGGGAAACTTTTTCTAATCTCTTACCTCGACGGAGATACGATTTATTTGTGTATCGTATCTCCGTCCGCACAGCAGCCTAACATCGAGGAGTTGGCGGCCTCTGCTGGAGACTGATTTTGAGAGCTCCACCGCGGGGAACCTGCAGGACTTTAACATCGAAGAGCCCACGATCCCTTTGCCAGGGATCAACCTCGGAGCTCCAACCGTGGGTGCTTGCGGACTTAACATCACGGAGCCCGCGGTCTCTGGTCAGAGACTGACTTCAGGAACTCCAACGTGGGAGTTTCGATCGCCCCAATGCGGGAGTTTCGATCTCCCCAATGCGGGAGTTTCGATCGCCCCGATGCGGGGGCTTCGACCGCTGGCTGCGAGAGCTTCGATCGCCCTGACGGATGGTTCTACTGCCCCGACCGCGGGAGAATAAAGAGGAAGAAAATGTTACTTTTTTGCCTTCCATCAAAGTGGGGAATCCACCGTGGTGGATGTTTATATTAACTTTATGTAGTTGTGTGTCTTGTTGCTTTTTTGTAGGGCTATATGGCGATTCGCATATCACTGTACCTTAATTGGTACATGTGACAATAAAATTGAACCTCTGAACCTTTGACATTTTCCATCCAGCTAGTACAATTCAGATTTTAATCTTTGAATCAAACATTCAGGCATCTGGCTATCGCTTTAACAACATAATTACTAGGCTACTGCAATTTCAGTTCAGTTCAGTTTTATTTGTCATATGTAGGTTAACACAGGGTCAACGGTACAATGAAATGTTTTTGACAAGACAACGGGTCACCTCAGCAATTGACAAGTCGTCATGTGCCCACAATAAAGTAATTCAAGCAATCTGTATAACTGTAAGGAATTAAATGGCTAATTGTTTTTCTCGTTCAATTTGTAATCTGAAAATGTTATTTTGTTCATTGGATTTGAGCAATGTGCAATAATATTGAATATGTTAGAAATAAGGTTTCTCTGGAATGAGGTGATGTGTTTGATCATCAGATTACAACTCAGCATGCTACTCATTATCATAAATTGTTAATCCTCTGTCATTGCAGGTGGATATGCAGGAGCCAAAGCTGCAAAATATGGAGGTTAGTCAAATTTATTCATCATTGCAGGAAAACAAATTCATGCAAATATTCATTCTCACTCAGTAACAAGAAGGACATTAATAATGCTATCTTTACATTTGTTGAATCTCAATGATCTCCTTTATATGGCATGGCTATCAATTATTATATTATTAATGGGCATTGGATTTAAATTGGAACAATGCACGAGGCAAATATAAGACAAAAGTGAATGGTGAAACTAACTTGAGGAGGCATGTCTACCTGGTGTCTAAGTGGTGTCTTTTGTCACTGTAATTGAGTCCATCTTGTACTTTGATGCATTAGATGCAATATATATGTATTGGTAGATATATATATATATATATTTGTGAGCATGTAACAATGATTACAAGGCGGTTATTGCCACCCATTGTTTATATAACATCATTTCAACATTTTAATTAGTAACAACATTTGTCTTAGTAATAATAAAATGCATTTAGAACTAACAATATAGAATTTTGTGAGTTTTGTAGAAAATATATATAATTGAATCTCGTGTCATGATATTTCAGGTGCTGTTCCGGGAGGGGTGGCCGGGGTTTCGCCTGGAGCTGGCCAAGGGGTTCTTTCATCTCTCATTCCAGGGGGTGTTGCAGGAGGTGTTCCTGGTAATTAGTCCATTTTTTATGACATATTCAATGTATCTCGATGTTGATTGAAATGTGTATGTTTTATTGCTTTTACTTTTGCAATTATGTACACATATAACCATATAACAATTACAGCACGGAAACAGGCCATCTCGACCCTTCTAGTCCGTGCCGAACACGTATTCTCCCCTAGTCCCATATACCTGCGCTCAGACCATAACCCTCCATTCCTTTCCCATCCATATAACTATCCAATTTATTTTTAAATGATAAAAACGAACCTGCCTCCACCACCTTCACTGGAAGCTCATTCCACACAGCTACCACACTCTGAGTAAAGAAGTTTCCCCCTCATGTTACCCCTAAACTTCTGTCCCTTAATTCTCAAGTCATGTCCCCTTGTTTGAATCTTCCCTACTCTCAGTGGGAAAAGCTTATCCACGTCAACTCTGTCTATCCCTCTCATCATTTTAAAGACCTCTATCAAGTCCCCCCTTAACCTTCTGCGCTCCAAAGAATAAAGCCCTAACTTGTTCAACCTTTCTCTGTAACTTAGTTGCTGAAACCCAGGCAACATTCTAGTAAATCTCCTCTGTACTCTCGCTATTTTGTTGACATCCTTCCTATAATTAGGCGACCAAAATTGTACACCATACCTTGCTCCTTGAAAGAAATCTTTCAATATGTGAATAATTTTCTGAATATACTCATAGCATTGTGAAAAAAGTGAACCGTTTAGAAACCAAAACGATACCTAATGCCCAGGTGCCGTGTGCTCTTGGCAAGATAAATTATGTATGATCTATGCACGATGAGAGGATTAATGGGTGAATTGCCTTTCTTTATTCTATTGGTTATCTCAAAGATTATGCTAATGTGTTAGTTGGATGTGAGGATGTTTCATTATAATTGAATTTTGAAATATTCAATATTGATGAAGCCTGCTCAAATGGATGACCATAATATCAATTTCTGTTCATAACTTGCAAATTCTCTGTCACTGCAGATGGTTATGCAGCAGCCAAAGCAGCGAAATACGCAGGTAAAGCTTCCTATTTTCTCAGTTCAGTCAATAGCCACATGCATCGTGGGAAACTAATTTGGACAAACTTTCATGTTCACCTGTTTCCCAAGATGCTGCCAAGAATTAGAGCCATAGTCACATAGCATGGAAACAGGCCCTTCAGCCCAAGCCATCCATGCTGTCCAAGATGCCCTATCTAAGCAATATACATTTGTTTACATTGGTCCTCGAAACTGCAACCTGAACCCTTGAAACCCTCAAAACCTTTCCTAACCATGTACCTGGCCAAGTATCCTTTAATTGCTGTTATTGTACTTGCCTCAACTATCTCCTCTGGCAGCTTATTCCATATATAACCACCACCCTATGAGAAAAAAGGTTGTCCCTCGGGTTTCTATCTAAATTTTCTTCTCTGACAAACCTATGTCATCTCGTTTTTAATTCACTTACCCTGGGTAAAAGACTATTGCATTAACAGTATCGATTCCCCTCATGATTTTATACACCTCTGTAAGATCACAGCTTAGCCTCCTGCACTGCAAAGAGTAGAGTCCTAGCTTGCCCAATCTCTCCCTAAAGCTCAGGCCCGAGTCCCGGCAACTTCCTCGTAGATCTCTGCACTCACTGTGAAGGTCCTGCCCTGGTTTGACTTCCCAAAATGCAATATCTCACACTTAATTGCAATAAACGCCATTAGCCATTCATTACCTTATTTACCCAGCTGATCAAGATCATTGTGTAATTTTTGATAACCATCTCCACAGTCTACGATACTACCTAATTTAGTGTCATCTGCAAACTTACTAATCATGCCTTGTACGTTCTCTTGATCTAGATGACAAACAGCACTGGGCCCAGCATCAATCCATGAGGCACACTGGCCTCCAGTCCGAAAAACAACCTTCCACCCTTTGCTTTTTACCATTAAGCCGATTATGTATCCCAGCAGATAGCTTCCCAGATGCCAAAAAAAGACACAAATTGATAGAGTAGCTCAGCAGCTCAGGTCGCATCCTTGGAGAACATGAGTAGGTGACATTTCGGATCAAGACTCTTCTTCAGATCTGAAGAAATGACCAGAAGAAATGAATCCCAAAACGTTACATATCTATGTTCTCCAGAGTTGCTGTATGTCCCACTGAGTTACTCAAGCATTTTGTTTTTTTTGTAAATCAGGATCTACAATTCCTTGTTTCTCCCTCGATGCCATGCGTTCTAACCTTACAGAGCAGCCTACCATGCAAAACTTTGTCAAAGGTCTTGTTCAAGTCCACAGAGACAACGTCTATGGCCTTGGCCTTGTCAACCTTCTTGGTTATTTCTTCAAAAAAATTAAACTAAATTTGTGAGATATGATTTCTCACATACAAAACCATATTGTCTACCCCGTAGCAGCCTCTGTCTATCCAAATACTATCAGAATCCTCTCCATTAACCTACCCGCAACAGATGTTAGGTTACCTGATCTATAGTTCTCAGGCTTTTCCTTGCAACCGTTTTTAAACAGAGGCACCATATTAGCCACCTTCCAGTCATCTGACACCTCACCCATGTCTAACTATGATTTATATATCTTAACCAGGGCTCCTGCAATTTCTTCTCTAGCTTCCCACAGTATTCTCAAACATATCTGATCAGGTCTGGGAGATGTATCTACCGTCATAAGCTTTAGGAAGTTCAACACCTCCCCGACTGTAATTCGGACTATCCGCAAGACCTCTCCATTATTCATTCCAAATTTCCTAGTCTTCATCTATTTTTCCAGAGCCAAAACAGAAGCGAAATACTAATTGAAGACTTTGCTTATCTCCTGTGGCTGCTCACAGAGATGACTGCTTTCGTTTATGAGGGATTCTATTCTCTTTCACATTACCCACTTTAATCCTTTAATATACATAAAACCTCTTAGGATTTTCCTTAATATTACCTGCCAGATCTATCTCTTCACCCCTTTTTGCTCCCCTGATGTCCTTATGGCTCCTCATATCCCAAAACTACTCCAGAGAAATGCTTGATCCAGCTGCCTATACCTGTCCCATGCCTCCTTTTTCCTAACCACTCAATTTATTTCATCAACCAGGCTTCCTCCCACCTGCATTCTCCTTCACTCTAAGAGGAACATGCTTTGAACTCTCACCATCACACTGTTGATACACTCACTTTCCAGACGCACTTTTCATTAAAATCAACCTAATCAACTTTACCAAGTTCCAGCCTAGCCCTTATCCAAGCCTCACCCTCTAACACTTCATTCATTTGCCCTTTCCAATTTCCTAAGAGTAGGTCAAACTGCCCTCTCCCTTGTAGGGGCCTCTACATATTGGTCAAGGAAATTCCAATTGTCTAAGCCCTTGACACTATGGCTGTCCCAGTCCACATTGGGAACATTAAACCCCCCCCGCTGTTACAACCCTATTAATCTTGCAGCTGCTTGCAAACTTCTGGCATATTTGTTCTTCTAATTCCCGTAGACTATTTTTGGGCCTAAGCTGCACTTGGAACAAGGTGATCATCCCTTTTCATTTCTCGCCTCCATCCGTATAGGTTCACTGGACGAACCATCATTAATGTCATCACAAACGATTGCAGGAACATTCTCCTTAATCAGTAAAACAACACTCCCTCCTCTTTTACCCCCATCTCTATCTCAACTGTAGCACCTGTACCCTAGAAAGTTAAGCTGCTGATCCTGTTAAATTGAGAAATAATCTATATTGGTTTTCAAAAGAGTTCTGCAATCTCGTCAGTGAAGGGATGTATTATCAAATATTAAAACATGTTATTACTATTATTATTTTTTTTATTTTTTTATGAGAACATACAACAGTACAGCATATGAACAAGCCCTTCGGCTTGTAATGTTTGTGTCGAATGTAATGCCAAATTGAACTAATGTTTTCTCTCTGCACATCATCCATGTGGGTCCATTCCTGCTGTGTATCTATCTGTGGCTATCAAAAAGCCCCTTAAATGTCACTATCGTATCTGCTTCCACTGCCATCCAGAAACCTACCACTCTCTGTGTAAAATACTTTTTCTGGGGGTCTCCTATAAACATTCCCCCTTTCACCACAAAACTATGCCATCCAGTTTTTGACATTTAATGTAAAATTAATTGGATAACACTCCTTTTAACAGATGAAAGACTGAAGTGAATGGTAGAAATGACAAGGGGGATAGTGCTTATCATTTCCATTTTTTCCGAGGGCAAACATTTGAAATACCTTAATATCTTTCATCGTACTGTATATATTTACACAATCAATTTGCATAATTGTCATGTCCAAAATTTAAACAATGGAATAAATTGCTCTTCCTCATCAAATATAAATTCTCATTTAAGCAACTGAAGGTATATGAACTTAGCCACAATCCAGAATCTCTTCTTAATAGTAAATATAACTATGATTGGTCACATTATTGTTAAGAAAATGCGTTTAACATTGATACCGTGCAATTCTGTGAGCATTATTGAAATGTTTTTTTTCTTGTGTGAAATTCCAGGTGGCGTTCCAGGAGGGGGGCTTTCAGCTGGAGGCGTCCCAGGCGGCGTTCCAGGCGGCGTTCCAGGCGGCGTTCCAGGGGGGGTTCCAGGTGGTTTTCCAGGGGGTGTTCCAGGGGGTTATCCTGGTAATTTATTTTTTTAACCTTTTCAAAGTAGTTTGACAGCAATTGAAATGTTTGTTTTATTTGTTTAACTTGGCGTTTCAGATTTAAGTAAACCAAATCATTAACAAAGAAAATTATTCACTCCAATTCCGTTCTCCTGGAAGTAAAGACTGCTGAGTCTTTACAATGCTGCTTGAGATTTTTTTTTCTCAGCATTTTGAATTGGCCTGTTGCAACGAGGTAATTTAAGTATCCAAATGAATGTAGAAGCTCTTTGAAGGTATCCGTGCTTCTCAGGTGTACATTGTCGTGCTTCTCACAAGTAGCTGGGAAAATAAACAAATGCTTTCAAATCAGTACCTTAAGGTAATAGACGTTGTAGTCTTGGCGAGCTCATGCTCCCTCGACCTGGAATAATTGACTGTGAAGTGCCGCCCCGACTACCTGCCTCTCGAATTCACCTCAGTTATCCTGACAGCAGCCTACAAGCTTCCCCGTGCAGACATTAAGCTTGCACTGAACGAACTGTACTCAATTATCAGCAGCCAGGAGACATGAGCCCTGGTCATAGTTGCTGGAGGCTTCAATCAAGCCAATCTCAGGGGCGTTCTACCAAAGTACTACCAGCATGTCTCTTGTCCCACCAGAGGCCTGAACAATAAATAACGCCTACCGCTCTGTCCCTCAGCCACATTTTGGGAAATATGATCACCTAGTTGTGCTTCTACTCCCTGCCAGCAAACAATAACTGAAGCAGGAAGATCCGGTACAGAGAGTTGTTCAATGCTGGTCAACGGACACAGATGATATCCGCGCGACTGCTTCGAGTCAGTAGACTGGTCCATATTCAGGAATTCTGCAGCCAACCTGAATGAGTACGCCACTGCCATGACAGCCTTCATCAGCAAGTACGTGGAGGGGTGAGTGCCGACGTAAACAATCCGAGTGTTCCCAAACCATGGATGAACCGGGAGGTATATTCACAGGTAAAGGCTAGGTCTGCTGCACACAAGTCAGACGATCTTGAGCAGTACAAGAAAGTCCCCTATGATCTTTGCAAAGCTATCAAGGATGCCAAGAGACAAAACTGGGACAAACTTGAGTCCCAGTATAATTATTAGGACACACACAGAATGTGGCAATGTTTGAATACTATAACTGGCTGCAAAGTGAAGTCAGGCAACATCCCCGTTGCTAATGAGCCCTTCCCTGATGATCTTAATGCTTCCTATGTTCGTTTTGAGCAGGTCCTATAATGCAATGACATCCGTCCCTTTAGATTCGATTGCTCTTTGCAGAGTCACTGTTGCAGAAGTTAGATCAGCCTTCCTGAGGGTCCTTGGAAAGCAACTGTCCCAGACGGAGTCCCTGGCTGCGTCCTAAGAAGCTGCGTGGACCAACCGGCGGAGGTATTTACGGACAACTTTAATCTCTCTCTACTCCATTCTGATGTACCCACCTACTTCAAGAAGACCACTATTATCCCAGAGCTGAAGAATGACAAGATCTCATGCCTTAACGACTACTGTCCAGTGGCCTTGACATCCACCTTCTTGAAATGCTTTGAGAGGCTAGTTATGAAACGTATTAAACCCAGTCTACCAAGCATCCAATGATCCACTGCAGTTTGCATTACCACCACAATAAGTCCACAGCTGATGCCATGTCCTTGGCCCCACACTCATCCCTGGAACAAATGGATAAGAGAGATACCTACATCAGACTTCTATTCATAGATTACAGCTCTGCTTTTAACACTGTTATCCCATGCAAGCTCATCACCAAACTTGTGGAACTTGGAGTCAGCACTCATCTCTGCAACTGGAGCCTCGACTTCCTGACCAACAGACCCCAATCAGTGAGAATAAGGCACAAATTATCCTCTACAATAATCCTCTACACTGGTGCTCCACAAGGATGCCTTCTCAGCCACCTTCTTTACTCCTTGTACAGCCACGACTGCAGCCAAGTACAAATCCAATTCAATTTACAAATTCGCGGACGACTCTACTGTTGTGAGCCGGATATCAAATAATGATGAGACGGAGTACAGGAAAGAGATTGAGAACATCGTGATCTGATGTCAAGGCAACAACCTTTCTCTTAATGTCAGCAAGCTAAAGGAGATAGTGATCGATTTCGGGAAGTGAATCGGTACACAATGCATTGATGGTGCCCAAGTAGAGATTGTTGAAAGCTTCAAATTCCCAAGTATCACCAGCAATTTGTCCTAGACCACCCATATCAGAGCAATGGCCAAGGAAGCACACCAACACCTCTACTTCCTGAGAAGGCTTAACCAGTTTGGCATATTCCTGAACAACTCACCAATTTCTACAGATGTGCTGTAGAAAGCATTTTATTGGGATGCATCTCAGCATGGTTTGGGAACAGTTTCATCCAGAAACACAAGAAAGTGCAGTGATGAATTCCCCTGGCAGCCCAGCTCAATGGATACCCAAGCAACTTTTGCACAATACCTTGTGAATGGTAACAATAGCTATCAGAATTTATTTTATGTCAATTTCTCTTTCATATCTTAAATTTGGAGATGGAATCTGTTTAATCTGCAATTCATGAATTTTGAATATGCCTTTACTCATAGACTGCTCTGTTTCATCAAATACTACCTGATTATACATATTTGAGAGTGCGGATGGCGCTAGTATTGTTTGCCCTAATTGCCCTTCTATCGAGAAAACACGTAAAAATAACCAACTTTGGTAATCTGGACTCATATCAGGTTTTCTTTCAAGCTCACTGGGGTATCAATGGGCCAAAAGTATCTTTATGTTATCTATTATCATCTTTATCTTTACTTATTAGTTGATTTCAGTCACCAATACAGATGAAAAAATATTTGATTTTAATTAAATAATTAAATTAAATGGTGTACAATTTTGGTCGCCTAATTATAGGAAGGATGTCAACAAAATAGAGAGAGTACAGAGGAGATTTACTAGAATGTTGCCTGGGTTTCAGCAACTAAGTTACAGAGAAAGGTTGAACAAGTTAGGTCTTTATTCTTTGGAGCGCAGAAGGTTAGGGGGGGACTTGATAGAGGTCTTTAAAATGATGAGAGGGATAGACAGAGTTGACGTGGACAAGCTTTTCCCACTGAGAGTAGGGAAGATTCAAACAAGAGGACATGACTTGAGAATTAAGGGACAGAGGTTTAGGGGTAACATGAGGGGGAACTTCTTTACTCAGAGAGTGGTAGCTGTGTGGAATGAGCTTCCAGTGAAGGTGGTGGAGGCAGGTTCGATTTTATCATTTAAAAATAAATTGGATAGTTATATGGACGGGAAAGGAATGGAGGGTTATGGTCTGAGTGCAGGTAGATGGGACTAGGGGAGAATACGTGTTCGGCACGGACTAGAAGGGCCGAAATGGCCTGTTTCCGTGCTGTAATTGTTATATGGTTATAATTCCAGATGTATTTAATTGTTCAATTTAAATTCTTCTACTGTTGTGATAGATTTAATTTCCTGTTCAATGGTCCAGACCTCCAGCAGCCAATCCAGTAATTTAATAATACCATAATAGCCAGGTTTTTATGAGGTAAAAACAAACATGATCCATGTAAGTTGAGAGAATTTGTGGACACATTTAATTTTCTAATTCCAATTGTAATTATATGGTTTCCATTATTAGTTTATTTAAACAACTAACCATTTAACATTAATCATTTTACTCTGTATGTATCTGATCTTGTTCTGCACATGCTAATTCTATGACATTGCAGGTGGATACGGAGCAGCCAAGGCAGCTAAATATGCAGGTAAATCTTCCTAGTTTCTAAATTTAGTCAATGTCCCCTGAATCTTGAGGAAGCTAATTAGGGCAAATTCTTATGCTCACTCTGATTCCATGCCATTGCTAAGTGTTTAGTTTATTTAAGAGATACACGGCAGAAACTAGCCCTTCAGCCAACCAGCAATCCTCACATATTAACACTATCCTACATACACTAGGGACAATTTACAATTATACCAAGCCAATTAACCTACGAACCTGGACGTGTTTGGAGACCCCGGAGAAAACCCACGCAGGTAACATAGAAACATAAAAAATAGGTGCAGGAGTAGGCCATTGGGCCCTTCGAGCCAAAACCACCATTCAATATGATCATGGCTGATCACCTAAAATTAGTACCCCGTTCCTGCTTTTTCCCCATATCCCTTTATTCCTTTCGCCCTAAGAGCTAAATCTAATTCTCCCTTGAAAACATCCAGTGAATTGGCCTCCACTGCCTTCTGTAGTAGAGAATTCCACAGATTGACAATTCTCCGGGTAAAAACGTTTCTTCTCATCTCAGTCCCTTATTGTTAAACTGTGACACTGGGTTCTGGTCTCCCACAACATCAGGAACATTTTTCCTGCATCTAGCCTGTCCAATCCTTTAAAAATGTGTATTGTTTCCATAAGATATCCTCTCATCCTTCTAAATTCCAATGAATTCAAGCCCAGTCGACCCATTCTGTAATTATATGTAAATCCCACCATCCCTGGAATTAACCTGGTGAACATATGTTGCACTCCCTCAACTGGAGGACCTCCTTGCATCTAAACTCAAATCCTCTGGCTATGAAGGAAAACGTGCCATTAGCTTTCTTCTCTGTCTGCTGTACCAGCATGCTTACTTTCAGTGACTGATGCACCTCCCCTTTTCCTAATCTGACACCATTCAGATAATAATCTGCCTTCCTGTTCTTGCCACCAAAGTGGATAACCTCACATTTATCCACATTGTACTACATCTGCCATGCATCTACCCACTCACACAACCTTTCCAAGTCAACTTGCAGCCTCATAGCATCTTCCTCGCAGCTCACACTGCCACCCAGCTTTGTGTCATCCGCAAGCTTGGAGATGTTACATTTAGTTCCCTCATCTAAATCGTTAATATATATTGTAAATAACTGGGGTCCCTGCACCGAGCCTTGCGGCATCCCACTAGTCACTGCCTGTCATTCTGAAAAGGACCCGTTAATTCCTACTCTTTGCTTCCTGTCTGCCAACCAGTTCTCCATCCATGTCAATACCCTGCCCCCAATACCATGTGCTCTAATTTTGCAGCTAAAATCTTGTGTGGGACCTTGTCAAAGGACAAAACAGGGAGAGCATACAGACAGGCACCCATAGTCAGAATTGAACCCAATGGAACTGTAAGGCAGCAACTCTACCGCTGCGCCAGCGTGTTGCTCTATGTGTTAATTTGCAAAATATTTTTCACTTTGAAGGATGCCTCTTGTCCAGTGCAGTGATGTAATATCAAATAGCAATAAATTATATAAATGATATGAAATTATTGATAATAATCCACCAAATAAATATAAAATCAACAGTGGAAGAGAATTGAGGGACAGATCTGCTGTTCAGACATTTATCATATGATTATATTCACTGACGCCTCTAGTCATTGGAGCAGATAAATTCTTTGATACTGGGAAAACATTTATGGGAATGATGAAAAACTTGTAATAATGTTATTACCATCCTAAGCCATTTATTTTACAGATTTGAAAAAATAAATATTTTTCATCATGCTGCATATATTTTCACAATTTGTTCACTTGATTATTACATCCAGAATCCAAATATTAGAATAGACTGTTCTGTCTCTCTGACATGATTTCTAGTAAATTTAAAATGGGATTTACCAATGAGATTTAGCGCTAATCTCATTGAATTCTGTGAAACTGTAGATGATTGAATCACTTCTCTGCTGATATTCCAGGTGCTGTTCCAGGAGGATATACTGGACTTGCAGCTGGAGGTGTTCCAGGGGGTGTTCCAGGGGGTGTTCCAGGAGGATATACTGGACTTGCAGCTGGAGGTGTTCCAGGGGGTGTTCCAGGTAATTCTATGTTATTAATGATAGTTTTGATGCCTACTTTCCTTTCCACTCGAAAATAGACTTTACATTTTTATCGCTGATGATTGACACAAAAAGCAGGAGTAACAGCGGGACAGGTAGCATCTCTGGAAATGTTGCCATATCCCTAACAACTCACCAAATTCTACAGATGTGCTGTAGAAACCATTTTAATGGGATGTATTTCAGCATGGTTTGGGAACAGCTGCATCCAAGACCACAAGAAATTGCAGTGAATAGTGGATGCTGTCCAGACCATCACACAAACCAAACTTCCTTCCATGCACTCCTTTTTTAACCTCACGCTGCCTTTGCATGGCCACCAGCATAATCAAGAATGAGTCTCACCCTGGTCACACCCTCTTCTCCCCTCTCCCATCAGGCAAGAGGTTTAGAAGTGTGAAAATGCACACCTCCAGATTCAGAGACAGTTTCTTCCCAGGTGTGATCACGCAATTGAACCTTCGTATCAACAACTAGGAGCGGTCTTGAACTACTATCTACCTTATTGGAGACTCTTGGACTATCTTTAGTTGGACATTACAGGGCATTATCTTGAAGTAAACATTATTCCCTTTATCATGTATCTATACATGATAAAGTGAATGGCACTAGTAGTACTGGCATTGTTTGCCCTAATTGCCCTTCTACTGAGAAAACACCTTTAAATTACCCACTTTAGCATATCTGTGTCAAAAGTGTCTTTACATTATCTATTATCATCTTTACTTATCCTTACTTATTAGTTGATTTCACAGTCGCCAATACAGATGAAAAAATATTTAATTTCAATCCAGATGTATTTAATTGTTGAATATAAATTCTTCCACTGCTGTGGTAGATTTAATTTCCTGTTCCTGGATCTATGGTCCAGACCTCCGGCAGCAAATTCCGTAATTTAATTAATACCTTAATAACCAGGTTTTTACAAGGTAAAAGCAAACATGATCCATATAAGTTTAGAGAATTTGTGGATACATTTAATTTTCTAATTCCAATTGTAATTATATGGATTACATTATTAGTTTATTTGAAAAACTAACTAACTTTAACGTTAATCATTTTACTCTGTATGTATCTGATCTTGGTCTGCACAAGCTAATTCTATGACATTGCAGGTGGATACGGAGCAGCCAAGGCAGCTAAATATGCAGGTAAATCTTCCTAGTTTCTAAATTTAGTCAATGTCCCCTGAATCTTGGGGAAGCTAATTTGGGTAAATTCTTTTGCTCACTGTGATTCCATGCCATTGCTAAGTGTTTAGTTTAGTTCAGAGATACACAACGGAAACGGGCCCTATGACTCACAGAATCTGTGCCAACCAGCGATCCACGCATATTAACACTATCCTACATACACTAGGGACAATTTACAATTATACCAAGTCAATTAACCTACAAACCTGGACTTGTTTGGAGGCCCTGGATAAAACCCACGCAGGTAACATAGAAACATAAAAAAATAGGTATAGGAGTGGGCCATTCGTTGCGCCAGCGTGCTCTAGGTGTTAATTTGCAAAATATTTTTCACTTTGAAGGATACCTTAATAATATTGCCCAGTGTAGTGATGTAATATCAAATACCAACAAATTATAAAAATGATATGAAATTATTGAGAATAATCCACCAAACAAATATAAAATCAACAGTGGAAGAGAATTGAGGGACAGATCTGCTGTTCAGACATTTATCATATGATGATATTCACTGATGCCTCTAGTCATTGGAGAAAATATATTCGTTGATACTGGGAGAACATTTATAGGAATGGTGAAACACTTGTAATAATGTTATTACCATCCTAAATCATCTATTTCACAGATTTAAAAAATTGAAAAAATTGTTTCATCATGCTGCATATATTTTCACAATTTGTTCACTTGATTATTACATCCAGAATCCAAATATTAGAATAGACTGTTCTGTCTCATCTGACATGATTTCTAGTAAATTTAAAATGGGATTTACCAATGGGATTCAGCGCTGATCCCATTGAATTCTGTGAAACTATAGATGATTGTATCATTTCTTTGCTGATATTCCAGGTGCTGTTCCAGGAGGATATTCTGGACTTGCAGCTGGTGGTGTTCCAGGAGGTGTTCCAGGGGGTGTCCCAGGAGGATATACTGGACTTGCAGCTGGAGGTGTTCCAGGGGGTGTCCCAGGAGGATATACTGGACTTGCAGCTGGAGGTGTTCCAGGGGGTGTTCCAGGAGGTGTTCCAGGTAATTCTATATTAATGATAGTTTTGATGCTTATTTTGCTTTCCGCTCGAAAATAGACTTCACAATTTTTTCGCTGAAGATAGACACAAAAAGCAGGAGTAACTCAGCAGGACAGGCAGCATCTCTGGAAAGTTTGGCATATCCCTAACAACTCACCAATTTCTACAGTAGCGCTGTATAAAGCATTCTTTTGGGATGCGTCTCAGCATGGTTTGGGAACAGCTTCATCCAAGACCACAAGAAGTTGCAGTGATTTGTGGATGCAGTCTAGACCATCACACAAACCAGACTCCCTTCCATTAACTCCATTTGCATCTCACGCTGCCTTGGCAAGGCCACCAGCATCATCAAGGATGATTCTCACCCTAGTCACACCCTCTTCTCCCCTCCCCTATCAGGCAAGAGGATTAGAATTGTGAAAATGCACAACTCCAGATTCAGGGACAGGTTCTTCCAGTTGTGATCATGCAATTGAACCATCCTATCAACAACTAGAGAGCGGTCCTGAACTACTACCTACCTTATTGGAGACTCTTGGACTATCTTTAGTTGGATTTTACAGGGCATTATCTTGCACTAAACGTTATTCCCTTTATCATGTATCTATACACTGTGGTTGGTTCGATTGTAATTATATGTTGTCCTTCCGCTGACTGGATAGCACGCAACAAAACCTTTTCACTATACCTCGGCACGCGTGACATTAAACTAAACTAACAAACTAAGTACGTTATTTAACAAAACTTGCTGAGTACAAATTGCTTGAGTGCAGCAATCTGGACAGACATGGCTCCTGCCAATGTTTGGACAAAGAAAATCCTGTAAATTGGAGCCTCCAGAGGAAACCCTCTGAGAAAATTGTTCTCTTTCATATTTCCAAGTGGTAAGGGCCAAGCATTTACTCTGAGTTAACTTTTTAATTCTATGTCTTTGCAGGAGGATATGCAGCAGCCAAAGCAGCTAAATATGCAGGTACATCTAATCATAGTCAATTGCCCCATGCACCTTGTGAAAACAAATCGATACAAACTCTCAAGCATACTCTGTTTGCATGCGATTAGAGTCACATACAGCATGGAAACAGGCCCTTTGGCCCAACTTGTCCATGCCAACCAAGATGTCTATCTACATTAATCCCATTTTCCCACATTTAGCCTGTATCCATTCCTTTCCTATTATATATACTGTGAATGCTGCCTCTACCACCTCCTCTCTTCGTTCCATATACCCACCCTCTATTATTACCATCATAAGCCTTTTTTTTCACAGATTAAAACAATTACATTTTTGTCATCATGCTGCATATATTTTCACAATATGTTCACTTGATTATTACATCCAGGATCCAAATATTAGAATAGACTGTTTTACTCATTTGACATGATTTCTGACATCTGAATAGAAAGTGAAAATATTTAAAGTTCGGTCACACATCAGAATCACTACTTAGAGTAAATAAAAGCAGCAATGCACCTTTGTGATTGCTTGTAAATTTAAAATGGATTTACCAATGGGATTTAGCACTAATCCCATTGAATTCTGTGAAACTATAGATGATTGTATCACTTCTCTGCTGATATTCCAGGTGCTGTTCCAGGAGGGTATTCTGGGCTTGCAGCTGGAGGTGTTCCAGGAGGTGTTCCAGGTAAATATATCAGTTATTAATGATATTTTTAATGCGTATTTTGCTTTCTACTAGAAAATAGACTTTACATTTTTATCACTGAAGATAGACACAAAAAGCAGGAGTAACAGCCGGGACATGCAGCTTCTCTGGAATGTAGGAATGGGTGCTACATTCCTACATTCCAAATAGGTTTAGAATGCAGCAATCCTGAACGGACATGGCATCTGCCAATGTTTGGACAAAGAAAATCCTGTAAATTGGTGCCTCCAGTGGAAGCCATCTAAGAAGGTTGTTCTCTTTCATTTTTCCAAGTGGTTTGGGCCAAACATTTAGTCTGATTTAACTTTTCAATTCTATGTCTTTGCTGGTGGATATGCCGCAGCTACAGCAGGTAAATATGCAGGTACATCTTATTTTCTTAATATAGTCAATTGCCCCCTGAAGCTTGGGAAAACAATTCCATACAAACTCTCATGCTTGCTCTGTTTTCATGCTATTCGAGTCATACAGCATGGAAACAGGCCCTTTCACCCAATTTGTCCATACCAACCAATATGTGACATAGAAACATAGTAAATGCAGTAGGTGCAGGAGTAGGCCATTCGGCCCTTCGAGCCAGCACCGCCATTCAATATGATCATGGCTGATCATCCAGAATCAGTACCCTGTTCTTGCTTTCTCCCCATATCCCTTGATTCCGTTAGCCCTGAGTCCTATATCTAAACTCCCTCTTGAAAACATCCAGAGAATTGGCCTCCACTGCCTTCTGTGGCAGAGAATTCCACAGATTCACAACTCTCTGTCTGAAAAACGTTTTCCTCATCTCAGTCCTAAATGGCCTCCCCCTTATTCTTAAACTGTGACCCCTGGTTCCGGACTCCCCCAACATGGGGATCATTTTTCCTGCATCTAGCCTGTCCAATCCCTTAATAATTTAATATTTTTATCTATAAGATTCCCTCTCATCCTAAATTCCAGTGAATATAAGCCCAGTCGATCCATTCTTTCATCATATGTCAGTCCCGCTATCACGGGAATTAACCTAGCGAATCTACACTGCATTCCCACAATAGCAAGAATGTCCTTCCTCAAATTAGGAGACTAAAACTGCACACAATACTCCAGGTGTGGTCTCACCAGGGCCCTGTTCAACTGCAGTTGGACCTCCTTGCCCCTATACTCCAATCCTCTGCTATGAAGGCCAACATACCATTAGCTTTCTTCACTGCCTGCTGTACCTGCATGCTTACTTTCAGCGACTGATGTACAAGGGCACCTAGGTCTCGTTGCACCTCCCTTTTTCATAATCTGACATCATTCAAGTAATAATCTGCCTTCTTGTTCTTGCCACCAAAGTGGATAAACTCACATCTATCCACATTATACTGCGTCTGCCATGCATCTGCCCACTCACCCAACCTTGCCAAGTCACCCTGCAGCCTCATTGCATCCTCCTCGCAGCTCACACTGCCACCCAGCTTTGTGTCATCCACAAACTTGAAGATATTACATTTGATTCCTTTGTCTAAAACGTTAATATTTTTTTGTAAATAACTGGGGTCCCAGCACTGAGCATTGCGGCACCCCACCAGTCGCTGACTGTCATCCCGTTAATTCTGGATCTTTGTTTTCTGTCTGCCAACCAGTTCTCTATCCATGTCAATGTCATATTTACCTGCTGTAGCTGCGGCATATCCACCAGCAAAGACATAGAATTGAAAAGTTAAATCAGACTAATCTCTTATGTGTGAGCTTATCAATGGCTTTTTGAAAGTCCAGATACACCACATCCACATCATGCTGCATATATATTCACAATTTGTTCACTTGATTATTACATCCAGAATCCAAATATTAGAATAGATTGTTTAGGTCATCTGACATGATTTCTGCCATCTTATTATTAAGTGAAAATATTTAAAGTTCGGTCACACATCAGAATCACTTCTAAGAGTAAATAAAAGCAGCAATGCACCTTTGTGATAGCCAGTAAATTTAAAATGGGATTTACCAATGGGATGTATCGCTAATGCTATTGAATTCTATGAAATTATAAATGATAGTATCACTTCTCTGCTGATATTCCAGGTGCTGTTCCAGGAGGATATAATGGACTTGCAGCAGGAGGTGTTCCAGGTAATTCTATCAGTTATTAATGATAGTTTTATCGCATATTTTGCTTTCCACTCGAAAATAGACTTTGCATTTTTCCCACTGGAGATGGACACAAAAAGCTGGAGTAACAGCGGGACGGGCAGCATCTCTGGTGACAAGAAATGGGTGACATTTTGGGTCAAGTCCCTTCTTTAATTTTTTATCGCTGCTGCAATTAGATTAAAAATGCAGCAATCTGGACAGACATGGCACAAGAAAATCCTGTAAATTGGAGCCTCCAGAGGAAGCTCTCTGAGAAAATTCCTCCTTTTCATTTTTCCAAGTGGTATGGGCCAAACATTTACTCTGATTTAACTTTTTAATTCTATGTCTTTGCAGGTGGATATGCTGCAGCCAAAGCAGCTAAATATGCAGGTATATCTTAATTTCTTTATATAGTCAATTGCCCCCTGCACCTTGGGAAATTATTCCATACAAACTATCATGCTCACTCTGTTTGCATGCTATTAGTCATAGTCATGCAGCATGCAAACTGGCCCTTTGGCCCAACTTGTCCATGCCAACCAAGATATCTATCTACATTAATCCCATTTTCCTGCATTTAGCCTGTACATCTCCGGTCCTTTCCTATCTGTGTATTTATCCCGATATACTGTGAATGCTGCTTCTACCACCTCCCCAATTTGTTCCATATACCCACCCTCTGTTATTACCAACATTAGCCATTCATTTCACAGATTAAAAAATTTAAATATTTTTAATCATGCTGCATGTATATTCACAATTTGTTCATTTGATTATTACATCCAGAATCCAAATATTAGATTAGACTGTTTGGCTCATCTGACATGATTTCTGAGTTCTGTGAAATTATCGATGATTGTATCACTTCTCTGCTGATATTCCAGGAGGTGTTCCAGGAGGATATTCTGGACTTCCAGGTGGAGGTGTTCCAGGAGGTGTTCCGGGAGGATATCCTGGACTTGCAGCTGGAGGTGTTCCGGGAGGATATCCTGGACTTGCAGCTGGAGGTGTTCCAGGAGGTGTTCCGGGAGGTTTTCCTGGTAATTTTTATCAGTTATTAATGATATTTGTGAAGCATATTGTGCTCTGCACTTGAAAATAGACTTTACCTTTTTATCGCTGCTGCAATTAGATTAAAAATGCAGCAATCCTGCACAGACATGGCACCTGCCAACGTTTGGACAAAGAAAATCCTGTAAATTGGAGTCTCTGGAGGAAGCCCTTTGGAAAAAATTGTTCTCTTCCATTTTTCCAAGTGGTTGGAGTCTATAACAACTTTGTTAGGAATCAAGTAAAGTTCTTGAGTGAAAAAAGCTTTTTTAAATATTTTGAATTAGTTTGTTGCAATAATGGCTGTGCCTTTGGAAATAACTTTCTTTTGATAAGATTTCAAATATATATATATATTTAAAAAAAAGATAAAGGTCCCAGTAGACACCACGGACTGTAGGTGCTGGTTTGCAGAAAAAGACACAAAGTGCTCGAATAACTCAGTGGGCCAGGCAGCATCTCTGGAAGACATGTTTTGACAATATTTTGGCCTGGAACCCTTCTTCAAACTGATTGTAGTAGAGGGGAGAAAGCTGCAAGAGAGGTGATGACAGGGCAAAGCCACACAAGTGACAGGTGGTTACTGGTTGAGGTTTTTTGATGAGTAGATGGTTGGACAAAGACCAGAGATGAAAAGACAAAAGTCGGAAAAGAGGTAAGGAAATAAGGAGTGAAGAGGCGTGAAATGTGAAGCCAGAGGAAGGAATTTAGGTGGAAGGAGGCAGAGGATAAGAGACAGGAGGGGGACGGGCTGGATTGTGGGGAAAATGGGTGCACATCCAGGTGAGGCTCAAGGATCAGAGAAAGGAAAAAGTCAGGGGGGGGGGGGGGGTGGTTAGTTAACTAAAATTGGAGAATTAAATGTGTAAGAAGGAACTGCAGATGCTGGTATATAAACAAAGATAGCCACAAATAGACACAATCTCTGGAGATGCTGCCTGTCCCGCTGAGTTATTCCAGCTTTTTGTGTCTATCTTTGGAAAATTAAACATTCACGCCATTTGGTTGTAAGCTACCAGGGCAGAATATGAGGTGCTGTTCCTCCAGTTTGTGTGTGGCTTTGCTCTGGTGATGGAGGAGGCCCAGGACAGAAAGGCCAGTATGTGAATGGGAAGGGGAATTAAAATGATTAGCAAACAGGAGATCCAGCATGTCCCAGCATCAATCCCTGTGGTATACCACTGGTTACAGACTTCAGTCAGAAAAACAATTCTCCACAACTATTCTCTACCATCTATCACCAAGCCAATTTTAGATCTAGTTTGCAAGAATACCTTGAGCCCTCAATTTCTGGTCAAGCCTACTCTGCGGGACTTGTCAAAAGCTTTTCTGAAATCCATCTTGTCTTCAGGGACGACAGATGGCACAATGGGCTAAGTGTTCGGCTGGCAACCGGAAGGTAGCTGGTTCGAATCCCGCTTGGAGTGCATACTGTCGTTGTGTCCTTGGGCAAGACACTTCACCCACCTTTGCCTGTGTGTGTCCTTGGGCAAGACACTTCACCCACCTTTGCCTGTGTGTGTGGATGTAATTATGTGAAGCACTTTGGGGTCAATGCAAGTTGACTAAAAATGTGCTATATAAATAAAGAAATGTAATTTAATTTAAAAAATTTAATCAATTTTCTAAGTAACCCCGTCAACAAACTCTATATTGTTGACACCAAAATTTATTAGGAATAATTCTGTTGACTGATATTAGAACAATATGAATGATGGAAGGGAATTGAGATGAAAATCAGTTTATAGATTTAAATGTTGCTGTTACTCACTGATGCCTTTGGTCGCTGCAATTGTTTCCATGTTGTTAGTAATGAGGGAACACTCATGGCAATGGTGAAACACAGAATAATATATTTGCCACATCAACATTGACATGGCAATAAAACGAAATATTTTCATGTTTTTCCTTATACTGCATATATTTACTCAACCAGTTTGCACGATGGTCACAGTCAAAAAGAAGGATCTCGACCCAAAATGTCACTCATTCCTTCTTTCCAGAGATGCTGTCTGTCCCGCTGAATTACTCAAGCATTTTGTGTCTATGTTCGATTTAAACCAGCATCTGCAGTTCCCTTCTGTACATATCAAAATTGGATATGGTTAAGTAAGAAGCACATCAGCATTCATAACTAGCATACGTAACCTCAGAAGATGCAACACCTGTCCCTGTACCTCCTCCCTCGACTCTGTCCAGGGACCCCGACGGTCCTTTCAAGTGAGGCAGAGGTTCACTTGCACCTCCTCCAACCTCATCTACTGTATCCGATGTTCAAGATATGGACTCTTATACATCGGCGAAACCAAACGTCGACTGGGCAATCGTTTCGCAGAACCACTTCGCTCATCCCGCCTGAACCTACCTGATCTCCCATTTTCTCCCACTTTAATTCTCCTTCCCATTCCTACACAGACCTTTGTGTCTAAACTGCGGAATAAACTGCTCTTCCTCATGTAACATGGTTTCTGCCATTTCATTGAAGTAACCAAAAATATTTGAAAATTTAGTCACTCTGCAAACAACATATTTTCTACAAATAATAAAAATAAAAACAGCTGTTTACCTTTGTAATTGGTAGTCATAGTAAAAATGAAATGTGTTAGAAACAGTACCATGTAATTCTGTAGGTTTTTAAGAAATGAATATATTTCTCCTGTGCTGATATTCCAGGCTCTGTTCCAGGAGGGGGTTCTGGGATTGTTGCTGGCGGTGTTCCGGGAGGTGTTCCGGGAGGTGTTCCAGGGGCTGTTCCGGGAGGTGTTCCGGGAGGAGTTCCAGGAGGAGTTCCTGGTAATGTTATCACTTGCTAATGATCTCTTCAATGCAGTTTGTCAGTGATTGAATTGCATGTTATACCTGTTCCAGCTTTTGCAACTGCTTGCTTTGTACTCCAAATTGGTCTTTTCATTTTCATCACTGCTGCAGTTAGATTACTCATTCAGCAAAAATGGACAACTTGATGTGATGTAAAAACATAGTGAGTGAGATAGATTGATTGAAAGATACAACATGGAAATAGGCACTTTGGCCCACCGAGTCCATGTCAACCATCAATCACCCGTTCACCCTAGTTTTATGTTTTCCCACTTGGTGTGCATCCACTCCCTGCACACGAGGGGAAATTTACCATCTCTAAATGTAGAGACCTTTTAATTACAAACTTTGGGATGTGGGAGGTAATGGGAGCACCCAGAGGAAATCCATGTGGTCAAAAGAAAACCGTGCAAACTCCACGCAGACAGCACCCAAGATCAAGATTGAACCAGGTTCTCTGACACTGCCAGGCACCAGCTGCACCACTGTGCCACCCTTAGATTCCTTAGAGATTCACAATTCTCATACTTGTCATGGTTGAATTGAAAACCTCTCGTGAATGGAAGCCAATTGAATAACCCTTATTATGAGCCAAGCAAGTAGTGCTATATATATATATATACACACACATACACGTATACATATATATACACATATATATACACATATATATACACATATATATACACATACGTATACATATATACATATACATATACGTATACATATACGTATATATATATGCATATATATATATGCATATATATATATGCATATATATATATATATATATGCATATATATATATATGCATATATATATATATATATATATATATATATATATATATATATATATATGCATACATATATATATATGCATACATATATGCATACATATATATATATGCATACATATATATATATATGCATACATATATATATATATGCATACATATATATATATATGCATACATATATATATATGCATATATATATATATATGCATACATATATATATATATATGCATATATATATATATATATATATATATATATATATGCATGTATATATATATGCATGTATGCATATATATATATATGCATATATGCATATATGCATATATGCATATATGCATATATGCATATATATATATATATATATATGCATATATGCATATATATATATATATATATATATATATGCATATATATATATGCATATATGCATATATATATATGCATATATGCATATATATATATGCATATATGCATATATATATATGCATATATGCATATATATATATATATATATATATATATATATATATACGCATATATGCATATATATATATGCATATACGCATATATATATATATATACGCATATATATATATATATATATATATATATATATATATATATATATATATGCGTATATATATATATATGCGTATATATATATATATATGCGTATATATATATATATATGCGTATATATATATATATATATGCGTATATATATATATATATATGCGTATATATATATATGCGTATATATATATATATGCGTATATATATATATATATATATCATATTGAGTGTATACCATGCTGATTGGAAACCACACACAGTTTGTGAGTGAGGAAATGTTTTTCAACATTTTCAATTAGTCTGTTCTATTGATGTGGATGTTGTTGCTTATAATTTCACACTGTACGCTGCTGTGCTCTTCCTTTTATCTTGTTAATCCTATCTCTTGCAGGTGGATATGCAGCATCTAAAGCAGCTAAATATGGAGGTAAAACTTCCTACTGTTATAATTCAGTCAATATTGCGGTGCCTCGTAGACAATAACCATGCAACCATTAATGTATCTCTCCTCTTTACATAGAAACATAGAAAATAGGTGCAGGAGTAGGCCATTCGGCCCTTCGAGCCTGCACCGCCATTCAATATGATCATGGCTGATCATCCAACTCAGTATCCTGTACCTGCCTTCTCTCCATACCCCCTGATCCCTTTAGCCACAAGGGCCACATCTAACTCCCTCTTAAATATAGCCAATGAACTGGCCTCAACTACCTTCTGTGGCAGAGAATTCCAGAGATTCACCACTCTCTGTGTGAAAAATGTTTTTCTCATCTCGGTCCTAAAGGATTTCCCCTTTATCCTTAAACTGTGACCCCTTGTCCTGGACTTCCCCAACATCGGGAACAATCTTCCTGCATCTAGCCTGGCCAACCCCCTAAGAATTTTGTAAGTTTCTATAAGATCCCCCCTCAATCTTCTAAATTCTAGCGAGTACAAGCCGAGTCTATCCAGGCTTTCTTCATATGAAAGTCCTGACATCCCAGGAATCAGTCTGGTGAACCTTCTCTGTACTCCCTCTAAGCCAAGAATGTCTTTCCTCAGATTTGGAGACCAAAACTGTACACAATACTCCAGGTGTGGTCTCACCAATACCCTGTACAACTGCAGTAGATCCTCCCTGCTCCTTACTCAAATCCTTTTGCTATGAATTCTAACATACCATTCGCTTTTTTCGCTGCCTGCTGCACCTGCATGCCTACTTTCAATGACTGGTGTACCATGACACCCAGGTCTCGTTGCATCTCCCCTTTTCCTAATCGGCCACCATTTAGATAATAGTTTACACCATTTACTCAAGACAATTGGCAACCATTTGCCGATGTCAGTCAAAAAATGCAGATGATGGAAAAATTTTAAATGTTGGAAAGATTTCGCAGTTCAAGCAGCATCTGTGGAAAGAATTAATGTGGTTGAACCTCTGGCTGATGCCTGCTTAGTGTTTCAAACATTTCCTGTTTTAGATTTTAAAATATCACTTTGGTTCAGCAGAATCTCAGTAGAATCTGTCTTTGCAGTGATATGCTATTAAACAAAAAATGTCATATTTTAATATGCACAATATATTAATTATAATAACTTTTTCACAAATATATGACTTTAAATAAATGCTGGATTATTACTGATAGATAGCATAGCATTTTCTTCTTCCTAATTTACAATCTGTTATTAATTACTGATGCTTCTTGTTACTGTAGTTTACTGGGTTTTTTTTACCAGTATGTGTAAAAATGCAGAGAGAAAACATGCAGGCATAGAGAGATATTTGCAAATACCACACAGTGGTTTTACAGGTGATAAGTTTATTAATTTATAGATTTCATTGAATCCACCTTCCAGCCCCGCTCATTACTGGTAACTGGGAAGCAACAGGAATGTCTTGTGTGCTACACATTGAACTGCTGATTTCTATGATTGGTTACTGCACTGAAGGAAGCAATTCATATTAAGTTTCTTTCCCACCAAAAATGTTGGAAACTTAACACGTTATCAGCAGCTTAATTTCATTCAAGTAAAATCGGCATTGACTACAGTCTCACTTGATGGATGTTGACTGTACAAGTATACACGTTGTTTCCCATTCCAACCATCACCTTCATTGACAAGGTAGCTAAGATTGTCATTCTGTGTAATCAATTCTGTCTGCAAGTTTTGCCTCATAATGGTGTACGTTTCATTTTCTTCCTTTTGTTGTGTTCAAGAACAAGGCATATAATGCATGAACCTAAGTTTGCAGGTTAATGCCTTAAAAACCAAGTTGAATAAAAAGTAGAAAAGGGAACTGCAGATGCTGGTTTACAAAAACATACACAAAAAGATGGGCCAGGCACCATCTCTGGAGAGCATGGAAAGGTGACATTTTGGGTCGGGATCTTTCTTCAGACTGATTATGATAGAAGGGGAAGAAAGCTGAAAGGTAGGAGGGGCAGATCAAAGCCTGGCATGTGATAGGTGGAAATAGGTGAACGGGGTTCTGGTGAGGCAGATGGTAGGACAAAGGCCAGAGATGAAAAGACAAAAGATGCGAGATGAAGATAGTAGCTTTGCAAGTTGTGAATAGAGGAAGGAATGTAGGTTTAAGGGGTGGGAGAAGTGAGAAGTGGGTGTGAGTCCAGATGTTGCATCAATACAATCAATCAATCAGTTTTATTTTTCACTTGCACATAAAGTGCAGTGAAATGAATTTGCAAGCAGAGGTATAATGAAAAAGAACACACAAAAACACAATAAAAATTTAACACAAACATCCACCACAGCATTCATCACTGTGGTGGAAGGCACAAAATGTGGCCAGTCCTCTTCCATTTCCACCATTCACATCATCATATTACATGATATATATATATATATCATGTAATATGATGATGTGAATGGTGGAAATGGAAGAGGAAATGGAAGATATATATATATGACACAAAGCTGGTATCTCAGCAGGTAAGGCATCTCTGGAGAAAAGGAATAGGTTTACGTTTTGGGGCGAGACCCTTCCTCACAGATATGAAGAAGGGTCTCGACCCGAAATGTCACCTATTCCTTTTCTCCAGAGATGCTGCCTGACCCGCTGAGTTACTCCAGCTTTTTGTATCTATCTTCAGTTTAAACCAGCATCTGCAGTTCATTCCTACACTTTTTAAAAATATTATATGACCAGTTCACATCCAAAATCTGTAAATTATAGCTTCTCTTTCTCAACCAGGTTATTCTGTGAATTTGTGGAAAGTATCAATAATAGTGTGCTCTCCTGTGTTAAATTTCCAGGTGGTGTTCCAGGAGGGATTCCAGCACTTCCACTTGCAGCTGGTCTAGGGGGTCTTCCAGGGGGTGTTTCAGGAGGTCTCGCTGGTAATTTTGTCACGTATTATTGAAACTTTGATAAATCTAAATGCTGATGGAAATGCAAATTTTATTAATTTTACAATAATGTATATGTGCTTCTCACATAAAAAGTAATCTTCAGTTTTTATCAATGTTGCAGTTAGATTATAAATACAGTCTGAATCTACAATCACAGACAAGCCTATCCTGACAACATATTGAGTGGAGGAGTTGGGTTCAATTAGGAGACCCAGGGTACTCCACCTGTCAATATTTGAACTTATAACCTCATAAATTGGTGTCACAGATTTGAATAAGCAATATTATCAGCCAAGTTATTGGACATATCATTTCTATTTTCCATGAAATATATAACCTCTTGAGTTTACACCATGTTAGGAAAGTCACTCGTTTTTTGAGTGGGAAATGGATTTTCTTCTGCATTTTGATTGATCTGCGTCATTGATATTATTTAAGTATCTAAATATCCAAACTATCTAAACAAACAAATAAACTCATGGGTATAAATTCTACCTGAGGCTCTATCATAACAGAAATCCTTTGTCATTGCAGGTGGATATGCGGCGGCCAAAGCAGCTAAATATGGAGGTAAAGTTCTGTCAATGTCATTTAGCCTCATTGAGAACCCTGTTATTCGTGGACTTATTGGGGTTCATTCTGCTATTTGCCTCTGCCACGACCCACTCATTTACAAAATTCACTTTGTTTCAAGGGATTCTCAGTGGCTTTGTATACAGCATTTTGTCACTAAATATCAATATATTATTCTTAAAAATAGGTATAGTATAACAGCTGTAAAATCCTCTTGGTGAGTAAATGGAGTAAATGAGCCATTGTAATTTGTGCGATGTTGCATTATTTGTGTATTTCAGTGATAGAACATGTATGCACAAAGCATCACCAACAAAAGTATTAATACCATCAAGTAGATTTTCAGGATATAGTTTAAAACATTTCAGAGCACATAATATTGAAATATAAAATTTGAAGAGTAGGAATTTATTTCAGAGCACAAAGATAACATTGTTATGTGGCTAAATAAATAACAAATAAAATGTAGAGGTCCTTCTGCAGTACAGGGCTGTGACCACACCTGGAGTATTGTGTTCAGTTTTGGTCTCCTAATTTGAGAAAGGACATTCTTGCTATTGAGGGAGTGCAGCGTAGTTTCACGAGGTTAATTCCCGGGATGGCGGGACTGTCATATGTTGAAAGAATGGAACGACTGGGCTTGTATTCACTAGAATTTAGAAGGATGAGAGAGGATCTTTATATAAGATTATTAATGGTTTGGACACGCTGGAGGCAGGAACCATGTTTCCGATGTTGGGGGAGTCCAGAACCAGGGGCCACAGTTTAAGAATAAGGGGTAAGCCATTTAGAACAGGGATGAGGAAAACAATTTTCCCACAGAGAGTTGTGAGTCTGGGGAATTCTCTGCCTCAGAGGGTGGTGGAGGCTGATTTTCTGGATGCTTTCAAGAGCGAGATGGACAGAGCTCTTAAAGATAGCGGAGTTAAGGGATATGGGGAGAAGGCAGGAATGGGGTACTGATTGTGGATGATCACCCATGATCACATTGAATGGCGGTGCTGGCACGAAGGTCAAACGGCCTACTACTGCACCTATTGTCTATTGTCTAATTCCAGATGTATTTAATTGTTGAATTTAAATTCTTCTACTGCTGTGGTGGATTTAATTTCCTGTTCCTGGATCAATGGTCAAAGGATGATTCTAAAAGCTACCGGCCCATCTCACTCCTCTGCATCACATACAAACTCCTTGAGAGGCTGATCCACGGGCGTATCAACCCCATCATATACCCTCAACTACCCCACGAGCAGGTTGGTTTCCACCAAGGTCGATCTACTGCGGACCAGGTAACCCTCCTCACCCAAGACATCGAGGCAAATGAGAAGGCAGGAGCTGTTCTTACAGATCTGACATCTGCCTATGACGCCGTGTGGCACCGGGGACTAACTGCAAAGATACCTCGGGTGCTGCCAGACAGGCACATGGTACGCTACATCATGGAGCTGATATCAAACCGCAGCTTTGTGCTTAAGACCAGTGATGGACAGCAGAGTAGACTACGTAGACTGAAGAATGGCGTCCCACAGGGATCTGTCTTGGCTCCGCTGATTTTCAATGTGTACATCCATGACCTCCCAGAGACCATCGCTGGTAAATATGGGTATGCTGACGATCTAGCCATCCTGATGAGACACAAAGAGTGGAAGACAATCGAAAGCTCCTTAAGTCAAGATAAGGGGAATTTGGCAGTATACCTACGACAGTGGCGTCTAAAGCTGAGCAAAGGCAAAACAGTGTCAACAGCATTCTATCTAAACAACAAGGAAGCTAAGCGAGAGCTAGCAGTCTTCGTTAACAACAGGCGCTTGGACTTCCAACAAACACCCACTTGCCTCGGCGTAAAGCTGGACAGGTCACTTACATTTCATCAACACCTGGCTGGTCTCCACGACAGCGTCATGGCCTCATCCGACGCCTGGCAGGAACAAGTTGGCGAGTCAGTCCATCAACTCGTCGCACCTCTGCCTTATTTCTTGTATATGCCCCAGCTGAGTACTGCGCACCCCTATGGAGTAGTAGTAGACACACTAGGCTGGTAGACGCGAGCCTGAACAGCACCTTGCAAACCATCACTGGGTGCCTTCAACCTACTCCAGTCAAGCAGCTCCCTATACTCGCAGGCATTCCGCCCGCAGGGATCCGAAGGCAAGCAGCAACTCTGGCACTATTCTCATCGTGCCATGGACCCAGATCACCTCCATCAGCAGAGAGCAGAGGCCACCCCCGACTGAAGTCCCGTCACCCCTTTGCTCCACATGGAAAACAACTCCTAGCATCCATCCAGCCAACTGAGACAAAAAGCACACTGGATAGCCACCAAGTGGTCACAGGAGTGAAAGGCAACTTCAACCCATTACACAGCTACATCTCTTCACCAGATAAAAGCTGTCCAGGGTCTGACCTCCCCAGAGGAGCATGGGTGAAGCTCAACAGATTTCGTACTAGAGTTGGGCGTTTCAATGCCAGCATGTGGGGATGGGGGCTCCGCCAGAGCCCAGCCTGTGAATGCGGAGCAGAACAACAGACAGCCAACCATGTCATCTCTGGGTGCCTGCACTACCACCCACCAAATGGAACTCAGGGCCTGGCAGACATTGACGCAGAGACAACAACCTGGCTGCTCAACACCCGGCTTGAGATCTAACTATTCCTTTGGTTTATGTTTCATCCACAAGAAGAAGAATGGTCGAGACCTCCGGCAGCAAATTCCATAATTTAATGAGATCATACTGAGTTGGATGATCAGCCATGATCATATTGAATGGCGGTGCTGGCTCAATGGGCCAAATGGCCTCTTTCTGCACATTATTTCTATGTATTTATGTATACAGAAAAACACTCTTTTTAAAACCTACATATTTTTATATAATAAAATCTGGAAGTTGCAGCCACTGTTACCAAGAATTATTTGAATGGAATGGCAAATCATTCTTGTTGATTCATAAAACACATCTGAGATTGCAGATATAGTAAATTTACTCATCATTCTGCTCTTGTACCACTTTCTAATCTGGGATTATAATGTTTAATGTGAAGCAACTGTTTAAATATTCAATTGATCAAGAGTTAGACTTTAGGATCAACTGCTAAACTGTTCCAAATTTCATCCAAACATTCTTGTCATACCTGACATTCTCTGCTATCGTCATTCTTTGTAGCTTTTTGCCTTTTTAGAAATGTTTTCAGATTTTTCATCACTATATTTCTATCACATCACCAGTTAACATGACTACATCAAATTCAAAATGTAAGCAAAGCATTAAGCTATTCTTTCACATCAAACATTATTTCTCCCACGTCACTTAAATAACAAAGAACTTAAACCTGTCATCTGATAAAAGAAGCAATTTATCCTTGAAATTGGTAGTCTTAACCATGCCTATTTCAGAGTATTTTTAGTGCCTAAACATCTTGGCTCTACTGATAGGTATTCAGAAATATACCGCAATGTCTTTGGTTCCAATTTAATGTTCTTCTGTTAGGTGTTTAGAAAATATAAATAACTGAACCTCTCCTATGCTACTTTCCCAGGAGGCATTCCAATGGGAGGAACTGGAGGGTTTCCAAGAGTTGGTCCAGGTAAGGTCCCTCTCAATAGTGACACTTTAGATTCATTGATATGTTGAATAAAAGTATAATTATAACTGTTGTCAAGATTTTCAATAATATCTGTTTTCTGCTAACTATATTATTCTATTTCATAGTATTGTAGCAGATAGATTGCAAATATGACCTGAATCTGTAATCATAGACTTTCCTGATCTAGCACAAGAATAGACGTCTTACATAACGGGTTTTGAATGGGAACGTCATGTAATTGGACTTCCAGTTTTTCGTAATCGCCATCACTAGCTGAAGGAATTATTCTGTGCAGTACCATTTTTTAGTCAATACTTATAACTTATTGTATTTCCAACAAGTTGGACTTGTATTTCCAACAAGTTGGACTGGACAGAAGCATATGTTACAGTCAGTATTTTGGATTGATATTTCCATTGGTATTATATATAATCATCACAACTATTTAAACAAATAAGCTAGTCATGTATAGGAAGGAACTGCAGATATTGGTTTAAACCAAAGATAGACACAAAAAGCTGGAGTAATTCAGCGGGAAAGGCAGTATCTCTGGAGAGAAGGAATGGGTGACGAATATGAGATGCTGTTCCTCCAATTTGCAATTTGCCTCACTCTGACAATGGCAGAGACATAGCACATAAAGGTCTGTGTAGGAATTGGAAGGAGAGTTAACCAGGGAGTTGTGGAGGGAACAGTCTCTGTGGAAGGCGGAAAGGGGTGGTGTTGGGAAAATGTGGTTAGCGGTGGGATCCCGTTGGACGTGGTGGAAATTTCGGAAGATTATGTGTTGTATGCGATGGTTGATGGGGTGGAATATAAGGACTAGGGGGACTGTCTCTGTTGCAAATAAGGGGAGGGGGAGCAAGGGTGGAGCTGCGGGGTACCAAGGAGACACGAGTGAGGGCCTCTTCTATGATGAGAGAGGGAAACTCCTGTTCCCTAAAGAATGGTGACATCTCGGATGTCCTGGTATGGAACACCTAATTTTGGGCGCAGATGCAGCGAAGACGGAGGAATTGGGAGTAGGGGATAGAGTCTTTGCAAGAAGCAGGGTGGGAAGAAGTGTAGGTCAAGATAGTTGTGGGAGTCAGTGGGTTTGTAATAGACATCAGTCAATAGTCTATTTCCTGTGATGGAGACTGTGAGATCAAGAAAGGGGAGAGAGGTGTCGGGGATGGTCCAACTAAATTTGAGTGCAGGATGAAAATTGGTGGTGAAGTTGATGAAGTCCATGAGATCTGCATGGGTGCAGGAGGTGGCACCGATGCAGTCATCAATGTGACGATGATAGAGTTCGGGGATAGGGCCAGTGTACGCCTGGAACTGGTATTGTTTAACGTACCCTACAAAGAGGCAGGCATAGCTGGGGCCATGCGGGACCATCTACACCTCATTTTAATGTAAGTGGCAGTGGAAATTTGGTACATCATTCAACCAAATTACTATAATGATCAATCAACTGAAAGTTAGCAAGATTATTTGAGTTTTTTATATTAAATCATTGAAATCATTTTGTGGCAGGAAATGAGCTGTAGATTAAGCTGAACAGTGTAACAGGCCTGAGGTGATATTTTTAAGTTATCCTCTTCCTGTACTTGAACCTTGCTGTTACTCACTAGTGTTTTTTTATTTATGCCAGTTTAGTGCCATGAGCACATGTACTGGCATTGTAGGAGATTACAGAATAGTTCCAGTCGTATTGTCTATGACTGAAATGCTTTTGAACGTTTGATCACAATCCACTTTCGGTTCTCACAGCAAACAAAAGCTGCCTTTCAAGCTTGGTAATAGATGCCCTGATAATACTTCAGTAAATTGTCAATAGTCAGCGCCTTTTAAATAATTGAATATACTGATGATTGGAACTCTATTCTATTGTCATTCCAGGGGCTGTGCCAGGAGGCTATCCTGGTGGTGTACCTGGAGGCTATCCTGGTGGTGTACCTGGAGGCTATCCTGGTGGTGTACCTGGAGGCTATCCTGGTGGTGTACCTGGAGGCTATCCAGGGGGTGTACCTGGAGCTGCATACGGAGGCCTCCCAGGTGAGCTTTTCTCTTTTAAAATCTTTCTTTTTATTGAAATGTCTTCAGTGCTACAGTTCAGTTTTACCATCCATTCACTTTTTACCAATATTACAATTTTTAAGTAGATCCTGAATCCTATAGCCACGACAGACACAAGAACAAAGAGGGAATGAATGTTCTAGGAGACATTTGATCTCTTATTTGTCTGACTTTGGAACCAAGAAACCTGTGGTGCAAATAAACATAGGTACATGGGAAAATTACCCTTCAGCATGGCATACAGGAAGTATTTCACTTGTGAAACTACATTGGTATCGGGTGTATTGGCCCAAACAGTTTAAAGAAATTAGTATTGGGCAGCACACTGATGCAGCTGATAGAGCCGTTTTCTCACAGCGCCAGATAACTCGGTTTGATCCAGCCTGTGTGGAGTTTACACGTTCTCCTTGTGACCGTGTGGGTTTTCTCCGGGAGCTCGGGTTTCCTCCCACATCCCAAGTGCATGTGGGTTTGTAGGATAAATTACCTCTGGAAATTGGCCCTAGTGTGTAGGGAGCAGTTGTAAAAGTAGGATAGCATAGAACTAGTGTGAACGGGTGATTAACGGTCATTGTGGACTCTGTGCCGAAGGTCCTGTTTTCCATGATGTATCTATCAATCAATCAATCAATTAATCAATCTCAATCATTCACTCAATCAATAATGTCATTTAGTTCAGGTTCCTGAAATTTTTGCAAACAGGCTTTGTGTTTTAGTATGCCTTAACATGTGTCACCATATGGTATATGCTAAGTTTGATTTATAATAATAGAAAATACTTGAAATACAGGTAGGCAGGGAAATAGGGAAGAGGGAAGAGGGAGGGAGGGCAAATGGGCAGGATCATGCTTTACATCATTTTTAAGTAAGGGAAAAGTTAATTAAAAATGCACCTAATCAATGATTAAAAGCATTAAACTAAAGCAGCTGTTTTCAAAGAAACAAAATTTCTGTTTTCTCTCATAATCCATTGACCTATATTCCCCATAGAATGAAAGGGTCTTGGATCCTGCAACAGATCTGACCTGATGTAGCATTTAACTGGTAAATTTCAAACATAGTAGGGAATTCTCACAAGACTGATCTCCCATGCAGGAATGAAATGACCAATCCAATTTCTGACCAGATGTGCATAAGGTCATTAAAACGATTGAATGTTGGATTCAACCTGATTGGAACCACCAGCAAAATTTAGCAAGCTGTGTCCATTATTTCAGGTCAGAACTTACATCAGGATTGTCCTTGACCATACAAGTTGATTCAGCTTCTCCTGGAAAATATTGGTATTTCAATCCAAACTGTGTGTACATGACTCAGTTTATGTACAGCTAAGTTCAGGGATACCCCTGCAAACACATAAGTTCTGAGCTTATCAGGTTGTGTTAGCCATTTCCTGGCCATACTCTGCAGTTGAACATCTTTGGAGCAGCATCTTGTTCCGTGCCATGTATCCTTGCTCAAATATCCTAGTACAGAATCCATGAGCTCTTTCTTGCATTGGCTTTGAGAAAGAGAAAGTTAAATTATTATCTATTTAATTATTTGTATTAATTTAATGCTTTTATTTAATGTATTTGTGTGTTTTAGATTATTCTTGTTTATGATGTTGATGAGGCCAACTCCATTAACTTCACCAGTAAAACAAATGTGTTGTGCTACAGGTCTTCATTTAGTGCCAGTTATAATGCTTCACAGAATATATGGAGTAGATTTTCAAGAAATAACTCCAGTAATCTTCATTTAAAATTCAGATCAAATAAAATTGCACGATTTGTAACACAATAAAATAAATAATCCACCTCTTTGGCTATTTGCTCATGCTGCTCAATTCTTTATTATTTGGTATACAAAATATTAGTCATTCCCTGGCATTCACAAGAAGATCATTTACATGTAACCTATGATAATTAATGGGTAGGTAGACGCAAAATGCTTCAGTAACTCAGTAGGACAGGCGGCAACACTGGAGGGAAGGAATGGGTGACCTTTCTTCAGTCTCGACCCGAAACGTCACCCATTCCTTCCCACCAAAGATGCTGCCTGTTCTGCTGAATTACTCTAGCATTTTGTGTCTACCTTCGATTTAAACTAGCATCTGATGTTCTTTCCAACACATAATTAATGGGTAAATAGCTGTTTTATAGTATTTTTCTTAATTCATAATATTTTAACGTTTGATTTAATAGTGTTAATTGGAAAAGTATTACGATGATGCGATAGATGATTACAAATTCAATCATAAGAAATTCCTATTCTCCTAAACCATCGGCGATTTTCTAAAATTACTATGGAGGTTTTGAAATAATTTTCTCTCATTATTAGCTGGAGACAGTGTAAAATGTCATCAAGCAGCAACTCCTTGTGATTTTGTGATGGTAGTGTAGTGAAATCAGCACCAATTCCAATTGTAATTGCAAATGCTTGTTTTGTCCTTCAAGTTGAGTCTTTCAGAAATGTGATCTACTAATATATTATTTGCACAATATGAGGCTACATTCTCTTATCAATCTTTTTTTTTCATTGCAGCTGGCTATGCAGCAGCTAAAGCTGCAAAATATGCAGGTATGTCTTCCTATTTTCAATAGAAAAATTTGAAAATGCTGGTAATTTAAAATTAAAATGTATAATACTGAACAATCCTCAGCAGGCCCAACAGTGGTGGAGAACAAACATAGGGTCTCAGGTCCCCAGTATATTATAACGCTTCTTGCAGGAATCATCAAGGTTGTAGTCAAAGGAATCTACAATTAGTATTAAAATAATTAAGGACAAAATTGGGAAGTAATTTTTAAAGTTCAGTTTAATCTATACCTCGTTTTAATGTAAGTGGCAGTGGAAATTTGGTACATCATTCTCCCAAACTACAATAATGATCAATCAACTGAAAGTTAGCACGAAGATTATTTTAGGTTTTGTATAAATTAATTAAATCAAATTTTGTGACAGGAAATGAGCTATTGATTAAGCTGAACAGTGTAACAGGCTTGAGGTGGTGTTCTTAAGTTATGCTCTTCCTGTACTTGAATCCTGCTGTTGCTCACCAGTGTTTTTATTTATGCCAGTGTAGTGCTATGAGCACATCTACTGGCATTGTAGGACGTTACAGAATAGTTCCAGTCCTAGTGTTTATGGCTGAAATCCTTTTAAACGTTTGATCACAATCCACTTTCGTTTCTCACAGTGAAGTAAAGCTGCCTTTCATGCCTGGTAATAGATGACCTAATAACACTGCAGTAAATTGTCCATAGTCAGTCTGAGTCTTTTAAATAATTGAATATACTGAACTCTACTCTATTGTCATTCCAGGGGCTGTGCCAGGTGGAGTTCCTGGTGGTGTACCTGGAGGCTATCCAAGGGGTGTACCTGGAGGCTATCCAAGGGGTGTACCTGGAGGCTATCCAAGGGGTGTACCTGGAGGCTATCCAAGGGGTGTACCTGGAGGCTATCTAGGGGGTGTACCTGGAGGCTATCTAGGGGGTGTACCTGGAGGCTATCCAGGGGGTGTACCTGGAGCTGCATATGGAGGCCTTCCAGGTGATCTTTTCTCTTTTAAAACCTTTTCATTTTTATTGAAATGTCTTGAGTGGTAAATTTCAGTTTTACCATCCATTCACTTTTTTACCAATATTACAATTTTTAAGTAGATCCTGAATCCTATAGCCACGACAGACACAAGAACAAAGAGGAAATGAATGTTCTAGGAGACATTTGATCTCTTATTTGTCTGGTTTTTGAACCAAGAAACCTGTGGTGCAAATAATCATAGGTACATGCTTAGAAAGGTTTTCATTGCCATTTTCTGGAACAATTGCCAATGCCTCCCTTCAACATGGCATGCAGGAAGCATTTTCAAACTTTTTACTCAAGTATTTCACTTGTGAAACTACATTGGTATCAGGTGTCATGGCCAAAACAATTTAAAGAAATTAGTATGCGGCAGCACACTGGCACAGCTGATAGAGCCGGTCTCATAGCGCCAGATAACTGGGTTTGATCCAGACTTCAGGTGCTGCCTGTGTGGAGTTTACACGTTTTCCTTGTGACCGTGGGTTTCCTCCGGGTGCTCGTATTTCCTCCCACATCCCAAGTGCGTGTGGGTTTGTAGGATAAATGGCCTCTGAAAATTGGCCCTAGTGTGTAGGGAGCGGTTGCAAAAGTAGGATAACATAGAACTAGTGTGAACGGGTGATTAACGGTCATTGTGGACTCTGTGCCGAAGGGCCTGTTTCTCTTATCAATCTTTTTTCATTGCAGGTGGCTATGCAGCAGCTAAAGCTGCAAAATATGCAGGTATGTCTTCCTATTTTCAATAGAAAAATTTGAAAATGCTGGTAATTTAAAATTAAAATGTATAATACTGAACAATCCTCAGCAGGCCCAACAGTGGTGGAGAACAAACATAGGGTCTCAGGTCCCCAGTATATTATAACGCTTCTTACAGGAATCATCAAGGTTGTAGTCAAAGGAATCTACATTAATTAAGGACAAAATTGAGAAGTCATTTTTAAAGTTCAGTTTAATCTATACGTCGTTTTAATGTAAGTGGCAGTGGAAATTTGGTACATCATTCTCCCAAACTACAATAATGATCAATCAACTGAAAGTTAGCACGAAGATTGTTTGAGTTTTGTATAAATTAATGAAATCAAATTTTGTGACAGGGCATGAGCTATAGATTATGCCGAACAGTGTCTAAGAGGGAACTGCAGATGCTGGAAAATCGAAGGTAGACGAAAGTGCTGGAGAAACTCAGTGAAGGAAATAGGCAACGTTTCCTATTTCCTTCGCTCCATAGATGCTGCTGCACCTGCTGAGTTTCTCCAGCACTTTTGTCTACCTTCCAAGCTGAACAGTGTAACAGGCTTGAGGTAATGTTCTTAAGTTATCCTCTTCCTGTATTTGAATCCTGCTGTTGCTCACTAGTGTTTTTTATTTATGCCAGTTTAGAGACATGAGCACATCAATTGGCATTGTAAGACGTTACAGAATAGTTCCAGTCATATTGTTTATGGCTGAAATGCTTTTGAACGTTTGATCACAATCCACTTTTGTTTCTCACAGTAAAGTAAAGCTGCCTTTCAAGCCTGGTAATAGATGTCCTAATAACACTGTAGTAAATTGTCCGTAGTCTGAGTCTTTTAAATAATTAAATATACTGTGGCGGCATCTGGTGCTTGGGCCACTTACTATGCGACAGTGCCTCGGCAGTCAGGGCTAGGGTCACGTGACTGGGTAATGGCGGGAAGGAGTTGTCATGATGTTTTGGGGTGTGCCCTAGTACATGTATTCTGCCCCGGGTCAAGCTTCCCCCATTCGCGTGTGTGTTGTTCTCTTTACTTCAACAATTAAGATCTCTTTGATTCACCACACATGGCTTGCATATTCGCCCGCCATAAAACTGATGATTGGATCTCTATTGTCATTCTAGGGGCTGTGCCAGGAGGAGTTCCAAGGGGTGTACCTGGAGGCTATCCAGGGGGTGTACCTGGAGGCTATCCAGGGGGTGTACCTGGAGGCTATCCAGGGGGTGTACCTGGAGGCTATCCAGGGGGTGTACCTGGAGCTGCATACGGAGGCCTTCCAGGTGATCTTTTCTCATTTAAAACCTTTTCATTTTTATTGAAATGTCTTGAGTGCTAAATTTCAGTTTCACCATCCATTCACGTTATAGCAGTATTACAATTTTTAAGTAGATCCTGAATCCTATGGCCATGACAGACACAAGAACAAGGAGGAAATGAATGTTCTCGGAGTCATTTGATCTCTTATTTATCTGGATTTGGAACCAAGAAACCTGTGGTGCAAATAATCATAGGTACAAGCTTAGAAAGGTTTTCATTGCCAATTTCAGGAAAAATGGCCAACTCCTTCCTTCAGCATGGCATGCAGGAAGCTTATTCCAACTTTTTACTCAAGTATTTCACTTGTGTCATGGCCAAAACAATTTAAAGAGATTAGTATGCAGCAGCACACTGGCACAGCTGATAGAGCCGGTCTCATAGCGCCAGATAACTGGGTTTGATCCAGACTTCAGGTGCTGCCTGTTCTCCTTGTGACCGTGGGTTTCCTCCGGGTGCTCGTATTTCCTCCCACATCCCAAGTGCGTGTGGGTTTGTAGGATAAAAGGCCTCTGAAAATTGGCCCTAGTGTGTAGGGAGCGATTGCAAAAGTAGGATAACATAGAACTAGTGTGAACGGGTGATTAACGGTCATTGTGGACTCTGTGCCGAAGGGCCTGTTTCTCTTATCAATCTTTTTTCATTGCAGGTGGCTATGCAGCAGCTAAAGCTGCAAAATATGCAGGTATGTCTTCCTATTTTCAATAGAAAAATGTGAAAATGCTGGTAATTTAAAAATAAAATGTATAATACTGAACAATCCTCTTAAGGCCCAACAGTGGTGGAGAACAAACATAGGGTCTCAGGTCCCCAGTATATTATAACGCTTCTTACAGGAATCATCAAGGTTGTAGTCAAAGGAATCTACATTAATTAAGGACAAAATTGGGAAGTCATTTTTAAAGTTCAGTTTAATCTATACGTCGTTTTAATGTAAGTGGCAGTGGAAATTCTCCCAAACAACACACACGCAACAACCCAGTACATCATTCTCCCAAACTACAATAATGATCAATCAACTGAAAGTTAGCACGAAGATGGTTTGAATTTTGTATTAATTAATGAAATCAAATTTTGTGACAGGGCATGAGCTATAGATTATGCCAAACAGTGTCTAAGAGGGAACTGCAGATGCTGGAAAATCGAAGGTAGACGAAAGTGCTGGAGAAACTCAGCGAAGGAAATGGGCAACGTTTCCTATTTCCTTCGCTCCATAGATGCTGCTGCACCTGCTGAGTTTCTCCAGCACTTTTGTCTACCTTCCAAGCTGAACAGTGTAACAGGCTTGAGGTAATGTTCTTAAGTTATCCTCTTCCTGTATTTGAATCCTGCTGTTGCTCACTAGTGTTTTTTATTTATGCCAGTTTAGAGACATGAGCACATCAATTGGCATTGTAAGACGTTACAGAATAGTTCCAGTCATATTGTTTATGGCTGAAATGCTTTTGAACGTTTGATCACAATCCACTTTTGTTTCTCACAGTAAAGTAAAGCTGCCTTTCAAGCCTGGTAATAGATGTCCTAATAACACTGTAGTAAATTGTCCGTAGTCTGAGTCTTTTAAATAATTGAATATACTGTGGCGGCATCTGGTGCTTGGGCCACTTACTATGCGACAGTGCAGTCACGTGACTGGGTAATGGCGGGAAGGAGTTGTCATGATGTTTTGGGGTGTGCCCTAGTACATGTATTCTGCCCCGGGTCAAGCTTCCCCCATTCGCGTGTGTGTTGTTCTCTTTACTTCAACAATAAAGATCTCTTTGATTCACCGCACATGGCTTGCATATTCGCCCGCCATAAAACTGATGATTGGATCTCTATTGTCATTCTAGGGGCTGTGCCAGGAGGAGTTCCAAGGGGTGTACCTGGAGGTTATACAGGGGGTGTACCTGGAGCTGCATACGGAGGCCTTCCAGGTGATCTTTTCTCATTTAAAACCTGTTCATTTTTATTGAAATGTCTTGAGTGCTAAATTTCAGTTTTACCATCCATTCACGTTATATCAGTATTACAATTTTTAAGTAGATCCTGAATCCTATGGCCATGACAGACACAAGAACAAGGAGGAAATGAATGTTCTCGGAGTCATTTGATCTCTTATTTGTCTGGATTTGAAACCAAGAAACCTGTGGTGCAAATAATCATAGGTACAAGGTTAGAAAGGTTTTCATTGCCAATTTCAGGAAAAATGGCCAACTCCTTCCTTCAGCATGGCATGCAGGAAGCTTATTCCAACTTTTTACTCAATTATTTCACTTGTGTCATGGCCAAAACAATTTAAAGAGATTAGTATGCGGCAGCACACTGGCGCAGCTGATCGAGCCGTTGTCTCATAGCGCCAGATAACTGGGTTTGATCCAGACTTCAGGTGATGCCTGTGTGGAGTTTACACGTTCTCCTTGTGACCGTGGGTTTCCTCCGGGTGCTCGTATTTCCTCCCACATCCCAAGTGCATGTGGGTTTGTAGGATAAATGGTCTCTGAAAATTGGCCCTAGTGTGTAGGGAGCGGTTGCAAAAGTAGGATAACATAGAACTAGTGTGAACGGGTGATTAACGGTCATTGTGGACTCTGTGCTGAAGCGCCTGTTTGCCATGATGTATCTTTCAATCAATTAATCAATCAATCAATTTCAATCAATAATGTCATTTAGTTCAGGTTCCTGAAGTCTAAGCTGAACACAGGCTTGAGGTGATGTTCTTAAGTTATCCTCTTCCTGCAATTGAATCCTGCTGTTGCTCACTAGTGTTGTTTGTTTATGCCAGTTTAGAGCCATGAGCACATATACTGGCATTGTAGGACGTTACAGTATAGTTCCAGTCGTACTGTCTATGGCTGAAATGCTTTTGAACGTTTGATCACAATCCACTTTCAGTTCTCACAGCAAACAAAAGCTGCCTTTCAAGCCTGGTAATAGATGACCTAATAACACTTCAGTAAATTGTCCATAGTCTGAGTCTTTTGAATAATTTAATATACTAATGATTGGAACTCTATTCTATTGTCATTCCAGGGGCTGTGCCAGGAGGAGTTCCTGGTGGTGTACCTGGAGGCTATCCAGGGGGTGTACCTGGAGGCTATCCAGGGGGTGTACCTGGAGCTGCATACGGAGGCCTTGCAGGTGATCTTTTCTCTTTTAAAACCTTTTCATGTTTATTGAAATGTCTTGAGTGCTAAATTTCAGTTTTACCATCCATTCACGTTATATCAGTATTACAATTTTTAAGTAGATCCTGAATCCTATATGGCCACGACAGACATAAGAACAAAGAGGAAATGAATGTTCCAGGAGACTTTTGATCTCTTATTTGTCTGGCTTTGGAATCGAGAACATGTGGTGCAAATAAACATAGGTACAGGCTTAGAAAGGTTTACATTGCCATTTTCAGGAAAAGTTCCCCTGCAGCTTGGCATGCAAGAAGCTTATTCAATTTTCTTACTCAAGTATTTCACTTGTGAAACTACATTGGTATCAGGTGTCCTGGCCAAAACAGTTTAAAGAAATTCGTATGGGGCGGCACACTGGAGCAGCTGATAGAGCCGTTGTCTCACAGAGCTAGATAACTGGGTTTGATCCAGACTTCGGGTGCTGCCTGTGTGGAGTTTACACGTTCTCCTTGTGACCGTGTGGGTTTTCTCCGGGAGCTCGGGTTTCCTCCCACATCCCAAGTGCATGTGGGTTTGTAGGATAAATGGCCTCTGGAAATTGGCCCTAGTGTGTAGGGAGCAGTTGCAAATGTAGGATAACATAGAACTAGTGTGAACGGGTGAATGACGGTCATTGTGGGCTCTGTGCCCAAGGGCCTGTTTTTCAATCAATCAATCATTCAATCAGTCAACATTGTCATTTAGTTTTGGTTCCTGAAGTCTTTGCAAACAGGCTTTGTGTTTTAGTATGCCTTAACATGTGTCACCGTATGGTATATCCAAAGTTTCATTTAAAGATCTGGAATTATGTGGAATAATAATAGAAAATACTTGAAATACTCATCAGGTAGGCAGGGAAATAGGGAAGTGGAAAGAGGGAGGGAGGGCGAATGGGCAGGATCCTGCTTAACATCATTTATTAAGTAATGGAAAAGTTGATTAAAAATGCACCTAATTAGTGATTAAAAGCATTAAACTAAAGCAGCTGTTTTCAAAGAAAGAAAATATCTATTTTCTCTCATAATCCATTGACCTGTATTCCCCCTAGAATGAAAGGGTCTTAGATCCTGCAGCAGATCTGACCTGATGTAGCATTAACTGGTAAATTTCAAACATAGTAGGGAATTCTCACAAGACTGATCTCCCATGCAGGAATGAAATGACCAAATCAATTTCAGACCAGATGTGCATGAGGTCATTAAAACGATTGAATGTTGGATTCAACCTGATTGGAACCACTGGCAAAATTTAGCAAGCTGTGTCAATTATTTCAGGTCAGAACTTACATCAGGATTGTTCTTGACCATGAAAGTTGACTCAGCTTCTCCTGGAAAATATTGGTAGTTCAATCCAAAGTGTGTGCAGGACTCAGTTTATATAGAATTAAGGGACAGAAGTTTAGGGGTAACATGAGGGGGAACTTCTTTACTCAGAGAGTGGTTGCGGTGTGGAATGAGCTTCCAGTGGAAGTGGTGGAGGCAGGTTCGTTGGTATCATTTAAAAATAAATTGGATAGGCATATGGATGAGAAGGGAATGGAGGGTTATGGTATGAGTGCAGGCAGGTGGGACTAAGGGAAAATAATTGTTCGGCACGGACTTGTAGGGCCGAGATGGCCTGTTTCCGTGCTGTAATTGTTATATGGTTATATGGTTATATATAGCTAAGTTTAGGGATACCCCTGCAAACACATACGTTCTGAGCTTACCTGATTATGTTAGCCATTTCCTGGCCATGCTTTGCAGCTGAACATCTTTGGAGCAGCATCTTGTTACGTGCCATGTAATCCCTTCTCAGATAACCTGGGACAAAATCCATGAGATCTTTCTTGCATAAGGACTGTAGGCGTTGAGAAAGAGAAAGTTAAAGTATTACCTATTTAAATTATTTGCTTTAATTTAATGCTTTTAGTTTATCCTGTTTATGATGTTGATGAGGCCAACTCCATTAACTTCACCAGTAAAACAAATGTGTTGTGCTACAGGTCTTCATTTAGTGCCAGTTATAACCAATGTCCTCCGCTCTGATGTTGTGGCCTTTCGCCAAGTTGGTTTACTTGTCGTAAGGCCAAAGCCTCCTCTTCCCTGCTGCACTTGCCCCACGATGTCTTTGTGTCTCAGGGCTGATGAAGCTTGCTGTACTGCATCAGATGGTGTCCACTTCCGGCCAGTTACTAGGGGCGGCGCAACAGCACTGATGGTCTTGTCTCTAGAGTCCCTCAGTGTCATCTGGAGTCTTACTTTAGAACACTTGTATTCCTCTGTTAGACTAGTGAGAGGTAGTTCCAGGACCCCTTTGCCATATAGGCCGATGTTAGTTAGACATCGTGGGACCCCGAGCCATTTCTTCGCGTATGAAGTTATGGTTCGCTCCATCTTCTCCACAGTTGTTATTGGGGCTTCATAAACGGTCAGTGGCCACATTGTCCGAGGAAGGAGTCCAAACTGTAGGCACCAGAGCTTCAGTTTCCCAGGCAGTAGGGTCTGATTGATGTTCTCCAGGCCGTTGACAATTTCTTGCCTTAGTTGTTGCACCTGCTCTTTGTCCTTGAGACTTGCGTTGTACCATCTGCCCAGGCTTTTAACTGGCTGTTCAGACACTGTTGGTATTGGGTCGTCACCGATACAGAACCTTGTGTCTCTTTGCACCCCCTTGACTATGGAGATGCTTCGAGATTTACTTGGTTTGATTTTCATTCGGGCCCACTTGATGTTCTCCTGCAGCTTTCCAAGTAGCCGCTTGGTGCATGCTGCAGTAGTGGTTAGTGTTGTCATGTCGTCCATGTATGCCCTGATGGGTGGCAGACGGAGCACAGCCCTGGTTCGTTCACCGCCCACCACCCATTTTGAGGCCCTGATGATGACGTCCATGGCCATTTTAAAGGCCAAGGGTGAGACTGTGCAGCCTGCCATGATGCCTACTTCCAAACGCTGCCATGTTGTACTGAAGTCAGCTGTTGTGAAGCACAGCTGCAGGTCTTGGAAATAGCTCTTGACCAGTGTGGTGATGAGCTCTGGTACATGGAAAAAGGCAAAAGATTCCCAAAGGAGTTCATGGGGAACTGAACCAAATGCATTGGCCAGATCGAGGAAGATCACATGTAGGTCTCTCTTCTCCTTCTTAGCTGCTTGGATCTGGTGCCAGATCATGCTTGTATGCTCCAAGCAGCCCGAAAATCCTGAAATTCCTGCTTTCTGTACAGATGTATCAATGTACTTGTTTGTTACCAGATAGGTGGACAGCCTTTGTGATACAATGCTGAAAAAGATTTTCCCCTCGACGTTGAGGAGACATATTGGCCGGAATTGGCTGATGTCTGACGCATCCTTTTGTTTAGGTATTAGCACGCCGCCGGCCCTTCGCCAAGCCTTAGGTATTGTTTGCTTCTTCCACACCACCCTCATGAGCATAAAATTCAGATCAAATGAAATTGCACAATTTGTAACACAATAAAATAAATAATCCACCTCTTTGGCTATTTGCTCATGCTGCTCAATTCTTTATTATTTGGTATACAAAATATCAGTCATTCCATGGCATTCACAAGAAGATAATTTACATGGAAACCTATGATAATTAATGGGTAGGTAGACGGAAAATGCTTGAGTAACTCAGTGGGACAGGCAGCAACACTGGAGGGAAGGAATGGGTGACGTTTCGGGACAAGACCCTTCTTCAGTCTTGACTCGAAACGTCACCCATTCCTTCCCACCAAAGATGCTGCCTGTCCCGCTGAATCACTCCAGCATTTTGTGTCTACCTTCGATTTAAACCAGCATCTGCAGTTCTTTCCTACACATAATTAATGGGTAAATAGCTGTTTTATAGTATTTTTCTTAATTCGTAATATTTTCGTAATTGGAAAAGTATTACTATGAAGTGATAGTTAATTACAAATTCAATCATAAGAAATCCCTATTCTCCTAAACCATCGCCGATTTTCTAAAATTACTATGGAGGTTTTGAAATAACTTTCTCTCTTTATTAGCTGGCGACAGTGTAAAATGTCATGAGGCAGCAACTCCTTGTGATGGTAATGTCGTGGAATCAGCACCAATTCCTTAATTGTAATTGCAAATGCTTGTTTTGTGCTCCTTCAAGTTGAGTCTTTCAGAAATGTGATCTACTAATATTATTTGCACAATACGAGGCTAAATTCTCTTATCAATCTTTTTTTTCATTGCAGGTGGCTATGCAGCAGCTAAAGCCGCAAAATATGCAGGTATGTCTTCCTATTTTCGATAGAAAACACAGAAAATGATGGTAATTTAAAATTGAACTTTATAATACAGAACAATACTCAGCAGGCCCAACAGCTGTGGAGAACAAATTTAGGGTCTCAGGTTTCCAGTATATTATAACGCTTCTTACAGGAATCATCAAGGTTGTAGTCAAAGGAATCTACAATTAGTATTAAAATAATTAAGGACAAAATTGGGAAGTCATTTGTAAAGTTCAGTTTAATCTATACCTCGTTTTAATGTAAGTGGCAGTGGAAATTTGGTACATCATTCTCCCAAACTAATATAATGATCAATCAACTGAAAGTTAGCACTAAGATTATTTGAGTTTAGTATATTAAATTAATGAAATCAAATTTTGTGACAGGAAATGAGCTATAGATTAAGCTGAACACAGGCTTGAGGTGTGTTCTTAAGTTATCCTCTTCCTGAACTTGAATTCTGCTGTTGCTCACTAGTGTTGTTTATTTATGCCAGTTTAGAGTCATGAGCACATATGCTGGCATTGTAGGACGTTACAGAATAGTTCCAGTCGTACTGTCTATGGCTGAAATGCTTATGAACGTTTGATCACAATCCAATTTCGCTTCTCACAGTAAACAAAAGCTGCCTTTCAAGCCTGGTAATAGATGACCTAATAACACTTCATTAAATTGTCCATAGTCAGCATCTTTTAAATAATTGAACATACTGATGATTGGAACTCTATTGTCATTCCAGGGGCCGTGCCAGGAGGAGTTCCTGGTGGTGTACCTGGAGGCTATCCAGGTGGTGTACCTGGAGCTGCATCCGGAGGCCTTCCAGGTGACCTTTTCTCTTATAAAACCTTTTCATTTTTATTGAAATGTCTTGAGTGGTAAATTTCAATTTTACCATCCCTTCACTTTATATCACTATTACAATTTTTAAGTAGATCCTGAATCCTATGGCCAAGACACACACAAGAACAAAGAGGAAATGAACGTGCTAGGGACATTTGGTATTTAATTGGTCTGGCTTTGGAACCAAGAAACCTGTGGTGCAAATAATCGTAGGTACAGGCTTGGAAAGGTTCTCATTGCCATTTTCTGGAAAAATTGCAAACTCCAGGAAGCACATTCAAATTTTTTTACTCAAGTATTTCACTTGTGAAACTACAGTGATATCAGGTGTCATTGCCAAAACAATTTAAAGAAATTAATATGGGGCGGCACACTGGCCGCAGCTGATGGAGCCGTTGTCTCACAGCGCCAGAGAACTCGGTTTGATCCTGATGTCGGGTGCTGCCCATGTGAAGTTTACGTGTCCTCCTTGTGACCGTGTGGGTTTCCTCAGGGTGCTCAGGTTTCCTCCCACATCCCAAGTGCATGTGGGTTTGTAGGTTAAATGGCCTCTGAAAATTGCCCCTAGTGTGTAGGGAGTGGTTGCAAAAGTAGGATAGCATAGAACTAGTGTGAACGGGTGATTGAAGGTCATTGTGGACTCTGTGTGCCAAAGCGCCTGTTTGCCATGATATATCTTTCAATCAATCATTCAATCAATCAATAATGTCATTTAGTTTAGGTTCCTGAAGTCTTTGCAACCAGGCTTTGTCTTTTAGTATGCTTTAACATGTGTCATCATATGGTTTTGGGGGAAGGGTATTGGCACGGATAGAGAACTGGTTGGCGGACAGGAAGCAGAGAGTAGGAATTCATGGGTCCTTTTCAGAAAGTGGGATGCCGCAAGGCTCGGTGCTGGGATGCCAGTTATTTACAATATATATTAACAATTTAGACGAGGGAATTAAATGTGAAATCTCCAAGTTTGTGGATGACACAAATCTGGGTGGTAGTGTGAGCTGCGATGAAGATGCTATGAGGCTGCAGGGTGACTTGGATAGGCTGGGTGAGTGGGCAGATGCACGACAGATGCAGTATAATGTGGATAAATGTGAGGTTATCTACTTCAGTGGCAGATAATTATCTGAATGGTGTCGGATTAGGTAAAGGGGAGGTGCAACGAGAGTGTGCTTGTACATCAGTCATTGAAAGTTAACATGCAGGTACAGCAGGCAGTGAAGAAAGCTAATAGCATGTTGGCCTTCATTGTGAGTGGATTTGAGTTTAGAAACAAGGAGGTCCCACTGCAGTTGTACAGGGCCCTGGTGGGACGGTATCTGGAGTATTGGGTGCAATTTTGGTCTCCTAATTTGAGGAAGGACATTATTGCTATTGAGGGAGTGCAGCGTAGGTTCATCAGGTTAATTCCCGGGATGGCGGGGCTGACCTATGATGAAAGAATGGGTCGACGGGGCGTGTTCCAACTGGAATTTAAAAGGATGAGAGGATATCTTATTGAAACATATAAGATTATTAAGGGTTTGTCAAGCTAGATGCAGGGAAAATGTTCCCGATGTTGGGGAGTCCAGAACCAGAAGTCACAGTTTAAGAATAAGGTGTATGCCATTTAGAACTAAGATGGGGAAACATTTTTGCTCCCAGACTCTTGTGCATCTGTGGAATTTTCTATCACAGAAGGCAGTGGAGGCTAATTCACTGGATGTTTTCAAGAGAGAGTTAGATTTAGCTCTTAGGGCTAAAGGAATCAAGGGATCTGGGGAAAAAGCAGGAATGGGGTACTGATTTTAGACGATCAGCCATGATCATCATAATGAATGGCCATGCTGGCTTGCAGGCCCAAATGGCCTACTCCTGTACCTATTTTTCTTTGTTTCTATATGGTATATCCAAAGTTTCATTTAAAGATCTGGAATAATGTAGAATAATAATAGAAAATACTTGAAAAACTCAGCAGGTAGACAGGGCAATAGGGAATTGGGAAGAGGGAGGGCGGGAAGACGAATGGGCAGGATCATGCTTTACATCATTTTTAAGTAATGGAAAAGTTAATTAAAAATGCACCTAATTAGTGATTAAAAACATTAAACTAAAGCAACTGTTTTCAAAGAACGAAAATATCTGTTTTCTCTCATAATCCAAAACCTATATCCCCCCCCCCCCCCCCCCCTAGAATGAAAGGGTCTTAGATCCTGCTGCAGATCTGACCCGATGAACTGGTAAATTTCAAACATAGTTGGAAATTCTAATCGCCCCATAGACGCTGCCTCACCCGCTGAGTTTCTCCAGCATTTGTTTCTACCTTCGATTTTTCCAGCATCTGCTGTTCTTTCTTAAACATGAAAATTGACTCAGGACTGGAAAATATTGGTATTTCAATCCAAACTGTGTATCGTTTCAGTTTATGTATAGCTAAGTTTCCGTTCTCTCAGTAAACAAATGCTGCCTTTCAAGCCTGGTAAGAGTTGACCTGATAACACTGCAGTAAGCTGTCCATAGTCTGAGTATTTTAAATAATGTAATATACTGATGATTGGAACTGCTCTCTTGTCATTTCAGGTGCTGTGCCAGGAGGTGTACCTGGAGGCTATCCAGGGGGTGTACCTGGAGGCTATCCAGGGGGTGTACCTGGAGCTGGATATGGAGGGCTTCCAGGTGATCTTTTCTCTTTTAAAACCTTTTCATTCTTATTGAAATGTCTTTAGTGCTAAATTTTGAGTTTTACCTTCCATTCACTTTATGCAAAATTACAACTTTAAAGTAGACCCTGTTTTCCATAATGTACTGTATCTTTCAATCAATCATTCAATCAGTCATTTAGCTTGGGTTCCTGAAGACTTTGCAAACAGCCTTTGTTGCTTTAGTATGCCTTAACACGTGTCACCATATGGAATATCCAAAGTTTCATTTAAAGATCTGGAATAATAATAGAAAATACTTGCAATACCTAGGAGGTACGTAGGGCAATAGGGAAGAGGGAGGGAGGGAGGGTGAATGTGCAGGATCATGATTTACATCATTTTTAAGTAATGGAAAAGTTAATTAAAAATGTACCTAATTAATGATTAAAAGCATTTAATTAAAGCAGCTGTTTTTAACGAAAGAAAATATCGTTTTTCTCTCACAATCCATTCATCTATATTACCCATAGAATTAAAGTGTCAAATCCTGCTGCAGATCTGACCTGAAGTGGCACTGGTAAATTTCAAACATAGTAGGAAATTCTAACAAGACTGAGCTCCCATGCAGAAGTGAAATTACCAAATCAATTTGAGACCAGGTGTGCATAAGGTTATTAAAACAATTGAATGTTGGTTTACCTGATCGGAACCACTTGCAAAATTTAGCAAGCTATGTCCATTATTTCAGCTCAGAACTTGCATCAGGATTGTTCTTGACCATGAAAGTTGATTCAGCTTCTCCTGGAAAATATTGGTATTTCAATCCAGACTGCGTGCATTACTCAATGTATATATAGCTAGGTTTAGGGATACTTCTGCAAACACATAGGTTCTGAGCTTACCAGGTTTATGATGGTCATTTCCTGGCCATGCTCTGCTGTTGAATATCTTTGGAGCAGCATCTTGTTTTGTGCCAAGCATTTTTTTTTCTCAGATAACTTAGTGCAAAATCCTTGAGCTCTTTCTTTGCAGGATCGTAGGCTTTGAGAAAGAGATAGTTAAATATCTATTTAAATTATTTGTTTTTATTATTGCGTTTAGATAAAAATGGATTTGTGTGTTTTAGATTATCTTGTTTATGACATTGGTGAGGGCAACTCCATTAACTTCACTAGAAAAACAAAATGGTTGTGCTACCGGTCATCATTTTGTGCCAGTTATAATGCTTCACAGAATATGTGCAGTAGATTTTCAAGAAGGAACTCCAGTAATCCTCATTTAAATTTCAGATCAAATAAAATTGCACGATCTGTAATCCAATAAAATAAACACTCCACCTCTGGCTATTTGCTCATGCTGCTCATTTTTTAAATTATTTGGTATACAAAAGATCAGTCTATTTGGTATACAAAAGATCAGTCTTTTTCCCCCACTGGCATTCACAAGAAAATAATTTACATATGACCTATGATAATTAATGGGTAAATAGCTGTTTTATATTATTTTTTTAATATCTTAAAGTTGGATACATCTTTGTGACCTCGATTTAAACAACTTCGGTTAACATTGTATATTTCTGGTGTGTCGTATTTCTGCAATGTAGTGGTGCTGTTGGCTTTCAAAACATTAGTCATCATTTGACTATATGCAACTGATCGCTGTTCCATTATAACTTGTCCATTCCTTTGATGTTGTAGGTGGTGCATACAGGTCTGCAAAAGCTGCTAAATATGGAGGTACGATTTCCACTTTTGTAATTTACATATGATTCAAATTGTTACGGTAGAGAAATATTAATAAGCAAAATCTTATTAAGCATAAAATCTGCAGAACAATTAAATTTATCATCTCTATGACCTCTAGGGAATACATTTCAATCCTGGTTAGCGTTTTTCACAAAAGATAGACTCTTCCAAATATCACGATCAGTTTTCTAGATAATTTAAAAAGATTTCAATTTCTCAATTTGGCTGCAATGAAACTAATTTTGAGGAATTGGTGTCTGATACTGAAGTTAGTTTAGTTTATTATTGACATGTGTACTGAGGTACAGTGAAATGCTTTTTTTGTATAGTGACAAGAATAACGTATTATATTACCAGTTTACACAGAAAATTCAGAATTCAAGACAGGCACTTCATATTGTTATTTTGTCTTAACTATAAAAGGCTTTATTAACAGAGAAGCAAGAAATATGCAGTGAAAATTCCAGTCATGTGTAAACCCATGTTCTATCATAGGTAGCAAAGGGGGATCATCTATATTAAAAATATGCATCCAAGAAATTATACCAACTAACAAATTCATATTTAAATAAAGAGAGTGCATAAGAAGTAATGAGGTTGAAACTACTAAATTCTCTGCATAACACTCTACCTATTATAAATGTTTACATTCATATTGCATTATGCAAATAAACCGATTTTTAATTGTTCCATTCCAATCTATGATCTTGTTAGCATTTGATGAAATTAATGAGATACTATTTGCAAACGATAAGATTAATATTAAGAAATACATTTTCCATATGGGAAGTATTGGAAATTTGCGTCCAAATATCGCATGGACATTGGATGAATTGAAATTTAGCAATGAAAGTATTAGATTTTTAATAGGAAGAGTATCAAATAATTTCATTCAAATCTGGTAAATGGAATTAAAGTATTCAATAGAGTGACAATTTTTAAGGTTATATACTAATTTAGTCTGGACTGGCTATCTATTGTTTCTCTATTTAGACCCTATTACAACTTTTTGATACCCAGTGTAGATCGTGTTGTATGTTATCATTGATATATAGGCTGCTGCAATACTTGTAATAATACTGTGAGATTTTTTTTTTTTTAATACAGTTTTAGGGATATGGCATACCTAGCAAGGGTAGAATTTATTTCCCATATCTAATCACCCTTGAAAAGATTGTGGTGAGTTATTTTCTTGAAAACTTGCAGACTTTCAAGTGAAGGTACATCCACAATTCTGGTGCATTGAATTACACCCAAAATTTAAATACAGGAAAGATGTCAGAATGATAGTGATCTGAGGGTATTTGAATATATGATCACGTTCCACACAAATTGTCCTTTTAGCAAAAGAAAGTAGCATTTAGGTTATGCTACAGGATGTCTTAATAATACTACAAGTTATGATCTATTACCGAGGTCACGTTTATTGGGAAAAAATGAATCTCAAGTAAGTGAAGCTAGATAGGATGGACTAGAAAAGTACAGAAATCACTAAGTAATCTGCGTAGGAAAGAACTGCAGATGCTGGTTTAAATTGAAGGTAGACACAAAATGCTGGAGTAACTCAGCGGGTCAGACAGCATCTCTGGAGAGAAGGAATGGGTGATGTTTCGGGTGGAGACCCTTCTTCAGTCTCGACCCGAAACATTACCCATTCCTTCTCTCCAGAGATGCTGCCTGACCCGCCGAGTTACTCCAGCATTTTGTGTCTCCCTTCACTAAGTAATCTGTTGAGTTAATGATACAGTTCATTCTAGAGGATTAAAACTAAGAGATGAGTTATGTGCCTCAAGCCTTGGTTGGAGTACTTTGACCAATTTCAGTCATTGTGACAAAAATATTAAAGAGGCAACAAAGAGCATAAAAGAAAATACAAGCTTCACATGGCCTCTCCAACATTGTAGAGTCATACAGCGTGGAAACAAGCCCTTTGCCCCAACTTGCCTACACCGAAAGATATGAACCAAATGCAGATAGGTGCGACTAGTGTATAGGGGGCATGTTTGTCGGCGTGGGCAAGTTGGGCGCTGAAGGACCGGTTTCCATGCTGTATGATTCTGTGACACTGATTCTATGACTGTAATGATTGCATAGCTCTTGTACTGACATTCCAGGTGGTCCTGGAGGAACTGGACTTGGAGGACTTCCAGCGGGTTTATTTGGAGGTGTTCCAGGTAACATTTATTTAATCATTAGCATTATTGAAATGAATGCAAGATGCAAAAATTATCGGTGACAGTTTTATTAAACACTCTGTCAACATGTTGGGATACTACAATGATAGCCATTAACTTTATGCCAATGCTACAGATATAGTTGTAGAATCTGAATCCTCAGTGAAATACTGCTGAGCCTAACATACAGATAAAAAAAGTGATCTTCTCTAGGTAGCCTATTTGGAACTTAGAAGCTTATATAAATTGGAATCCTAGATCTCAGCAGCCTTGGGTTCAGATATTTGCTTATGTCATTCTCATTTTTCAGACAAATGCACAGAATGTATACACATTTCCAGTCAGGAGCACTCTTCCAGAGATACTGAAAACACTTATTCTATTGGTGTCAAGGTGAACACCAGACCTATTTAAAATAAATCAATAAATTATGTACTTCACTGTTCTATTAATCCTAAAGGACCACTGAATAGTTTTGAGACTCCCAGCTTATGATTCAAATTGGTCAACATCAACAGAAACCTTATTAAAAACCTAACTAAAAGTTGGATCAAGCAATCTTTGAGCAGTAAATTCTTTATCTGTGCAAAGATTTTCGAAAACGAAAGCAGCAACTTTATGCTGAAGCACTATTCCAATACTTCAGCACACTTACTAACCTGGGATGTTAATGCAACACGTTTCTATTCACAATACTACATGGCTAATTGGAATTGGGAAAACTCCCCCACAGTCAATATAACCAAAGAAATAAGTTATTTGTGAAACCATGCCATATGGAAATTGTCTGATCCACTTAAATATATGTATGCTATGGTAACTTCACTTCATGGGTGAAGTTTGGTTGCAAAGTATTTTAAATCACCTGGAGAATGTGACAATTTGTCTTATGGGAACATTTCAATCAAACCTTTCGGCTGAAAGATGGAAAAAAAGCATTTTTCATTAGTAGGTCAAGAGTGAAAAGACACAAACTTGGTTATGACTGGTATTTGGGCAATTCTAAGATACTGTCAGTGACTTACAAACCTATTTTCCATGCAAAGTACATTGGAAGCCATATTGATAAAGGATAAGTGGATGCACACTAAGTATCTGCTAGAAGACATTGACAAGGCAAAAATTGACTGGATCACGTTCAATATGGCCCGTGTCTCTCATATGCCTCCCGTGGGACTCAGAAGTTTCATAACAATGCAGTTCTCAATCTCCTCAAGACCTCGCTGCTGCAGTCTTTCTATGAGGCAGAACAAGCTGGGAGGGGATTAGGCAGTAAAACATTTGGCCCTGCCTTCAAATTTCCCTATAGACCTGCTCACAAGCCATAAAATCAAAGTCGTATTCCACTGTCTCCAAATGCCCCTACCAATCTGAGACATTTAGAGACCGTTAAAATATATTTCAAGAAGTAAAAAAAAAAAAAATGTAATAACCCATTTAGTTTAGTTTAGAGATACAGCGCGGAAACAGACCCTTCACCCCACCGGGTCCGCGCCGACTTGCGGTCCCCGCATATTAACACTATCCTACACCCACTAGGGACAATTTTTACATTTACCAAGCCGTTTAACCTACATGCCTGTACGTCTTTGGAGATTTAACTGATGTAAATTAAAATCATTAATATTAATTAAAACAGAGGGGAAAAAAACAATTAGCTTCACTTACCTTTTCCATCCAGGTCAGTGATCCTTATCCAAATTAATGACAGGATAGGCAAACGTGCCATATATCAAGTGTACCCAATGCTTCAAATCTCTTTGTTACAGATACATCTGTGTTGGGCCCGGGATTGCTGTGTATAAGCACAGAAGTAAGGAATGTGCTGATCTGTGCAATGCAACCAGTGCATTGTTGCCTGCAGATATAATATCAATTAGACTTTACACAGTCCAGACTATCTATCAACTCTCAAATAAAATAGAAAATACTGGAAAACACAGCAAGTCAGGCAGCTGGTGTGGGGAGAATAACAGTTAATGTTTCATGTTAATAACTTTTCGTCCATGGGTCTAAAGCAAGCTATTCTACCAGTTCATCCCTCATTGTGGATCTCTGACAGAAGTAGAAATGCATTATGCTTGGTTTCAAAGTTTCTTTTTTAAAGTTTGTTAATAATGGATTACAGAAATTTCTCCACCACTTATTTTTGGCCAACTAGCTCTTAAGTTTATGTTTTCCCCCATCTTTCAATTCTAGAATAATTTAGTTATAACTGCTACTTACCAATCAGCAAAACCCTTTTCAGGATCTAAAGAATTGTAGAAAATCATTACCATTTTTTACTGTCTCAGTAACCACTTTTTATAGGATCTTAAGCTAAAGGATGTATGGCCTAGACATTTGATGGCCTTTATATCCATTAGTTTGTCATGTGCTTTTTGTCCAATGTTAATGATTGCCCCTTTATCGACTATGTCTGGGTTACATTTAGTCGTCTACTTGAAAGACACATGCAATAGATTTGTTGAATGTCTCTTACATTTCTTTATTTCCCATTATTAATTCTGAGAGTGTTGTTTATGGAATAAGATTTACTGAACAAATAACCTATTATTCTATTTAATTCTATTAATGGTTAATACATTTCTTTGGTTGAATTTTAAATAAATTGATTTTTTTTCCAAAAATGGGCTTTCCTCAGGCAGTGCTATTAATATACGTGCTGTTATAAATCGCTCTTTATTAAATGATCCCTAATCTGTCTAATTTATCAATTCTCCGTTGCTGTAGGTGGATATGCTGCAGCTAAAGCTGCTAAATATGCAGGTAACTCTTTATAACCTTATAGTAATAGTTTCATGAAACTATACATATAAGTAACCACAAAAATTGAATGTTACCAATCTTCATGGAAGGAAAAAAATGTGTCATCATAAAATTAACATCAAGAATATATTTCAAATCTAGTTACATTCTTGTGGAAGGTAAACTTTTCAAAATATTGCAATCAACTCTTCCCAGTTCACAATATGATTAACAATATTAAAGTGTCATGAAAAGATTTACCAAACCTGAAGAAGGGGTCTAAACAAGGGTTCCGATCACAAATGTCACCAGTCCTTTTTCTCCAGAGATGCTGCTTGGCCAACTGAGTTACTCCAGCATTTGCGCCTATCTTTAATTGGACAGTATTGAGTTTGATTTTAGAAACTGCTTCCTAATTCAAGGTTATAGATCCATGAATCAACCCAAATTCATTACCAGAGTGCAGAGAGAATTTCACAACGTGCTGGAGTAACTCAATGGGTCAGGCAGCATCAGTGGAGAGCATTTTGGATTGGGATGCTTCTTCATACATTCAAGCATTCCTTGTATCTACGCAGAGAATTTGTAATTCAAACACAACTTGTCTGGTCTTAACTGCAATGATTTTGTTCAAAGAGAAGCCAAGAGATATCTCACCACGTGATAAACAAGAAATGGAAATCCTTAATCATGGATATAGTCCAAGATAAAATAAAATCTTTAAAATCCAGTGGCTAAGTGCTTTTATATAAATATTAAAAAAAAGATACACAATTCAAAAGTTTGCAGAAGCAGTAGAAGGGTTAGAAACAGCTTCATGTTTTTCTCTTCCTTGGTTATACTTTTTTGTGATATATTCACCAATTACTTTCTTGTCGTATTTGAAGCTGGTATCAATTATCAGTTTTCTTTAAATGTTTGCTTACCCAACTTTTTATTTTTGCTGTATTACATCATTTCATTGGTGACCATTAATAATACTGAATAGACATACGCTACTTAAAATGTTATTTACATTAAACCTTATTTTCAGGTATGTACAATTGACTTTTTATACAGACATATTGGTTCATAATAAGACCTTTAAGCACATTTTGTTTAGATTCTAATCTATTAGTTAACACGAGCATCCTTGGGTTTAGGTAATTGTCAAGCTGACTGGATAGAAAATTAGCTTACTGGAAGGAAGCAGAGGGTGATGGTGGAAGGATGTTTTTTGGACTTGAGGCCTGTGACTAGTGGTGTGCCACAGGGATCAGTGGGCCCATTGTAATTTGTGATATATATCAACAATTAGGATGCAAATGTATAAGGTATGATTAATATGTTTGCAGATGACACTGAAGTGGGTTGTATAATAGATAGCGAAGATGGTTATCAAAAATTACAGGAGGATCTTGATCAGCTGGGCAAGTGGGCTGAGGAATGATTAATGGAGTTTCATGAAGATGTGTGAGGTGTTGCATATTGGGAAGTCAAACTAGGCAGGAGCTTCACAGTCAATGACAAGGCCCTGGGGAGTGTTGCCGAGTGGAGGAATCTAGGAGTGCAGGTACATAGTTCCCTGAAAGTGGCATCACATGTTATTAGGATGGTCAGGAAAGCTTTTGGTACGTTGACCTTCATCGGCCACGGTATTGAGTATAGAAATTGGAATGTTATGTTACAGTTGTAGAAGATGATGGCAAGGCTGCCTTTGGAGTACTACATATGTTCAACTTTTTTCACCCCATTATGGGAAGGATGTTAAGCTTGAAAGGGTGCAGAGAAAATTTATGAGCATAGTGAGTTCTTGATGCCTTTGCTTTAGGGGACATTGGGAAGGATAGGGCTTTATTCCTTGAAGCATGGGAGGCTGACGGGTATTCTTATACAGAGGCATAAAACCATAATGGGAATAGATGGGGTGAATGCACAGTCTTTTACCCAGAGTATGGGAATCGAGGACCAGAGAACAGAGGTTTAAGGTGAGAGTGGAAAGATTTATTAGGAACATGAAAGGCAATTCTTTCACCGTGGTGGGTATATGGAACGAGCTGGCAGAGTAGGTGGTTGAGGTCGGCAATATCACAACATTTAAAAGATATTTGGACAGATACATGGATAGGAAAGGTTTAGATGAATATGGACCAAATGCAGGCAGGTGGGACTAGCGTGAATGGGGAAGCATGGTCGACACGCGCAAGTTGGGTCAAAGGGCCTGTTTCTGTCATATGACTCTATTGCAGAGAAAGGGTTATGCAAATAATACTCATTTACCTGCCCATTCCAATGTAAAGTGCAATTAGCCAATTATTAAAATGAATGATATCTATAAGCTTTGATAAATCATAAATTATAACTAGAGTTTCGCACTTCAGAAAGGAAATGACAAAGCATCTTTTATAGTGTAATAGAAAATTGGTATTCTGTGCCTCATCAGTCTATGTAGATATTGGTTCGGTTGTTATTCAAACAGAGATTGATGGTTTTGGCTGTACGCTATAGCAATTATTTTTTGAATAAATTTGAAGCACATGTTAGACTTGTGCAAATTGTATTATGTAATGAGCTTCAGAAAAATGAGCTGCCCCCTCCTGTTTTTGTGTTTGTACCCTGCTGTTACTCATGTGGTTGATCATGACATATTAAGCTTTGATGGCATAGTTTAAATGTATTTTCTATGTTCAGAGCATATATGAATGTTTTTGAAAAATAGGAAACTTTTTAATTTCATTGAATTTGTAACAAATCCATGTTACAAATTGTCTTAGTAATATGTCAATGCATGTACAAATGTTATGTTCTGATTGTTATGAACAAATTGAGACGATGTTGATTGTCCTGGCATTCCAGGGGGAGTACCAGGAGGCATTCTCGGAGCATTAACTAGAGGCTATCCTGGAGGTGTACCTGGAGGTGTACCTGGAGGTGTTCCAGGTAATTGATTTCTAATAATCTATTAGTTCACTTGCTGTTCCAATTGTGTTAGCAAGGTATAGCATGATTCTCCCACACATACATTATGTTAAATTATATCTATTAAGTGAATGTTAATAGGTGAAAGTGTTTCCACATTTCATTTGAAAATTGAAAATTCTGGAGGTCAGGAAGTGGCCCAGGGGAAAGATACTCAGATAATATTTCAGACAATGACCTATCAACAGTATCAAATACTTCCAGGTTGTACGTTTCCATAGTTTGATTTTTGCATGGGAACAATCTGCATTGATATAGATTTTTTTCTCCAGAAATAGTATTTATCTGAGTGGCGGCAATGCTGTTGATCATTGTTCCACAGTCTATGTAGCTGGACTTTGCTGGATTATAACTTGTCAATCTTCTGTCATTACAGGTGGATATGCAGCAGCTAAAGCTGCTAAATATAGAGGTAACATTTTTTTATTTTGTCATTTGGAAAAGCATCAAATTATTTTTGTATTCTGAGCATACCATATTATTAAGAAATATCATCCTAATTGATACAGCTGCATGAACATGACAAATAATTTCATCAACAAATAAAGATGCCATGTTTCATGATGGTAACATTTCCAGATATCATTAGTTCTTCTTTCTGTGTATTTAACATAAAACAAACATGTTAGAAAAAGTGCCAATCTACACTTAGACAGCATTGAATTAATTATTGAGGATCTGTTCCTGATATAGTGATGGATTTGAACAACACCCAATGTCCACTGCACATCCACATAGAATTTTTAATATGAGATGGGAGCTCCACAATTCTGCATGGTCTCAATTAATGGATAGAAGGCCTCTTGAAATATTTTTAATGATTCAACAAGAACTGCTAACTAACGTTCTTAATTTAAAGTTATTAAATATAATCTTTATGTACTCAAATATATATAACAGGATGTGAGGTACCACGTGTTATATCACAGCAAGACTTTCTGGTTTATTTATTTCTGATTATTTTTCCACAAAATGTAATATCAACATTAGATGGCTCTGTTAATTTTCAATGGAAGTAACAGAAATAGGGATACAAGGTAATAAGTGATAGGAGTAGAATTAGGCCATTTGGCTCATCAAGTCAACTCCGCCATTCAATCATGGATGATCTATCTCTCCCTCCTAACCCCATTCTCCTGCCTTCTCCCCATAACCTCTGACACCTGTACCAACCAAAAATATATCTATTTCTGCCTTAAAAATATCCATTGACGTCCCCCACAGCCTTCTGTGGCAAAGAAATCCACAGATTCACCATCCTCTGTATAAAGATATTTCTCCTCATCTCCTTACTAAAAGAACCTCCTTTAAATCTGCGGCTAGTCTAGTCCTTGACTCTCCCACTAGTGGAAACATCCTCTCCACATTTACTCTATCCAAGTCTTTCACTTGGATAGAGTGTTTCAATGAGGTCCCTCCTCATTCTTCTAAATTCCAGTGAGTACAGACTCTGTGAGGACAAACGCTCATCATAGGTTAACCTACTTATTCCTGGTATAATTCTTGTTAACCTCCTCTGGACCTTCTCCAGAGCCAGCACCTATCCTCAGATATGGTGCCCAAAATTGCTCACAATATTCCAAATGTGGCCTTACCAGCGCCATTTAGAGCCTCAACATTGCATCCCTGTTTTTGTATACAAGCCCTCTTGAAATAAATGCCAGCACTGAGTTTGCTTTCTTTACGACTGATTTGACTTGCAGATTAACTTTTTGGGAATCCTGCACCAGCACTCCCAAGTCCCATTGCACCTACAATTTCTGGATTCTCTCCCCATTTAGAAAATAGTCTACGCCTTTATTCCTACTGCCAAAATGCATGACTCCACACTTTGCTACACTAGAATTCATCTGCCACTTCTCCACCCACTCTCCCAACCTGTTTAAGTCCTTCTGCAGAGTCCCTGCTTTCTCTACACTACCTGCCCCTCCACCTATTTTCGTGTAATCTGCAAACTTTGCCACAAAGCCTTCAATCCCCTCGTCCAAATCATTAATATACAACGTGAAGAGTAGCGGCCCCAGCACAGACCCTTGCGGAACTCCACTAGTCACTGGAGGCCAACCAGAAAAAGCCCCCTTTATTGCCATTCTTTGTTTTCTGGCATGCAGCTAACCTGCGATCCATGCTAGTATCTGCCCTTTGATACTGTTGGCTCTCATCCGCCTATGCAGCCTAACGTGTGGCACCATATAAATCTTAACAAGTTAAAATGAAGTGTTGACTTAAGTAATTCTGTGAATTGAAAGGTTCCGTTTTTTCTGCAATTTGATTACATCGATCCCTCTTTTATGAAAATAGACACAAAGTATTGATTATCCATACCAAAGTTTTCTGCCTTCACATGTAGTTCATAGACTTTTGATCTTTAACAGGCCTAATTTTTTCCCATGATTTTCTCTTCCCTTCATATAGTTTAGAATAAATAACACTTTTTACTGACTTATTTTCTAGCACTCCTCATGTTTCTTACTTGATGTGTTGATGCTCTGTTGAAATAATTAGAAGATAATTTTTTGCAAATTGTTTAACATATGTTGTTTAATATAACTCTTCTATTTTTGCATTGCAGGTGCGGGAGGTGCTTTATCTGGCGGCTTTACAGGAGGCTTATCAGGTATTGTGATGTGTCATCAACAAGTTTAACTTCATTGTGATAAATTTAATGAAATATGCAGATATTATTCCCATGACTTTGCAATTCAGTCCACCAATAAATTCATTCTGTGCCATTGTTCATTTTGAATCAAACAACTATTAAAATACAAGTGTGGCTTGTCTCTGCTCTTAGGGCTTCATTTAATACAAGGACATAATGTAGTCATGTCCCCTGTAGGAGACTTGAATCCTCTAACTGCCCAGCTAAGTGCAAGCAAACTATTGTGTTATTTAATGATGGGAGGTATTGATAGGATAGGCAATCAGAACCCTTTTCACATGGTGGAAATGTCAGAGACTGGAGCACTTAGATTTAACGTTAGAGGAGCAGAGTTTAAAGGAGGCAGGTATTGGGGGGCCAAATGGCCTGTTCCTTTGCTGTACAGTTTTATGTTATCCCCATACATCCCATATCTGTCTTGTTTGCTATTATTTTGCTTCTCAATCTTACTTCAAGAAAGTAAAGTATTAATTTCCTCTACTGAGTTGGATGCCTTGTTGCTATTATTAATTCAGTAAATTTGTGAAACCATTTTCAGGAACTATTACTTCATTTATAAGGAAATGTCCAAAAGGGAACACAATTATCCAGATGAGGTCAAACAAATAGATTTTGTACAATTATCATTACCGTTTGTTTTAAATGTATCCTCTCATATTAAGCTATCTGAAAATTAAAAAAATTGCAGATGTTGCAAATATGAAGTAAAAAAAAAAGAGAAAATGCTTGGTCAATTCAACCAAAAACATCTATGTCTTTCCACAGATGTTGCCTGATCTACTGAGTGTTTTCACTGTTTCTGTTTTCTGCTTCTGCATTCTTGATAACAGTCAATTTTAAATAGCTGCAGGCTTAAAGTTCAGTGCATGTAAAAGCATGAGATTGATGTTACAGTGGGATGCTAAAACCACTTTGCGCTTGGGTCACTGAAAGATTGTTTCACTTTTCCAATTTGGCCCAGCATGTAGACCAGGTCTGGGGTTTCTGGGGAGAGAGAGTGGGCAGCTGTCATAGGCCAGAAGATGGATTTTGGCTCAGGCATCTGAAGAGCGTGGGTAGCCCGAGTGTGATCAGGGCCAGAAAGGGGAAAAAATTATGAAAGAGAAAATAATTAAAAATATTATTAATGGCAAGAAATAAGAAACAGAGCATGGCATTATTGAACAGAATGAACAAGCACGTGTATAGTAATGGGATTCTAACATTGTTAGAATAAAGTTTAATTACTTTATTCCTTTGTTGCAGGTGGAGATGCCGGGGCTAGAGCTGCTGCGGCTAAAGCTGCAAAATTTGCAGGTAAATCTATTTCTAAATTTTCTACATTATACTATCACATTCTTTTTAAGTTCCTAATAGTTCTTTTTATTCTTAAACACAACATAAGACATTAAAACACAATGAACTTGTGTTTATTTAGCTCCTGGAAAAAGGAGCTAAAAGTGCAGCAAATCAAAACAGAGATGTGAATTAAAGGGTCCTGGACGTGACGATGTTGTTTAAGTCATAAAATATGCCAGACCCATTATTCGTTGCTCCACTTTGTGTCATCTCTTTGTCCCCTATATGTTTCTGTATCTCTGTAAAATGCAGTGTCTTCTAGACTGATCATTTCAGAGGCCTCAATCAAGCTATTGGACTACATTGGGATCTGGGGACATGCCTGGATATTTCAGTGTTCCTCCTCTTCATGTGTACGTGAAGAGGAGGAGTTTGTAGAAATTAAAGAAAAGCACAAGATCTACAACGCAGTGTTAATGGGAGACTTTAGCAACTCCAACAATTGTAGGGATGTGGATGTGTTGACAGAAGATAATGGAAGGAATTCTTGTATAATATTCAGAAAAAAAATTGATTGAGGCTGAAGGTCCCAGACCTGATGATTACAGTGAATTAAGTAGAGAATACTACAGTTGAGGAGAATCCCAGTGATAGTTATGTATACTTCATGTTAATTATAATGAAGGACATGAGATATCCAGAAGTAAGAAAACTGAATTTTTGCAAATATAGAAAGGATTTGCACAGTTAAACTGATGTAAACAATGGAAGCATTAGACAACTAGTTGCATGGGTAAAAACTTTTCGAAAGTTTGATTATGAGGAAGAGGAAAGCATGAAACTAATTTACTTGCTCTTGGAAAAAGCCACAAGAAACTCTTGGGGTCTAATGGCACCTGTTTTCAATTGTATAATATACTGATAGGTAAGGAAATTCATATGAAGAGAAATAGTCTTATTCTACAGCAATTATAGTGATATGCTGATCAATGCCACCGATAACAACAATTGATAGTTTTCCCAAGGCATTTGCAGTACTAACTGATTGTTTCTGAGCAAGAAGCTTGCTAATTAATTTACCAGATTGTTGACTGTCACTTTCCCCTGATGATCATACAGGTGTGCCAGGGGCAGTTCCAAACACTGGACTAGGAGGTCAACTAGGAGGTCAACTAGGAGTTATACCAGGTACTTGGACCTAAATACTTATGTTGCCCTGTTCCAACTCGTGCCTGGAGTTTCAGACTTAAACTGTAGTGCATACTTTAGAACCAAGTTAACCCAAAATATCATGATATATGAAAATAAATTAATGGGTGTATTCAATAGTGGGCATTCAACAGTAGTACCAGTAGTATCATTCTTTTTTCATCTTAAATATTTCAGAATTCAAGAATAATAGTTGATGTTTACAATACTGCAAGATCAACTCTATAAACAGATGATCTCGGCTATTTACTTACCCTCTCAATCTTTTAATATTTTAGGTGGAGCAGGTGCAGCTAAAGCAGCTAAATATGGAGGTAAATATTCATATTCATATTCATTAAAATTAATACACTACAGTGTGCAGTTAGCAATTTATTATTTTCTCTGAGATTAAATTAATGCTGTCAAAGATAGTCATTAAAGATTACCCACCAGCAGGCACAGTTGCACCATAGCAATATCATTATGTGTTTTTTTTATCACTGAGTAATTAAATGTTTATAGAAAGCAAATTGCTTCCATAGAACTGGCTGCATAGAACTAGAAGATATTTCACCTGTGTGTTACAGCTGTGAAGGTTGATGTGTGTGCACAGGGGTAGAAATTAATATTAGGTCAATAAGTTTATGTGCATAGAGGTAAATGTATTAAGAATTTAATTGAAAGTTTTTTTTTTGTTGTAAATATGTAATTATCCTTCATATTATTTGTGTGTAGATTCAGTTAATTGTACTTCTGTTACTGACGAAAGACTGTTATGAGGTTGAGTTTTAATCAAAACTAATGGTTGAGCACGTTTCATTATTTTCGAAAGTGCTGGCATTTGAAATGATCCAATTAGGCTGCAGAAGCAATTGACTACTTTATTTTAATCACTATTGCAATGTCTCAAGGACAATGATAACTGTTTCATTTGTTTGTATTGAAGTAGTTTACAGAGATATGTGCTGCTTTACTGAAGCATATTTTTCTCAATAGCACTAAAGTAGTTCCCAGTTTGTTCGATTTAGAGGTTCAAAAACTATTTATCTTTGGCCTCAACACTTGACCATCTATGCACTTTTGAAATCAAGATCAACAGGAATAGAAATTAATTTGTTCATTTACAACATGCACTAACATACACTGCAGAGAATTCCGTGCTAGTTTATCATTGTTTTGTAAGTACACCTGATGCAGGTAGTCAATTCCATGCTTTTCCATACCATTGTATAGGCTGTTTTGAATCTCCTCCAGTTATCTCAACAGAGTGCCTCACAATTGTTTGATGCCAAGTTAAACTAATCACCACTGCATGTGACCCTTATCCCTCCAATTCCAGCATATCCATATGCCTATCAAAAAGCCTCTTAAATATCCCAGTCATATCTGCATCCAGTACCATCCCAGGCAGTGCATTCCAGGTATCCACTACTGTGTAAAAAGCTTACCCCACACTCCTTTAAACTTTGTCCCTCTCACCTCAAAGCAATGGTCTCCGGTCTTTGACATTTCCATCCGAGATAAAGATTCTGACTGCCCACACTAGCTATATACTTCTATCAGGTGTCCCCTCAGCCTCTTTGGTACAGGAGAAAACAATCCAAGTTTGTCCAAACTCTCCTTGTATCTAATACCATCTAATCCAGGCAACATTCTGCTAAACATCTTCTGCACTCTCTCCAAAGTATGCCCATCCTTCCTGTAATGGTGTGACTAGAACTGTGTACATTACTCCAAATGAGGCCTACCCAAAGTTCTTTAAACTTTTTCACTTTTATTATGGGGTATTGTGTGATGATTAATGATAAAAAAATGAATTTAATCCATTTTAGAATAAGGAACAAAATGGGGAAAAAGTGAAGGGGTCTGAATACTTTCTGAATGCACTGTACCTGTGTAACTCTGCTGCTCACAGACCTCCAGCCAGAATAACACCTTTTCACCACAACCCTGATTTTTATGAGTAAGCCAGTTTTGTATCTAAATGACCAAGTCACCATGGATCCCATGCATCTCAATCTTCTGGATCAGCCTACCATGAGGGACTTTATCAAATGACGTACTGAAATTCATATAGACAACATGAACTGCCCTTCCCTCATTGATCACCTTTGTCATCTCCTCAGAAATCTCAATCAAGTGTGTAAGACATGACTTGCTGCAGACAAAGCCATGCTGCGTATTCCTAATTAACCCATTCTCTTCCAAATGAGAAAATTAATCATATCCTGAAGAATCCTCTCCTGATGGCTTCCCAAACATTGACGTGAGGCTCACTGGCCTATAATTTCCTGAATGACTCTATGACACTCTTCTGTTGGCATTGCAGGTGGCCCAGGAGCTGTGCCTGGAGTTCAGCCAGGGGTCATACCTGGTAAGTTGATTTCGGATGTCGGGCAAAACATGTAAATTGTGATTTTGTATTCACGTGGCCATGCTTTCAGTATGCAGAGCCATTTGTGAATTATTGTGCCAGAAGAAATTAACTTGCGATTGACCATGAGAAAAAAAAAAATTGGGGTTAATGCCATGTATCCAGGGAACTTGCATTACCTTCTGATTCGACACTGCAATATTTCACCAACAATTTGAATGTAAGGGCAAAGTATATAGTTAATAACAAGACTCTTAGCAGTATTAATGTACAGAGAGATCTTGCTGTTGAAGTCCACAGCTCCTTGAAAGTGGCAATACAAGAAGATAGAAAGGAAAAAAACAGCAGATGGTATACTTGGTACATGGTATCCTTCATTGGTTGAGGCATTGAATATAAGAGTCAGGAAGTTATGATACCACTTTAGTCCACATTTGGAGTGTACAGTCCTGGTTGCCCCATTACATGAAGGATGTGGAGGGTTTGGAGAGAGTGCAGAAGAATTTTACAAGAATGTTGCCTGGATATTGTGGCAATGGTTGATTGTGTGTGCATTAAGTATTAGATGGTAATGATGAATGGTGGAGATCATTTTTGATTAGTAATGGAATTGTAATACATGGGGCAATGTTTGAGTAGAGTGGTGCATTTTTTGATAGATGATTTTTGTTGATGACCTTAAACTCATATGAGATTATTAAACTGTATCCGGATTTAAGACTAGGTTTTAGTAATATTTCCTCCATCAATCATCCTTCCATTGCTTTCTTTATTTCCAAAGGAGTTTTCTGGGTGCAAGTTGACCACCACTTAAGCAACGATGTTGATGTCAACATCGGCAAAACAAGATTCTCATATTCTGTACAATGCTCTCCAAATAGTATTAAGACTTCTAATGATTGACTTCTTTTATTTCTTTGAATCTTTGTACAGGCCCCATGTATTAAAATTCTAAGTTGAGCTCTGCCAGACAATGGCATGCCTTCTTGTGCACTGCCACATTGACACTTTTAGTCAGCGGGTACAATGGAAAACTTTGGGGTGTATAATAGTGGTTAATAAACTACATGAATTAAATTAATCTTCGTCACCTTTCAGCCAAATCAACATCACATATGCGATGTAATTTTCTTATCTTATCTTTTCTGTTATTAATATAGGAGTTCAAACTGGATCAGTAGCAGGTACAGTCATTTTATCTTAACATTGTCACAGGTAGCAAAATTCTGCAATTATCATCATTTCATTCGCAGGGCTTCCCTATTTACTGAGCCAATGAAAACATAATAAAATAAAACCAATTAGATGATTTTGGAGAAGGTTAATTTTAATCTGTTTCAACTATTATGTGAACAATCGAATAGTACAAATGGTATATTGCCTTTGCTAATTGTTCAGTCATGTGATCAAGACCAAGTTATGGAATGTAAGGGTGGGAAGTTGGCACCTCTAATACTCCCAGTAAAGTCATTTAGGATGGGTTTAGCTTACTGGATGGAAGTATGCCAAAATATCCACACATCAGCTCAGCAACCAATCTGTATGTCTTTGTTCAGGGAAGTTCTCAACCTATGGTCTTGTGGAAATTATAATTGACTTGCAATTCAACAACAGGAAATCCAGAGCTGCTACCTTTAGCTTCAAAAGAAGTGTTGCATCATTTTGAACTTTATTTATGATCTAGCTTTTCCGGGACAGGAAAAAAATAAATGGAAAATGTTCACTATGTAATTGTGAAATAAATAAATAAAATATTTCATGAAATATTACCAAAAATAACAGCAGCAGCTGTGGAAATAATGGCCACTGAAGTAATGTTTATCTGTTGCATTTAAAACAAAAATCACATATATGTCACAAGTATATTTTTCTTCATATTTCTCTGAGCTTAACAAAGCACCTGTCATTGCAGATATGGTTATAGATGCAGATATTCAAGAAAGCAATTGGTATAAAGCAAGATAATTGAGTACAAGAGCAGACATGTCCTTAGACAGTCACACGGGTCCTTAGGAATAGTGTATAGTTTTCATCTCATCCGAGGAGAGCTGCTCTTGTCCTGGAGGGAGTGCTATGAGGTGTTATCATACAAATTCTTGAGATAACAGAACTGGCATTTAAGAGGAATTGGGATGATTTGGCTTCTATTTAGAAAAATGAGAGGGGAAAATTAGAGAATACTAATTGGATTGGCCAGATGGGATGGGGAAATATATTCCTAACAGTGAGGGAAAAACTAGGGATTACAGCCAAAGGATATGAAATAGACCCTTTCCGACTGAGATGAGGAGAAATTTCTTCAACCAAAATGTTGAAAATCTGTAGAATTCTCTACCATAGAATATAGTTAATGTCAAATCATTAAATATATTTTATATTAGAAATGTTACCAATGACAAAATAGATCACGAGATTTGGAGGAAAATCAGGAAATAGGTGCTGAATTTGTATGATCAAATTTAATGGCAGAGCAGGTTCATAGTAGCCAATGGCCTAATCTTACTATTTTCAATGGCTATTAAGTAACTGAAGTAATTCAGAATATTGATATCTCCTTTCATGAAATCTTATTACAGGTATCCCAGGTGATTTAGCAGGTACAATTATTTGTTCTTGTTTTTTACCTAGATGTTGTGATGTTAATACCATAACCATTTCAGGAAACATTACAGCCAAAAAGTCTGTACCATTATTCAACACAAATTATTGTCCTTCCATAATTACCCCTGAACAGAAGACCCAGTGAAGAGTCAACCACTTTGGTTGGTCTGGGGTTTCAAATGGGTCAAACTAGATGAGAATGGTAGATTTTCCCTCCTTAATCAAACCCAGATGAGTATTTGCAACAATAAAGTAATTCATGATAATCAGTATCAGTATTATAATTTTAACACTGGATCTATTTAATATCTTGGTTGGATTAGAATTGGGTCTACAAATGATTTGTCCAAGCCTCTCAATTCTGCTCCAAGTACTTAACCACCATGCAACTGTACTCCTTATAACATAAATGCTTCAGCAGAATTCATAACAACTAATAGGTACTGGGAGTCGATTGGAAACTTTCTAAAAGAAAGCATAAGTAGATAAAAGTAATGATTAACCTTCAGGATTAAATGTATTACACTATTGGCAAAACTGGCTACCAAACAACATTTTTTATTTGACATCCCATAAGGATACATCAATCAGCGTGTTTATGTCAGTTCTATTTATAAAGATGGTTTGGATTTAATCTTCCAGATTTTGCCATGTAAACAAATGCCAGCAGCCCCCACTGTTATATTTATATCAACAGACAGAATGTCAGAATGGGTCTGGTTCTGATTGTCGGACTGATGTAAGTGTTAGGGGGTGATGTTATTCTGTTGCAATGGCACAGGCACACAGGGGTTAGTTTAGAATTTTATGGCTTTATATGGAAATTTATGTCAATTTCGTTGTTGTAGCCTTTTGAATTAATTTGTTAGCTGTCCAATGACAAAACAAAATCTCTCCAAATAAAGCTTGCAACAGGTTTGCAAAGTTGTCTTGACTTTATTTCTCTAATGCTTTGACAAAATAACTGAAAAAGCACAAACGTGTATCTAAAAAAATGTTAAGCATGAGTTACTATTTATTGGATTGAACAGGCGATGTACAGATGATTGATTTATCACTAATGGTGATTCGAGTTATGATTTAATGCAAATGTACTTCATTATGTTGTTCATTGCTACATAGCTTTTACATTACAATAAATTCTGTCCTTATCGTAGAAATTATGAAGATAAATCGGAATGATTTGAGGTGGCAGCTATGCACTCCCATTTAAAGAACAGCCTAAATATTGAATCAAGCAGGCCAATGGAAATTTATTTTATCAGTTGCTTAAAAGAATAAGTCAACTGATAAAATAAATTTCCATTGGCCTGCTTGATTCAATATTTAGGCTGTTCTTTAAATGGGAGTGCATAGCTGCCACCTCAAATGGTTGGAGACATTTTTAACTATAATAGTTGTTACCAGAATGAATTGCATTTTTAGTGTCAAAATTGGTGGAGTGTGCACACTATATACTAGTCCACTTTCTCATGGAAATAAATACTTGTGGAAGTAATTGGGGTACTCGGATGTAATGCACACTATCTATAATTTTGCATTTGCTATATATTATTTTCTTTTTAATGCTTTATTCATATTTTGGAGATTCACTGGTTGAAATATTTTACATATACAGTAGATCTTATACAGAAAGCCATTGATTTTTAGAATATTACATTTAGTTCTACTTTGTATTTAATTTATCTGTACTCTGTTGTAACTAGTCAATCTCTGTCATTGCAGGCAGTTATGCCGCAGCTAAAGCAGCTAAATATGGAGGTAAGTCATTCTACCCACACCAAAATGAGCATTCAGTACTGTAGTTGCAACATATATTTCTTAGTAATATATACATCTGTGCATTTTAAAAAGGTAGGCTTCCTGTAAAGTATTGCATTTATAACTGCTAAAGCTTATGTAAAATTAAACTTCAATGATTATAAGGTTCCACTATGAGAGAAAATCTGCATAAATATTACACTAGGATGTGATTAATATTTTACAAAGAACCTGACCCATTACCATTCCGTTCATCTTTTTTATTATCAATATCATGACTGAACTCTGATACCTCTATCTGTTTTATTTAAAATATTCAAATTTCTTGAAATATGGCAAGGTATTGTTTTTCTCAGTGTTACAATGAAATATTAATTTTTAAATTTTAATTTTTTTAAATCATCCTTCATAGCGCAGCAGATTGAGAAGTAGCTGCTTAACAATCAGTTCTCAACTCAATAAATGTAACTTTATTTATTGTTTCGAAATAGAGAGAGGAAATTAGATCTGCAATTCCGTAGGCAAGTATAATGGTGATTCACCCAGCTAGTATAACTTTGTTAAAACATTATCAAAGAATAACATCTTCAAAACTTCTCATCGTAACAACAATGGATCTGAAGTGAAAAAGTTTTAGATATCCTGTGACAAATGAAATTGTTTTATATAATTTATGGGAAAGATTATGCAGGTATAACTAAGGCGATATGGATGTTTAACAAGAGGAATACATTTTACAAAATAATACATTTTAATGCAAAGTAATCATGTCTAGAAAGCTTAATTTTAAAGTACTGTAGTCTTACATGTTAAGTAATGACCATAGTTGCATGTTAAGTAATGACCATAAATGTACATGAAAAATTAAAACATAAGACACAGTTGGCAAGGGCAGCATTTAGAATAAAAATAGTAAAGGGATAAAGATAACTCCTTGGAGAACACCAAAGGTGATACTATCGATATGGCAAAAGACGGATGTCATTCATTGATTGCAGTATTTTCTGCTGTTGGATGCCTCTTCAATTGCACATAAGCACTGAGCTCCAAAATTCAATGCTGCCATCAAATCAGAAGTACTTCCATAACAATGTGAAAAATAGGAGCAGGAGCAGGCCTGTCAGCTCCTCAAGCTAGTTCTGGTATTCAACAAAATCATAGTGTTTGTGGTAGAATTGAGATAGAAGAGCAAAATCATGGTTGATCTTCTTTCTCAATTCTACCACAAACACTATTTTCTTGCTTTAGCCCTATATCCAGTAATTCCCTTAATGTTTTGAATGCAATCAAAGATTCTGCCTCCACAACCTTCCAGAATTCACAACTCTCAGAGCAAAGACACCCTTGTCGAAGTCTTAAATAGCCTACATATTTTTGAGTCCATGAACCCTTGTTCTGGACTCATTAGTCAGGGGAAACAACCTGCCTAAAAAAAACCCCACCAAAGCTGTTTTACAAAAAATACATAAAGTGCTGGAGTAACTCAGCGGGTCAAGCACTGCTTCTCATTTTTTTTTTTTATTAGCAATCAATTTATTATTATGAATTTGAGCCATCTCATAGAAACATAGAAACATAGAAATTAGGTGCAGGAGTAGGCCATTCGGCCCTTCGAGCCTGCACCGCCATTCAATATGATCATGGCTGATCATCGAACTCAGTATCCCGTACCTGCCTTCTCTCCATACCCTCTGATCCCCTTAGCCACAAGGGCCACATCTAACTCCCTCTTAAATATAGCCAATGAACTGGCCTCGACTACCCTCTGTGGCAGGGAGTTCCAGAGATTCACCACTCTCTGTGTGAAAAAAGTTCTTCTCATCTCGGTTTTAAAGGATTTCCCCCTTATCCTTAAGCTGTGACCCCTTATCCTGGACTTCCCCAACATCGGGAGCAATCTTCCTGCATCTAGCCTGTCCAACCCCTTAAGAATTTTGTAAGTTTCTATAAGATCCCCTCTCAATCTCCTAAATTCTAGAGAGTATAAACCAAGTCTATCCAGTCTTTCTTCATAAGACAGTCCTGACATCCCAGGAATCAGTCTGGTGAACCTTCTCTGCACTCCCTCTATGGCAATAATGTCCTTCCTCAGATTTGTAGACCAATGAACCAAGTGAAAGGAGTTACCCTGCTAAATTAAATAATTGCACGTGGGAATTATTTCTGCTTAAATGAGATATGCTTTGACAATTATTTTTAACACATTACATCAACTGGATAATCCAGAACATCCAGCGACTTTGGCTTAAAAATGATCTAATAAGTTTTAATGAATTAAGTTTAAACTTTATTAAAATTTCCATTTTTTTCAGAATTAATGGTGGATGGTGAACTGTCTAATATAATAAATTTAGATACTGATAACCTACCCCAAAAAAATAAAATTGATTAATATAATGTATTTAATTTCTTCTCATTAATGCTCTTATGCTTAAAATGGCCTTTCAGATGACATCATTTTGCAGTAATCTTCAGAACCGTTTTTATTGTTCTTGATATGAGATTTTGTCTCATCCAATGGTTATTCTCAATTGCTTTACTATGGTTATTTTCTTGAAATAGATTTGCTGTTGTATTATGTAGGTATCGGGAACAGTCAGTTGGCAATAAGGAAATATGCTATACATAGCAATAAGTGGACAGTCAAACTATTTTATTGCTGCTCTTTGTGACAGAAAGCTCTGAAGAGGCATCTCTATTCTTCACTATGTGGAAGAATTATAAAAAATAAATATTTGACCATGCCGTCATGAATGTCTGGATTATTTCATTGTCAGGCAATATTGGACACAAATCTCTAATATCTAGTTAGTATATAGATGGAATTTGCTATATCAAATGAATAAATACATATGTGTGATGTTTCGGGTTGAGACTTCTTCAGACTCTGGAGAAGAGTCTCGACCTGAAACGTCACCCATTCCTTCTCTCCAGAGATGCTGCCTGACCTGCTGAGTTACTCCAGCATTTTGTGTCTACCTTCAATTTAAACTAGCATCTGCAGTTCTTTCCTACACATAATAAATTCTTTTCACTGTATTGTAGCCGGTGGGATGGGCTTGCAGCCTGGCGGCGGAGTAGGTGTACAGCCTGGCGGAGGAGTGGGTGTACAGCCAGGCCTTGGATTGGGTAATGTACTGTCTTGAGAAAGGCAGTTTTTTTTCCATGAAATCATGAGTAATCCATTGTGACTGTTCCTAGAAAAAACATAAGCAAAAATAACAATTGATAGCTGTATCCTTGAAGGATACATGCAGGATAAATTGATGAATTTTACTTCATGTCCAATATAATGACATTTATTCATTTCCTTTATTCCTATATGATTATATCTATTCTTCGCACGATTATGTACACTTGTACTGTATAAAATCACCCCCTCATCCTCCTGCGGTGGCATGGAGGCGCAGCGATAGAGCTGCTGCCTTACAGCGCTTGGGTTCGATCCTGACTACGGGTGCTGTCTGTAAGGAGTTTGTACTTTCTCCCCATTACCTGTATGGGTTTTCTCCGAGATCTTCGGTTTCCTCCCACACTCCAAAGACGTACAGGTTTGTAGGTTGATTGACTTGGTGTAAAATTGTCCCAAGTGTGTGTAGGATGGTGTGCGGGGGATCGCTGGTCAGCGTGACATAGTGGGCCGAAGAGCCTGTTTCCTTGCTGTATCTCTAAACGACACTAAACACAAGTAATCACCCCTTCATCCTCCTGTGCTCCAAGGAATCTAATTGAAGTGCATTAGTTCCAGCATATTGTGCTGAATATCAAAAAAAATGAATCCCATTACCAATATCACCTTCCCATTTATGGAAATAGAATGCCACATTTCCAGTTCTTCACAAGCTAAAAGCTCAAGGAATATTATCCATCATCTCCATGGGCATGTGGTGGTAGAATTTGCTTTTAATGAATCAATCTAACTTTTGAACTAAGTCATCGAATTATTTCATGAGTGTACTGAACACGTGAATACTGTCAGCCTAGCTGAAAGTTATACTGAAACTAATATGGTTGTAATCAATTTGATTTGAATCAATTTAGAACTTCAGTATTAACCAGAGAATGAATTATGTTTACATTGAATGGATAATAATTTTTTATCTTGTTCTGAACATAATGAGTTCTGGACAGTGAAAGTAAAATCAAAGAGTTAACAGTGTGTGCATGGTAATTACAGGTGTAACTGGAGTTCGACCCAGCAGTGCTCCTCTGACTCCCCAACCAGGTACCATTATTACTGCTAAATAACTAGCATGTTGTTGAGTATTCTGGGTCCAGGGGTAGGTTTTATTTATGGAAGTGAAAACTGTAATATTATTTAAAGTGGTTCCTGTCCCATATGCATTGAAAGGAACCATGAAACCAGAAATGTTTCATAGACATATAACAGTCATACAAAACTTTTTTTAAAGTGTTCATGTTTGGTGCAGAGAAGATGTACCAAAATTTCATAAGAGCAATACCACTGAAGATGAAAACAGTAGCGTTTAAAATCTTCCTTAACTCAAGATACTGGCAGTGGAAGAAGTGAATAATGTCAAATGAAACATGAAAAATGTTTAATTCTTTGTTGCTGTAGCTGCTTTTAAAATGAAATGTCCATGAATAGGAAATTGAGGTATAACATTGGAGATGCTTGAGTGTCATAAACGTTGCTCTCTGATTTTAAGATGGTCACTGGAGATAACAATAGCCACAATGAAACAGGATTTACCTCCAAACTATATTGGATGTTTGGTGGATGAAATGTACCATCTGACCATCTCCACCCTGCCATTTACTCCACTCTAGGATTCATTTGCATCAGGCTGTTTGGTAGAAACTGTGTATTATGGTGCAGGTCATCCTGAAAAACCCCGGGCATCCCCTCCATGTAATTCTGGAGAGTCAAAAGAGCACTCGGAACAACAACCGGCTCCTCTCCCTGCGCTGTAGAACGGAGCGGTTCAGGAGATCCTTCACCCCTGCAGCCATTAGATTTTATAATTCGGACCGCTAGGCTGTAGGGGGATGCATTTTGCAATTTTTAATTTTTAATTGTTAATTATTGGTCTTTTTAAGTATTTATTGCTCTCAGGTAGTGTCCACATTGTATTCTATGTATTTTATGTCTGCGTTCGTTTTGAATCTGTGGGTTTGTTGGTTGGGGGCTTCTGGACATCTGAATTTCCCTGAGGGGATCAATAAAGTATTTATTATTATTATTATTATTATTATTGTTATAATGATGTGTTGCTTGTCAGTTCTAGGCCACCACAATATAAGGTGACCCTGCCCTATAATGCGGCAGTGGAATGCAATATTCAGGGAAAGGTCCAATTTGTGGAAGGGGAAACAAATGTTAAAGACTAGAATGTGAACCAAAATGAAAAAAATTAGCCTTTTGAGAAATCTTCAGCTGAATACCCCTTTGTGCTTGTTAAGAGTGGACATAACTGCTGATCAGTAAGCAAAACCCAGAGCCTCTTGACATCAAAGGATCCCTATCAATTTCAAATAGCATAACCACGTGAAACATTGGACATTGGTAAACATTTGGTTCCAAAGCAGCAATGGACAATAGGTCATTAAAAGTTCTTTTTTGGATGCTACTTCAAATGTCTAAGGGAAAATTTGACCTTTACATGAATTTACTCCCTTAAATGATATTACTCTTTGTTTTTTATGAACAGGTGGAGTGCAGCCAGGTTTTGGTACTAAAGCAGCCAAGCAAGGTAATTGAAATTCCTTTAGTGGGAAATTTCTAGTTGTCCCTCTTGAATTATTGGGTTTTCGACATCACCCTGGTAAAGAAGTAGTGTTACAATGTTATTTCAATAAAACTACTTGTTTGACTCTCCACTATTAGTACATAACCCGAGGAGGCTGCCATGGATTAGGTTGGCTGTCTTCAAATTGTACAGCATATAATATTCCCCAATTAAATCACTCCATCTGCTGGACATATGTCCTCAGGAGTCAGCGATTGTAGGAGAACTACAAATTGGCATCAGGAGCCAGGAATATAGAGGGTCTCCCTTGCACCCAGAATCACTTCCTCTCAGTAGCATTAGGTAAGACTAAAAACAATATATGCTTCCCAGAAATGGCATTGACTTCAAGGAAAATCAGCTGATGATCTAAAAACACCAGAACATTGATGAAATGAAAACTAAAGATCTGGTTTATTAATGAGAGGCTCTATAAGGTGCTGGTCAGGCTACATTTGGAGTATTGTGAGCAATTGTGGGCACCATATCTGAGGAAGGATGTGCAATCCTGGAGAGGGCCCAGATGAGATTCACAAGAATGATCCCAGGAATGAGTGGGTTAATTTATGATGAGCGTTTGATGACACTGTTGCTCAAACATTTCACAAAATCCACAGAGTGTACTTAAGCGAACAGTGAATATATATTTTTTAACATTTAAGAACTCACATTCGTTTCTTAATGTCCTAAAATGTTTTACAACAATGGAAAACTTTTGAATTATAGTCACAGTCGCATTGTAAAGAATACGAGAGCTAATTTGCACACCCCAAACTCCCACAAATATCAAAGACATAATACAATGTAATACCTAGAAATTCTGTTTTGCAGGGCAACATGTCCTGGTTGCTGTTCAATTAAATCTTATCACAAACCTGATTGTGTCCTTGACCAAGGGAAGAGTGTTTCTGCCAATATGTTGCAGGATCTCTGTGCATACAATGCCAAATCCTTGTACACATACAATTCCCTAAATAGTTGAATGAAGCAGTTCTTCTAGAGATTGGAGACTTGTTTGCCATTATTGAAGATGTCTAACCTTCCTCGTCACCCATCGAAGGAATCCAAGTAACTGTCAACACATAAGCTTCCTATAGATGGTTCCTTTCCAACACCAGGTCCCAAATTCTTCCACCTCTCTGCATCGCAAGCAATGTCCACAGGGCTTTCTGATAGCCTGTCTAGTTGACTGCCAACTAATTAGAATAACCAGAAATAGTGCAACAAAGCTTATGTCCAAACAAAAATGCAGATGAGATTTAAAATAGTCTCTTTTTTCTCCTTTGTCTCCTTCTTCACTTCTCTTTTTCAGAAGTCATGGGCCACAGATTGCCAGGAGTCAATGGGGATGTTTCATTCCTCAGGCTTGGAGCACATCCTTGAATCTTTTTCTTTGTCCATCTGGTAATGCCCTTCCATGGCAGAGATTAGATTAGAGCATTTCAGTGCTCTGGTGTTGGTCATACAAATGCTATGGCCCGCCCTGTGCATTTGACTGCCCTAGGGCCTCACTGCTGGGGTTATGGGCATGGGAGAGGACACTGTCATTGGTTTGGTTTGCTTATCCTTCCTGTGAATTTGGAGTATTTTACAAAGGTACCTTTTCTTGAGGTGGCTGCTGTAGGTAGCCCAGATCTCAGGAGGTCATGGATCTCTATTGCCCAGTAGACCACAAGTTTTGTGCCAGGTCTGAGGTCTTAATATTAAAACGCCCTTTTCATCAATCAACTAATGGCTGTAAATGGCATATTGAAAGCAATTGTGAATTTTAATTCTATCACCTAACCCACTGTGGATAATAATACTATTTTATTAATTTAAAGAGCTGTTCTAATATCATGCCATTGTGCAGATTGGCTAGAGATGGCATGACTTCATACACACAACTTTTAAAAGAGCTTAACTTAAGTGAATATAAACAATGTCTCACAATATTGTTTTTAGGTAATAAAATAATGGTTTACCGTTTTTATCGTCAATTTAAGAGGCTATTTGATCATTACTGTTCTCACATTCTGGTTCTTCTTCAGGGCTTGGGCAAAGAGGTGCTGGTGGATTCCTACCCTATTATCAACCTGGTAAGGACCTGATACATTATATTTTACAATGCACATAATGGAAAAACATCTGAATGTGTTTGAATTTCCAATAATAATTGGGAGGTATGAGAAAGATAGGGGTGATGGTGGAATAATTGTAGATATAATGTATCGGTAATTCCCGCAGTAATTTGCCCACTGTGTGTAAAGGTCAAGCAAAGATGGGGTAAACAAGTGAAATAATGGTTTAAAAAGTGGAAATTGATTTCTGATGAGAGGGTTGTAATATTACATGCAAATTGAGGCGACATGAGCTCTTTTGTTAGTCTTTGGTGATTGAACTAAATTTGGTAGGCAAATGAATGATGCATTTATAAATACATCACAACATAACCAAGATATTTGGCTATACAGCTGCTCTTCTGGCTGCAAAAGATTTCTTGCAAGGAGATTTTGAACCCTGGTTAAAATAAGACATCTGTTTTGGAATTAAAAATGTCTTTTCACCTTCACGTGCTTAATTCGCATTGTGCTTCTCTAATTTGTTATCAAAATTATAGGCTCATACAAATAACCTCTACATTCTTACATTAGCTGAAAAAAAATCAATATCCAGTGAAAGTAAAGATCACTCATAATTCAAACTAAACAACTGTCAGTGAAAGTGACCCGTGCAACAGATGGTGTATCACAACTGAACAGGCAAAGATGGTGACGAATAGAAAAAAGAAACATACAGTGTTATTATATAGAAATTATAAAGGCATCTTAACTTGCACTTGAACAACTTGATACTAGTGTCAATAGGCTAATGTGACTGCTAATGTCAGCAATCTTCAGACAAGAAAAATGAGATGTGAGGCGCACTTCTGAAAATGTCTAATAACTTACTTAGCAGGAGTCAGAGCTGGATATGGAGATGGAACTGGACAATTGGGGTACCTACAGGCTGCAGGTATTGAATATTTAACTTGGTACTAAAGAATTTCAAAGCAGAAACGTTGCCAATAAGAATATATAATTGATTTAATTTCCACATAAAATAGCTGTTTCTGCTCTCACTGATTTCAAAATATTAGATAGCCAACATAAATGAGCAAATTTGACAGATAACACCATTGATGAGAATGAATGGCCTTTATTTTTATCATTTCACGTTCAGTTTCGTGTATACCTATTTCTCTTTTCTTAAAAGTTGGTTTATGTAGTAATAACTGATTTCCCAGAGGTTGTTCTTTACATTTATTGCTTGGGTTTTTAAACTCCATTTCTTAAGTTACCTCATCAACACATTAATTTTATGTAATCAAAGGAACAGGCTTATAATGTTCCCAATAAATGTAGTAAGCTTTAGGATTTAGAAAATATTAGAAAAGAGAAGACCAAGTCATTGATAAGGAAATATGTCAAATAGTCTGGTAAGAATTGTAAAAACACACTATAAAAGTTTCTTTGGAATGTAAAGTTCATCTTAATGATGGCCATCTATAGATTGAGACTGAGATTGATATTTAGGAATGTAAATAGCAGAAAGGTTAAACAAATATTTTGCATCTGTTTTCAGAGAAGAAGACAAACCTCTGGAGATATTTACGATCTGTAGATGTAGTGTGAATGAGCAACTCAAAGAAGTTTGCATTACCTGACACCAAAATAGAGTACTTAAGGGGACTGGAATTTGATATATCTCCAGGACCTAATGACTTGCTTGCATGAGTTTTGATGGCTCTGGAGATATTGAATGCCCTGCAAATTTTAATCTTCTGAAATTCCCATGACTCCCACAAACAGTTTAAAAAGATTTCAAGGTAGTCAATGTAATCCCACTATTTAAAAAAGGGAGGGAGGAAACAGGGAACCTTAGGTGAATTTGTGTGACATCATGAGAAGGAAGGATGTTGGAATTTATCACTGTGTATAACAGGGAACCATAGAAAATAATAATAGGCTTGGCAGAAACTGTGGATTTTTGAAAGGGAAATCATATTTGATAAATCGGTTTACGGTTTTTGAGGTAATGGAAACAATATTAATGATCAGATCATGTAGCGCATCTAGAATTTCAGAATGCTTTCATATGTGTTTGTGCCAAATAATAGAATCTTAAACAAAAGTAGAGCTTTATGGTGGTATGGATAGCATATTGCTTAATAGGCGATAGGAATAAATAAGCCATGTTAGGATAGGGAATCAACAGCAAATAAAACCTAGGTTTTCACAATTTATATCCATTATCAGGATGAGAAGTAATATACCAAAATCTGCTTATGATACAAAGTTGAGTGCAAGTGTGGGCTCTGAAAAGGACAAGGAGAAGTTGCAGGGCAATGTAGGTAAGCTCAATGAATTGGCAAGCACATGACGGACAGAATCTGATGCGGCAAAATATGATGGCAAACCAAACGAGCTCTGCTAGTGGATCTCAGCAGGTCAGATAACATCAGTGGAGGGAAATGAACCATCTACTTTTATGAACAAGATCCTTCTTCTGAAAGAGTAAATGGGATGTAACCAGTATTTTAAAAAAAAAAAAGGAAAATGCGAGGAGAGGGGCAAGTGCTTACAAGTGAAAGGTAAATACAGGTGAGGAGTGGTGATTCTCAGGTAACTGTCAGGTGGGAAGGAAAAGGTGGCGATAGCAACAGAGGCTGAGAAGTGATGAGGAGAACAACAGGCTGTAGATTCTGGAATCTGACAGGAAAGGAAGATGAATAATAGGCCTGAATGAGGGGTGGTGACAGACAGAGGGGGGGGGGAGGGGGAGCAGCAGATGGAGTAAATGATCCAATGGGAGCAGTGTCTGGGGAGCAGGTAAAGCAACAGTGTGATATGGGGCTGAAGGGTCAGGTGTGGGGGAAAAAAGGGGAGCATGAGAGGATAGGGGTAAATGGGAGGAAAGAGAAAAAAACAATGGAGGTGAGGGTTACCCAAGCTCGGAGAATCCAACGCTCATGGGTTGAGTTGTAAACTACACAGGACAAATATGAGGTGTTGCTCTAAGGCTAAAAAAAAAAAGAGAGGTTTTGGTGACATGAGGGTTTGGGGAGCCTTGTTCATAATCACTGAGAGTTAATACGCAAGTATATGTAAACAATTAAAAGGACTTAATTGCAAGAGGATTTGAGTAACACATATAACTGCAATTATACGGAGACCAGGTGAAAATGTATCTAGAACATTGCAGACACATCTGATGCCACTACATAGGCAAGAATATATTTGCAATAAAATGAGTGTTACACATGTTCACCAAATTTGTTCCTGGGATGAGAGTTTGGAAGGGAACGTTTTTATCCAATGAGGAGAGATTAAGCAAACTGGGCTGATACTCTTGAGTTTTGAAATATAGAGCATATCTTCTGGCTCTTCACCATTTCAAAGTAAGGGAGTCACTCATTCAGGATAATGAGAGAAATTGTTTCTCTCACAATGTAGTAAATCTTAATAATTTTATACACAAGGGCACAGTAGATTTTAGTCGCTTACAATTATTAATACATTTTTTTGATGGCAAGAGAATTCAACATCAGCCATGATCTTCTTGGATGGCAAAACAAGTATGATGAGTTGAATCCCTAATTCATCCTTCTATTTGTTATGTTCTTATGCCATTGCTAATGTGAAGAATAATTTTCTCATGATGACATTCAACATAGAACATTTATTTGATGCTGGCACGTAATTTTGGAACTCAACATCAAATAACCTCATACTGCTTGATGCACATTCAGCAGCAGAAAGGGCACTCTAATTGTTCTATTAATAAGAAACATGTGTTACCTTTTTTCTGGATGGTCCCACATTTCTACAAGTGCTTGATGCTTACTACAGTTGTTTCAAATTTAAAAAAGTCTGCAGATAAAATTCTGACGTGCTGACTGACATTTTGTTGATTTTAAGTCTTTTGCATTAAAAACAAATGCTCCCTGGCAAGGGTGCATAGACAGAAATACAACAAAGAACAGCATAGCTGAGGGAATGAATAAAAGGCATGTAGAAGATGTACAGTTTTGTAGGTTAATTGGCTTCTGTAATTTTTAAATTGTCCACAGTGTGTAGGACAATGCTAGTGTGATTGCTGGTTGGTATGGGTATGGGCTCGGTGGGCTGAAGGCCATGCTCCAACTCTATGCTAAATAGGGTCAGGAAAAACACAACTTTCAATGGCACATTCTTGTTAGTAACTAATTAATTTTGCAAGGGGATCATGAAATATGATTTCGATCTTTTGAGCACAACTGATTTCGATTGTGGATTCCAGAGATTTTGGTAGGAGTCTTCTCCAACGGTGTGGCTGAGCAGAGTTGGTGGTGGGGAGCAGTGGATTTCCAGAAGGTTCCTACAGAACACCTACAAAATAAAAACTTAAGCAGTTTATTTGCACATGACAAAAGAACATAGAACCAGAGTAGCAAACAGCTCTTCAAGACGAAGATGAACATACTGATTTTGTTGCTCATATATATTCCTCCCAGATCACTTTATCCTTTGATTCCTTTCATGTCCAAAAAATTTAAGTTCCAACCTTGAATATACACAATGACAAATTCACACCTCTTTAAGATAGAAAATTCTAAAGATTTAAAATGCTTTGTGCCAAAGAAATATGTGGTTATCAACGTCCTAAATGGCTGACCCCTATCATGACTAGTGTTTAAGATTTAGAAGGTAAAATCAGGCCGTGCAGGGCTGGGGAACGATGAGGTTGGAGGCTTGGGAGCTGCGGCTGGGAGCCGGAAGTGATGAAGCCAGTGATAGTGTTTGAGATAATGTGGTGCTCGTCTGTGGGGTCATGGTCCAAGGATAAGTCATGACTATCTCTCCTGGTTATGGATTCTCAAGCCAGTATGGGTTTCCCAGAAACCTCATAGAATCCTTTATGTCTTGAGATTTTTTGTCATATTTCTAGACGTTAGTGATTTTGACTCAAACGTCCTTCATTGGACAACTCTCTCATTCCCAGGAATTAAGAAGTGATTATAGCTACATATGTCAGTGGCATAAAACCACAACAAATCACTCTGATCAAGTGATTATAACTATACATGTTAAAGTGGCATGGAACCAACAAATCACTCTGATCACAACTCTAACTGACACATGTGACAAATGTCAGACACTTCCATAATATTAAAGATATTCAGTATCTTATTTGATAAAAACCTTTTCCAATTTAATTCTATCAAATGTTTAATAACAGCTGTTTTCTGTAGGTGTTGGCTTAGCTAGAAATATTTTTGTCACCAATTGAATCTATTTTCTTTGTTTCTGAAGGCTCCCCATGTGCAATGGGCAAATACTGTGGCAGAAGGAGAAAATAACCAACTATTGGAAAAGAAGTGACCTCAAGAATTCTGGTGCTACTGCCTGATTTGGAATGTAAAGGATGGTGTGTCATGGAACTCCTCAGCTCCATCCCTTTCCCTCAGATACACCTTTCAACCCCCATTTCATCTACATGTGTTATCAATATCTAATGGATTTTTTTTTTTTATCAAGGAAACTCTGTAATATGTTGTGTGCTTCAAGAGTTTAGGGACCAGTTTACAGCTGAGTCTTTTGCTGTTAATCTCAGTATTAGTTAACACCATCCTTGACTTGATTTGTTTTATTTTGTGACAATGTCTCCAGTATTATTAAATTATAAAAATGGTGTTATTAATTTTCAGTTGCTTGGGCTTTGCTTGACAAAATGTACTGTGAGCAATGCCTGGATTATATAGCTGGCTAGTAGCTCCATCCACCCCTACCATAATATTTGGTGCTAAAAATCAATTTTTGAGAGTGGCAGCTGTATTCATACAAATGATGGCTCAACTGATGCTGGGACCTGAAGTGACCAATGCAACTTTCACATATTATAGTTCTAAATGTTTGTGCACATGGCTGCCAGCACTTTGCACATGGAGGCCAAATTACCTTCCTGGCCAGAATATTCCTGGAGAGATTGATATGATTTTTAAAGTTTATTTGAAGTTTATGCAAGCTGAGAGACATTAGGACAGATTTTCCTTGTCTTCCACTCAAGGCTTCTGATGTTCATATGCACAGAAAACAAGTGCCAGCTATATTTCAGGTGTGTGTATCTCCCCGTCTGATTTTCCTGTATCCATTGCACATACATGACTCAATAGCCCTAGGCTCAGGAAAATCTGCCCCAGAGTAATAAAACATGAATTACTTCACCATAGGCATGGTGTGGCCAGACGTTTACTACCTCCAGGATTAGGATTGTTGAATGAGCTCCATACGATTCAACAATCCGATTACCTCCACAGCTAGTTTTAACTAAGATTTTTATATTATTGATGTCCTCTTAGAATTCTTCCAACTGAGTTAATTGCATAACATGTATCCAGGTTACTTTTATTTTGAATTTGAATAATTTTCCTAATCCATTCCAGTTTATAAATTTTCCCTGGATTAGAAATACAACTTAATTGTCTTGCTGTTAAAAGATTGATCACTGTACATGGTGTTGTGAATCCCTGTGGCACTACATTGTATCTTGGGCATCATCTTTGTGAACAACTATTTAAAAATGAGAGGTTATTTGAACAGAATCATATGCAACTGTTGAATTGCATGCAAATTCAAGCTGTCTGACGTGAAAATGCAGAAGCCCACCAAAGCCACAATTGTTAAATCTATTATACCTTCCAGTTTCTGATCCTTTCCTCTGGTTCCACTTTCTTGGACTCTATTTTTCTGTTTTAACTCTGTTTCTGGTGGAAAATATGATTTTCAATTTTCTTGAAAATAGTGCGGAGAGCAACTTGAGCATCTTAAGTGTTCATAGAAGCAAATGCTGAACAGTTTCTACTTTTATTGCAACTCACCACTTTGTCCTGCAACTCTTTTAATAAATGAGATTGCTTGAAATTATGCTGTCATATGTAATACTTTACATCAGTTCTGTTGTAATAAACATTGTAGCAGAACTTGAGCCCCAACATTAATGTATTGCTTCAGATTTGGTGTAATGACCATCCGCTGTAAACTCTGACTCAAATACAGGATGGATAATAATTCAGTACTTGCTTTTAAAATAAACAAAATTGTTTACTTTAATTTTAGTTCGTAAATCATTGAACACTATGAATAACAGCATCAGAATGAATGGGAAAAACATTAATTTCTGCACAATTTTCGCAATTCATTTTATGTGGCCAAAAGCAATGCAATCCACTATTCTGTATTTACACATGATTAACTATATTGTGAATAGCCATTAAATTATGAATGAATAACACACAGCGGTACAATGAGCAACCCCTACCCTACTGATGGTCATCAAACAGCTACAAAATGGTAATGCTTATGCAAGAAAACCAGCAACAGTGAAAGAGAAAAGTATCATTTATATTGTTTTTATTTAAGCCCAATAAAACTACTTTAAAGCCAATTAATCACTTTTGAACTGAAACTGGTAACTTGCTCACAGGTAGACCCTGCATTAACATAAAATGAACAGATTAACCCAGAAATAAGATGGTATAAAAATGTTTCAGACGTATAGAACACCGAAATGGACTCTTCGCCCCACCCTGATGCCAAGATCATCTACCTGCACAATCCATATCCCTCCATTCCCTGCATACCCATGTACCTATCTAAAAGCATTCTAAGGGAGCTAAGGTCCTGGAACCCACGATCCTTCAGCACATCATACAAACTCATTACAGTATTCTCCCAAATGCACTTCTTTCTCTACGTGGGCAAAGTGACACAGATGACAGTAACAGCAAACATGCAGTAGGCAGATGTGGCTGCAATATCTGACAGTTGGAGAGGGCAGCCATTATTAGAGTGATTGTAACAGAGTTGGTGGTCAGCAGAGGGTGATGGTAACTTCCTTCAGCTTTATACTTGCTCTTCATCCCTCAATCTGTTCTGATTTACCAACTGCAAATGAGAGCATGCACCTCCTCCTCTCCCTCCACCTTCATCACAGACTCCGTGTATATCCTTATCCAACCCAGCCAGATGGAGATCGAAGATGATTGTGCTTACCACCATCCAGTGGCACACCGGTAGAGAAACAACTGGCCTGGATGGTGTTCCTGTCCATGTCCTAAAAACTTGCGTGGACCAGTTGACAGGACTTTGAGGCCATTTTAACCACCCCCTACTCCATTCTGAGATTCCCACCTGCTTTGAGAGGACCTCGATCATCCAACGGCCAAAGAACTGCAAGGTAGTGTGCCTGAATGATTACCATCTGACATCCACCATTATGAAATGTTTCGAGAGACTGATCATGACATACATCTCCCTCAGCGAGGTGAATCAGTTAGTTATTGACTGCAGGAAGCGTGGTGAAGTATGTGCCCCAGTCAGCTTCAATGGTCCTGAAGTGCAAAGTTTCAAGTTCCTTGGCATAACATTACCAACGATCTGTCAGGACCAAGCACATTGAAGCGACATCCAAGAAGGTACCTCATTGCCTTTACTTCCTCAAAACACTGAGGAAATTTGGCATGTCTCCAATGACTCTTTACAAACTTCTACAGATACAGCATAGAAAGCATACCGTCAGAATACATCACAGCTTGGTTGGGGAAAACACTGCCCGACCGCAGGAAATTTCAGAGAGTTGTGGATGTAGCCTGTCCATCACACAGATTACACACCCCACCATTGATTCCATCTACACTTCATACTGCCTCAGAAAAGTAGGCAACATAATCAAAAACTTGTCCCAAACTGGTCATTCCTACTTCTCCCTGGTCCCATCAGGCAGAGTATACAGAAGCTCGAAAGTGTGCACCACCAGTCTGCGGAACTGTTTATTTGTCCCTCTGCTATCAGGCTTCTGAATTGTCCTTCCATACTGTTCGATTCACCTCTACCCCAATGTGGACATCGGACTTTATCTCTAGAACCTGTCTGCGTTATAATGCTGAGAACTATATTCTGCATTCTGTATCTTCCCCTTTGCTTGTTCGTATTTGTGTGTAGTATTTTCTGATTTGATTGGATAACATGCAAAACAAAGTATTTCATAAGTTCGTGTCATAGGAGCAGAATTAAGCTACTTGGCCCATCGAGTCTACTCTGCCATTCAATCATGACTGATCTATCTTTCTCTCTCAACCCATTCTCCTATCTTCTTTCCATAACCCTTACTAATCAAGAATCTGTCAATTTCTGCCTTAAAAATACCAGATGACACCCTCCACAGAAGTCTCTGGCAATTAATTCCACAGATTCACCATCCTCTAACTCAAGAAATTCCTCCTCGTCCCCTTTCTAAAGGTACGTATTTTTATTCTGAGGCTCTGGCCCCAGACTCTCCCACAAGTGGAAACATCCTTTCCACATCCACTCTATCCAGGCCTTTCACTATTCAGTAAGTTTCAATGAGGGCCCCCTCTTCCTTCTAAACCTCAGTGAGTACAGGCCCAGTGTAATCAAACTCTCATCATATGTTAACCCAATCATCCCCAGGTTCATTCTTGAAAACCTCCTCTGTACATTCTCCAAAGCCAGCACATCCTTCCTCATATATGGAGCTCAAAGCTGCTCACAATAATCCAGATGGGGTCTGACCAGTCTCATCTGTACATCCCTGTTATTATATTCTAGTCCTCTCAAAAGCCTCAGCAGTACATCCGTTATTATATTCTAGTCCTCTCAAAATAAATGCCAACATTGCATTTGTCATCTTTACTACCGATTCAACTTGCAAACTAACCTTTTTGGAATCCTGCACCAGCACTCCCAAGTCCCTTTCCACCTCCAATTTCTGAATCCTCTCCCATTTAGAAAATAGTCTACGCTTTTATTCCAACTACCAAAATGCATGACTGCACACTTTACTATGCTGTAATCCATCTGCCACTTATTTGCGCATTCTCCAACCTGTCCAAGTCCTTTTGCAGAGTCCCTGTTTTCTCTACACTACCTGCCCTTCCAACTATCTTTGTATCATCTGCTAACTTGGCCACAAAGCCTTCAATCCAAATCTTTGATACACAAGGTGAAGAGTAGTGGCCCCAGCACAGACCCCCTGCAGAACACCACTGGACACTGGCAGCCAACCAGAAAAAGACCCCTTGTTCCAACTCTTTGCCTTCTGCCATTAGCCAACCTTCTATCCATACTAATATCTTACCTCTAATACCACAGACTCTCATCTTCTTTAACAGTCTCACGCACGACATCTTAACAAAAGCATTCTGAAAATCCAGGTAAACAACATCCACTGACTTTCCTTTATCTATCCTGCTATTTACTTCCTCAAAGAATTTCAACAGATTTGTCAGGTAAGATCTCCCCTTCACAAAACAATGCTGACTTCAGCCTATTTTATCGTGTATTCAGAAACCTCCTCCTTTATAATGGACTCTAAAATCTTACCAACCACTGATGTCAGGCTAACCAGCCTATAGTTTCCACTCTTCTGCTTCGCTCCCTTCTTGAACAGCAGAGTAACATTTGCATCTCTGGGACCGCTCCTGACTCCAGTGATTCTGGAAAGATCACCACCTCCACAATCTCTAAAGCTACCTCTTTTAGAACTCTAGAGTGTACTCCATCTGGTCCAGGTGAGTTATCCACCTTCAGACTTTTCAGCTTCTCAAACACCTACTCCAATGAACGGTAAACTCTCCAATTTTATCTACCCCCCTTTTTATCTACCCCCCTGTTTCCCCTCCCATGTGCATACATTTGTTTCCACACTACTTCCACCATCCCCAGTTTGTTTCTCCCTCTCCATTTGCTCAACTCCCATTACTCCTTCCTCAGAGTTCCCTATTTTCACTCCCTTATCCCCACTTTCCTTCTTCTTCTATGTAGTTTTTTTGGCGGTTGGCAAACAACTTTTTAGTGCATTACCACCACCAACTGGTATGGAGTGTGGATCAAATAACATTATAACTTATATACTAATAACCTATATCTTTCCGAACAAATTGGTTACCCTGAGAAAAAGCAATAGGATTTGATAGCACTTATATGAATTCTTTTGTAAAATATCTATTAAATCAAATTGTACTTTATCTTTTCTGAATCGTTCACTCATTTGTCTTCTTTCTTCCTCATACCTCTCACAATGTATAATGACATGCTCTATTGTCTCTTCTTGCCCACAGTATTCACATCTGCCTGTATTATGCTTGCCTATTATAAAAAGTGTACTGTTCAGACCAGTGTGTCCAAATCTGATTCTTGAAATTACTGTGTCCTCTTTTCTGTTTTTTCTTGCACATCTCATTTCTCCCACTTTCCTCTGGACTCTGTAGAACCACCGTCCTTTCCGCTCTTCCTCCCATTGCTTTTGCCATCTTTCCTTCAGTCTTTGCTTAATAATGTCTTTAATTTCAGTTTTACCTATGTTAATACTTAAATCAATCTTACTTCTTTTTGTTACCTCTTTTGCTACCTTATCTGCCATTTCGTTTCCTCTAATGCCAATGTGTGCTGGTACACATAAAAATATGACTGTAAGCCCCATCATTTGAATTCTGAATAGTGTTTGTTGTATTTCAATCAAAATGTCTGGTCTACTGTCTGAATGGCTGTGCTGTAAACTCTTTATTGCTAAACTTGAATCTGAACAAATAACTGTCCTTAAAGGCCTGGTATCCTCGACCCACTGTACCGCTAACAATATTGCAATCATTTCACCTGTGTATACTGAGACCTCATTATTGATCCTCTTCCCTACTTTGATGTGAAGTTCTGGTACAATAAATGCTACTCCTACTTTATCTACTGAATCTTTTGATGCATCTGTATAAATTTGGACAAAGCTGTAGTATCTGTCAATGTATTCCTGTATGATGAATGAATTATACATACGTTGTTTATCCTTGTTTTTCTGTTCTAATATTGTAAAGTCTACTGTTGCATCTGGAAGTATCCAAGATGGAATTGAAGGTAATGGAACCGTTGGAACCACATTTAATTGTGCTATGCTGATTTGTAATGCTCTCTGGGTCACTGTCCATCCAAAACTTTCTGTTTCCCTTCTCTCCTTTTCCCAGCATGGTTTGACAGTAACTTGTGCTGGGTGTTCTTGACTGTGGCCCTGTAGGTTAATCCAGTAATTCAATGAAAGCTGTATCCTTCTCATCTCTAGAGGCATCTCCCCCATTTCAACCTGTAATGCTGCTGTTGGAGTTGTTTTTATTGCACCTGTACATATTCTCAATTGAATGTTGTCTATTTTCTTAAGAGAAGTACTTGATGCGGACCCATACACCACACAACCATAATCTAACACAGATCTAATTAACCCAGTGTATATAGCCTTCAAAGCTGTTCTATCTGCCCCCCAATCACATCCAACTAAACATCTCATTACATTAAGTATCTTCTTACATTTGTCCACTACTTTCTGAATATGAACCATCCATGTAATCCTCTCATCAAACCATAAACCTAAAAAATTATAGTATTTTACTCTCTCCAATTCCTGGTTATATAATTTTAGTTTTACCTCACTACCAATTTTCTTCCTAGTAAAAAACATTATCTTTGTTTTTTCCAAAGAAAATTTGAATCCCCATTTATATGACCACTCTTGTACCTTTATTATAGCCCTCTGTAGTTTCTGCACAATAAACTTCACATTTCTCCCCCTTTTCCAGATTGCCCCATCATCCGCAAACAGTGAAACTTCCATTTCATTTACAATGTCTTCATATACATCATTTATCATTACTAAAAATAGTAAAGGACTTATTATGCTCCCTTGAGGTGTTCCATTTTCAATATCTAATGTTCCTGAGTAGTGATTTCCAACTCGTACTTGTATTGACCTCCCAAATAAAAAATCCTTAATCCATCCCCACTTTCCTGCAGAGTATCTCCAATTTTTATTTTTACTTTAAATTAGTGTGAGGTTAAAATTGCCTCATACAGTTTCCATCTTGAAATCTATTCCTTCAGGAATCACTAACTATTTGAAACTTAGTTAGATAAATGTTTTCCCTGATAAAAAACATCTATCAGAGATTATATCATCAGGCTGGTTGTTCCATTATTTTAATGGAAAGTTCCATTCTTTTCCCACCTTTGAAAGATTCATTCTATGACCTCTTCCTCTTAACTAAGGATGGGCCAATCAATATCCACAATAAATTCAACGCATTTCATCAGCTATCTGCACTACACTTTCTTCTACATCACTTTCTTTAAAGAGTCCAATCCATTCTCATCTGTTCTGATAATGTCAACTCCCTTCTACCTTCAAAAGCTTGAAAGACTGGGAGGTCCAGACTTAAAAACAGCTTATTCCTCACTGTTTTCATATTCCTGAACCAATCACCTCCATATCACAACCTCTTCTTGGAGGTTCTGAAACATACTCTTACAACACTACCTGATTTGGTTATTCCATTATGGCACTTTAGTAGCAGTACCACATCATTATTTATCATTAAGTGTGTTGATATTTGGCATAAAGTCATACAGCATTGAAACAGACCCTTCAGCCCAACTTGCCCAAGCTGTCTTATAAACAATCAAGTTAACACGGATTTCATGTTTATTTGCATTAAGCAGAAGCAGCTGAACATGTTCAGGTTTCACTGATGTTTATTTACCATCTGTTCCGACAAGTATCTTGCAAAAGCCTTTGCACTTTTCACTAATTGACTACACCGTGACCCCATTACAAAGTGCTTAGCGCTGTTACTGGAGTTGCAGTATGATACATTATTCATTTGTGTAACTTTTGTAGGATGCCCAGGTATCCATAATGCAGTACATATTCGGGAGAATAAAAAATAAATTAACCACAGTGTGAACGTGGAAATTAAATTCTGACCTTCCACTGCGGGGTTCGTTAATTAATGAACGTGCATCCATAGTGTTACATGAGATGCACTAGTGTCCATCTGGACGCTGCATCCAGAGGCAGTGTGCATCCAGAGAGTTGGGCTGGTGCACACCCATAGTATTAGAGGGGGTGCACCAGTGTGCAGCTGTAGTGGATGCGGTCGTGTGCACTTCAGTGTTGCGGGTGTTCCAGTGTACATTCGCTGTGCAGCAGGATTGCATTGCTATTTCTGCCCCCGTCTGCAAGAGAGCACTGAGGCGATTGCTTACACTGGGAATTGCATTTGTTATTAAGCTTTCTCCTGCAGGAGTTACGCCGTTGCGTGTCCTGAGCGCCGGATGGTGTGCAGTTTGAGAGATCCTCCTGCGAGTCTTCGGGGGGCAGTTCCCGGTCGGCCCGCCCGTGTGAGTGAGGAAAGTGGAGGCGAGAAGCCGGCGGCTGCACTGTCCGTCCGTCTCGCTGGGTCGGCGCTCTCCCATTTAGCGGTGTCAAGGCTGCCGGGCGTGGATGTGGTTGATGCTGCTGTGCTGCACCTGGAGGGACGATCGGATGGGAGAAGAGGAGGGTGGGTACGGCAGGTCCCGGACTGCGTTCACGCCGACTTGCTGCATCGCTCTGCTCGATGCCCGTGCACTTTGTTGCCCTTCCCTTCCCCTCCGCTCCGCTAATTCCACCGCACACTCTCGTTTGCATCCGAGCGGGTCGCTACCCGGCCTTCCTTCCTTCCTTCCTTCCTTCCTTCCTTCCCTGGTGACCAGGGCTGCGGCCCCGAGGCTGCTCTGTACGTGGCCCTGACCTACCTAGTGTGTTGGTGTTTATGCTGCTTTACGGATGCATGCTCTCCTAGGCTACATTATAATAAATCACAGCGACCCAATGTCTGGTTGCAGCAGAGTGAATGGCCTTGCCGGGCATCATGCGGTGGCTTTGTGTGTTGTGTCTATGGGTGTAGCTGACCTCCCAAGCCTTCTCCTGTGTGTGTGTGTGTTGGGCCTGGCCAAAGATAAGATCTTTGGGCCTGGCTGGGTGAGGGACAGGCACATACTGGGCGGCGCTCACTAATTACAGTGTCTTCATTTGCTGTCTCGGGTTACAGGGGGACGTTTGCCTTGCTGTGCGGGATGTGGCCGCTCCATCTATGATGGTCAATACCTTCAGGCTCTTAATACAAACTGGCACAACGCCTGCTTCAGGTAGGTATCCAAGGCCCTCCCTTTCTGTGTACTTTACACTGCGTTAATATTAAACCTTGTCTTTTTGTTCCAAAACGAACGTATTGAGAACATAGTGTATCATATTCACTGCACGTCGTTGTCCATACAGTACATGCTGTGCTGATCAAAATCTAAAATGTGCTGCTCAGAACATCAGAGTACGGCACATGGTGCACAGTTGATGTATCACAGTGAATATAATTGCGTGTATAATATGCCTGATGTTGCACTGCCCGGAAAACAAAACTAAGGGACAAACAAACGTTTCAGAATAAGAGGTTGCCATTTTACTACAGAGATATGGACTTTCCTCTCCAAAAGCTGTCAGACCTTGGAATTCTCTACTTCAGAGAGTTGTGGGGGTTGAACCATTGAAGTTATCAAGGCTTAGACAAATTGTGGAGAGCAAACAGGAAGGTGGAGCTGAGGTCAAGATCAGGTCGACCATGTTGGTGGAGCAGACTTGGTTTGAATGGAGGACACTTGCTTCAGTTGGCTATTCGATGCTGTTTCTCAACAACCGTGGGATTTGTTTTAGGAGTTAATGGTGAAATTGTGAAAAGAACGGAGGTACCGGAAGGGACGATGTTACATCGTAGCCACGAGAGCAGTTGCTGGCTATGCTTTGAAATAGAGAAGGGATGAGTTGGAGGTGCTGCAAATTGCGACGCTGAAAGCTTGTTGAGTTGATGCCTGATTGTAAGACTAAGCCGGCCATTCCCATTCCCTGCAAGCCTGCAGTTCATCTTTTCTCCAGTGCATTTCCCTTGAGAAACTCTTGATCGACAGTGAAAGTTGTAAACATTCCTACTGCCCCTCCTTTGTATTCCCCACCCCACCCCCACTTCTAGATAGCTGTTTTAAACCACACCCTTGTTTTTGAACAGCCCATTTATTTGCCCTGTCTAAAACCGGTCAAAAGTTTGTACACCTTCAAGTCTCGGGACTTGACTGCATGAGCAAACCCCAACTTTTCCAGTCTAACCTTTTCATCTCTGGAAATAAGGTAGTGAATCATTTCTACTGATTTCTCTGGGATCTTCACATCCAGTTATCCCCTAATGTTAGGTAATCAACATTGCATTCAGCACCAATTCGTAGCCTGAACAAGTTCAAGATAACTTTCCTGCTTTTGCGTGGTATGCTTCTTTCTATAAGTACCAGGATCCCATGAGGATGTGGGAAGATACTTTAAAAGAAAAAGCAAGGTTGGGAAGAAATCCCGATATTAGATAATTATAACTCTGGAATAAAACTGAAAATACTGGAATAGACGGGAATAGACATAGATGGTGGGTTACTTGTAGATCTTGAGGAGGAGGTGAAAGGGCAGTGTATGGTTAGGATGGAGGTTGTGGAGGAAGATCTCTGGAGATGAGGTCAGTGATCATTCTTTGTTTTGGTCTTTATGGCCTGATTCTTCACTTCAGATTCATTGGGTATCATTTTTACTTCCTGTTGTTGCTGAAATGGAAATTTGCCAGTTTTGACACTTTACTAAACTTTGGTTCACCTTACTCCTTCCTTTCAACCTCCCTATTTCAGGTCCCTCCCAGAGCCATTGTAAACTTCCCCACATCCCTGTCTTCCCTGTTCAATGGAACATTTCCAATCTTTGCAACATTACCTCTGCTATACACACGTTCCTTGCTGCCTGTAAATGCTTTGTGAAGGGACCGTTCCCTTCACAAAGCTCCGGTTTCCTTCATTAACATTGTCACCAAATCGTCTCCAATGTATTTGATGCCCTTTTGCCTCCCTCTCCACACCATCTAGAGTCCCCAAAGTCTTTTAACATGAAACAGTGATTACTTGCAATATTTTCAATTTAGTAATAAATATAGTCTCCTTAATTCCAAAGATGCCCAAAGGAATGACTGTGAAATACTTCTGTCCCGTTCGCAAGTATAGCCATGTCTAGCTGCAGAAGGATGTGATAGCAGTGTAGTTCGTAATAATTCGTGAGCACATTGCCAGGACTCGAGGCTTTTAACTGAGACTAAGATGAGATCCTTTATTTTGGAACAAAGGAGACTGAGGGGAGGTTGAGTTTGTACCAAAACACGGATCTTGGTGAATAAGCTGAAACGACCTATTGCCCTCTGTGGAAAGTTGGTCAGCAGCGAGCATATGGTTTGGTAAAGGATTGTAGGGGAGGTGAGATTTTACACTGGATGAGCACTGGAGTCTGGAACCTGCTGTCTGAAGGTATGATGAGGAGTGGGCCAAAAGCTGGGTATTGGGCATCATGGGGAGTGGGCCAAAAGTCGGGTATGGGGCATCGTGATTAGCTAGTGCAGCACCATAGACTCATTCACCTGTTTTTGCTGTAAAATGCCATGATTTCTAGGTTTATTCAAGCATATCACAGCATTCTGTACTCAACGTTGTGTTCAATAGTTTAGAGTAATGATTCTACCAGTTATATTAAACCTTCTCTGGACCTACTCTTGGTCTGTAATCACTCTCGTCATCATCCCTCGTGTTTTTTAATTTGTCATATCACATGTTTTTCCTTTCTTCCCCATTCATCACTTCCTTTACATTTGAAAACTTTTCATCGTTTTCAGTTCTGATGGAAGATGTTAGTTATCTGTCTAATTTCACGCAAACTGAATAATTTGCATAGTGCAATTTGCTTTCATATTCATAATCACTTCCATAGTTAGTGCATCTAAAGTGAATTTCTAAATTGCATGGATGGAGTTAAGTGCTGATGAAAATACTTGAAATATGGGAGTCATTTTAAATAAAGGCATTACACAAGTGGTGTTTTGGCACATGTGCAACTTTTTGTACGGGTAATTGTACTTATAACTATGCATCAAGAGCGCAGGTAATATTGCACGTAGATATGCCAAAGTACTAATGACACAAAGTTAAATCATAGCTGTGCTGTTAGGGACTGATCTGTTGATGCAATGGTGCTGAGCATTCGGATAGTATTGGGGGAATTTAGTGTGTAAGCAATGTCAATGATTAATTTATAGTATAGATCTATACGCGACCTAATGTCTGCCAGACTTCGATATTAGAGTCAAAATGAATTATTGCCAATTGTAAGTTTAAGTTAAGTACTGTTCCAAATTAAGCATGCGGTATAGCATTTCCCTATTATAGAGAAGTTCTGCAAGACTTTTGTAAGAGTTGTTTAGAAATCTACAATTCAAATATTTTTAGTGATATATTGTACTGTTAGTCTGCTGGGTGTTGTGTGTGAGATTATACTGTAGCCCATTGATTTTCTTTTTATTGTGTGAAAACCATTCCAGGTTAATAAAGCAAAAATTGCAGATTCCAAAACCTAAAGTGCTTGAGATACTCAAAGATGAGAGATGTGGCAGTGTCTATGGAGAGTGAAATAAAATTAATGTTTCAGATTGACCTTTCAGCAGATATGGAAATGTAGGAAAAGTGCATTTTAAGTTGCAGAGTGGAGGAAGAGGTGGAGAGGACAACAGGGATGTCTGTGACAGGATGGAGCCCAAGGTTGTCTCGGAAATGCATCGTTATTCGGTGCTATCCAGGAGAGGGTGCTGAAGGTTTGTTAATTAGAGTTGGTTTGTCTAGAGGAGGTGCAAATAAGAGTTGTATGAGGACAATGGAGGAAAAGGAACAATATTGGAACTGAGTCAGAACTAGGGTTACCAACTTTCTCACTCACAAATAAGTGGCAAACGGTCAAAATAAGGGACAAATTCCCGACGGCAATTCGTTGACCAATTCGACCGTGGCTGGGTGAATGATGAGTTACAAGATACAAGATACAAGATAGATTTATTCATCACATGTGCCAGATGGCACAGTGAAATGAAATTCCCATACAGCCATACAATAAAAAAGGGACACAACACACTATAGGATTTGACATAAAACATCCCCACACAGCAGAATCAAAGTTTCCCACTGTGTGGGAAGGCACCAAAGTCAGTCTCTTCCTCCACTGTTCCCCGTGGTCAGGGCCTCCCCGTGCCCTCCGCAGTTGCCGCTATGGGCGGCCCGATGTTCAGGACCGCTCGCCGGGGTGTTGTAAGTCCGACGTCGGGGCTGCGGGACGTCCTCAGCGGCGTGGACACCAGAGCCGGCCCCCTCCTATCGGAGTCGGCGGCTTCCAAAGTCCGCAGGCCGCGCCGGGTGGAGACTGCTGCTGTAGACCCTCTGCAAGGCGCCCCAGGACTCCCCGGTGTTGTTCAGTGCCGCCCGCGTTGGAAGCTCTCCGCACCAGAACTCCACGATGGAGCAACGGCCCAACGCTCCGGAGCTCCAAACGGCGACCCAGGTAGGCATCGCCCGCTCCGCGGTGACTCCAGCGCTGCACCACCGCTGTAGCCCGGGTGCTGAACTGTTCACAAAGCCCAGCCGGCGGGCCAGCTGAGGAGTTTTGGCCCGGACGCCAGACTTTGCGAGTGACGTCACACGCGAAGTCCAGCACCCCATCCAACTCGTGAACTGATGATTGGCCATTAGAAGGAGGGGTGGTGGTGTTGGCTGTAAGCGAAGGTCCAAAGGTCGGACAGCTGGCCGGCTGCTGATCGACGGGGGCTATGGGCGAGGCACTCCTGCTGCACTCCATGGGCTGCACTACGCCGGTCGGGTGAGGCGGGGCAGTACGCGGCGTTCCGACCCAACGTCCCTTCGACTCGAGTTGTAGCAGTCAAATACGGGACAAGGGCGGTCCCGTACGGGACAAACCAATTTAGCCCAATATACGGAATGTCCTGGCTAATACAGGACAGTTGGCAACCCTAGTCAGAGCATTGCACTTAATGGAAATCTGAAATCAAAGAATTCTGGTAATGTTCAGTACATCGGATAGCATCTGTAGAGAAAGAAAAACTGAGCTACTGCTGGAGGTGGATGACTAAAAGCAGAACTGACTGGTTTTAACAAATATTCACACACTGCTACAGTTATCACCCCTCATCTCCTCCAGCCCTCCAATTCCTAGATATGTGCGCTGCTCACATTCCGGCCTCGTGGCTCCCAACTTTAGAGCTCTGCTGCTGTACTGCTGATGTGCCTCTCAGCTAAACCTCAATCCTATGGAACTTTCTCCCTCAAAGAGGAAGATATTTATCTCCTTAAAATCCTGCTTTTGACAAAGTTCTCCACCTGATGCTGTGAAACAAAGTACAGTGTCAATTCTGTTTGTCAATGTTCTGCTTTATAATATTGCATGCATTGTAGTCGCACTAGTTGTACACTGCCTGGTCTATTACTTCTTGTTCTTCATTGCTTGATAAGTGAGAGCTGTTACACTCCGTCCCAGATATCTTGTAATAGAATCTATCCTGGACTGTATGATGTGGGAATGGAGGCAAACCTTCACTTGTATTCTAAACATGGCTTGTAGGGCTGGTGAGTTGAAGCTTGGCATTTGTTGTGGTTTGGAGATAGTAGGTCGTTTGTTACTGTGTGGGTGGGAAGGTGAAGCCGAGAGGACCATATTTTGGTTGTGAGAGGGTATGTGGACCAAGGCTGATGGGAGCTCGGGGATTGGGAATGATATCCGTTCAGTGGGGAAGAGGATATCGGACCCGGCTGTTTTTTTGAAGTGGGGGAAGGCAGGAATTGAAAGGTTGCAGTGAGAGGGTTTGGAACAGTACTGGGAGCCCTAACTACTGGGAGTTATCCCAGCGCAACACTAAGAAATAAACAAACACAGCAGGCCAGGCAGCATCTATGGAAAGGGAAGCAGGATTAACATTTTGGTTGAAGTTCTTTTGTGAGAAAGGGAAATTAGGTTTAAGTTGTAGTGGGAGGAATTGAGAGGAAGAGGCCATGTGTGAAAGGGTGTGGTCTGGTTTCAATGGGTTAAAGGGGGAAATTAGAGGATATTTATTTATTTATTTCAAACAGAATAAAAGAATAAAAAGCAAGTGTGAAACAGCATACAAAAAAACAAAACAAGAATATTTATAAAGTGTCATAAACAATATCTATAAATAAATGAAATCATATGTGTCCGAAAAGGAGCAGGAAGAAGCCAAAGCTTATTAATTCCCACCCCTTATTCAACTGCTTATAATTATCTTATACAAATTTAGTAGCTATATGTACACCATATGTACACCAGCAGCTATATATTTTGTTAATGGTGAGACTGGGATGTCCTGCAGCTGAGGCTATATTACGGAGAGAGGAAAAACTGAGCTAAAATCGCAGTGTCAGTTTAACTTCAGTGTAATAAATGTAGGCAGAGAGCTTGGTTGACTGCAATGTCTGCAGTATATTTAGCAACAGAAGCTATTAATAGAATTCTCACACTGAGGCCGCACCAAGCAGGTCCCACAGCCCTGCTGTTAGCACCATATAACAGAAGTATAACCGCCCCTTAACTCCCCAATTAACCCATTTAACCAGACCTCACTTTGTCACTGATATTCCCTGTGTTCAATCTATCCTTCCCTATATGGTCTCTGCAATATTTTGATATATTTTACAATTCTGATTGTCTTTGACCTGGGACATCAACACTGTTTCTCTTTCTGCCGATCCTGCCTGTTTCCAGCATTATCTGTTTTTTGAGGATTCCCAACATCTGCAGTTTTCTTTTTAGTTCAGTTTAGAGATACAATGCAGAAACAGGCCCTTCAGCCCACCGGGTCTGCACCAACCTGCAATCCCCGCACATTAACACTATCCTACACCTACTAGGGACAATTTTTACATTGGCCAAGCCAATTAACCTACAAACCTGTAGGGCTGTGGAGCATGGGAGGAAACCGAAGATCTCGGAGAAAACCCATGCAGGTCACGGGGAGAACATGCAAACACCGTACAGACAACACCCGTAGTCGGGATCGAACCCGGGTCTGCATTCGTTGTAAGGCAACAACTACACCACTGCGTCACCGTGCCCGCACAGTTGTTTGTCTACAGTGGAGTGAGCCCCTGCTGAGAGAGCCCAGTGACAGTGCCAGTCATTACAAGTTACTGTGGTCCCAATTCTCCAATGCTGTGAAAGGGGCAAGGCATAGAAAGTGACGTCACCCTGTGTATCCCCCGTGCAAGGGTGTGTGACTCTCTGGAATTGCCCAATCGCATTACCAGGATGGTGCAAAATGACTCCCAAGTCATATGAAATGGTTATCATCATGTTTCAGTCTCGAGAAGCTTGACTTATTTCCGTTACACAATGCTGACGCAGACAGTTATGCAGTTTAATTTCTAATCGCTGGCCAGTCTCATTACTGGTTTTTCCCTAAGTGACAGAAACATGGACTAGTGTTGAATCTGTCAGACTTCTCAAAGCTGAGGGTTAATTGTCAACTGAACTCAACAACTGTAGTTGTTCATGCAGCAAAATGTTTTCTGAAGAAAAATGGGATGCCTGAAAGAAATGTGGCTGGAGCAACATCACACACAAATGATTTTTAGATAGATAGATATAATTTATTGCCACACAACCAGGGTTGGTGGAAATTTGGGTTGTCAGCAGCAGTACAATAATAAAGAACACACAATAAAACTAACACAAACACAAACATCCACCACAGGCACAAAAATTTGGCCAGTCCTCCTCCATTTCCCCCCCGTGTACAGGACCAGAGTCCAGTCAGTCCAGGATCGGCTCTTCCTCACCGGAGACCGCGGCTTTAGATTGTTGTAGGCCGCAGGCCAGCGGTCGAGATTTAAAGTCCCCGCCGCAGCCAGAAGCACCGTAGACTGCAGGGGCGGCGGTCGAAGCTCCCCTCCAGGGGTGATGGTAAGTCCATGCCGCACCCGCGGTAGAAGTTGGCCGCGGGCCGGCAGTGGTGGCTTCTTCTTCCCCCGGGTCCCCCACGAGGGATGCCGGGCTGTAGACGCCGCACCAGCTGGAGCTCTGCAGACCGCGGCTTCAGGCTGCGACTTCAGGCTGCCGGCTGCCCCGGGCCAGCGAAACGAAGCGCTCCCCTCCAGCGAGCCCCAGCGAGGGTCGCCCGCTCCACGCCGAGAGTCCACGCTGCGCCCGCCGCTGAAGCCCCGGGCGCGTCTCCGGGAAAGGCCACGTCGATCCTTGATGTTAGGCCACGGGGGAGGCGACCTGGAAAAACTCGCCTCTCCATGGAGGAGGCGACCGAAGCGGTTTCCCCCTCACCCCCCCACACCACCCCCCACACAAAACACACGAAGAAACACAAAATACACACTTTAAAACATACTAAAAAATAAAAAAAAGCTGGAAAAACTGACGCGCTGCTGACATGGCTGCACACAGAGGAGCGCCCTCTCAAGAGTGAGATTTTTAAGGTGTAACTTTAATAAACGTAGGCAGAGAGCTCAATTGACATATACCTGCTGCTTATGTAAAAATGTTAAAGGATAGAAAGACCAGGAATTGTAAATTCTTGTTCATTCCTTCTCTCCAGAGATGCTGCCTGTCCCGCTGAGTTACTCCAGCATTTTGTCAATCTTATATTTAATTGGGCTATTGATTGTTTACTTAAATAGATTGAGCAAAGGATTTGACAACTGCACATGATCCTGATATGGGCAAAGTAGAGGTATAAATGAGCATAGTTTTCAATAGATAGAGGTCAAGAGAGAGAAGCTAATTGACTGCAATATGTATTTATAACCTACCCGGAATGTGAATGGAGTCTATTCCATGCACTGTTGCACCTTCCACCGTGACTTTCATGGTGTCATAACCATGCTTTTTTTTTTAATTACAAAACTACAAATTACAAATTGTGGAAACCTGAAAAACAAACAGAAAATACTGGAAAAACATAGCAGATCGGGCCGCACCCTGAAAGAAAATACTCAATGATTTGGGTCTGTGACCCCTTCGTCATACTCGCAGGCGGTTGCCTGATGGTGGCCAACGTTGGGTTATCGAGCGAAACAATACAAATGTTGCTTTTTTGGTTTGGTCGCTGCCCGTTAACTAACCAGCAGCATTCAGCAAATTGGCAGATAGTTTGTCTCCGAATTCGAGCAGGCTAACTCTGGAAGTTTGATCACATGAGTGCCTGCTGCTGCTTCATCATCATCCCAAACTCATCCAGTAAAATCTCTTGGTCCCAGCACACATCCTCCTTCCCTATTCCAGCCAGAGTTGCTGGTCACAGTGGAAACTTTCAGTTTAGTTTATGGTCACGTGTACAGAGGTACAGTGAAAAGCTTTTGTTGCGTGCTAGCCAGTTGACAGAAAGACAATACATGATTACAATCGAGCCATTCATACTGTACAGATGCATGATAAAGGGAATAATGTGAATCGAATTTAGTGCTAGGTGAGGTCCGATCCAAGATAGTCTGAGGGCGTCCAATGAGGTAGATAGTTGTTCAGGACTGCTCCCTAGTTGTTGGTAGGATGGTACAGATGCCTGATCACAGTTGGGAAGAATGTCCCTGAATCTAGAGGTGTGTGCTTTCACACTTCTAACCGTTTTGCCCGAGGGGAGAGGGGAGAAGAGGGAGTGGCCAGGGTGCAACTCGCCCATGATTATACTGGTGGCCATGCCGAGGCAGAGTGAGATGTAAATGGGGTCAATGGAAGGGAGGTTGGTTTGTGTGATGATCTGGGCTGCTGGTGTGCGTTCTTGGCCATTGCTTCAATTCCCATTAACTAACTTAGCAAGCTAGAAAATGAGTAAAAAGTCCACTAGATCACATTTACCAGAGCCTCTGGCCTGGGAGGGCTGCAATGGCTGTGGTTTGTATTCACATTCCCTACTGCTTTCACTAAGTGGATCAAACCACATCAAATCCTTCCTTAAATGTGAATGGAATTGCAAAGACTGGCCATGTTCCAAAAGTGAAAGGAGGGGATGGGGACGGTTGCAGTCAAAAAAGAAACTGCACAGCTGCACTGTCATTGAATCTAGCCGACTATTTTGTTAACTTCTCAAAACAATTCTGCTTTGATATCTAACAGGAATTTTCCAGAAGGGTAAAAATGAGTTGGTGCTTCCGATGGCTGGTGGGTTTGTGGCTGGAATAGGGGTGTCATTCACAGGCACCCACGTGCATCCTGCTGTCGATTTGCTGGTACAGGAAGTGGGCGAGCCTGTGTCGGTGCCGTTGGTGAGGTCATTTTCAATGCCGATATATGTTTGGCAGCTAATTTTGGATATCAGCAGTGTTGATATCAGCAGCTTGCACGCGGGGTCTTGTCTGAAAACGATTACTGTAGCCGTTTGACCAAGGATTTAGAGAAACTGGACTGAGCGACATCCGTCACGGACAGAGAATGTTTACCCGTAGCTACAGAGTCCGCCCCTCAAACTTTGGGATCAGGTGAGCAGTTGGGTTCCCAACTTTAACCCCACTTAACACTGCGTAGCAACGTTTGTGGTCTTTAGTGTAAATTGATTGTGACTGTCGATGTGAATCTCCGTCTGAATACCTCACATAGAAACATAGAAACATAGAAATTAGGTGCAGGAGTAGGCCATTCGGCCCTTCGAGCCTGCACCGCCATTCAATATGATCATGGCTGATCATCCAACTCAGTATCCCGTACCTGCCTTCTCTCCATACCCTCTGATCCCCTTAGCCACAAGGGCCACATCTAACTCCCTCTTAAATATAGCCAATGAACTGGCCTCGACTACCCTCTGTGGCAGAGAGTTCCAGAGATTCACCACTCTCTGTGTGAAAAAAGTTCTTCTCATCTCGGTTTTAAAGGATTTCCCCCTTATCCTTAAGCTGTGACCCCTTGTCACCAACAATAATTGATTCTATTATTAATTGACTAATAATTGACTCTATTAGCAGAAAGATGCAATTCTGATCTAATATTATCAATGCCTCTGCCTTTGGAAGCAACACCAGCAATTTATTAAATCTGACTACATGCGGCACAGTGGTAGAGTTGCTGCCTCACAGCCCCAGAGTTCGGGTCAGGATCAGGTTCGGTCAGGATCAGGTTCGATCCTGACCATGGGTGCAGTCTGTATGGAGTTTGTATGTTCTCCCTGTGACCGCGTGGGTTTTCTCCGAGTGCACCGGTTTCCTCTCACACTTCAGAGATTACAGGTTTGTAAGTTAATCGGCTTCGGTAACATTGTAAAATTGTCCCTGGAGTGTATAAGAATAGGTGGTCGGCGCAGACTCGCTGGGCCGAAGGGCCTGTTTCCGCGCTATATCTCTAAAATCTGAAGTTAGGTAATGTCTAAAAGAACTGCAGATGCTGGTTAATACGCACAAAAGGACACAAAATGTTGGTGTAACTCAGCAGGTAAGTCAGATCTGGGAAGAAAAACATAAAAAGCTGGAGTAAGTCAGCGGGTCAGGCAGCATCTCTGGAGAAAAAGAATAGGTGGCGATTCGAATCGGAACCCTTCTTCAGACATCCTAATCGGAATTGAGTCTGAAGATGTCTCGTCCCGAAACATCACCTATTTTTCTCCAGAGATGCTGCTTGACTCGCTGAGTTACTCCAGCTTTTTGTGTCTGTCTTCGGTTTAAACCAGCATGTGCAGTTCACTCCTTACACGGGTCTCTGGAAAACATTGATTGGTAGCGTTCCGGACCCTGCTTCGGAAAGGCATCGATCGCTAGTCGGCGAGGACTCCGAGCTGTATCTCTCAAAGAAGTACATGTGAAAAATTTCTCACGGACCACAAAAATGCGGGACCTTTCAGTAAAGTCCCTTTTAAAAATTACTAGACCAAGTGCAGACCCGTTGGGTCTGTTTCCCCAACGGCGTTTGGGGGGGGGGAGGAGGGGGGCTGCGCCATCACACTCGCATTAACCACCCCCCAAACACACCGGTGGGGGGAGGGGGGGTGAGAAGAAGGGAGGGAGGGGAGAGGAGGAGGAGGAAACGGGACAGATTTGGGAGGGAAAGGAAAGTGGGGTAGGGGGTGAGAGAGGGGGATGTGGAGAGAGATATGGGGGAGGGGGAGAGGGGTGGGGGGAGAGGGGAAAGAGTGGGGAGGGAGAGTGAAGGGGGAGAGGTGGAAGAGTGGGGAGGGAGGAGGAGAGGGGTAGGGGGAGTGATGGAAGAGGGACAGAGGGGTAGGAGGAAGGGGGCGGGTGGAGAGAGGGAAGGGGGTGGGGTAGAGAGGGAAGGGGGGTAGGGGAGGTACCTGCCTTCTCTCCATACCCCCTGATCCCTTTAGCCACAAGGGCCACATTTAACTCCCTCTTAAATATAGCCAATGAACTGGCCTCAGCTACCTTCTGTGCCAGTGAATTCCAGAGATTCACCACTCTCTGTGTGAATTTTTTTTTTCTCATCTCGGTCCAAAAAGAATTACCCCTTATCCTTAAACTGTGACCCCTTGTTCTAGACTTCCCCAACATCTGGAACAATCTTCCTGCATCTAGCCTGTCCAACCGCTTAAGAATTTTGTAAGTTTCTATAAGATACCCCCTCAATCATCTAAAATCTAGCGAGTACAAGCCGAGTCTATCCAGTCTTTCTTCATATGAAAGTCCTGACATCCCAGGAATCAGTCTGGTGAATCTTCTCTGTACTCCCTCTATGGCAACAATGCCTTTGAGCATTGGGCATTGTGATATCACACGATGGAACGTTCACCAAGTGCTTGTGCTCCTGCAAAGGCATATGTAAATGGAGCCATTCCGATTGGACATCTGCGAGCATTGGGCATTGTGACATCACACGATGGAACGTTCACCAGGGGCTGGGGCTGGTGCTGATTCTATGGATGAGAAGCCAGTTTATTTTTGAAATATTGGGGGGGGGGAAGGATTTGAATAAAAACGTGTACTTAAACACGACGAAATGTAATGAGGAGCGGATACTTAGAAAGAAAAGTGAAATCTCTACCGAAATGGAAAAGATGTCGGCGATTCTTCGTCTGGTTTCGGAGTTGCAGTGAATCAAAGGAAGAAATGCAGTCGGAAGCCGTACATGTAAATGGATCCATTCCGATTGGACATCTGCGAGCATTGGGCATTGCGATTGGACATCTGCGAGCATTGGGCATTGTGATATCACACGATGGAAACGAATCAAAAGGCAGAAAGGCAGCCGGACTGCAGGCACACAGTTTTATATATTAACTAGACCAAGTGCAGACCCGTTGGGTCTGTTTCCCCAACGGTGTTTGCGGGGGGGGGGGGAGAGAGAGGAGGAGGAGGAGGAGGAAACGGGATAGATTTGGGAGGGAAAGGAGAGCGGGGTAGGGGGTGAGAGATGGGGAGAGAGATGTGGGGGAGGGGAGGGAGAGGGGTGGGGGAAAGAGTGGGGAGAGTGGAGGGGGAAGGGGGAGAGGTGGAAGAGTGGGGAGGGAGGAGGAGAGGGGTAGGGGGAATGATGGAAGAGGGACAGAGGGGTAGGAGGAAGGGGGCGGGTGGAGAGAGTGAAGGGGGGTGGGGGAGAGGGATGGGTGGGAGAGGGAGAGGGGTGAGGAGAGGGAAACAGAAACATTGAAATTAAGTGCAGGAGTAGGCCATTCGGCCCTTAGAGCCTGCACCACCATTCAATATGATCATGGCTGATCATCCAACTCAGTATCCTGTACCTGCCTTCTCTCCATACCCCCTGATCCCTTTAGCCACAAGGGTTACATCTAACTCCCTCTTAAATATAGCCAATGAACTGGCCTCAACTACCTTCTGTGGCAGAGAATTCCAGAGATTCACCACTCTCTGTGTGAAATATATTTTTCTCATCTCTGTCCTAAAGGATTTCCCCCTTATCTTTAAACTGTGACCCCTTGTTCTGGACTTCCCCAACATCTGGAACAATCTTCCTGCATCTAGCCTGTCCAACCCCTTAAGAATTTTGTATGTTTCTATAAGATCCGCCCTCAATCTTCTAAATTCTAGCATGTACAAGCCGAGTCTATCCAGTCTTTCTTCATATGAAAGTCCTGACATCTCAGGAGTCAGTCTGGTGAACCTTCTCTGTACTCCCTCTATGGCAACAATGTCTTTGAGCATTGGGCATTATGACATCACACGATGGAACGTTCACCAGGTGCTGGTGCTCCTGCAAAGGCATATGTAAATGAATCCATTCCGATTGGACATATGTGAACATTGGGCATTGTGACATCACACGATGGAACGTTCACCAGGGGCTGGGGCTGATTCTATGGGTGAGATGCCAGTTTTTTTTAATATTGGGGGGGGGGGGGGGGGGGGGGGGGGGGAAGGATTTGATTAAAAATGTGTACATTAAACACGACGAAATGTAATCAGGAGTTTCTATAAGATCCCCCCTCAATCTTCTAAAATCTAGTGAGTACAAGCCGAGTCTATCCAGTCTTTCTTCATATGAAAGTCCTGACATCCCAGGAATCAGTCTGGTGAACCTTCTCTGTACTCCCTCTATGGCAACAATGTCTTTGAGCATTGGGCATTGTGACATCACACGATGGAACGTTCACCAAGTGCTTGTGCTCCTGCAAAGGCATATGTAAATGAATCCATTCCGTTTGGACATATGTGAACATTGGGCATTGTGACATCACACAATGGAACGTTCACCAGGGGCTGGGGCTCCTGCAAAGGCATATGTAAATGAATCCATTCTGATTGGACATCTGTGAGCATCGGACATTATGACATCACACGATGGAACGTTCATCAGGGGCTGGGGCTGGTGCTGCTTCTATGGGTGAGAAGTCAGTTTATTTTTGAAATATTGAGGGGGGGGGGGGAAGGATTTGATTAAAAACGTGTACTTAAACACGACGAAATGTAATGAGGAGCGGATACTTAGAAAGAAAAGTGAAATCTCTACCGAAATAGAAAAGATGTCGGCGATTCTGTGCCTGGTTTCGGAATTGCAGGGAATCAAAGGAAGAAAGGCGGCCGGCAGCCGTCCATGTAAATGGATCCATTCCGATTGGACATCTGCGAGTATTGGGCATTGTGACATCACACGATGGAACGAATCAAAAGGCAGAAAGGCAGCCGGACGGACGGCAGGCGGCAGCCACAGACTTTTATATAATAGATAGAAGATAGTTATTTTCTTGAATCTCATTAACATAACTCATGAATAAGTTGATGTCCATATGCGGATGCAAATCTTTATTTTTTAAATTCAATCCCACAGAAGACAATTTTTACTCGCCTTCTGTCCCCTCTGTCCAGCTTCCGGGTTCACCGTTCGCAGGAGTTCCCACGATAAACGCAAGAGTTATTATGGATATCGCACTGGCCACTACGTCCATATAATGTTGCAATGTTCAACCACAAGTGTACAAGTCACTCTTGGAGAAATTCAAGCTTGCTTGAATTTTCTCCCGAGTCAACAAGTTACACGATTACCTGCCGTTAGCGCCACGGTGGTCCACGGTGGTCCACGAATGCCGTACGGTTATCGTACGAGGTTCCCACGATGTTCAACTCTGGTTACCTCTTGCGTCAAGTCGCCCCGTGAGAAAGGCCTATCAGTCTGTTGTTGCTGTTTTTTTTAACATCATTCATACATGTTTGTGGTGGAATTTCAAGTATGACCCACAAATTTCTGAAAGTATCATCAATAGTGGGCAAGCCAAGAGTGTGTTATAACTATCTTTACGTAGAGTAAATTGGCCTGAAAAATCTTGCTGCTGCTTTGAGCTTCATTAAGACAATAAAGGATACTTATACTTATAATGGTGTAATTTTTCCACCTTCGATATTGTTAGACTTGTACCGATTTGCACTGCATCTACTGTTACACACTGACACATGCACATATACCGGACTCCAGTGGCATTCTCACCGTTAAAGTGTCAGGGTAATTATTAGAGGGCAAAGGTTTCTTTTAAAGTGTTGAATCAAATATGGATGTCAACTTGAATGGACCTAACCATTTGAAATGTGAAGAAAGGGAGGGATTGCTGTTTTATTTAATGCTTATCCAGTCCTCCTTCCCCTACTATTACAGTCTTCATCTATCTTTTCGCGCTAAATACATTTTAGTTGTGCATCTGTGTGATTAAAGTCTGATAAGAAGGAAAAGTAGCTGGTACGCAAAACCTTGAATCTACCTCCTCGATCGTTGTGGATTAATACTGGTAATCAAAGACTCGCCTCTCCTCTCCTCATCTTGTGCTGCATCTAAGGCAAAGTTATACCCAAGTCATTTAGTTTAGAGATACAGCGCAGAAACAGAATCCGGTCCGCGCTGACCAGTGACCACCTCATACACTAGCAACTACTTTACACACCCGGGACAATTTTCAATTCTTGCCAAAGCCAATTAACATGTGCGTCTTTGAAGTGTGGGAGGAAACCGGAGCACCCGCCTTCCCTTCCATTCTGCCCATCGTTCTTAACCCTATGCTGCTCTCTAACCACTAAGTTCAGCTACATACACTTGCTACCCCCATCCCCAGACACTCCTACAAGATTCTTCTGATTCAAGTCTCTCGTGTTTGTATTCACACTCTTTGCTTCAGTATTGGTGGATGTGCTGACAGCTGCTTGGGTCTCATCTACCAGAAATCTTTTGCATAACACTTCTGTTCTTGACGAAGCATTTTGGCACTACAATTCCATTTGTATGTTTTCCTCGTTCACTCCATGAAGCTTGAAATATTTTTCTCCGCTATAACAATGTAGTTTGTTTATTATTTTGTCATCTCTTTGGCCTTTAGTGACCTTTCGGCGGTGATCGCTCAGATTATCGATATACCTTCCAGATTAAGGCGAGGGATTACAGGTGAAGAGAATGTTTTGAAGTGGGCCTGCCCGGAGTCTATTCAATAACCTTGTTGTCACCCTGCCCCTTTCACAGGGATGGTTTGGCTCAATCTGTGTTTGTGTGCACTTTAGTTCTGCCTCCTGCTCAGTAGAGACCCAGACTATTTACAGTTTATGGTTGGGCTAATTGGCCACAAAGTGGTGGTTTGGTTTTTTTATTATCATGGCACAAAAATGAGCCTGGAAGATCCTCCTTCACATTTCATAAGAACATCGTCTTAGCTGGGCTTCATCTTTGGCATGACTGCTATTAGATCCCAAAATAATCACCAGTATCATTGAAGGATGGTGAATTGTGAGTGAAATTTTGTTTTTTGACAGATGCCCCTTTTTGAAAGCTGTGACAGACTAAAATGGCATCCATTTCTGTAAACCACACCTGGTGTGACTTGTTCACATTATTCCCATTTTTCAGTTTATAGCCAGCATGAATCAAGGTTTTGTGAATCATCTGATGTATATCCAGTTTATGTTTTTATTTGGACTTGATTGTTATCTATTGTCTTGCTTCCTTCTCATTGAATATTCTTTCTGGTTTGTTCTTTTAATTCCCCTCAATTTGTTGCTCATTAAAAGGTGGAGTGCGCTTGAGGGTAGCTCCTTAGTCTCATCGCACAGCCTCGATGTGAGTTGTGCAGTGCCTAAAGGGCCTGTCCCACTTGGGCGTCATTTACGCGACGTCATTTACGCGTCACGACGCGTACATTTTATCAGTGGTGTCTCCTTTTATAACGACATTTCAATATATTTATAATAATACTAGACTAAGTGGGACTCGTTGGGTCCAAGCATCACACGGGAGGGCTGGTCCCCCAACGCAATATTCCACGCAAGGCCACCAAATTCAAGTGCAGTTTCATACCATTTCAAGCAGGGTGCAAGGCCACTAAAGACAGCAAGTCATGACCACTCCCTCCTCCATCTTGCAGATACTGAGCCACACTTCTGGGTTTTATGGTCCCTCCCCCCCCCCCCCCCCCACCTGAAGGGGCGTGGCCTTCAAGGCGTGATTGACAGGAGGGAGAATCTCAAAAAAATTTAAACACTAATAAATAATTTTTCATCGATGGGAAAAATCCTCGGCATCTGATGAGCGGAGGGGGACTCTGAGTAAGATGGCCAAAAATCACAGCCGTATGTGGTAGCCTTTTTCTAAAATCAATATACAACGCAAACAGGAAGTGGTCAAGATTAGACTTTTAAATATATAGAAGGCAACACAGATTTAGCATTTCCAAACCAAAGTCAACACAGCTTTAGCATTTCCAAGCCAAAGGCAACACAGATTTAGCATTTCCAAACCAAAGTCAACACAGCTTTAGCATTTCCAAACCAAAGGCAACACGCTTTAGCATTTCCAAACTATATTGTCAAACCACATTAAGGGCACTGACGGGTCAGCAAAACCACTCACGGTTAAGTAGACATGTGTTCAGTATTATTCACAGCTCAGAGACTGAGAAATGTGACCCTCTCACTCCCCCCACCTTACAGAGACTGACTGAGGCACTCAACACTCCCGGGTTCTATATTCCCTCCGGAAGGGGCGTGGCCTTTAGGAGAGAGAATCTCAACATTTTCAAAATACTAATAACTCTTTTATTTTTCATCGATTGGAAGAATCCTCTTGTCGTGTGCAGCGGAGGGAACTCTGAGTAAGATGGCCAAAAATCATAGGTGCAAGTGACAGCGTTTTAAAAAAAAATCAATATACAGAACAACAGGAAGTGGTCAAGATCAGACTTTTAGTAATATAAAGGACATTTATAATAAAATATAGGAGGCATTGGGACAAGTATATGGATAGGAACGTTTTAGAGGGATATGGGCTAAAAGCAGGCAGGTGGGATTAGTATAGATTAGACACCCTGGTTACTATTGGCAAGTTGGGTTGCAGGGCCTGTTTCTGCACTTTATGACTATAGAGAAATCCAAAGTATATTGTATCTCCTTTTTTCACTAACCTGGCAAATTATTTCCTGTTCATTGCTTAACCAATTTCCTTCTGAAAGGTAATTTTGACTCGTGTTCTACCACCTTTGCGGGCAATGAGATTAGGATCATAAGCACTCTTTAAAAATAATAAATAAACAATGCCCCTCCCCACCACCACTTCCTCCATAGTGTCTTTTCCCAGTTCCTTTAAGTTTTTGTTCTTTGGTCCTTGCGCTATTTGCTCCTGGGAGCATTACACTTATCGAAACCCATAATGATCTTCCATCCCCTCTATCAAATCTCCTCTCAGTTTTTAGTGTCGAGTATTTGCACAGCCTTTCCTGTCTTTCAGTAAATTTCCAGTAAATTGTTTTTGTCCTTCCTAAATGGTGGTAGCCCGAATTGGGTGCAAGAAATGTTTTAAATAAAAATTCAGTGCAATCTTTTTATGTAGCTCGATGTTCCTTGCACTTCACAAACTTTGCTGCCTATCATAACAACTCCGTGTGTTTGCTAGTTGGCCAACGAGTGCCGCAGACTGCAAATGGAGGGCAGGGGGAGTGGGCTGCAGTGACTTCAAAGATGCCAAATGGTCCAGAGGTCATGGGTCAGAGCTGTTTTATTATCTGTAGGGATCTGATTAACGAGGGATCTCTGAAATGAACTGAGGCTTTGTGCAACACTGCTTCCGTCGACTAGCTGTTCCCTGATTAATGAGTGGCTGGGAGAACGAACACGAGGGCTTCTGGCTGCCCTGGGACCGCAGGGAATCAGATCAAAGCTTTGCAGCGGTCTGTGTCTGGCTGAATCACTGCTAATCCCCAACCTTCTGACTTCCTCCCTGTGCGGGGTGTTTTACCAGGAGATGCAGTTACAGTGACTGCCGCAGTCAGAGGGAGGGGCGAGGATAGAGGCAGGAGCTGCATCAATGGGAGTTTGTCAGCAAGACACAGTGGGAGCCATCATTAATCCATCCCTGTGTCAAAAGGCACAAGTAGGAAGAGTTATATCTTGAATTCTGTTCGCAGTTGCATCAGTATTGAAATCTAAATTAGGCACAATACTGGTGTAACTCAGCGGGACAGGCAGCATCTGTGGAGAAGGAATGGGTGACATTGCACTCTTCAGGGTCTGAAGAAGGGACTCTATTGGAAACGTCACCCATTCTTTCTCTCTGGAGATGCGGCCTGTCCCACTGAGTTACTCCAGCATTTTGTCTATCTTTGGTGTAAACCAGCATCTGCAATTTCCTTCCTGCACTTAATCTAAATTATTTAGTAGAATGGACCAATGGGACTTTAATAATTTCCATCATCCTATGTGGAGTTTATATTTGATTCCCTCCATTACCCTCTGTCATTGGCTCTCCCTCCCTCAGCAAGAGCTGAGCATTCTCTCCTTTAGGTTGCACCCTTCTTTGGTTTCCTGCCTTGAGCTGCAGAGTACGTCTTTGACGGTGAAGCCTTCTGACCAACACTACCCACTACTGCTGGAGGCAGTCTTTGACCTCATCACCGGAGCAGTGCCTGAGGTTGCTCAGTCTGTTTACCACACATTTGATTGTTGCATGCATCCTGTTTAACTGAGCTTCGGATTAGTGTGTTTTAGGGAGGTGTTTGCCCCGGATCAGGCCTCTGGCTTGAGCTGGCTGATAGGAGTGTGTGTGAGTGGTAACTAGGGTTGGAATCGAGGAGAATGCGTGCAGGGATCGGCCCACCTCTCTGCTCTTTGCTAACACCCGTGTTCTCTGCTTCTGCAGGTGTTGTGAGTGTAACATTTCGCTCACCCATTGGTATTACGAGAAGGAGGGCCGGCTCTACTGCAAGAAGGACTACTGGGCTCGCTTTGGGGAACTGTGCCATGGCTGCTGCGAGCAGATCACCAAAGGGCTGATCATGGTAAGGGCCAAGTACCAAGGGCCAAGGGGGCTGGGCAGAGAAAATGTCAGCCACAGAGGGCAACAGCTTGGAAACTAACCCTGGCTCACTGAGTCTGTGCAGACCACCCGTTTCCAATAATCCTACGTTAATCCCATCTTTAATTCTCCCCACATTCTCACAGCTCCCTCCACATTCTACCCCTCACCTAGGCACAAGGGGCAATTTACAGTGGACAGTTAACTTACTAACCTGCAGGTCTTTGGGAAGCGGTAGGAAACCAGAGAACATGGAGGAAGCCTCATGGTCACAATGGGGGAAAATGTAAACTGTACAGATTGGGCCAGAAGACAGGATTGAGCCCAGGTGTCTCTTGGTGTGAGGCAGTGACTCTCATTACATGTGCCCCAGCTGAAGCATTAATATTGCTCTTAGAACTACACGCAGCCTTTTTGATCGGAAAAAGACACACAATGCTAGTGTAGCTCAGTGGATCAGGCACTATTTGGGTAGGTGACTTTTCGGGTTGGGACTTTTTTATTTTCCAGAGTCTGAAGTAGGGTCCTGACCTGAATCGTCACCTATCCACGTTCTCCAGAGATGCTGCTTGACCTGCTGCATTACTCCAGTGCTGTCTTTTTTTTTATAAACCAGCTTCTGCAGTTCCTTGTTTACACATTTTTGCTGATTGGATTATCTCCGGATCATATTGAATGAATTATTACATAATGTCTATACCTCAGCACCGACAGATGTTAACGGAAGTCTTGGAATGTGCTTGGTGCTAGGATGCAGATAGACATATTATATTAGACGGAAAGGAATTTACTCCATTGCTGAGGAAAATTTACAGCGTCTTGAATTCGGCAGCAGGGTGGAAATCTGAGAAAGTGATATTAACTTTAAGAAACCGACAGAATAATATGAGAAATAATTTGGGTCCTTTTATAACAGTATAGACATCCAGCAATTGAAAGCAATGCTATGATGGCCAACAGAATTATTCAAAGCTGTTTTAAATCAAGTTATTAGAAATTAAGAAACCAGCAGTAAGTTATTGATAATTGATAGGTGCAGGGAGAGAGACTGCAGGATCAATCGGGCAATGGGTAAAGCGAAGACTGAGAGAAGGTGGACGGGTAGCCTTGAGTCTGACGTTTTTGAGAAAGAAGGCAGGTTATGATGGGGAATGGGAAAGGAGATTATTTCCTGGCATTGGCCGAAGAGATGACAAAGCCTTTTCCAGTTCCTGTGTCTTCCTGGACTTTCTGTAAGCAAAGCAACATCAGAGCCCATCAGCACCAACACCTCGGCCACATCAGCCACATTGCGCCTCTAACTTTCCGAGCAAATGCCAATGCTTCCAGCACAGTAAATAATCCTGGATTAGCCACCCTGCATGTTAGCAGCTGGATGCATCAATTAGATGGGTGGCACGGTGGCGCAGTGGTAGAGTTGCTGCCTTGCAGCACCAGAGATCTGGTTTCGATCCTGACGACGGGTACGTGCCTGTACAGAGTTTGTATGTTCTCCCAGTGACTTGCTTGGGCTTTTTCCTGCAGCTCCGGTTTCCTCCCACATTCTACAGGTTTGAGCACTAACTGGCTTGTCCCCAGTGTGTGTTGGATAGTGATGGTGGGATCGCTGGCCAACAGCCCAGTTTCCGTGCTGTATCTCCAATCTAAACTAAAACTAATCAGATGCCTGAATCTTTGTTATTTCTTCTCCAGGTCGCTGGGGAGCACAAGTATCACCCAGAATGCTTTACATGCCTAAAGTGCGGTGCGTTTATTGGAGATGGCGACACTTATGCATTGGTAGAGCGCTCCAAGCTCTATTGGTAAGTACTGACATGGACAAGTTACAACCAAGGTCTCTGTCGCTTACATTTGGTTTGTTACGATGTGCGATTTCATAGGGAAGCCAGCATTGTCTTCCTGTGCCCTTTTTATGATGGCTTACTTATTTGTTGCTCAGTGATATTTTTTTTTATCAGTACCTTGTAGACTCTGAGAGAAGCGCATGGAAAGCTGAGGCTTTTATACTGACTGGAAGAGGTTTGCCTGTTGAATGCAGACAGTATCCTAGTGCCAGTGCTCAGCACTGAGAACTTGTAGTAGTTTTAAGTACTTCCTGATGTGGTGAAATCCGATTCAACGTTGCTCCGCTGTGAATTGAATTGGCATTGCAAACATTCCATGAGAGTAACTTGTTCCTGGCCTCCTTACCATAACGTTTGGAGATACTAAAATTATTCTATGGGGCTTGATTAGTGTTGTGTTTGAGAAATCAGTTGCGTTAACGAAATTTGGAACTGTGACAACTGTTGTTGCTGCAGCTTTCCCTCTCGCCCCTTATTGCTAATCCTAGTTATCCAGCTCCGAACATGTATGCATTCTGCATAAACGTGCCATTGCACAGCATGGGGGCTGATTACGTTTATTTTTTCCAAAGAAACTTGGCGCAGACCAGGGACAGCCCATGGGAATGCTTTGGAATTATGTTTTGGAGGAATATCGGTTGGTGTCATAAACTTGCCATCTTGCAGCTATTAGTGCAGCTTGATGACCATCCAGGTTGCTCTGTCCTCTTTAACGTCACTTGTCATTTGTCTCTGTTGCAGTGGTTGCTGCTACTACCATACGATAGTCACCCCCGTCATTGACCAGATCCTTCCAGACCCTCCCTGCGCTCGCATTCCACACACTGTGACATTGGTTTCAATACCAGCCTCGACAGAGGGAAAGCGAGGTTTCTCCGTGTCCATCGACCAGCCCTGCAGTCCCAGGAGCTGCTCTTCGGAGCATGTGCATACTGTACGGGTCAAAGAGTAAGTGAGAGGGCTTGCTATAATGGGGAGGATGTTGTTGCTGTAACTTGCTGAATCTTGACACATATTAAAGACATCTTTCATCTTAAAGTATACCGTTTTCATTGTACACTGTGGTGCCAATGAATACATGTCTTGAGTTAAGCTGAGCGAAATTGCAGTGAGTCAGTTTGCTGGCCCATGGCAAGCATCCAAAATGAATGGTGCTTTGCTCATGTTTAACTTGTGGGGTAAAAGCAGAAGCTCAGGCAGAATTTCTGGGTGTGGTGGCAGGTGGATTGTATTTTTTTTTTTAAATGAAACCCTAATTTAAAAGATGGATAACGTGGTCCCTGAGATTGGATTAAAATGACTGAACTACCCAATTTCCATTGCATTCTTAATGGAAAGTCAGAGGTCTGGATCACATCTGGCAGACATTTAGATTCTAACATAGCATTTCCCCTGAAACCCATTACTCATCTCCATGTGGGAGAGTTGTCTGACAACATCTTGAGATCATTTTGCCATTAATTATCTAAATTGACAGCAGTTTTCCTCTTGTATCAGTCCCTCGTTATTTCAACCTAAGGGCAGCGCGGGGAAAATAAAGAAAAATACAACTTTTTATTTGCTGAGTTTTTACGATTGTACTTTTCTAGGTCAAAATTTGAGTCAAAAGGTTTTCATTTATAGAGCTTTTCACAGCTATCAATGTATTTCTAAAGGATTAGCACTGCTGTGATAGTCACAGTCAAACAGCATGGAAACTTGCCATTTAACCCAACTTGTCCATATCTTAGAAACACAAATACATAGAAAATAGGTGCAGGAGTAGGCCATTCGGCCCTTTGAGCCAGCACCGCCATTCAATATGATCATGGCTGATCATCCAAAACCAGATACCCCATTCCTGCTTTTCCTCACATATCCCTTGATTCCGTTAACCCTAAGAGCTAAATCTCTCTTGAAAACATCCAGTGAATTAGCCTCCACTGCCTTCTGTGGCAGAGAAGCCCACAGATTCACAACTCTGGGTGGAAAAAGCTTTTCCTCATCTCAGTCCTAAATGACCTACCCCTTATTCTTAAACTGTGACCGCTGGTTCTGGACTCTCCCAACATGGGGAACATTTTTCCTGCATCTAGCCTGTCCAATCCCGTAGGAATTTTATGTTCTGTAAGATCCGCTCTCATCCTTCTAAATTCCAGTGAATACAAGCCCAGTCGACCCATTCTTTCATCATATGTGAGTCCCACCATTCCAGTAATTAACCTGGTGAACCTACACTGCACTCCCTCAATAGCAAGAATGTCCTTCCTCAAATTAGGAAACCAAAACTGCACACATTACTGCAGGTGCGGTCTCACCAGGGCCCTGTAAAACTGCAGTAGGACCTCCTTGCTCCTATACTCAAACCCTCTAACTATGAAAGCCAACATGCTATTAGCTTTCTTCACTGCCTGCTGTAACTGCTAGATTATTACAACAATCCAAACAAGTATACGTTAATAGTCCACTGGAATTTCCATTTATAATGCATCAAGCTCCCTTCTATCCCTGCTCTTAAAACAAAAGACAACTGAGCTGAGTGATCCAGGCCATACATAGCTTGTAAAAGGTAACAAATATCAGCCATAAATTATTGGAGTGGAAGGTGGCAATTATTTACCGAGCCAGTGCACCTGAAGTGGGCGCGCTGGCAAACCAAATATACATAGTCGGAGAGAGGATGGGGAGGGAGCTAGTCGTGGGGACCTGGTTTTGGCCTCCATAGGGATAAAGAGAAAATGCTGACAGTGAATTAATTACACTAACTTCCTCCAATGGATCACTTGTGCTGCTTTCCTTTCTTGAAGACTTGCAAAGCCTGACCCGTGTTAAATGACAGAACCTGTAAGAATTATTTTGTTTTGGTGTGGTGTTGGTCAGATCAGATATCTGATCAGATATTTCCTAGTTTGATCAGTTTGTTTTATGGTGAGGTTAGCAGGTCTAAATTATTTCTCAATATTATGTGGTGCTAGATGACACTGGAGTCTGAGGTTGAGCTACTGCTTACTGAACACTGCATGTTATTGAAGTTGCTACTTGTGGAACTTCTGAAGATTTGGGTGGGATTTGAAGAGATTTAACTTTTCGTAGTCCATAAAGCCAGATAGAGTTTATGGGCTTTGGTGTACATTATTATTGAGGAGTTAGATCAGAACCTTGTTCTGTAGAATGGCTCTTTAGCCCCTTAAGGTCCTGTCCATTATTAATTTGTATTGCTTTTAATGTTGCAGAGTTGATACGGACTGCATCAGTCCAGAGGTGAAAAATTCCATTCATGTTGGTGACAGGATTCTGGAAATCAATGGAACGCCAATCAGGAATGTGCCTCTAGATGAGGTAAGCAGAGGGAAGATGCAGGTTGCAGCAGCTTGGCAAAACCCTAGCATACTTTTATCTAGCAGCATGCAGTGAAACAAACTAATTAGTCTGTTTTTGGTTAATGTCATCACCTAATGTAGAAAGGGGGGAATTGAGGCAAGAGAGACTTGGGGAGGGGTAGTATGTGACCGGTATCATATACTGGGGGAGGGGGACCAGTATTATATGCTGGGACGGGGGTGATGAAGTTTTTCTTTCTCATAATTCCTTATGACGTGGGAAGCCTGTTGGCTCACTGGCTCTGTGCTGGCTCTTGGAGTGATCACCACAATCCTGCTCCCCCACTTGGATCCCCTTAAACTGTTCTCTCGCATGCCTGTCAACTCTCTTACCGGCCACCTACAATGGGGATAGTTTGCAGTGGCCAGTCAACCTACCAACCTGAGCACATTGCTGGATGCAGGTGGAAGCTGGAGCACTTGGTGAACCCACGCAGTCGCAGGAGGAATGTGCAAATCCCACGAGGTCAGAAACCAAAACTGGGCTGCTGGAGCAGCTGCCTTCTCTGTCCAGCCTTTAGCACTGTCCTGTGAGATGGCTGCTGCTACTGAGCTGCCCGCTTTATATTGGGAATGCTTGATCCATGCAGTGGGGGAGAACGGTAGCTGAAAGGCCAGTCATAGAGACTGATGGCAGAGCTGGGTCACATGTTTCAAAGGCTTAACACAAAAGATGATGGATGCGGGAGGAGGCAGTTGAGGCAGGTGCTATTGCAACGTTTAAGGAACATTTAGGCGGGTTAATGGATAGGACAGGTTTAGAGGGATATATGGGCCAAATGCAGGCAGGTGAGGCTAGTGTAGATGGACGTGTTGGTCGGTGCGGCAAGTTGGGCCAAGGGGCCCGTTTCCACACTGTATGACTGACTCCAGCAGTTACAGTTGAGGTAAATTGGACTATGCCAGCAATGTTCAGATGAGCGTGTGCACAAACCAAAAATGATAGTATTGGGGCTAAATGTATGACAGGAAAGGGAGTGAAAGATGTCAAGTGTATCAAGTGTTATGTGGGTGATGTGAAGGGTATATATTCAGGGAAAAGGAGATGTAAGCTTGGGGAATGAGTGTGTGGGGTAGCGGAATAATGAGATACCAGCATTAGTTACTATGAGTGCTAGAAGTCAAGTAGAAATAATGAAATTGAGGAGAGGGAGAGGGAAGCTAGTTATGTATGTTGGGATAAATGGAGCAAACAACTATAAATGATGAAAAGAATGGAGGATTCTGGCTGTAAAATATGAGAGAAATAGGGAGGGACCAATTTGGTCGGTAGTATACGATCCACCAATCACACATAGTTGGGGTGGGAGACTGATGTTGAGCCGATGGAATATGCTGAAATAAGAACAAAATACAGGAAACATTCAACAGGTCAGGGAGCATCTATGGAAAGTTAATGTCGGGTTGAAACCTTGCCTTCTGAACTGTCCCAGACTGGCAAAGTGTCTTTGGCCTGAAACATTAACTGTTTCTCTCTCCGTGGATTCCGTTTGACTTGCTGACTGTTTCCAGCATTTTTGATTTTTTATATCAGATTTTCGGCACCTACAATTCTTTTTTTTTTTCCAATGTAAAGAGCAGTCAGAATTATTGTATTGCGGAGAGTAAAACTGGTAAGCTCCTGGAAGATGCTCTAATCCTTTGTGTAGCAGTATTGCTTTTCTCTGTGCATCATATCTAGCCCTAGGATAGAAATCTGGTGCTTGGTTGGCAATGTTATGATGGTGTGTGTGATGTTTGACTTCTGCAGATTGACCTTCTGATCCAGGAGACCAGCCGTTTGCTTAAGCTAACCATAGAACATGACCCACATGACCCAATGCTGGACACTGCCAATCCAATGTCGGATGTCTACAGCCCCCAGAGACTAAGTGCTCCAAGTGGAGAAGACAGCGCAGTCAAGAAACGACCCATCATGTAAGCATGCTTAGATTAGAAAATGCTGTATATCTACAAAATGATAGATTAAATGGATATTCAGTACAAAATTAAATTATAAAATTATGTGCACTAAAGAATTCAAATGTGGTGTGTGTTATTTAAGTGTCTGCAGATGGTTTTGATCATAAAAGTTATTGTTCCCTGTGAAATTTACTTGGTGTAGTTAACATGCACAGAAATGCAGGCCTTTAACAGCAGGAACTTGCCCTACACCTGTGATATTTCAAGGGATTAACAGTTTTTACAGCTTTGCGGGTGCCTGCTTGAAGCCAAGCACTGTTCAATGCACAGGGGTGGATGCCTGCAGTTGAAAGTTCAATGGCAAGATTGAGTGATTGCTGAATCTGTGCATTTTATTGCTGTTGTATCGGGAGCTTTAGCAGTGGTTCTGCAGAGTTTCCAACATGAGCAGGAGCACGAGAGAGGAGCCAAAGGAGCAAATGATTTGCCAGAGGAATCTGAAGAAGGGGAAGTGGAAGCCTCTGGCGTGGAGAACCCAATTCTCCAGGGTCTTACTGGAGCCATGATCCTATCTCCAGCTGTCTGAAGAGGAATGCGTCTGGGAGCTAAGGTTTTCTAAGGCGGTTGTGACCAAGATCTCTCATCTTATGCAGACAGTGCATCCACCAGCGGATGCCCTGTAAAACAATATTGCCCCAAATATATAAGACTTTGATTCTAGGCAGCGACGTGTGACTTGCACCATGCGTATTGTTACACCATACTTCAGGACTTCATGCTGTTCACTGCTCAGAGTGGAAAATGCGTTTACTGTTGGCCATGATGATTTTGGGGGATTGTGCGCATTCTTGGTGTGATAGACTGCACGTGTGCAGTTCCAGGATCTATTAGGAACAGCGAGCTCTTGAACCCACCGTCTGTGTTGGCACACATGCTCCTCTTCTCTGGGGCAGACCACCCATGTCAAGTTCCACGAGAATCTCTCGTTTGTTGTGCAGTGAGACCGGATCCAAGCTACTGGGTGATGGAGGCGATTACTGTCTCTGCCCCTCTGCTCAACCTCTCTGCTCTCCTGCCTTGTCCATCGCTGACACAATTTAGTCCAAGTGAAGACTGGATGTTCCAAAGCTAGAGGTATCATTGGATGGGCATAAAATGAGATACTATAAGGTATGGTAGTAGGATATGCACAAAGTATTATCTCCCAGTCCATCCCCAGCTCTGTCAGCTGAGCCGATGACTACCAGCACTCTTCCCTTTACCTAACTTAATCTGTGGACACAATGGAGTCTCCCTCCAGTGTAACAGAGTCATCCCTTCGGTTATCAGTGGGTGTAAAGCACAAGATGTGTGTTTCCTGGAGTTGTTGTCAATGTGCAAGAAATATGGTCTTGTGCTAAAGATGCTCTTGCATCTTTGTCCACTGCATCAAACAGACCTATGGATTCATTAAACTATTTCCTACTTGAAAAGCTGCTGGAACAATAGCAATGCCTCTGGAGAGGTGAACTTCCTGCTCAAGGTCTAAAATGTGGCAATTTTTTAAGCCACAGATTGACAGATTCTTGATTGGTAAGGGTTTTGGGGGTTATGGGGAGAAGGCAGGAGAATGGGGTTGAGAGGGAAAGATGGATCAGCCATGATTGAATGACTGAGTAGACTTGATGGGCAGAATGGTCTAATTCTGCTTGTAATAGAACTTGTGACCTGATGGGAAAAAATGAAAAAGAACTTGACATGAAAATATACCTGGTGGATCTGTCATCGTGACCAAGTCTGAAAGGTCTCCTGTCAGTGATTGGATCTGTCCTATCGTGGAGCATCCTGGTTCTCCTGCCTGAGCTCCAGGTTATGTCCATCAAGAGGTGGAATGGAGGTGATCTTCATCATGCAGCAAACGCAGGATAAATTTAGCAAGCTGCCCTGGCCATGAATATTGCACATTTCAACTTCACAAAAGCTTTTTCACCCCAACTTGGAAAGATTAGCGAGAAATTTCTCAGATTTATTTGTCTTCAGATTTTGTTACCATTCTACATCTGCTCTATAATTAGATACAAGCTGCCATCCTTCCCAGACTCTGTTTTCAAAATGGGGTGTCTTGTTATACAGACCCTCATAATCTTCCTCTTTGCAATATTGTTACATTCGTCCAGTCAGCCGCCTGTTGAATTATTTATCACAGCAGCGTGGCACGTTCTTGCTGTTAAGGCCTGCTTTCCACAGCTTGATCTGTACTGCATGCTAACTGCAACTCTGAAGTCGATATCAAAGAGAAACCAGCAATTAAATATTGGACATGGGTTGGTGCGCCATGTGTGCTCCACATGCTGCCCGCTCAGGCACATCCAATGCTCTGATCCTATTCCTTCTCTCCAGAGATGCTGTCTGTCCCGCTGAGTTACTCCAGCATTTTGTGTCTAGCTCTGATCACATGCTCAGTGTATGGTCACAGTCAATTTTCAACACTCTTAATGTATTGGCAAATGGTGCACTTTTGAGAGCTCGCTAAGTTTTGACTGGGAGCTACAAATAAAGAACCTAGTCTGGTATATTGCAGCATGTGTCACTCCAAGCTCTGCAATATATAATCTGACTCGTGACTGTCCACTGACACTGATTAAGGCACGAGGTCTTATTCTGGTGAGTTGTATCAGCATCTGACACCCATGACCAAATTTAGGTATGATAGTCCCATGATTTTCAGGTCTTCATTGAGGCATGATTGGATGCTGGTGACTATGCTAATCTGATTTGACAACTTAAAATCTTGCATTAAGCCTGAAAGGTTTTTATTGAGTTCTGAGATAATGATGTAGTTATTTTGCATCGCTTCAGTAGCCTGGTTTGTGTAAGACTAGCTTTGACTAATATTGGACCTTGTTGAGTTTGATTATTTTTTTTAACCACTAAAACTCGTCGGTGATGTTTCTTACTCTGCTTATGTCCAGGAGAAGCTGTAGTATTGATAAATCTCCCAGTGTTGGATCGCCTGTCTCCCAAACGAAAGACTTGGGCCGCTCCGAGTCCCTGCGAATTGGCGCCGCAATGCATCGTATCTTCCGCCCATCTGACCTGATCCACGGCGAAGTGCTGGGAAAGGGCTATTTTGGCCGGGCCATTAAGGTATTTGTTTCATAAACCCATACTTGGGATTAGCTTTCCTAAAGATGATTTTATTCACTGCTATACTCAATCTCATTAGGAAGCAGTGGCTGGGACACTGTTACATTGAGAATGGGTGCTTTATGTAATGATCAGGCTAACTTGCAAGCTCTCTTTCATAAGCTGTCACTGACCCATTTTCATTTGCTAAGAGACTGAAACTTGTGGGGGATTTGCATCCAGTCTCTGTAGTAATTATTTGTATTTTTTCCAAATGTACAAGATGCAACTTCTGGTCCAAAGAAGGTTAGAAGATGCAGTGTTGTTTGGTGGAAATTATATCAATATTAACACTGCAAATTAGTTGGAATCGTTTTAAAAGCAGTTTTTCTCTATATATACAATATCTCAGCCCGGGTGTGTTTTCCTTTCCACCATTCTCTCTATTAGTTCTGTTTGAAAAGTTCAGAGTTCCAAGGAGAGATGTAGAATTGATTGGGAATCTCTCGATGATTCACTGCATGCAGAATTCTACCCCTTTAATCAATAGATGATTGATGCCAAAGTCAGTAGCCATTGATTGCCAGATGTAAAGGATGGCCCAATGACAAGATGTTCTTTGTAACGATGGTATAAACCTATCACTCTAATGTTCCCAAATATTAGTTTGATACTCGGATTAAAATTTGTGCCAACCCAAAATATTATGTGCCTTTTCCATGTTGATTGCCTTATTTTGCTTAAAGTGAATCTAATAGAATAACGTGTGTCATTTAAAACTCTAGGTGGATGTTAAATTTGTGTTGATTGTGTGTTTTTGTCATTTTTTAATTATATGTATGACTGCAGGGAAACGAAATTTTGTTCAGACCGAAAGGTCTGAATGACAATAAAGGAATCTAATCTAATCTAATCTTGGTTACTTGTGACAGAGGTTATGTTTAGTGGTATTCTAGTTTACTACAGCAATACTGCAAGTAATCCAGCCCAATATTATTACAAGTAGTGGCATTGAGTGGTGCGAGGTGTAGTTATCCTGCTTGAGGATAAAATGGCAAAGATATGTTTGGAAAAGGATTTGAGAATGAAATATCAGAATAAATATAAAATATTAGTAAAACCTAATTCTCTGTCCCTGCCCTCTTTGACACTGTGTGAACCCAATAAAAATAATTTTCTTCAGTGTACTTTGTCTCAAAGTGGCACTCTAACTGTTCCAGGCCAAATTAGCTACCATTCTTTCCGTATTGTAGTTGTGTCTTCAAAAGTACTTAGTTAACCATTTAAAAAATGGTCAGTAACATTGTAAGTAAAACTTCTTGTCCTTGTCAACAAATGTCTGAATTCAAACCCTCGGCCTGATGCTCCAAACATCTTATTGTACTTGCGATCCAAGCATAGGCCTTACTCAAGCATCACAATTCAATGTTGGTACAGTTTTTTAGTGTACATTTGCCGTTTGTTCCTTAATTGTGTGATTTGTGGTGATGGTGTGTTCAGTGCAACAATATCCAATTCTTCATCGCACTTCCTTATTTTTGGTCAGGTGACTCATAAAGAGACTGGAGAGGTCATGGCAATGAAGGAACTGATCCGATTTGATGAGGAAACTCAGAGGACCTTTCTGAAAGAGGTTGGTAATTATGAGTTTCGCTCTTGCTGTGGGCACTAAAATATGTCCATGTGAAAAATCACAGCCCTGTTAGACAATAAGATTAAATACTGTAATTAATTGGTAATGAGTAATTGGATTAAAGTTATAGATGTACTGTGGATTCTATTAGCTGTATAATTGATGTAAACTGGATGTGTTAAGAGGCTCTTGTGCTTCCATTGGAATGATTAGAGATAACAATAGATCTGTTAGTGCTACGAAGTAGCATTGCTACTTGAAGTATTACTGATGTATCACTTTGCAACTGCAGCACCATTGGGCCTGCTGATGTACTTAAATGGGACCAGGAGGTTCCTTGAGCCTCCCATCATTCAGGTGATCATAACTGATCTGTGGCCTGAACTAAAGGTTTCTACAACCTACAATATGCACAAAAATGCAAATATTTATCACCCTTAAAGTAAAATATTGTGGGTTCTGAGATGCTCTCTGAGATGAAATATTCTAGATTCAGATCCCTTTTGATTGAAATGTCTTTCCCTTAAGTGATCAAACCCTTATCCCAAGATCATGCCCTCTAGATCAAAGTTCTCCACAGATGCAAATATCCTCACAGCACCTGCACTGACAGACTACCCAGACTCTTGCATTTTTAAATAAAATTGCCGCTCCTTCTGGTACACTAGAGAGTATAAACCCAATATTCTCTCATACTGAGAATCAGTGTTGAGACACATTGGTAATGGTAGAATTGTTAGATTTGAGGCAGTGATTCTCTACAATCCTGTGCGCTTCTGAGACATAACTACCTTGGGGTACTAGGGGAAAAATATCAAAGCTATTGCGTCAAAATTATTTAAATTTATGAGAAGGATCCAAGAACCAAGGCCATGGGCCTCTCCCAGGCCATCACCCCCAGCACTGAGGTCCAAGTTACACTGGGTTGGCTATTTTTGACAGTTCAGGTCACTCAGAAGCTGCCTCTTCTGAAACGGGCACTATTCCCAACATCCACTGACTCCTGGAAGTCTGTGGCAAAGGAACATTGCAACTGGTACTGAGAATGTTGAGTGCACACATTAGGATCGTATAACAGCCCTCCTTGCCTCTTCGTCCAAGGCAGAAGATGTACTTATTTAACATTAAGGCACTCCGCTGTACCCCATGTGTAACCCTGATATTGTCTTGCTTCAGGCTCTGGGGTGGGACTTGAACTCACAGTCTACTGGAAGCAAGAGTGTTATCAATTGAGACAATTGTTAACTTTACCAGAATGGTATCTGTCTAAGGATTAAATTAAGACCAAAAATGATTTGATTCAAATTTCAAGAAATTAAGCGGATTGAGAGCAGTTGCGGTAGATAAAGAATTTGTGTAGTTGACGAATTGAGGACTTGGGAGCATTAGAAATGAAATGGGGTGTTCTTGTATACACACGGAATAGAAGGTTGGGGTAGTCAACCTTCTATTCCGTGTGTATACAAGAACACCCCATTTCATTTCTAATGCTCCCAAGTCCACTATTTCCGTTTGATGCTCTCACTGCCTGACTTTAAACTGTGAATGAGACATTTCTGCTAAGCAAAATGAAATAAAATCATAGTGATGGTGATAAATTACATTAAATAGCAAAAATAAGATGGAAATACTGAATATTTCCCCTTTTCTGCACCTGTGAACTTGCCGTGCAAATGTCTCTAATGTTGTTGGTTTCATTGGAACAGCTGTAAACCCACTAAATTCACCAGAACTTGTTGACGATTCTACCATTGCCTAACTCTGTAATCCTGGCCATGAACTAAGATGTGAGTTAAAGTGATTGGGGAGGGGGAGGGTGGGAGGGTAGGATAGAAGTAAGTGTAAGCAGCAATGAGTCCATATGACTGGGTATACCTGATGTATGGTCAGCAGATGTGGGACCACTAAAGTGGCTGGATCCTGACACTCATTTCCTGAGAGGAGCCATTGACTTGTTTTTGGTGGGGCCTGACTGAACTTCCGCAGAGTTTTTGGTGGGTCACGGGTTGAGACCATTCTATCTCCCTGGTTAATTCACTCCACAAGATCCGATGTGGAAAGTTCCATGTCATGTGCAAGAGGAAAGTGGATCAGGTGTGTGAAACCACATCAGAGTGTAGGGGAAGTGATAGTTCTGTTTGTCTCTCGACAGCATGTTTTTTTTAAACCTGTTCTTCCCCTCCAATAATTAGGTTAAGGTGATGCGCTGCCTCGACCACCCAAATGTTCTCAGGTTCATCGGTGTCCTTTACAGAGACAAGAGGCTGAACTTTATTACAGAGTACATCAAAGGTGGAACACTGCGAAGCATCATCAAAGATTTAGTAAGTGGTGATGGAGCACGGGTTGCTTTTGATAGTGTGTATGTTTGCTCTCGTTTACAGCTACAATAATGCTGTGAGCTGCGAATGAGTTAGATGTGTGGCATGGAAGCAGGCCCTTTGGCCAAACTAACCCATGTTGCTTTCCTGACCTAGTGCCATTTGCTTGTGTTTGATCTATATCTATATCTATATCTTTGCATTCCATGTGGCCTGGCTAAATGTCTTTTAATTTTTTTAAATTATACCCATCTCAACCACTTCCTCTGGCAGCTCATTTCATTTCTGTGTGGAAACACCTGCCCCTCTGGCTCCCTTTAAATCTTACCCTTCACGCCAAAAATTGTTTAATCACATCATTCGTGCATGACAGCCAGAACTTTGCACTATATCCCTGGTGCAGTATCTAACAACTTGTACAGCTGTAACATGTAAATCCCAACTCTTATACTCGATGCCCAGTCTGATGGAGGCAAACATGCCATAAAACTTTTTCACCAGCAAAAAACAGACAGCTGGTATGGAGATTGAGGGGTATGGTTTTTCCCTACTGAGGGTGGAGGGTATACAAATTGAACTGGCAGAGGAAGTAATGGACGCAAGTGCATTTAAAACATTTAAAAGGCATTTAACTAAGTACATGGACAAATGACGTTTTGGGTCAGAACTTTTTCGACTGATCACTACCCAGACTGATCACTACCAAGTCATTCATTGTGTATGTCCTGCCTTGTTGTAACTTCCTAAAAAGTATTCATTTAAGTCTTTGTCCATCTCCCATGGTTCTGCTCAAAGACGCCCACACTGATCCTATTTTCTCCCTAGTTACATTTTCTCTCTTAATATACTTATAGAATCTCTAAGGATTCTCCTCGACCTTATCTGCCAAGAATATCTCCAATTCTTTGTGCCCTTGATATCCTCCTTGCGTGTATTACAACATTCCTTATACTAAAGGATTGTTTAATCCCAGCTTCCTATGCCTGACATATGCCTCTGTTTTTCTAACCTGTGCTTCAGTATCCCAGCCTTGCCTTTCTCTATCAGGAGCATATTGGTCCTGAAATCTTTCTTTTGAAATCCTCCCCATTGCCAGATGTCAATATATCTGCTAACAGCCTCTCCCAGCTAACCTTTCTAATGCCATCAAAATTAGCCTTGCCCAGTGTCGAAATTTAACTTGTGGACCAGGTCCATATTTTTCCATAAGTATTTAAAAACTGCTAGAATTAATGGTTGCTGGTCCCAATGTACTCTCGCACTGACACCTCAGTCACATGCCCAGCCTCATTTCCCAAGAGGTGATTAAGTATTGTCCCTCTAGTTGAGTCATCAGCGTATTGATTGAGCCATCTTTTCCTGAACGAACTTAAGTTTGGCGCCATCTAATCCCTTGGCATAGACGTCAGATCAGTATCAGGGAAATTAAAATCACTAACTTATTCCTTCAGCTATCTGCGATCCCCATACATACGCTGCTCCATTTCCTGCTGTCTACAGGGGACTTGGAATACAATCTCACAGCCTCACTGGATGATCCCATAGGATTATCCTGTTTAAGTAGTGCAGTAATACTGGGCCTGATTTAAAAAAAAATACAACTCCTCTTCGGGTCTTGCCTCCTTCTTTCATGTCTGGCACATTTATACCCTAAAACATTGGGCTGCCTTTCCTCAACTATGTTTCTGTAATAGCTATAATATCATGCGCTGTGCTAAATCTTTGGCTGAATGTGTTGCTATATTAACAAAAGTGGTTATGTTCCAAAACAAAGTGTCTCTGGTGTAAAAGGAAAAATAACTGTGTGACATAAATTGTGTGGCACATAGTAAATGGTGCAGTTAATAAATGTGGCATCAGAGTGCACTGATGTACAAGAACACTATGAATCAGTGTTTGACCTTCAGCTTATAAATTCTATTATAAGATGATTCCCCTTCTAGGAGAGAGGCCAATGTGAAAAATTTTCATTTTTTTGTCTCAGACATGCGATTAAACGGACAATATTGGGTAATCTAAAGATGATGTAAATTTGCATCATGATAGATGTTGGTATGAAACCTCCTTGCATTTGATTTGAACAAAGCTGCTTTCCTTGTCAGCAGTTCATACCCTCCCTCCCCCCCCCTCCCCCACAGGCAGCATGCCTGAGCAAAGATTTCATGCTCAATCAGGCAGTGACCCTCAAATAATCCCTGCAGTGTTTCAGGGGAGGGCTAGACAATCCACCCTCTGAATGGCATAGCAGTAGAGTTGCTGCCTTGCAGCGCCAGAGATCCGGGTTTGATCCAGACTACAAATGCTTGTCTGTACAGAGTTTGTACGTTCTCCCCATGACCTGTTGGGTTTTCTCCGGTTTCCTCCCGGACTCCAAAGGCGCACAGGTTTGCAGGTTAATTGGCTTGGTATAATTGTAAATTGATTATAGATTGTCTAGGATAATGTAAGAGTGTGGGGATCACTGGTCAGCGCAGACTCGGGCCAAAGGACCTGTATCTCTAAAACTAACACTACAGGATATGTTTCATGAAAAACACTGTCCATTCCATGACCTTGGTGAGTAAGTGAGGGAGGTGGGGGTCAGGGGAGAGTTACGGGCAAGAGGAAGATTGATAAGGGAGCTCACCTCACTTTTGTATTTACGCTGCCAGGTGAATATTTGGGCACCACACATACCAGATCGATGTCCTTGCATTCTGTCCCACTATTAAGCGGTTGCACTGTTGTCCAAATTATGATTAATATGGATTCAACACTTGACAACTATTTTTAGAGATAGTGTGGAAACAGGCCCTTCGGCCCACCGAGTCCACAACAACCATCGATCCCCACACATCAACGCTATCCTACGCACACTAGGCACAATTTATACATACACCAAGCCAATTAACCTACATACCTGTATGTCTTTGGAGTGTGGGAGGAAACCGAAGATCTCGGAGAAAACCCACACAGTCACAGGGAGAACATACAGCACCGGCTTTATGGAGTTTGTAAGGCAGCAACTCTATAGTACCCAGTCTACCATGTCCCCAAATCATTCATTCTTATTCTAGAAATGCCTCAACACTTGGACTCCCCTGTCCCCTCAGTTCCGTGCTTCACACCTTTACTGGTCTTTGGTATCACATTCACCTGACCTCCCTTCATACAATTCTCTAGTAGCATTTTTCACCTGCCCTTGTTAACATAGGCTCCTGCTGCAATATGATGGGAGTAACTGTGATCGGAGAGAACAGTAAATGATTGGGTGTGCATTTTGTCCTGCTTTCTTCCAATAAAAGCTTAAATATGATAACATGGACAAGGTTTTCATTTTCCTGCCTCCAATAGGATACGCCATTGTCATGGGATCACCGAGTGAGCTTTGCCAGAGACATCGCTGAAGGAATGGTAAGTTGTTGGGACTTGCAGAGGATCAGACAAAAATCCTGCAGATTGTATTTGAAATTTAGACTGACCCAGAGGATGTTAGCACAAAAGGACCCACTATTTATCACATGACAGTAGTTAGTACGTGTGTATCTCAAACCTTGGTTTCATAAAGTTCAGCAGAACGACCTGACTTTTGATGGTGGCTGCAGCTCTAGAGGGCTTTGCAACTGCAGATGAAGTGTAGTAATGTGGACAGGTTTTCAGGAGAGCTGAGTATTGTAGCCAAGTTGACCTCCACCCATTGTGCTTGGAAGAACAGTATATCTCCCCTCCCCTCACCAAGGTGTACAGGAGACCCTTGTTAAGTAAATTGAAGGAGATGCTGTTATATTTTGTAAGCTCCACTTATCTTCATGTCTTTCTGATTTCAGTCCTATCTGCATTCCATGAACATCATCCACCGAGATTTGAACTCTCATAACTGTCTAGTGCGTGAGGTAAGCATCGACAAAGTGACGTGTAAAAGAATATGTGGCAAGTGTGGGAACGTTGGGTGTACTTTTTCAGGTAGATTATCCTGAATATTGTTGTGGCTACTCCTGTGCAAAATTTTCTCACACACATCCCAGGCGATTGGTAATCTCTATTGGCGCGTCGCTTGGAGAAAGGTTGAGGCTGAAGTTGGAGACTCCAGATGACAGTGGTCATCTATTGGGGGTCCTATTGGGGGTCCCAAGTACTGGGGGCCAGCATCTGAGTGGTGAGCGGATCTTGAACAATGGTGGTCCATTCCGATGGAGAGTGTGACTGAATGAAGCATATAGAGGCGAGGTGTAGATGCACCAGGTTTTTATTCCATGCACAGGGGAGCCTGAAGGGTGAATCTTTTGGGATTAACCCCCAAGCCCCAAAATACATTGAATTTTAATATTCTTAAGAATAAAAATTGTGGAAATTTTAGTTGTTATAGTTAAATTTATGTCAATGTTTTTGACGAACACTCTGAATATTCATCACCTTTGGGACCAGGTGGCTCGCATCAATATTGCCAAAGATTTGGAGGACAAAACCCAGATCGCAGTATTTTGTGGACTAACTCTGGATACCCCAACACCAAGTATTGATTTAGTGAACAAATATGCCTGCGACCATGTTTGATGTGCTAAATGGTAAAATATCACATCCAGGACATTCCTTGATTTGTCTCAATGGTGCACATACCTTGGTTGAAAAGGTATGATGTCGGCCATTTAAAATAGCCACATGGTCTATGTATTTGGCCAGTGCATACCATAGTGCCTCGTGGTGATGTCAGTTTCCAAATCCCATTGCCTTAATGGCTGCCTGCTGCGAGCCAGTAGCCTACTCCTTCAGATGGGAGTGTTTATTCCTGCAACTATCCTTGTAATTTCAAAGCCAATTTGGTTTATAGGGGTTATTTGCGAACAGTTTCACTGGTTCTTGTTTGTATTAATTGCTACCACCCTTCAGCAGCTGAGTATAGCTGCTTCATCCCCAACAGGGTGAGAAGGTCTAGGATGATGGAGTTCTCAATTTAGGACACTGGACACTTCCAGTCACATTGATCCCTGTCTGCAGGAGAGTTCTTGGGCATTGTTCACACTGGCCAACGGATAACGTGGCTGGACCAGTAGTGGTCCTTGTTTGATGGGGTGGTGACTGCTGGGTTGTGCGAGTTATCCAAATGAATGTTTCTGTGCTGTTTGGCCTTTATCCAGTGGTTGAGGTCCCTTCTGAACTTTTCCTTCAATTTCTGTCTTTCATTTCAGAATAAAACCTTAGTGGTGGCAGATTTTGGATTATCTCGTCTGATGATTGAAGATAAGAAGCAGGATAGTCAGTCCGTGAGGAAACCGGACAGAAGGAAACGCTACACTGTGGTGGGAAACCCTTACTGGATGGCTCCGGAGATGATCAATGGTTAGTGTCCACTGTGTGCAACATGTCTTCCACAAGTTATCCATTACCTACATCCATACTTCTGAGTCTCGCTATTTCACCATTACAGTGGCGCAGCGGTAGTGTTGCTGCCTTACAGCACCAGAGACCCGGGTTTAATCCTGACTACGGGTGCTGCCTATACGGAGTTTGCATGTTCTCCCTGGGACAACGTGGGTTTTCTACTGGTGCTCGGGTTTCCCCCCACATTGCAAAGACATGCAGGTTTGTAGGTTAATTGGTTTCTATAAATTGCCCCTAGTGTGTAGGATGTGAACCTTTGATAACATAGAACTAGTGTACGGGTCATTGTTGATTGGTGCGGACTCAGTGGGCTGAAGGGTCTTTATCCAAACTGTATCTGTAAACTAAATCCCATCCAACGATCCACACTTTATATGTGAGCAGTGCAGTGAACATCATCCAAACATTTGACCGCACAGGACATTACGTTGTCTTAGCATAGCTTCCCCAACTGATCACTTTCCATCAGGTGTCTGAGTTATTATTGGGATTGGACGAGTCGATCGGGTTCATTCACTTCATCAGTTTGGCTGCCAATCGGGTTGGCAGGAGATTAAACCTGTGGCTTTCTGGACCGGTGATTCAGTAACAATTTGACCATGCATCAATCCAATGGGTCTTGGAATGACAGCAGGAAAGCTTAATGTTATGTCAAATAAAATAATTTTAATGATTATAAACAGGAGAGTCTTATTCCTTCAGCCTGACAAGTTACATACTTCAAACTTGTAATGTTGCTTGTCCAATCCAGGGGTGCTGAGCACTTTCCTGAGCACTAACTGCATGCCATTCTAACCCAATCTACATTACTGGGTTCAAACCAACAGTGCATCATGGCAAGAGCACCAGCCTGTGCAGTCTTGATGCAGGGATTGCTCGCACTCTCTTCAGTGCTGTCCAGCACTGGATGCTTGCTTCAGCTGTGCATCCCTCAGTGCTCCCTCTGGTGGTGGTCATCATTTGGTAATGTTTGTGGCTCAGTGGAGCTCCTGGGCTTCGGTATTGCTTGGTGGAGCTGGAATCCAGTTGCTTTCCATCTGCACTCTTTTAGAACATATAACATAGACCCACTATGTCCACATTGAACAAGATGGCAAATTACCACCTCTACCTGCACGTGAATTATATCCCTCCATTTTTTGGTGCTTTTTATGTGGTGCTTTTTTAAAAATAATAATTTAAAAAAAATGTAATCTGTATTTACTATTACTGATCTCTGCTGATTTTTATTTTCTCAGGAAAAAGCTATGATGAGAAAGTTGACATCTTCTCATTTGGGATTATGCTGTGTGAGGTAAGAAAATGAACTGAAGTGCTGTAGTGTTCCTGACTAAAGACTAAGAAATAATGTAATAACAAGGAACTGCAGATGCTGGTTCATACCAAAGATAGACAAAATGCCGGAGTAACTCAACAGGTCAGGCAGCATCCCTGGAGAACATGAATGGGGGAGATCTAGGACAGGAAGGTCAATATGGGTTTAAAAAAAAGAAACCTTCATAGAGAACTTCTTCAAAGTAGGTGTGCCCTGAAGAGACCACAGTGGAGTCGTGCAATGTTGTAATAAGACAAAATAATAAAAATAAAGACTAAGACACTTCCTTTGAACAGTTTTGTAAATATGTTGGAATTGTGAACAGAATGTTGCATCGGGTTCTTAATAAGGGGGGAGCATACCATTTAAATAAAAAAGGAAGCCAAAAGCCTTGACTTGTGTTATTCCAGACTCTCCTCCATTGTCCCAGTGTGATTGGGACTGAGATGCCAAACACAACTGAAGTGGCTCGGATCACAGAGGGTCCTCTTGAATCTCAAGTGGAAGGGGATGTGTTTTTTTAAAAAAACTTGTTCATGAGAATAAGTAGAGTTAAAGGGTGGATGTGGACTAATCTTATGTGGATGTAACATTGTATCTGTTAGGGAAATGTACTGCAATTTTGATTGTTCTTCTGTTGAGAGGAAAGGTGGCACCAAGTGATAGGACTTGAGAACTGATTCAGAGCGTTGTTACAACACAAGAAGACCATTTGGCCCAACCAACATATACCAGCGATATGTTTTGCAAAAAGCCTGTGCTGCAAATAGCTGGTTAAAATCCATTGTCGCTTCATCCATTAGTCCACGTTCATAGATACAACCCATACCTTACAATAGTGGGGTACAACCTAAAATCTCAATCGTAAAGGTTTCAGCTCTTGGAAGAATATAGTAGTATTTAGATTGTAATGGCCTGTTTGCAGTTTCTGCATTCAAAATAGAAGCACCTTGATCATTGAGTTAGGAATGCAGCAGTTTATACAACACACCAAAGGATCACCAGAGATTGCTGATTATTGAAATGAACATAAAGTAGAGGGATTGGGTTTGCCCTCTATCAAAACTGGGCAAACTTTGTGATTGTGCTGGTTGCCAGGAAGTAAGTTTCTACCCTCGCATGATCCATTTTCAGACCTGAGTCTTACTGCATATCTTGGGGCTTATGCCCGAAATTATTTGATACCTTGTCTCAGCTTTAGAAGTGTCTCATTCAGTGTACTAATGGAGTCCATGCAGAACACATTCTGTAGGGATTCAGTCTGTCAGCCAGCATCTGGCGAAGGGACAGACAGGCAACCTTTTGGGTCAGAACCCTTCTTCAGTCAGTCTGAAGAAGGGTCCAGCCCAAAATGCAGTCTGATCATTCTCTCCACTGAAGTCTGCCTGATCCATCAGCACTTTGTGTTTTGCTCAAGATTTCAGCATCTGCAATCTCTTGTCTTCATGAAGTAGCCAATAAATTGAAAGCCTCGTGTATGAAGTATTTTGAACATAGACTGAACAGGTTTGTTCTTGTGTGGCCAAAGTCTCAGTACATTGCCTCAGCTTTATTTTTCCTCTCTTGTTTTGCTGAAGCTGATTGGCAGAGTGAATGCGGACCCAGATTACTTGCCCAGAACATCAGACTTTGGTCTGAATGTCCCGGTATTCTTGGATCGATACTGTCCTGAGGAATGTCCAGCTGCCTTCTTCCCACTTGCAGTCATGTGCTGTGACCTGGATCCTGAAAAGCGGTGAGTAGTTCATAGAATGACTTTTGGTACACCTTTTGTCAAGGTTTGGATTGTGCAGTGATTGAGGAATGGAGTAGGAAGATTTGGGCTAATCTTGGCGATGGTTCAGTTAATTGGATAAATTGGGATGAACTGGTTGAGACAGGATTTCCCGAGGTTTTGGTGGACTAAACAGAAATTAGCCAGGTTGTATCTATCCTCTTTTGTGAACATTCATACCTAGAAATGTTCTACATAATACAGAAAATAAAGTGTTGTAACTATACTGGAACGGCTTGGGTAAAGGTGCAGCTAGTTGTGGAGTGCTGGTCTTAAGCTAAGGTGATGTGTGGTCCCGTAAACTTTGCTGTATCCAGTGCTCTCAACGTGTTATGATATCACACTGAGTGAATTGGCTGAAGATTAGTTGGTGACAACGAGGATCTCGGGAGGACAATGAGGTGGATCATCTGTTTTTCACATCTGGTTGTGGATGCTTCAACCTTGAGTAGTTACATGCTGGGCCCTGCTAACATTGAGGGTGAGGATATTCTCCTTTTAGATCATTGTCGCCCATCATTCATGACTAGATATGTTTGACTGCAGATAATGTATACCCTTGAACATCTGCCGCTGCTGATAACTGCCCTACCTTTCAATCTATTCCCCCCCCCCCCCCCTCCACTTTAGCTGGCTCTGCCTTCGCCATTGTATTTGTTTTAATATAAATATAAAATACTCTGTTCCCCGAGGATTGAATTTGAGATTCCACTGTGCTATGATCGCTATTTCCTTGGGGATCCTTTACTATGAGATCATTAATTAATCCAGTCTCATTACACCATACCCAGTTTTAAATAGTCTGCTCCATAATTGGTTGTTCAACATATTGCTGCTCCTGACAATTTGATTTGTCCAATCTACATATTTAAAATTGCCCATGCTTGGCACACCATCTATCATTAAGCCCCCCATTAGTTATTGATTTATATTCTGTCCTACGGTTCAGCTGCTGTTATGAGCCTGATACACTGCCCCCACCACTGACTGACATCTTGTTATTTCCTTGCTGATCTTCAGAATTATTCTAAGCTTTCCAGGAGAAGCATTCTTCACCACTGCAGTGTTCTCATGCATTAACTCCTCGACCTCATCCTTTCCTTTCCGCTTGTCCTTCTGAAATGTCAAGCACCTCTGAAGATTTGATCACTTTGCAATCACATCTTCATTGTGGCAGTCGATCATATCTGTTTGTTTCTGCTTGTTCCATTATTTGTACAATTGCAGCAAGCATTTGTGCAAATCGCCTTTATCATTTTTCTTACTGACTTTATTTGTTGGCACACACTATTTGTAGTCTAACCCTTGATACTCAGATTTATTGGTATCCCTGTCATTGTTCTGCACTGTTGTCTCTTCCTGTCCCTTTAACTTTCTAAGTTCCTCTCTGCCTGAGCCCCTATATTCTATATCAAAAAACAAAGTGCTGGACGAGCTCAGCAGATCAGACAGTATCTGTGGAGGGAATGGATAGGCAGCATTTTGGGTGGGGAACCTACTTCAGACATTGTAGTGGGGGGAGGGGGGAATGGAGAGGAGGAAAATAGTATTAATTGATAGAATGGTTGCTGAGAGGATATTTTCCCCTAACAAGCATAATTGGAACAAGGGGCATAGTTTCAGAATAATGAATCACTTATTCAGACGCAGATTAGGAAGAATTTCTGAGGTTGTGCATTGTTAGACGTCTCTGTTCATGATGGGGATGTTGAGCGTGTTCAAGATGGGGATTGCCAAACATTCAAATGACAGAGGAGTAGAGTAGTATAGGGAGTGCTGTTGAAGTTGACTTTGTAAACGGAAGCAATCTTATCATAGAATGAACCAGGCTCGAGGGAATGATGGACCTACTGTTCCTGTTTGTGTTTTGTGGTTCGATTTTTGAAGTTGGCTAAAAGGAATGAGTACAGGTTTGGCTCATTTGATGCATCGGTATAGAAAAAGCAAAATAATTTGATTGATGCTATGGGGGTGTAGTATTTGGTAAGGAGATTGCTGATCATTCGCTGTGTCTACTACCATTCCTAATAATTGTTGAAAAAAGGATAATGGAATTATTAATCAGTAATTTAATGCATGAAGATTGGCCTAGAAGCCCCTTGCATTATGTTTGAGGTACTGTGGTATGACAGAGTATTATGAAAATATGGCTTGTTATTTCTGGTTGTCTATTTAACTCTGTGATTCTGTTCATTCAGATTTGAATGTTAATCACTTAAGTTTTAAGGAAATTTCCTATCGTTCAATTATCTATAACATGGACATGTAAATGCTAATAGACTGAGCATTTGAATTACCTTGCCAATTTTGCCTTGTTCTCAGCCTTTTGTCAGGCTCTCTTGTAATTTAACCCAATGATGTTGAGGTATAATAAAATGTAGATTTTCCATTGCACCAATTTGGGTCGTGCCTTATCCTTTGGGCAGAGGATTGAACCACCAAACCAACAGTGTTTGAAGTGATTGCTTTCACATGCTGAAATGGGGAAGTCTCCATCTCCCAAAAACAAACTAGTAACTTTGCAAAACTCCTCTGCATTTATTTGCAATGGCCTGTGAATTGGGTTCAATGAGAGGTTTAAGAGTGATGTCAATATCAAGCCATATATTTGTGCTGTAACATTTGAACTGTTTTCTGGAGGCCTTCCATGTTGGTTCTGAAGCCCGTGTTTCTATTTCATAGACGGTCCTTCACGAAGTTGGGGCAGTGGCTTTTGGCCCTGAAACTGCATGTGGAGATGCACCTCCCTCTCGCATCTGACCTGGAACAGATTGATCAGTCCTTCTTCCAGAATCATTCGAGGAGCAAGGAGAAGTTTCTGGAGCCCATGTGAGACGTCCATACTGAGCAGGAAGCTGAACCATCACAGTGTAATCTCCGAGCATGCTGATGTTCAGCTGACCAACTTCACGTAACCACACATTTCACCTGCGTGCCGGGTACAATCCACCCGGCAAGTACTCTGCAGATGTTTATAATCCTGCAGGGTGACTTTTCAGCTTTAACATTTCACAGGATAGCAAGACTCGACCATCCACAATCAGCTGGACATAGAAAGAAGGTGCACAGTAAATAAGACAACGGTGTAAGTGACTGTTTCCACATGGGCATTCCTGGAGCAATGGTGTCCAAATCAGACATCATGAATGCATTCTGGAGTTGGTGTTGGGACCACATTGTAGTTCAAATTATAAATTTAGAAAAATATGCTTTGGGGTAATGAGTATAAGGTATTTTGGCAACTCCACTCTGAGCAAACATAGATTTGCAGTAGAAAAATGTGACTAAGTCTTATGAGGGGCCATGGGATGTTTGGTGTGAAAACTGCAAAGTTGCCATGCTATACTGTAGAAAGTGCTGTTTGGATTGGGCAGAGTAAGATATAGTGTGCCTAAGCTGCATCTAAAGTGAATGCATTCCATCCCTCAATCTGATGGGGATAAATGTAGAAACCAGCATTGAGCAGTCCACAGGGTGACAATTTGGATGCAATTATTAGCGAACTGTAGTGATTATGTACCATGGTTTTAAAAAAAAGAAATGTTTAATTAAAGGGTTGAAGGATATCGTGAAAAATTGTAACTTGCCGCACAACATCTGGTAAAGAGCTGTCAGTTAAGATTAAGGATCTTTAATGAAGCAAATGATTAGCTATTGCTTCAAGGAACTATCAGAATGGAAGTTATAAAACAGTAACCACTACAAATGTGGGAGCTCTGAGAATGGATCTTGGTGAGTTGCTCGCATTTGCCTGTACACTTGACTGAAATTAAGTCCCTTTGGACCTGACCCATATACTTTCTTCAACCTTTTCTGTTTCTCTTGGTCGACCTCTGGCTTTGACCTGCTGTTCTCACTGACATAACCCACTGTCTTAAAGCTTGCAGCACCTTAATTTTTTTTTTTAACTCCATTTTAAACATTCCTATTTGTAACAAGATTTATTTAGCTTTTCTTTTGCTTTATTTGTTTTTGGATTTCCTTGTTCCTTTTCTGCCTCTCACGGGTGTATTCGACCACTTTATTGGTATTGTTGTTAATCTTAATCTATGCATAATCTTTTCCACTTCAAGGATCGTTGACCCTTTTATGCTTAGTAACCCAACTGTTTTATTTAACCATGAATTACAGGATATCCAACATTTCTGGGGGGAAATGGAGTCTGTCAAGATTCAAACCTTGGTCTGGCATAAAGCCCTTGGCAGAACAATACAAGAATCCCCAAATACCTTTCATTGTTAATGATCCTGATTCCAGAAACAGTGGCTACCTAGCGATATCTACCACACATGCACTTGTGCATTCTGATAAATGTCCCAAAGGCAATAATCTGTTCTTCTGACTGAAGTTTTTGGTTCTGTAATTTGCATAAATCTTTTGGCTGGCTATTTTGGATTGTGCGTTAATTCTCCTTCTCTACCTCAGATTAACATCAACATTGCACTTGGCCTGATCTTGTTTCTTGAGCATCCCAAGTTTTCTGCTCCCTCCCCTGTGTTCATATCACTTATTTTCTTTTCACAGTACTTGTTTTGTATTGGTAGACAAAAGTTGTGATCAGGCACTTACACTTGTCCTGAATAGGAATCTGCATTTTAAAAATTAGGTGTTGCATCTCACATCTAAATCCTTGGCTATTACTCACCCGAGAGAGAGTTGAAAATCTCTCTGACCAAGTATGTGTTTGCCAAGGCAATCCTGCAGTACACAACAGCTACAGTTGAAATTCTCACCCTCTGGCTAGAGCAGGGTTCTCTTGAGGTTGGGCCAAGTCACAAAGTGGAAACCCATGTTGTATTAGACTGGATAATTGGTAGCTGTAAAGGAATGATTCGCAGACTTTAACCTGTGATTACATTCCCATTTACCGGAGATGCAGTTCAAATGAAGCTTTGACTCTTTGATTCTTCAGGTGATGAAATAGTTAACAGGGACTGATTCATTGACATTTTGTTTATCAATAACAAAGTCAGATGACTTCCACCCAGCCTCAAGAAAATTAAAAAAACATTATTTTCACTTCACATTTCTTGTTAAATATTGAACCAAATCTTATTGATTGAGAATATAAATTTGAACTTTTCATATCCTGTCTTCACAACCAAACACAGCAGTGAACATGATTGAGACTTTGAGTAAAACAGCATGAAGGGATGTATGACCTTTGTACAATTAATGATAAGATTGTGAGCTTGAAGTCTATGTAGAGTTGACTGATGCAATAGTCTCCATTCCAGGGAGAGAAGATCTGCATCTATGCCAACTACCTTGTTAATAGATCAGTCTGACCAACTGGTTTATATAAGTTATATAATAGTCTGTCGGCCAAGAACTGGAAAACTAAAACTGAGAATTCTAAGAAATTATTCATTTCAAAATATGTTTCCAAGGATTTATGATGTGATACTGTGTTAATCCTGCAGGTACATATGATGTACATTAAGGATTTTGCTTGAATGCTATCCACTTTTTTTTATAGCTTTAACACCTTTAAACATTCCACTTTCAAATTATCCAAAAATGGTGCAGAGAATAGGGCAGCTCTCTGACTTAGTGAAGGTTACAGTATAGTGGATCACCCACGTTTCAGAGTCAAGATTTAATTCCTGGTCCTGCAACGAATTGTCACGAGGATATTATACTTGGTTTCTGCGTTCCTCCTTTTGGAATGGTTGGAACAAAGTTAAATTCTTGATTCATTGCCGCCCGCAGTCGACATTGTCTCAATCCCTCCATGAAGAACGGCAGCTGAACTAGATTTGGATCCACTGCCCAGCATGTTGGTGCCTTCAGTGGTCAAGGGAGAAACCTGCAAAAATGAAGCATTATTTTTGCCATATGATGCTGTCAGTTTTGTACTGGAACTTTACACAATTCCATTGTAAAGGGCCATGCCCAGACAAAAGGAATGTTATTTGTAGGGTATTAGAAGATAAATAATCATTAAGTGTAATTCATTTAAGTCTTAACCAAGTGAAGCCCTTAATCTTTGCCATCAGTGTGCATGGGATGAGGTAAACACCACTAAAACATGCAATGCAAACTCTGTCTCATCACACTAAGTTGTTCTGTGCCTTGTTTAGCCAGAGCTGCCAAGGACCAGTGAGTGACTCAAAACATTTCCTAAAATGTATTAATTTATTGTTTCTGTGAATTCACTTATTGTTCAGTTGTTTAATTCTCATGTTTATGTTGTGAAACTCAAACTGTGAACATGGTGCACTTTAAACACAGGAGGCTGACTCTGACAGTAAGTCTGTAAAGTATTATAATGGGGAAATGGAATAAAGCCAGCTTCATCTCAACCAAAATTTCTGTTGCTTTTTTGCACAGTGTAAATAACATGTCTACCGAAAAGAGCAGGGTGCTTGAAAAAACCCAACCATCCCTGCACTGTGCAGTGACTCCTGTTAGAAACTGAAATATTACATTGGTACACAAAAATGCTGGAGAAACTCAGCGGGTGCAGCAGCATCTATGGAGTGAAGGAAATAGGCAACGTTTCGGGCCGAAACCCTTCTGCAGACTGATAGGGGGTGGCGGGGAGAAGGAAGGAAAAAGGAGGAGCCCGAGGGCTGAGGAAGGGGAGGAGACAGCAAGGGCTAACAAAATTGGGAGAATTCAATGTTCATGCCCGCAGGATGCAGACTCCCCAAGAGGAATATGAGGTGCTGTTCCTCCAATTTCCGGTGTTGCTCACTCTGGCCATGGAGGAGACCCAGGACAGAGAGGTCGGACGGGGAACGTGCTTGAGTTGAAGTGCTGAGCCATTAAATGACCATTGTCTGGTTTGTACATAATGTGGAACAGTAGCCTATGGAGTAACAAGAATCGTCGGAGACCTCGGCCCTGTGCTGTTCTGTTGCGCACTCTGCCATCTGAATCATGCCACAAATTCTGCATTATGAATATCTGATAATGCCTCGGGCAACAGCACCACATGCCATTGAGCTGCAGTTCGCCTGGGTTTGATCCTGACCACCGGAGGTGTCTGGGTGGAGTTTGCACATTCTCACTTTGACCACGTTGGTTTTTCCTGGGTGGTCCAGTTTCCTCCCGTGTCTCCAGCTATGCTGTTTGGGAGGCTAATTGGCTAATTCTAGAGTACATGGGTGTCAGTTGAGCAAGGATGGAATTGGTGAGCATGCCAGAGAGAACGGGTCCGTCAGTAGGAGTCTACAGAACCGTTCTCGAACAAGGGTCTCGATCAGAAACGTCACCATTTCATGTTCTCCAGATATGCTGTCCAGCACTTTGTGACCTTTTGCGTTTTAACCAACATCTGCAGTTCTTTGTTTCTACGCGTTTAAGTAGAGTTTTGAGAATATAAATGTAACCAAACGCCCATTTCAAACTAATCTTGAACTATTTTGCGGGGGGTTTTATCGGGGCAAGGGGATATGTTAGGTCGATAAGGCTCCAGCTCTCCATGCAACAATGTGCCCTGTAAAAGCTAGTGTAATCCAAACACCAGGCCGGACTCGCAGCCTGTCCAGTTGTGTCGTGGACAGTAATTGCCTGCCCTGCATGTTTGCGGGTTGCAGCGAGGCTCCCGCTCATTAAATGCCAATGATTGTTGTTGAATGGGCGGCGCGGGTAAGTGGCCGGTCAGTGGTCCTTGCAGTGTGGGCCGGGTGAGCGAGCCCAGCTCCCCGCCTCTCCCTGCCCCACATTGTGCCGTGTGCGGGAGGCACCGCGCCCTTTGTGAGCGGGGCCGGCGGTCAGTGAGAGAGGGCCGCCGGCGTCAGGTGGGGACTTCACTCGCAGCTGTGGGGAAAGGGAGAGAGCAAGGGAAAAAGGCTGGCCGATCGTCCGCAGAGCCAGCCGCCTGCCACCGAGCCCGGGACAAGAGCAGCGGGGCGGGGGAGCAGCGAGGATGACCGACGAGGTGCTGCAGAATGCGTTGATGAGCATGGGTAAGTCCCCGGACAGTTGCACATTCAGCCATGTCCAACCAGCCCGTAGCTGATGCTTACAAGTGACACCTTATTTCTCTCTCTCCCCCTCCCTCCCTCCCCACTGCTTCCACCTTCGCTCGCCGTGATCTGGGGAACCACCACCACCGCCGCCGCCTGATCGCTGCTCTCGCTTGGCTCAGACTGGGAGGTAAGTCAGGCTCTGTAATAGATGTCTACACCCAGGCTCACTGACGGAGAATGTTAATGTATTAACGCCGGGATAATTCATAAATCCTAGCCCTGAGCATTATTGCAATATTATATACTTTAGCTATTAAATACCGGTTTGTATTTTGGCAGAGAACAGTGAATCGAATGCGGCAGCTTTAATCTTTTCCCAATGGGGAAACTTGCTTTACGCCTGTGCGGATGACTGGGTGTAACGGCACGCACACCTCTCCCAGCGCGTCCACAACACGGCGCTGGCATTCCCACAGCACCACTCATGGGAAATATTGCAAAGCACAGTACTGACAATCAGACAGGACGATAGGGGATTGTACACAGCAACGGCCCACTAAACAGCAATGAGATCATTGCAGGATTAACGGTAAACTACAGATATCACTAGAGATTACGGGTACAGAGGAATCCTGAGCAAAACACCAAGTGCTGGAGAAACTCAGTGGGTCAGGCAGTGTTTGTGGATGTAATGGGCAGGTGACATTACCAGTCGGGACCCCTCATCTGACTTATTTATAGACGTTGTTGATGAGGTATACGGTGCGCTCTTTGACCCACAAAGTCTGCACCAACAATTAGTCTGAAGAAGGATCCCAACCCGAAAAGTCGCCTGTCTATTCCCTCCATAGGTGCTGCCTGGCCCGCAAATTCCTCCAGCACTGGGTCTTTTGCGGTAAACGATAATCATAGACCCACTTTGAGAACTTTGGTGCCGGAATGGACAATTTTCTGGCTTAGTGAATGTTCCATCCACCCTTTCTTTAGCCCACTCACCCAACCGATCAAGATCCTGCTACAATTTTAGGCAACCACCTTCATTATCCACAATACCACCCACTTTTTTGTGTCATCGGCAAACTTGATAATCATGCCTTACACATTTCTCATCCAAATCATTGATATAGATGACAAACAGCAATGGGCCCAGCACTGAACCCTGAGGCACACCACTAGTTACAGGCCTCCAGTTTGGAAAACACCCTCCCACCATCAACTTCTGCTTCCTCCCACAAAGCCAAGTTTCTGTCCATTCAGCTGTGTCTCCTGGATCCCATGCGATCTAACCTCCTCGCGCAGCCTATCATGCGGAACCTTGTCAAATGCTTTGTTAAAATCCATGTATACAATGTCCACGGCTCTGCCCTCATCAACCTTTTTTGATTACATCTTCAAAAAACTCAATCAGATTCGTGAGACATTACCTTCCACGTACAAAACCATGCTAACTATCCCTAATCAGCCCTTGTCCATTGAGATGCATGTACATCTTATCCCTCAGTTGTAACATTCCTGTTGTAACATTCCAACCACAGATGTTAGGCTCACTGGCCTGCAGTTTTGAGGCTTTTCCCTGCAGCCCTTCTTGAATAGAGGCACAGCATCTGTGATCCTCCAGTACATCACCCATATTTAATAACAACTCATAAATCTCGGCCAAGTGAGTTTTCCTGTCTATTTTCCTTTTTTTTTTTTTCTCCCAGTGTTTTTCTTTGCCTACTCTGTCGCAACAAATCTTTGAGAATTAATCCTCTAATTTCTAGTGGCTAAATAAACTGAATATATTGAGATCACTGAAATTAAAATATCAGGAATGATAAACGATAAATAATGTATAACTGGAGACTTGCCACATTTCCTTCACCTTCTGATGACTCATTGGTGCACTTTCTTAGCCATAACATCATTGCGGTTGGACCAGGACAAATTGTTGGTGATATTTGCAGCAGGGAACTTGAAGCTCTCGATCATCTCCATTTAAGCACCATTGATACAGGGTGGGGCATGGGTTGGATGCAGTCATTATGAATTGGAATGTTCTCCAGGAGTGTTGGGTAGGTGCCGAGTCGGTGCACCCCAGAAACAGGCAAAAGTCTAAGAACATTTCCATTTAATGATGTGTGACTTTTGGCTCGAGCCTGCAGCTGCTAGTGCACTCATACAGTTGCTGCCCCTTTACTAGGTGGTGCTGATAATGGGCTTTGCAGATTTAGTTGAATTCTCAATGAGCTGGGTTGTCCCTTTGTCTATGGTGCACAGTGCATGTTCAGTGTGGAGGTTAGGGATGTCAGTTAAGTGTCTTGCATGATGTCGATATTTTATCATTGTTGAAGCAGTACTGATCCACACAAGTGGAGAATATTTTTATAATAATAATAATAATGGATGGGATTTATATAGCGCCTTTCTAGAATACTCAAGGCGCTTTACATCGGTACATGCTATTTTAGTTCCGATGTTTGTTTGTTCTCTGTAGAAGATGATCAGGGATGATCCCAGGACATTGACAGGATGAATTCAGCAAAGGAAATGACATTGACTTTCATGGGGATGTGATTTTACTAGAGATACTGTTGCGCCACTCTGCCTTTCTCTTCATGTTCTCCAGAGAAGCACTGAAAAGCTTTATTGACACGTACAAACAAGGAACTGCAGATGCTAGTTAATATACAAAGGGACACAAAGTGCTGGAGTAACTCAGTGGGTCAGGCAGCATCTCTGGAGAATGTGGGAAGATGATGTTTTGGGTCTAGACCCTTCTTCAGACTTTTTTTTTGCTCGTGTGTCAGACGACATTCTGCCAGTGTCACATCTGTGCCTTTGCGGAGATCGTCCGCAGTGCATGCCTCTCCGTCACAAGTCAACAGGTGGGCCATTGTCTGTACCTCCCCACAGTTGCACTTGTCAGAGTCCGAGAGGCCTCACTTCTTGAGGTTGAGTCCGCAACGTCCCACTCCAGTGCGGAGGCGGTTTAGAGCTTTCAGGTAGTATAAGGCAGGTGGTGTCCTGCTGCCATCTGTTGTTTGGTTTTGGTGCCTGGTACGGTTGGCTCTAGTTCCATGAAGCTGTTCCGACTCTTCAGGCGTTTCTTGGCACGTTGGTGATTGTGCAAGGAGTGGCGGGGGTCTGTGTCTGCGTTGAAGCGTTCTACTGTAGCTGCCCGATCACGTCTTCGAGATAGTTCGTCGATGCCTGCCAGCTCGTACAGGTGTTCAACCTTTGTCAGCTTCAGACATCCTGTGTTTTTTCCTGCAGGCAGTGTTCAATGCAGAGTCCACCTTGCGTGTATGTTTAGAGCGGCTCCTGACGGGTCTTGCATATTCTGCTACTGAGAAACAGAGCGCCAGGGCTGCAGTGCGGATTGTTGTTGGGTCACTTCCAAATGAGCTGTTTGCCAATTTATCAATGACATTGTTCCGGGTGTTGACCTTTGCCTTGGTTTTCTCAACATGTTGGCTATATGATAACGTGCGATTGAGGACCACACCTAGGCACTTGGGGCTTTGCAGTGTTCCAACATGACATCATTCCATCGCACCTGCAGTTGATGTTTCGCATCCCGGCTCCGGAGGTGGAAAGCTGCGCTTTGCATTTTTGTTGGGTTTGGGCGCAGGGATCTGCACAGTCTTCAGACTGTGAACAGGTGATCGGCAGTGTGCCAAAGGGCCTGTTTCCATGCTGTATCTCTAAACCAAACTTCCAACTAGTGCGAATGGGTGATTGATTGCGTGGGCCTATGGGCCTAGTTCCATGCTGCATCTTTAAACTAAACTAAAAGATGGCCATTGCAACCAAACCTGCATGGTGTGCCTGCGACTTGCCACTTTTCAGCTAAAATCTGTATATTATTTGGCTTCTGTTGCAAACAGGCATGTATTTTGCCCTGTTATGCATGATAATAGGTTATAATAATAATAATAATAATAATGGATGGGATTTATATAGCGCCTTTCTAATACTCAAGGCGCTTTACATCGCAGAAGAAGGTTGACAAGAAGGTTGACTCTTGAATTGGAATATATAGCCATTGCCACCTGGAGGTGAGGTAAAAAAGTAACGGGAAGAAACTGACATTTATTTCCAACAGGTGTTTGTTTCTTTCTCATAATTGTGCAAATTCTAATTTGAAATGTTTGGCTTTCTATTTGTAGAATGTTTTCTCAGTAAAAATGTTCAGCTCAAACAGTTTGCATTTGGAGTTTTTAATTTTAAAGAGTGTGGCTTTCTGTTTACCCATCCACTGTCATTCTATGCAATGAATTGAGCTGCACTTACCATTCCGCTTCACTATCTGCAATAATACTGTCTCTTATCCCTTCCTGGGAAGTCTCAATCTGTTATTAATGCTGGCAATAAGGAGCACCTACTCGTACCCTGCACGCTATCCACCCCAATGAGATTACGGAGCTCAGGCTAGATTCTGATGGTAGCCATGTAGATGGAGCTTCGGTTGTTACTGGCTGGTGCTGGATATGTCACTTCCTTGTTTGTGTGGAATGGATTCGGCTCTGTGGTAATGGTGTTCTAGCTGAGGGAGGTCTGTGAGCTGCTTTCTTCCACCATCTGTTGATGGCATTGTGTAAGTTTAATTCGCTTAATTAGTTGATGAGTGCGTCAAGGTCATCTGACTGCCCTGGCTAGAGACTGTGTGTGTGTGTGTGTGTGTGTGTGTGTGTGGTTAAATTCACAGATGGTGTTTGGCTTTTCTAGCTTGTCTATATTAAGTGAGAAATTCTAGCTATGACTTATGATATTCATATTTGCAAAAATACATAGTTGAACCTTTAGTTGGCGCCTAAATAGAATCCTCTGTTATGTAAATGGAGACTATTAATTTCATGAGCTTTTTGCTGTAAATCTGTTTTGTCCTTAAGATTTACACTGAGGAATGAATTAATTTTTGATGTTGCCTCCAATTTATTTTGATCTTTGGAAAATATTGTCACATGATCATAGTCACTATATTTGTGTATGTTCCTCTGTCTCAGTTGGTGTTAGACCGAAAGATCATTTCAATCTGCCAAGCAGATCAAGCAAGAGCAGCCAAGATAGATTGGTTTGATTTGTATCCATTTTTTTTAAACCATCCAGCACACAATCCAGTTGGAAGGAAGGGACACTTTACTATACAAGGAACTGGCACACGCCAGACCAGCATCCACCATTTTGCATATCTGCAAGTTCCTTGCAAAATAAAAATGTAAAATGACTAAACTAGGTGAATCTATCAGTAAATAGCAATCGGTTTATTGGTTGTATTACTTCATGTTAGTACTTAGTTGGTCAAGAACCATTTTACAGGCCTTTCTGTGTAATTTATGATCACAAATAATGCTGCTCAGTATATGTCCAGTTTACTTTTCTGTCATTTGTAAAGCCGTACAATGCAACAAGCCGACAAGAAGTTTAGTTGCTCTTGAAGATGCCATTTGATTAAAGACACTGAGTTAGTGTGTTCTTCGCCATTTCTTGATTTATTAATTTATAACATAGAGGTTGAACCACCACAGGCAAGTTAACATTGATTACCATCCAGGCCTTATTACCACAGGCCTTCCTCTGTCTTAAATATAATTTAGTTCCCTTTTAAAAAAAAAGAGCATTTTGGAAAATTTTGCTTTCATACCATGGGTTAAAAGCATGTGATTTGCATTAATCGGAACATAATACAAGCAGTAACAGACTGTACAGTCAGTACAGACTACAGTCTGCCATTAAATATGATTATTGCTGTTTCTGTGTCTTGTCCACTTTCATACGCAATCACTACTACACTAATTCCAGAGGATGTAAACACTCTGCAGGTACGGAAACCTCAGCTGTAGGCAGTGTTCCAAATTAAGTCTCTCAAAAGCCCTGACCTTCTTGGTAAAACTTAGATTAAAAACTTGCACTCCAGCCCTCTTGCAATAAACGCTAACACATTAGTTATATTCCAAATTGATCACTGCAGGTCCATGTTTGCTCTTTGTGTCACATTTCCCTATCAATATTTACATGACAGGTTTCTCAACATAAAACAGGGCATCACAGGAACAAGTTATTTGGTCTACAATGTCCATGCCAAACATGATGCCAAGTTAAACTAATCTTCTCTACCTGCATGTGATCCATTTCCCTCCATCCCATGCATGTACATATACCATTTCAACCTTTCAAAGCCTTTTAAACATCATTATAATTTCTGCTAACATCATTGCCCCTGGCAGTGTGCTCAAGTACACCCACCACACTGCTTAAAAAAAAAAAACTTGCTCCCTTCATCTTTAAGCAATCCCTTCCAGTCCTTGACTCTCACACTTTGGGGGAAATAAAGGTTCCGACTGTCTAACTTACATATGCCTCTCATAATTTTACATAGTCTCCCCTCAACCTTCTGTGTTCCAGACACCATCTAAAGATTGTTTTTATTATTTCTGTGAGAAGTGCACAACGTCACAATATCCTGCTATCCCACCTGCTGGCTGCCCAGGATTGAATCCCATGTAATACCATATAACCATATAACAATTACAGCACGGAAACAGGCCATCTCGACCCTTCTAGTCCGTGCCGAACACGTATTCTCCCCTAGTCCCATATACCTGCGCTCAGACCATAACCCTCCATTCCTTTCCCGTCCATATAACTATCCAATTTATTTTTAAATGATAAAAACGAACCTGCCTCCACCACCTTCACTGGAAGCTCATTCCACACAGCTACCACTCTCTGAGTAAAGAAGTTCCCCCTCATGTTACCCCTAAACTTCTGTCCCTTAATTCTCAAGTCATGTCCCCTTGTTTGAATCTTCCCTACTCTCAGTGGGAAAAGCTTATCCACGTCAACTCTGTCTATCCCTCTCATCATTTTAAAGACCTCTATCAAGTCCCCCCTTAACCTTCTGCGCTCCAAAGAATAAAGCCCTAACTTGTTCAACCTTTCTCTGTAACTTAGTTGCTGAAACCCAGGCAACATTCTAGTAAATCTCCTCTGTACTCTCGCTATTTTGTTGATACCCTTATAATAATCGTCTGCCAACTTGAAAACAAAATATTTATTTCTACACTTCTCCCTCCTTTAATTAATCCTCTAACAATGCCAATATGTTACACAAGATCTGATAATTGGATTAGTAAATGGGGAAATGTGACGTTAAATGAGAGCATATTGACTGGTTGCATCACGGCCTGGTTCAGCAACTTGAACGCCCAGGAGTGAAAAAGACTGCAAAAAGTTGTGAACACTGCCCAGTCCATCACCGGCTCTGACCTCCCCACCATCGAAGGGATTTATCGGAGTCGCTGCCTCAAAAAGGCAGCCAGCATCATCAGAGACCCACACCACACTGGCCGCACAGTCATTTCACTCCTGTCATCGGGAAGAAGGTACAGTAGCCTGAAAACTGTTCAGGAACAGATTCTTCCCTACAGCCATCAGGCTATTAAACACTACAACCTCAAATACGCTCTGAACTGCAATAGACATTATTATTATTATAATAATTATTGCACTACTATTGTTTTTTTTGTGTATGTATGTGTGTATATATATATGATCCCCCTTTTGGACGAACACAATGATTGAGCTAGAGAAGTCACCTTCTGAGTGAATAAGTGTCTCCTTGTCTCAGTCCTATGTGACCTACCCCTGTCTCAACCTTAGCCTCCTAGTCTTGGACAATCATGGTAACATCCTTCCTTCAGTTAGTCTGTCAAGTCCTTTAAGAATTTTAGAGGTTTCATTCTTCAAAACCATCATCCCTACAACCAGTCTAATGAATTCCTGCTCTATCTTAAGAATCTCCTCTCTGAGGTAAATAAATCAAATCTATACAACACTCCAAAGTGCTGTCTCATGCAATAAGGCTTCCTTTCTCCTGCAGTCAAACTTTCTTGTAATGAAAACTAAAGCACTATTTTGTACTCCTAAGCAAGTGCCACAAGTTAGCTTTCAGTAGCTGGTACACGGTCCTTTTGAGGATCAACACAAACCAGGTCGGCATGGTGATGCAGCAGTAGAGTTGCTGCCATACAGCGCCGGAGACCCGGGTTCGATCCCGACTACGGGTGCTATCTGTACGGATTTTTCCCTGTGACTGTGTGGGTTTTTTCCAAGATCTTTGGTTTCCTCCCACACTCCAAAGACATACAGGTTTGTAGGTTAATTGGCTTGGTATAAATGTAAATTATCCTTGGCGTGTGTAGAATAGTGTTAATGCGCAGGGATCGATCGTCAGTGCAGACTCGGTGGGATGAAGAGCCTGTTTCCACGCTGTATCTCTAAACTAAACCCAATCCCTCACCATGTAACAAATACTCCACTTTTCTGTTTTGCGTACCAAAGTGTATGGCCTCCCATTTTTCCACATTGTGTTAAACCTGTCATGTTCTCACCCACTTCCCCAGCTTGTCCATGTCCCATTGAAGCATCTTTACATCTTCCTCTGTAGTCATAATCCCACCTAGCTTAGTATCATCTGCAAACATTGAAAAATTATATTTCATCCCTTTGGTACAATTATCTTTGCAAAATATTGCCCAAGTACCCTATCAGTCACATCGGAGAAGGGTCCATTTTATTCCCACACTTTTCTCCTTACCCAATGCTCAATTCTCAATCCATGTCAGTATATCGTCCCCAATCCCATGTGCTTTAACACTGGTAACCAACTTACTCAAAAGGCCTCTAGAAATCTGAATGCACCATTCACTTGTTCCCAGATCTACTCTATGAATCATAAATTCAAAGAACTCTATCTGATTGGCCAAACATTATTTTCCCTTCATAAATGCGCATTGATTCTGCAAAATCCTATTATCCTTTTCAAGGTGTTCTGTTTTGCATCCTTATTCCAGCACCTTTGCTATTACAGATGTCAGATAATTTAGTCCCTGATTTTATTCTCTCCGTCTTTAAATAGTGGGGTCCTCTACCCTCAAATGCACAGAACAATTCCAAAATCTAATCAACCCTGGAATTTTGATAACCAGAAGATCCACTATTGCTAAAGTTACCTCTTTCAAAATTATGAGATCATTGGGTCATTGGGATTTATCAACTTTCAAACTCACCCACTTCACTAGTACCAGGTTTTGACTAATATCTTGATTCTTTAGTGTTTTGTACTCTCTACACCCCTGATTCCACAATATACCGAGCACATTTTGTGTGTTTGAAGATGGCACATGGTCATTGTTTAATTCCTCTGCTAGTCCTTACTGCTCATTATAAATTCCCCTGCCTTTGACTGAAAGGGGATGATATTTGTCCTTGTGAATCTTTTTATTTCATGTGTTTCAATACAAGCTCTTGCATTCTGTTTTTGTGTTTCTTGCCAGCTTACAATTTTATTCTTTCTTGCCTTTAGCAATTTCTCCGTTGCTCCCAGTCATCAGCTCTAACTCTGGGAACTTTAGAGTCATTTTCTTTTGATTTAATATTATCTTTAACTTCTCTGGTCAGTCACAGGAAAGTACTTTTCTTTTCCGATTTTTTTTTGTCTTAAAGGATATTATTTTTGCAACATGTGCATTATTTCTTTAAACGCTAACAATTTCCTCCCTATGATCGTAAACTTCAAATTTGATTTGTCCAGTTTATATTTAGATTGAAGTCTGAAGAAGGGTCTCAACCCAAAACATAACCCATTCCTTCTCTCCAGAGACGCTACCTGTCCCGCTGAGTTAATCCAGCATTTTGTGTCCATCTTTGATTTAAACCAGCAACTGCAGTTCTTTCCTACACACTTGAAGTCTGCTACCACTATTTTGATACTTGTGCCTCTAATCTCCTATTTTCAGGTCTCTGCCAAGGAGGGAAAAGAAGAGGAGAGCAGTTTCTTGGGGGAGTGAGGGACAGGAATGTACCCAAAGAGGGAGGGAGGAGGGAGGTTCCTGCACAGGGAGATAGACCTGTACCACAAAAGGGTGTGAGTGAGGGGAGAGTTGAATCCTGAGTGGGTGGGGGAAAGGAGAGAGCTATTCCCTGGGGGAGTCGGAGAAAGGAGGATCTGTACCCCAGTGGGAGGGGGAAGGGGGGGGGGAGGGGGATCTATTCCTGGGAGGGTGGGGGAGAGGAGGATTCTTATATGGGAGGGTGGGGGAGAGGGGGAGCTGTTACCCGGGAGGTTGGGGAGAGTGAGCTGTTCTGCGGGAGGGTGGGGGAGAGGGGAACTGTTCCCAGGAGGGTGGTGAGAGGGGGAAAGTTGTTTCCCAGGATGGGAGGGGGTAGGGAGAGTGGGGAGCCGGTTCCCCGAGAAGGGGGCGGATGAACGGAGACCCAGCACAATGATAGTGGTGCAATCTGTTTAGTGGTGGGACGCAGCATGAAATTTTGCGGTCTGTCACAAAGGGAAGCCAAGCACATTTGATGCAGAACAGGAACCACCAGGCTGGACAGGGAAGTGAGCAGCCACCTGCTTGTGCCTCCTGCCAGTGCTGGAGCCTCCCCCAGCGCATTGCATCTGCCATTCCATATCCCACCTCAGCAGTGTGCTGTCAGGATGTGAGATCCGAGCAGCTCAGTGTGCATGCCTTCCCGAACCATCCTTCAACATATTAATGACTATTTATATCACTCCCCTTTGGCGAGCAAGGGCACTGTCATCTGATCCCGGAGCTCTCCAATCAGAGCCATGTCAGCTGGCTTTATGCTTTATTTCCTGTGTGTGTGTGTGTGTGTGTATTGAGAGTGGGAAGTAGAGTTTATATTCAGCACCTCAACCAAGGAGAGTTTCCACAATCCCTGCATCCTACAAATCCACCAGAGACAACAGTTGCTGCAGCAGCGCAGAGCAGTCCAGGCATGGTAAGTGAGGCAGTATGCAGCAGAGAGATAGCTGAACAGTAGCTGCACTTTGTCCAATGTTAATAGCATTCAGGTGTTCCCTGAGACCCTATTACATGGGGTATCTTTCAGGAATGTATCGACTGGTCAGTAATGGTTGAAAAGAGATCGACTGAGGGATGAAGGACTGTTGTTTCTCTTTCATTATCGCTCTTGTTCTTGCTCTTTCTCTCTCTCTCTCTCTCTCCCTCTGTGATGTGTTTGCTGAATGTGGATACTCACTCTTGCGGGAAGCATTGCTTGTGCTGCCTTGTGTGTCCGTGACTGCTGCCATCAGATAGGGTGCTGGTGTTCAGAGCGAGCAGGGAATAATCAGACGCAGACTGAGGCTGGAGATCAGAGCTCAGGCTTGTCGCAGCTCCCAAGTGCCACTTATTTATCCCTTTGCAGTGTCGCTGTAATAACATTTGAAACTATTATGAAAAATCACTTACAACTGAACTCTTAACACATAGAGTAGATTTCTTGAAATGAAACTTCACTTCATATCAAAACAAAAACACTGCAAGTAGTCAGGAGCTCAGTTATGCCATTATGTCAGGTTGTCGTACTTTCATCAGACCTATGTGGCCATAATATATATGTTTGAATTGTGCTAGATTTTGTAAACAATAATAGCTTTTGACCAATGCATGAACTTAGTCATACAGTGTGGAAACAGGCCCTTTGGCCCAACTTGCCCACAGTGGGCAAAATGTCCCAGCTACACTCGTCCCACCTGCCTGTGTTTGGTCCATATCCCTCCAAACTTGTCCGATGTACCTTGTCCTATGTCCTCTGTAACTATGTCCTTGTACCTGTCTAACTGTTTCTTAAATGTTGGGATAGTCCCAGCCTCAACTACCTCCTCTGGCAACTTGTTCCATACGCCCACAACCCTTTGTGTGAAAAAGTTACCCCTCATATTCCTATTAAATCTTTTTCCCTCCACCTTGAACCTATCTCCTTTGGTCCTCAATTCCTCTACTCTGGGCAAGAGACTCTGTGTGTCTACCTGATCTATTCCTCTCATAATTTTATACTCTATAAGATCTCCCATCCTCCTGTACTCAAAGGAATAGAGACCCAGCCTATTCAACCTCTCCCTATAGCTCAGACCCTCTAGTTCTGGCAACATACTTGGGAAAACTTGTAGGGAGAATGTGAATCTCTGGCGAATTATATCTAATCGGTGCTAATGGACATTTAGCTGTGCAGAAACAACATTTCATGCTTAAGCTCTCCTGTGATTTTCCAAACTGGCGGTAATGCTTCTAAATGTATCAAAATTACTCATTAATCTCACAGATAGTTAAATCTAATGTACAGCATCTATCCTTTTAATCGTTTTGATTTCCTGCAAATAAACTTTCCTGGGAAGAAACCATTTAGCTTATGTCTCTCGCTCGCTCTCATTCACTCTCCTGCTATTAATCTGATTGTTACATATTATTGCTGTGTATTTGGAAGGATGATTAGTAAATTTGCAGATGACTTGTAACTTGGTGGCGTTGTAGATAGTGAGAAGTGTTGTAATCTAGATATTTATGTACCCAGGTTATGGCAGTGTTCCATTCCTGTGAACTGTTCATAACAAGAGCAGTTTGCAAGTCGGAAGTATGGAGGTGATCGATGCTCCCACATGGCATCGCCACAGCATGGTCTACCAAATGCCCATTCCCATGTATGGGTTGTATGTATGTCAGGTGTTTGTGACTTGGGAAGGACCTGGCACTCTGCCAATCACACCTCCACCCTTCACCTGATTCCACACATCGCTTGCCAGGCTTTTCCACACTCCCACCAGCTTTCTCCCCCCCCCCTATTCCATCGGTCTGAAGAAGGGTCCAGCATTTTGTTCGGGATCCTGCAGTTTCTTGTGTTTCCTGAATACAGATCTGTGGCCAAACTGTAGGAAGGGTTGATTGCACCAGAATGAGCGCGAATGAGATTAACTAGGATGTTGCTTAGGATGGAGTGTCGCAGTTATGAGTTGAGATTGGGTAAGGATGGGTTTGTCCCCTTTGGAAGGGGAGATATACAAAGTTATAATGGGCGTAGGCAGGATAGGTGGTAGGTGTAATTTTTTTAAATAGCATAGGATTCTAAATTGGGGAGCTGTTTAGGGTAATGGGGAAGAGTTTGAGGGAAGATCTGAGCAAGACCTTTTTCCACCCAGAGGATTATTGGAATTAAGACCGTACAGCCTGAGAGAATGATGGAGCACCTCTAACACAGAGAAGTATTTAGATGAACAGCCGAATCTCTGGGCCTTCAGATCAAGTGTTGATAATTTGGAATAGTATAGATAGGTGCTTGAAAGCCAGCATGGAGATAATAGTTTGAAGGGCCTGCTTTTGTGCTGTATGTTTCTATGAATCCAACTGTACCCCAGGGAGAGTTGCCGCATTCAGGGACCCTGACTTAGTTTTTTTTTAATATATATACACGACAAACCTTATTTATGTCTCAACATCCAATGCAGAAAGCAAAATTATGAGAAATAATAATTTGAGGAAAATACTTGAGCAATTACAAAATCCAATGGCTGCCGAGCATCTGGGAACAAGATGGCAAACACTGGAATTACCTTTCATGGCCTGATGGAAGGTTATAGACCTGAAGCTTTTTTCTATTTTCTATTCTATTTTCTTATCCCACTGAGTACTTCCACTGTCCTCGTTTTTAACTTCAAGTGCTCAAGCGAGTTATTTATTTTAAAAGGGATACGTTTCTTGTGATTGTCTCTGCTTTTTACCTTTGTGTTCTTGAAGGGCTGTGCTTTGGTGAGCCAATATACTGATGTGGGAAATCTACCCTCTCATCGTTGTTTATGATGGAACAGAATTGGTGTGATGGCAAATGTCAACAAACTTAGAAAAAAAATAGTTTTTATAAGGTGTTGAAAAAATATATATTTTTTCCTTTGCAACTGTTTTTCTCCTGGAATTCCACTGGAGTTGTAGAGTTATCGAATCGTAGAGTCATACAGCATGGAAACAGGCCCTTTGGCCCACTTGTCCATGCTAATCATGATGCCCCATCTAAAGTAGTCTAGTTTGGCCCATATCCCCCTCAAACGTTCCTATTCGTGTACTGACTTTTTAAAGTTATTATTGTATGTGCCTCAACTGCCTCCTCTGGCAGCTCATTCCATATACCCACTGCCCTTTGTGCAAAAAAACCTGCCCCTTGGGTTCCTATCCTGTCTTTCCCCTCTCACCTCCCCAGAATTATGCAGGAAGTATTTTAAAAACTGTGTAGAAATTCCAGATGTACATCTGTGTTAGCAGAACAGTTCTTTGAAAAAATACTACTTTGCTTCAAACAATTAAAATATGCCATAACGTTAAGAAGGTTAGATATCTGGCAGAATTTAATTACTGGTTGGGTAAAGTAAAAATGGTTCAAAATCCAACAAAATATATGTTAAACAGGGATACAATCAGTGTTTGTGCTGTACTGGAAGCTTATGTAAACTTTGACCATCTGCTCGTTTGGGATATATCCATTTTCTGTTAAGCCTGGTAAGGCTTGTGGCTCATCATACAAGCTTTTCTGACCAATAGGCATACACTCCGCTTCCTGACCTAGAACTGCAAACAATTTGTATCATATATTTTGTATTACAGGACCACTTTTCATTAATCTGTGATTCCGACCTCACAATTTAATCAGATTTATTAATAATCTGTGTCTAAGAATCCATTACCAAATTAACTTGGATAGACACAAAATGCTGGAGTAACTCAGCACCTCTGGAGAAGGAAGGTACACAAAAATGCTGGAGAAACTCAGCGGGTGCAGCAGCATCTATGGAGCGAAGGAAATGGGTGACGTTTCGGGCCGAAACCCTTCTTCAGACGGAGAAGGAATGGGTGGTGTTTTGGGTTGAGACCCATCTTCAGAATAGTTAGGGGAAAGAGAAACAAAAGATAAAGACAGTGATGTACAGAGAGATCCAGAACAAATGAATGAAAGATATGCAAAAATGTAACGATGACAATAGGCCATTGTTAGCTGTTTGCTAGGTGAGAACGGGAACATGGTGTGATTTGGGTGGGGGAGGGATGGAGAGAGGGAGTGCAGGGATTACTTGAAGTTGGAGAAATCAATATTTGTGATTATTGTGATTTATGATTTATCAATTGGAGAAATGAAACTTGGATAGTCAGTGCAACCATTTTAGCTTTACAATCCACACCATCACAAATAGTAATCTAACAATTCCGGCTTCATTAGAGCCTTTTGTGGTTGTGTTTAATTACTCTGGCATTGTGATTCCCATCAGTTTGAATCATTCCTCTGTGTCATTACTTTATTTTGCTGTGAAAACAGATCTTTCTAATTTGATGTGATTGTTCTCACCCCTGCTAATTACGTTTGATTGTTCCTACCCTGCAAATCCACTTGGTTCTAACTGTGCATGATTATTTCTGCCTTGTGAACGGCATTCCTTCTATTTGTGCCTGATTATCCCAGCATTGTGAATAGCATCTTTTCCAATTGTGCCTGTGTTGTAAATCCAGCTTAGAATCCTGTGCCTGATTATTCCTCTGCAGTGCATCCCATCCTTTCTAACAATGCGTTATAAATTTGTGTTGTGATTCCCATGTTTTGAATTGTGCCTGATTATTCCTGCCTGGTGAATCCTTCCATATAGATTAATATTTGCATGTTTCAAAGCCTGATTTTCCTTATTGTGCCTACGTATTTGTGCCTTGCAAATCTTCCTACTCCGAGCTGTTTATTCTTGCATTCTGCATTGTACTCGATTCTAATTGAGTTTGTTTACCTCTGCCAATGACTGATACCTCTTTACCACCCTAAATATTGGTCAAAGACACAAACCAAACTAGTCTTAATATGTAACACATACATTCTTCATCTTGAGCCACACCATTTCCAATATCTTCCGATTCTTCCTGCACTGTGTCTCTTATTCGTACCTGAATGCTCAGTATTAAAACCAGTGTATCCTTAGAGCTGAAAGTCTGAAATTTAAAAAAGCAGAATGTGCAGAAAATACTCAGCAGGTCCAGAAGCTCTGAGAGAAGGAGAAATAGGAATGTCATCACTGTCGTAAAACATTAATAAAAGTCGGCTATCGGTGCCTGTTTATCCATCCTTGTCATCTACATTCTCAGCATGTCGTTGCAGTGCGTAACGCTGTCAATTGCAGTGACTATCCTAAACTAGCAGACATTTCATGGTAAGAGTTACTAAGACTGTGATTATCAGGAAACGCTGGTTTATTTGCTCCAAAATGTAACATCTAATTAATCAAAATTTAGGTGGTTAATATCTAATTATGGCACTTAAACATCTATTTAATGTCCTTCAATGTATACAGCTTTCGATGTTGCCTTTACTGCAGTGCTCAGTCCTATTGAGCTAGGAATTTATTCTACATGAAAAAGGCAGGAGAAGAATCCCTAGTTAGAACCGTTATGGCTTCTGCATCATAACAAAGCTATTTCAGCCCACTGAGTCAATGCCAGCTCACAGAACAATCCTATTTCCCCCCCCTAATTTTCCCTTGCACCTATTCTCTCCACATTCCCAGGTTGTTCTATTCACCTACCTGACCGGGGCAAATTACTCGGGCCAGTTAACCTACCAACTCACGTCCTGGAAACGTGGGAGGAAAATGAAGCACCCAAGGGAAACTCCACACAGGCAGCACTGGAGGACAGAATTGAACCCTGGACCTGTGAGGCAGCAACTCTCCTTGCTGCACCGCTGTGCTTCTCACAAAACTCTACGTCGCTAGTCACACTACTTGCCCAAATTGTACTGGAACTCTGCCTCTCGGTCTGGTTTTGGAATTTATAGTTAACAAGGTTTAGCAGTTGTTTGTGGGATGTTGTGCCATTGCAGGAAACTGGCCGTTATAGAGCACAAATGTACAAAATAAGGAAACCAGCAATTGGGTCATCAAGTATGTCCAGCAATGCATTAGATGTTATTTTTAAGTGTACAACTTTTGTATGATTTACTAACCTGGTTTTGAGCTATTACAGAGATGCGTGCTTGCTCTGGCAGCATTTCTGATGTATTGAGGTCTTATATTATTATAATATTATAAATGTTGGAGATGGACACAAAATGTTGGATTAACTCAGCATCACTGGAGAGAAGGAATGGCTAACGTTTCGGCTGAGACCCTTCTTCAGACTGAGAGTCATAGGAAAGGGAGACCTAGAAATATGGAAGGGCAAGGTGTGAAAACGGGATATCAAAGAGGACAAAGTTCAAGGAAAATTTAGAATGGATCATTGTTAGCTGAGGGGAAGGTGTCAATGAAGCATATAATCTGTAAATATTGGATTTGCTGTTCATGTAAAGAAAACGCTCCATCTTGTTCATTGTCTACTCTCCGCAAAATACTGTGGATAGATTCATTGTTAATTGAAACTGATTTCAACCTGTGCATACATGAGGTCCTCCAAACATCTTTGATTTGTGCCTTAACTCTCACCAGTTCTTTCCCCCATAATCATTTTGCTTGCTCATTCATATTGGCTTCCAGTAAATTCTGAATAAATCTTAATAAGTAATACATGCATCTTAATTTTGAGCCACTTTGGGGGGGGGGAGTTCTTGGCAACCTTTCCTGGTACAAAACTATTTATTAATGTTTAAAATCTGAAATTAAACAATGCAAAATACACACAAAATACTTAATAGGTTGCAGAATCTCTTGAAGAGGGAAAAACAGGAATGTCATGAGTGTTGGAAAACATTAATAAACATCAGTAATCAGTGTCATCTACAATCTCAGCATGTTGCTGCAGTGTGTAACACCTTCCATTGCAAACTCCCCTACATTCAACACTCAGTTTCTACCATATTCCATTAAGTGGTGACTGTATTTACTGGACAAATAGCAGCATGTTGGCAATGTATGCCACTATTAATTTGTACTGAATGAGCAGCAAGAGTTGTGAATTTCCAAAACATGCTGATCGATTCGCTTCATGAACTTTTATATCCCACAAGCACCGTTGCATTATTTGCCTTTTCATTTTATTGGTAAGAATTGCTGTACTTTCACGTTAACGTCCCATTAAACCAGAATGTTAGGGCTCATAATTAATAGCATGTCCCCTTTCAACACCATAGTAATTATTACATCAATTCCAACCAGTCTCTCTGGTCCAGAAAATAAAATATTTAAAGCGTTGGAAACTCATTTACAATATGCCAATAAACAAAGGTGTACAAAAGGCAAGCAAGGTGCTGGAGGAACTTGGGGGATGTTCCTGACGTAGTAGAGGGGATAAAGCTGGAAAAGGGCGGCACAGTGGCGAAGCAGTAGAGTTACTGCCTTGCAGCGCCTGGGATCCGGATTCGATCCTGACTACGGTTGCTGTCTGTACGGAGTTTGTACGTTCTTCCCGTGACCTGCGTGGGTTTTCTCTGGAAGCTCCCGTTTCCTCCCACACTCCAAAGACGTACAAGTTTGTAGATTAATTGGATTGGTATGAATATAAATTGTCAATTAATGTGTGTAGGATAGCATTAGTGTGCGGGGATCGCTGTCAGTGTGGACTCGGTGGGCCAAAGGGCCTGTTTCTGTGCTGTATCTCTAAACTAAAAGGTGAGGGCAGGATAAAGCCAGGCAGTCTGAAGAAAGGTCACGGCCTGAAAGGTCATCTGGCCTTTCCCTCCACAGATGCTGCCTGACCCACTAAATTCCTCCAGGATATAGTGTTTTGCTCAAGATTCCATCATCTGTAGTTTCTTGAGACAATAAAGGTGTACAGTGAGCTGCACAGTAATGTACCATGTGCACTATTCTCTGTGTCTTAGCTCCAGTCAGTAGATTTGCCTGAGATTGTTGAGGTAATTTTGTATATGCTACTGACAATTTTCTAACATCAGACTTGCCTGAAGGACGTTAACAGTATCGAGGCACACAATTCATCAACAGCGAGATTTGTTACCACAAAATAGCAGTTAATGTTTCCTTACAGGGTTAGATTGCTGAGGCTGGCTACCCGAAACAAAATGTTGGGCTGGATGGTGCTGAAAAATATGAACAAGCATCAGTGACCATGTCTGCATGTTCTAGACTGCAGTGCAGGAGCATTGGACTTTCTTTTCCACCATGCTAGGACCAAATCCAGGGATGTGTTCTCTTAATACTGGACTGAGAAGCAGAATACAGTTCATACCTGACCCCTCAACTTAATGTCATCCATGTCGCATGGGCATGTTGGGCCGAAGGGCCTGTTTCTGTGCTGTATGATTCTATGTCTAGCGGGAACTATTGCAACACCAACCTGAGAGAAAAAGCTGAGCGCTTTATTTCGATAGGCATTAAATGTACTTCAATGTTCTTTTCAATAAATCTTAATTATTTAACGGGCAATGCCTGATAGAAACAGCAGTGTGAACCAAAATACTTCTCATATGGATGCTAATATTCTGGTTCAAGAGGCCGTTCTCTGGGACAACAAGAGTGGCTGGTGCAAAACAATTGCTGAAAATGATGGGTTCACCAACATCTGCAGAGAGAGAAACGGTCAATGTGACCTGAAACCTAATTCAGTTTTTCTCTCAACCGCAGTCTGAAGAAGGGTCTCCTATTCCTTTTCTCCAGAGATGCTGCCTGTCCCGCTGAGTTACTCCAGCTTTTTGTGCCTTGTCTTCGGGTTTTTCCCTGCCTGGTCTGATGATGATTACAGTATTTTCTGTTTTTATTTGGCTGGCTGATGAGTTTGCAGGTTGAGGCCAGAACCAGAGGGCTGAGCCATGATGAGACCTAAAAGCTTGGCTGCTGCTGCTTGGCACAGCATGTAGTATGGCCAGGCATCCCAGTGTTGCCACCAGGGGACATGCTGTGGACTGTACATGGGTGGAAAGCCAACAGTGAAATCACGGGTTGCATTGGAAACTCCACAACCATGGAATTGTCCTGTAAATGTTTGCTCTTGTAAATTGTATTTGTATTTAATTATCATAGAAAAATAGACATAGAAACATAGAAAATAGGTGCAGGAGTAGGCCATTCGGCTCTTCGAGCCTGCACTGCCATTCAATATGATCATGGCTGATCATCCAACTCAGTATCCTGTACCTGCCTTCGCTCCATAACCCCTGATCCCTTTAGCCACAAGGGCCACATCTAACTCCCTCTTAAATATAGCCAATGAACTGGCCTCAACTACCTTCTGCGGGAGAGAATTCCACAGATTCACCACTCTCTGTGTGAAAAATGTTTTCCTCATCTCGGTCCTAAAAGATTTCCCCTTTATCCTTAAACTGTGACCCCTTGTTCTGGACTTCCCCAACATCGGGAACAATCTTCCTGCATCTAGCCTGTCCAACCCCTTAAGAATTTTGTACGTTTCTATAAGATCCCCCCTCAATCTTCTAAATTCTAGCGAGTACAAACCGAGTCTATCCAGTCTTTCTTCATATGAAAGTCCTGACATCCCAGGAATCAGTCTGGTGAACCGTCTCTGTACTCCCTCTATGGCAAGAATGTCTTTCCTCAGATTAGGAGACCAAAACTGTACGCAATACTCCAGGTGTGGTCTCACCAAGACCCTGTACAACTGCAGTAGAACCTCCCTGCTCCTATACTCAAATCCTTTTGCTATGAATGCTAACATACCATTCGCCTTCTTCACTGCCTGCCGCACCTGCATGCCTACTTTTAATGACTGGTGTACCATGACACCCAGGTCTCGTTGCATCTCCCCCTTTCCTAATCGGCCACCATTCAGATAATAATCTACTTTCCTGTTTTTGCCACCAAAGTGGATAACCACTGACAGCCACTCTGGAACAGAAGCTCCTTTCAGAAGCTCCCTGCAACAGAGGAACAGGTCCTTTAGCCCACAACATCTGTGCTGAGCATGATGCCGTCAAATGAATTGTAGAGAAATATGATTATTCTCTTTTAAAATCTCTTGATTCATTTTTTTTCAAAAACAAAAACAAAACAAAAAAAATAATGATAACCATAACAGTGATATTGATACATAGGGATCAGGATTACATTAATAACACATATAACCTGAGTATGAGTCCAGTGTCAAAATACACATTGAGTATAGACCTCCCTGTCTCTATGTAAATATAGTTAAGTGTTTAAAAGAGAACTTGTATATATAAAAACAAAAAGATAAAACATTATTCTTATTGATACCATCATATTATCATTCAAGTCTTTCAAGAAAGCAGCAAATTATATATTTTTTTAAAGTGCTGGAAAAATCAAATTCCAACAACATCTGCAGAAGGAGAAACAGTTAATGCAATCAGAAAGACAACCCTGTTTATCTCTCCACAGATGCTGCCTGACCTGCTGATGATTTCAACATTTTCTGATTTTATTTCTCAATCTCTGATCTATGGTGCTTTTGAATTTTGAGAGAGGAATGTGAACTGATGAAAATAAATCCCCAAATATTCAGTGACCAACCAACAGCATGAAATACAAAAACTGATGGTTAATTGTACCAACTGCTTCTCCATATTACGAACTAACAGATTTTTATAGAACGGCAGTAAAAAAAAAGTTACAGAGTTCCTTCCATGTTGTTACTGCTTTTCCAACAATTTAAATCAAATTGGTAGGAGTTGGTGTTTGAATACACTTGAAGCCTGTTTAACGCAGTTTTGTTGGGTTGTTTTTAAATGTCCTTGTTTCATCTTTTCTTGTTGTGACAACTGTTTTCATCTAGAGGCATTTCAGGAATATTTAACAGTGGCTAATAATAGTTAATCAAAACTAACTTTTTGTTTATCCTTTACTCTGTGCCTGTTTTTATCATTGGATGTAGCTGTGAGACTGCCTGGAATAAAGGCTATGACATGGCATTCGAGGGGTTACTAAAAAACCCATTTGCTCCCTCTATCTATCAATTTGGATTTAAAGTATGCGGCTGTTGCCCCAGGCTTACCATAGGGATGTGTTCTAATTTTCCTGCAGTCCGTGGTCGGTGTGGATACCCAGTCAATGCCGATAGTGGGTGGGAATATGTCAATGATGTGGAGTAACAGTATCTGTTTGGAGAGCTGTGACTCATTGCGGTGCTAGGGAACAGCATGCACTGTCTCCTCCTTGTGCCCACTGATTGTTGCGGAGATTGACTGGGAACATGGCCTGTCACACGGACATTGTTGAGGTATGTGGCTGTGTTATGGTTTCTCTTTCTCTGCGTCGGCACTGACTACTTCATGCGTACTCTATAAATACGAGGGCTCGGAATCTCCTTTGGCCACCACGCGTGATGTCTCGGCTATCCTTGAGAAACCCTGTGGAGTTTCTTATTAGAGATTAATTCTCTTCGACTGTTCTAATAAGTAAAAAAAACCGGAACAGCAGGAATTGATGACCGACACAGACTAGTGCAGCAAATGCTTGAGCTCCAAGGTCAAAAGTTCCATTTGTGATTTGGTTGGCGTGATGAGAGGATTAATTCCGTGTGTTTCTTGCTATTGTATGCACTTTATAATAGATTCAGCCTGTGCAATATTGCTGTGCCTCACAGCACCTCAGTAAGCAATTGAAATCCTTGGCATGCGCTTCACACCACTATTTAAATATTGATCAGTTGCTGTTATAAAATCTGTTCCACTTCACCTTCATACTTGCTGATTTGAGTGCATGCCCTAACATTACTGCCAGAAACATACAGTGCCCTCCATAATGTTTGTGACAAAGACACATAATTTATTTATTTGCCTCTGTACTCCACAATTTGAGATTTGTAATAGATAAAAATCACGTGTGGTTAAAGTGCACATTGTAAGATTTTATTAAAGGGTATTTTTATACATTTTGGTTTCACCATGTAGAAATTACAGCTGTGTTTATACATAGTACCACCATTTCAGGGCACCATAATGTTTAGTACACATGGTTTCACAGGCATTTGTGCTCAGGTGCTAATGCAGTTATAAGAGCTCTCAGCACCTTGAATTTCCTCCAGTTTTTCCATCACCTTTGGAAACTTTTATTGCTGTTTATCAACATGAGGACCAAAGTTGTGCCAATGAAAGTCAAATAAGCCATATGAGACTGAGAAACAAGAAAAAAACTGTTAGAGACAGCTGATCTGTTGGACAGCTGTTTGGGGGGGTTTTCTTTATTATATAGAGAATTCTTCTGTCATCAGCTATGGAGGTCTTCCTTGGCCTGCCTGTCCCTTTGCGATTAGTATGCTCACCAGTGCTCTCTTTCTACTTAATGATGTTCAAAACAGTTGATTTTCGTAAGCGTAAGGTTTGGCTGATGTCTCCAACAGTTTTATTCTTGTTTCTCAATCTCACAATGGCTTCTTTGACTTTCATTGGCACAACTTTGGTCTTCATGTTGATAAACAGCAATAAAAGTTTTCAAATGTGATGGAAAGACTGGAGGAAAGACTAGGTGCTGAGAGCTCTCTTATACCTGCATTAAGGAGGCAATTAAACACACCTGAGCAATTACAAACGCCAGTGAAGCCATGTGTCCCAAACATTATGGTGCCCTGAAATGGGCGGACTATGTATAAACACAGCTGTAATTTCTACATGGTGAAACCAAATGTATAAAAATACCCTTTAATAAAATCTGACAATGTGCACTTTAACCATATGTGATTTTTTTTTCTATTACAAATCTCAAATTGTGGGATACAGAGGCAAATAAATAAATGATGGGTCTTTGTCCCAAACATTATGGAAGGCACTGTATCTTCCACTGTCTTCCCAATGCTGCATAGAATTTAATAATTTCAAATCTTAACCGCTATTCCCAGTGTTTCAGTCAGAAGATGCTGCTTCACTTATTCACACCTGCCTTCTACCCCACTGCAATTCCTCCCTTTTGTTCTCACCTCTCCTCCAAAGTTGCTCTTGCTGAATACTTACAACACGTGCAAGGTTCATCGGTTGGAATGAAACGTCATAGACCTACAAACATTAACACTGTTTTTCTGCCTAATGATGCTGCCCGATTTCTTGATTTCCCGTAATTTTGGTCCCATTTCAAACTTTCAACATTACAATACTTCACTTGTTCTATTTCTCACATCTCAAAAATAAAACAATTGTAGCTGCACCACACACTTCTGTGTACCACATCTTTGGACACGTGCATTTAAATCAAACTTGGAGAAACATATGCATCATTTCTAGATGGACCATGTAACACCATTTATATACACTCAGTTGAACCAACATCTGGATTATATAAACACATTGATATTCATTCCATTCATGGAAACTCGTCGATCATATTTTTAAAAACCCATCTACAGATGCATGCATGTGATTGTTCAAGAAATGAAGCATCATAAAAATGTTCTGATGTTATCTCCGAGAAATGTCGCTCCCATCTCACCCTTAGGTCTTGCCATTTGAAGGAATGTTAAACCAGTCAAACTCTAGAGGTTGATCTCACAGCGACTAGGAGACTGTGCCTGCAAGCAGCTTATATAAGGTGTATGGGATGTCCTTTATCTACATTGAAGCCCAGGGGCTACAATTAATCGTCAGGATGATTCCCATTCACCATAAATGTATTTGCTTCACAATTCCACCGCCAGCCCCGCGGCAGAAATGTCTATTAGCTCAGGAAGGATGATAATCAATTAGAGTAATCCATAGGCAGAAAGAGTGAGAGTATGTGGACAAGGAAGGGGCAGAGACAGACATGGATGTTAGAAAGAGAAATACTGCAGAAATATAAAAGAAACACTCCATAATTTAAGTAATGGAAAAGATAACCAAAAAAACCTATGCAAAAGTAACAAAATATGGATGGATGCCTAAATAAGAGGGAACAAGAGTTGGCTGGAGAAATAAGTTTAAAATAAAACTGCACTCTCGAAGAAAAGGATAAATTAGGACCACATGGACAGTGCAGGGATAGACTGGGAACAGGGCTGACAACGGGAGGTCACGGTGGTGCAGCGGTAGAGTTGCTGCCTTACAGCGAAAGCAGCGCCGGAGACCCGGGTTGGATCCCGACTACGGATGCTGCCTGTATGGAGTTTGTACGCTCTCCCCGTGACCTGTGTGGGTTTTCTCCGAGATCTTCGGTTTCCTCTCACACTCCAAAGACGTACAGGTTTGTAGGTTAATTGGCTTGGTAAATGAAAATGTGTCCCTTTGTGGGTGTAGGACAGTGTTAATGTGCGGGGATCACTGGTCGGTGCGGACCCGGTGGGCCAAAGGGCCTGTTTCCGCACTGTATCTCTAAACTAAACTAAACAGTGTTGAAATTACCAATGGGAGTCATTTCACCAAAACACAGAAAACAATTTGCAGGTCATGAAGGAAATCGGATGACAGAGAGGAAGAGACTCCATGTTAATAGAATATCTTACAGGAATGGAAACTGTTCCTAATCTGCATCGATGATCAAACGTGGTATGGATGCCAAAAACAGAACAGAATATACTGTAAATACTCCGCAGGTTAGGCAAAACAACAACAAACTGCTGGAGGAACCCAGTGGGTCAAGTAGCATCTTTGGACAAACAAAGTTACAGGTTTGCCCATAGATGGTAAATCCAACGACATTGGCTGGGCTGCTATGTCCCACTAGCAATTTGTCTTCTGGTCAACATTCCAGCATCTGCACTCACATCTCCAGAATGGGTGGAGACAAGACATTACAGGAAGAGATCAGTTCTGGGTTGTCACCTCTCCCCATGGGTGCAGCCTGGGCTGTTTAATGCTTCCAGTGTTAGATCAAGCAGGGGCAAAGTTACTGACAGTGTGGGTAAGGGTAGGCAGACACAACCTTATCAATTATATTGATGGGACTTAATGTACAGTTGCCATTGGCACAATCAGATCAGTTCAATTAATCATAGAAAGCAGTCACGCAAAGCCAAGTCACCTTGAACAAAAAGCCGGATAGCTCATTTGCTCTCATCACAAGTCAATTGTAAATTAATTCAAACTTGCCAGATTCTGTTCCAATTCCATTTTAATCAGATAGAATCTCTGAATGTCTGCAATGCCATTATTAAGAATATACCAACTAGAGTATTATGTATTTGAAGAATACATAAATAATGAGCAACCCCCAAAAAACACCATGAAATTCATCTTGACCTCTTGTCCCAATATATCCTCTCTAAACATACTAAACTAGAACAACCCTTCAGATACATTACAAACACAAAGCATCAGCAAACCTTGAATACAAGACCATTATCAAATAGCTCAGTGATGTGGTGGATCCCAAAAGCATACAGTGCCCTCCATAATGTTTGGGACAAAGACCCATCATTTATTTATTTGCCTCTGTACTCCACAATTTGAGATTTGTAATAGAAAGAAATCACATGTGGTTAAAGTGCACATTGTCAGGTTTTATTAAAGGCCATTTTTATACATTTTGGTTTCACCATGTTGAAATTACAGCTGTGTTTATGCATAGTCTCCCTATTTCAGGGCACCATAATATTTGGGACACATGGCTTCATAAGTGTTTGTAATTGCTCAGGTGTGTTTAATTGCCTTGTTAATGCAGGTATAAGAGAGCTCTCAGCACCTAGTCTTTCCTCCAGTCTTTCCATCACCGTTGGAAACTTTTATTGCTGTTTATCAACATGAGGACCAAAGTTGTGCCAATGAAAGTTAAATCAGCCATTATGAGACTGACAAATAAGAATAAAACTGTTAGAGACATCAGTCAAACCTTAGCAAAACCAACTGTTTGGAACATCATTAAGAAGAAAGAGGGTACTGGTGAGCTTACTAATTGCAAAGGGAATGGCAGGCCAAGGAAGACAGCTGATGGCAGAAGAATTCTCTCTATAATAAAGAAAAATCCCCCAAACCTGTCCAACAGATTAGAAACACTCTTCAGGAGTCGGTGTGGATTTGTCAATGACCACTGTCTGCAGAAATCTTCATGAACAGAAATACAGAGGCTGCACTGCAAGATGCAGACCTCGAAAATAGGATGGCCAGGTTACAGTTTGCCAAGAAGTACTTAAAAGAGCAACTACAGTTCTAGAAAAAGGTCTTGTGGACAGATGAGACGAAGATTAACATATATCAGAATGAAGGAGAGAGCAAAGTATGGAGGAGAGAAGGAACTGCCCAAGCACTGCTGAAGAGGAAACTGAAGGGGACTAGCTCACAAAACATAAGCTAAAGATGGCTGCAATAAAGGCCTGGCAGAGCATTTCCAAAGAAGACTGGTGATGTCCATGAATCGCAGACTTCAAGCAATCAAAGGATATGCAACAAAATACTAAACATGACTACTTTCATTTACATGACATTGCTGTCCCAAACATGATGGTGCCCTGAAATGGGAGGACTATGTATAAACACTGCTGTAATTTCTACATGGTGAAACCAAAATGTATTAAAATGGCCTTTATTAAAATCTGACAGCATGCAGTTTAACCACATGTGATTTTTTTTCTATTGCGAATCTCAAATTGTGGAGTACAGAGGCAAATAAATAAATGATGGGTCTTTGTCCCAAACATTATGGAGGGCACTGTAAGATAAAGATAGGGACACAGAATAAAGAAGTCATAATGACTTTACAAACATTGGTTTCACTGCTAGTAGATTGTTTTATTCCGTGCTGGAATAGGATAGAAAAGTTTTAAAGGGATGCAGAAAAGATTGACTAAATTAATTCCAGGGAGAAGGGACTTTAGTTATATCAATCGACCGGAGGAACTGGATGGAGGCTCTTGGAAAAGGTTGTGACGGGTTGTGTTGGATCTATTTAAAATCCTGAAAGAGAAAATGTAGATAGAATCTGTTCCCCATGGCAGAAAGATCAAGAGCGAGAGAACAGTGAATGAAAGTGAAATATAAAACAATGTGGCAAATGGGGAAAAGCCTTTAGCCACCAAATGATTAGGGTTGAGATTCACTTCTGCGGACAATAGTGGAAGTGGTTAAAGACTCAAAAGGAACTGGATAAGTATCGGAAAGAAAAATGTTTGCATTCTCTGGGAAGAGAGTGGGAGACTGGCATACTCTTGCGTGGAGTCTGTACAGATACAATGGGCTGAATGATCTGAAAGCAGACAAATGTGATAAAACGTTTTCAAACTAGAAAATGGGAGGCAGTGTATTCCACTGAGAGTCCGTTTTCAGTCCACTGCTTTTTTTTGGATGGTAAAATTTGCTGATGACACTAAATTTATATTTAGTTAGCTGAATGTTAATAGACTACATGGGACAGATTGGCAGAACTGGAAAAAAAATCAAGTAGCAGGTGAAATTTTAACTGGTAAAGAGGATAATCGCCATGCACTGTATGGCACTGTCCTGTATGGTGTGCAGGAACAGAGATTATATGTGTGGACAGATTATTGAAACTGACGAGGTATGTCGGGAGTGCGATTACTAAAAGCATTGGAGGTGACGTTGAGTCATTGTAAAATATTAATTAGGCTACAACTGGAACATCGCATCCAATTTCAAGGTCTGTGAGAAATTGCAGAAATCTATGCTAGCATGGTTCTAGGGTTGAGAGATTTTGCCTATAGACTCTCTCGTTCCTGAACCCATTCTAAAACTGTTAAGGTAGCCCCAGAGAAACTTGGAGGAAAATAATTTGAGATGGATTTGAAACAAGTATACAAGACGGTGTAATTCAAGGTAATGTGTTCCCATCCATGGATGGTTCAGGGGCCAAGGCATGGGCGTAAAGTGATGGACTCAAGCTACAGGGAGGATGCATGGCATAAATACCTGTTTATATGCCATCTGTTCACCAATTTATGACTACGTAGAAATGCCCTTCATGGGAGCAATGTGGGCAATTGCTAGATTTATAGCGTGGTTGAACGAGGTAAAACAATGTTGAGATTTTGAAATGTAGCTTTTATTCTCTCACAGGGATAAGGGTGAAGTCTTTTAGGACCGAGATGAGATGAGAAAATCATTTTTTACACAGAGAGTGGTGAATCTGTGGAATTCTCTGCCACAGAAGGTAGTTGAGGCCAGTTCATGGGCTATATTTAAGAGGGAGTTAGATGTGGCCCTTATGGCTAAAGGGATCAGGGGTATGGAGAGAAGGCAGGTACAGGATACTGAGTTGGATGATCAGCCATGATCATATTGAATGGCGGTGCAGCTCGAAGGGCCGAATGGCTTACTCCTGCACCTATTTTCTATGATCTACACCTCCAAGGGTACAGAACTTATCCCTGTGCATTCTGAGTAAGTGTGTTCAACCTTCATGTTAATTTGTATGCGGCATATCATATCATAAACAAGGGGGCACTCGTTTAAAAGGGAGGACTGAGTTTTAAAGAGGATTTGAGGGATTTTGTTTTGCGCACAGTGGTCAATATCTGGAACCCACTTCCAGAGGCAAAGATGGAATCAGATACATATCACGTTATAGTAGAATTAGGCCATTCGGCCTATCGCGCCTACTCTGCCATTCAATCATGGCTGTGATCTCTGCCTGAAATTGTATTTTCTTGCCTTCTCCCCATAACCCTTGACACCCATTCTAATAAAGAATTTGTCTATCTCTACCTTAAAAATATCTACTGACTTGGCCTTCACAGCCCTCTGTGGCAATAAGTTCCACAGATTAACTACCCTCTGACTAAAAATGTTTCTCCTCACCTCCTTGCTAAAAGAGTGCCCTTTAATTCTGAGGCTATGACCTCTGGTCCTAGACACTCCCACCAGTGGAAACATCCTTTCCACATCCACTCTATCTATGTCTTTCATTATTCTGTACATTTCAATGAGGTCCCCCCTCTACCTTCTAAACTCCAGCGAGTAGCGGTCCAGTGCTGTCAAACGCTCATTATATGCTAAACCACTCATTCCTGGAATCATTCTTGTAAACCTCCTCTGGACCCTCTCCAAAGCCAGCGCATCCTTCTTCAGATATGTGGCCAAAATTTATTTATTTATTTATCTATCTATTTATTTATTTATTTATTTGTTTATTTATTCCGAACAAGTAAAGACATTAACGACATTAATATTAACAAATCGAAATTATCAAACAATTGGACATTACAATCAATATTTACAAAGCAATGAGAAGAACAAAATCAAAGTTCCAATGTCCAACTCTGTGTCTGTACAAGCTCGAAAAGGAGTGAGAAGAAGAATAACTTATTAAATCTCACCCCTTTTCCCCAACACTTCTACCATATTTAAAAATCAATTCATTACTAATAATAATACTACCCTAGGCAATTTCCCATAATACCTACAGACATATATATACATACAACTATTATGTACATACAAACTTCATATCTGAAGTAGCCAAACATAAGTAAACAATAGTAAAGCAATAGATAAACACTAACCCCCACTTGTCAACCATCCCCTCCATCCCTGTACCCCTTGAGAATTATTTTTTTATATATCATTTTAAAATGATTCATGTTTGTGCATTGCTTCAATTCCCGGTTCAATTTATTCCACACTCCTACTCCACAAACCGAAATACAGAAGGTTTTTCTAGTCGTACGGACTTTTTGTTTCTTAAAGTTAAATATTCCTCTTAAATTGTAACCCCCCACACGCTCGTTAAATAATTTTTGAATGTTTCCAGGTAAATTTTTATTTTTGGCCCTAAACATTATCTGAGCTGTTTTGAATGTAACCAAATCTTCTAATTTTAATAATTTTGACTCTAAAAATAAGCTCACAGTACTCCAAATGTGGCCTGACCAGTGCCTTGTAGAGCCTCGGCATTCCATCTCTGTTTTTGTATTCCAGTTCTCTTGATATAAATGCCAGCATTGAATTTGCCTCCCTCACTACTGATTCGACTTGCAAATTCACTTTTTGGGAGTCCTGTATCAGCACTCCCAAGTCCCTTTGCCCTTCCGATTTCTGGATTCTCTCTCCATTTAGAAAATAATCTATGCATTTATTCTCAATACCAAAATGCATGACTCCGAACTTTGATACACTGAATTTCATCTGCCACTTCTCTGCCCATTCTCCTAACCTGTCCAAGTCCTCCTGCAGTCCTTGCTTCCTCTACACTGCCTGCCTCTCCACCTATCTTAGCATTATCTACAAAGTTGGCCGCAACGTCTTCATTCCCTTTATCCAAAACATTAATATACAATGTGAAGCGGCCCCAGCACCGACCCTTGACGAACTACGCTAGTCACTGGCAGCCAACTTGAAAAAGCACCTTTTATCGCCTCTTTGCCGTCTGCCATCCAGCCAACCCACTATCCACGCTAGTATCTTCCCTTTAATACCATGGGCTCTCATCTTCCCTAACAGCCTGACGTGCGGCACCTTATCGAAGGCCTTCTAAAAAATCTTGGTAAACAACATGTACAGCCTCCCCTCTGCCTGTCCTGCTATTAACTTGCTCAAAGAACTCCAGCAGATTCGTCAGGCAAGATCTTCCCTTCATAAACCATGCTGACTTTGTCCTATTTTATCGTGAACTTCTAAGTACTGCGTAACCTCATAGTTTATAATTGATTCTAAAATCTTACCAGCCACCAAAGTCAGGCTAACCAGCCTCTAGTTTCCGCTCTTCTCCTTGGCTCCCTTCTTGTACAGCGGGGTGATATTCACAACTGTCCAATCTTCAGGAACCACTCCAGTGATTCTTGAAATATCACATCTAATGCCTTCACAATCTCTGAGGCCATCTCCTTCAGAACCCTGGGGTGCAGTTTAGATGACTTATCCACCCTCAGACCTTTCAGTTTTCCAAGCACCTTCTCCTTAGTAATCACCACTCCACTAACTTCCACCCACCTGACTCTCTAGGATTGTAGACACACAACTGGTGTCTTTACTGTGAAGACTGATGCAAAAAAGATTCTTAAATTCCTCTGCCATTTCTTGATTTCACGTAAACACCTCTGCATCATTCTCCAGCAGCCCCACACCCACTCTTGCCTCTTTTTTACTCTTTATATATCCGGAGAAACTCTTGCTATCCTCTTTTATATTATTAGCTCGCTTACATTCGTACTTCAACTTTTCTCTCTGTATTGTCCTTTTAATTACGTTTTGATGTTCTTTAATAGCATCCCAATCCTCTGGCTTCCCACTAATCTTTGCAATATATGCTTTCTCTTTTGTTTTTATGTTGTCCTTGACCTCCCATGTTAGCCATGGTGGTCTTATTCTCCCCCTGGAATCTTTCTCCTCTTTGGAATGAAATGACCTGCACCTTCCGAATTATCCACAGAAATTCCTGCCATTGCTGCTCTACTGTCATTCCTACTAAAGCCCCTTTCCAGTCAATCTTTGCCAGCTTCTCCCTCGTGCCTCGGTAGTCCCGTTTGCTCAGCTGTAATGCTGACACATCCAATTTCACCTTCTCCCTTTCCAATTGTAGGTAAGTCCTATCATATTGCAATGAAACAGGCATTTGAATAGGAAAGGCAATGAAGGATACAGACCTAATTTAGAAAATTAGGATTCGTGTAGATGAGCAAAATGGTTGGCACGCACATGGTGGGCCAAAGGGCCAGTTTCTCTGCTGTACCATCAATGATTCAAAGGTAGACACAAAATGTTGAAGTAACTCAGCGGGTCAGGCAGCATCTCTGGAAAGAAGGAACGGGGGACATTTTGGGTCAAGACCCTTCTTCAGACTGAAAGATTTGGCTAGATTACTACTGCCCTGGCAAATGAACTTAGAGTGGCATAAGTAGATCAGAGGCCATTTGATTTCTGTAGTGATGCCATTTCTGTAGTGATGCCTATTAATTTTGCTGAAATTCTTTGTTATTTTGCTACCGTTTTTTAACCAGATCACATTACATTTTTCTCTTTTTTGCATAATCCTTTCCTTTGGCCTGTTGCCTTTGTTCCACTTTTGCTGTTCTTTGTTTGCCCTGTTCCCTCTGCTTACGCTGCATTCCCTTCCTGCACTGAGATGGCACAATCTGACATGCCTCAGGCAAACTCTGAAGATGGTGAGTCCTCTGCTCACACACACACTGAGGATGCCAGCTGCAATGACCACTGCACCAGGAGGACAAGCTCCACACAGACCACTGTGGGTCAGAAGCAGGTAACAATCATGCAGACACAAATGTTAATCGTGTAATGTCTGCGAATTAAACGCTGGCTTCTTCATTCTTTCTATATATGACAAACAGTAGTAAATCCCACTCTATGCCTTGCAATTATGATCAGTTAACAATTCATATTAACAATTACTATTGCTATCAGTTAGATCTTAAGTAAAGAGCAAGCATACCTCATAATAAGTGCTATTAATCACATCTCCACCTTTAAATATCTGATGGTATTGGATGGTAATATCCCCTTGGTGTACATTATATAATGGATGCCTTCTCATTATTTAGTTGGTTTTATGTAATTTCATGCCTTGGTTATTAACACAATTTTATCATCTTGTTTTGAACCATTCTCATGTATAACCATTTTGCAAAAGCAAAATACAATGAAAGTTGTAAAATAAGACAAAAACAATGTGTTGGAAACACTCAACCATTTTAAGCAGAATCTGTAGAGAATGGATGCTTCCAGGAGTTAGATGTGCACAAGTGAATCTCAGTGGAAAGAAGTTTTAATTATGATCATCGGTAATCAGATGTTAGCAGGGCTAACATTTACAGTACAGCTGGGGCATTGATGAGAAGCACCATAGGTTCACAATGCTGCCTCTTGTTTTGGGGATCTGAAAATATTTAAAATAAATCATGTTTTAAGAAGCAGTGAAGCTGATCGGAGAGAGATTAGGTGCAAAGCAGACAAATGAAAATGATTCACACAGAAACAGAATAGATCTAGAGGAAATACAAGAAACTGCAGATGCTGGAGTATTGAACAAAAGACAAATGCCAGAGGAATTCAGCATCTGTGAGAGGAATGGACAGACGACACTTTGGACTGAAACGTTGTTTGTCGATTCCCTCCATAGATGTTGCCCGACCCGCTGAGTTGCTCCAGCACTTTGTGTTTTGTTCATAGGTCCAGAGGAGATGTCAATGGGAATACCAAAATTATAATCTGAAATTGTAGAGCTTGTCGAATCTGACGGGCTATGATATTAAGGATATTACTGTCCTTCAAGTTTACATTGGGCTTACAATGGTACAGGTAGGATGCTGAGATCCAAGGTGTGAATGTGAGGGTAAGATTGGAGAATTAAAGTGCCAAATAACACACCTCTTTGTGTGGCCTCTTGCAGTTAGTATTGTCTTTGCATTGTTTGATCTATTTTGTGTAATGCATCTTCACTGATAACCTATTCTTTAGTTTAGGGTTTAATTTAGAGATACAGCATGGTAACGGGTATTTCGACCGACTGAGTCCACGTTGTCCATCAATCACCTGTACACCCGCACTATCTTGCGCAGAAGGGACAATTTTTTTACAAAAGCCAGTTAACCTTCAAACTTGTACGTCTTTGGAGTGTGGGAGGAAACCGGAGACAATAGACAATGGATGCAGGAGCAGGCCATTCGGCCCTTCGAGCCAGCACCGCCATTCAATGTGATCATGGCTGATCATCCCCAATCCGTACCCCGTTCCTGCCTTCTCCCCATATCCCCTGATTCCGCTATTTTTAAGAGCCAAATCTAGCTCTCTCTTGAAAGCATCCAGAGAACCCGTCTCCACCTCCCTCTGAGGCAGAGAATTCCACAGACTCAACACTCACCACCCGGAGAAAAAACCGCGTGGTCACAGGGAGAACATGCGAACTCCGTACAGACAGCACCCATAGTCAGGATCGAACCTAAGTCTCTGGCACTGTAAAGCAGCAACTCTACCACTGCGCCATTGTGCCGCTCCTATATTGAATAATCATCGTACCTTTACATTATTTGCATTTGGAAAGTAAAAAGGTGTTTAATATAATAAATCATTTTTGTCTGTTTTTATTAGATTATGATGTACAGACATCTGGGCGACACAGTGGCAAAGCAGTTAGTGCTGCCGCTTCTTTCTCAAATGTTCAATTCTGACCTCGGGTGCTGTCTTTTTGAGTTTGCACATTCTCCCTTAGACTACAGGGGTTTCTGTTAAATGCTTGCCTTTTCTCCAGGATCCCCAATCCATGCCTGTAGGTTGAATTGGATATTTCAAATTACCCCAGAGAAGGTAAATAAATGGCAGGAGATCCAAAAGAGGACTTGCTGGGTGTTTGGAAGAGAATAAGTTGTAAGAACTATAGGGAAATAAGGTAAGGGAGAATTTGAACTCATTTATACTCTTGGCCTCCCTCGGATATTCCACGAAATGACCGACAAACCTTTCCTCAGCTCACACCTCATTGGAATTCCCATTCCGAGGGCAGAAATCTGAATTGTGACTATAGTTGGAATCCTAATGAAACCTGAGAATGGTTTATAACTGGGAGTTGCAGCTACTGAAGTTATCATAGTGAGAAATACTTACTTAGACCACAGCTGGAGTTAATTTGTTAATTCATAAAGCTATATGGGGCCATTAGTATGCATAATTAATGGTTGATGGAAAATTAATGGCACTTTTTCCAGTTGAGTCCTTTATGCTGCTGAAGTCACCCAACCTTCAATGCTTTAAGTCAATGTGATAAACCGTGAACTTTAGCAGGCAAGTGGGCCATATATTGTATTCAAGCTGCAAGTATTCCTCACCTGACCATGTACACATTCTTTCACACAACACCACAACGTCATTAACTATGAATGACAAAAGCAGTTTTGCTCATTCATCTATCCAGAAAGTTTCCATTTGGTTCTCTCTTCATCTCATTGCAGCATCCTATTAGCTTCTTAATAAATATAAGGATTTCCACTAATTTAGGGGTGTACAATTTAATTACCATGACCATGTGGAAGCATTTCCTGATATTCTTGCTGTAAGAAACAGGAAGCCAGGTAGTCATATTTTTCACGTCTCAGCTGAGCTCAGCGGTGAAACCAAAATGCTGCTCCCTGACATCAATTAACTCGGCATTCTGGAAATGACCACGGACCACTTGTACCCGCGTTAATGTTTCACTGATGGTGATTGTTACCAACTATGTGGAGAAGTGTTTCAATGATTGATACTAAAACTTTGAAGGTGCCTTCCAGGAAATTGCTTACTACACGTTCAGAAGTGTGACCACAATTCTATCAATCTTTGGGGGTTAAATAAAGGCGATTTCATATCTTGAGAGCCATGTAAGCATTATAACAGGAAGTTTAGGATCATGGTTTTATAAGTTTACAGTTATGAACAAGTTTATTAATAGAGAACGATTTCTACTTCAGTGTAATAGAAAGGTATGGTAAATAGCCTGGTGTCACTCCAGATAAACAACTAAGCATGTTGTCTTTCATTTAACAGTAACGGTGAGTGTAATGCTTATAGACACTTTGATTGGAGGGGCATATTAGTCAAGATTCATGGCAAATCATTATTTTGGTTGAGGTTTAACCAGTTTAATGTTTGGTATCCGCTACTATTCGTATTGTTTATTTATGACTTTGGTTCAGTGTAAGATTTTTTTTATTTCATCCTTTCATAATATGCTTTTCTCCTTTTTTTCTCTCATAACCTCTGGTCATCATGTGACCATGGTTGCAACCATCTTCCTCGCTAGCTTGCACATTTTCTGAAGGAAGACTCCGATGACTCTGAAGTAGAATGGATAATGAAGGAGAACGGCAATGAAAAATTCCCTGTGTGTGTTATCCAAGGGAATTCTCCAATAAATGTAATATACCAGGAAAACTTAGAGATCAAACCTGGAATATCAGAAACGTTGAATTCAAATTCACCAGGAACGTCAGATGTAGAGAGAGACCAGTTCTGGCAACAGCCATTCCAAACGCAACGGTCCGATGGTCTTCTAGTTACTATTGAGTCGATGTCACATAACTCCACATCCAGGCCAAAGAGTCCTTTTGGAAAATTGGACCCGTATGACTCGTCTGAGGTAATGTTTAAAGATCAAAAAGTTCTAGCTGTGATTAACTAAATTAATCCATGGTAGAAGTGTCGACCCTCAAGTCTAGATTTGTACGTTGATCCATGTCCTGGCAAATTGCTCCAAAACCCAATAATTTGATTATATTTTATATTTGCTGGTTTGTTTTTAAATTTTTGGACAGTTTGAGGTAACTGTTTTACTTTATTAATGCACAGTTCAGAACTCTATAATCTATCCCTAGAAATGCTTGCACATGAACAGTAACATGTGCAGTAGTAGTGTTCTTATTCCGTAATGCTGAAAATCTCAGTATCTAGCAGTTGAGTTTCTTGGTAATTAATGGTACCACAATTCTAAAAGTTGCAATAATAAGCATTCCTTTCTGTCTAAACATATTTCTTGATTTGATACGAATGGTAACGTGATCATAATAAATCCTCCATTCATTTCTTCTGAGCCACTCCATAACACCGCAAAAGAAGCAACATCAACAAGGCTGAACAAATTACTTCTTCTTGTACCACACAGATGGGTAATGTGAAATCTGAGGTCACATATACTCTAAGTGCTTGAGTTCATATACAAGATATTTTAAATGTTGTTATGTGATGCCTCGGTTGAAATTGTGGTGGTTCTCATTCTGTCGCTCCAGTTGGAGGGAAAAGAAGAGAGGGCAGACTACCATCAAGAATGAGATGCTTCCATTCTGAATACATAATAATAATGATGGTAGCATGTCAACTGAAAGAGCTCCTATTCAAATGATACTTGTCTCATTAAAATCCACACATTTACTATGGGTTCTCTGCAATTGCTGTGCATGATTTTTGTGTTTGGGGAATCCAATATCACTTTCCAATGTTTTGAAAGGATGATTAATGGCATCCTTCTTAAAGCACACTGGCTTGTGTACAAAATATAGGGCAATCCTTTTTATTTAAAAAACACCCTCTGTGATCAACAGGTAGAGCCTGGACTAGTTAAACCATGGCACATTACATCAACCGCCATACTAAATGAAACATTGCCCTCTAAACACCAACTTCACCACTTGTCTGACCAGCGTAATATATTCTTCTGATCTGAAAGATGTTCATCTTGAAATTGGATTCTGTTCTTTTTTTTGATACACAAAGCCAGTGCTGCATTTATGGACAAGTCCCTTTTGGATATTCCATTTAAACAAACATGGTGATAATAGCCAAAACATTTCAGAAAATAAATTTTTAAGAAGGAACTGCAGATGCTGGAAAAATCAAAGGTAGACAAAAATGCTGGAGAAACTCAGCGGGTGAGGCAGCATCAATGGAGCGAATGAATAGGCGACGTTTCGGGTCGAGATCCTTCCTCAACCTGCCTCAGAAAAGAAATTAGTGTGTTTACTCCAGTAACATTTGTTGATTGGACCTCATTCATGCTTGTACACCTCACTATGCCTTGTAATGCAGCAAACAGAGAAGGACACCAGCCCTTAAAAGCATAATCCCGTTGACAATAAAGCAGCAGCATCAGATGTGGCTGCTATGGGAAAGACAATGGCTTCAAGGGAGAGGGAGATGGTCCCTGATTTAGTGATAGAAGTCTGGCCATTGTCATCAGTAAGGTAAATCAGGGGTTATAGGGTTAAGAGAGAGGAAGATAGACCAGCCATGACTGAATGGCAGAGTAGACTTGATGGGCCAAGTGGCCTAATTCTGCTCTTATAACCTATGAACTTATGAAATGCAGAGCCAAGTCCTCTGTGCCAGGATGGGACTGGAGATTCCTAAGGTCTCAATTGGAAAGTCCTGGCTGGAGGTGACCAGATCTTCTCCAGGTGTTAGTATCTGCATTCATTCAAGCAAAAGCAGAATGAGCTGGAAACCAGTGAAAGCAGTTGTAGTGAGTCATTGTAGTACTTGGATCAGGGAATTCATTCACTGATGTGTTACAATCAACCAGCTATAAATAAGGTAGGGATTATAAAGTGTTGTCAGGTTTTCTTAGTAATCATTGATTAACCATGTTGGCATTAAGGATTGAAGCATAGAGAAACTCACTTTGTCTGGATTGGTGAATGTTAAGGCTCTTAAGAATATGGCAAGTCCCTTAACAGCATTGATGTACAGCAGCGCTGTCAACTCTCACGCATTGAGCGTGAGACTCACGCAATTGTCACACTCTCACGTTGAACACAGAATTTGACATCTTTAATCAATCAATCAATCAATCAATCAGTTTTATTCGTCACATTGCACATAAAGTGCAAGCAATTCAGTTGTCACCGACAGGGTCGTAGCTTGTCGTATCTTGTCGTGGGTGAACGTAAATTGACTTTGGTTGTCGTAAGTTGTCGCCTGTGTGGTCGTAGGTGGACGACCCAATTCGCAAGGAATTGTGTCGCCGGTCGACGTAGTTTGTCGTAGCTTGACGTCGACTAGGTGGTAGCTTGTCATAGACATGGTTGTAGGGTGGGTCCAGATTTCTCACTCTCAACTCTCACCCAATGTTGGCAGCCTTGATGTACACAGGCATTTGGGGTACAAGTCCATAGCTCCCTGAAAGTGGCAACACAATTTGAGTGGTAAAGGAGGCTTATGGCATGATTTCATTGGTCAGGACATTGAATATAAGTGCAGATTTGTAGGACTTTGGTTAGGCCGCATTTAGAGTATAGTGTGCTGTCTGATTGAACCATTACAGGAAGGATGTGAAGGCTGATGGAGAGGGTGTAGAAGAGGTTTACTGGATTACTATTTGGATTTGAGGGTATTAGTTATGAGGAGAGTTTGGACAAACCTGGATTGTTTTCACTGGAACATCGTAAATTGAGAGAGGCCTGATAGTATATAAATTATGAGAGGTGTCGATAGAACCTTGTTCCTCAGGGTGAAGATTTAAGGCATTTGAGAGCTTTAATCTTAGCTTTAAGGTGAGAGTGGCAAAGTTTAAAGAAGATGTGCATGTCACTATTTTATGCAGAATGGCCGGTGCCTGGCAGATGCTGTCAATAGTATTGACAGAGGCAGATATGATAGTGATATTTAAAAGCTTTTTGACAGGCACATTGATATGCAAGGAATGGAGGAACATGGAACGTGCAGGAGGAGATGAATAGTTTCTCGGCATCATGTTTGGCATGGATATGTACACTGAAGGAGCTGGTCTTGTGCTGTATTCTATGTTTTTTAACAGTGTATCAATGGTTCCTTTACTACCTGTGTGATCAGTGCTTACCTCCGCTCCACTTCTGGAATATCAGGTTGTTGGTGACTTGCCGCGACTTCCTTTAGTTGGTCTGTTTGTTGTCCTGCTTGAGTCTGCTTGTGCCTCCTGATGTTCAGCTTCTGGGTCTCCTGGCTGCTCTTCCTCCTGAATCTACATTCTGGTGGCCACGTTGTGCAGCATCTATTGGGCAATGCTACAGAGAGGCCCCAGACTACCAAGGCTCCAGAATCGCCTGTTGTGGTGATTTCCACCATGATTCTGCTACTTGCATGGCTCCGGTCGTTTGCTCGTACTGAGCAACCCTGGTACATTTCCTGTTGGCACAAGAAGTCAGGAAACTAGAGGGTAGTCCTTATCCCCCTCCCTCGCAATCTCCCCATCCAGGCAGTACCAGCCGTGGAATATTCCTGGCAGCTCATTCTCCCTAAGGTTGAACATGTTGAACATGTCTGGCTGCAGTCAGGAAACATTTCTAATGATGTCACAACCACCTGTGGAGATAGAATATCCAGATATCATGCCCCACAAGGCCAAAAGAGTATAAAATTGCACATATAATTCCCACCTCAACCAGCTGTGTAATAAATATTACTGCAGCACACAGAGGTATGAAGATGTCTGTCTGATGTTGTAATTGCAACAAAACAATGTTAGTGAGCATGCCTGGCACATTTCAGATGGCATCAATCTATGAGGTGGTTGAGCTTCAGTGGCCCATCTGCCCATGTAAGATCATTTTCTTCAGCCTCGTGAGGAGATGGACTTGAACATTCCTCTCCCATTCAGATGACCTCCCTCTTATTTCTCACTCACTTAGCTTAAGGGAAGGACATTAAATAAAGTGTTCCACCACTGAACCTTTGTGGACATTACCTCTGGGTGGGGGGGGCTGAAGAGATAGAATGGCGAGGATAGCGTGAGGGTTAAGGCGTGGGGTAGGAGAATATGGATGTGTAGGGTGAGTAAGGCATGTGTGTGTCTATCAGTCTCTGAATACATACAAGCAGTATGTTTCTGAGTGGAATGCAAGTTACCATGTGGTCTATGTGCAACAATGTTTAGCGCAGCAAATAAGGTGAACCAGTTTCTTGACCCAGATCATTGACACAAAGGCTTGGTGCCAACAGCCGTACAGTATTGGTGTGCAAAGGTAAACCACAAGGATGTGATGATAATAAACTGTGATAGGAAGGCACTATTAACATACGTTGATAAATGTATTAAAATGCTCTTTGAATTTCTGTGGTTGTATGTACCAGGAGTGCATAATAACATAATAATGATAAATATAAGAACATAAGTAACAGACAGGTATATGAATAGGATGAGTTTGGAGGGTTATGGACCAATTGCAGGCAGGTGAGACTAGTGTAGCTGGGACAAGTTGGCCGATGTGGGCAAGTTGGGCCAAAAGGTCCATTTCCACACTGTATCACTCTGACACTGAGTGAATTTTATCTAAAACCAAATCACTGAACACTGTGTGGTGCTTTGTGTGTGTGTGTGTGTGTGTGTGCATGTGTACAGTATGTACATGTGTACTGAGTGTGTGTGTAGTGTATCAGAGAATTTATCAAATCCCCTCTGAATGTGTGGTCCACATGCACTGAAACCATTGGATATGTTCACTGGTGATGTATAAAGACCCTTAAACATTAGATGGCTGAGCCGTGTTTCAGAGTTAACTTTAGATGCCATCCTTTATTGGTCTGGTATTTTGAGGAAAGTTGCAGGTTAATCTTCTCATTCACAGTGATTGTGTGACTGACTGACTTTCACAATTGGTCTACAATATCTCGTATCTCCCCAGATGCACGTCCCAGCAACACCCAGTCTAGAACCAAATGGCATAGTCATGGGATTATGGAAGTACTTGTACTTTGAAGCCGTGAATCTTTGGAAATTGCCACCCCAGATAGTGAATGCTTAATTATATTTATGGCAGACATTTTTGGGCTACTTTTGATTCCGGGGTTATGGGTTCAGGGAGGCAGAGTTTAAAAATCAGAGGAGCCATGATTTTGTTGAATGGCGGAATAAGTTCAAGGGGACACAAGAACCACTCCTGTCTTCATTTTTTTTTGTTTCTTTCATTTATATATTTAAGCTTGCATTGGCATGTGGAAGATTGCAAACACAAAATTATGCCCTCAGTTCTGTGCCCAAACTTCATAGATATACAGTGCATTCAGAAAGTATTCACTTTAATCATCAATCTACACACAGTACCCCATAATAAAAAAGCAAAAACAGGTGTTTAAAAATGTTATGAGGTATTGTGTGTATTGAAAAAATGAATTTAATCAATTTTAGAATAAGGCTGTAATGTAACAAAATGTGGAAAAAAGTGAAGGGGTCTGAATACTTTCTGAATGTATGGTATTTTTGACAGAATAATATTACAGGATGATGATTGCAATATAACTATTATAAATTGTATTTGCCTTTATAAATAACCATAATAGGATTATGTTACTTTGTGGTATTTATTTAAACATGCAATGCTGACCACGTTTTCTTTGCTTGAGCTTTCTCTATGCTTTCATCCCTGCGTAAGTATGGACCATTTTTATTTTTTATCTGTGCTTAAGATATCTTAAACTTCATGGGAAGAGGATAGAAGCAGGATGCACGGGCCTGAAGTGAAACAGCTTTTTTTGTTGCACCTTCAGTATACACTCCCTTCAGGCCTATCTGTCTCCATTATGATGTTAACCAAGTCACTAAAAATGTGACTTGACAACTGAATAAAGAGGGAACAAAACATGTATGATGCTTTTCTTTAACAACAAAAAAACACTGAGAAACCAAGATAAATGGAAGGCAAAGCAAAAATGGGAAAATCGTGATTTTTAGCCCATCTTTAAAGTAGTGATGTCATCTAGGTTTGACAAGGCATTGTACAGAGATATAAGGGCAAAAAGCCATAAGCTCATTGTCCCAATACAGACCAGAGCAGAGGAGATATTAAGGGATGGAATTGTAAAGCTGAGGACTATGGAAACTGAAAGCATCCACAGAATAGTAGAGGAGATAAGCTTGGGAGTGATCAAGAGACTGGAATTGCAGGAGCCTGGGCCTTTCAGGGTTGGAAAAAGTTAGAGGTGGGGAGGAAAGGGTTGATGAGGGGATTTGAAAATGAAATGGGAATTTTAAAAATGGAGGTTCTTCATGCATGCAATATAGTCAACATGTTAATGGGTGAGGAGACAACAGAATCTTCGACTAATTCAGCTTTTTGAAGAGCTTGTGACAATGAAGAAAAGGAAAATAACAGCAGCATGAAGTGTAGGAAGAGGAGAGTAAAAAGTAAACTGAGTACAATGAAGGGCAGATGTGATTCAAGAAGCCGGGAAAGGACCATAACTGGGATTGGGAATATCTCAGTGAAAGTGTGGGAATGGCCATGCAGGGTGTGGGAGTATGGGAATGAGTGGACCCTGTACGAGAGGCAAATTCAGAATCCAGCAGGGAAATCAGCACAGGAAGAAATAATTTATGTGTTTAAGAAGGAACTGCAGATGCTGGAAAATCGAAGGCACACAAAAATGCTGGAGAAACTCAGTGGGTGCAGCAGCATCTATGGAGCTAAGGAAATAGGCTGTTTCCTTCGCTCCATAGATGCTGCTGCACCCGCTGAGTTTCTCCAGCATTTTTGTGTACCACAGGAAGAAAGAATCCCATTTAAAAGCAATTGGGGGGGGGTGGCTGTAAAAATCAGAAAAAGGACGTTTGAAAAATTCATGAAAGGAATAAAACCCAAAAGAACAATGAAAATTATGACATTGTTAAAATGTGGGAAGTGAGGAGGGTGGAAAGAGGAATGAAGGTCAAGCAAAGGGTTTGGCTCCAGGAGAATCAGCAGCGCTGTGGTGACAAATGGATGACTGGATGTTAAACAGCACATGTAATGATGGACTGATTTAACATGTGACTTGGTGAGCAAACTCTCCCTACTTACTTCCACAGAACCAGGAGAAAGAGTATGTTGGCTTTGCGACGTTACCCAACCAGGTTCATCGCAAGTCCGTCAAGAAAGGGTTTGATTTCACACTCTTGGTGGCAGGTAAAATAATAATTTGTTACAAACGTAAGATGGCACCATTCCCCAATCCCTTCTCCACTACATTGACGATGGCATCGGCCTGCCTCCTGCACCCGTGCAGAACTCATTGTTTTCATCAACATCAGCACTAACAATCACTCTGCCAGCAAATTCCACTCCTCCTTACACTCGTCTCCTCCCCCCCCCCCCCCCCCCCCCCCACTGGTTCCCCATTTTCATTTCTACTCTTTATCCTCCCTCCATTCCCTTCCATGCACATCCCTCCCTCCCTGCTCTACATTTCACTCTTCCTCTTCTTTCCTCATTTAATACCCTTTGGTCTCCTTTTCACCCCTAGCCTTTGTCACTTTCTCCACCTACCACCCCGCTCCCCCTCCACATGGCATTATTATCCATCTATCACTTGCCAGCTTTCCCACCCCTACCTCTCTTTCCAGCTTTGTGCCCCTCTACTCAGAAGAAGGGTTCTGCCTTGAAACGTCATCTGTCCATTTCCCTCCACAGATGCTGCCTTGCCCACTGGGTTCCTCTTGCACTTTTTTTTGCTCAGAGTTTGTTACTGTTGCAGTTTGATCATTGCATCCTGTTTGTCAGTTGTAATAAATGAAATATCATACTGACCTCAAACAATCCTGTACTGTATTTTGCAATGTTAAAAAATAGAGACCATGGAAATTAGGTGATAAATAAACCGGGCCAGTACAATAGATGTTGGATAAATCTAACCTAGAAAAAAAGTCCAGTAAATCTGTAACCTGTATAAAGGCCTCATTTGATCAGTAGATCTGTAACCTGAATTTGATCATTGATTAATAATAGACTTGAAATAAACCCCATCAATGGATTAATTTTGAATAAGCTTAAGATATAAATATGGCCTGAACAAATCTGGCCTGCAAAGAATAATGAGTTCCTGTGACTGTATGTTCCCTACTACCACCTTCATGTTTACAAGCCCTCTCAAAAGGTCTTCTGGACCATATTGGCTGTGGTCAAACTTCCCATCCTCCCCACTGCCTTCTAAGCATCTATACCTTTGCAGGACTAGGTCAAAGGCTGCAGCTCCGGTATCACAACATCCTCAATGCCATTACTGCTGATTTGTTGATGCTGATCACTGCCTAAATGCAGCTACCACCTGATTTGAACTGTATGTGACCCTCCTCTCCCTTGTTGCACCATCATGTATGCAACTCCAGCTGAACAACTCTGAACCAAAGTTCCCCCTCAAGAGACAGGAATGAACTGCAGATATAGTGGCGGAAGATAATAATAATAATAATGGATGGGATTTATATAGCGCCTTTCTAATACTCAAGGCGCTTTACATCGCATTATTCATTCACTCCTCAGTCATACTCGGTGGTGGTAAGCTACTTCTGTAGCCACAGCTGCCCTGGGGCAGACTGACGGAAGCGTGGCTGCCAATCTGCGCCTACGGCCCCTCCGACCACCACCAATCACTCACACACATTCACACACATTCACACACAGGCAAAGGTGGGTGAAGTGTCTTGCCCAAGGACACAACGACAGTATGCACTCCAAGCGGGATTCGAACCGGCTACCTTCCAGTTGCCAGCAGAACACTTAGCCCATTGTGCCATCTGTCGTCCCAAAGATCTCAGTTCCCACTTCCCAAAGAATAAATCCTGGTTGCTCTGCAATCACAATGTGACTCCCCCCACGAATAGACACTGGTTACGCTATGGCCGGCCCCCATGAAGAGATCTAGTTACTGTGAGACACCCCCGCTGAGCCAACCCTAGTTACGCTGTGACACCCCCATGAGCAGAGCCTGCTTATTCCTGATCAATCCCAGGAATGGACTCTGGTGACACAAACTGCCCCCATATGGTTTGCCCTTCCACCTGCCACCCCAATCTATTAAATACAATATATGGATTGTATCTACTTTTATTCTGTTGTAAGTTTTAGGAAAAGCACATTGGTTTGCACTAAGCATTAAGCAAAATCCAAATACTTCTTAGCTGAATATAAAAACAAGTCACTATAAATATTGAAGCTATAAAATAACACATCTACTCTCTGCGCCGAATTTCCACACTGACCAAATTCACGGCTTTGAGACGATCAGCTGTCCATTTAAACTGCCCTCTGAGTGACCAACACCTCACTGTGTGAACAAAATCTATTTTTCTTATGTACATCATTAAACCCATGCAAATTACTCATTTACTGAATCGACCTTTGCTAACAGTAATTACCACCTGGGTTCACAGGTAGTTTATTAAATGTTGACTAAATCTATAAAAGCCACGACAATTTAAATGTAAAAAAATGTAAATTCTGAACGCAGAACTAAATTAAATCCTAGAGTGAGGTCACTTGTTCAACAATCCCGTGCAAATTAAATTCCTGGTTTTCATTCAACCTATAATCTCTGGGCATTAATTTGAATACAGGATCCATGTTCAGTTAGTACTAGTTTTGTGCACAGGCCTATTTGATAAGATGTAGAAGCACGGGAGAGAGAGAGAGAACTCTTTAAATATGGGAGACGTGGAACTCAATAATTTAAATGAAACAGAAGTCATACAGGCTGACACAAAAGCTGGAGTAACTCAGCGGGAGAGGCAGCATGGAGAGAAGGAATGGGTGACATTTTGGGTCGAGATCCTTCTTTAGACTGATGTCGGGGGAGTTTGCGGGACAGCGATAGAATGTAGTCGGAGACAGTAAGACCGGTGGGAGAACTGGGAAGGAGGAGGGGATGGAGAGAGAGGGAAAACAAAGGATATTTGAAGTTAGTTGAAGACATTCAGGCTGGCCTGAAGCAAAATTGATTTATTTTTCCAGATGACCATAGATTAATTTTGTCCTTTACTTAGAAACTAGAAATAGGGTGGCATGGTGGCAAAAACGGTAGAGCTACTGCCTTACAGCGCCAGAGACCCAGGTTCGATCTTGACTATGGGTGATTATCTGTACGGAGTTTGTACATTCTCCCCTGGAGTTTTATCTGAGATTTTCAGTTTCCTCCCACACTCCAAAGACGTACAGGTTTGTAGGTTAATTGGTTCGATATGAATGTAAAATTGTCCCTGCGTGTGTAGCGTAGTGTTAATGTTCAGGGATCGCTGGTCGAAGGGTCTGTTTTCGTGCTGTATTTCTAAACTAAACTACACAAAAATAATTCGATAGAGTCATAGAGTGATAGTGTGGAAAACAGGCCATTCGGCCCAACGCTCACACTGAACAATATGTCCCAGCAACACTAGTCTCACCTCCCTGCGCTTGGTCCATATCCCTACAACCTTGTCCTCTCCATGTACCTGTCTAACTGTTTCTTAAAGGTTGGAATAGTCCCAGCCTCAACTACCTCCTCTGGCAGCTTGTTCCATACTCCCACCACCCTTTGTGTGAAAACGTTACCAGTCATACTCCTATTAAATCTTTTCCCCTTCACCTTGAACCTACGTCCTCTGGTCCTCGATTCACCAACTCTGGGCAAGAGATTCTGTGCATCTACCCGATCTATTTGTCTCATAATTTTATATTCCTCTATAAGATCACCCCTTATCCTGCGCTCCAAGGAATAGAGACCCAGCCTACTCAGACCCTCTAGTCCTGGCAACATCCTCGTAATTCTTCTCTGAACCCTTTCAAACTTGACAATATCTTTCATAACATGGTGCACAGAATGGAACACAATACTCTAAATGCGGTCTACCTAAATTTTGACCACTTTATCTACCTGCGACTCGACCTTCAAGGAACCATGCACCTGCACTCCTAGATCCCTCTGTTCTACAACATTCCCCAGAGGCCTACCATTCACTGTATAGGTCCTGCCCTTGTTGGACGTCCTAAAATGCAACACCTCACACTTCTCTGTATTAAATTCCATCAACCATTCCTCAGCCCACCTGGCCAATCGATCCAGATCCTGCTACAATCTTTCACAACCATCTTCACTATCTGAAAAACCACCCACTTTTGTATCATCAGCAAACTTGCTAATCTTTTCCTGTATGTTCTCATCCAAATCATTGATGTAGATGACAAACAGTAACACGCCCAGCACTGAACCACACCTGAGGCACACCACTAGTCACAGGCCTCCGAGAAGCAACCTTCCACCATCACCCTCTGCTTCCTCTATGAAGCCAATTTTCTATCCTTTCAGCTATCTCTCTTTGGATTCCATGCAATCTAACCTTCCAGAGCAGCCTACCATACGGAACGTTGTCAAATGCCTTACTGAAATCCATGTATACAACATCTACAGCTCTGCCCTCATCAACCTTTTTGGTCACATCTTCAAAAAACTCAATCAGATTTGTGAGACACAACCGCCAACGTACAAAACCATGCTGATTATCCCTAGTCAGCCCTTGCCCGTCCAAATGCCTGTATAATCTATCCCTCATAATACTCTAGTAACTTTCCGATGTTAAGCTCGCCGGCCTATAGTTCCCAGCATTTCCCCTGCAGCCCTTCTTGAATAGATGCACAACATTTGCCACCCTCCAGTCTTCTGGCACCTCTCCTGTATTTAAGGACGACTCATAAATTTTAACCAGGGCTCCCGCAATTTTTCCTCTAGTTTCCCACAATGTACTTAGATATATCTGATCAGGGCCTGGAGATTTGCCTACCTTCATGCACAATAGTACTTCTTCAATAGTAACACTGACTGCTCTCAAGACAGTGATAGGGTCATCATTCATCCATAGGATTGTAATGAATGGCATGAAAATCACATAAGAATAATAAGAATGAGCAGTTACTAAAAGTGGAAACTAGTTTTGCCGTTGTCAGAACAAATGTATGTGCCTATGTCAGTCTTCTGAATTTAATATTATGGGAGTTTGTTCCTTTGTAAGGATACACATAAATCGGGTGCTTGTGATTCGGGAACGGCCGAAGCTTGTTTCCAACTTTACCATTTGTCCTAAATGTCTGATCCACCTACATTCTGCTTCCTTGCAGGAGAATCGGGCCTTGGGAAATCAACCCTGGTCAACAGCCTTTTCCTCACTGACTTGTACAAGGCGAAGGATTTCCTCGACACAGAAGGTTAGTGTTGGGCTGCACCAGTTGTTATTTCTGGAACCAGTTTTGATTAAAGTTTGTATTCGAGAATCAATGGGGATGAAAAAGTTAATATTTAGTCAAATCAACAGCTTTGGCAAATGTCAGTTATAAATCATGGGTTCGTGGAGCTGAATAGCATGGAAATAGGTCATTTGTACCTAACCCAGCCTAACTACACCATGCCAACGTTAGTGCTTATCCACACTAAAACCATTTGCCTACATTTAATCTCATAGCCCTTTACTCCATATCCAAGTAGTGGTGCAGGTGACTTTTAAACATTGTAATTGTATCTACCTCTACTACCTCCTTTGGCCGTTTGTTCCGTTTACCCACCAGCCTCCCTCGGATCTCCTTGAAATTTCTTTGCTCTCACCTTGAACCTATTCCCTCGAATTTTAGACATCCATACCCTGGGAAAATGACAATGCCCCATCTATGCCACTCAAAATGTTATAAATCTCTATATGGTTACACCTCAGTGTCCGATTCTCTAGTGAGAATAAAGCAATCCCTCCCTGTAACTAGATCCCACCATTCCCGGCAACATCATGGTGAATCTCTTCTGTTGCCACATCCTTCCTGGAGTGCAGCGACTAGGACTGTACACAGCACTCCAAGGGCAGCCTAGGGCAGTAGAACTCCAAGGGCAGCCTAACCAGTGTTTTGTACAGTTGCAGCATGGCGTTCCGTCTCTTCTACGCAATGCCTCAGCCAACCAAGGCAGGTATCCGTCACTACCCTATGTATCTATGTCACCACTTTCTGGGAGCTATGAACCAGCCCCTCAAAGTCTCTTTAGTACATCAATGGTCTAAGATCGCTTCAATTACTGTGTATGTCCTGCCAATATTTGACATCCAAGAATGCATTAACTCACACTTGTCTGGATTAAATTTTACCTAGCACCATTTTACCCGACTTTCCAGCTGATCTACTGTGTGTTCTTAGACAACGTTCTTTGCTATCTGCGACTCCACCAATTTTGATATCATCAGTAAATTTTCCAATTTTTCCAACCAGTAAAAATTCGTCACACACCAATATGACTAACCAGAAAAATTGCAGAGTGAATCCCAACACTACTGGTTACAGATTTCCAGTCAAGAAACCTCCCCTCAAGCAATATCATCTCCCTCCTATTGCAAAGCCAAATTTGGATCCAGTTTGTCAACACACCTTGGATCCCATGTGCTTTAACCTTGTGTATGAGCCTACAACATGGGACCTCTTCAAAGGCCTTGCTAAGGTCCATGTAATCCATGTTTACTGCCCTGATTGCATCAATTTACTTATCTCCCCTCCAAAGGCTTCCTCCAAATTTATCTCCACTGCAGGAAACCAACTGACTTCTCTGAATCAGTCCCTGCCTTTCCAACTGAGCAATAATCTTTTCTTTAGAGTTTTTTCCAGTAATTCCCAAGAGAGTGCAGAAACAGGAAATATAGTGGACATCTGTTATTTTTCAATCACACTTGCACTGTACTTTTGAAAACAGTAGCTGTCTTGAGCACACTGTCAATGTCAAGATTTCTTGGATAGGCTCGGGTGTAGAATAAATCTTTGTCCACACTGCCTAATTCTATGTTACAAACTGAGGAAAATTCCTTTATGGAACCAGACGTTCAATTTTAATTTCTCAATGTCCAGTGGCCTCTGGCAAACATTAGCACTAATTCAGTATGGTATTGTTATTATTCTGGTACGTGCAACCAAAAAGCAATAGAGGAATGAGAAGGAATTTAATGACTACCTCCAATCTAACAAAGATCAAGGGAATAACTCAGAAACAAAGAAGTACGGATGTTGGTTAATACACAAGAGGACACAAAGTGCTGGAGTAACTCAGCAGGTCAGGCAGCATCTCTGGAGAACATGGATAGATGACGTCTCGGCCCAAAACGTCACCTATCCATTTTTCCAGAGATGCTGCCTGACCTTCAGAGTTGCTCCAGCACTTTGTGTTCATCGAGGGACTAATGACAGGGATATGGCGAATGACAAAACATTTCCTTGAATTTAACGGTTTACCAGCCGCAATGCGGCCTTCGTTTTTGTCCAGAGAGAATCACACAGACTGTTGAAATCACCAAGCATTCGGTGGAAATTGAGGAAAAAGGAATCCGTCTTCGGCTCACAATTGTGGACACACCAGGATTTGGTGATGCGGTCAATAACCAAGAATGGTATGTAACAGTGGCTGCTGAAGATTTATACTTCAATTTAAATATCTTTGTGAGATTAAGTAACACTGGCTCGACTGCTGACTGCATGAAAGGGAGGGTCTGTGTTCTGTTGCTGGACCCTACTGAGTTATAAGGGGAATGTGGTTACTCTTGGCATCCTTGGTTGAGGGGAGGAATAGGGTGGCACAGCAGTAGAGTTGCTGCCTTACAGAGCCAGAGACCCGGGATTGATCCTGACTATGGGTGCTTGACTGTACGGAGTTTGTACGTTTCCCCGTGTCCTGCGTGGGTTCGCTCCGAGCGCTCTGAATACCTGATCCCAGTGCTTTGCAATGTCTGGTAATAAATAATTCAAATGAAAATGGAAACTAGAGTCAGTGTGGGAAAATTGGAGCAAACAACATTAAGGGTGGAGGTGGGGAGGGGATGATTTACAGAGCCTGTGTCAAGCACAAAATCAGTGGGCTTCTCCTATAAGAGGGCAAATTGGCTGTATGTTGGGGTAAAATGTTATGAGATTCAATTCTGTTTATCCTCTTGAACATAAGTAAACATTCAGAGATAAAAAGCCACATTATGCTGAGTTTATAATTTGGTCGCTTTCATTTTTGGCTGTCACTGATACCAGCCCCAACCAAATGATGTTGCTTTGTCCCACAGTAGGTGATTATCAATGACACTGAACTTGTGTCTCTGATACACCTTTCACATGACTTGCCATTTTTCACATTTGCATTCTGGTTGGCAAATCCATTCGCATAAAATAGATTAATGTTTCTAAAGGTAAGTTATAAATATCAGCCTTCCATAACATCACCCCTTCATTTTAGTATGTTGCTCTTGATGTCTTCAGCTTTCCATGAGCTTGGCCTGATCCTGTGTAACATGACAAAGAGCCAAGATCTTCACCATCCTAGTCATCTAGTCCTACTGATGTCTTCTCCCTGTAAAAGAATACTAGTTGCCTTTTACCTTCCCCAAGTGATACCAGAGATGCTTCCAAAACAACATGGGTGTTTACATCACTTCATCCCCAAAACACAGAACTATTGGCATTATCCATCGCCTCCCATGTTACAAAATACATGTACTTGAGATTGTCCAGCACAGCATAGCATTTAGTAAATTGACTTGTTTGCATTTCTTCTTAGTTGGAAACCAGTTGCGGATTACCTGGACCAACAGTTTGAGCAATACTTCCGTGATGAGAGTGGCCTGAACAGGAAAAATATTGTAGACAATAGAGTTCACTGCTGCCTTTACTTCATCTCTCCTTTTGGACATGGGTAAGTGGAAATGTTTTCACAATGGACCATGTATTGGTGTCGCAATTAGTAACTAACATGTGTACATACTTGGCCAATGAACTTATTCTTATTCTTATTATTCAATCAGCCTGTTACTCTGAAATTCAGCAAGCTGCTGCACAGCTACAGCTCCCATTTTTACACCCAAAACTTAGGTTGCACTGAATCCCAGTCAGTTCAGCGTACAGAATGGCTGGTTTTATTGGCTCCTAATCACAATGGATATAAAACCAGCAGCATATTGAAATAGCCAACATGTTTGATACCAGATCTGGGAATTCTTGCAGACAACACAAAAGAGCACATTTTCTGTGATGTCCACTCTTTCTCAACTAGAGAGTCCATTTTCCAACTGACTCTCTGGTTGATTAAAACTGCAAGTTACAGGTAATTATGCTTTTTTTGAGTTGTCTGCAAGAAATACCAGAATAGGTATCAAATATATTTAAGCATATAATGTGAGACATTAACCACCAAGTCAAGGAAGTCTGAATGGAAGGACAGGTTAATGATCATAGAAACATAGAAAATAGGTGCAGGAGTAGGCCAATTCGGCCCTTCGAGCCTGCACCACCATTCAATATGATCATGGCTGATCATCCAACTCAGTATCCTGTACCTGCCTTCTCTCCATACCCCCTGATCCCTTTAGCCACAAGGGCCACATCTAACTCCCTCTTAAATGTAGCGGATGAACTGGTCTCAACTACATTCCGTGGCAGAGAATTCCAGAGATTCACCACTCTATTTGTAAAAAATGTTTTTCTCATGTTGGGACTGAAATGTATTTATTTCAATACAAGGCATATTAAGTTTCAAGTTCAAGTTTACAAGTTCACGTTCACATTTATTGTCACTCTACCAATTGGGACAGCGAGATTTGAGTTGCCATACAGCCATACAAATAAAAAGAACACAACACACAATAGAATTTAACATGAACATCCCCACACAGCGGAATCAACGTTTCCCAATGTGAGGGTAGGCAATAAAAGTTCTGCCGACTTCCTCTATGTTCACCTGTGGTCGGGGCCTATTAAGGCCTCCGCACTCGGCCCAATGTTCAGGCCCTCTCACGGGATGATGGAACTCCGGAGTCGGAAGAACACCCTCAGTGGCCCAGAGTTCCGGATCGACACAAAATGCTGGAGTAACAGCGGGTCAGGCAGCATCTCTGGAGAGAAGGAATAGGTGAAGTTTCGGTTTGTGATCCTTCTTCAGACAGAGTCAGAGGAGAGGGAAGGCAGATGAACTTAGGGCTTGGATTAGTGCAAGGAATGACAATGTTGTGACCATTACAGAGACTTGGTTGAGAGAAAGGCAGGATTGTGGCAGCTCAATTTATATGTTTCATAAGCGATGGAAAGATGAGGGAGTTGCACTACTGACAGAGAGAATGCCACAGTGCCACTTAGAGAGGACATCGTGGAGGCTCATCCAGTGAGGTAATATAGTTGGAGCTCAGAGATAAGTAATATGCAATGACTATAATGGGATCGTACTACAAGTCTGCCAATAACCAGAGGGAGATGGAGGAACAGATATGTATGTAGATTCAGTAAATGTAAAAGTAACCGTTGTTGTAGTGGGTGACTGTAATTTCCAAAATATTGACTTGGGGCAGAATTTATTAGGTACATCCAAGAGGTTTTTGTGAAATAGTTTATAAATAATCCAATCAGTGAAGAGGTCATGCTAGACCTTGTACTGGGAGATGAGCTTGACCAGGTGATAGGAGTTTCAATAGGAGACCTTTTGGGAATATTGATGATAATTCCATAGGTTTGATGATGGTTATGGATAAGGATGATACTGGACTGGGGGTAGCCCATGGACCTAGCCCATTACAGAGGTAGCTGAGGTGCACTGTTCTATGTGCTACATTATGCCCACCTCCCAATCCATTATCTACACAAGCAGAAGCTACTGAAGTAACCTCACAATTCTGTGACAATTGAGGCCTCCCAGCCCAGAGCACTGAGAGGACTAGACCAGGGGGGTACAGTTTCAGTTCGTGCCCCTCAAAAACTCTTCCACCTGAGCAAGGACAACCCAAAGAATAAATTAATGCTCATTGAGCTGTCTCTAGGTCACAGTAAGCAATGGTTCCAGATGCCTGTCCGCAATGTCCCCACAAAGAAATGTACAATCCAGCCTCAGCTTTCACCCCTCACACCCTGTGTTATGGACATCCTTCCACTATCTGTCAGCTGTTTCTTCCTGTACTCTTGTTCTTTCAACAGGTTGGGCTGAAATAAAATACATTAAAATTTGCGTATTACTAAGTTGTGGCGGCAGCAACCTCTAAATACCTGTGGGATCAATCAATATCCCAAGTCAAGTAATGGCCATTAGGAAGCATCTTCAGTGCCCAGTGAATACTTAATCCAAATCAATATCAACTCTGATCATTAAGGGCTATGATCAGTGTTTTAATTGACCAATGTTTGCATTGATTTACTGTGCACGACCGACTTCTTTTGGAGTGGGTGTGATCACAGCTGGTGAAACATATTTTTACATTTGAAAGCTTCCTTTGGGAAAGCTGGAACCAAAGGACCGTGATACTCATCGACCTCTACATCACAAATCTTCTCCTTACACTTACAAAGGCAGCAAATAAAACTGCTGCATTAGATGAACGACACTGCTTTGGACAAAACCAGCTAACCAACATTGGACATCAAGCATCATTCTCATCTTATTTATTGCAATTAAAGGAATTGGGGAAACTTGGACCATGTAGTAAAGTGGGGCTGGGGTAGAGGATCAGTCATAGTCTTACTGTATGATGGAACAGGTGTGATGGGCTAAATGGCTAAACCCTACAATTCCTTACAATATTATTAAATATTTACGTCAACGAAACATGCACTACAGGTGGACTACTAACCTCTACACTAATGGTTGACCCAGTCAAACACTATTGCTCGGAGAACTGTATTTTGAGTGGTTTGTTTCCTGTAGTTGTGAAGGCAAAAGCTGCTTTAATTTAAGATGTCTGAAATGCCTTGATGTCTGAGTTATTGCAACATACTACCAGAGACTGGACACCTCCTCAGCTGTTCCTTTGCCTTAAGCTTCAGTTGCTTCAAACTCCTTGAGAAGGAGCTCCACTGCACCAGCCCATCCAAGCTTTGTGCATGACATGAGTCCCTTGTGTCTTCTGTGGCAGACCCTGATTTGGGATACCTTTGCCTGAAGTGTTTGCAAATGGAGTGTTTGACATTGCAAGCCTCACAGTGGAGTTGTTTCCTTCATTGAATGCAGGGCCGGTGCTAGGAATTGCGGGGCCCAATTAGAAAACTGATGGCGGGGCCCCTACTCTAGAAAAGTAAAAATTTATGTATGTTTATATTTCGTGTAGTTTCGGGAATTTTAAGGCAAGCTGGTTGGTGATTGGATGCAACCCCCTTAGAGACAGCGTTTGATTGGCCGCCAAATAAATTTGTCAAATCTGTAACAAAAATCGCTGGTGCGAACTCAGTGGACTATCTGGTTGTATCTCCAAACTAATCTGGTTGTATCTCCAAACTAATCTGGTTGTATCTCCAAACTAATCTGGTTGTATCAACCAGACTATCTGGTGGTATCTCCAAACTAAACAGTATAACATGCAGGTACATTCATTTAAAATTAAATTCAGTGCTTATTTCACATGATTTCTCACTGTGTAAAGCTCAATATCTGACCAATTTCTGTTTAACACGTTTGGTCTGCCGTGAGCATTTTTCGTTGCATCTCGTTGCATCTCCCCTTTTCCTAATCGGCCACAATTCAGATAATAGTCTACTTTCCTGTTTTTGCCACCAAAGTGGATAACCTCACATTTATCCACATTATACTGCATCTCCCATGCATTTGCCCACTCACCCAGCCTATCCAAGTCACCTTGCAGCCTCCTAGTTTAGAGGGGTTTAAACGGTTTAAAGATGTTTAGAGGGCTTCAGATGGGTTCAGGTGTGTTTACAATTGTTTAGAGGGGAATAGAGGGAAATAGGGGGGCTAGAGGAGTTTTAGAGGTGTTCAGAGGGTCCCAGAGGGGTTTAGAGACGTTATAAGCCCCCCGTGAGAAATTGTATTTCTCTGAAATTGAAGATAGACATAAAGCTGGAGTAACTCTGCAGGACAGGCAGCGCAGCGACTTTAGAGAGAAGACCCTTCTTCAGACTAAACTGAACTCTCGTCGGTGAGATTAGTTGTGATTGTCTGAAGAAAGGTCTCGACCAGAAACGCAACCCTCTCCCCAGAGACCTTGCGCGTCCCGTTGAGCCACCTTCAACTTCAGAGCCAAACAAAAAACACAGAGTGCTGGAGGAACTCAGCGGGACAGGCGACTGCCTCACCAGCTGAGTTTCTCCAGCATTTTTGTCTACCGCTAAACGTCAATGATTCCGGGAATGCCGAGGCGACAGGATGAGAGAGCTAGAGAGAGACGAGATGGGGAGCGGGAGAGGGAGAGAGGGAGGGAGAGAGCAAAACACAAAGAGACACAACGTGGGTCGGTAGGTGAATGACTAACCTGCACACCAGGAAGAAGCCCCTTCTCGCGCTCCGGGGCCCTCACTCATGATGGTGAGTTTAAAGAAATTCTCAACGTGTCATCGATCTACATTACATCTACATGTAATTGTGTTTTAAACAAGTATTAATGACGCCGCGTGAATTTTATTCAAAGGAACACGACGTTATTAATACTTGTTCAAAACACAATAACATTTACTGAGGAAGGCGGATGGATGCATTGATGACATGATTGTATAACAACGAGTTAAGTACTTCCTGATAAGAAGTGCTAACAGTACTAGTTAACACATTGTTTGTGTCTGATGGCCGTGCAGCGGTTGTTATACACAAAGATCCTATAGTGGAGCTCTGCTAGAAGATCTTTGGTTATACATGTTCGTTTAAAAAAAAAATCCGGATGGCGAATTAAAAAAAACTTTAGTTAACAAAGAGAATTCGTATTTCCATACGAAGTACGGAACATTAGTGCGGGGCCCCCCTAGGCGCGGGGCCCAATTGGGAGCAATCGGTCAAATCGGCTTAAAACCGGCCCTGATTGAATGATAGATTTATGCAACCAGTGGCTTGTAAGTATGGTGGTAGAATGTCTGTGGGAGTGAGGAATTTGTCTGCAGATGGGCTGTATATAAATGTAGGGATGTGTGGGTATATGTCCATTTATGAGGAGCCATCTCTGAGGTGAAGTGGGGGGATGGGTAAAGCATGGGGAGATCTGGTAGTGAATGCGGTGTATGTACATGTGTGTTGTGGGGGAAATTGTTGAGGTTTGATGAGGGTGAGGATTATTGGTTGCTGTGTATGGGATCTTCATATTATTGAAAGAACATAAAAGAATTGGTGAGTGCCAACATAATATGATACTGGCACTGGACTCTGGGGCAATCTGTGTGGGATGAGACTTTTTTTTTTAATGAGAAAAGAGGTGACCAGTTCTTTTTTTCATCTAAAAGTGGCTTAAATTAGGAGGAGAATTCAAAACCCAGTATCATAATTAAATGAAAATAAAAGAGGTTGCAGATGCTGAAGTCAAAAAAAAAAAAAAAAACTACAGGAGGAACTCAGCAGGTTGGGCAGCATCCATTGGGGGAAATAGCAGAAGAAATCCTGTAACAAATTAAAAAAAAAAAGTGGTCCCATATTCATCTGATGAAAAAGACGGAAAAAAATAGCGACAGATATCTGGGAAATGGACAAATTCTTTCCAGCAACAGAAGTCATGCTCACACAAAGACACCTTGCCTCAGGATCTTGCTGTGATATGCCATATGCATCATGCTTGCTGCCAATTGCTCCATTATCAAAGTTGAGATAAGTTCTTCATGCAAAGTGCTGCAGCTTCCATTTTTGATAATTCTGACTTTTGCATTTGCATCCAGGAGGGTCATTTGACTGATGCCAGGCTCTCATGTGCAGGCGTTAACAAGGCCATTTGTGCCCTGGCGAATAACTCCCTGGCTACTTCCTGCCATGTGCCCTCTGAGCAAGGAGCTTGGACACCTTCCTCCATCCTCCTCCCCAACAATTGGATGGGTTATCTTTGCACTCATGTCTTGCCACTATTTCCCTTTAACTGAAGCGCAGGTTGTGCTGTGACATGGCCCTACAGGGCTACTTATCGAGGTCAGAACCTTGAAGAGAAATGAATTGAGATTTCATCCCTATCACCAGTTTTAATGCCAGAAAAGGGTGCAGCCAACCTCTATGTTATGAAGAGGTTTGGGCACTCTAATCCATATTGTGATAGATTTTCGTTCTACTTCTTACCAAGCACTCACAGTCTTCTTTGAGTTTTTCTTTTGATTAAACTTTATTTGGTTTTGAAGGTTACGTCCATTGGATGTGGAATTCATGAAAGCTGTGCACGACAAGGTGAACATTGTTCCAATCCTTGCCAAAGCTGACACACTGACTCCCGCAGAGGTTAACAAAATGAAGTCAAAGGTAATTTGATGGTTCACATTAGTCACCACTTTTGTTTACATCCACAGGTCGTTTTGTCTGCGATAATTTCATCCACTGTTGGAAAAGACTGTCAGTTTTAGATTTCTCCATAGTCACCTACTTGAGAGAAGATGCCCCTGGTTACAAATGTATTTCAGGAATCGGCCTCTTAGGCTGTAGCTGCCTTGCTTCTGAGCAGATTATCATAGGTTTACGATGGCGTTGCCATACTTTGATGCATATATTCCTAGAGCTCACAATATTTGATTGTATAACAGTCAGTCAGCATTTGCTCAGGCTGTTCTTTGGGTATGATGCCACAAACCTGCATCTGTCCTTTCACCTTTAGGGAATGATCTACTTGATCATTTCGGTAATTTTCTATTTTGGGTCACAGACTCCAACTTGGTGGCCACTTTACAATAACACTCACTGGAGCAGGCTTTACGATAGATTTAGAGGGATATCAGCCCAACGCAGGCGGGTAGGACTAGCGGTGATGGGGTATGCTGTTCGGCATGGGAAAGTTGGGCCGAAGTGCCCGTTTCCGCACTGTATGACTATGGCTCCATCTGCTAGGGCCTGGAGTTCAGTCCAAAGTGTTTGGAGTCCTTATAATTGTCCTTGATTACCCGAGACTCCGGGTCAAGTCCCGAGGGCTCTTCAGGTGTGAGGGGTGTCAGGTGTGATTGTGTTTGTTGAAATGCAATCTGTGTTTAGGAAGGGCACTTTTCTCCATAATTGGTTACCATTAATAGTCAATTCTTTGCAATCCCTAGATGATGTTTGGATTGGCAATCTTAAAATGGTGATACGTTAGATGTTAAAACAACAGGTTGCTCTCTCCGCATCTTTGAAGAAACACTAGTCTGCAGATCGGAGAACTAATTATTCTTGCATCATATTGGGTCAACCATTTGGTTAAAGTGGATTATAAGAACAATGTTCTATATTATATCCTGCACTGAATGTTGTTCCCTTTACCCTTTATCTGTGCACTGTAGATGGCTTGATTGTATTCATGTATAGCTTTCTCTGACTGGATAGCACACAAACAAAAGATTTTCACTCTATCTCGGTACACCTAACAATAATAAACTAAACAGCCCAGGACTAAAGCCGCTCTCCCCAACTTGAACGTGTAATTGATGGTTCTGCTCCAAGGTATTGAAAAGGGAGTGTTGTTTAGTGTTGTTGATCATTTGGATCTGACTTTTAAACCAATAGCTGATGTAATGATATACTCATCATTATCCTTTCCTTTCTAGCCACGATCAAAATAGTTAATATAATGTCTTTGTATAAGATTTAGTTGCTGCATTCCCCAGTAGTAGCAAATGCAATGTGCTTCATAATAATTTGTTGTGACTGAAGAGTGTTCCTGAAGTGGTTCTGTGTAAATATAAGTATTCCTACATCCACATTTTGCATAAACAATGTCACTACCCATCAGAGTAACGATTTTCACCAGTATTGTTCAAAAATCGTTAAAGCTGCCATTACGATTAAGGTTATGGAGCTGTGAGTGCTGTTGCCTTTCCCTTGATGCAGTGAGATATTGGTAATCACTGTTGATAATGCATCATAGTTATAGGAAATGTCAACGATGCTTTCAGGCTACTTAAAACTCACAGTGGTCATTCTGTTTAGCTTCCGATAATAAAGACATAAACCAGACACATTTTGTGTGAACATTGTGAGCTCCTGGATCTGTTATTATTGTGGTTTGGCCGAGGGAAAAGAATCCTCTCTACTTCATTTACCAACTGCTATCTGTGACACCAACGTGACATTGTTCTAACAATCTTATCTACAGATCCGTGAAGAAATCAAATCTTATGGGATCAAAATCTATCAATTCCCAGACTGTGACTCTGATGAAGATGATGAATTTAAACAGCAGGATCAGGAATTGAAGGTGAGGAAGAGTTATGGGCACAATAGGACAGTCATGTGGTTGAAAACTGTGTAATGGGTCATAAACCTGGCACATAGGCATGAAAAGAGTTACCAATCTCTTCTGTACAGTTAACAACTACAATGCATCCAGTGCATTCACATAACATACGGTATCTTTTTTTTTCCAACTACTTGTTGAATTCACTGCCAATTCTCTTCCAGAATGCCTAACCCAACAAAGCTCGACTCTGTTCCCTGGTTTTCCAAAGTTAAAACTGAAAGCGCTAGAAATATTCAGCAGGTCAGGTCACACCTGTGGCACGAGAACAGAGTTATTGTTTCAGATTCCTCAGGCCTGGGAAGGAGGAGAAAGGAAGCTGCAAGGAGGGTGGGAGAGAGGTTGTCACTGATAGAGCAAAAGTGGCGTGACATGGGGAGAAACTGGAAACAGGGTTATCTGGTCAGTGAGTGAATGGGGCCGTTTGAGAGTGAGAACACAGACTAAAGAACGTGGGAGTTGCGTAATGTTGAGCAGGAAGTAACGCCTGGCAGGTTAGGCTGGGGTGGCCACTCCCAGAGAGAAACAAACAGGAAACTAAAGAAGGGCAAAAAGCACCAAACAAGCTGAGCCATTGTCGCAGATGGGCGACTGATACAGGCAGAAATCAAGTTACCTGCATATGGAGAATTCATTATTAAGTCCAGGAGGTGCCACGTGCCCATATGGGAAATGAGGTACTGTTCCTCCAGTGTGTGATGGGTGACCCTGGTCTTCCTGTTGTCTGCCACTTTAATTCTTCATCCCACTCTGACCTCCTGTACTGTTGCCATGAAGCCCAACCATTGTCACTCTCGCCCTTTCGATTTGGAGATTTTGGCAGTAATCATTTGGAGTGTCTTTGGAATGAGTCTCTTAGTATATCACACCTTTCTCAGGGCAGTGATGTCCAGACCTGCATTGGACGGATTAGTAAAGGTTCCCAAAATGTCCTCTAATTCTTCCACCAATATAATTGTATGCTTGGATGCTCCTGGTTTATTGACCTCTCTGAGATAAGTCAGTCTTTTATGATCTTTTACGACGTTATGTTCCTATCCCTAGCAAGATTGGCACCACTTTGATGACAAAGAATTGTCCAAAATGTATCCACTTGATGCTGAGATTACAAGAGTTGCTGGACCCAGTTTCCACCTGTTTAATGAACAGTTTACATTAAACAAACTCTGACTCAATTTTTGGTGCTCGCCAGTGACCAGTGTTGAAGGTCCCGTCTTCAGTGAGATCTATCACCTTTAACCAGTTTGTTTTCTTATGGCCTCTAATTATCTGCTCCAGGACAGCATCCCATTCACTGTGATTGGTAGCAACACTGTGGTTGAAGCCAAAGGAAGGAGAGTTCGAGGCCGACTTTATCCCTGGGGAATTGTGGAAGGTAACGCACAACAATAATGCTTTGTGTTATTTGTCAAAAGTGGGAGAAGGGGAGATTTTCTCAAATTAATCTCTCTGAAACGTCAGTGTGTGTGTGTGTGTGTGTGTGCGCACCGTTTCAAAATTTACATTTTCAAATCCAAAGAGGTATGAGCTGTTTCTGAACACAATATTATTTGTCACTTCCTCCACAAAACAAAACGTTTTATGAGGAAAAGTAACCTGAATGTTAGGTTGTTCCCCTTCTCCTGTTTCGTGTTTCAGATTTATGTGGCAATAGGGTTTTTACTCTGGTCAGCAAAGTTTCTGGCATAACCAGAGCAAAGTGAATCTAAGCCAGAGAATTGTGGAATTTATACATTGTTTACTGGTTCTTTCAATAACGAAGGCTAATTTATTGCTGGGCACATTACCAGAGGAATTTCTTTCTTTGTTTTCCGCACCAGTACCATAAAAAACATATTTCTTCAGGATATGTTTAATTTCCTCATTAATAAAAGCTATCAGTGTATCATTTGAATCCTGGAATCTCAGTCTGGATTTCTGTTGCAAAATGTTGGAGGAAATTGTGTGTTTAACCTGTACCCTGAATCTGACTTTCACGTGGGGTGCTGTCACCCTCTTAATTACAGCTTAGATCGGGCAGGTTCAAAGAACATCTCGTAGAGCGGTGGTTTTTCAAACAATTCCGTTTATTCAAGGCCTTGACAACAGGCATTAGGATTCACTCTGAGAGAAGCCAAAGTGTTTCAAGATTTGCAACACCCACAACCTCTTATATTCTGTATTTCAATGGTTACGTTGTGGAGTTTACATTTTTTTAAAATAATTCAGCAGTTATCAACATTTTTTGTAATTATTCATCCCTGATTTCTCCCTCTTAGAGAAACCTTCTACTTTTTGCAATGAAATTTAAAAACCATCCTCCAATTTGTCTGACAAATAGTTAATAAAGATCCCTTCTTAATTCATGATTAGTTTTTTCCCCTGAGTCTTGTTTACAACATTCTATGTTTATCTTTACTCCAACTAGCTACGCCTTGTAGTCTAAACACTTCCTAAATCTATCTATTGCCCCTCCCAACATGACCTCAATGTTATCATTAAGTTGGCCTCTTTTCCCTTCATGCTTCCACAGTGTGTCTGCTCTATGCTTATACATACTACAACCCTACACATTTTTTCTTGTAATTTCCAGCATTTCCTGAATCAAGTAAGTTGTCTCCTGCTTTTATCACACTGACAATCTGAGCACTGACCCCAGCATGATGCTTTCCAGGAGGAGGTTCGCTGATATTTCTGCACCATTCCTCTGTAATTGGCATGGGATGTGTTTGTTTAGGCCATTTCTTCACTGGCAATAACCCAAGCAGTGACCTTAACAGATAAAAAGAATGAATACATCTTCCCCCATCTTATCAGCTAAACACAATATCCTAGAGGTCACACCACTCAAAGGAAAAGGCACAGGGCAAAGGCTTATGACTAGAGAAATGTGCCTCGATCGGTCGGTCGGTGTTGGGTCCATTATTGTTTGCCATCTATATCTGAACTTTTCTGAGAATATATAAGGCATGATTTGTGAGTTTGCAGATGACATTAAAATAGGTATTGTTTAAGAAAAAACTGCAGATGCTGAAAAAAATCTAAGGTAGACAAACGTGCTGGAGAAACTCAGCGGGTGAGCTGTAAATTCCTCCGACATTTTCGCCACCTCCAACGGGATCCCACCACTGACCACATCTTCCCATTTCCTCCCCTTTCGGCTTTCCGCAGAGACCGCTCCCTCTGTAACTCCCTGGTCAATTCGTCCCTTCCCACCCAAACCACCCCCTCCCCTGATACTTTCCCTTGCAACCGCAGGAAATGCTACACTTGTCGCTTTACCTCCCCCCTCGACTCCATCCAAGGACTCAAGCAGTCTTTCCGGTTAAGGCAGAGGTTCACCTGCACGTCCTCCAACCTCATCTATTGCATCCGCTGCTCTTGGTGTTAACTGCTCTACATCGGTGAGACCAAGCGCAAGCTTGGCGATCGCTTCACCCAACACCTCCACACAGTCCGCATTAACGAACCCAATCTCCCGGTGGCTCAGCACATCAACTCCCCCTCCCATTCCGTATCCGACCTTTCTGTCTTGGGCCTCCTCCATGGCCAGAGTGAGTCCCACCGCAAATTGGAGGAGCAACACCTCATGTTTCGCTTGGGTAGTTTACACCCCAGTGATATGAACATTGACTTCTCCAATTTCAGGTAGTCCTTGCTTTCTCCCTCCTTCCCCTCTCCTTCCCAGCTCTCCCACAGTCTCCGCATCTTCCTTTCTTCTTCCCGCCCCACCCCCCCCCCCCCCACATCAGTCTGAAGAAAGGTCTCGTCCCGAAACGTCACCTATTCCTTCGCTCCATAGATGCTGCCCCGCCGTTGAGTTTCTCCAGCATTTTTGTCTACTTTTAAAATAGGTATTTGTGTGTTTGTCTGCGTCTATGTGCTTGTGATGCTGCTGCAAGCAAGAATTTGATTGTACCTCTACCTCACCGAACGTGCATGTGACAATAAACTTGATCTTTCTTGATTGAAGGTGATATCATTAAAGTTGTCAAGAATTACTGTGGTGCCTTGATTTTTTGGGAAGTTAAACCAGCGTATGACTTCTACAGTGAAGGATAGGAGTCTGGTGTGTGATGTAGAACAGAGGGGCCTAAGAGTACAAGTACATAGTTCCCTGGAGATGGTATCACAGGTGGTGATACCGTTTTTTTCATGCAGGTCTTCATCAGAAAGGGCATTGAGTGTAGGAGTTAGGGCTTTATGTTGCAGTTGTACGACAGTTGGCGCAATGGGCTAAGTGTTCGGCTGGCGACCGGAAGGTGGCCGGTTCGAATCCCGCTTGGAGTGCATACTGTCGTTGTGTCCTTGGGCAAGACACTTCACCCACCTTTGCCTGTGTGTGAATGTGTGTGAATGTGTGTGAGTGATTGGTGGTGGTCGGAGGGGCCGTAGGCGCAGAATGGCAGCCACGCTTCCGTCAGTCTGCCCCAGGGCAGCTGTGGCTACAGAAGTAGCTTACCACCACCGAGTGTGACTGAGGAGTGAATGAATAATGCGATGTAAAGCGCCTTGAGTATTAGAAAGGCGCTATATAAATCCCATCCATTATTATTATTATTATTACAAGGCATTAGTGAGACCACACTTTGTGTTCAGTTTTGGTCACCTTGTTTTCGGGAAAATCCCAACATAAGAAACTGCAAATGCTGGAAACTTGAGCAAAACAAAAAGTGCTGGAGTAATTCTGTGGATCAGGCAACATCACTGGAGAAAAAGAATAAGTGACGTTTCAGATTGAGACCCTTCTTCAGCTCTATGTCTCTTTGTTTCATTGTTATCCCAGCATGCAATCTTTCATTTGATTGCATAGCAAAAAAAAAAATGACTGCATATCAGAATAAGTCAATGTTCATAAAGTACTTTGGAACACCTTGTGTTCTGAAACAAAACTCGGATTTTAACCACATCCTTTGTTCTGTCCGGTTGTGTCTCTTCACAGTGGAGAATCCAACTCACTGTGACTTTGTGAAGTTACGAAACATGTTGATCCGAACACACATGCAGGACCTGAAAGATGTGACCCGTGATGTGCACTATGAAAATTACCGAGCGCAGTGCATCCAGAGCATGACCAGGATGGTAGTGAAGGAGAGAAACAGGAAGTAAGTGCTTGCAATATTATGACAAGGTTTGAAATTAAATTAAATAAATCTGATTGCAGTAAAGTTCCAATAATCCACTCCCAGAGGTCGTGTTGAACTCGCTGATTTTCCAGACTATTGGATGTTATTTCCATTAATAAAAGTAATGTCAGGCAGAGCCATTTTGGTAGGAGACCTGTTAATTATGGAAACAGATAGGAGATTCTGTTGCAGCAATCGGGACACCAAGTCCTGTGTGGCCTTCCTGGTTCCAGGATCCAGGATGTCTTGGAGTGGCTCCATGACATTCTCAAAGGGGAGGATGAGCAGCCAGAAGTCGTGTATGTTGGTGAAAATGGCATGGGTAGGAAAAGGGAAGAGACCCAGCGAGATGAAGAGAGGAAGTTTGGCAAAAATATTAAAAAGCAGGACCTTCAGGCTAGTAATCTAGATTATTCCCAGTGCCACATGCTAATGAGGGTAGGAACAGGAAGATAAGATAGATGAGTGCTTGGCTGAGGAGCTGGTGCAAGGGGCAGGGATTCACATGCTTGGACATCTCAAGGACACCTCAAAGACATTTGGTTTGTATGTTAATTGGCTTCTGTAAATTGCCCCTAGTGTGTAAGGAGTGGATGAGAAAATGGGATAACATAGAACTCGTGTGAATGGGTAGTTGATAGTCAGAATCTACTCAGTGGGCTGAAGGGCTTGTTTCTCTGCTGTATCTCTAAAACTAAATGCAGGGATTTATTGCTCTCAGCAGTCTTCTGTACCCACCCGGGTCAAAACTAGTCTAACGGTTATGTTCACCTTCAGTTCATTGCTTGACCAGTCCTTGGTCTTGTTGAAGATATACATTGCAGACTAATTATGGAGCAAAATTTCCAGATCCCAAGCTCCAGTAAGATGAGGTCCAAAGCTTGGAATTGAACCTAACATTTATTGTCCAGTTTACAAAATGAGAAACATCGCCAGCTCCTAATAGCTCTCTAAAGGTCGTTCTCAGTAAGATATTTTCAGTAATTGATAGGCTATCTTAGTATGTAGTCAACTGCAATAAGGTAACTACTGTGATTCCTCTACTAGGAATGGCATGACTGAACCAAGTCTACTTCCCAGGGCCTCAACCCTGAAATCAAGTCAAGTTCTGGCAGATTCGGCAGCAACTGTAATATTGCCCAAGAAAAGAACCTACATGCCTTCAGCCGAGGCAAGTCGTTACTTTGCAGATGGGCGAACCAATTTTTAATTTTTATGAAGATAGAAAAGAGAAGCAGTCCTCTACCAAGCATGGTTATCCTTTCAATCCCACTTGCAGGATCCTGCTGGCCCAATTAGCCTTTACAACTAAAATTTCTGCTCTGTAAAATCAATATGTTTGCAAACCACTTTGGGAATTCCTCAGAAAATGAAGGAGAATTCAATGTTGAAGACTCCTCTTTCCACCATTGCTATAGTTTGCCTCTCTTTTGGGGTCTAGGCACAGATCATTGGTCCAAAAGTCTTCTATCCTGGATGTTCAATGTTAGGTTGTGAATATTAATGGTTGTGTTGCACTATTTAAAGACTGAGGCCTTTCCTAAAATGGACTAGGCACCTTCCCCTCAGTCACTGATATGCAGCTAATCTGAGCACTTAGCATGTGTTTTTTACTGTACATGTTTGTCACCACACGAGTCTTAATAAAGACACTGTAAAATTGCAAGCTGACAGAACGGGGGGTGCAGAGGTGGCAGATGGAATTTAGCACAGAGAACTGCGAGGTGATGCATTTGGCAGAAAGGATGGGAGGCAGAAATACAAACAAGATAATTTTCTAAAGATGGTGCAGGAACATTGGTATCTGGGGTATATGTGCATAGATCTTTGTGGCAGAATAAACTGAGACAATAGTTACAAAAGCAAATGAGATCTTTGGCCACCAGTTAGAATAGACCATAGAACTAGTCCTTTGGCCCACTTTTGACTGCTGAACATGATACCAAGACTAATTCTTGTCTGCCTGCATATAATCCACATCCCTCCCTTTCCTGTATAACCATATGCCTATCCCAAAGTATTTTAAATACACTACATATCTGCCTCAACCATCACCCCCTGGCAGCTCGTTCCATTCACTCGCCACCCTCTGAGTAACTATGAAAAACTTGCCCTGCACATCCCCTTTAAACGTCGCCCCTCTCAACTTAAAGCTATGTGCCTAAAGCTTTGCCATTAAAGAATGGTGGAGAGCAGACCCAATTTTCGCCAGTGTTCATTTTGTACGGCCCAGTCGATTAGTAGGTAAAGCAATACTCAGTCAGAAATATAATCAGAAATGTGTAATGCTCTCGTAAGGGTGGATACCAGTGTTGCATCATGAGGACATACCAACCAGGCACTCCTTGTGTTTGTGGAATAACAAACTTTGCACAGATTAGAAAATTTTCCTATAAAATGAGACTGTTTAACCCTTGCGCCTGTGACGACTGGTACAGGCTGATTTTTGAGCATAATGTAAATAATTGCTGGTTCCATTATTGCCTCAGCTGGCATATTGGATATGTTCAAAACCATGCAGGTCTCTGACCATTGTGTTCCTAGAAAGGAGACGTACAAACATTGCTTACCGCAGTTTTCTTCTGGAAAGCTATAACCCATTGGAGCTACACAAGATATACTTCAACGAGAAATAGCACCTCACTAGAGAAATGTACTAGAAAAGATGATAGGTGAGTAGCCAAAATGAATAAATAAATACAATAGAGCTGGAAAGTAAAAATGATTGCAACTTCCCACATTCTGCCATAAGTGGTTTTGTTTGGAAATCATCTGCACATCATGACACCAGACAATGTGATTAAATATGATAATAGAAAAATGTCTGGAACAATGTGTTTTGGTCCATTCCAGTATTATAATTAGTTGTATCATTAGAAAGAAAAGTTAGTCCTGAGGGAATGTGACCAGCTCACAGCTGCTATCCATATGTCTGAAGAAGGGTCTTGACATGAAATGTCTCCCAAGAGTCTGAGGAAGAGACTCGACCCAAAACGTCACCCATTCCTTCTCTCCATAGATGCTGTCTCACCCGCTGAGTTACTCCAGCATTTTGTGTCTACCTGCGGTTAATCTCTTGCTTTGAACACTTCCTGAACACAAAAGGGGTCAATATTTAATTACTTTGCAATACTGAAATAATGTAGTCAACTCGGTATCTGAAACGCATTATTATTCATGCTGTCAACCAATTCAAAAGGTGAACAGGGTGATGTCGGTGGCGACATTTGTTCCACTCAACAATGATCCAAGGGATTGCAATGTATAATTAATCTCATGCTGTGATTGTTATGCACAGCTGCCTGCTCAGTTCAAAGATATGGAAGTAGCCACATTAGTAAAGAGTCATTCTTGTCAATAGCTGGCTCCAGTTAAAGCCAGCTTGCACTCTAAAAGGGGAGGCTTGGATAGTCTGGTGCAAGGAATTGCAGTTGTGCGGTAGTGAATCTTTCTGGGACACGAGGGAGAATGGGCACTACGTAGGAACAAGGCTGCGCAGTTCTTGCTTGGAGACCTTGCTGGAATTGTGGTTTTAAAACATGGAGATCTTCTCTTTCTAAAATGTACAAGGGATATGGAGAAAAAGGTGAGATACAAACCAGAGATGATGCCATTGATTAGCAGAGGCTGGATGAGCAAATCCCTTTGTGGCATGACGGTGTGAATTCTCCACAGTCAGTCCTGAGGAAAGTTGAAGCCAGCATTCTCAGTTGTACTGCCTCCCTCCAGGTGTTCCTCTTTGGACTAAAAAAATAAATGCCTTGGTATCTAGAAATAATTACCGTTGAAATCGGTATTAAGAATATTAAAATGTTTCTGGTTCTGTTGCAGGTTGAGATAGGTTGCGTTTCCTACAAATCATCATTTTCAGACCTGTTTTACTCAAGAACTTTTAGTCACCGCAGGTTTACTGTCTTAAACCGATAAATAAACAAAACAAGCTAAGTCTATAAGAGAGTTCTGTAGTCCCTTAGTTATTTACAAAAGCTCCATCCTTGAATGGAGTTCATCAAATATTTACAAGCATTTTATCACTAGCAAAAGCAGAATTTGCATGCATCGTATAATGGGATTCCAACCTCGGGTTAGACTTTATCCACTTTATTCAGCAGCAAACTAGAAAAGGAATCTTAAATGTGACCAGAAGAAATGTACACATCCAAAATATTTTGCAGGGTTGGATGTGATAGCAACATTTTGATCCTGTTACAGAGAATCTTTATTGATTAATCCATTTATGTTTAACCGAGATGACCCAAGGGAACAGGAATGCAGCATTTGGTTCTTCAGGCTTGTTCTGCCTTTCGAAGCATAGATGATGAGTGTGTCAATTCTATTTACCAGCTACCAAAACAAATGTCTTGATATAATGACCTGTCGATTTGAGCATGGCCCAGCAGCCATAGCTTTCGTGGAATAACGCTGATCATGTCCATTCCCCCTTGGTTGTAACATTCTTTTATAATTATGCTAATTTGTTCTGGATCTGCTTGCCATAGGAGATGGCTTCTCTGCAGCTATTCCGTTGATTATGTTTAAAGACCTCAATTCATTCAGCTCCTGATCATAGCATTTTTGCCTGTACTCAATGCCAGCACTACTGCATTGAAATTAGAAGGTATGGGGTCAAGTTTATTCCATAAACCTGAATATATAACTAATTTGGCGCAGTGAAGATGTGGATCACAGAAATGACCTCGACACTACATTTAGAAAAAATCAGACCAATTTTCCAAAACAAGGTCTCCTTTCATTGAATTTCTTCAACAATAGAATGGTTGAACACAATTTTAAAACCGATGCTTGAGTTGGGTGAGCGGGGGTAGGGAAGGATAGTGGGACATATCTCTGTTTTTCCCCTCACTTTTTTGGCAGTTCAGAGTTTTTTCTTCTTTCTTCTTTTTCTTCATTCTTTCCTTTTTACCTTTTTTTCCCCCGATTCATTCATCAGTTTATAAAATGTAAAAACAAAAATAATTTGGTGTCTGATGCAGGTCTGAAGGAATTTACCACTAGGTGGCGCATTTTCACATGAAACATTAAAGCAAGCCCAACATTTGCCTTCTGATGTGAATATAAAATATCCCATTTAATTTTAAAGAACAGACAGAAGAGATTGCCTTACCTGCTGGGCACCCAGCTAAACAACATGACTTTCGGATAACAATTAAGGTAGATAACAAGCGTTTAGGAGCATCTTGTGCACAAATGTAAGGAGCAACTTGAAGGTAGGAAGAGGCGCGTGAAAGCAGAGGATTAAGGAGAGAACTCCAGAGCTAAAAATTTGGTACCTAAAGGCATAGACCCAATAGTGGGGAAGTCAACGTCAGGGATAATCCAGAGGATGGAACTGGACAAGGTATCCCAAGAGATATTCTGGAGAATTAAGTTCACTGAAATAGATTATCTCATAATGTTTATGTTCTGAAGAACCTTCCTGTGTGTAATTAGACCATAAAAAGTCTTCTGAGAAATTTTGAAGTTATAAAATGGCAATTTCTAAATGCATATCTTTCCTTCATTAAACCCAAAGAAATACAGATCAGTTTATTGTCAAATACACCCGGGTACAATGAAATCCCTTGTGCACATACAGCTCAAAGGTATATAGTATAAACAAAGTAGCGATAAAAAAACAATAAATACACCAATGGGTGCAAAACAGCAGAATGGTGCAAGATTATAGTGCAGTTGATGGAAAACAGGTTGTTCTTGAACTTGGAGGTAATGATTCACAGACTACTGTATTCACCTTCCCGATAGTAGCCACGAGATAAGAGGGTTGCCAGGGTCTTTGAAGTACTTAGCTGCCTCATGTGGCAACACTTCCTGTACATCCCTTCAATGGTGAATAGGCTAATACCCATGATACCCGCGATGTTCACCACTTTCTATAGCCTTATTTGTTCTTAGCCAGTCGATATAAAGCCCAATTTGCATCAGCTAATATTTCCATAACAACAGTCCAACTGATAACCAGGTGTTGGATCTAGTTCTGGTAAAGGTCCCAAGTAGAACTTAATTTGTTTGAAGACCATTTTGGAAGCTGTGATCACCACATCATTCAGTTTAAAATAGTAATGGAAAAGAATAAGGATTATTCAAACATGAAACGGTGAATGGTGAAACAGGTCTAAAGGCCAAATAGCCGCCTTTTGGTCCTATTCACTGTGTCTCTCAATTTGGCCAGTTGTGCAGGATCTGGCCATGATGTATGGGAAACAAAGTTGTCAGGTTAAATGTGGGCAGCCTTCAAATAGAGTTTAAGTACAAACAATACCTTACCTAATGGAGAAATGAATGGCATTTAAAGCTACTGATCCCAGGATGCCTTTGGAAAAGTAATTAAAGTGAAATGGGAAATTCAAAACTCAAAACACTTGCAGATGCTGGAAAAGTGAAATAAATCAGATATTGCTGGAAATATTAAGCAGGTCAGACACTATCTGGAGAGTGGATACAGTACACATTTCAGATCAATGTCCTTTCATCCGAATATAATAAATTTTCAGGCTTTAAATAAACAAGTTCAAGCTTAACAGATTACAAATAGGGGACAGTAACTGGAGGTGGGGGAAGTTCAGTTTAGTTTATTGTCACGTGTACTGAGGTACAGTGAAAAGCTTTTGTAGCATGCTAACCAGTCAGCAGAAAGACAATACATGATTACAATAATTTCCATTTCCAATGTATTGTAAAGTGTACATTGTGAAGATCAGCAGGTGTCATATTAAAGAATATTAAAATCTGTTCTAAAGATACAGAAAGTAAAAATTTAGTTTAAGGAATGTTGGACCGATTGGAACACGGAAATATTGTGGTGGCAGAAGAAAAGGCTGAGACGTGCGGTTCTCCAAGATGCCTCCAATGACGGTGATGGAGGACAAGGTAGATAAATTAGATGGGGTAAAAAATAGATTAAATCAAAGCTTATTCAGATTGGAAAAAAATCGCCACATCTAATGAGATGTATCCTAGGCTGCTGAAGGAAGTAAGGATGGAAATAATGAAACCAGCCGTCTTATTCAACCTGTCCACCCTGGAAATGGGGGCAGTAGATTGCAAATGTCACGTCCCTGCTCACTGCAAGAGAAATGCAGTTTGGGAATCTTCTCCTGATGATATTCCAAAAGAAAATAATTGTCATGGCTGTTTTGTTGATTCTGTTCTTCATCTAAAAGTTGAAGAGGGCTGTTGAAACGAGCGCAGTGCATATGCTTTGAAATGTGAAACAATAAATATACACTCAAACGTTCCTACAATTTGTTTCAGCAAACTTACAAGGGAAAGTGGCACAGATTTCCCAATTCCCATTGTATCAGGTCTGACGGATAATGAGACGGAGAAAATAATCCGGGAAAAGGACGAGGAGGTAAGAACAAATGTCTCTGTCGTAATTAGCCCGCCTTCAAGTGACTGGCTACATCAAGACCTACTGGTCCCTCTGGGATATATAACCTCACGCCTGGTATAATGAAGAGTTAATTAATCTGTGATGAGAGAAATCTCCAGGCTAACCGTATACTTGGCTCACTCCATTTCTTCATGGAACCGCCACTAAGTTTGCTGAATTGCGGGCAGTGAAGAAAGCTGTCAACGCATATTGAAGTATATACATCAACTACAGAAATGAGTGGAGAAATGGCAGATGGAGTTTAATCTGAGCAAGTGTGAAGTGCTGCACCTTGGGAGGGCGAATGTAAGGGGAAGGTATATGTTTATTGGCAAGACCCTTAACAGCAAGATCCTCAACAGCATTGATGTACACAGGGATCTTAGGGTCTAGGTCCAGAGCTCCCTGAAAGAGGTAACACAGTAAATTGAATGTTAAAGAAGGCGTATGGTTTGCTCACTCTCAATGGTCGCAGACATTAGTACAAGAGTCAGGAAGTCATGATTCAGCTTTATAAGACTTTGGTTAGGCTACCTTTAAAGTATTGCATGCAGTTCTGGTTGCCCCATTGCAGGAAGGATGTGGTGGCTTTGGAAAGAGTGCAGAAAATGTTTACCATTTGCTACCTGTAAGGAGAGATTGAACATACGTTGATTGTTTTCTCTTGAACGCTGGGGGTTTAGGGGAGACCTGATAGAAGTATCTTGGACCCTTGAAGACCGAAAAAGGTGCATTTATTATGGGGAACAAGGAAATGGCAGATGAGTTGAACAGGCACATTGGATCCCTCTTCACTAAGGAGGACACAAACAATCTTCCTGATATAGTAGTGGCCAGAGGATCTGGGGCGACGGAGGAACTAAAGGAAATCCACATTAGGCAGGAAATGGTGTTGGGTAGACTGATTTGACTGAAGGCTGATAAATCCCCAGGGCCTGATGGTCTGCATCCCAGGGTACTTAAGGAAGTGGCTCTAGAAATCGTGGATGCATTGGTGATAATTTTCCAATGTTCTATAGACTCGGGATCAGTTCCTGTGGATTGGAGGGTAGCTAATGTTATCCCACTTTTTAAGAAAGGCGGGAGAGAGATAACAGGGAATTATACACCAGTTAGCCTGACATCGGTGGTGGGGAAGATGCTGGAGTCAATTATAAAAGATGAAATAGCCACACATTTGGATAGCAGTAACAGGATTGGTCTGAGTCAGCATGGATTTACGAAGGGGAAATCATGCTAGATTAATCTTCTGCAATATTTTGAGGATGTAACTAGGAAAATAGACAAGGGAGAGCCAGTGGATGTAGTGTACCTGGACTTTCAGAAAGCATTTGATAAGGTCCCACGTAGGAGATTAGTGGGCAAAATTAAGGCACATGGTATTGGGGGTAGAGTGCTGACATGAATAGAAAATTGGTTGGCAGACAGGAAACATAGAGTAGGGATTAACGGGTCACTTTCAGAATGGAAGGCAGTGACTAGTGGGGTACCGCAAGGCTCGGTGCTGGGACCACAGCTATTTACAATATACATCAATGATTTGGATGAAGGGATTCAAACTAACATTAGCAAATTTGCAGATGACACAAAGCTGGGTGGCAGTGTGAACTGTGAGGAGGATGCTATGAGAATGCAGGGTGACTTGGACAGGTTGGGGGAGTGGGCAGATGCATGGCAGGTGAAGTTTAAAGTGGATAAATGTGAGGTTATCCACTTTGGTATAAAAAACAGGAAGGCAGATTACTATCTAAATGGCGTCAAGTTGGGAAAAGGGGAAGTACAATGGGATCTGGGGTCCTTGTTCATCAGTCTATGAAAATAAGCATACAGGTACAGCAGGCAGTGAAGAAAGCGAATGGCATGTTGGCCTTTATAACAAGAGGAGTATACGAGGAAAGGTCCTTCTGCAGTTGTACAGAGCCCTAGTGAGACCACACCTGGAGTATTGTGTGCAGTTTTGGTCCCCTAATTTGAGGAAGGACCTGGACCCACTGCAGTTCACTTACCGCCACAACAGATCAATGGTGGATGCGATCTCGCTGGCCCTCCACTCTGCTCTGGACCACTTGGACAACAAAAACTCTTATGTCAGGCTGTTATTCATTGACTACAGCTCGGCATTTAATTAAATCATCCCCTCCAAGCTGGTTACCAAACTCGCAGAACTGGGTCTCTGCGCATCCCTCTGCAATTGGATCCTCGACTTCCTCATTCACAGACCAGTCTGTTCGTATTGGTGGAATTGTGTCAGACTCGATAACAATCGGCACGGGAGCACCTCAAAGCTGCGTGCTCAGCCCCCTGCTGTACTCACTCTATACTCATGACTGCGTAGCCGGTCATAGTGCGAACTCCATCATCAAGTTAGCTGCTGACACCACTGTTGTGGGACGTATCACTGATGGGGAAGAGTCAGAGTAGAGAGATCGAGCGACTGTCCATATGCTGCCAGCACAATAACCTGGTCCTCAACACCAGCAAAACCAAGGAACTGATTGTGGACTTTGGAAAGAGTAGGATGGGGACCCACAGTCCCGTTTATATCATGGTTGAAAGGGTCAAGAACGTCAAATTCCTGGGCGTACACATCTCTGAAGATCTTTCCTGGTCCGAGAACACTAATGCAATTATCAAGAAAGCACATAAGCGCCTCTACTTCCTGAGAAGATTACGGAGAGTCGGTTAGCCAAGGAGGACTCTCTCTAACTTCCACAGGTGCACAGTAGAGAACATGCTGACTGGTTGCATCGTGGCTTGGTTCGGCAACTTGAGCGCCCTGGAGAGGAAAAGACTACAAAAAGTAGTAATACTGCCCAGTCCATCATCGGCTCGGACTTTCCTTCCATCGAGGGGATCTATCGCAGTCGCTGCCTCAAAAGGCTGGCAGTATCATCAAGGACCCACACCATCCTGGCCACACACTCATCTCCCTGCTACCTTCAGGTAGAAGGTACAGGAGCTTGAAGACTGCAACAACCAGGTTCAGGAATAGCTACTTCCCCACAGCCATCAGGCTATTAAACTTGGCTCGGACAAAACTCTGAACATTAATAGCCCATTATCCGTTATTTGCACTTTATCAGTTTATTTATTCATGTGTGTATATACTGTATTTATATAATGGTATATGGACACACTGATCTGTTCTGTAGTCAATGCCTACCATGTTCTGTTGTGCTGAAGCAAAGCAAGAATTTAATTGTCCTATCAGGGACACATGACAATAAACTCTCTTTAAACTTGAATCTTGACATTCTTGCTATTGAGGGAGTGCAGCGTAGGTTAATTCCCAGGATGGTGGGACTGTCATATGCTGAGAGAATTGAACGGCTGGGCTTGTACACTCTGGAGTTTAGAAGGATGAGAGGGTATCTTATTGAAACATATAAGATTGTTAAGGGTTTGGACATGCTAGAGGCAGGAAACATGTTCCCGATGTTGGGGGAGTCCAGAACCAGGGGCCACAGTTTAAGAATAAGGGGTAAGCCATTTAGAACGGAGACGAGGAAACACTTTTTCTCACAGAGAGCTGTGAGTCTGGAATTCTCTGCCTCAGAGGGCGGTGGAGGCCGGTTCTCTGGATACTTTCAAGAGAGAGCTGGATAGGGCTCTTACTGATTGGGGACGATCAGCCATGATCACATTGAATGACGGTGCTGGCTCGAAGGGCGAAATGGCCTACTCCTGCACCTATTGTCTATTGTCTATCTAAAATTATGAGAGGCATAGACAGGGTAGATCATATGCATGCAGATGAAATTAGTTTATCTTGGCATCATATCCGGCATAGACATTGTGGGTTGAAGGGCTTGTTCCTATGCTGTACATTACTATGTTCTACCTGCTATGTTACTCATAATGTTCACCAATAAGCTTCACCAATTCACATCAGCCTCTTGTCCAGTTTTCTCCATCAGCAATGCAGATGCAGACAAGTTGCCATATAAATGCAATCTGTTATTTTAATTCATCGAGTGTGACACCTGGTCAGCTATCAAGGGAAACGAGGGGGGAAATTGAAGGCAAAGAGTTCTTGTAATAACCTCTGGTGGACAATGCATGCTGGGATCTTCCAGGCAGGACAGGGTCAATCCTGGCTACAACAGCTTGGGTGGTCAGTCGGATAAGATAGGAGACCACAAACACACCTGCAGTTGTTCTCATGTGGACCCAGAAGACTTGTAAAATAATCGTGGCCTTGTTGCTTCTTTTGTCTTGCAGTTGCGGCGAATGCAAGAAATGCTGCAGAAGATTCAGCAACAAATGCATGGCCAGAAACCTGAAGGGTTGTAGCACGCTGAAGGCACTGTTTACTTCAGGGATTCGAGATGTTTACAGTCTTCATCCCTGCCCTCGGGCAGGGAGACCGTTCCTACACACAAAGCTTTGGGCTTGGAGCTCTGCCTGTCTAAATAATTGATTTCAATATTTGACAACCCACCTTTCACTGGGGAAAAATGCATCCATTTTATAAAGCACTTAAAACAGTAGGAATCTAACCTAGGTTAATAGCTGCAATAAATGTTGGGTGTTGTACTAATTATGAGGCATTTTCAACATGCTTTAATTATCCCATTTTGCTTCGTTGAAAGCAGGCTTGATCTTTCTTCACCCATACGTTAATACCTATGATCTTTCCTGGTGGTGAAATAGTTGATTTTACCACTATTATCTTCTTAGGGTTTCTAATGCAGCTAGAATTATAAAAAACGCAACTGACTGAACATTTGTGGTCAGTATTTAAGTTGTGAATAGAACCCAGCAGAGATTTCCACAACATGCAGGCAGCACAAGCTTTCTATTCAGTGCTTTAAATTCCAACTTAGTCCTGAGGCACTAATAAAGTCAAGAATCTCATCCTCATTTCTTTTAGAGCTTACTGGATAATAACTTTACTGAAAGTTTTCAAGCACCAGGAATGCTACTGATCTAGTGGGAATGAGAGAGAAATAAATGGGAGGCGTCAATGAAATTCAGAACAAGGCATTTGAAATTAAGGTGATGCTTGCTGGAAATGTGAAGCACCAAAAATCAGAAAGTAGACCAGAATTATTCGAAGGAAAACCAGAAAGGCAGCAGATCGAGCAGAATCAGTGGGCAGAGAAATAGGTCAGGGACCGTTATTGGAACACTAGTATTAGAAGCCACACAAGGCCTTTGATGGAGGTAACAGACAATTTAAAGTATCTCTTGAACAGATTTTTATTTTCTGAGGTGTTAAAAATTATGTGCTGTAAAAGTCACTCTTTAAATATCTGAAATATTTATGAATCCTTAATAACTATACTTGTTATCATAAAATGTCCACAAATCTTAGGGCTTGCATTCAAGTCCTTCAACGAGACCACATATGGTTCAGAAATACGGTGCTCCTTTCGTTGAAAGGTAATCCAAGAGGTTGGGGTAGCCCATTGCTCAGTGTGTGATGTGGAACACCTGGTGTGACTCCCACCCCCCATCTATACTGGTTCAGTCCTTGGACTCTGGCAGTAGAGAATATGGTGGTCAGGACAGCAGGGAGGTGGTCCTAAACTGGACCTTAAAATTGTTGTGTCGGGTGAATGGAGCAAAGGTTTCATTGCTTTCTCCTGCGAGGTACCTTGTGCGGTCAGGGATTTGATCAGGCTCACAGATGTTATTCCCAGCTTCAATCTAACACCAAACTTATGCCTGTGAAGAATGGGCATTTGTGTTGAATAATGGAGGGCAGCCACTCTCTGTGGAACAGTACTCCAGTAAAAGCCAATAATATAGAGGGAACGAGGACAGCAAAATCAGGACGATCAAACCTCCGAACTAAAACCTATTGCTTCAAAAGGTTTGAATGAAATGGTTGTAGGGTGTGGCAGATGTTTTCACAACCAAGCACAAACTAACCATTAGCTGGCCCCACATGTATGATGAGGTCCTGTGTTTTCAATTCAGTGTAACTTCTCTGGTAAATTGCTACAATTTAAATAAATACAGCTATTAAAAACCCACCACTGTTCACATTTACTCATTGTTCCACTTGATTTATAACCCAATCTCAATTCCCCAACTTTGATTGAAATAAATCGGATACAGATATATCGCCAATCATGTTGTTGGCTAGAATTACCAGGAGATGATGTTGTGTCCAACTCTTCCTCTTTCCTGAATGATGATGATGACCTTTGGCTGATTCAAGGTGGCTGAACCTAAAAGAGCAAGAACCATGATCATAATGATTGTTATTATTTAATAAAACAAACATCCCATTATTAATTCTTTACAACAGTTTAAATATTCCAAGAATCAGAACTTTGCATGTGACATGTTTCTGTGCTCCAACTTTTTTCATAATCTCACATTTCCTTATGACAGAAAAGGTTACTCAGCCCACGGACCTCTGCTGGCCCCCAGAGCAATCCCATAACAACAGCACAAGTCCATGACAGGAGAAAAGCCAATTCAGTCCAGTTCAGCAACCTACTGCCACTGCTTACTCTCCAGTACCTCGCTGCAGTGTCTTGCTGTTTTTAAAAGGGAGTCAACGATCCAGGGGATCACCCCAAGTATTGATAATGCATTGTACAAGTAATGGGCCTGTCCCACTTAGGCAACTTTTTAGGCGACTGCAGGAGACTCTGCAGGCGCCACATGTTTGCGGGTGGTTGCTGGAGAGTCACCTTCATGGTCGTGAGGAGTTCCCGCATTGTTGAAAAATTAGCGGCGACTAGAATGAAGCCGCCATGGAGAGTAGCGAGAATTCTCGTGCCGTAGGTGGGTCGCCAGGAGGTCACAGGTTTTCATAGGTTGTAGCTGGTGCTGACCAGTGAATTTCATTGGCTCATTGGGGGGAAAAAAAACGTAAGCAGTAGTTTTCAGAACCAAGGATAACCGACCAGTAATGTTAAATGTCCGCCGAGCTTCACAGCCGTGTATCCTTGGCTTCTTAAAAGTTGTCTCCATTCCTTCTCCCCCATCTCTCCCCCCGCCTCTTTTAAAGGACTTACCCAACACTGTGCTTTAGCCATCTTAATTGCTGCGCCAACCTTCCTGTTCCTCGTGGTATCACCTTGCCTTTGCACTGTGAATTTCACTCGGGCAGTGCTACCTCCGCTAGCCCTGTCCCTCGCCTGCATAACGGGCTGGTGAAGGAAGCGATGTGTGTGTGTTCCACTCTGACAGTCGCCGTTCCAGTTTCTACATGGTGAAACCAAAATGTATAAAAATGGCCTTTATGAAAATCTGACAATGTGCACTTTAACCACATGTGATTTTTTTCTATTACAAATCTCAAATGGTGGAGTACAGAGGCAAATAAATAAATGATGGGTCTTTGTCCCAAACATTATGGAGGGCACTGTATATGCTCTTCCTGTGAAGAGGGCACTGTAGGTCCATCCATGAGGAAAAAGGGAAAGTTTAGGCTTTGAAAAGCAAAGAATAGTAAATATTGAAATAGGCATCGAGTACTAGTAATATTTGGCATGTTAGGTCGCATCTGTGGAGTGGGAAACTAAGTTAATATTTCACAGAAGATAGATACAAAAAGTTGGAGTAACTGGAAAGCTGGAGAAAAGGAATAAGTGCTGTTTCAGGTCGAGACAGTCTGAAGATGGGTCTCCAGAGATGCTGTCTGTCCCGCTGAGTTCCTCCAGCTTTTTGTGTCTATCTTCGGTTTAAGCCAGCATCTGGAGTTATTTCTGACTCACGGATGGCTTTACTGAATCAGTGAGATTTAGGAGTGAAGATGTACATATATGAATGTGCACAATGAAGTTGGTTCATTCCCAAATAAAGAACATGCAGTGTGAGACCACGATCACTCACATCGGAACACGGGTAAAGCACAGATACTGACATATTATCGACCTGTGAGTACTTTGGTGAGAAATCTTTTATATACCACACTGAGTATTTTATAATTTTACACAGTGCAACATTGCCCTCTGTTGCCCAAATGTAATAATATTGCATAATAATATATTTACTAATACATTTGATAATTTATTAATTATTAATAATCAATGCAATAATAATATTGTAATGTCAACATTTAATCCTCAACCAAAAAAACAATTCTCAGCTATATAGTACCAGGGTTGTTACCCAGACCATTATAACCAGCCCAATTTGGATAAAGTGGATGTGGAGAGGATGTTTCCACTAGTGGGAGAGTCTAGGACCAGAGGTCATAGCCTCAGAATAAAATGACGTTCCTTTAGGAAGGAGATGAGAAGGAATTTCTTTAGTCAGAGGGTGGTGAATCTGTGGAATTCATTGCCACAGAATGCTGTGGAAGCCAAGTCAATGCATATTTTTAAGGCAGAGACAGATAGATTCTTGATTAGTATGGGTGTCAGGGGTGATGAGGAGAAGGCAGGAGAAAGGAGTTAAGAGGGAATGATAGATCAGCCATGATTGAATGGCAGAGTAGACTTGATGGGCCGAATTACCTAATTCTACTCGTATCACTTGTGAACTTATTGGCATCCAGCTAGAAATTGTACCCAGCACAACAACTTGTCACTCCTCTTAGAGCATGCCCTCAATCTACTCCCCTGTACAGAAGGATTAAATTGGCCAAAAAAGTGATATAAAATGGTGCTAGTTTGAAAGATGTGTTCAGTGTCTACCGCTCCCATCAGAATTCATGTAGAAGTCTGCCGTCATTGCCTAGTCTTTGCTAAGCTCTGTGTAAGAGAGGTCATCACATCTTAAAGGTATCATCCTGTCGCAGTGACAGAAAGGTAAATCGACTACAGTCCATCAAGCCTTCAAGGCTCGATGACTGCTTTGGAGATGAGGGAATACACTGGGATACTTGTCGAGGTGGATCACATAATGTCAATGTGTGTGGTTATCCCTTTTCGTGACAATGCTGACCTGACAGAGTCCTGGAAAGGCATGAAATTATCTGCGTGGCAAAGATCACATCATGTACGTGGGAGAGGGAGGGGGAGGGGATCCTCCAAACAATGAGAGAACAAGAAAAAAATGAAAATATTTTGACTGCTGGAATACGATTCTGGATATTGATTTCTGAATGGTGTTAGTTCAAGCTGATGAGGATTGCAATGTGATGTGCTTGTTTTATTGTGACAGTCACAAAATCAGATTGCGCTGTGCAGATCCAATTCAATTGTTGAGGGAAGAAATGTATGAATTAGATGCATTTGGAAAAAGGTCAGTCTCTGTATAATAAGTGGTTCAATTCCCAACAGGTGTGATTTCATTTAAAAAATGGTCCCAAGGGCAATCTAACCCCAGTCAAATCTTCATCCACATTTTAAAAAATGGATTAAATCACTTAATTTCTAAACCCTTGTATCTGTTTTTTTATGTAGCTGAAAATTATCTTCTATTTTAAACTATAAGCAGAGTTTATTGGGAAGAGGGACAGTGAGTTTAGTCTGTACAGGGCCAGTAGTTTGCGTACAACTGATGTTTCTTGATTAGTACAAGTGTCAGAGGTTATGGGTTATGGGGAGAAGGCAGGCGAATGGGGTTCGGAGGGAGAGATAAATCAGCCACGATTGAATGGCGGAGTAGACTTGATGGGCCGAATGGCCTAATTCTACTATCACTTATGACCTTATGACTTATGATCCCCCCCCTACGGTTAATTCAATTCAATTCAATTCAATTCAACTTTATTGTCATTGCACAAATACGAGTAAAGGTACAACGAAATGCAGTTTAGCGTCTGGTCATAGTGCAAGATAGTAGAAATAAAAAATAAAAATACTGGTTAACAATGTGTGGACTGTGGATAAATTAAACTGGTACATAGGCAAATAAATGTATACAAATGGGAGAGTATAAAAGATAGCTAGCGACGGGACTGTGTGTTCAGCAGTGTAATGGTGTTATTGCAAAAGCTGTTCCTCAGCCTGCTTATGCGAGACCTGAGGCTCCTGTACCGCCTCCCTGATGGGAGGAGGGCAAACAGTCCATGGTTAGGGTGAGAGGGGTCCTTGATGATTTTCCCGGCCCGTCTCAGACACCGTTCTCGGTGGAGGGCATCCATGGCAGGGAGCGGGGCACCGATGATGTGCTGAGCGGTTTTCACCACCCGTTGTAGTGCCTTCCTGTCAGCTGCGGTGCAGCTGCTGTACCATACCGTGAAGCAGGTGGTCAGGATGCTTTCGATGGTACAGCGGTAGAAGTTGGACAGGATCTGGGGGGACAGGTGAGCTTTCTTAAACCTCCTCAGAAAGCAAAGGCGCTGCTGCGCCTTTTTGATCAGTTTGGTGGTATTGAGGGACCAGGACAGATCCTCTGAGATGTGTACCCCGAGGAATTTGTAGTTGGAGACGCGCTCCACCTCAGTCCCGTTTATGTGGATGGGGGTATGTCTGCCACCTCTGATCTTCCTGAAGTCAACGATGATTTCCTTCGTCTTCTTTGAGTTGAGGACGAGGTTATTATTGGTACACCAAGCTGCCAGGTTCTGGACCTCCTCCCTATAGGCTGATTCGTTGTTGTCCCTGATCAGTCCTACCACCGTGGTATCGTCGGCAAATTTTATGATGGCGTTGGAGCCATACTTAGGGACGCAGTCATGGGTGAAGAGGGAGTAGAGGAGAGGGCTGAGTACACAGCCCTGTGGCATGCCGGCGTTCAGTGTTAGAGTGGAGGAGGTGAGGTTGTTGATCCTAACAGACTGTGGTCTGTTGGTGAGGAAATCCAGTGTCCAATTGCAGAGGGAGGTGGTGATGCCAAGTCAAGTCAAGTCAAGTTTATTCGTCACATACACATACGAGATGTGCAGTGAAATGAAAAGTGGCAAACTCCGCTGAGTTTGGTGATCAAGCTGGCGGGGATGACAGTATTAAATGCGGAGCTGAAGTCGATGAACAACAACCTGATGTAGGAGTTGTTGTCCAGGTGGGTCAGGGCAGAGTGTAGGGCCGCAGATATGGCGTCCTCTGTAGACCTGTTGGGCCGGTAGGCAAACTGATGGGGGTCCAGTGTGGGGGGGAGGCTGGCTTTGAGGTGAGCCAAGATCAGCCGCTCAAAGCACTTCGCGATGACGGGGGTGAGTGCCACTGGGCGGAAGTCGTTGAGACTCCCTGAAGCTGACTGTTTGGGCACTAGCACAATGGTTGAGGTCTTGAGGCAAGTAGGGACGACACCCTGGGCCAGTGACAGATTGAAAATGGCAGTGAAGACCAGGGATAGTTGTCCAGCACATGCCCTGAGCACACGCCCGGGGATGCCGTCGGGGCCGGCAGCTTTGTGCTCATTCACTTTGCTCAGTGCACCTTGTACAGCAGAGGTGGAGAGACTGAGGGGTTGTTCATTCGGGGGTGGGGCAGCTTTGATGGCTGGTGTTTTGTTGTCCCGGTCAAAATGAGCATAGAAGTAGTTTAGCTCATCAGGAAGGGAGGCGTTGTCTGGGGGGGGGGGGGGTGTTATCTTTATTGTAGTCGGCAATGGACTTGATACCTTGCCACATGCGTCTGGGGTCGGAGTTGTTTTGAAAATGCTCCTCGATCTGCCGTTTGTATTTGAGTTTTGCGCTCCTGATTCCCTTTTTCAGGTTGGCCCTGGATGAGCTGTATCCCTCAGCATCACCGGATCTAAAAGCGGCATCGCGAGCCTTCAGCAAGAGTCTGACCTCTCTGCTCATCCACGGCTTCTGATTAGGGAAGGTCTTTATTTGTTTGTGGGTTGTGACGTTGTTGGTGCAGAATTTGATGTAGTCCAAAACGGATGAGGTGTCTGTGTTAATGTCCACTTGAGAGTCAAAGGTGGCCTGAGTGGCAAACAGACTCCAGTCTGTTTGCTGAAACTGTTCCTGTAGTACAGAGTCAGCCCCTTCAGGCCAAACCTTCACTGTCCTCACGGTTGGTTTCACACGTCTGATGAGAGGTGTGTATTTGGGGAGCAGGAACAGAGAGAGGTGGTCAGACTGTCCCAGGTGGGGGAGGGGGAGGGCTTTGTAGGCTTCAGTAATATTAGTGTATACTAAATCCAGAATATTGTCTCCTCTGGTTGAACAGGAGACATGTTGATGGAACCTGGGGAGTACAGTTTTAAGGTTGGAGTGGTTAAAATCACCCGCAACAATAAAAGCCCCCTCTGGGTGTGCAGTTAGTTGTTTGCTGATAGCAGCTTGCAGCTCTTCCATTGCTAGCCTGGCATTAGCGTCCGGGGGTACATAGACTGCAGTGATAACAATCGATGTAAATTCTCTGGGCAGATAGAAGGGCCTGCATTTATCATCAGGTATTCCAGGTCAGCAGAGCAGTGACTACCAGTCATAACAACGTCCGTACACCATGAGTTGTTCACATAAATGCACAGCCCGCCGCCCTTGGTCTTACCGGAGTCCTCCGCTGTTCTGTCGGCCCTGAAGACAGTGCGCCCATCCAGCTCGATGGCGTTGTCCGGGATGTTGTCATTAAGCCATGTTTCGGTAAAGACCATGGCGTTGCAGTCGGCGATCCGTTTATGTGAGGTGATCCGCAGCCGTAGTTCATCGATTTTATTCATCAGGGACCGAACATTGGCGAGGAAAATGCTGGGCAGAGCTGGCTGGTGAGGGTTTAGCTTTAGCCTAGCCCGATAGCCTCCCCGCTTCCCACGTCTTTGTTTGCGGTCTCTGCGCCGCCTCCAGGCACTTCCTGTCGGAGGAGCTGGCACACTAGACCGCGGTGTCTTGGTGATCTCCGGTGGTAGTTGGAAGTCGCCTAGTGTACTGGTTGTACAGAGAAGACCGAGATCCAGTAGTTCTTGACGGCCATACGAAGTCTTCGCTCGACTGTTCCGAGCGAAAACTACTCATTATTAACCAGAAAATTACTAACTTGCAAAAACTGTGGAGACGCAGAGCCTCGCGTTGTGCACTCGACGCCATCTTGATCGATAAATGCAGTGATAGGAAAAACTGGAACGATGCAGAGCAGACCGACCAACAATCCAGGTGCAAGCTAGGTTTGAGACCGCGTCCGCTCTTTTGGGCACTAGGATGAGTGAACAGCAGTTTGGGCGAACGGGTGGAAGCAGGGTAGTTAACGTTGGGAACAACCTCCATACTGGGCTTTTTTTTTTTTTTAAGAGACTCATGATGACTTTCAGGTCGGTTGGTAACAAAGTGGATGGAGAGTTGGATTTGTAGATTTATGGGGGGCACCAGAGGACTGTGAGATGCCACAGGAGCAGAGTTGCATCTGAACATGGACCAAATGAGCCCATGTGAGGTTTTTATAATCCTCTAGGTGTTATGGGTGACAGCACAGCATCAGTGAGTCCTAGCATAGATTCGGCGACCATTTTGTTGAACACTTGTGCTTGGCTGGCCAAGACCTAGTTGCTAACCATTTTAACACCGGAAGGGGCGTGGCCTTCATGGCATGATTGACAGGAGAGAGATTCTCAACATTTTTAAAATACTAATAATACTTTTATTTTTCCTTGATGGGAAGAAGCCTCTGCACCTGATGAGCGGAGGGAGAACTGAGTAAGATGGCCAAAAATCACAGTCGTAAGTGGTAGCGTTTTATCTAAAATCAATATACAGTGCAAACAGGAAGTTGTCAAGTTTACCACCACCAACAACCATATGCAGCGTTTTAGTTTGGACCAACCACCACCAACAACCATTTGCAATGCTTTATTTCGGACAAACCACCACATTTTCATTTTCAAACGACATTAAGGGCACTGAAGCTCAGTAAAACCACACTCACAGTTTAGTAGACATGTGTTCAATGTTATTCACAGCTCAGGCTGAGAGACATGACCCTCTCGCTCCCCCATCTTGCAGAGACTGACTGAGGCACTCAACACTTCCGGGTTTTATAGTCACTCCGGAAGGGGCGTGGCCTTCAGGAGAGAGAATCTCAACATTTTTTTAAACACTAATAACGCTATTATTTTTCATCGATGGGAAAAATCCTCTTGTCCTGTGGAGGGGGACTCTGAGTACGATGACCAAAAATCACAGCCATAAGTAGCAGCGTTTTTCCTAAAATCAATATACAGAACAGGAAGTGGTCAAAATCATACTTTTAGTAATATAGATAATATCTTGCAATTTAACCAGTAATAAATGTACTTTCACTGTCAAAGATGCAGAGTAATGTTAAAGATTTACCAAGTTAAGGTCCCTTTTCTGATTATTCTGACATTTTATAAAACCGGACACACTCTTTCACTGTAAACATCATTGGCAAGAGTGTTTGGAGGGAAAAGACTTTCATTTGTAAAGACGAATTACAACCCACAAGAACGTGCAGTCCGGATCAGCGGAATATCGACAGTGGCTCCACAGCATGAACCCATCACATGGCTGGTATCCAAACTAAACCCATCCATAGATTTAGCTGCATTGTGCTCCCTACGTGTGCCAGTTTATAATAGTTTTACAAAATGCTTACCTTTTCACTCTCACTTATCTCTCGGGTATACCTACACTCATCTACTGCAGGGATCCTTTTCCTGGTGTCCACTTGGCATCCTGTGTAAATACACTCATCTCCAAACCACTGCCTTCCACATGTGAAGACAGACCATCTCTCATCCATCACTCCTATGCTCACTGACCATATGGGCTCCCCAATCAACTATGTTTTAATTTTTTAAATGTTCATCTTTGCTCCAAAATCCCGCCACAGTCTCACCAAAAACTTGCCTGTACTTCAACACCAAGCTATTTGCTCGTGTCCGCTGCTGGCCTGTGATGTCCCTGCACGTTTCAGTGTCCAACACTGGTGACAGACCCTCACTTGTGGAATTCCCCAACTAAAACTCCCTCCCAGTCAACCCTTCCATCATTCTTCATCTCTCTCTCTCTAACCAACCACATGTATACTGTGGCTTCAAGTTCAGAGGCTGTGTGCCCTGTAGAAAGTCTCCCCAAAGACTTTCCACCATCTGCAAGGCACAAGTCAAGTGTGTCATGGAAAACTCTCCACTTGCCCAGACGAGTGTCATTCGGAGAAAACTCAGGAAACTACACTATCCAGCACAAAGCATCTTGTTTGGCAATTCCTCAACCACCCAAAACATTAATCTTCTCCACCATCAGTTCACAGTGCCTGCAATATGCACCATCCACAAAATGTGCCACTGTTACTTCCTTCGGCTATTCCTCCCAAATCTGTAACAAATCAAGACATAAAGTGCAAACGCATTAGGAACTCCACCACCGGCAGCCACTCACACCCCAAGTTTCACATCATCCCAGCTTCATTTGTGCTTCAAGATGTCTGGTTGTCAATGCTGGAAGTCCTACCCCAGAGCACTGTGAGAGTACTTTCACCAGAGGGGTGCTTTGAGAAGACATCTTACCACAACCTTCCCCAGGGCAATGGAGGAGCTGGTCAGGCCTCAATAAGGCGCTGGTCAACCGCATTTGAAGTATTGTGAGCAATTTTGGGCCCTATTTCTGAGGAAGGATGTGCTGGTGCTGGAGAGGGTCCAGTGGTGGTTTACAAGAATGATCCCATGAATGAGTGGGTTAACATATGATGAGTGATGGCTTTGGGCCTGTACTCGCTGGAGCTTGGAAGAATGAGGGAGGACCTCATTGAAAAGTACAGAATAGTGAAAGGCCTGAATAGAGTGGATGTGGAGAGGATGTTTCTACTAGTGGGAGAGTCTACGGCCAGAGGTTATAACCTCAGAATTAAAGGACATTCCTTTAGGAAGGAAATGGGGAGGAATTTCTTTAATCAGAGGGTGGTGAGTCTGTGGACTTCATTGCCACATAAGGCTGTGGCGGCCTCAATGGATATGTTTTTAATGATAGAGATAGATAGATTCTTGATTAGCACGGGTGTCAGGGGTTATGGGGAGAAGGCAGGAGGATGGGGTCAAGTGAGAAAGATAGATCAGCCATGTTGACGGGTGCCCAATGGCCTAATTCTACTCCTATCACTTATGAACGGAGGGTAAATTCAGTGACGCCTTCTTCTTCTTTCGTGTGGCGTGCACAGCCTAAAGTTGTTGGACAACTTGTTCTATTTGATCTTCCGTTTGTGCACGTCGAGTTGATTGCATTAGTCGAAACAGGGCGGACCACGTGAAGGTTGCAATCTTCCACCCCAAGTGACGCCCAGTCGCGAAAAGTAAATAGATGCCATCTATTTACCTGCCAGAGATGATGGCGTGGCTTTAACTTTGCCCTACTTGGAGAGGGAAAAGTTTCATCTGTGGTTGCATCTCTGGTTGTTGCCGACTAGGCCTATGCGTGAATAGTTATAAGAGAGATGTTTCCACTAGTGGGAGTGTCTAGGGTCAGAGATCCTAGATATAAGTAGATATAGAATATATAGATATAAGATAACAGATATCTTAATTATAGATAAATATATAGATAACATAGATATAAGATAATATCCGCCTGGTCATCTGCTTGATGGTTTAGTAGCTGTTGCAGGCGCAATGCGAATGCAACTTGTAAGTGAGCAACATGTTGCACTGCTTGGTGTCTGCCTGTCCTCCTCCCTCCAGCCCGCCGCCTCCGCTGCCCCACCTGCCGGCGGCTCGCAGCCCCGCCTCGCCTCGCCTCGCCCCGCCGCACACACTCCGCCCCGCATCGCTGCCCTGTGCATCGGATGCTGCCTTCGGTATGGTCCGGCTCCGTTGTTAACTCCGTGGCGCTCGCCTCTCCCGTGGCAAACCGGCTGCAGCATGTCCCGGGACCGCTTCGGCATCTTCAGCACCCGGCATCTGAAGGATGTGTTGGAGGACGAGGGGAAACTGGCGTCTATGGTTCAGCTGAGTCCGCAGGTAGGGCACTCAGACACCAGGCGCTTTGTAAGAAATCGCAGCGGAGAACCGCGGACCCTGGCTTTGAATCCTCCTCAATTTGATGCACTCTCGCCAAAGGCAGGCAGTGTGAGACCATGTGTATTTAACAGATACTTACAGATCAAAGCCACGGATTATCAAGCACCGAGCTTCAAGAGATGCTTGAAAACCTATTATGTAGAGAGAGAGAGATAGGGATAGAGAGAGGGATGGTATTGGGATGCGAATGGAGAAGGGGGTGGTAGTCAGAACAATGCAGCGAGGCTGGGCATCAGAGCTTGTGAACTCTGGTCTTAGTTTGGAACAAAGAGCGGAGATGACTGCACTGTCTGGTGACATCTACTCTGTTGCTCGCGTTACTCAACAATGAAGATAAAGAAACCCTACTGAAAACAAGGGGTGGGCCCCGTGTGTACTGATAGGGGACCCTTTTGGCTCCGTGGACCTCTGCTAACAAGCACTATTGTACATAGGTTCCCCAATAAGAACGGCCTCCGGAAGATTGTTACGGGAGCCAGATTTGAGCTATTCCCCCTATCCATGGTCTCCAGAGATGCCAATTGACCCGCCGAGCTACTCCAGCGCGTTGTGTCATTTTGTTTTATAAACCAGCATCTGCAGTTCCTTGCGTCTCCAACAGATTTCCTTATTTGAGTAGATGTTAAATGAACAGGTTGTTGCTGACTACAAGCTGATTATATAGAAGTCAGCCTGCTTCACGTTTCAATACGATCATGGCAGTTATTCCACCGCAACACAATGTCCATGCCTTATTCTCATACCCCTTTATTCTGCTGAAGTCCAGAACCATTTCTTGTACAACCAACAACAGCGATCCATAAAACAGCATTCAAAATCTTTTTGTCAACTTTCTATTATAAATTCCCAGCTTGTTTTTAGAATGGAGGCTGCCTCTATAAACTGGCGATGCCTCATTGTACACTCCCCTTGGCTGAAATGTTTTGGAAAAAGGTGCCCAATGCATGACAAGTTAACCTTGATCTTTCCTAATCAGAGTCAAAATTGTTCATTTGTCATATATGAACCAGCACAATGAAATTCTTACTAGCTGCAGCAATATTAGGCACCACAACAAAAACTGCATTATATATTACACTATCAGTTATTTAAAGTAAACTAGACCATGATAGTGCAAACACCAAACTACATAGAGCAACTACATATAGTAGTGCAATGTCTGTCATGGTTCGGTGCTGAGGTAAGGTTGTGGTTAGGGTTGTTCAGGGTGCTTCAAGTATCTGATGGTTGATGGGATGAAGCTGTTCTTGAATCTGGAGATAATGGTTCTAAGGGTCCCCTATCCACTTCCCAATGATTACCGTGGAAGGAAGCATAGCCGGTGGTTGGGTTTTTGATATATCAGCTGCCTTCTTGGGACAGCACTTCCTGTAGATGTCATCATTGGTGAGGAGGTCAACACTTATGATGGATTGGGAAATATTCACCACTTTCTGCAGTCTCCTTCATTCTTGAAATTCTAAACCGGCCATGCACTTGTAGAAGTTTGATAGAGTACTCAGCGACATGCTGAAGCACCACAAACTTCTGAAAAAGTAGTGGTGTGCGGTGATACAGTTGGTGCCTCACAGCGGCACACAGCTGGGTTCGATCCTGACTACGGGAGCTGTCTGTACAGAGTTTGCACATTCTCCCCATCACCACGTGGAGTTTCTCCAGCTGTAAAGTTTCAAGTTTACATTTATCATCACATGCGCCACGCTCCAAAGATGTTCAGGTTTGTAGATTAATTGGCTTTGGTAAAATTGTAAATTGTCCCAAGTGTGTGAGATAGTGCTAGTGTATGGGGATCACTGGTCGGCATGGACTCGGTGGGCCGAATGGCCTGTATCTCCAAACTAAACTAAAAGTCGAGGCGTCAATGTGCTTTCTCTGTTGTTGCATCAATGTGCTGGGCTCAGGACAGATTATCAGAGTTGTGTATGCCCGGGAAATTGTAGTTGTAGATTCACTTCACTGCCGTCTCATCAATGAAAAGAATTATAAATGTGAGTGGGATAATTTATCTTTTTTTTTTCAAAAAAAGGACAGAACCTGTGTCTGTGAAAGTTCCCCAGTGGAGATAAGTAATTTAATGTCAAGCAGTGCTGGGCAGGTTGGGTGGAACACAAAAGGTTGAGGAGAAATTTTAGGTTTGGGGCCAAGAGAAGTGAAGAGAAACATCACGCTGCCTATGTGGTGCTAGAGTGGAAACAATCACTGAGTCAGAATATACAGTCATTTGGCCCCTGCAACAGGAAATATCATTAAAAGATTGTTCAGCTGAGGAAGGGAGAAAAATGTGCGAATCCTATTGAGACTGCAGGAAAATTAAATGCCTGATACCTATAAATGTAAGCAAAACATAATTTCCATATTGTCAGATAGGGAGATGTACTATTAGAATAATTACGGACCGTAAGTAGACTAAACTAAGCAACTGGATAAAGAGAAACAATGGGGGAGTGTAAATATTAACTAAAATACATATCTCAATAAATATCAAAAAGGACTTGAGAAAAGAGTATAGAATATGCAACACTAAACCATTTCATTTATGTTGATGCAAGAAACTGCAGATTCTCGAATCTTGAGCAAAACATAAAGTGTTGGAGGAACACAGCGGGTCAGGCAGCATCTGGGGGTGGGAATGTACAAGTGACGTTTCAGGTTGGGACCCTCCTGCAGACTTTCATTGATGTAGCACCTTCACAAAATCTTAATACAATACTTCATACTTATTGGAAGTCGAGATGATGCAGCAGTCATTCTTATTGGTTGGAATATACTATTTAATGGCCTGTGTTTTGTTGCCTTTTGATGGAAGAATATAGCACAAAGGCCCAAAGATACCATCCTGCTCCTCAACGTCTAATCAAACAGACCGAGACATGCAGCTTGACACCTCAATTTAAAGGCCAGTATACCTTCCAGTATAGCCTGAGACAAGAAACAAGCAACTGAGCCCGATGATAGGGAGCAGCGTGGAGAGAGGATGTAACAACTCTAAAACTGCAAGAAATAAAAAAGTTTAAATTATGATGTAAATATTTTCCAGCAGCCTTCATCACAGCTAGTGCTAATTTGTTATCCAATTTCAGTTGTGTATCTGTATCCAAGAATTATTCAGGCACTGCAGCAGATTTGGTTGATGGGTTGAAGTGCTTAAGACCAATGGATCTGAATAGATTCACCATATAGACACAAAGTTGGAGGCGGTGTGGATAGGGGCTGCTGGGTGTGTGTGGGTTTGGAGGGCCATGCTGAGCTAAACCCCTATTATGAAGAGTGATGAAATTCTGCTTAAATGTAATTCCTGTACGAGCTTTGCATTTAATTTCATGCTGTGCATCTGTGGCCTGTTAGTTTTGATTCAATTATGCTGCCTACTTTGATCTGATTTGCTCATAAAAAACACATTTAAGTAAATCTCTCAGGATTGCAATGGATGAGGAAGACCATTCTGCTCATTACATAATTCATCCACTCTTAACAATTGTACTTCCTCTTGCATTACTGCATCTTCTTGCTCGTTAAATGGTCATACCGTTTACACCTCCAAGGTGTGTCTGTAATAGAAGGTTTAATGTGGAGAGCGAAACATGTCAATAATCTTTCATTGGAACAAAGAAAAGTGAGAAGACTTAGCCTGTTTTAAGTTGCAGAGAAGGGGGAGAGGTGGGAGAGTGTAAATAGAATCTCCGTGATAGGGAGAGACCAGAAGAGACTGAATGATGCAAATGAAAGCGCTGAAGACTGGCTGATGGCATTTGATCAGTCAGGAGGAGATGTAGATAGACAACGCTGAGTGAGGATAGGGGAGCGCACGATGCCACCTGACGTTGAGAATTTGCGGCATCTCCTATTTCAGATATCCAGCATCTCCTGTTTTTCATCCGTCATGTTCTTATCTTGCTCTGTCCTGATGTCCTTTCCGACTGAAAATTGCACTTTGCCTGTCTGGCTGCTCAAAGAATCTTTGTGCCAACAACTATGTTTTACCCATAACCTATATTAGACAGTTACTTTAATCACCTCTAGAACCTAAAAGGAACACCAAATTTCTGCCCTTAATTGTTTTTACTCAAACCATTTGTCTATTTCCACATTTGAATCTGCTCCCCGTGCCATTCTTTTAATATCTTCTATTGCTCTGTAAAATTCTGTCCTCGTGCCCCCTCCCCCATTTTATCTCATGACTCAGATCCCAGCTCTGGAGATTTCTCTGCACTGCCTCTGTAGCCTGAATACTGAATCGATGACTACAACTGATCACGATGTTCAAAGTATGGTTTGCGAGGAGCATTATACTGTTTGATACTGACCGTCAACTTGCAGTCAGTAAAATCAATGAGCTATTTCATTCTAAATGCTCTAAAATGGTTTTGGATAATTTACACTTAAACTCTACGAAGACTGCTTTCTCTTTCTCATCTAATCTACATTAACATTTTTCTGCCTGTTTACTAATAACCCCCATGCCAAACAGGTGTGTTGTAGCTGATGTCCTAAACTAGTTTGGTATGTCGATATGTTTTGTGAACCTAGCCAGCCAGAGAGCTCTCTCTTTATTGAGTGAGAAGGATGGACTTATGGTGATGGCACTGTTGATGCTCCCTATCTTCGATCAATTGGTTTGAAATTGACAAACAAAGGTCAGCATTCTTCTTCACAACTGAAGCTTAGCTGGAGCAGCCATAAAAACACTATGCTCAAAAGAGCAGGTCAGAGGCTGGGTGTCCTGTGATGAAAGGCGCTACTTCCAACACTCAAAGCTTTTTCACCGCCTACAAGGAGCAAGTCAAGAACACGATGGAATGCTCCCCACTAGCCTTGTTGAGTGCAGCCCCAACAACTCTCTAGAAGCCCAACACCATTCAGGACACAGCAGCCTGTTGGATTGGTGAAACTTCAGGCTCCCAAATCATTCATTCCCTCTACCACCAGTACAATGTGGCTGCAGTGCACACAATTTGCAAAATGCATTGTAGTTACTCACCCAGGCTACACTGGTGTTATCTCTCAAACCCATGACCTTTACCACCAAGAGCAGGGGCAACAGGTGCATGAGAACACCACCACCTGCAAGTTCCCCTTCAAGTTGTACACTATCCTGGTTGGGAAGTAGAATGCAATCCATGTCCATTGCTGATTCTGAATCCTAGAATTCTCCACATAAATTTGAGGCATTCCCTTGACCTGAAGGTTGGTAGCCATCTCTAGACTATTGTAGGTGGTGCTAAATTCAGGCTTTGCCTGGGGCTCCCAGATCCCCAAAGTATACAAAAAATAAATGAAATATTGCTGCTCAAAATCAGGTTAGATAATGGCAGGAATTGTTGCATTGAGGCCTTCACCTGAATTTTCCTTCTCCTTGTCTAATGGGGTGAGTGGTAGCTGCAGGATCCCTTCTCAAGGGAGGAGAGATGCGAAACAGAAACAAGAGAAGCAGAAGAAGGAAATTCCACCCTGCACCCTCAAAAGAAAATGGCCTCCCTCCCTCCGTGCTTGCCATCGCGTGATGTTCATGCTTCAGTGATACAACGTTAGCCTCCTCTCTCTGCCTGTTTGTGTTTGCGGTGAGAAATGATCCATGCAGATCGACAATTAAGAGATTGATTTTTTTTTTGCTCTGGCTGACAATTTCATAAATAATTAACCAGACAATTAATTGCAATTAACTCGTAGCAGAAGGTAAAGGAAGCTGGCGATATTATAAATGATTTTAGTAACTGCAGAGGACAGTGACCTAAGTGAACCCGTCCCTTCAAAAGATCGGTAACACTCATCTATCATCTGGCCAAAGCATCAATCCCATCTCTAGCAGAAACACTTCTCTCTGCCTTTACTCTGACTAAGCTCTCTGCCTCGATCCATATCCAGTTTAAGTTGCTTTGTATTTACGGAATCCTTTGCATCTGACCTTCCTTATTTTTAACTTAGCCGATTTTAGCGAATATTCCTTGGAATATAACCCCTTCACTGCAATCAACAATGTATTAATATCAGTTTTATCAGTCTCGTTCCTGATAACATAACTAGCTTGGCACGGTTAATCAGCCGTTAATCCGAGCAAAAAAAACCAGCAACTGGGGGAAATCTGAAATAAAGATGAAAATGTTCCACAGGTCAGGCTGTATCCATGGAGAGAGAAACCGTGTTGGTGTTTCGGCAGAACTGGGAAATGTTAGAGGGAAGACGAGTTTTAGGCCGCAGAAAAAAAGGAGAAAACTGGAAAGATAAAAGTGAATGTCTGCGTTATGATGATGTGCGGAGGATTGAATGGATCAGCAGGTGAAGTTCGCTGAAATGGAGGACTAGGCTGGTGAGGTTGTAAGAAAAGTGGTGGATGGAAGTAGAAGGAGTCAAATGACATTTCATATCATCACAAGAGGAAACAAATTAAATGCAGATGTGGTTGTAAAGATGGTTATTTGTTGAATTCAGTGTTGGCTTTGGAAGGCTCTGATGAGTCCGGTCAATGAGGTGCTATGGTGTAAGCTTCTATTGAGCTGCAATGAATAGCATAGAGTAGAGGCACTTCTCATCTTCAGAAAGTTTCTTCGGCAAGGTATGTCTTGCCATTTTCCTTCCTGGTTATTAAAAATGTTCATGACAAATATGGTTGCCATAACTGATGTTCAAACTGTTCAGGGCAGGCAACCAGAAGCCCATGGTGTTCTTGGTCATGATCCGGTTGATACATTAGCAGGGGGTAGGCAAATAGGATTCTGCTACATATATTAAATTATTGTATGTACAATATTAGACCACAAACCACATTGCCCATTGATTTCATGCAAGCTCCATGTAGCCCAATTCCTTAAGTCCCATTTTTCTGCTCTTTCTCCATGTATTTTTCCACATGCCTGTCCAATTCACTGTTGAAAGCCATAAATACAGGCAGCAAAGTCCAATCCAAAATAATTCTTGGCAGAAAATAAATGTTACTTAGATAGACGCAAAAAGCTGGAGTAACTCAGCGGGACAGGCAGCATCTCGTCGCTTCGAGACCCTTCTTCCAGTCCGAAGAAGAGTCTCGACCCGAAACGTCACCCATTCCTTCTCCCCAGAGATGCTGCCTGTCCCATTGAGTTACTCCAGCTTTTTGTGTCTATCTTTGGTTTAAACCAGCATCTGCAGTTCCTTCCTGCACAAATGTTTTTCCTTGAATGCCGCTTCTAAGTTTGAAAGATTATCACTTGTGTTCTGATAGGTCACACAAGGAATATTTCTATTTCACCTGAGAGTACAGGAAATTGTAGAAAGAGCAGGAAGTCGGTCACATTTGAAATGTGTACTTGTTCAAAAACTGGGTGAGAAAAGTATTTGCGTTCAGTCCACGTCTCAACGAAAGGGCAGAAAAATTCAAAATATTGTGGAGTACAGAATGCAATAAATCAGCAGCAAATATTGGAAAGAGCCATCTTTGCTTTCCATTTTGTCTCTGTATGTGTCCTCCTCTCCGCTTTGTCCTCATTCATCTCTGAATGTTTTTGAAGCGCTTTCAGTTTTATTTGAATATGTTTGAATCAGGTGATCACTGACTTGTCGTTAGTTGTATCATGAAATAACTGTCGAAAACCTCAACTGTTGACATTAACCATTTGAACCCTTTAACAACAACCAATAGTCACAGTGTTTAAGAAGGAACTGCAGATGCTGGAAAATCGAAGGTACACAAAAATGCTGGAGAAACTCAGCGGGTGCAGCAGCATCTATGGAGCAAAGCCTATTTCCTTCGCTCCATAGATGCTGCTGCACCCGCTGAGTTTCTCCAGCATTTTTGTATACCAACCAATAGCCACAAACTGTCATTAACTTTTTTTGTACACGCTGATCTATCCTCCTGCGTGTTGGTGTTTGATCATCTACCCTGAGCGCCTCCTTGCCCTGTCCACACTTACAGTTCCCATTGCTTTAGTTCAGCAGCAGAGATTGGTATTTGAACAATGTACCAAAGGTCTTTCTGTGGAATTCTTAAGCTGTGAGAATCTCGGAGATTCACAGAAACTTCAGTGTTAATTTTGCTTTAGTGATTCCTCATGCTTAGCTTTTTCTTTTGGCCACTTTCTTTCTTGGAGACCAGTGAAGTTATTGTTAATAGGGCTTTGCATTCAGTAAAAACACTCAAGAACCAATGAACCGGGAAAAATACAGTCAATGGAAGTGGATGGTTAATAGCATTATTGCTCTTTTTACGCTGACTGGTTAGCACGCAACAAAAGCTTTTCACTGTACCTCGGTACACGTGACAATAAACTAAACTCAAAGTCAAAACTCATAGCTAATACAATGATGCAATAGTGATGAATAAAGCAATGACCTTTGAATGAAAAGAATGACATTTTTAAATCCAAGAAGTATCCAAGTGTGTCACCCAAAACATCAACACTATAGATAACACATAGTGTCAAATGGCACAGAAAAACTACCGCTGGGGAACTACGTTCTCTGAATGACCTGTTAGTGTATCTCCTGGGCTAATGAGTGCGTTTCTTATTCAGTTACAGGCGCTTCAGAAGGAGCGGGAAATAATCCTGGGCAATAACCGGAGGATGGCAGATGCTAATCTCAGCATGCAGCCCTGGCTGGACAACAACAAGATGCACTTAGCTGACAAATACCAAGAGTTGCAAGAGATGGCAGCAGTTTATAGGGAGAAGCAGAAGAAAGTGGGTAAGCAACTCTCCTTCCGTAATATCTAGGCACAATCATTTGAGCTGCACAGTGGCACAGCGGTAGAGTTGCTGCCTTACAGCGCCGGAGACCCATGTTCGATCCTGACTACGGGTGCTTTTCTGAAAAGAGTTTGTACGTTCTCCCCATGACCTGTGTGGGTTTTCTCTGGGATCTCCGGTTTCCTCCCACACTCCAAAGACGTATAGGTTTGTAGGTTAATTGGCTTGGAATAATTGTGAATTGTCCCTACTGTGTGTAGGATAGCATAATGCCCCTGTCCCACTTAGGAAACCTGAATGGAAACCTCTGGAGACTTTGCGCCCCACCCAAGGTTTCCGTGCGGTTCCCGGAGGTTGCAGGTGGTTGCCGGAGGTTGCAGGTAGTGGAAGCAGGTAGGGAGACTGACAAAAACCTCCGGGAACCGCACGGAAACATTGGGTGGGCGCAAAGTCTCCAGAGGTTTCCGTTCAGGTTTCCTAAGTGGGACAGGGGTTTAAGTGTGCGGGGACCGCTGGTTGGCGCTGACTCAATGGGCTGAAGGGCCTATAACAATATCTGGTGAAGAATTAAAAGTTCAGATAAGTTGATTTGTACCCCAGTCTACATGTTGGTATCTCCGTAAACCTTTTTGCTGATGCTGGCCATTTTACAATGTGAGTAGCCAAGTGAGATGTTGAGACCATAGTTTCAAGAGTTAGGTACGGTAGTAGTGCAACAGTAAAATTATCAGACCAGTAATCCAGAAGCCTAAATTCAAAACCCACCATGCACCTTTGGAAGTTAAATCAATAATCCTGAAACAATGACAAGCTTGTTCAAAAAAGTTCAAATTCTGAACATCTGAAACAGAAACAGAACAAGCTTGAAACACTCAGCAGGTGATCCAGCATCTGTGGAGACAGAAGAAGAATAAATGTTTCAGCTCAAAGGTCCTTCGTCAGAATTGGGAAGGAGCAAAAACAAGTTAGGTTTCAGTCGTAGGGAAAATGGTGGGAGGGACTCGTAGAACAAAGGGAATATTTCTGATGAGATGACTAAAAGTGGCAGCTAAGGAACAGTTCAATCAGATTAAGTTTATTTGTCCGTGTCATGTGATGTCAATGGTAAATCTGTGAGTTATGCCCAGTGGGCAAAGAAAAACCCAGACAAAACAATGATAAGCAGAAATGGCCAGTTTTGATTCAGACAGAAAGAAAGAGTGAATTACCAAAAGTTAGTGTGTTTAATATTAACTCCTGAAGGCTGCAATCAATCTTAACAACTAACCCCAGTAATGATTACTGCAAAGACTGTCAGATTATTATTCACTCATGTACTTTGAGGGAGGAAACCAGCACCCTTGCCTGTCTAGTCTGTGGGTGATTTCAGACTCAACCAATATAGTTGGCTGTTAAATGTCACAGCAAACCAAGGTTAATAATAATCAAGAACTGTATTAGAATTCACACACGCAAGTGTGAATTGATTAGAGGAAGTCGCCATGGGTTTATTAAAGGTCGTTTGATAGAGGTTTTCGTGAGGTGATGGACAGGATTAATGAGGGAAATGCTGTGGTGTGGTATGTGGATGTGGTATACATATGTGTATTACCATAAAACATTTAATAATGTGCTGAGTTTTAGGTTTTCTGTTGATTGAACGCCATGGAATGAAAGTGCAATAGCAGTATGGATATAGAAATAGATAGGAGCCAGGATAACCAAGGGACTGGAGATTGGATGGAAGTGTGCATTGATGTTCCCCAACTATCACCACTAGGGCCACTGCTTTTCTTAATAAATATTAGCAATATTAGCTTGGATGCATAGACATTTTTCCAAATCTGCAAATGAGCAAGATTTGGAGCAGTGAATTGTGAGAGGGATTACAGTAGATCGATATAGATAGGATCATGGAATGGGTGGCAGGAGAGATGAAGATAAATGCAAAACTATTTTTCAATCGGAAGAACAAGGAAAGGCAATATAAACACAAGGGCACTATTCCTAAACCATACAGAAAAGGAGAGATCTGGGCTATGTGTGTGAAATATTGATAGCAACGGGATGGAAAGGGAGAGGGCGTGAGAAAACATCTTTATATATTGAAAAACACAGATTTGCTTCTGGGCATTCTAAAGAGAGGTAAAGAGTACAAGAGCACAAAGTCATGACCAAATTTGATCAAATATTGTTTTGCACAAAGGTGGAGTATTTTGTCCAGTTCTGAACACCATACTTGAGGAAGAAAATATGAAGGCTTAAGGTAGCTGCAGAAGAGATGGACTGGAATGATTCTAGAATTGAATACCTTAGTTACGTGGATAGACTGGAGAAGCTGGAGTTAGAATAGAAGAGATTGAGAGGGGATTTGATAGAAGAATTTAAAATTATGATAGTTCTGATCAGAGTAGATAGAAATTGAAGCAGCTGTGATGTGATGTGTTTGACATTATGAGTGATTGGGATCTGGACCGCATTGTCATGGTATATTGTGGAGGCAGGTTGAATCATATGTCAGCTGGATACATGGTTGTAAGGAAAACAAAATGGCAGCTCCACAGAGAGAGGACAAGAGACCATCTAGACAGATTGCTCTCGTATAGAGTCAGCACCGACAATGGCCAAATGGGCCTCCATGCAGTAATCTATCTATGAGTAGCACCTGAGTATCCTGAGTAGCACCTCCTGGTATGGGAAATACGATCCGACGCGATATGATAGAATTTTATTTATCCCGGGAGGGAAATGAATCTGCCAACAGTCATAAAACACAAGATTCGTGAAATTAAAGTGACGAGTGGAAAGGATTGAGGAGGAAGGGGAGTCAGTCTATTCCATGGCAGAAGTGGGAGGAGTTGTACAATTTGATAGCCACAGGGAAAAAGGATCTCCGATGGCTTTCTGTACTGCATCTTAGTGGAACCAGTCTGTTGCTGAAGGTACTCCAGGACACCAATGGAGGAGACCAATGGGGCATCCACCTGCATCTTCGTCAGTTTGCTCCCTAGAAGTGCAGGCGGGATGGTGTTAAAAGCACTGGAGAAGTAAAAAAACAGGATTCTCACAGGGCTACCCGGCTTATCCGGGTGAGCATAGGAACGATGGAGCAGGTGGATGATGGTGTTCTCAACCCCCATCTTTCTTTGGTAAGCGAACTGCAGGGGGTCCAGGTAGGGTTTAACCAGGGGTCGCAGGTGAGTGAGCACCAGCCTCTCCAGGAACTTCATGATGTGTGAAGTCAGCGCCACCGGTCTGTAGTCATTGGAGGAGCTGGGGCACGTCCTCTTTGGTTCAGGAGCCAGGCAGGATGTCTTCCACATCACAGGAACCCTCTCCAGGCTCAGGCTCAGGCTGAAGATATGCTGGAGTACTCCGCACAACTGGCTGGCACAGGCCTCGAGTATGCTAGGGTTGACACCATCGGGACCCATGGCTTTGCCCGAGGGTAATTCCTTCCTTTGAGGAGACTGTTAAAGTAGTTGCTAATAATTAAAGTAACTGTTGGAAACTGCATAAACACCATTGCAGACATGAATATTTAAACCATACACACACAGCCACATCGGCCTCAGCCTCGCTCTGCCTTGGGCTGCTATGTGGGAGGTTGATCAAAATCACAACCATGCATCATAACAAGACCTAGTGAAGGTCAGACACTTACCACCAGCAGAGTCTCCTGTGGGACAGAGGTAATAGCTGTACTGGTAGAGTTATGCAGTAGCACCATTCTTGCTTGAAGTGATTCATTAGTAAGATGCAGTTATTTAGCACCTTTATGGTGCTAAAACATCATATTGTACATCATCAGAGAATTTTGAAACAAAATGTCACACTACGACACATGAATGTCTTGGCACGTTTCCAACTGTGTCTCAAAGAAGGAAATAGGTTTAGGGAGGATGGGCAGTTACAGAATTGTAGTCCATGATGTTCATTCTCACCTGAACAGGATCATTTTGTTACAAGTGGTAACCCTACAGGAACATTAGCTGCCCATGTCTGCCCTGCTATTCTACAAGATCAAGGTTAATCTATTACCTCAGTGTCATTTTCCAGCACTAATTCCATATCCCTAGATGCCCTTAATATCCAAAATCTTACCCTCCTCTTACTTGTTCCAACAGCTACCTTTGGTAGAAAATATTACACATTAATGCCTCTAAGTGAAGAAATTTCTTCTCATTTCAGTCCTGAATGGATGCCCTATATTTTGAGCCAGTGACCTCTGATTCTGGAGAAACATCACCCCTATATCTATTCTGTCAAGCCCTCTAATAATTTATTGTTTTAATAAGTTTAATAAGTTCCCATACCTGAAAGACGTAGGTGCTTTCTGCCTGGTATCTCCTCGTAGGACCATCGTCAGTACCAAATATCAAACTGAGAACCTTCATTGCAATCCCCTATCATTAGTCATTCTTTGATAGAGAGAGCAGATCTGTACTTTTTATTCCAGGCATGGTCTCGCCAGGTCACTATCTAATCCCCCTGGATCTGGCTCCACTGGTCAAAAAGATAGTTAAAAATCTGATTTTGGCTTCTGCCCTACTTTCCTGCCAGTTCTCCAGATACTTTGACTCATCCTCTAGAAAATCAGTCTCATGAACTTTGATTAAATTACCACTGAGGCAAATGTCCCCTTCCATAGATAATGTGACCAAAATGAGATGTCTTGCTTTATGTATGATCTCACTAAGGCCTCCTACATTCCAATTCATTTTCACTAAAGCATCATTTTATTTTCTTTGCCAGCTGTCGACTGAACATAGATGTTAGCTTTCTGTATTTGCTCAGATCACTCTGAACTACAATGTTCTCTTGTCGTTCTCCTTCAGTAATAAAAAAAAATGAACCCATATTGATAACTTCTTATTTCTCCACAATATATTCCACCTGCTATGTTCGTGCCCATACACTTATGACAACTGAAAGCAAAATTTGCAGGTGTTGGAAATCTGAAATGAAAATTGAACATTTTGGAAATACTCAGCAGGTTAGGCAGCATCTATGAAGAGAGTTAACGTTTAGAGACTTTTCTTCAGAACTGGGAACAGACTTTATAAACAAGATTTCTCCATTTATAAGTCCTTGTTGACTCTGCTTAATCATAATAATTTCTCTCAGATGCTTTAGTACAATGTTCCTAGCGTTGGATTCCAACCAAACACATTGTGCAGGACTATCTCAGCAGGTGAGGAAGTATCAGGAGAGGGAATGGATAGACAATGTTTCTGGTTGGGACATTTTCCCATGTCAGAACCCTGTTTTCTCCCTCCATTCTTTCTGGAACAACAGTGTTCCATTTGCTACCTTAAAATCTATGACCATTATTCTAAAATCTGGGGATTTGTTGAAGAGCAAAACTTATGCAGCACCGGAGACGTGGGTTTGATCCCGACAATGGGTGCTGTCTTTACGGAGTTTGTACGTTCTCCCCGTGTTTTTTCTCCAAGATCTTCGGTTTCCTCCCACACTCCAAAGATGTACAGGTATGTAGGTTAATTGGTTTGGTGTATGCGTAAAATTGTCCCTAGTGTGTGTAGGATAGTGTTAATGCGCAGGGATCACTGGTCGGCGCGGGCTCGGTGGGCCGAACGGCCTGTTTCCACATTGTATCTTGATAAACTAAAACTTATGATGCACTATCTGTGAGCCAAATCTTTCAAGACTCTGTCATCTCTCTCTTGGGTCAAGAAATCTGTAGTGTCTTTGTGAGTTGCATTCCCAATTCTTTAATTATTTTAATTCAGAAGACATAAAATGTACTTAATATCTCTGACGGTTCAATAATCTTAGTAATAGTTATCCTCTTTCTGTTTGTAAAGGACCCATATTTACTTATCTCTTCCTTTTGACATGTCTACACAAATAAACTTTTACTCTACTTCTATTTGCAATGATCTTATCAACATCCTTTGCTGAATTTTAAAATACTCCCAAAGCTTAGACATCATTAATATTCCATTATAAGCCTTTACCTTTAATTTAATTCTATCTGTAACTTCATATAACTTTAGTCAAACTGTTTTACTCATGTTTTTTTTAATCCTTTATGGTATTGAATATTTGTGCCAGGTTACAAATTGTTTATTTAAATGTTTATAATTTCTTCTCTTTGTCAAATCTTCTAATGTGATTTGCCAACCTGCATTTGCCAACTTACTCAATATATCTACTTAATTTACTTTGTTAAGTCCATTTTCAGATTATTCCCAAGATCAATATAACATGTTGTCATATTTTCATTTGCATTTCCCCAGAGGTCCTTCCACCACTATTATCAATTAATCAGATTTCATTGTTCCATACGAGATATAAATGAGCCTGATCTTTTGCTCATTCTCCACATACTTGAGAAAAAAAACTTACTGAAGTATTCTGCCTACTTGTCCTCCATATTATCGCTGCAGATCTGAAATGGAACATAAACTCTGGAGGGTACACACGTCAAGCAGCTTCTGTGGGGAGAGGAATATGCATAATATTATGGGTCACTGATCTTTCATCGGCACATGTAATTTGTATTCAATAAAACTCAATTGAAACTGTGATGACCTTGAGGTCCCTTGAAATAACCTAGTTTACCATTGTGTGGAAATCCATGCTAATAAGTAATAACCAAGGTTGTAAAGCCAGGCTTGTTGATCCAGTTTCTAATGTTGAGGAAATAAAATAATATTTTGTAGCACAAAATATAATGAAGAATTGGCATGAATATGAATTGTGCTTGGACTGCCTTGTCCATTTTCCAAATTCTCCAAAAGCAAGGTTTACCTTAATTACCCTCCACTGGTTGCTCTGCAAGTGGTGGGAATAAATCCGTTCTTGAACTACTCAATAATACCTTTGATATAATTGCAATGGCTTGTCATTATTATTAAATGGCAATCATGTCAGTCTGGAGTCATTTAAAACTCGTTCTAAGCAAGGAGAACAGGTTTCTCTTCTAATGGACACAACAGCGATTCTATAATTTCATGGTGACTTTGCTGATCATAACTCTTTATTTCTCATATTTTTTAATTGAATTCAAATGCTCAAAATACAACGGCTAAGCTTTAGATTGCCATTCCTGGATTACGGGTCCAGATATTGTGATTATTCTTCCATTATGTTAGTTATTCAGTCACTGCTAAATAGACTAAGCACAATACTGCTTTCCACCAATCCAATAATACAGCCTCTATTCTATTAGTTCAGGTCATAGCGTGATACAGTGTGGAAACAGGCCCTTCGGCCCAACTTGCCCACAATGTCCCAGCTACACTAGTCCCACCTGCCTGCACTTGGTCCATATCCTTCCAAACCTGTCCTATCTAACTGTTTCTTAAACAATGGGATAGTCCCAGCCTCAACTACCTCCTCTGCAGCTTGTTCCATACACCCACTGTGTGAAATAGTTACCCCTCGGATTCCTAAAAAATCTTTTCCCCTTCACCTTGAACCTATGTCCTTTGGTCCTCGATTCCCCTACTCTGTGCATCTACCCGATCTATTCCTCTCATGATTTTGTACACCTCTATAAGATCACTCCTCATCCTCCTGCGCTCCATGGAATAGAGACCCAATTTACTTAACCTTTCCCTATAGCTCACACCCTCTAGTCCTGGTAACATCCTCGTAAATCTTCTCTGAACCCTTTCAAGCTTGACAATATCTTTCCCATAACATGGTGCCCACAATATTCTAAATGCGGTCTTGCCCTGCATGAACACTATATTTCCACTGTGCACAGGACCAAATAGCACAGAAACAGGCTTTTCAGACCAACCAGGCCATCCCGATCATCAAACATTTATTTTCACTAACCTTACATCAATCCCATCTTTCTATCAACTACCCCTCCCCCCCCCCAAAGAAAAAGATTCTACCATTCACCATCATACCTGGGGAATTTACAGCAGCCAATTAACCTTCCAGCGTTAATGTGTTTGGGATGTGAGAGGAAGCCTGAGTACTCGGAGGAAGACCATGAGTCACAGGGAGAACATTTACCTAGTTAAGGGGAGTCAAGAAACAAAGTTTAGGTTTAAGATGAGAGGGGAAATATTTAATAGGAACGTGAGGGGTAACTTCTTCACGCCGAGTGTGGTGGGTATATGGAATGAGGTGTTAGAGGGGGGAGGTGAGGCAGGCACTATAACAACATTTAAAAGACATTGGACAGGTACATGGAAAGGAAAAAATTAAAGGGAAACATGACAAACGTCGGCAGGTAGGACTAGTGTAGATGGGGCTTAATGGTCACCCTAGGACAGTTAGGCCAAAGGGGCCTGTTTCCATATTGTATGACTTTCTCTCTTTTTCTTCCTCTCTTTCTCTCTCACTCTCTTTCTCTCTCGCTCTCTTTCTCTCTCTTTCTCCCTCTTTCTCCCTTCCTCTCTTTTTCCCTTCCTATTTCTCCCTTCCTCCCTTCCTCTTCCTCCCTTTCTCCCTTCCTCTCTTCCTCCTTTCCTTCCTTCCTTCCTCTTCCCCCCACTCTCCCCCACCCCTCCCCTCTCCACCCCCCTCTCCCTCCCTCCCTCCCTCTCTCCCTCCCTCCCTCCCTCCCCCCCTCTGTCCCTTTCTCCCTCTCTCCCTCCCTCTTTCCCTCCCTGCAAACACATTCCACTCAGACTGCAAACTCCACACAGACAGCATTGGAGGTTAGGACTGAACTTCGTTTATGGGAACAGTGAGGCAGTGACTCTACTATCTATGCCATTATAACTTCCAATGGGTGTTAATATTATATCTTTTTGGATCCTCTTTTGTGTTCTGTGCAAGTGAAGCCATTGACCATCCAGCAATCAATTAAATGTGCCGGCCTGAAATCAAGAGCCACATTCTGAACAAGGCCAAGGACTGGCTAACTCCATATGGTTACGCTGGAGTCAAGGGGGAAATGCTGGCACTGTGCTGGCACCAAGCCCATGCTGATTTGATTGTTTGGCGTGCAGAGACGATGCAAGCTTGTTGGCGATGGAAGAGGTTACGTGACGTTTACAGGGGGTGCTGTGCAGCAGACGGGTGAGGTCGAAGAAGCAGACGGCAATCGTGGTGGAGCTCATTTCGCGGCCACTTGGTGGGATTTCCCCTGTGCATTGCGGACCAAGTGCACAAGCACATCCTCATTATCTCCCTATTACTGACTCCTGCTCTATCGTTCCTCCCATCTGTTCTGCTCCCAGCTGCAGTCATGCGGCACGTCCAAATACAGTGCATCAGGCTCACAGGCTGTGTACACACACACACTGCAGTCTGAAGATAAACTAACATATTATTCTGCAATTTCTTTCCTCCGTTTTGGAAAGGCTGTACTTCTGATGGGTTTAAACATTTCTTGAAATTAAATTACAATCTTTGCTGGTTGCTCTGTGATGACGTGTAGTGACTAAAAAGTTATGTCTGCTTATTGTGGACCGCAGGGAATGGAGAACAAGAATAACATAATAATCACGTTTCAAGGACACGTCACGAGCAGTTATCCGACCAGAGGAGTGAAAGGAGCAGACAGTGTAAATGTGGATGGAATAGGTGAAGAATATTTAATATCAGACGATTGAATGGCGCAGCAGCCATGTTAATTCTATTACCTGTTAAACCTTTGGGTGAATGTGTTCCTGTCCTCTGCCTCAGATTTCCTTTGTGTGAGCCTGTCTGTTGGGATCTGGCCATTTGTCATTATGAATAATTTGCATAGATCAGGTTTTAAAAATCTTAAATAATCTGTTTCATATTGAGGTCTTCTTTTCTGAAGAAAGCAAACTCTGTTTCCTTAATTCCCTTGGAGTTTATTTGTACTTTCTGAGATCATTATAATCCTTGTCAAATAACAATGACCTTCCTAGGATTGGGCACCCAGATTGTACACTCCTGCAAATAGGTTTGAACCACTGTCTTTAGACTTTAGAAATACATTGTGGAAACAGGCCTTTCGGCCCACTGAGTACACCCTGACCAGAGATCACCCCATTCACTAGCACCTACAAACTAGGGATAATTTACAATTTACAGATGGCAATTAACCTGCAAACCTCTATGTCTTTGGGGTGTGGGAGGGCCTGTTTCCACGCTGTATGACTCTGACTCAATGAAACTGGAACATCTAGAGAAGGCCGACACAGTCACAGGGAGAATGTATAAACTTTGTACAGAGAGCACCCGTTGTCAGGATCGATCCCAGGTCTCGCTCAGGCAGCAACTCTATGGCTGCGCCACCGTGCCGCCCCCAACAAGCCTCTACAGACCTACCCTCCATTCCCCTTAATGTAACCTGCTACTATAGAATTTGTATAATAATGAATACGTGGGAATTTGTTTATCCTTTGACTAAACTTTGCATATGTAATAGCAGAAGTGCCCAACAATTCAATGATTTTGTGGCCTTCTGGTACATTGCCGGGTGTGACAAAGTGCAGTTTGGTTGGTATCTGTTTTTCAATAGTTATCAGTTTTATTAGTTAAATCATTTTCAATGCTCTTTGATTGTTCTGATCTCTTCCTCGGTGTTGTCAAACAATTGCCTGCTTCAATTGTTACCTTGTTAATCTGCACCATCATGGAGATGAGGACAGGATGAATGAATGACGGGCGGTTTATTGTCTCTAACTGGGTTCACTGCTCAGACCTTCGTGATGACCGGATGGTTTAACAGTTCATTTACACACAAAAGCTGGCACTAAAATGCTATAGCACATCGGACTTGTCAGTTTATTCAAACATACACATTGTGAAAAGATTCAAGTGCTTAAGAGCTGCCGATTCACAGCCATTTACTTGTTTGGAAATCTAAAAAAAACTGCACACACTGGAAATCTAAAATAAAAACAGAAAATTACGGAAAAGCTCCTCAGGCCAGTCAACATTTGTGGAGAAACAGTATTTTAAGCCATGACCCCCTCATCAGACTGAGAAAGAGAAAAACAACACAAAATGCTGGAGTAACTCAGTGGGTCAGACAGCATAAGGTCATAAGTGATAGGAGTAGAATTAGGCCATTCGGCCCATCGTCTACTCCACCATTCAATCATGGCTGATCTATCTCTCCCTCCCAACCCCATTCTCCTGCCTTCTCCCCATAACCTCTGACACCTGTACTAATCAAGAATCTACCTATCTCTGCCTTAAAAATATCCAGCATCTATGGAGAGCATGCATAGGTAACGTTTCGGGTCGGGACCTTTCTTCAGACTGTTTTCCGGAGATGCTGCCTGATTTGCCGAGTTACTCCAGCACTGTGTCCTTTTGTGTAAACCAGCATCTGCAATTCCTTTTTTCTACAAGGAGAGAAACAAGTCAGTTGAGTTAGCAGAGAAAGTGGGGGAAGGCAATGGGTGGAAAAAAAGGGGATTGCTCTGAAAAGGTGAACTAGTAGTCATCAAAGGGTAGTTTACTCCCTTGTGTGATGTGTTGCTCAACTGAGACGGTCTGTGTAATGTTGCCGGCTAGAAATGAAAGAGAATGGAAACTAGATGACATGATAAAATGGCCAGTCCTGATACAGTCAGAAAGAGGGAGTTTTCTAAAGTTAGAGAATTTAACATTGAATATTACAGGCTGCAAGTTGCCCAGGCAAAATATGAAGACTTTAATTTTTAGTTTAGCTTAGAGATACAGCGTGGAAACAGGCCCTTCGGCCCATCACGTCCGTGCAGACCAGCGATCTCTACACATTTGCACTATCCTACACACACACTAGGGACAATTTACAATTATACCAAGCCAATTAGCCTACAAACCTGTACACCTTTGAAGTGTGGGAGGAAAGCAGAGAAAAACCCAGAGAAAACCCACGCAGGGCATGTGGAGAACGTACAGCTCTGTACAGACCAGCACCCGTAATCAGGATACGAACCCGGGTCTCAGGAGCCGTAAGGCAGCAACTTTACCGCTGCACCACCGTTCCTCAAGCTTGTGTTGGGCCTCTTTATAACAGTGCCAAAGTTCAGAGATAGATATGTCAGAGTGAGAGTAAGGTGGTACATTAAAGTGGCAAGCAACTAGAAGCTCAAAAACTGCCCTTTCGCATCTGAAGAAGGATCCTGACCCAAAGCGCCACATATCCATGTTCTCCAGAGGTGCTGCATGACCTGCTGAGTCTTTCACCTCTTCCCGACCCAGAGACTAAGTAGGTAAGGCAGTAATTCACTTGCACTTCTTCCAATGTAGTTTATGGCATATGATGTTCACAATGTGGTGTCTCTACCATAGAGAAATCAAATGCAGATTGAGGGATCATTTTGTGGATCACCTGCGTTCAGCCGCCACTCTCATTCACCATCCTGCCTCCACTCTGACCTCTCTGTCTGAAGCCTCCTGCTCTGTTGTGGATTGTTGCCTATCTCCACTCGAGATCCCTTTGCTGAATCTCACCATCCTCGGTTTTTCCCAACGATTGTCTAATGATTAATTACTCAGTTTGGGGATTTTCAAATGAAAAATTATCTTTGTCATTTTTCACATGTGATGACTCTTGGGCCTTCAAAGTGGAATAAATCCCACTGTGTTAAACTGTAATAGAAAAAGGCACAAAGTGCTGGAGTAACGCAGTGGATCAGGCAGCATCTCTGGAGAACAAAATATCCAAAACATCACCTATCCATGTTCTCCAGAGATTCTGCCTGACCCGCTGAGTTACTCCAGCACTTTGTGCCTTTTTTTCTAAACAAGCACCCGCAGTTCCATGTGTCTACATGTTAAAATGTAATATTGTTCCCAATTCAGTAAGACAATGGTGGTCTGGAGGATAATGCCAGGGGGTGAGTAAGTGATGCTTCTTTACATGAGGACTGTAATCCCCAGCTGTGGTCCACTGACCCACCTGGTTTCTGTCTCCACAGCTGCTTACCTGGAGAGACACAGCCCTAAGTCTGCACTCAAGCTCCTAGAGAGAGACATGGTCAAAAACGAAGAGGAATCTGAGGTGAGCTCTTAACAAAACTAAAGCCCTCACGACCCCTTTTCTGATAGACTTGGCCCCTATAACACAACCTGCAACCATAAAAATCAGAGTTTTTTTTTTGCAGTATCGTATCATAAATATTCAAACAAACATCTTTGTCTATGCTTTGTCATTTTAATTATAATGATGCCTAAAATTTTTTACACCCAAGTATGTGCAGAAAATCTCAAATCTGACCCAACCATAATGTTAGAAAGATGTTGAAAGAGAGGGAACCAAGGTTATTATGTAGGTTATTACTATGTAAACAGACCCCCTCAGATAATTGCTGGTTTAAATTACATTCTGTTCATGGTTCAATGGTTTCTGTATTATCATGTGTACCAAGGTACAGTGAAATACTTTTGTTGACATTCAGCTCAGAAAGACTATCATCATACATAGGCATAATCCCCCGGTCAGTACAGAATGTACAGGGCAGCCCACTGTCTAAATGAAAGTGGCACAATTTTGGCGCCATTTTACAGTCCCAGCAGCCGCTGGCCACGAAGGCCCGTTGCAGCCGTCGCCTCCATTCCAGTCGCCCCCGCAAACCCTCGCCCCTCTCCTTGCACGGCCCTCTTCAGCCCTTGTTGCCCAGGGGGGCACCTCCTGCAGCCGACCTGAAGAAGACCCCCCAACCCATACTTCCCGCAGAGCTCTTTATCCAGCGTTCACGGGCGTCTCCCTCCGTCCTCCTCTCCGGGCGAGCCAGGCCTGTGGTTGGAATACAGCCCCGGCTCACCGTATTATATCAGGCCAACTGAGTGTGAGCTGTAAAGAGAGCAAATCAAACACATCGGAGATGAAAGTCCTTAGCCTGGGAATGTTTTTAATTTATTTTCATATTGCTCAACCAAATGGATTAGCATTTTTGAGTCATTTTGATTTTTCTGATACTTACTGAGACAAAAGGTTGTGAGTTCAAGTTCCACCTCGGATCTGAGCACACAATCTGTGCTGCTACTTCAGTCTGCCAAGCTGGATAAGGTTTTAAACTGAGGCCCAGCTGCCTTTTCATTTATACATTAACCAGTTTTATGGTCATTCACAGCAGGATTATTTTCTGGTATCCTGGCCACTTCAGATCAATAACTAGTGACCTATCTTGTTCTCATCAGAGAAATGCTGCTTTTACCCCTGTGACATAAGGGACTGTATTTCAAAGCTGTTATTGTCCTTGTGCTTTGATGTTCATTCACGAGCAGTAGAAAGCAGGAGGATTATCAGGCCACGGCTGTAGTGACTTTGGCGATTGCAATGAATCTCCATTTCTCTAAACTTCAATACATTTAATAATTTCTGAATTTAATCGCCCTCTTTGGTGCCTTAAGGGTCACAAGGGACTCTCCTCTACCATTCGATAAGGTCACAGGTGATCTCTTTGTAATAATAAACATATTCCCTTCTACCTGTATAACTTTTCACCTCCTTGTTTTTCAAGAACCTGCCTGTTCAGTTGAAGTGACTTATAACTCATGATTCTCCAGAAGAAATAAAAATCTACCTCATCTTAAATGGGTGACCCCTTATTTTGTGACAGTGATTTTCAGTTCTAGTTACTCTCGTGAGGACGTATTTTCTGTATGTTCTCCCTGTCAAAACCCCGAACTCTCTTGTATGTTTCAATCGTGTCAGCCCTGGCTGTTTTAACTCTGCTGGATTGAAGCCTTCATAGTCTGACCTTTCCTCATTGTCCAGTCAACCTTCTCTCAACCACTATGGTGGCACGGTGGCGCAGCAGTAGAGTTGCTGCCTTTTAGCGCCAGAAACTCGGGTTTGATCCCGACTACGTGTTGCATGTCTGTGCGGCCTTTGTTCACCCCGTGACCTGCTTGGGTTTGCTCCGGGAGCTCTGGTTTCCTCCCACACTCCAAAGACGTACAGGTTTGTAGGCTAATTGGCTTGGTGTAATTGTAAATTGTCCCTAGTATACGTAGGATTGTGTTTTTTGTGCATGAATCGCTGGTCGGTCGGACATGGTGGGCCGAAGAGCCTGTTTCCGTGCTATATCTCTAAACTAAACCACTTCTACTATTTTCACATCCTTCCTTAAATACAACCAATACTGTACACGTTACTCTAAATGTGGTCTCACCAATGCTCTATATAACTAAACCTTAATCTCCCTGCTTTTTGTATTCAAATATCCCAATGCTTCATTCGTTTTTCTAGTACTCGCCGCACCTGCATGCTGACCTTTTGAGATCCGACTGCTTCTCAAACCTCTGCTATCGTTCATCATTTTGATAAGATTCCTTTTTCAAATTTCTCCCTAGACTGGATAATTTAATTTTTTTTGCACATAATACTCCATTTACCAGATCTATTTATGTCCCTTTACTGCTTCGTTATGTTGTCCTCACATCTTACTTTCCCATCTATCCTTGTGTCATCCGTGAATTTAGCAACCAAATCTTTGGCTTTTTATATAAATTGTACAGTGTTGAGACCCCAGCACTGATCTCTGTGGCACACCACTCATTACATCTTCCATCAATAATGATTGATGCCTGCTGTCTGTTTTCTGTTAGCCAGCAACACTCCATCCATGATAATACGTTACCTCCAGCACCAGGAGCTTTTATTTTGCACAATAATCTTTGATGTGACACGTTATCAAATGCCCTCTGGAAATTTGAATCTAAAAATTCTACTAGGTTCCCTTTTTTTTTCATGGCAGAAGTTGCTTCTTCAGAGCATCAATAAACTGGTCAAACAGAATTTCCTCCTGGCTTTCCTGGCTTTGCTTAATTACCTCGGATTGATATAATACATTTAATACTAGCTTCCAACACTTTCCCATTGACAGATGTTCAGCAAACTGTCCTTTACCTCTCTCTCCTTTCTTACTGTAAGTAGGCAGGATGTGAATTAATGTCCTGGTGAATAAGACTCTGGAGAATACTTGCTGTTAATATGTGGTATTGGGAAACTAATCATGATTTGTACCTCTTAAAAGCACAAATGCTTGCACTAATGGCACCAGCTAGCAGCACATAAACACACACAGTGCGTTTTTGAGCATGTTTTTATAGGCAATTAAATTTCACCCCTTTATATTTTAATACATCCCTTGATCGTCAGATTATAATGGATCATTATTTTATTTATTTTTTGCTGGATCATTTGTTTCTTTATTTATTGATGGATCGTACCTGCCCAGTTTGGATTCTTTTTATAAAGATTTGAATGCATGATGTTTCCATGTTAACCCGACCAGCAATGGTCACCTCCTATCTCTGAGAGTATAAAGAGTTGAATAAAAGTTCTGTGCATTTATATCTATGCCAGAACTCTAGATTGGGTGTCACGTTTTATACCCCTCTGACAGTAAACAGCAGAGTTAGTAGCACAACTTCAAAAGTTTCACTCGCAGCTTAAACCCCTGTCCCACGGTACGAGTTCATTCCAAGAGCTCTCCCAAGTTTGTCCTGATTCGAACTCGGAGATTTACGGTAATGGCCACTCGTCGGTACTCGGGGCTCTCGTGGACATTTTTCATCATGTTGAAAAATCTTCATGAGTCTTCCCGTGCTTACCTGCCTTTAGCGAGTCTTCCCGAGTACCTGCCGTTAGCGCTAAGAGACGTCCCCGAGCTCCGACGTACCCGCTACGTTCATTCTCCGTGCTTACCACGAGTTTGATTTTTTTTAAACTCGGGAGAGCTCTTGGAATGAACTTGCACCGTGTGGCAGGGCTATTTCTTCATTGGCCGCTGGTAATTGTAAACTTCCATTTGGAGCCATGTTATACAACAACTTGTGTAAGATACACGGTGCAGGATTTCCCACGAGATTATAAGGCTGGTCTTGTTGTCAATTATTCACAACACAGCTGGGGGAGAAAACCTTATCAAAAAGAGATCAGCAATCTGGAAAACCGAACATTCCTTCTTCTGAGTGCATTAAAATTTAAAATACAGGCAATCTGCCCAAACGGAATATCAAAACCAGGGAGAGGTTATCTCAGAATCCCAGGAGGGGGTTCAGAACAGCTGGTATGTGTGCTTGTCAGAATTCTCACCTGCTCTGGGTGAGAGAGCATACTGAATATTTATGTACAAAGTGGTACAAAGGGAATGACATCTAAATCCACCAGAAAATAATTTAATGAGTTGAAAGGATATTGGAGAGCATGAGGCTGTGGCTGAAGAGGCAGGACCAACAACAACTGCTTCTGCTTCACTCAACTGACAAGGGCATAAACCGAAGCTTAACTGGGCTGAATTTGCAAGGCGGAGCAGCTTGTTATAGCATGGTCATCCATTTATGTTACCCCGATATATGCGAATGCAGGAGCTGTTTTCACAAACAAATAGTCCATAAAACAGTTGGTTAGTTTTGTTTTATTGGTGTTGGTTGAGGTAGAGATATTGTCTGGTACTTGGGGGCAAATCCCCTTCAGACTGTGCTTTGGAATCTCCAGCAGCTGCTTAATTTTAAGTAATACACTATTTCTGAACCTGACTATTTTTGCTGCTAAGTAGGAAGGCTGTAAGTGCTGACCTGGACATATATTAGCTAGGCTGGGTACTTCCATATGATGTGGAGGGAGTTCTGTACATTATTTTCCACCATGGATACCAAATATACTGGTATCTATTAGAGGAGCTGGCTAGTATAGGGTAGGGCATAAGTTTAAAAGACAATAACGGAGCATCCCATCCACTAGTCAAGTGAATGAAACTAACTACTTGGTTCAGAGACAGATCTATTCCATGGTGGCAACACAGCTGCTGCCTCACAGCTCCAGTGGCCCAGGTTTGATCCTGGCTCCTGGTGCCGTGTGTGTGTGAAGTCTGCACATTCTGCATGGGTTTTCTCCAGGAATTTTAGTTTCCTTTCACATCCCAAAGACATGTGGGCAATAAGTTAATTGGTCACTTTAAAAAGACAAAAACGTGAGCAGCTACTCCAATTTTGGCCTCACAACATCATGTACATTAAAAAAAATACTTTGACACAAGGAACTGCAGATGCTGGATTTTAAAAAGACACAAAGTGCTGAATAACCCAGGCAGCATCTCTGGAGAACATAGATAGACAATGTTTTGGGCTGGGACCCTTCCTCAGACCCACTTTCCTATTTCTTAATTCCAACCATCGTGCAAAAATAGGTATTTTGCCAACTTTTTACTGCAACTGTCTAGAATGCCCAGGTCTCTGTATTCCACTAACTCTTTGTTAAGGTAACAGCTTGCCTTTAGATTCCTCCTACCAAAGAGCATGACCTCGTATTTCCCCACATTCAACTTTAATTTCCAGGTTTACGGCAGTTATTCGACCTATCTATATCCTGCTGCAGAGTCCAAGGTTATGGCTCCAAAACTCACAATCAATTGCAAAGTGTCACACCTCCTGAGAAGTTGAGGTGATCATGAGTTCTTTCTTTTATTACCTGTCCCCTCCTTAAATCACTGTCAGTGCACCCTAAAGTCAAATAACACTCAAAGAAGTTGTTTTTTTGTCACAATCCTTACTCTAAGTAGAACACCTCTACCGTTCCGACCCCTCCATGACCCATATGTTGTCAGACTGGCTGACTGCCCTATAATTGGTTGACCATCAATTCCACTAGCCTGTCAACTGCACCCTTAGAAAAATGTCAACTCCCAAGAGCCCAATACTTTAAATGTAAATAAAGTTACTTATAATTTTCTAAGTCCCTTTATGGGCTTGATCCAATTGGCTTTGTCATCTACTCCAAACCTGCAACCAATCCCCTTCCTCAGTTCTCCATTATTTGGGTATCCTACAGTCTTCTGGTAATTATTCCATCAGGTCCCATAACCTGTGGCTCCCCTCATCAATCTGTGCAATTTTCTCTAATCCTTTCCTACTTTGAGATTGTCCTTCCACTCCTTACCCAGGGATTTCACACCATTCTTTGGTTTAATGTCCCTTACCCCTCAGGAGAGCACGAGGTATTTGACATATCCAAGCACAAAGTAGAATTTAATATTGCTGCCAATCGGTCACACCGTGATAGAACTGTCCTCTGTTTTGAACTGCCCCCTTTTATTACCTGTCCCCTTTTATTACCTATTCCCTTATCTCTCTAATCTGCTCCCAGCTATGGTCACAGCAAGGTGGTTATATTTGCATTGGAATCTTAACATAGGCAAGCAGAAAGTTCATTTAAAGTCCAATGGGCTGAATAATTATTTATGTATTGTGAGTGTTCAATAAGCAAACGTGAAGCTTTATTTAAATTTGTAAGGCTCATAAATGTTTGAAATTATTTTAAATAGCAAAGGGAGTTTTTTTAAACTCTGCGTCATTGGTTTGTAATATGTCTAAGCCGGATCTTTCTGATCTCTGTGCTTTTACACTGATCTATAATAGATAGGAGAGTTGTGCGGTGTGCCTGCTTCACATAATAATATCATTAGCATTCAGCGTGCTGGCCTAAAGCCTCAACATCTAAACAGATAAAGCCTGCTGCCTCACAAATAAACCATTGCCTTTTCACAAATTTGTGCCTTTAGGAAAACATTGCTCAGTTAAAGTCTGAGGAGCCATGGCATGCAAATGTGACATTCTATTTTAGTATTTGCCTTATCAATACAGTGCATCACAGTGTTTACAGAGTTCACAAAATAAACCTAATCTGGCTTGCTCATTGATTACTGCCCCGTCTAGATTAACAGGTGTTTATGCTTCCTTCAGAGAAGCCTAGCTAGATGCAAGAACCCACGCCAAATGGCAGCCATGTCTCATGTAAGGCAATCGCCCCCTGACACATACGGAAGTTTCGAAAACATTGTCTGTATCCCTAACAGCAGCAGCTATTGGAAATTAACGTAGGTGAAGCTCAATGCTGAAGATAAAAATTGAAGTGTAATAAATGACAGGTACATTTCCACGGCAAGTGTTTTAAACAGGTTTGCTGAACGTTCCCTATAATAAACGTTTACCAAAAGAAAACTAGCGATATCTCACTTTCATCTCAGAAACACAAGCATCTAACACCCTAAGGAGGCTCAAGATAGGCAGAGAGTGCTTCATTATTTCAGGAAGCTGTGGTCCACACAAACCACTCTGTGTCTGAGTGCTGCTCTGCACCAGATGAAATATTGGCTGCCTGACCGCAGAGCAGTTCTGATCAAAGCCGTTTCTTGCTTCATATTTAACTCAGGAAATGTATATAACCCTCCCCCAACGAGCTTGACTGAACCATCAGTTATGGTATCAAAAGAAGTAAAAGCTGAACAACTGGGTCTTCAATCCTAATATCAATCTGCAGTGGTTTAGCATGCCATTCAGCTGGACTATACAGTCACGTAGAATGCATGACTAAAACTGGGCTGACCACCAATTAATGACCAACTGGCAATGACCTGCATTGGACACGAACAGGATAAAGATACAGTGCGTAGGAAGGAACTGCAGATGCCGGTTTAAACTGAAGATAGACACAAAATGCTGGAGTAACTCAGCGGGACAGGCAACATCTCTGAAGAAAAGGAATGGGTGATATTTCGGGTCGAGACCCTTCTACAAACAGCTCTGGAGAAGGGTCTCGATTCCAAAACGTCACCCATTCCTTGTCTCCAGAGGTGCTGCCTGTCCCGCTAGGTTACTCCAGCATTTTGTGTCTATCTTCAGGATAAAGATACACCCCACCGTCAACCACGCCATGTGCTCCTCATGCACGTCTAGGGGCATGTGTGCAAAATGTGAAAACTATCTCACATATTGTGGCAGGTTTCATGCGGACGTACAAAGTGGTACATTGTGGCAGGAAGAATGAGGTGATGCAGTTTTGAACTAGGTGGTTAAATGTTAATTGACAGACGTGTACATTCATTGATTGTGTCAGAGCAGCTTAAGAAAACATGTAGGTTCCTGGGCTTCACAAGCCAGGGCAGAGTGTAAAAAACAGATAGGTTTGGTTGAACCTCCACAAACATTGACTGAAGTATTGCATTATATTGTCTGTACTTTAGCTACATCATGTAGGCCTTAGAGAGGCTTTAGAAAATATTTTCCAGAATGAGGGAAGATGTGGGAAATCTTGGATCGTCGCCTGCGGAGCAGTGAAGATGAGAGGAAATTTGATGTACAAACTCTTGACTGATTTACATGGGATAAATGGAGAAAAAATATTCCCATTAATGGAGGGATCAAGGACCAAAAGATATGGATTTAAAAGTTCCAAGACATGAGGAACATGTTTTTTTAACATAACAAGAAATTAATTGAAAACAAGGTGGATGCAGATTCGTCGTGGCTTTCAAAAGGCAATTGATGAATAAAATAAATTGTCAGGTTATATGGAGGAAAAAGGGGAGTGGGTCGGTTCTACAAACATTGCTCTTAAAAGTGCAGACTCGATGGGCTAAATAATCTCCCATTATGTAATGATTAACCAAGCACAGCCTGCCACTGGCTACCCCACACGATCATAGCTTTCTGCCTGTGACGGACTTGTTTAACACAATCTTTAAGAATGTTCTGCCCCACAAGCAGAAAAGACAAGTAGCAGTGGTGATCTTATGCCCCCGTCCCACTTAGGAAACCTGAACTTCTGGAGACTTTGCGCCCCACCCAAGGTTTCCATGTGGTTCCCGGAGGTTGCAGGTGGTTGCCGGAGGTTGCAGGTAGTGGAAGCAGGTAGGGAGACTGACAAAAACCTCCGGGAACTGCACGGAAACCTTGGGTGGGGCGCAAAGTCTCCAGAGGTTTCCGTTCAGGTTTTATAAGTGGGACAAGGGCATAACAGTCACAATGAGGGGAATCTGGGAGCCTCCAGCATCAACATGACATTTCATGGCATGAGGTCTAATGCAGTCAAGTAAGCCTCCTGCAGGTAACTGTGTTAACATCTCCCATCTTGCTATCCTGATCAATCAATACTCCACTCCGTAGAACATCTCTTGGCAGCAAAGCCACATAGTAAACTCAGAGTTGGGGACTTTGATGGACCATTGATGGACATGGGTCAATTAGTCACCACTAGCTAAAACATAAAAATGTTGGAAACACTGGCAGCACCTGTGGAAGAAGGAACGATTAACATTTTGGATTCAGGTCCTTTCATCAGAACTGGGAGAGAAAGAAAAACAAGTTTTAAGTCTACTTAAAAACTAAAGTGCATTTCTCTCTTTTCTAGGGTGTTCAACCTGAAATATTTCCAGTATTTTCAGTTTTTGTCTGATTATTTATGGATTAGCACTTTGCCTGTGCCTGGGTGATAATTAGGGTAGACCTATAATTTTTGAGCTGGGTAGGAGAAAGACAGAATCTAGATTTACATCCATATTTCTGTCCATGCACCATGGTTTAAATTTGAGCTTCCAGATGAGGGCTTAGTAAGAAAATCAATATGACAATCTATACATTGGTCATCAGCATTCACTGATGCACAATAACCACCTGTAGCTGGGGAACAACACAATGTGAGTCTTGAGAAAACATGCGTTAAGATAAAAAAATCAGTTCACAAATATGGTTCAAAGTTCCGACAACAATAATTTATAGGTCTTGGATATCATCCCTGTGTTTATTAACATATTTGAATGATATACAGACAAAGAGATACTGAGGGAGATCACTGTGTTCCTAGACTAGCAACGCAGAGACCCAGATTAATGAGCTGCCTAATGGGCCTGTTCCAATTTACGCAACTTTTTCGGCGACTACCAATGACTATAGGTCGTTGCAGGTTGGCGAAAATGTTCAACATGTTGAAAATTCAGCGGCGACCAGAAAGATGCTACGACTCTTTGGGCGACTGAGGAGACTACTCACGACCACACAGGCGACACCCTGGCGACATGTCGCGGGGTGAAGCCTGTATGGCCGAGAGTAGACGCCCAAAGAGTCGCACCTTGTTCTGGTCGCCGCTGGATTTTCTACATGTTGAAAATTTTCAGCAACCTGTAACGACCTATGACGGGTGCCGGCAGTCACCGAAAAAGTTGCGTAAGTGGGACAGGCCCATAAATCTCACTCTGGCAGTTGCAGAATTCAACCTCGATTAATGAATTAAACTTGGATTAAAAAAAGCTAGCATCAATAATGGCAACCTAAAAGCTCATGTCATAAAACTAAGGTCTTTCAGGGAAGGACATCTGGCCAACTTGTCTATCCCAGACTATACGTGACTCCAGACCCACTAATGTCATCTGAGTTTTAACAGTCACATGGTTCAGGGGACCAGGGAAACATGGGCTCGTTAGTGATGTGCAAATCGATTGAAGCAAAAGGTATATTCACCAGGTGGTAAAACAATTGGCGGCTTTGGTCTGATTATAAATTCTTTCCAGTCGTACGCAGCAAGGCTGCATCCCAACCATACCCTAACAGCAGTGTGTAGAAAGCAACTCTGCTGCCAGAAAGCATAACCGTACAATAAGCAGTGCTTACAGTGTTCTTAACTCAGGTGCCATGTTTTGAACTGGAGTTCGCCCATAAATTGAATTTATTAGCTGCACACTGATGATCCTGAGCTTATATTGGCAGAGGGGTCTTGCTCAGACATCTACCGGTTTGCATCAAGTCCAGTTATACTTGGTAGTACTATAAAAGTCGGGTACTGTATTAGGACCTGGTCGATCTCTGGGCCTCAGACCTTCCACAGACTTGGGGCAGAGCTCATGGAGATCTGTTCTGCGGAAGGGGGGGGGGGGGGGGGGGGGGTGTGTGTGTGTGTGTACATACATGTGGGGCCCTCTCTTGTTCAGCTACCGGATCGAAGTGTATAGCTATAATGAGTTTGTTATTCTTTCCAGGAAATCACTAATACATTTTTGGCTGGCCAGGTGCCGCTGGATAACTTCCTGCAGAAGTACCACAGGACACGAACGCTTTGCCATGTGAGAAAAACACAAGTGGAGAAGCTGCAAGAGGTGATAAGAAAGGACAAGCAGAGTCAGCGGTTGCCACAGAGGCCAGAACAGCGATTGGCCTTGCACCATGCCCCTGCCAACCTGAGAAATGGACCAGTGGGTCACGTGCTGCACCCGCGTCAGGGCTTCAGGCCCGCAATCGTCGTCACCCCGCAGACCAGCAGTCCCTTCCGTTCACCGTCACCACTTCCTCAGAGCAGGAACCTGCCTCCGCTCAGCTCGCGCGAGCACCTAGCTGCATCCTCGCAGCCTAACACTCCGTTTGCACCCCTGGCACTTCGCTCAGGCCTGCGCTTGCTGGGCCAGCTTCCAATATGGACTCCTCGGCCATTTAAGATTCAGCGGGAGTACCCGGTGCAGAAGCAGCCACCCTACCGATAGGAGCTGACACAGGCCTTCCAAATCTAGCTCTGTGCAAACCACTGCAGGTGGGGAACAACAGAGTTGTGGACAAAACCGCATCCAAAATATCTCGTTGGGAAAGGAAGGAGAGAAGAGAGTGAGTGAAGGTAGACACAAAATGCTGTCTCGTCCCGAAACGTCACCCATTTCTTCTCTCCAGAGTTGCTGCCTATCCCACTGAGTTATTCCAGCATTTTGTGTCCACCTTCGATTTAAACCAGCATCTGCAGTTCTTTCCTACACAAGAGAGTGAGTGATTTATGTGGAAGACTTTCTTTGGAGGGTCAATGGAGGAGAAATGGTCTTTCAGGATCTCGGATAGCTCCTGAGCATGTTTGTAAAACAAAAGGTGGAAATCCTGTGCGATGCTGAGCAAGAGGTGCCAAAGGTTTGGTACCATCGGATTAAATGACTGTCTCTTCATAACTAGTTAATTCTAGGATTTGCCAGGAAGAAATATTTCAAACTCCCATTTTACAACAATGGATTTTCTACTTTTATTTTCCGAGGATCATTCTCTACGAATGTATCGACTTTCCATGAGAACGACACTAACTGGCCTGGAATGTACGTCATGAACGCGTGTGCAAGAATGTTTCTATTATATATTTCCTGATGCCAGTGAAATGAGTAGCTCTAAAATGAAGGTCTGTCTGATTTTAACCTTCTTTGCTCAGAGGTATGGATGTCTAAAGATGACTACACCTTAGAAATTGGGCTCCCTCCCTTTGGATCAATTGGATCAATATTGTTTTGTTGCAGCTCAGTTCTGAATGGGACTGGAACTGCTCTGGGTTACAGCTGGTGAGTTTGTGTAGACTCTCAAATGGTATCGTAAATGAAACAACGCAAATATCTACCTGTCAGAAAACAAAATCAAGCCCAACTTTTTCATGCAATCTCTGGCAATCGATTAGATGATGGGGAATTCCTCCTGAGTGCATCACAATGGGTGGTTTCTTATATTTGAACTAACCAACCTAGTACGAGGGCGACTCTCAGTGTTTGGGAGTAAGTGGCTATCAGTAAATGTTCATTTTGTACCTGGTGCTGCAAAGGTAAATAGGTGACATAAATGCCTCCAATGTACATTCTGCATTTACACTCATCTCATGTACGAACACAACAAAATCCATCTGACCTTGCATGATTTGCCATAAATCTTCTTGAAGACCCTGCTCTTCCATCTGTTTTGGCAATTTCTGGTTCATTGTCAATTTTTGGTTCATTGTCAAACAGAAAAGTTGAATACCTGCAACGTTTAAGTAACACTTAGTTGTCCAACAAACAAAACTGAAAATTAACCTTATTTCCTGATCTACAATGATCCATAATCTAATCGTGGAAGTGTAAATGTCACTCTTGGTTTCAAAACCTTCTATAAAAAATAGAAATCAAGTCACTGACATGAAATTTGGAAGCATTTACAATTCAACCCTTGTGAATGACTTCAACCAATTACAAGAGGCAACCCTGACCTGCTTTTGCATATTTACATTAGTACTGGTAAGGAGATGGGCCAAATTAGTAGTCAGATCTCACACTGGTTCTTCACACAACTAATTGCTTTGAAAAATCTGCTAGTTCATCCAAATCTAAATAAAATTAAGTCACATTAAGTTTACAGCCAGTTTCAGACCTGTTTTGCTTCTGTATGGAATTAATAACTTTTAATTAATTAACAATTACATTTATGTGGCTACTCTGCACCTCTGTACCAGCTAGTGTAGGCTTAAAGTGTATGGGTTCATGGTTCCTCCTGGTTTGGTCATGTACTCCCAAGTTATTCTCACTGGTTGCAGTAGTTGTTTATATTTCATAGACAAGATCTGTATATGATATCTTACTCTTTATTAAGGGCTGCAGGGTTCCAGGAAACAGGACTTCAATATATTAAATAACCTCACCCTTGAGTACGAAAGAGCACGGAGGCTAAAGGAGCAGTCAACTTGAATTTAGAACTACTAAGTCGTGATCCATTAATCCTCTGGAATTCTTTGAGGAAGGAATTACCGAACTGAACTGAAATGGAAATATAATAGATTTAGAATTTTAGTTGTTTGGTGGTGTGAGACCGTTCGTTGTAGATACGTGGCATGGATCAAATAGGATATGAACTTTGGAATAAAATGGTAAGAAATGGAAGATGCTGAAGCTTTTGAATGGAGAAGCTTCTCTGGAAATAGTAGTATATACACAATTGCGTACTATGGATGCCATTTGATTGCAGTAGTCTTCCTATAGGTTTCTGACACTTGCAGCTGACATCAAGTTAACAAGTATCAGGGAGATAAATAGCCTTCAGATAGACTGGGAGCACCAAACAGATGGACCAATTGTTTTCAGTCATATGGGTAGTTTGCTATTTAATTATTTTGTCTCCCATTTATTAACATCCCCAGTTACCAAATCTTACACCGACTATTACTGTATACTCATTGGATAACGCATTTTCTTGCAATCTTTATTCATTACTTCTCAGACTCTTTGTGTGTCAACTGGTTCTTACTGCCCTCAAAACCTATTTCTTTGTTTGGCAGGTGGATTTTAATACAGATTTACCACTGACGACCTGTGGACCAATATTGAAAAAAAACTATGCAATAAAATGTTAAGATCAGAGTAACATGTGTTACACTGCAGCAAAGCTGGACTTCAGATTACATTTGTGGGAATCCACAAAGAAATCTTTTTAAAAAAAAGACAGACACAAGAGACTGCAGTTGCTGGAATCTTGAGTAAAAAGCAAATTGCCGGAGTAACTTATTAGTCCGGCAGCATCAATGGAGGGAGAGGGGCAGATTACATTTTGGAATGAAACAAAATCTTATCTGTCCATTTACCTCCACAGATGCTGCACGACGCACTGAGTTCCTCCAGCAGTTTGCTTTTTACGTTTGAAAAAAAAAACACACTTTTCCCTTAAAGCTTGGATACAATGCTTTTCTTTGTGCAATCAGCTGACAGCACTGCCAATTAACTCTCTGTGCACCCCTCATATGCTCAAAAGAAATAAAGTCCCAGCTTATCCAACTTCAACCCTGCAAGTTAGGTAACATCCTGATGAATCTCTTCTGCACCTTTTCCAACTTGATGACATCCTTCCACCGTCCTGCATCATGTTGTCCCAACTTTTGTACTTGTCCTTACTGCCCTCCTTAAATAATGGAACACCATTGGTCACCCTGCAGTCTTCAGGAACACCCCTGTGGCGAATGATCATGCAAATATTTCTGGAAGGACCTCCACTATCTTCTCCTTAGCTTCCCACAGGAACAGAGGGTGTGCCTGGTCACACCCTGGGGATTTATCCACCTTAATGCCCATGAAAACCACCAATACCTCCTCTTTGTATCATTCGTATCTGAACTAAGACATAATATCTATTGTGCCTCAATTCCTGAGCTTCTAAGATCTTTTCCTCAATAAAAACGGACGAGAAGTATTTATTTGATATCTTCTCCATATCTTGTAACAACTCTACACAAAGACACCCGTGTAATCTTTAAGGGGACCTATTCTTTCCCAGGCCACCTTTTTGATATACCTGTCGAATCCCTTTGGATTTTCTTTTACCTTGAGTACCAGCTACATTTCATGCCCTTTTTTTGTGCTCTGTTGATTTTCTTCTTAAGTGTCCTCCTGCACTTCTTGTAATCACAGAGGGTTTCACTTGAGCCTGGCTACGTAGATCTGACATATGCCTGCTTTTTCCCAACTAAGGCCTCAGCATCTCTCATTAACCACGATTTCCTTAACTTGACAGCCTTGTCCTTCAACCCTAACAGGAACATGTTGCCCCTGTACTCTTGCTATCTCAATTTTGAAAGCCTCCCACTTGCCAGGTGTCTCCTTACCTGCGAACTGATCTTCTAATCGATCTCTTCAAGTTCCAGTCTAATGCTTCCAAATTCGGCCACAATTTTGGTTCTTAACTTCTCCATAGCTACTTTAAAACTAATGGAACTAATGGTGCCAAAGTGCTCCCCGGTGACAATTCCGTCACTTGCCCTACCTCATTCTCTAAGATGATATCCAGACTTCTGCCTTCTCTCGTAGGGCCCGCTCTATATTGACTGAGGAAGCTTTCTTGGACACATTAAACAAATTCCACTCTTTACACTACGGAGACCGAGTCAGTATCAAGGAATTTGAAATCTTGCCACTAGCAGAAAATTGAAACCATCTCAGAGTCTAATGAAGACAAAGTGGGTGAATTTTATCAATGCTTTTCCCCAGTTGTAGTCGCTTCTACAACTTCAATGTGTATTTGGTAAAAACTCAATTTATGTGCAAAAACCTTTGCAGTAAGAAAAGCTCTGAGAAAATTCATGAAGCATCTATTTCCTGGAATCCCTCAGTGCCAATTGGAAAATGTTGATTTAATTAACTGCAGGGTCCCAAATGATATTGTCTTGATTTATAAATTGATAGAAATCAGTTGTGAGGAAAGTTTGGACAACCTGGGGTTGTTTGTAACACAGAGAGAGCGAAGGAGGAATTTTAATTGGTATCTTAAATGACATGGGCCTTGGACAAAGAAAGACAAGAGAGAGGAATAAATTTGAAGTGTTAGAAAGTTAAGAAATGGCTCCACGCTTAAATTGATGGACTTCTAGAAATCAACATCTGGTGGGGAGGATTTGCAGAGCCTTCACTACATGTGGAGCATTTTTGTGAAGCAGCTTCTCGAGATTGTTTTCTTGCTCTGCAACTTCTGATGAGGCTAAAGTGAGATCCAGAGGCTGTGCCACAGTGGGGAAGGAGGTGCTTGATAAAGTCAATAGGTTCTTCTTCTTCTTTCGTGTGGCGTGCACAGCCTAAAGTTGTTGGACAACTTGTTCTATTTGATCTTCCGTTTGTGCACGTCGAGTTGATTGCATTAGTCGAAACAGGGCGGACAACGTGAAGGTTGCAATCTTCCACCCCAGTCAATGGGTTGATATTTTGGGACATCGAGCGCTCTGCCCATCATTTTTGCTGAGGCTCCATGTGCTCGCGATGGAGGAAATTCAAAATTGGTGGTGGGAGCCCAGATGCTCCTTCGCCATTTCAGGTGGTCATTGGTCAAGGATTTCTATGAGATGGCGGAGATGGTTCAAGGAAGCTTTGAGAACTGCCTTTAAGTATTTTCCCTGTCCTTCCAGCAATCTCTTGCTGTAATAGATCTTTGATATACTATTTAAGAATGCTGCTTATATAACCCCACATTCATAGCTGGCTGAGCATTATTGGAGGAAGCTGGAAGAGGACACTGACATTATTTATTCCGCCAATGGATTTGAATGATTTTTGCAGAAAGACATTGATAGTATCTCCCCAGTGCTTTAAGGTATTATCGTAGGAAAACCATGTTTGTGAAGCATACCAGAGCATGGGAATCACTGCTGCCTCGTAGACCATCACTGTTACGCCAAGTTTGAAATCTTGAGCTTTGATCGCTCTTTTCCTCAGAAACCCAAAGGCTCTGCTGGTGCAGTAGAAAGAGAAGTGAACATTTTCATAAAGGCTTCTCTTTGCAGAGCAGGATTTGGGAAAGAGCCACCTTTTCCAATGTTTCTTCACGGACCCATATTGTCAGGGGGTTGTGTTGTGAGAGGATGTCAAGTACAATGTCGATACTCTGGATTGTTTCAATGGATTGAACCTTGGCCTGTCAATGTATATTTGCAAGAATTGTCAGTGCATTGAAGCACATTGTGACTGAGGTTGGAATGACCTTAGCTCTGGAATGAAGGTGACATTGGTTGAATGGTTCCCCATTCATTCGCTTCAGCAAGAAACTTGCAAAAGGTGAGGTGCAATATATGATCATACAAAAATGAGTAGAGGTTTGGAGCAATAACAAAGTATTGACCCCGGTCTTCGAATAACCTGCTTAGAATTATCGCTTGCTTGCCATCATTTAGCAGATGAAGAATGGAAATTATTTATTTTGAGGGCAGATGAATTTGAAAGGGATACTCCACAGTCTTGCAGTTGGTGATATGCTGTAAACTATGAACTGAGATCCGAGATGTGGTATTGCACTGGGGAAGTATTTCTCAGTCAGCATGGACAAATGGCCAAAGAGCCTCATTCAAAGCCATTAATTTCTATAATTCCATCAGTTCTTTTGAACCTGTGCCAGCTCTCTGTAACCCTGATGATCTTAACATAATTTCCATTCCTCAGGGCAATGTGTAAACATACATACCCAAGTGTCATTGCAAGGGTTGCTATGGTAATTGTAACTGCTTAAATCTGTGTGAGTAGTTAGAGTAGCTTGCTATTAACATGGAAGTGATTTCTCTGAAATTCAAGTCACATTCTTGCTTACCATGGTTCCAGATAGCAACAGTGACTCAAAAGTAATTTATTGGTTGTGAAAAGTAACATTATTACTCTCCATAGCCTTGGAATGTCCTTGGGTAAAAGTCACCAAATTTATGTATGTTCTATTTCTTGCTCTTTAAACGGTTTGCATGGTTCTTCCTGATCCAGCGATGACACAATTTTCTGCTTAATTCTCCATTTCTGTGGTCGATTCCTTTTGCACACAACTACCAAATGGGGCCTTTCATTCCAGTTTGGCCCAACATCTCATATCACCAATCCCACTGTTGCAAGGGCCGTTGTCACTTTCTCATGTTGCCTTGTCCAACACATTTTTTTACACTTGTCCATGCTTTGGAAGGTCAGTGCCTCACTTACAGGACACCACTGGAGCAATTTCCAGGAGCTCCTTTTGTCCCATGCCTTTGATGCACTCTTGTCCCACCTTTTTGCAACCTTACCCGATCCAAGCTTCTCAAAACTCTTCCATGCCCACGTTGCGTGGTTCATTTTTTACTTCAACCTCTTTGTCACTATTGTTCAGCTCTCCACTGCAGGCAAATAAACTTCCGAGGCAGATTTCAGAGTGAGACGTTGTGAAAGAAATGGGATTTTGATATTCCGCGTAAGCACTGTGAAGAGAAAAGGGCATCTTGTGCAGGGGTCTAAGTGGGGATATTGCAGGGTCACTGGCTGTGGGCGCTGTCACAGCAGAAACAACAGTATTGGGGTGATTTTGTTTTCTAAGAATGATGATGAAGGAGAACATCATGTACACCACACCATTTTGTACATCATGATTTCAATAAAAAAATCTTTTTGCTAACAGAAATTCAGCTGCCATGTTTTAATTGTTAGGAATATGAATGCCTTTTCAAATGATGAATTTTAGCCTGAAGATTAGAATTTTTATTTGTCTAAATATGTTAGATTGCTAAAGACGGCATATCAGTTATTGATTCTATTCATAACAACACTTGATATAACTGAATTATTATATCACCCACAATTTTAGTTAAGACCCCTGTTAAAAAAGTTTCAATAAACAGGGTAAATCCTCTGTGAAAAGAGCAAAGGAATGATACAGGAATGTGTGTTATGTTCAGTCAAAATGTGCTAAAGCAGCAATTGGCTCTGCTTGTTCCACTAATTAGCAAGAATAAGAGGTTCCAAGAAATTCTCATTCTCATCCACACTGGAGCTTATTAGATCATTGTAAAAGACGAGGCTGAATGTTTGCAACCAAGAGCTGCAGACTTGATCCACATCAGTCCCCTGCTGAAGTCTCCACCATTACTCTTCTGACCAATTCTGCACCAATTTAGAAGCACTGATTGCAGCAAAGGCCAAGGCCCCCAGCGGCATTGCTGATGTAGTGCTGATGGCTTGTTCCACAAGTGGCTCGACCCCAATGGCACATGCATGTTGGGACATGAATGTCAGCTCGTCAAGGAGAGCTGGAAAACTGCTCCTGTACCTGCAGCAATACACCTGTCCCAAAGGTGTTTCAGTCTTCCAATGATTTCTATCATGTTACAGATTTTAAAACAAATTAGTGCTATAACCATAAGATGGTTAATCCACTTTCCAAATCAGGTAAGTGTTCATAGGTGCGGATTGTACATTCTTACTGTCAATGCTTGAACTGGTTTGAATGGGATATATGTTTAAGGAGCTAAATATTGTACAAGTGTTGCAATCTACATCAGATGGGTGTGTTGATGACACCGGCTGCTGGGAGTTCTTGACTGCTGAGCAGTTGACTTCCTGAGACTCACCCCTTCAAGTCAGCACAGTGGCACAGCAGTAAAGTTGCTGCCTTACAACGCCAGAGACCTGGGCTCGATCCTGACCACAGGTGCTGTCTGTACGATCTTTGTACATTGTCCCTGTGACCGTGTGGATTTCCTCCGGGTGCTCTGGTTTCCGCCCACATCCAAAAGATGTACAGGTTTGTCTCCGGTAAAACTGTAAATTGTGCCTAGTGTGTAGGATAATGTTATGGGGTGACGGTATGGTCGGCATGGACTCAGTGGGCTGAAGGGTCTGTTTCCGTGATGTATCTCTGAACTAAACTAAACTAAGCTACATCAGCATTTTCAAATAAATATTAATGTTCATGGATCCGAAGCTGCAGCAACCATAGATTTATGCCAAAGTACTTAAAAATGTTGAGATGTATTAGCGATGTTTCCACTAGTGGGAAAGTCTAGGATCAGAGGCCATTGCCTCAGAATAAAATGACGTGCCAAAAGTAGAGATTGGCAGATTCTTAATTAGTAAGAGTGTCAGGAGAGAAGGCAGAAGAATGGGGTTGAGAGGGACAAATAGATCAGCCATGATGGCAGTAGATTCGATGGGCCGAATGGCCTAATTCTGTTCCTATGATGTATGCACATGAACTTATGAAATTATTTACTGTAGTAAAACAAGAGAAGACAATGGTTTATATATCGCCTCTGCTGTAATAATGCAATTTTTAAATTGATGCTTACATTAAAATAGCTTAGAGGGGAATGTGGTAGGAATGCCACCTATCACTTTGAGTCTGCAGTGAAGGGAATGTGATTTAGCTGGTACGGAGTTCAATATGGGGATATAATTGAATGACCACATATTTATTCAGTTTATTGAAAAGTCAAGTAATACTGAATGCTGAATTATAAAGGTTACAACAGGGTCAGAACTCACACAGTTCATAAACCTCCCACTGGATCACCCACAATGATTGACCGGCAAGCGTTCCATCTTGTTCTGCAATTTCAGCCTGTTTGCTGCAGCCTGCATTCTCTTTACCTTTCCTATTGTTCCCAGGTGTAGGGTTGCTCCCATCATCTCTTCACTCAACACCTAAAGTTCTAGTTCTGGTTTTGGCAGAACTCTGCACTGAACAGAGAAGCAGAGTATTTAAAAATTCATGATGATATATTGCTGAATAAATAGTAATGACTTGTAGAGTGTGAGTGTGTGAGATGGGAAGGTAATTTGTAACGAGAGAACTAGAGGTACTTGTATTGTAACTAAACATTCCAGATTAAGTTTCAGGTCTGAAAGGAGTGGCCTTATCATTTGGGTTCCTCTTAAAAACAACATGTTTCTTTAAAATATTACTAAATAAAGGCACTGGTTTATGTCATTGACACACGCTGATTCAGATGATCCAGAGTCTGCTTAGTATGGTGGGAGTTGGATGTTACAAATGACCTCAGTAGTATTGGATGGTGACGAAGAGATGTGACTTTCAGATCATTCCAGACCATTCATCAGAGTCTTTTCATTGCTACCCATCGATTTCCATTCAATATCAAGAGACACAATATCAGAGGCACGGTGGCACAACGGTAGGGTTGCTGCCTTACAGCACCTTACTGTGCCAGAGACCCAGGTTCGAACCCGGCTATGGGTGCTGTCTGTACGGAGTTTGTATGTTCTCCCCATGTGACCTGCGAGGGTATTCTCCAAGATCTTCGGTTTCCTCCCACACTCCAAGGATATACAGGTTTATACGTTAATTACTTGGTATAAATGTAAATTGTCCCCAGAGTGTGTAGGATTGTGTTAATGTGCGGGGATCGCTGGTTGGTGCAGACTCGGTGGGCCGAAGGGCCTGTTTCCGTGCTGTATCTCTAAACTAAACTAATATCCAAAAACTCAAGATTGCTGTTGAGAGATCAGATCACTATTCAGAGATTATAGATCATTATCGGGAAGTAGGACTCAAGATCACTATCCAGAGATAGTGAATCATGAAAATTAAGAAAACTACAGACACAATATTAAAATAGAAGATGCTGGAAGACTAAGCACATCAAGCAACATTCAGCGTAAAGAGAAACAGTTTACATTTCAGATTGTTAACTGGTAAATGATATATTTACCAGAACTGCGATTAAGAGAAAACAAGTTAGTTTCGGCAGCATTGGATGTGGGGGACAGAGGGTAGAACAAAGAGAATTTTGGTGATTGGGTGAAATGAAAAAGCTATTAAGGAGTAGATAATCTCCTTTGCCTATGCAATGTTTTGTTAATCTTATGAAGTCTAGGTAATGTTGTATAGTCAGTCTTGGTGACTCAAGATCACAGTATAATCGGTCTTAAGGGCCTGTGCGATTATTTTCGGCGACTGCGGGCGTCAGGGACTGAGACACAGTTGACGTCAACCTGCGACAATCTGCGTCAGCTGACGCCACAATTTCCAGGACCTCAACAGCGACAAACACACGACAGCATACGACAGCGCCTACGACATCCTGTGACCGCACAGACGTCAAACAGCAACAGCCGAAGTCAGCATACGTCCACCCGCGACACGACACGGCAAGGTACGACAGGCTGCGTCACTGTCTACGACATCTGAGGACAACAGGTTGACGCATGACAATGCACGATGACGCAGGCTGTCGCAAAATGAATTAACCGAGATCATGACCGTGCGTCACCGGGCGGTGTCGCGGAAAGATTTTGAATATTCCAAAATCCAGCGGCGGCAAGGAGACATCGCGTCACGCCGCGAGAACCTTTTTTCAGGCTGTCGCCGAAAATATCGCCCTTTAGATCCATCAGATCATTATCTGAAGACACATCAATACCTAGCAACACCAGTTTACCTTTCAGGAACTGCAGATATCTGTTCCGGGGCACCAGTTCATTATCCAGAGGCACAAGATTACTATACAGAAACACTAGATCATTACTCACATTGCTCTCCAAGTGCATCAGTTTGCAGAATTTGAGAGCTCCTCAGATCATTGACCAAAGACAGGGGTTCATGATCTTGGCACTCCCATTCACTAATCTCCATTCCTGATACTGACCAAGGATGCTGGTCCAGTTTCTAATCAGTACCTGGAGTTTCCAAATTATGATTTAGGAAAGCTATTAGGAACTCCTGAGATAGAATTCATTTAAAAGGCCAGAAAAAAACAGGCAGAATCAGTGGGTTATGTTCAAATCACAGAATGTTGCTTGTGGATTTCCACACAGATTAGCTTTTCAAAATCCATGTATTTTATTTTAGATAACCTGCACGGTATGCAATTATCTGATGATACGCAAGAGAGGAAAGTGAGTTGTGAGGAAGACAAACTCCTCCTTGCAGGTTAAGGTAATGGATAGGGTGAAGTATAATGTGGGGAAACGTGGGCAACCTCTTTTCCTCTCCACTAATTAGTTCAGGCCTCAACTTCTTGATATCATGGAGCCCTAACCTTCCAATCCTGTTTGACATCCAAACCAAACTCCTTGCCCTGGTCCTGATCCTGAAAAGCAACCCCTCCCTTGCTATGCTCAATCTTCATTGTCGACCCACTCCCACTGATCCTTATTGCTGATGCCCATCTTTGACTGGCGACCCTGCCTCACACCTAACCCTATTAATTTTGTCCAGGATGGTAAATTTTGTTTAGTGTTCCCGAAAATGCAGGAAGAAATGCAGCAGTGGTTCAAATACTAAACATTAAAGTGTGCAGTGCAAGGCTCATGATTAGATTTTTTGTTGGCATGCCTGTCTTGCCTAGGCCATGTGAGTACAATTTCTAGGCTATGAGTTTCTAAGATGATGCTGGTTGACTATTTCTAGCTGGAGAGCCTTGCATTGGAAACAAAGGTAGGCTTGAACTAGGCTGCAGAAGAAAGATCATTGATCAGGGCTTTGTACTTCTCCAGAGATCTCTACTTTGGAGAGCTGCAATTGCCCAGACATTGTATGGTCAGCAATTGAGGGTGATACATTTTGGAACCAGGAGATTTGAGGATTCAGTTTTAAATCATTTAGGCTTTCTCTTCTTCTTGCGTTTGGCGTGCACAGTCTAAAGTTGTAAGACAACTTGTTCTGTTTGATCTTCTGTTTATGCACGCCAGGTTGATTGCATTCGTCGAAACAAGGTGGACCACGTGAAGGTTGCAATCTCCCACCCCATCATTTAGGCTGAGTGGCTGCATTTCATGCCTAGCAAGGGGGAAGCACTGAATTAATTGGAAAGAAAGGAGAAATGTTCTGCAGTTGATGTTAACCTGGGAAGAATAAACTAATGGGGAATGTTCATAATGCAGAAAGAAGGCAATGTTAATGTTACTATGACTGTCTGCCCTGGCAGTGAAACATTAAGGCAGTGGTGTTTCAGTACTGAAACTGAAGTAGCTGCAGTAACAGGGAATTACTCACTGCCTGCTCCATGGGCAGTTTCATATCCATGTGATATTCTGAACTCTTGTTTTGAGGTGTGGCTGGAGCAGGTTTAGTCAGTCAAGCTCTTGAGGTTTGCAAGGCACAGTTTCTGGCAGTGCCACGTGTTCAGGTTGGTTGCAAAAATACCAGAGAAACTGAAACTTGACACAATCAAAGAAATCCTTCTCAAAAATATTTTGAGTAGGACATGATTCACCAAACTTACAAGCACTAAGATAAATTTACATTGATGTGAAACTGAATTCATGTTTCACACAACTTCATAACCTTCAAATATCGGCATCTATCTGATAGTTGGACAGAGATCAGAGAATGAAGTACATATTGAAGGGAAATCCACAACTCATTAATATATGGTTTCTGTGCATCTCACTTATAGAACTAAGCGGTTTATTGAGTGAGTACAAGGAAGCTGTCACTAATTGATAGAAGTTGTGATACTAAAGTACAAAAGAGCAGTTGTAGCATTTGTTTATGAGGAAGGCTTTTATTAATTCAGGGAGAGAGATGGCATCATTCAGCGATGAAGGGGAAGGGGTCAATATTGAGGGGAGAACAGCATCACCCACTGACGGAGGAGAATTTGTCCCTCATTGATGGTTGGGAGATGCATCATTTGCTGTTAACAATATAAACTGACTGGCATTTCTTCAATGTGCACCATACAGTGATCATGTGCTTAACCCTAGGTTGGCCACTCCCTGATAAGGAGCCTTCCTGACTGGGCTCTGCCTGCTGACTCTCTTTGGAACAAGGAGCAGGAATCAATGGAAGTAAAGAACAAATTCATCAGGACCAATTCCACATTTTACTCAATGGGATTGGCCACCAGATTGGGGCCTAGCCACTCTTCATCAGGGGTTTTATATAGATACATAGACAATAGGTGCACGAGTAGGCCATTCGGCCCTTCAAGCCAGCACCGCCATTCAATGTGATCATCCACAGTCAGCACCCTGTTCCTGCCTTCTCCCCATACCCTTTGATTCCACTAGCCCTAAAAGCTCTATCTAACTCTATTTTGAATGCATCCAGTGATTCGGCCTCCACTGCCTTCTGTGGCAGAGAATTCCACAAATTCTCATTTTGTATCAATCATATTTGTAACTGCATTGGAATACAGACAATATTGTCGAAATTTGTCCTCCCTCCTACCTTCGGGTGGTCTAACAACCTCCAGCTATTGCTGAGTTTTAGCTTGCACCGTAACTGTGTAAATTTAGTATACTGCAGCTGAAGATATGATCATTGTCATTAGAAGTGAAATGTAAAATTCATTCTTTACCACGGTGTAGTGGTGTGAAGGGGAATTCCACACAGACAGGAAGGTGACCTTTACAAAGCGTGGAGGCCAAGGAGAAAATGATAAGCTGACTGACTTGATTATGCTTGTCGTCGAGATGTTGGTAAGTGAAACTCTCCAGGTAGATGTAATGGTCACTGAGTCCATCTCCACAGAGAGACAGAGTTTAATGAATGTATCTGTACTAGCATGTAACCACAGGTAGTGTGGCTTTTGTTAAGCAGAGCAGGGTAAACTATTTTAGCAATGCATACCATAGCCACATACTCTTTTGATCTGAGGGATTGTAATAATGTGGTTCACTTTAGTCTTCATAAATGGGATAGAACTACCAGAAAAAAAACTTTTGTGTATGATAAATTCAATGAGAATTTTTAAACATTTCTGGATAAGGTCAATAATTTTAACACCGACTCGATAAACCAGTGAACATTGATTTCCCTGTTTCTGTTACGATTCCTCCCTCCCTTCCTGAAGGAATTAAATCCTTTCTCATATTCAGCTCCACAGCTATTGACCTCCTTCCAGAGGCCAACAGTATTTTCTGATATACTGTGAGGGTACATAGATTTCTCAATTATTCACCCCATCAGAAAGATTTGCATTCATCTGGGAGATTTTATTACAGAGATCCCAGTAACATTTTTAAAACATTTTTTTTTAATATAGGGAGTGCTGCTGTTAATTTTTGGAAAATGTTTAACAAAAACCATGATAATGAACAGATAATTAGTTGATAATTTAAGCATAACAGACAGGCAGCAGCTAGGGTAAAAAGAGCTCTTCAAAACACTAACATCCTCTCAGGAGGGGAGATGGGAGCATATTTTAAAGTCATTCAATATATCTGGCATGAAGGGCAGACATTCCTAAGAGGGATTATTGGATAGTGATCATCAGCGGAAATGCTGGCTGCATTTTCATCCTTAATTCACCAGCACCAAGGCCAATCGCAACAAAAAGCACATAATAAAATATTAGTCAATAGTGTAGACAAAGTGGTACAGCAGTGATAGTAAAATGGGTTAAACATAATCAAATAGGGTGGTAGAAAGTGGGGGAAACCTACAGTGAAACATGCTAGCCACTTTTATTCTCCGTTTATAGACTGTTTGAATTAGGATTTGGGAATTGCAAGGTGGGTATTTAAAGATCACATTCCAGTAAACAACTGTCAACAGTGAAGAGAATATAAGTAGATTGGTTGGTCTTTTGATATGCAAAGACAGATGAAAATGTTTATTTAATATTATACATATTAAAATAAATAACGCAGACAGCATTAACTACTTAATAGGAATATGTTAAAGACATCTTAAAGACAGATGAACAGTGAATCCACATGGTAAAAATACATAATTCTTTGTAAATTATTGTAGTTGTGAGTGCCCTTGTTCAGAGAAAATGAGAGGATATTTCAACCAGATAATACAGGATGACACTGAAGGTAAGAAATTACAATCAGATAGAGAATTGTGATATAATGAGATTGTTTTCATTGGAGTAGAAAAGGCAGTTTGTGATTATTTAGATCCTTTTTTCTTAAATTATATAGTTTAGATAAGGGGAACAGATGCTGGAAAGGAAAATAATATTTAATTTGTTGGTCAGTTGGTGATGAAAACCCAAATGGGAGAGGAGTTGATGTTGGTGAAGTGTATCTTTCACCACAGGGTGAGATCATTACACATTAGATTTCAAGGGTGATGTATATCATTGATAGAATTATAATGTGAAAACAATTCAGACACTGGGTTCTGGGGATGGGGGTGTGAGCGGGATGGGAGGCGGGAGGCGGGGGGGGGGGGGGGAGATACGTTCTGTTATAATCATGTCAGTACATGTTCATAAATGAATGTTTACATTTTGTCTCATTGCAATATTTTTATTATTGTGTTTGTGTCTACATTTATTAATTTAATTCCAAACTGATGTTACAAAGGACATTCAAAGCTTATATTCAAGGCTATTGAGTCCTTTCCTAGACTTGAAGAGATATCCGGCTCCCTGGCTTTTGTCTGAGGCAGCCGAATAATTCGCAGGAGTCTGTATGCGCATGAGGAAAAGACACCGACTGTGTTTGTCACCACAATTAGCTCAATCAGTTGCCTGCTGTCCTCTGTTGCCAAAGGCTGTAAAACATGTTGTTTTTAGGCAAGTAAATTGGTTGCAATTTCCTTTCCTTTACTTTGGGATATTGGCATTGGTTTATTATTGCTGGGTGTTTGTTGGGTGTTGTGATATTTGTTACCAGGTGAGAGCTAACAGTTACTCCTCCTTGATGAAAGTGAAATGACAGAAGCAGCTGAGGTGGGGAAGGGAGGAGGGGGGCTAGTGGTGGGGGTCCCACTTGATGCTAATCCCTCTAATCAGATGGACAAGTGGGCTCGATGTGAAAGTACTGGGTGAGTGGAAATATGGGGGATGATTTGGCTTTGGGAAGACGATATCTGGCAGGGATTGCCTTAGTTACAGCCACATCTCTGCAACATTGGGAGTGACTCTTCAAGCTGCTATAAGTATTCTCACTGTAAGTAAAATCAGGCAGAACAAATACCAGCCTGGTGTAAAAAGCTTAAATAAATTGAAACAAAAGCACTGAGAAGTCTGTATAATCAAAAGAAAATGAAGGAGGGACATTTTATCTAATGCCCTCAGTGAAGTGAGGGAGGCAAATTGGTACACAATATTTTGAAGGGTTTCAAGGTTAGTTTCTTGTTTTTTTTTTTTTCATCATGTATCTATTCTTATGTGAAGTTAGGGCAATGGCAGCAATAGGGGTTTGTATGATGTGAGCATACATGGTCAAAGATTGGGAGTATGACATGGTTGGAGCTGTGCAGCACAATGAGCCCAACCTGCACTAACGGGCATCCGCTCCTGCTGAATGAGGGGAGCTGAAGGAAAGAGGAAGGACACGGCGAGAATAATGGGGAAAGTTAGCTATGCTTGGTTGGCAAACTATAGTATAAGATAGACAGGGATTAAGAAATAACATTATGTTATATTAATACATCGTAATTACAGATAGCTAATAAGATGGAAGAGGCAGATTGAAAGGTTGATTGCAGATTGCAAAGATTTTAGTCATGTCAGCATTTAGTATGATCAACTCAAGTCAGTGCTGGTCAAATTATTGAGCCCAAAATGAAAACAGAAACTGTGGAAAGCAGGTAAGGTAGCATCTTTCAAAAGTGAAATGTTTCAGGTCTAGGATCTTTCATCCAAATCCTTTCAGATTTCAGCATCTGCATTATTTTTATGTCTGTTTAGCTTAATGTAGTTCATTCACTTTTACATTGTTGGCCCTGGCAACATCTAACCATCCCTTTCACTCTTTGCAGCACGATATGGAGAGTCCCCATCTGGACTTCCTGGGTTCAGAATTGTTTAAGAAACTGAGTGGTTTCTCACTTTCTTTTACAGTTCAATAACTCCAGCTGAAAATTGCAGTTATGGATGTCAGAAGAGAGGGATTGGCTTTGGAAATGATGCCTGACGTGGTCACATGGCACCCTTTTAACCCTCAAAGGAAGAATGAGCACATCATTGAGGTTATGGATGAATGCCAACATTTATGAAATATTTGAGATAGAGGGAGTACCTTCATCACAATTCCAGCATCTGCATTTTCTTGTGACTTCAATATAAACCATGTTGAGGTGCCACCTGCTGGCTATTAATGAAACAACAGATACAAAGAGTATACGTACAGAGGTGATGATCTCTGTTTTTTGCTCATGATTCCAGCATCTGCAGGTCCGTGCGTCTACTGGAGGATCTCAGTGGGCTGAAGTGCCCAATGCTGAATACTGCAAGGACATTGTGATTATAAAATTGCAGTGCCAAACTGGTGCACTTACTAAAATCCATGAAATTCCCGGCAAAATAGTAGCATGCCACCCCTCAACCCCCGATCATCAACTGATTCTATAATCACCCCTGACAATCCCGCCAACAATCTCTTGAAACAAGTAACTGCAGATGCTGGAGTAACTCAATGGGTCAGGCAGCATACTTACAGAGATCAATTGGAACATTCTTCCACCCATATATCTCCTTCTGGGTTTACATTTATCTTCTCTTCTTTGCTTATCTGTTGAGTACTGTGTATATTGTGTGTTTACAAACCTGTTGTGCTGCTACATGAATTGTATTGTTACGTTCCGAAATAAACACTTGACAATCTCTTGACACCCTTTTGTCTCCTTATAATCTCTAACTTTTGTCACATACTCCACACATCTGCCAATCACCTCCCTTCTCCTCCATCCATCTATCACTTGGCTAGGTTTCTCTCACCCCCAACCACTCTTTTCCCTACTCCAGTCAGAAGAAGGATCCCAACCCAAAATGTTGTCCGTCCATTCCCTCCACAGATGCTGCCTGACCCACTGAGTTTCTCCAGCGATTTGTAATTTGCTCAGTGAAGGGTTTCCTGAGCTTGTGGATTTGCAATTTATACAGTGGCTGTCAATAATGAATCTAGGACAGGAATATACAAAAGGGCAAATCTGGAACTGCAGAGATCGTGGAGAGTTGTATGACTAGGGAAGAACATGGTAATACAGGGAAGATCACAGATAACTTGAAACAAAGCATTAAGGATTTGAAAATTGAGCTGGTTTTACAACTGAAACCAAATCTGGTCCACTGACAGTTGGTTTGCTTGACACTATCATCTTTCAGCGGAAAGATGAGCCTTATGGCATAATATCCCTGTAGTATGATCAACATCATGGCATTATAACCAAGCTGCATGACCAGCCACATGGTATCATGTTCCAGCAATGTGACATGCTTCTTATATCCTGCCCTCAACATGTTCATCCTCCTAGCTTCATATCCCAGAAATGTGATGAACTTCATGCCACTATATAGATTAGATTAGATTAGATTAGATTTGTTTATTGTCATTCAGACCTTTCGGTCTGAACGAAATTTTGTTTCCCTGCAGTCATACATATAATTTAAAAAATGACAAAAACACACAATCAACACAAATTTAACATCCACCACAGTGAGTTCACCAACCACCTCCTCACTGTGGTGGAAAGCAAAATCTTAAAGTCTCTGTCTCTTCCCTCTTTGTTCTCCCTCTGCGCCGAGGCGACGGTTCAAACTCCGCGGTCTCACAGTATTCACCGATCTCACTGTTCTCACAGTATTACAACTTACCAGTGTGTCCAACTACATGGTATTATATGGATTTAAAAGCTTTTGAGTAATATATGCCAAATGTGGGTAAATGGGACTAACTTAGATGCGACATCTTGATCGGCATGGATGAGTTAGTCCGAAGTTGTTTCCACGTTGTATGACTCTATTCCAAGCTCATGCTATGAAAACCTGGTGGTGAGAACAACCTCATGACATTGTAACCTTATACCCCAGAGACGCTACCACATAAATTTGAACCATCAGCATGTTAAACAAATAAAATTTATTTTATATTTTGATATCTTCAAGTAATTCTAATCAGGAATGTACAGGTGCACATAAAATAAATAGAAAATAATAGCCAAGGCTTTTAAACTCTCATATTCTTGCCAAAAATTCAATAGCACAACATCCTGTATAATTTATTATAATGTAGATTGTTAATGTCCAATTAATGCCATTGTATGAATAATATTTTGGAAAAGAAATTCAGTTCCGTTCCTCTTTTTCAGCTGTATCATAGGTGATATAGTGTCGCCAAGCATATAACTTAATGCCTGCACATTTGGATGCCTACTTGTTTATGTGACAGAACACATTTTAAATGGTTATAAAAGCCTAGAGGTAATTTTCTGAGGACCATAACTTACAGCAATAAAACTAAGTACTGCCTCTCGCATAACAGATTATGTTTGTCATAAAATTTACTATAAACTATTTCTCACTGGAAAATAATGCAATTTTAGTGCATATGTAGTAATTTGGTGCATAGAAATGTAAATTCTACATTCTTCTGTGGATTAACGCCATCCATTTCCAACATGTGCTTTGTAAGAAAAGTTGCCAGCAATCCCCGTAAGAATGTCCTTCACCTTGGATCTTACACAGCTGTGCAAATTACCTACACTTCTGGGGAAAGAATATATATATGTTTATTAATTTCAGAAGACTTAACAATGTAAACCAGAAAGATGAAAACATAGAGATTATACAGAAACGGTAAATCCATGCTTCCGTTATTCTGACATGAATCCTGACTCTAATTTAGGATTTATCCACTAATCAGGTAACAACCTCAGGAAAATGAAATTTTCTAACCAGTGGCTTCCAATTTAAAAGCACATAAGCCAGCAAAAAATATACAACTTATACTTCTCCAAGGCAACTTTATGTAGCAAAAAACTCCCGGTACTTAACAAGAATCTTTTATGACAAAATATGATATTTAGTCATAAGGAATTGCTCACTGAGGCTTTTCCCTGCTGGTATCAAAGCCATCCACCCAGCAACTGATGCTGTCCTGGACTGGATGTCTACCCTTGACCTACAATTTTAGGCTGTGCACGCCATACGCAAGAAGATAAGGAATTGTTACGCCAGATGACCAAAGGATTGCTCAGTTGTTTAGTGCATGAAAAGAGGAAAGATATAGAAACTGTTTAAGGTGTGAATTCTTGGCTTTAAGGATTATATTAGCTCAAGATGCAGCCACTAACCATAGACAAATTAGAGAGTGATCCAGTGCCCGGAATTAGGAGAATGCAAGTATTATAAAGTGGAACAGATTACAATGGCTACAATGGTGTTAGCTATTTTGAAAAGGATAAAAATGTAAAACTTACCTTAGATCCAATGAAGTTAACGTGAACAGTGAAAAGTTTTCAACCTTGTACCTTTCTTGTGTCAAACTTGATTGCTTTATGGCCTGTCTGCAAGATTTTGTAATGTTGCCCTTTATGTATCGAAAATTGGAACGGAAAGTGAACAAGTTATGCTTAACTTAAAAGGAACCCCTCTAGAAAACTGCATTTGCTTTTGGCCCATGAAGTATGTTAGTTTTGCATACCATAAATTGGATAAAATCCGATTGATGAATATGGGAACACTATTTGCATTACATGGGCCAAATTGAATATAAGATGATTTAGTTCAGGAACTGGAGGAGCAGTTGAAATTAATTTGCCAATTGCCAAGCAGAAAAAATACCTGTCTTGGAATAAAGTCAGGTAGGAGAAAATAAATTAGTTTCAATACAACCTCCCCACCGTAATTAGACACTATTGTCTTTTAATGCAATATGTTTGTTTCACCATTGGTGCCCATTAGAAATGGACAAGCAATAGCTTCTATTGACAGCTTGTTCAATGATACCTCAATAAACAATGTGACCATATAGCTTTAAGTATTTTTTAGCTTGCGGTTAGCAATAAACAAAGCTATTAAAAAGACCTTTGTTTTTGAAAATCTTGCAGGGAAAAAACGTTGTTATTGCAAGTATAAACTTTTCTAGCACCTGACCCCCTTTTCTTCCATTGACACAATTTTTTACTAATGTAATTTTCTATAACACAAGATTTCTTAGATACACAATTGTTGCGTTATAGCAGTACTTGTTGAAAGAAATATAAATCATGGAAAATGTTTACTTGGTTTGTACTTGGGATTCTATTATTAGAAATGATTTCATTAAAATGATGGGAGAACGATTTAAACTGTGCTTCAAAGAGCACAAAAATTTGATAAATAAAATACCGGGAACATTTTTCTTCAGGTGCTGAGTTCAGAAAAGAGGGTACTACTTTAAAAATGAAACTTGGCCATTTAGAAATATTAGGAAAGCAGATGGGATGGTTAATTCTTGTTCCCAGTAAGATTGGGCTTACTGAGACCACTGAAATTCTCCAAAATTAAGGTTGTGTTGGCAAGGTAATAAGGTTTACAGAACAAATGCAGGCAATTATATCTCCGGCACAAATCAGTCATGATTTACAGAATGTTAGAACAGCATCAAAATACTAAATGGCTCATCCAATTGAAGGTTCAATCCGTGCATCACATCATTAACTATACTTGTTATCTGTTTTTATTCCTTCAGCGATGTACATCTCCTAACATTGAAGTTTCAAATGTGACTGCACCAAGAAATATATACTTGCAACCCACCAATTCATGTTTAATGGACAACCTGCACATCGGTAATATCTTTAATGTAGGAAAAGTTTCTAAGGTGTTCAAATAAAATTTGATATCAAATAACACTTTTGGCAGGCAACTAAAAGGTTTGTCAGTGAGGTAGGTTTTAAAGATCAAGAGGTAGAGGAGATTTGAGGGAATCTCAGAGCTTAGAGCACAGAGAACCTAAAGGCAACAGTACCAAAGTGGGATTGTACATGGCTAGGTAAAGTGAAGTGTGTCAAATTAAGTGTAGTCAGGCATAAGTGCAAGACTGAAAGTTTTTGATAAAATAATTAGATATTTTCAACCAGTGGGTTTAAAGGATAAAAGCTCACTGAAACTGCAACTACCTCTGTAAGGTTGTTAGAAGTAATCTGTAACCTGAGACATGTGAAAAGAGAGAGTATAGAAATGATAAAATAATGAATAGCGATACATTGACATTGTAGTTACTGTATAAAATACATGCTAAGCCTTTCCCTTTCAGCAACCAGCTGATGAAAAATAACTGTGTAAAAAGGAACTGCAGATGCTGGTTTACACTGAAAATAGACACAAAGTAACTCAGCGGGTCAGGCAGCATCTCTGGAGAAAAGGATTAGGTGCCATTTCGGGTCGAGACCATCTTCAGACTGAGAGTCAGGGGAGAGGGAAACTAGAGATATGAAACATGAACCTCTTCAAATCTCTAGTATTCCTCTCCCCTAACTCGGTCTGAGGAAGGGTCTCAACCCAAAACGTCACCTAATCCTTTTCTAACATCCAGAGATGCTGCCTGACCCGTTGAGTTACTCCAGCATTTTATGTCTATCTTCGATGTAAAATAACTGTTGCTTTCAAAGTCTATTTTCTGCTGCATCGCAAGCATGGTTATTTTTTTATATATGCAAATGAAATATGAATATAAAAAACTAGCAATATTAAAAGAAACAAGAAAAAATGTTTATAAGGCAAAAGTTGTTAGTTATACACAGGTCAGCCTGAGTATGTAAAGAATAAAAGCACCATTTCAGAACAATTCCTTGCTACTTTACAGACATTACCTGGCCTACTCTATATGCCAGTTTATTTTCATATTTCCAGCATTTGCATTGTTTTATCCCCCTCAAACGTTCACATGATTGCAGCAGTAAAATACCTTGCAGTAATTATAAGAACTCAGTAACTACTGCAACCATGGGTGGATTTATGAGTTGCGGCTAATATGACAGCACCTGCAATCTTGAATTAAAAATTCCTACAGAAACTTAACATTCATTTAATTGCTTCTGAAACTGAACAAGATCACAAATCCTGTAATAGCCATAAGAGTCACTGTCATCTCCATTAGCTTTTGAAGATTCCATCTTCTTTCCATGTTTTCCCTATTTTTGCGATGCTGCTTCCTTCTCAAGCGAAGTAACTGCTCCATCTCCAGTTGTTTTCCATAATGAGCCTTGTAGAACTCATCGAAATTGAACTTTGATTTCCCATCATTTAACGTATCTTCGGAACTTTCAGCCTGTGCTTGTTTTACTGTTGAGACTCGGGGTTTGTTTGAAAGTTTTTTACCAACATGCAAATCTGCAGGAGTCAGAATTCCTCGATCGTACTTTTTCCTGAGGCTCACAGAGCCCAACACTGAATATGCTTCATTGATTTCAGTAAACCTCAATGCTGCCACCTCACTGCCTGCATTTCTATCTGGATGGTAAATGAATGATTGCTTGTAGTAAGCAGACTTGATCTGACTATGTGTAGCATTTGGAGACACTTTCAAAATTTCATAGTATATTGTGCTGTTCCCTCGTGGAAGAGGGACAGCATTATTTTCACCAAAATAACTCTTATCATTCTTATAGTAGCCATACATTCTGCATTGCTGCAATGAATTGATGCTAGAATAACGACGATGAAGATGTTGCCTACCGTCCAGAAGAAACGCACAAGTGTTTGAGCTGAATAACTGCTGAAACATCTGGATCGAAAGACCATTATGGCATTTGTCATTCACCTCCTGAAAAGTCAAAGCATGACAGGACCAACCATTTGCACAATTGGCAAGTCTTATAGTTGTTCGAGTATGACTGAAACTGAGGGTATCAACCAAAGGCCCGCAGTCAGCAGTCATTAGAAATTCCGTTCTTCCACCCATTTCACTTGGCTTCAATGAAGGGCATTCTTTGCTTAGTATCCCAGCTAGGCAAACCGTCGCAGATTTTAGCCGTGTTGGGTAGAAGGGCAACACAGCGAGGATTTCGGAGAGGAATTCCACTTTGCGGCTCCCAGCTTTTGCCGGTCCCCATCTGGCACTGTTTCTGACAGGTAACAGTGGCAGCAACGGCTCCACCTTTGCGGCCATCGCCCTTCTCTGGACACACTGCCCCAGACTCACTGCAAGAGGGCAAGATGAAGGCGCGCCCCCCACACTGCGCGCACCCGAACGGCCAAATGACCTTTGCCGAACAATTGCTGCCGTGGATCCCGGGTTATTCCCCGGACCCCGGCCGCACCTCAGGCTGCTGCTGCCAACGATAACTTTCTTTGTCCGGTCCCCCATGTCCCGGCCACGGTACATCAGTACACTCTGGCCGGCACACACCAGCGCCATCTTGTCCGGCCCACATCAGCGGGGCGGAACCTCATCCCGACTGATACCCGCCTGAATCTACCGCCCATCGAAGACAGCGCCTCATGAACACGTATGTACAGTACTAACAAATGCGCGTGAAAATCTTCACTCAGTTCCGCCCACATTATTCCGATTGACAGCTCAACCGACCAAGAAACAATTGTCAAACTGCACTTAGGCACCAAAATGCTGGAGTAACTCACTCAGCGGGTCAGGCAGCATCTTTGGAGAAAAGGAATAGGTGACGTTTCTTCAGATTGAGTTCCCCGACTAGTTCACTGTCTTTCTGATTAATTTTACTGATTGTATGTCCCGTTGTCACCTTCCCTCAGCTAATAATGAACCATTCTACATCTCCTTAGCATCGTCTGCTTTGATCTGCCGTTTTCACACCTTTCCCGTTCATCTCTCTAGTTTCCCTTTCCCCTGACTCTCACTCTGAAGAAGGGTCTCGACCTGACACGCCACCCATTCCTTCTCTCTGGAGATGCTGCCTGTCCCGCTGAGTTACTTCAGCATTTTGTGTCTATCTTTGGTATAAACCAGCAACTGCAGTTCCTTCCTAAACAATTGTCAAACTGCAGAAACTGGAGCATCTCTGGAGAAAAAGAATAGGCAATGTTTGTGGTCAAGACCCTTCTTCAGACTGAGAGACGGGAAAGGGAAATGAGAGATATAGACGGTGATATAGAGAGATATAGAACCAATGAATGAAAGATAGGCAGAAAAGTAACGATGATCAAGGAAACAGTCCATTGGTGGCTGTGGGCTGGATGTTAACGAGTTAACGCATGCCCAGCAATATCTGCCAGTTTCCAGGGAAATAATCGCAACACCGCATTCCTCCTTATTTCTTTGTATTTCTGCAAAATATTATTTTTACACGGCCATCAGCTCTCCTTTATTTGTTTCTGGCATTGACATACACCAAGGGATAATTCACAGTTGCTAATTAACTTAGTACAGGTACCAGATCTTTGGGATGTCATGCCAACTCCACATAAAACACCCAAGATCAGCAGCAAACTTGCTGGAGCTGTTAAGCAGCAGACATATCTGCTGTACCACTAGACCTTCAGTCCCATCAAGGATATTCTTATTGTCCCACATCGACCTCATTGACAAGGAAGGACATTCTTGCTATTGAGGGAGTGTAGGTTCACAAGGTTAATTCCCAGGATGGCGGGGCTGAGAGAATGGAGCGGCTGGGCTTGTATACTCTGGAATTTAGGATGAGAGGGAATCTTATTGAAACATATAAGATTATTAAGGGCTTGGACACGCTAGAGGCAGGAAACCAAGGGATAATGTTGGGGGAGTCCAGAACCAGAGGCCACAGTTTAAGAATAAGGGATAAGGCACTTAGAACGGAGATGAGGAAAAACTTTTTCACACACAGAGTTGTGAGTCTGTGGAATTTTCTGCCTCAGAGGGCGGTGGAGGCCGGTTCTCTGGATACTTTCAAGAGAGATCTTGATAGGGCTCATAAAGATAGCGGAGTCAGGGGATATGGGGAGAAGGCAGGAATGGAGTACTGATTGTTGATGATTAGCCATGATCACATTGAATGGCCTACTCCTGCACCCATTGTCTATTGTCTCCAGTCAGAACCCAGAGTCTGGATTGAAAGCAAGTCATCTTCGATCCTGAGGGTAGACACAAAAAGCTGGAGTAACTCAGCGGGACAGGCAGCATCTCTGGAGAGAAGGAATGGGTCTGAAGAAGTGTCTCGATCCAAAACGTCACCAATTCCTTTTCTCCAGAGATGCTAGCCTGTCCCGCTGAGTTACTCCAGTTTTTTGTGTCTATCTTTGGTTTAAACCGCCATATGCAGTTTCTTCTTACACATTCGATCCCGGGGAATCACATGTGAACTTTCTCAAACTTACTTGGCAAACTTGTCAGGTTATAAAGATGGAGAATAGACATGCTGATCAATCACCTGATGATTGATTTTGAAGCATCATCATATTTATATTCGTAAATATTTTGCAATACGAAATGTGTTAACATCCCGTATTAAAACATGCGAAATAAAAGCATATTTCCAGCGGTATCTATCATGATAAACATGTTAAAATATTTGGCCAATTGTCTTGTTTAACATTTACTTGATAGATTTTTTTAAATGTGGCTAATCACGTTTTATTAAGTATATGAACAATATTAGCATGATGCTAAGAATTGCAAGAAGTTTCCGACCAACTTTTCCTAATCTCTCCACTATCTGGTTCCCACCTATTTCCATGTTTGTGCAAAGCTTGTGTAAGCCATGTATTAGCGAGCAGTTGTTGCATAAGTATAAACTCGGTGCAAATCAATCAGGCATTTCTTGTAATATGTCAATAACCTTGCGGGAAGGTCGTGATGACGTGTGCCAGCCACGTGCCAGCCCTGCGTCAGGGTGACGCCGAGCGCATGCGCAGAGCGAGGCCGGGAGCGGGACTGGACCGCGCTCGTCAGGAAAGCGAATAAAAAGTTTTTTTTTCGCGAAGAAGATCGCGGATGAAAAAATGTCGGGACGGTCGGTTAGAGCGGAGACTCGCAGCCGGGCCAAAGATGACATCAAAAAGGTTATGGCCGCGATAGAGAAAGTCCGAAAATGGTGAGGAGGTTTCCGATAAATACTTTCTTCTTATTGAAGGGAAAGATGAGGTCGGGCGGGAGCGAGCCAATGTGACAGCGGAAGTGACGGGAGGGCGTGGGTGATTGACGTTTCTCTCGGCCAATTGTAAGGGGTGGCAGGTCTCGGTTCCTCTGGCAACCGCGTCACAGCGCCGACAGGTCAGTGAGGGGGTGGGACTTCCTGTCGCTCTGCAGGGGGTGGGGGGGCGCGTTGGGGATCTACCTGCGGCTCAGTCTGCCCATGTCTACGCGATCTCCCACTTGCTAAACACTTTAACTCCCCCTCCAATTCCCATACTCACCTTTCTGTCCTGGGCCTCCTAAAACTGTCAGGCTGAGGCCCAATGTAAATTGGAGGAGCAGCGCCTCATATTTCGCTTGGGCAGCTTACAACTTCAAGTAGCCCTCTCTCTCCCTGCCTCTCCCATCCTAGTTCTCCGACTAGATTCACTGTCCACCTGATTACATTTTACTGATTGTAAGCCTCGTTTGCATCATCCCCTCAGCTAACAATCAGAAACAGAATCAGAATCACACTTTATACCAAGTCTGTTTTACACCATACGAGGAATTTCATTGGCCAGGTCAGTCATACAATTAAAAGCAACAAATCACTCAAAAACACATTTTAACATGAACATCCACCACAGTGACTCCTACACATTACTCACTGTGATGGAAGGCGAAATAAAGTTCAAGTCCTTCCTTATGTTCTTCCTCGGTCGGGGGCCTCAAGCCCTCCGTTGAAGGGATGGTCTTGACTCCCGTAGCCCTTGGCGTTCAGGCCCTCCGCATCGAGGCGTTCAGCTCCTGCATCGGGGGTATGTCAGCCCCGTGCCGGGCGATCAAACCTCGCGTCAGGGCTGGTCGAGCCTTCCGCAGCGTTGGAGCTCCCGACTAACCTCTCCCGAGACCGCAAGCCCTTGATGGTAAGTCCACAGTGGTCTCGGTGGGAGAGATCCCAGGCAAGGGATCCGCTCCGATGTTAAGTCCGCGCCCTTGGTGGGGCACACGATAGTCCGAGGCGGTTCCCAGCTCCAGCGATGGTAGGCCGCAGAACCCGGAGAATGTGATCCGAAAATTGATCACATCTCCGGGAAGGTAAGAACTTGAAAAAAGTTTCCCCCGATTTCCCCCCATCCCCCATCCTGCCCACATTAAACAAACCGAAGAACATTAAAACCAACTTTTAACAAACTAAAAAATAACAAATAGAAAGAAAAAACGAACAGACTGCCGGCAGGGCTGCCATCTCCCCAGCGCCCCTGGTGGTCAATGAACCATTCTACATTTCCTTGACCATCCTCTGCTTTGCTTGGTCGTTTTCACACCTTACCAGGCACAGAAATCGCTATAAAAACATGGGGGGGGGGGGACACAATTTATCGGCGGCCACGAGCGCATGCGCATGTGCACACACTCACACGCGAGGCTTCGGCCATGGGCCCTGTGGATGGTAATACCGGGAGCTGACCTGGTTGGTGATCGACTCCAAACTCCAGCAACAGCAGCTTTGTCCACCCCGAATCGTGGGGCTTCAATCGTCCCGTTCGCGGGGGCTTCAATATCGGGAGCCTTGACGATCGCCTTGACGCAGCAATCTGGCGGTGGAAGATCCCACGGCCAGCCGAGCCGCGCGGACGGGCCGATTCAAGCTCCTCTTGATGATCTTTGCTCCACCAGGACGTCTCATTCTCCAATCACCGCGCTCTATCCTCAGTCCCCCCCCCCCCCCCCCCCCCCCCCGTGTAATGTGGGCATTCTGTGTAATGGTTGTATTCTGTACAGCGATCAACCTGCAGGAATGTGCTTCTTGACCATTGCATAAGAAGAGATGGTGGTGCATTGCCTCGGCGCACAGTTGAAGTTCTTGGAATGCTTACAAGGTCTTTGGTGGCTGTGAGACATGATGGCATCATAGGATAGAGAATTATAAATTCAAGAGCACCTGATCTTGACTTGTGTTGTTGAGAAGGTTGCCAAACACTTGCAGCGCTGATTTCTCTCCCACATTAACTGCTGAGATGTCTGTGCCAACGTTGTCAGCATTTCATGAGATGTGTTATTCTTGCTTAATCTATGTGGTATCCAGAAAGTGGGCTGTGAGATTATATTGATGGTGACTGCATTCTGTGTTATAGATCATACAACATGGAAACAGGCCCTTTAGCCCACCATCCATGCCAAGCATAAAGCACCTGTTTATCATAAATCCTATGCCAATCCCAGTTTTGTTCTCCATACGTTTTCTTTTTTTTATTTCCGAAAATAAACTTTAGTTAGAATAAAAAATATATACAAAACAAGAACTGTGTAAAAATTCTTCCAACATTCTCAGCCTCTATACATATGTTCATTTGCATTGTATTTGGTAGTGATTACAGAACTATCATTGCACTAGGCACCCTTGCCACACATGTGGCCTCATGGGGTGATATCTCTTCCCACGTTTGAGGGGTGCTTCCACCACACCCTGCCCTCCAATGTGCTGTAGCTGAAGGATCCCAGACTGTGGTCTTCCCCCACAGAGCCGTGGTGTTGCCTGCACCAAGGTTTAGTACATCCCTCAACATATACTCCTGCAGTCTGGAATGGGCCAGTTGGCACCATTCCCTGTTGGACATCTCACTCTGCTGGGAGATCAACAAGTTTTGGGCAGACCAAAGAGCATCTTTCACTGATGATCTTTCAGCAGCCCTTGATATCCAGCTATGAAGGTGGCCCTGGGAACAGTCCCTAATTTAGACTGTTACGGAGCTTTTTGGAATAAACCATGACAAAGACCCTTGCATTTTACTCTAGACTCTCTTTATAAATCCACACTCTGACATTTCGCCAGACAGGCTGGGCAGTCTGCTCAGGGAACCATGCCACAGGATCCATCAAGTCCTTTTCCTGCAGTTTCTGCAGAATGTTCTGTGCTGACCAATGCCTGATAGACTATTTTTAACAATTTCCTTGAGGATCTATCATCAACATGCTCGTAAAAGTTTGCAGTTGTCAATTAAGCTACCAATCTGCATGTCCTTTAGGACATGGAAGGAAACTGGAGCACCTGAGGGATATTCAAATATGTTTTTTCAAATCTTATAGTGATTTTGAATTTTGGGTGGATTATTTTGGATGGTAGTAGGCTTGCAGTGCACGTGGGATTGACCAAGCTTGGGGGCAAATATTTAATTTTCTTTGTATCAGATTGATCATGTTTGATTTTGCAAATAGTAAGTTGGTATAACAGCTTTTTCAATTGTGTTATGTTTGTATTTGGCCCCTTGGTAAAGCAACAGTGTCTAACTACTGTGAATACGTAATGAGCTGAGGTTTACAGGAGCCAGAAATTTACAAGCACTGCTAATTGCTGATCTTCCTTCCGTCACTGATTGATATCAGTACCAAATGGCTGGGGATTTAAAAAAAAATGTTTTACATAGTCATTTAATGTTTTTTATTACATGTGGCAAATTCTATCATTTTGTTTTGGAAATTTATGTTGGGAATTCTGATTTCTTGATGTTATTTTGTATTTATTGTTGCCTAGGTTGGCTTTTTTGCTATTTTGGATTTTTTTCTATGTGGTTTGGAACTTATTGAAATCCAGCATGTATATAAATTGACCACATATACTATAAACTCTAAACTTCCACAGGGAGAAGAAGTGGGTGACAGTCGGTGACACATCACTGCGGATATTTAAATGGGTACCAGTGACTGATCCCAAAGAGGTAGGTGGAGATGAAAAGTCTTCTATTTATATCTCATAGTCATTCATTTAATTGTTGTAAAAATTAAAATATCAAGAGTGTTTAATTGTCATATGTCCAGAAAAATAATAATAATATTCTTACTTGCAGCAGCATAACATATGTAAGAATTGTACTCTGTAAACACCATAATACACATCAAAAAAGTTCAATATGTAAAAACACAAACAATAATAGTGCAAAGATAAGAACAATGTCTCCAAGTCTATGAGGTTGGGAGCTTAGTTGGAGATTGTCGTGTTTAATACCCTTATGGATGTTGGGAAGAAGCCACTCCTGAACCTGAACTTACAGTTTTCTTGCCCCTATACTTTATTCCCAATGGCCGGAGTGAAATGAGAGCGTGGTCAGGGTGGTGTGGGTCTGTGATGATGAGACTTGTGTCTTTCTGAGACAGCGACTCCTGTAGATCCCTTCAATGGTGGGGAAGTCAATACATGTGATGGACTGAGCAGCCAGTGTTCACTATTTTTTGCAATTCTTCGTTCCTGGGCGTTTGAGTTATTGAACCAGACCGTGATCCAACCAGTCAATATGCTCTCTGTATTAAGGCTATGTAATAAACTTTTTTGGACATATCAATTCATTTCCTGCCGGGTTAATTCCACAACACTATTCCTCATACCTTTCTAAAAGTGCCTAGGGGCATCCTTCAGTAAAATCATTGGAAACTTGGCATGAGAGTATCTCTGCTTTCCGACATGGCCTTTTGTTTTTATTCAATTTCCTTCTGCTCTTGGCCTTAATAACTGATCAAAGTCTGATATATTTGCTCTACAGGAATTGAGAAACACTTATCACTATCCTTGACTCCTATTTTTCCATTTCTCTTTTCAAAAGGATGTCCGAGCTCCCCGAATGACTCAGTTGGTAAGTGCACTGGTTAATGTTCATCAGTGTTGTCAATTTGTCTGTACTGTTTTAATTGATATCAGCTTAGATTGCTTAATAGAGTATCTTTCTACATGTCAATAGAAGCGATCACTTGCCAATTTGAATAGGCACCTGCAGTTAAAGTAGCAGCTGTGTTCTCGAGGAACAGTGGTGTCTGATTACTGTACGGAGGCTACATAGACTTTTTTTCCCCCATTAAAAAAATACTGATAAGAAACAACACTGCATCAGTGACCACCCCTTTGTCAACTGTGCATCCTTCCAATCTCTTCGATACTTGTCTTCCACTGCAAGTTCCACTTGTTTCTTTCGGCCACTGGTGATTGTGTCTTCCACCATCCATATCTTGAGATCCTGGAATTCCTTCTCAGGTTCTTGTCTTTTAAAAAGTTTTTACAACCATATTTTAGAAACATGTCTTGGTTTTATATCTCTGTTGAACTTGAAACAATTATTGCTTAAAAATGTTTTTGTTGTGTGATTTGGAAGGGTTTTTTTCTGTATAAAGCCCATACGAATGCAAACTAGAGGAGAAAGTGGTTGTAATTGCTTGAATTTCTTACGTTTTTATTGGGAAGGAATTCTAAAATTTATCTCAACTGTTCCTTTTGTTGAGCTAGTCCAGACACCATTTTTTTGTGCAACATTCGCTGTCTGTATTGCATTTTAACTGAAACAGAATTGTATTCTCACCTCAGAATTCATTCATTTGTGAAGTTAGTTGATAGCACATTAGCAAACAATTTTGGGAACTGATGGCATGTAAAGCTTTGACGCGGTGTGATTGTGGGTGAGGGAGTGCATCAAGACAATGTAAGTATTTGAGTTGGAATCATTTTTATCAACTTTCAAAGCGCCTTCTTTTCACTGAATGCAGTTAAAAAAGCCAAAAAATCATTTGTTGCCAACCTTCCGGGTGAAATGATTGTGATGGGTTTCAATGGAGGGGAAAAGATGAGAGGAATAATAAAGTGCATTGCTCGTGTTTCTTTTCCCTTGTTGCATCCTTTCCGTTTGATTTAGGAGAAACCAAAATCAAAGGGCAATCTTGAATCAAAAGGGACAAAGGGAGATAAAGGCTTCCCATTGCAGCCTGTATCTGACAACAGTTCCTCTCCTATTCTTCTGGAGCTAAATGGTGAGTGCATTTCAAACTTTTTTTTATGGTGCTCTAAGGATTATATGGAGGTAATTTGCTCTACTTGAGGAATGCTAATATTTGAGAAATTGGATTTGTTGTCAGTTGAAGTGGAAATAATATTTTTTTAATAATAATTTGTGCAAAATCATTTTTGATAGCTTTGTATGGACTTGTGTAGTGTGATGCTAGACCTAGTGTAGATATTGGGTATCTTCACCTGAAAGAAACTATTACACCAGTTAAGAATTTTCATGCTCATTCACCCCCACCATATAGTAGCTCAAAAATGTATATTATTAGATGTCCTTTCTTGTCATATGAGATTTGAGCTTTTAATCAGTCTTTGGGTGCTAATGCCAATTGGTGAAGCTATTTCATGTGCTTGCTACGTTGGGGCATTCCCATGTTGTTCTTCCAACATATATAGTACAGGTGCACAACCTTTTATCCGAAAGCCTTGGGACCTGACACTTCTCGGATTTCGGAATTTTTCGGATTTCCGAATGGAAGATTTTTAGCGTAGATTAGGTAGGTAGCGCGGGCGGCTTGAAAAGTCTGGAGCGGCTGCCTCCTCCCCGGAGACCGGGGAATCATTGTAAATCATTACTTAAATGTTAGTCAGTTAGTTTGGAGGGAGAACTGTTGAATTAGCTCGTACAGTGGGACAGCCCCATAACTCAGCAGGACAGGCAGCGTCTCTGGGGAGAAGGAATGGGTGACGTTTTGGGTTGAGACCATTCTTCAGCCTGTGCCGTTCAGATACTCCAGCATTATGTGTTTTCCCTCAATTTAAACCAGCATCTGCAGTTATTTCCAACACATATATAGTAGCTGCAGTGTTACAGGCCTTGTTAAATATGGCGGAATGCAATACACAAGATGCTCTGGTCTCAGTTACTTGAACTTCTTGAGAGTCCACTCTCTTGGAAAGCAAGGCCATGCCATTGCAGTGAAAGATCGAAGCATGAATAACTCTTGCATTGGTAGCACTTTTGCTGCCTGTTTCGGGATCAAAGTGATAGAGACAGAAGCAAGAATTTCATTGTCCTATACAGGGACACATGACAATAAACTCACTTGAACTTGAACTTGAACTTGAGAAGCTTGGAATTAATAGACAATTTGTATAAATAACCAGAAATGTAGGATGAGTGTCTCTGAGCCGGCAGGTGCAATTACCTTTGTTATTAATTTCTAATTAAATTCTCTGTTTTTTGCAACTTTTTGGGACTCAGTAAATCAGTGGAATGACACTGACCTTGGATTGAACCAAAAGGTTTTTTTGTGCCTAACTAGATAATATAAGTGACGTCAAGGCAAACTGCTGTATTTGGTCATGTAGAAGAAACGTTCTGGAGTGCTACAACAGACCAGATTCATCTGCACCATCCTCATTTCCATGACCACCCCTCACAATTAGGAAAAAAATAACTTTGAGTGTCAAATAATGTTGTCTACGTCGCATTAACTTCTGGGCTGCTTACATGTTTACTGCCGATCCATGTTTACGAATGTATCTCTAAATTTTAGTCCCCTTAGTGGAAAGATGAGGTTTCTCACGGTACCATTCAATAAGAACAGAATTCAACAGAGCAAGGCAGGTGCTATTCAACAGAGCAAGGCAGGGTTTTCCCAGTGTCCTGAGATTTCTGTTTTCAGGCTATTGAAGGATATAGTTTGATTGAGAGGAAATAGAATTTGTGTCCCCTCTAAATCCTTACAAAGTTAAATTGTTGGTATTTGCTCTCTAAATCTATGCTGAAATCAGTAGAGCAGCTTGGGCCCATATCCAAGCAGATGTTAGTTCTCCGTGGAGTAGGGTGAGAAACTAGAGAATGATATTGAAGTATTTGTTGTTGAAGCTAATCGGGAAACATTGTATTGTTGGATTGTTTTACTGCCTATGATAATTTCCATTTGATTTTAATGTCTTTCCTTCCTAATTTTTCAGATGAGACTAGTAATCAGAGTTCCCTGTCGGATGCTTACCAGGTAAAAGTGGACAGCAGTACAAATTCGAGCCCAAGCCCAGAGCAAAGTGAGCCTGTCAGCCCAACACTTCTGTCTGATTTTAAAGCAGATGACTCTCAGCCTCCCATGCTTGGGCAGGAAATAATGGAAGGTATGAAGAGCATTAAGAACTATTGTTCTTGTTAATTATAATAAGGATGAACTATCAAACTATTAATTGGGCATTTAGAATGATGAGACACTTTAGAACAGTTGTTTGAGAGTACTAAATTGTGAAGCGCATATATTTGGATAATCCTCTGTTCTAGTACCCTTGGGTGTAAATAGAGCATAAAGATCTCCTGGTGTTCTGATCAATATTGTTCTCTCAGCTGACAAAGGAGTAAATGGGATGTTACTGTTCTTCGTGGCATCTTGCTGTGTGAAAAGAGGCTGCCACAGTTGCCTAATGATTCCCCTCCGCCACCATAGATGAGGCTCACACCAGGGTCTCATCCATACCCCGTAACACTGCTCTCTCTCCCCATCCCCGCACACGCAACAAGGGCAGAGTCCCTCTGGTCCTCACCTTTCACCCCACCAGCCGGCAAATACAACACATAATCCTCCGCCATTTCCGCCACCTCCAACGTGACCCCACCACTCGCCACATCTTCCCATCTCCTCCCATGTCTGCCTTCCGCAAAGACCGCTCCCTCCGCAACTCCCTCGTCAATTCTTCCCTTCCCTCCCGCACCACCCCCTCCCCGGTCACTTTCCGTTGCAACCGCAAGAAATGCAACACCTGTCCCTTCACCTCCCCCTCGACTCCATTCAAGGTCCCAAGCAGTCGTTCCAGGTGCGACAAAGGTTCACCTGTATCTCCTCCAACCTCATCAACTGCATCCGCTGCTCTAGATGTCAGCTGATTTACATCGGTGAGACCAAGCGTAGGTTGGGCGATCGTTTCGCCGAACACCTCCGCTCAGTCCGCAATAACCTACCTGAACTCCCGGTGGCTCAGCACTTCAACTCCCCCCCCCCCCCCAGTCCCAATCCGACCTCTCTGTCCTGGGTCTCCTCCATTGCCAGAGTGAGCAACAGCGGAAATTGGAGGAACAGCACCACATATTCCGTCTGGGGACCTTGCGTCCTTATGGCATTAACATTGAATTCTCCCAATTTGGCTAGCCCTTGCTGTCTCCTCCCCTTCCTTAACCCTCTAGCTGTCTCCTCCCACCCTCCCATCCGCCCGCCCTCGGGCTCCTCCTCCTCCTCCCCTTTTCCTTCTTTCTTCCCCCCCCCACCCCCCATCAGTCTGAAGAAGGGTATCGGCCCGAAACGTCGCCTATTTCCTTCGCTCCATAGATGCTGCTGCACCCGCTGAGTTTCCCCAGCAATTTTGTGTACCTGCCTAATGACTATATTGCCTAATCAATTGTGTGATTTAGTTTAAAGACTGTGCAACCACAAACTGTCGATCTTGTTGTGGAAGGACTGGGTTAGATACTAATAAGATGTATGAACAAGAATGGGGCTCAGTGCAGGTTTAAAAGTACCTTGCCAGAAACAAATGTGTGGGTCACTTATCTCCAGGGTGACCATTTAATCCTGAAAACCATGTAGCTCAGATGAGTTTATTTTATCTTTATAAAATGTCTGGATCAATCATTACCTCAAAAATGAAATGAATCCCATTGAGAGTAACACCAGGAATTGTACTTCACTACCAGTGTATGAACAAAGAAATACAACATTGTGGAGCTCAGTCTTGATTATTCTCGGCAGACTTCACAAAGGAAGCAATGAATTGGTCTGGCCAAATACACAAGTTATGACATGTCCCCGATTCCTCTGTACAGAGTTGAGGTGCACATGGTTTTGGATTGTGCATTCTGCAGACAGATTTTGAGCAGATTGTGGAATGTGCATTTTGCATGCAAAAGTAGAACTCATTGGAATTTACATCCTCTGTCAAAACAAGGATACAGTAATTCTCCAGGCAAGCATAGTTTTTATTTATTAAAATGTTTTCAATTTATTGATGAAATATTAGTAAAAAAGCTACTTTGAAGGCAATTTGCAGTTCTAATTTTGTGTTGTTTTGCTCAAGTTGCACTGTTCCCTTGCTCCTGTTAATGGCTCTACTATTTTATTTTTATGCAGCAAGTGGACAGTGTGGTTAAAACAGTTATAATTTCTTAATTCTCTCTCACAGAACCTTCCCTTCCTTCCTCAGAAGTAGGAGATGATCCCCCAATGCTCACAAAAGAAGAACTGGTTCCATTACAGCCTCAGGTAAGCTAAGAATACACTGTGCATGGGTACACGTGTAGGGAAGGTTCAGCTTGATGCAATTAAAGTGAATATTCATTTGCATTGAGTATCTTTAATTTTGCAGAAAGGCTAAATAATAGTTATGTTTATAATACAAAGTTGTTAATATCATACAGCTGAAGATGAGGTTCATCTTCAGGAACTTCAGGATTATGGAAAGGCAGTACACCCAAGCCTGTTTATGGATGAAGTTTTATTTCCATTTGTGTTTCGATCTGAATTATGATTTTTATATCATATAATTGTAATGTATAAACGATTCCCAAACCCTTTTTGATTTTTTTTCTTCAACTTCTATTTTTGGCAATAGGTTGTGGAAGAGGAGGATGATGAATATTCTGGTGCACCACCACTGAAGAGGGTTTGCACAGGACAGAATGCTGTGACTCAGCCAGTAACTGAGAGCTAACCCAGAATCAAAGCAGGCTTTCCCATGGTACCCTCTGACTTACCATCACTGACTGACTTAAAAGAATGTGATATTTATTTTCTACTTTTAATGAATTGTGATGCATCTGATTTGGGTGTTTGAATTTAAAATGTTTCTTTATTGCAGGATGATGTCCCTTTTGTTATGCAACAGGAATGGCTGTGGTCTGTGGCTCCATTGGGCCTTCCTAGTTGAAGACACTTTTATATTGATAGTGTCAAAAGTAGCACTAATCTAAAGGAAGTGTCCTGCTCACCTCTTAACTGGGTCTAGCACCAGCCTTTTTCTGGGACAAGAGTACCCATTGGAAGAAATAATGGGCCTCTGTATTGACCCTCAACAGGGACTCACTGCAAAGTGGTACAGTACAAAAAGATGGATTGAAGATCCCAGTCTCTGCTCTTCTGGAGTCTCAGCATCAATATGAAAGTGCCTTGACACTGAAGTGCCTCGATATCTTCACCCAATGTTTAAGTGAGCTGACTGAAGAGGAATTTGTGTGCTGTCAATTCTTGATTTTATACATAAATATGCAGTCTTCATCCTCGTTATATCCATGATATAAAGTTAGACTCTCATCTGTATTCAATGAAGTAAAATTGAGTGCAATTTCTAATACAAAAGGGTATTGAAATTGTATATAAACTTTTTTGAAAATCTATATTTCTCATGATTTTACAAAATTTGCTTATGATGCAAAAAGCATTAGAACAAGCTGGTATGGTTACCTTTTGATGTATTAATTTCCATGACATTGAATCAATTTTAAGTACCATTAACCCAGACTTGCATTTTTCTTCAGGGAGAGGCTACAGATGATTTTAGAAAATTATTTTCTTGAAAAGAGAAATTGATCTCCTATATGATCGGGTCAATGTTTATGTCGCTACATATGCTGTGGTGCATGAGATAATGTGTGGCATACTAACGAGAGTTATAACTTTTGCATATGGATCGCTCATGTGGATTAGTATGGCAATTCATTCCCTACATATTTGACCAGCTGTTAGTACTGATTTGCCTACGCTTGCACAGCCAAGGTTGACTCAGTAAGGAGTTGCTACATTAAAGAAGGATTAGAATCCTTAATCACCCATCAACCTTTCCTATCAATACTGATCACATCCTTCAAATCAATTTGTCAGCTATCATTTGCAGCTGATTTTTAAAACAAACTGGTTCCTGATTGAAACAAAATTAGATTGAATCCTTGTTAGGTTTTATAGCAGGCAATACTGCTCCATTAACAAGTTTAGAAAAAAACATGAACAAACTAGCGGATGTGTGGAGATTTCGGAGACATAGCCATGGTTCCAGTGTATTCTACGTAAGCATATCACAGCATTTTGTAATTTTATTTTGAAGATGTCACTGTTTACCATCAGTCATTAGTTGGGTTGTTGCCAATACACAAGTATTTTGCAGAAGCACATTAGGCTCACAATGTAGAATGATAACTTCCGTGTATGTACCAGAGGAATATTTGCATCCATGATCTATCATTGACCCCACAAGAGTCAGTGTCTGAAATTGAGAAAGTTGGTAAAATAAAACTTCAGACTATATTCAATCCTATATGGTTTTCCCTCTATATTTTTTCTAAACAGCTTACTTATTGATTCTTTTAACACCAGAGTGAGAATTTTTTTCCATAAAAACAAAAATGGCTAACAATATTCAATAGGTCGGGCACCATCTGTGGAGAAAGTTACTGAGATACTGAAAGATACATTTTGGATTACTGTCCATCCTGATGAATGCCAATTTTATACCATTATCATGATTCATAGCTCGCCACCTTCCTAATGGAGGCAGCTTCTTTGCATGGTGCTCTTGCCAAACTTTGCTCTTTTCTGACCTTGGGAAATTACATAAAAATAAATGGCCTCATTGGAATTTCCAAAACTTGTGCACGTAAACCTTGACGTGGTGCATGCCGATCACACAGTTAGCAGTGTTTGGTTGTTTATTTTTATTCTGGAATGCTGTTGTACTCATTTTTAATTATTTGTTTTGCATCAACATTCAGTCAACCCATTTGCAAACATCCTTGCATCGTTCCAACTTGGATATGATTTATCATCTTGAGAAAAGTGAATTATTTCCATTTCTGCTGCTAAATTAAACATTGAGTGAGATTATCATTTTATTTTTGGTTAGTCATTGAAAGTTTAAGTAACTCCCTAAGTATCCAGATGTCCATCTATTTTATCTTTTATATTGCTTTAGTACTTTACTTCCCAGTTGCTTCGCTTTGGTGATAAAGTTTCACCTGCCTTTGCATCTTATTCCTAACTTCCCTATTTAAAAAAAAAACTTTATGTCCTCTATTTGTAGTGTGCTTGATTGGTTCATTTTACATTCTTATCTTTTATAAAGTATTAAATATTTTGTGTGAAATGAAAAATATGGATCTTTTAATGTTTTTTTTGTGATTGTCCCATTGGAATCTCAATATTACTTGCTGCTCTAAGTAGCATATCTTTTAACCAATAGGTCATCTTTCAGAATCTATGAAGATGAAAGATTTCCTAATTACAATATAGACACTCATTTTTCATGGAAGTGAAGACAGGACAATGTGAAAAATGTTCATATTTTGTATTTGCTGATAAATGCATAGATATATTTTTGAATACAATGATAAAATAGACAAATCAATTTGTATTGAGTATTTTTCTTTAGTTTGCTTCAGAATGCATGGAAAGTTGCGCAAAGGAGCAGAAACCAGACAGTGTTCCAGAGCATTCAGATTTTGTTCATAAAAATGTTTGAAGGGCAACAATTGATATTGCGTAGAGCATAATGGGTCATTCCTTGTTTGGTGACGCAAATCTCACAATTTGTAACTCAACAATTTAGTTTGAGTAATCTCAGATACCACCTAAAAATGAGGAATTCTAAATGTGTGTATGAATAGCCATGATCATTATTCAAGCAGAGGAACATTGCTTAAAGTCTTTACATGTGCATAACCATGAATTAATTCAGACTCTCCAGATTCTTCAATTGTTTAAATGGGTTTCAAACAAAAAAACATACCATTCTTCAATAGCTTTTCTGCAAATTGTATTTCTGATGTTTTGTACCTCCTAGGTTTACCACACAATGAAGACTCATTTAAATAAGTTCTCACACTTTGTGACATTCCAAAGAAATATGATTTGAATGGCATGTATTAACTCTTGGGTGGATCATGGTATGTAGACAACACTAGTACCATAGAACACGATGCACATGTGAGACATTAGATTCCATTGCACAGCCCAAAATCTAAACAATAGGTTTGCACTTGTTTGGTTTAAGATAATATTTTTCATTGTTTTTTGTTCCTTAAAAAATTTGAAAAGGGTGGCACCATTCTTGGCGATCAATACAGGCACATATGCAGATTTAAAAAAGTATTATTGTATTGAAGCCATTTGCATTGTTCGGGAAAGCACGCATGAAAGTTCAATTCTAATATTTACATGGGCACTCCAGAATGAGTTTTGCTCTTTTACTGCCTTTATTGTGTAAATGATTGTAAAATAAAAATATTGTCAGAAGCATATAACACGAATCACTGGTATGTGCTTATTTGACGAAATGTCATTTGAAAATGCAAACCGTAATGTCAAAAAGTACTTCATACCTCAAAGGTTATGTGTTGCCTTTCAAATTGTAAAACTCAAATTATTAGGGGATTGTTATTCAAAATGCTTGTGAAAATAAAGTGTTGAAATGAATTAAAAGAAACACGTTTTATATATTTTATAGCCATATATTTTATGTTGGCCTTTTTTCATATGGAAAATCACAACAGTGATTTTTTTAAATTTAAATTACAAGTGATTTTTATTTTTTCATGATTTCAATTATTTAATCTAATAATTAAGGTAAAGTTGTGAAACTGGTTACAGCTAATTACAAAACAGAAAAATAGAGGATTTATGTTCTACAGGGATAGGTACTTAATTATCTATTGTAATAGTTTGGTCAGGTGATTGGAGCAGAATTATGCCATTTGGCCCATCAAGTCTACGTCATTCAATCATGGCTGCTCTATTTCTCCCTCTTAACCTCATTCTCCTGCCTTCTCCCCTTAACCCTTGACACCCATACTAATCAAAAACCTATCTATCTGCCTTAAAAATATCCATTGACTTGGCCTCCATAGCCTTCTGCGGCAAAGAATTGTATAGATTCACCATGAAAAAAAATCTTCCTCATTGTGTTTATTCACTTGTCACCTACCCAGAACCAATCTGACATCTGTAGTCATGCCAGTGAGCCATTCTTGGTGATGAGCTTTAAAGTCATCCATCCCAAACTCATTCTGTGCCCTTTATAATTCTGAGTATTTCATCCAATGCTGCTTAACCTGAACGAGCACCAACTCATCAGCTAGTTGAAGACAGAAAGAGGTGTTCTTGCTTGTGTTTAGTTTGAATTCATAGGTTCCATAAGGCTGGGTTTCAATTTTGAGTCAACCACATTGCTCTGTGTTCAGTCACAATATATAAACCACGCAAGGAACAATGTGGTAGTTTTCTTGCTACTGATCATCGTGGTAACATTTGGCTCCACTTCAAGCAATGCTCTAATGAGAAAGTCAGTTGTAGATACTGCATGTTTTATTGGTATTATCAGTCACCTCAAAACCATGTGCCGATGCAAATTTTCCTTGATCCGTGGAACTTCCAAGGATTTGAGAACGGAAAGTTAGTATATTAGTGTATTTAAGACTTTCCACAATTGAAGACCAGTGTTTGATATGGAATCTACTTATAGTTTCTTTTTTTTTTAAATGATTTGGTTGTTCATATTTTGTGATCCCGTTTGCAAAATATTTTTAATGTAGATGAGACTAAGCCAACCCAGTGCCTCCTTGACACTGTTTTTCAAAATGTACTTTCGAATTTTTGATCAATATAATGCAGAATCTTCGTCATTATTTTCCATCAAAAGTCAGATTATTCTGTTTAGTTTAGCAGCCATCAGTTGTGAGTCATTCACAATCTCAAAGCAAAAAAGTTCATTTCGTTCCAGCACCTTTCCCCCCCTAAACTGCAGCCAAAAAATGATTGCAGCAGTTGGAAATGTAAAATTACTAATATTTCCAGCATTTTGTACCCATTCCTAGCGTATGCCCCTCCTCACAGACCCCCTGAAACGGTGAATTACCGAGTAAGTGCAGGAGAGCAAAGATCATAGAGCTCGATGATCTTTGCTGGGGACGGTCTGCTTTTATCTCGGGACGGATCAGGAGTAAACCTCCACAAACACTAGGCAGTTTTGTACAACGCTCAGGAGAGGGACCTCTGCTTGAAGCTACCCAGACACCAGCTGCCCAGCGCCCTCTCGCCCACAGGCCCGGGTTGGGTAGCTGGCGGAGTCGGGCCCGGTCCGTTGCCGGGGGAACCGCTGCATGGCGCCGGACCGGACAGCTGGGCCCCGCCTTCCGTTACCCCGGTAACGGAGCAGCGGGCGGAGCGACGGTCGATGGCGGCCGAATGCAAAAGTGAGGGAGGAGCAGCGATCTACCGCACTCAGGATCCCGTACAAAACCTCCGCATCCGGTAAGAGTACGAGAGGTGCGGTTAAATACTGCGATTGCGTGAGAAAGGAAATGGGATTAATGCAGAGGTTGGGGTGGAGCGGGATTAATGCAGAGGTTGGGGTGGAGCGGGATTAATGCAGAGGTTGGGGTGGAGCGGGATTAATGCAGGGAGTGGGATTAACGCCGGCCGTGAGGAGTTAACTTTGTAAAAAATCTGATGGAGTGGTATTAACGCCGGGAGTGAGGAGTTAAAGAAGGCCATATGATTAATGCAAGAGGTGGGACGGAATGGTATCAACGCCGGCAGTGGGATTAATGCAACGGGGTGGGAGGGAGTTATGCGGGAATGGGGATTAACGAAGGGGGGTGGGGGGGCCTAATGCAAGGAGGGGGATTAATGCAGGGAGTGGGATAATGGTATTAATGCAGAGAGTGGGATTAATGCCAGAAAAGGGACTAACACAAGGGATGAGATTGTGGGGTTAAAGCATAATTAACGCGGGGGGGGGGGGGGGGGGGGGGTGTTGGGACTAGTGGGATTGATGCTGGGAATAGGATTGATGCAAAGAGGTTATCGCAGAGGATAGGATAGAGTGGGATTACACGGGTTATGAGATGAATGCATGCGTTGGAGTGAGGTGGGATTAACCTGGCATTTAGGAATTAACTAGACTAAGTGGGATACGTTGGGTCCCTGTCACACATGAGGCTTGGTCCCCCCATTCAATATTCCACCACTCACCCATAGCCCCCAACTGCACAGGCGCAGCTCATATCCCCTCATCCCTAGCACTCTCTCCCCCTCCTCTTCACCCTCAATCTTCTTTCCCCTCTCCTCCCCTCCCCAAATCAGAATCAATAAGCAATGGCATTTTCCTGAAATGTTGATTCTGTTCTCTCTGAATCTCTCCACAGATTCTGCATTACATCTTTTATGCCTTTTCTGCAATTTAATGTTTTATTTTTGTTTCTAGAATCCACAACATTTGCTTTTATATTGGAGAACAAAATAAATACAGTGTGATGGGGTTGAAATCACTTACCTGGGGTGGGGGGGATTAATAATTGATGCAGTATCTGAGGGAAGAGCAATTTATAATGAGTTTAGCTCTCATTTTACTGGAAAATGTCAGTTCCTTGGCAAACTGCTAGATCTTGCCCATCTGTGAATGCTGACTGATTCCAGCATGTAAACCTCCCAGAATGCTCCGGTGCTTTTCGAGAACATGAACTTGATGATCTGGCAGCACTTGTGCTCTCTAGAATTTGGACTGGAGAATCTGCAATCCAGCTTCAAAAGAGCATCAATAATGCCGGTGCCCAAGAATAGTGACATGACTTGCCTCAATGATTACCGACTGGTGGCACTTGTTGATGAAGTGCCTTGAGATGTTAGTTATGGCCCATATCAACTCCTACCTCAACAAGAACCTGGACCCACTACAATTTGTCTACTGCAACAACAGGTCAACGAAGGATATGATCTCACTGTAAATTACAAAGACCAGATCTGCAGTTTGTGACTTTGGTAGGAAGGTGAAATTTCTAGAATGACGGGAACAAATATCTAAAGGATTTTCCTTCTGCCTCCATTCCCTTTCCATTTTGGCTCCATGATGCCACTTCATAGGGGATGATGGTACGAGATGTATGATTGCTGTTAATTTCTGTTATCAATTTGGATTAATTTGAAGATTAGGTGTTTCATGCATGGAGGCTTTTAAATGTATTTATTTTCTTTCTCTTAAAAAGTATATGGCTTCAGCGGGTCACCCCAACAGCACTCTTCACTCAACATGTTTTGCAACCTGTTCCTTTCTCCAAGCAAAATGCCATCGAAATGTCTACCTTCGATGCCATGACTTCAGAAAACATCACCGGTAAGTTTTATCCTAGCAACATCAGCCCTAAAATGAGTTTCAACATGAGATTATCAATAGGCTACTCCATCCAACATGAAATAAAAACAAAGAATATTGGAAAATTGCTGATTCTACAGAACCTGCACAGAGAAAAAACAGTTAGAGGAAGATAATCAGGTCATGAAAATGGTGTAGATGCAGATAAAGGATAAGTTTGCAGGTGGTTGGCAAGAGGGATTAAACAAAGAGGAATAGTAGGAGGACAAGTAAAGATATAAAAGATAATTTAATGGACATGTAAATCGGAGTAGCAGAAGAAACTGAATTCCGTAAAGGTGTAAATTTCCAATCCAAATATTGCATTATTTGAAATGGCACAAAAGACCACCAGGGGCGCCGGGGAGATGACAGCCCTGCCGGCAGTCTGTTAGTTTTTTCATCTTTTTGTTATATTTAGCGTTTATTAAAAGTTTGTTTTAATGTACTTCGGTTTGTTTTATGTGGGGGAAGGGGATCGGGGGAAACCTTTTTGTCAAGTTCTTACCTTCCCAGAGATGTGATTAATTTTCGGATCACATTCTCCAGGCTCTGCGGCCTACCATCGCTGGAGCTGGAGGCCTCCTCGGACTGTCGTGAGCCCCACCGCGGGGCGTGCACTTAACATCGGAGCGGATCCCTTGCGTGGGATTGCTCCCACCGTGGCCTGCGGACTTACCATCAAGGGCTCGCAGTCTCGGGAGAGGCTAGTCGGGAGCTCCAACGCCGCAGAAGGTTCGACCAACCCCGACGCAAAGTTCGATCGTCCGGCGCTGGGAGCTGACAACCCCCTGATGCAGGAGTCGATTGCCTCAACGCCGCCGGCTACGGGAGTCAAGACCGTCTCGTCAACGGAGGGCTCGAGGCCCCAGACCGAGGAAGAACAAAAGGAAGGACTTGAACTTTATTTCGCCTTCCATCACATTGAGGAATGTGTAGGAGTCACTGTGGTGGATGTTCATGTTAAAATGGGTTTTTGACCTGGCCAGTGAAATTCCTCGTTTGTTGCAAAACATACTTGGCGAATAAAATCTGATTCTAATTCTGAATCTACATTGCTTTTCGTTGGGATGTTGAGGTCAAAGTGACAGTAGGATAGAGAATCCAAATTATAGAAACTCTTGCTGAGGGTTGTGAAAAGAAGGCAAATCTGTATTTGTCTCTTCAGTGAAAACTGCAAGCACAATAGATTAAAAATAAATTCTGCTATCACCAGAAAAGTATACATAGGATCCTTCATTCTGTACATGTATGTGCTGAATTTTTATTCTCCGTGTCTTAAGCAGCTGTATCTTAAATTGTAGTTTATTGTCAATTCTGCAGATGGTTATCGGACAGACGACCAAGAAGAGGTTGAAATAGGCTGGCAAGAGAAGCTATTCAGCCAGGTAACCTCTTTGCCAAACTACCATGAGCCACTGACTAATTTCTGAAGTATCTCCTTAAGGAGAAATAATAATTAAATGCAAAATAACTTTGCAGTACAATCTAATTTTCAAAAACAAATGACCATAACTCTTTTATGGGGAGCAACCAATTCAAATCTTCAGATCCACAAAAATGAGGTGACATAACCCAAATGAACTTAATAACAGTGAAGTAACTTGGCTGGATGAATTGCGCAGTCATGGGACTGCAATGTAGATTTTCCTGTCATTGGTGCCGGTGAAAAGATACTTTATCATTTGCAGATTATTTAGATTTTTGAAGGTAATTATCATGGACTTTTCTGTCCAAAACTGTTTTGTAACCTCCTTGCAATGTACTATGAAAATAGAAATGGATTTGTGTCAGAACCTTTGTATTCTTTATGGCCTTAACATTTGCTTCAACCCCTTTCACTACGAGCACTTTCCCGCCCTCCCCTAAATTTCATCATGTGGTCAGAAAGCAGGATGTGGTAGGATGTCCATAGGAGTGGAATATTGAAGAGGGAGAAGGATTGAAGATCGGAAGAAAACCTAAAATAACTACTGTACTTTTAATTGTAGTTTGAAATTGACCTGTACCAGAATGAACAGTTGTGCCAAAGTCCACTGGACTGTCAATACCGTAATGAGATCCTGCGCCTGGAGGAAACTGAAGAGAAGAAGAATCGCAGAATCTTTACCTACACTGATTTTGACCGCTACACCAGCACTGAAGAGGTACTGAATCGAATTGCTCACTTTGTTTCATTAAAAAAACAAACTAAAAGCTGCTCTTTTAAATGTAGTATTAAGATAACTGGAAAAATAAACTGTATTGGGCCATGTCAAATGCTGCCTGTCCCGCTGAGTTACTCCAGCATTTTGTGTCCTGTCTCTGACTACATTCTACCTCTGTCCAGCCCACTCCCCTGACATCAGTCTGAAGAAGGGTCTCGACCCGAAACGTCACCCATTCCTTCTCCAGAGATGCTGCCTGTCGCTAAATTACTCCAGCATTTTGTGTCTACCTTCAATGATCAATATGCTTATTTTAGCTGTAGGGGAAGATTTAATTGGAGTTTTGAACTTCCTCCACTTAGCAGTCTACATTTGAATACCCACAAATCTGGAGATCTTTAGAGTGAGCTATTTATCTTGTTCAATGATCTTCCTGATGAACTTGCTGCCACATTAATTACTGGAACATGCCATTTATATGGCCTTGAGATTAGATTGTCCTTTCCAATAGTCTTCCATTATGGATCCAGCTAAAAACCAGCATCCCTGAATCGAAGAATAAAACTGACAATATACCATTGACATAGGTAAATGTATCCTTTTTACAGCACTCCAAGATAGTAACCACATCACCAATGGAGATTCCATCCTACCTGACAGAGAGAATGTCACATGTTCGACGCAGGAGGCAGGAACACAGAATTATGTAAGTGGGGTGAGAAGGGAATAAACATATTATATCAACAGGTGTAATCTTGTTATTAAGTTTCATTTGAAAATTCCACCAAACGTGTAGTAGTTTGTCTTGATTTATATTTGCACAACACGTTTCATAAATTGTTTTGAATCTTTACTTGTGTGCTGCTTTATGTTACTGATGAGAATGACAGCTATAGGTGTCCTTTCCATCTCGTTAGAGAAAAGGGATCCCCTAGGCTGGGGCAGAGGCAGCACCTAGTTTTGTATAGTCAGAGTTTCACCCCAAATTTAATGACTTTAAGTTAAATAAAGTGCTTATTAGATCTAGCTACAAAAAACATAGTAAAGTCCAGATCTAGCTAATCAGTGATTAACCTGTTCCTAGCCTGAATCAATATGCAGCCATTACTTACGGATGAGTACCAGAAGGTACAGCTAGAGCGGTGATGGAAATGGGTTTTAGGAACTAGGGGTACTCTAAGGTCCGTGCGGCTGAGGTTGGGAAGGAAGAGGGGGGGAAGAATTTTTTAATGTGCGGTCATACCCATGTAACAGTACAAGAATGCATAACTTGTTTATTGTGTATTTATAATTTAGTTTATTGTGTATTATATGTCATAGCTGCTTTCTTGCATATCCCTCTCTCTCTCTCTCGACGAAAGCAACGATCATAGAGCGGAATAGATAACATTTCGGGTCGAGACCCTTCTTCTGACTGACAGTCAAGGGAAAGAGAAACGGGAGGTATAGGCATATCTTCCATTAATTTGTCCTTAGTACCATCAATATCTATTGTTCCTCTTTCCCCTGACTCAGTCTGAAGAAGGGTCTCGACCCGAAATGTCACCTATTCCACTCTATGATCGTTGCTTTCGTCCGTCTGTCCGCTCATTCGCTCGCCCTTGGATTAAGTAGCGCAGGATAAAGCTGCAAATTCATGCACAGGATGGAAACTGGAAACTGAAAAGTAGGGGAACACCGTCCCCCTGTGTACCCCCCCATTTCCATCACTGAGCTAGAGGTGTCTTATTCGTGATCTTGAGATCCCCAATTTTGAAGAATGAGTTCTCATTCTCAGCACATAAAAGTTTAAAGGGACTTGACAGAGTAGATGTGGAGTTAATTTTTTTTTCCCCTGAAAGACTTGACTAGAACTGGTGATTGGAGTATCAAAATAAGGGGGTGAATATTCAGGACAATGATAGGAAAAAAATGTCTTCATGTAGAGGGCAGTGAATTTTTGAAATTGCTAGGTTTTTCGAGATTAAGAAAATTATCGGAAAGAGCCATCGGAGTAAATGATCAGGATGATCTCGTCAAATGGCCGAGTGGGCAAGACGATTGAATGGCCTGCTCCTGCTTTCATTTCACTATATGCAAACACTCTCAGCCCCAATCCAGGGGATATAATTTATCTAATTAACCCCCCCCCCCCCCCCTCCCCTCTCCTCCCCAACCTATTTCATCAATATACTACAATCCCTATCCTGTAATATAAAAATGAATTTTAAAATTAGTGGCCCGTATTGCACGAAAGGCTATAGTGGAAAGGCTTCATTTACTGTAATTTCCCCCTACAGTCAGTTCAAACCTTGACCCTCCATTTTGAACTGTCCTGCAGCTGAAGGGTCAATTGTCATTTGATTGCATTCCCTGGTTTCTTGGAGAGTGTGCCATCTATTTGGAGCTCATACTCAAGGGCGGCACAGGGGATAGCGGTGGAGTAGCTGACTAACAGCACCAGAGGCCCAGGTTCGATCCTGACTATGGGAGTTGGCTGTACGGAGTTTGTATGTTCTTCCTGTGACCGCGTGGGTTTTCTCCAGGTACTTCGGTTTCCTCCCACACTCTAAAGATGTACAGTTTTGAAGGTGGATTGGCTTCAGTAAACATTGTGCATTGTCCATAGTGTTCAGGATAGTGCTAGTGTACGGGGTGATCACTGGTCAGCGCAGACTCGGTGGGCTGAACAGCCTGTATCCGCGCTGTTAATTCTAAAGTCTAAATCCTAACATAACCCTTCTCTTGTTTCCACCATTGAGATCATGTACGTCAGTGTAGGCCAGGAATTGAACTCGCATAGGATCCAAATCCTTCTTCATATTAAATTTGTAGGGAAGGGAAGATTCCAAGATCACGCCTCATCACCTGGGAGCCGACTGAAGAATTTGTGAGGAGCAACCATGTCCTGAATACACCAGTGCAAACCATGTACATCATGGGAGATCTGGGGCCCTATGGAAAGTAAGTGTGTCCACTCAGAGCTCTGTTGATAAAATTGCTATTTCAATGGTTAATTATGTTCTTTATGTTCAGGCTTGGTCACCGTGGGGATGAGTATATATTGTGTACCATTAAGATGGACAGCAATGGAGTTCTCTCTGTTAAACCAGACTTCAATGATTGTAAAGCAGTCTATAGGCAAGTAACAGATTCAGATCAATGTGTTATATCTCCGATCATCAATGTTGATTTTTCTTACTATTTGGTTTACAACCATCACTGTGATGTATTTTCAACACAATACAATACAATACAATACAATACAATACAATTCAATTTATTGTCATTTGGACCCCTTGAGGTCCAAACGAAATGTCGTTTCTGCAGTCATACATTACAAAACAAAAAGACCCAAGACACAACACAGTTTACACAAACATCCATCACGTCGTTGTGATGGAAGGCAAAAAAAAACTTATCTCTCCACTGCACTCTCCCCCCCATGTCAGAGTCAGAGTCAAAGTCAAAGCCCCCGGCTGGCGATGGCGATTGTCCCGCGGCCATTAAAGCCTCGCCGGGCGATGCAAGGTTAGAGCCCCCGGCGTGCGCCCGCAGAGTCCCGCGGCCACTCCAAGCCGCGCGGGGTGATGGTGTAAGGCCCCGCTCCAGGTGCTCCTCAACCCCGCAACTCGGGCAGGAGAAGTCGCCGTTGCGGAAGCCCCGAAAAGCGGTCACCCAGCAGGGACCCGCGGGCTCCCGGTGCCGCCGTCCGCCAAACCCGCAGTTGCAGCCTCCGAAGCTCCGGAGGTCGGGTGGCAGCAGTGCTCAACCACAGCTCCACCCGCTCCGGACTCGGCCAGCCCCGTGATGGTGAGTAGTCGGCAGCTCCGCAGCTGGAACCCCAGGTCGTTCCTGTTGGAGGCCGCTCCACGTTGCAGCCCCAACGACAACGGAGACCCGACAAAGAAAAGGTCGGGTCTCCCGTGCAGGGGAAAGATTTTAAAGTTACCCCCTCCCCCCCACACCACCCCCACACACACATACCCCAACAAAAATAAATAACAAAAACTACATAAAAACGAGACAAAAAATAATAAAACACAGACGGACTGCAGAGGCCGCTGCTGACGAGAGTCGCGCCGCCCACCGGGACTGTAGGCAATCTCTAGGTCCAGGCCATTTTTGTTCTGTATTTCTCTACCACAGGAAATACAACCTTCTTTGTATCTATCTAGTTGAATCCTGTCAATTTATAATAGTTTTAAATCTGGAATATTAAAGTTTTCTATCCAATCGCTAACCCTGCAGAGCAGCCTACCATGCAGAACCTTGTCAAATTCAATGATCTTTACATTTATCTGGTTATTCCTCTGTAATAGATTGCTTTGGGGTGGAAGATTGCAACCTTCACGTGGTCCTTCCTGTTTCGACGAATGCACAATCAAATAAGATCAAATAGAAAACGTTGTCCTTCAACTTTAGGCTGTGCACGCACTATACGCAACAATAAGATAGATCGCTTTTTACACTCCATAGTACATTTGTCTTCATTGATTGCTAAATCCTAAATTAGCCTATCAACTACCACAATCTGCAAGAGAGCCAGGATATACTCTACAATGGCAGGAATCAAAGTTTATATAGGGTGCACACCAATGAGACTTGAACATAGCAGCACCATTTATCTTTTAGATACTAATTACTATGCTATCCATTTCATGTTTTTATATCACGTTCTTGCTTTCCTCTTCTTTATTTTGCTCTCTGCCCATGCTCGCTCTCCTTCTCTGTCTCCATCTTTCTTCTCTCTCTTTCTCTCTTCTTGTCTCTCTCTCTCTTTGTTCCCTTTCTCCCTTTCCCCCCAAGGTTCATCATATAGGCTGCATTATTTGAAAAGCCCTTTTGATGAAGTTACTCAGTTATACTGAGGATGTGCTTTGTACTGCCATGAACTATAACACTTCATTGGCTTATTTTGCTCTTCTACCTCCTTGCTGTGAGTAGGATTGAGACCGAGGGAGAGAAACGGGATTTATGGTTATACACTGTTCAAAATATATCTTTTGACGTCAAGCCAGAAGAACAGAGCAGGGAGAAAAATCTCTTTAAAGATGTAAGAAAATTTTAATTTTATTACTGTTGATTGTGTTTTCTTCGAACATCTCCCAGACAAGTGGTTTTGGATTGGGATGCTGGGATAGTGTTGAGGGAGTTCCTAGTCAGTACAAAAGATCAGCTGAACAGGTCAGCTGGAAAGCATTATTGTGAACCAAAGCCTTGGCTACACCTATTTGCGTTACTCCAGCGACCACACTTCATTTGTATGCCTAACTTAAAGCAATGGCAGTTGCTTAGTAACAAAAAGTCAGGTACAGCCCTGACCCAGAAAATCATTTTAACAACACATGCACTGTTAACTGTTAAATATCAAGTTGAGAGACCCAAGGAACTGCAGCTGCTGAACTTGAGTAAAATACATAGTGCTGGAGTTACTCAGTGGGTAAGGTGGCATCTCTGGAGGACATGGGTAGGTGACGTTTCGGGTCGTAGCCCTTCTTCAGATTGGTTATAATAAGGGGGAGAAAGTTGGAAGGTAGGTGGGGTAGGACAATATATTTTGGGGCATCTCTGAAATGTGACAAAATGCAATGTCAAGTAAAATTATTTAAATGATCCAGTGATTCATCTTCCTTTAATCCCTCATGAATCCAAAAAAATATATCACCAGAATACATTAGATATATGATAATGTTAAAAAGTTCATATGTTCTAGGAACAGAATTACGCCATTTAGCCCATCAGATCCACTCCGCATTTAATCATGGCAGATCTAACTTTCCCTCTGAATCCCATTCTCCTACCTTCTCCTCATAACCCCTGACATCCTTACTAATCAAGAATCTGTCAATGTTGTAGTAATAATCACCAGCTAGGTTGAACTATTGTACTGCTGCACAACTTAAACAGCAAGTCATATCCCTTGACAGTGAGACAGGTTCTGAGTTACTCCAGCACTTTGTACTCCATGCAAGATTACAGCATCTGCAGCTTCTTGTGTCGACACAATAGATGTAATCCTGATTTAATGCCTTGGTTATGTACAGTGCTCTAATTCATGTTGTATTGGTCACGCAATGAGAACATACCTATGTTATGTAGGCATTGCCTTTTATTTCAATCTGTACAACTCTTGATAATATATTTCATTATCTTTTTCATGAAAGCTCTATAACAGGCACAAAGAGTACCTCACGACTTTGGTTGGAGATGAATTTGCAACTGTAAGTATATATTTTTTCCCTTCCAGATCTCATTGAGAAGGGACAATGTTATATGAAAACATCAGAATCAGATCAGAATCACACTTTATTCGCCAAGTATGTTTTGCAACATAAGAGGAATTTTATTGGCCAGCTCAGTCATACAATTAAAAATAACAGATCACTCAAAAACACATTTTAACATGAACATCCACCACAGTGACTCCTATACATTCCTCACTGTGATGGAAGGTGAAATAAAGTTCAAGTCTCTTCCTTTTGTTCTTCCTCGGTCGGAGGCCTCGAGCCCTCCGTTGATGGGATGATCTTGACTCACGTAGTCGGCGGCGTTTGGGCCCTCCACATCGGGGGGATGTCAGCACCCCCGCACCGAGCGATCGAACCTCGCGTCGGGGCTGGTCGAGCCTTCCGACTAGCGTTGGAGCTCCCGACTAGCCTCACCCAAGACTGCGAGCCCTTGTTGGTAAGTCCATGGTGGTCACGGTGGGAGCGATCCCAGGCAAGGGATCTGCTCCGATGTTAAAGTTCACGCCCCGTGGTAGGGCTCACGACAGTCCTAGGAGGTTTCCAGCTCCATCGATATTAGGCCGCATAGCCCGGAGAATGTGATCCGAAAATTGATCACATCTCCGGGAAAGTAAGAAACTTGAAAAAAAGTTTCCCCCGGTCCCCTCCCCCTCCCCCCACATAAAACATACCAAAGAACATTAAAACAAAACTTTTAGCAAACTAAAAATAACAAAAAGAAGTAAAAAATGAACAGACTGCCGGCAGGGCTGCCATCTCCCCGGCGCCTCTGGTGGTCTTTTATGTTCAATTTGCCTTAATCCAACCAATTGGTTTTGAAAAGGATGCCCATTTTTTTTGCATGTAGCATAAAGTTGACCATTGGACTCGGCTGTGGTATCATCATTTGATGTTGGAGTTAACTCGCATTTCCTGTGAGCATTGTCAGGTTCTTTGCTGCTGTTTCCCTCAACATTTGAATAATAATAATAATAAATACTTTATTGATCCCCTCAGGGAAATTCAGACGTCCAGAAGCCCCCAACCAACAAACCCACAGATTCAAAACGAACGCAGACAGAAAATACATAGAATACAATGTGGACACTACCTGAGAGCAATAAATACTTAAAAAGACCAATAATTAACAATTAAAAATTAAAAATTGCAAAATGCATCCCCCTACAGCCTAGCGGTCCGAATTATAAAATCTAATGGCTGCAGGGGTGAAGGACCAGTTTGACCAGCTTCTTGTTGTTTTTTGCACTAATGCTGTTGCCCCAACAGACAACAGCGTAGAAAATAACACTTGCAACCACAGTGTTAAACATGTGCAGCACATCATTACACACATTGAAGGATTTGAGCCTTCTGAGGAAAAAGAGTCTGCTCTGGCCTTTTTTGTAGAGGGAGTCAGAGTTGACAGACCAGTCCAGTTTGTTATCAAGGTGCACTCCAAGGTATTTATATGTCTGCACCACCTCAATGTCAGCCCCTGCAGCGTTGACCGGCTGAAGGGGAAGCTTGGACCTGCCAAAGTTAACCACCATCTCTTTAGTCTTAGTTGTGTTCAGGATGAGACAGTTCTCTTCACTCCAGGCACAAAAGGCACTGGTCAAGTTCCTGTATTCCTCCTCCTGCCCGTTCCTTACACATGCCACAATCGCTGTATCATCTGAATATTTCTGTACGTGGCATGTGTCAGACTTATAGTTAAAGTCTGCTGTATACAGGGTGAAGAGGAACGGGGCCAGAACCGTTCCCTGTGGGGCTCCAACATTGCACACCACTGTGCCAGAGACACTGTCCCCCAGCTTGACAAACTGTGGTCGACCCGTCAGGTAGTCGTATATCCAGGAGATAAATGTGGAATCCACCCCCATCTTCTTAAGCTTGTCATTCAGAATCAGGGGTTGGATGGTGTTGAACGCACTTGAGAAGTCGAAGAACATAATCCTCACATAGCCACCGGGTTTGTCCTTTTTTCTTCATAATTTAGGTTTCTAATCCTTCAGGGTGGCATTTGCAAATCGGCACAAATCCTTCCAAGCTGATTCTCCCAAGACCCCTGTGTTGTTCCACTTTAACAAAAGACTGGAATATCAAAAAGCTCATGTGACAATTGATCTTTATTTAAAAGATGTTTTTTTTAAAACTATTCAAATGAGCATTTTTCAAGGGGGTCACTGCATGGCAATCATGGCTTGGAGCCATTTTGAGTTTAGTGTCCCTATAGTCTCCCAAGTTGACTTTATAACTGCTGCTCCAGTTAAGATTGGCCAAATTAGCACATCCTAATGTCTATGTATATGGGACTTCCTGGTGTCAATTAATCAGTTTCACAATGGTCATTGATTTCCCCAATGGATCCAGGAGAACTGAGCAGCTGTGGCATAATAATTAAATCATGGCAGATGGAAACGAAGAGTACCCCTGCCTGCGGTAACAAATGTTTAACCTGGAGTTTGAAGTACCCTTTACTTTCTGAAATAATTTATTTAGTACACCAGTCATCTAAAAACATAAAATTTCCATTTAATCTACTTCAAGATAAATTATTAATGATGTTCAGAAAGATGCCATTGACTCTCTGGGGGATTATCCAATCAGAACCACCCCCGTGCTCTCCCTATTTTCTTCAAATTTCCTCCTTTCAAATACTTCTCCAATTCTCACTTAACAATTATTATTAAATCTGCTTCATGTCCATAACTGGATTTTTTTTCAACCTGCTACCTTTTCAATGCTTGCGTCCTCAAGTTACACACATAGAATCATACGGCATGTAAACAGGCCCTTCAACCCGACTTGCCCATTCTGATCAAGATGCCCCATCTACACTCGTCCCACCTGCCTGTGTTTGGGCCATATCCCTCTAAACCTTTCCTATACATGTACCTGCCCAGATGTAGTTTAAATGTTATATATCTCCCGAAAAGTTATTCCTTTTACATCAAACTTCTTTTTAAATACCTTTTCATCAAATCTCCCTTGTCCTTTTCAGCTCTTAACAGGAGTGTTGTCATTTTTTCTCCTTTCTTCACATCAATTCACTTTTATCCATTGATCTTGATGTGACTTCCTTGCTTTTGTAAGTCCCTATGCAAAGCAAAGCATCTTGAATACTTTTTAAAGGTCTCCTCAACTTGTTCTGCCACATATAAAGAAAGATGTATATGAAGTTGAAAGCAGGAACAGGTACTGATTCTGGATGATCAGCCATGATCATATTGAATGGAGGTGCTGGCTCGAAGGGCCGAATGGCCTACTCCAGCACCTATTTTCTATGTTTCTGTTGTTGCAACCCTTTAAACATGCAGTTTTTAATTTTTGTGGTTGGCTTAATTTTTGTATCAGCTGGTAACATATAAATGTCTTATACATAATCACAAATACAAAACACAACACTGGTCGCAAAACCATCCCATAAAGGACATTTATAAAGAACATGATTGAAGTACCCAGTCTGAAGAAGGGTTTCCGCCCGAAACGTCGCCTATTTCCTTCGCTCCATAGATGCTGCTGCACCCGCTGAGTTTCCCCAGCAATTTTGTGTACCTATGATTGAAGTACTCGTCACTTATCTGTGCCCCGCTGCTGTCTACCTTCTTGCCCGTCACCATTTCACGGGCTTCAATTTTGTCAATGTTTTGAGGAAACACTCTTATTGAACAAAGTATAAATGTCAAATTAGTGTTCCTTAGGCTTATATTTTGTGGCATTTCCTGTAACAAAGTATATCATACCATTGCAAGGCCAAATTAGATGTGTTTCCGTATCATTGCCTTGGATACTACTGACCACACAGAAACTATGTAACTTGGTAACAAGGAGCAGAATATACTACCCAACACAGGCTCTACACAATGGACACTTTTGTTTTGTTCACCTGCGCGCGTGATGATGTGCTATGCACTGACCAGACTAGGTTTTTGTTTTAATGCTGGTTAAAGGTGGTATGTGCGGAATGAAAATGCTGCCTGCAGAGCCACCATGTGGTGAACAACCATTTCTGTGCTCTGTGCCTCAAACAAAAAAGATTCCACTCTCACTTGAGAACAGGCACTGGGCATTTCCTCACTGAAATAGAAGTGTTTTTTCTATGCCCCATCTGGGAGTGGCCTTCAGTAGGATGCATCTTGGCTCTCATCAGTACATAGTGGAACTGCGATGGGAGAAATAAGGTTTGCGAGAGGATTTTGGAATGTATTGCAGAAATAAATAAAATAACAGTTATTATTGAATCTTTTTCATGCTCATAATTGGATTTTTCAACCAATTTTATCTTCTCTAATCTCACGGAAAATTGTTCCAAAACAGTGCACAATTGTTCAAATTCTTTGAGGTGTTCCGGTACAACACAGTTACCTCCAAAGAACAAAGTACATTATTGTTGTTGGTCCTAATTGGATATGAGTACCCTCTTGAATCTTCTTCACCATTATTTAGCTGTGGTTGATTTGTGTAATACTTTCACCAATTTGTCAACAATCCATATGTTTTACATTCGTAACCAACACATACGTAACTCATTTGTAAAAGGTCCAATTGTCCCTGGGTTTCAGATACAGATTGTATTACCCATTGTGAGAAGCGATTTCACTATTGAATGAATAATATTTTTTTAGCTTGTGAATCTCGAGCATTTTAAACAGACAGACCACTCCTCAATTTTCATTACAAGTTGCCAGTTTGGGGACTTGAGCTAAACTCTACCTCTATTCTTGTGAAGAACTATCTGAATATAGGAAGCACCTTCCCATCATCTGCCCTCGATGGTCAATGTGGAGATCACTGTCACCACACATTGTATGTTTTTGATCAAATCAACAATAGTTAATAACCGTTGATGTTGGGTGACATGTGATAAATGTATTTATATTGCAAGGAACATTTTCTAAATGCATTTCATCCTTATTTTGCAGCCTCCTCTGGGTTTTCTTCAGCTTTTTGTGAACGGTGAAGTAGGTAAGTCAGATCTGTATCAGATTTGTTTTCTATTTGTTCTCGCTAGCAATAGTTTGATTCTTGAAATGTTCACCCTCACAGGAAAAAGATCAAAGATGATTCTGGTTAGATGTATCAGTTAATTTAATAAAAAATAAGTGTATTATCTGTGATTGGAGAATTTAATGTTCATGAGGTTTTCGTATGCCACCAATTCTGCATTGGAGGAGACCGACAGAAATTCCACTAATTTTAAGGTACACTCCCCTACCCACCATACTCTTTCCCCCCCCCCCCCCCCCCTCCATGTCAGCAGCAGCATGATCTATTGAAAAAGACAGAATAATTACAGACATACAGCACACATACGAGCCCTTCTGCCCAACTTTCCCATGCCGATCAAGATGTCACATCTATACTAGTCCCACCTGCCCACGATTGGCCCACATCGAACTAAACCTTTATCGGACTAAACCTTTCCTATCCATGTATCTGTTGAAATTTATTTTAAATGTTGTTATACTGTAGGTCCTGCCTCAACTACCTCCTCTGCAGTTTGTTTATAATGTATCAAATTAGAGAAAAGCATATCTGAAAATACCTTGCAGTTGAAAAGAATAGTTTGATTGTTGGTGACATTATTCTTCTCATTTTGCTGTGGCCTCCTCCTGGTGTGGAGTCGGACTAATTATTTTTGATATCTGAGAGAATCTGTAACATGCTGCACAACACAGCAATGTGCTCCATCAGCCGCCTGGTCTGGGGGAAAGGAGAAACCCCTGAACCTTGAGCTATTACTGCTCTTGCATGTAGAGAAAGCTGAACCCCTATCTCTTTGAACCCAACTAATTGAGATAGTCTACTTCTGAATACAAACTAGACCTTCAGCATTAAAAAAAACCCAACTGGTTTCTAACTTCACTTTTTCAGGTTTCACTTTTTTCTGAATTAACACACTACAAAATTATACTTTAGAAATTATCCCCCCTTCTCAATTGCACCTACCATTTTTTATGCCATCTGCAAACTTGCAATATATTCCCTGACACTTGTGTCCAGGAATTCCATGGTCTTGACCAAAGCTTTTTCAGACATTGTATATTGTTTGTCTACCAAGCAATCGATCACAGTAGGAAAACAGTTTTTGAATGAATAACACTAATGAATTAATCTGTAAAATGCACCAAGCATGAAGAAAGGTTGTAGTTAATTCCAATATGATGTTAACAACTGGTGTCCTGGAGATCGAGTCTAAAGGATTAGATGACTATAAAAATGTCTGTGTGTGCAACATGACTGTCAACATAGGCTGAATGCCTTGACTATGACTACATTTTTTTAAGTTAAATCAAAACAGCTTACCTAAACAACATGCCAGACCGTTGATCAACATTAATAATCAAAATCTTAGTTTTACAATTTAGGAAGGTGCTCTCATGCACATATTCCGCAAGTTTGATTATTTAGAAAATTCCTCAAATCATAAATTGTTGTAGAATGCACTCCTTCACCTAGTAAGACCCTCTGCCTCCTGTCCTGAGGAGAGGAGGGATAATTACAAGCCAGGATATCCATCCTACCTTTATAATCCCTATAATTAATGCATTTCTTAAAAAGTTCTTGTGTACATTTCTACAAACATACCAGATAGCCACCCAGAACTGGTCTACCTACACTTTGCTATGGGCTAAGTGCAACTCTATACTTATTTTACAAATAATCGTGCTATTCCATTTGAGATGGGTATGCTGAAGTCTGACTACGACGTTTGAAGCGTAGTCACTGATTGCACTTCTCCTATTACCAGGTAATTATAGTTATACAGCACAGAAAAAGGTCCTTAGCCCAGCTTGCATATGCTGACCAACATGTCATGTCCCATATACACTCATGCAACCTGCCCGTGCTTAGCCCATATCCCTCCAAACCTTTCCTATTAATGTACGTGTCCAAATATCTTTTAAATGCCATTATAGTTTCTGTCTCAACTATCTCCTCTGGCAGCTCATTCCATGTACCCATCACACTCTGTGTGAAAGAGTTGCTCCTCACATTCCCATAAAATCTTCCCCCACTCACCTTAAACCTATGTCCTCTGGTTCTTGATTCCCCTACCCAGGGCAAAAGACTCTGTACATTTACCCTAACTATTCCTCTCATGAACTTACATACCTCTATAAGATCCCTCCTCATCCTCCTGTGCTCCTAGGAATAAAGTCCCAGCCTGCTCAGTCTCTCCTTATTGCTCAGGTTCACGAGTCCTGTCAACATCTTGGTAAATCTTCTCTGCACTCTCCAGCATAACAACATCTTTGCTATAGCAGGGTGACCAAAACGGAACACAAAACTCCAAGTGTGGCCTTGCCATCACCTTGTACCACTGTAACATAACATCCCAGCTTCTTTACTCAATACCCTGACTCATGAAGGCCAAGGTGCTGAAAGCCGCCATGACCACATTATCTACCTGCTTTCAAGGAAATGTCTACCTGCATTCCTGGATCCAAGTATTTTCAGACAGAGGGTGGTTTGTGCCCTGTACACACTGCTGGTGGAGGCAATTGCGATAGCAGCATTTAAGAAACCTTTGGATAGGCACGTAGATGTGCAGGGAATGGAGGGATATAGATTGTGTACGGGCAGATAAGCTTGGGCATGTCATCATGTTTGACACATACAGTGTGTGCTGTACTGTTCTATGTACTGATTAACTTTGCCCTGCGTGTGCTCGGTCTATTTGAATACAGTCTATAATCTAGTTTGTCTGTTTCGAGAGATTTGCCTAATGAGTTTGACATGATTTTACTTGTTAATTTTTCAGTGTCGGCTCATGGGTTTGAGTATGACAACCTGTATGTACATTTTCTCCTTGAACTTCCAAACAGTGAGTATGATTGTTGATTGTGAACGTGTTAATGTATATATTTCTAATTTTGACTCAATTATACACGTCTTACTGTACCTTGCTGTTTATCCTTTATTTTAACTCACTCCCTTTCTTCATCTCAGGTAGCATTTGTTAAAACAATGGTTCTTGAGCGGCAGCATGAGTGGAAATTGTCACGGGTCACCAATTTCATGTTGATCCATTAGCATGAGTAAAGGGAGATTCTTGTCAACTACCCTTCTCCTGCCTGTGCACCAACAGATGTAAAGGATAGCCTTTACATGCCTCCTTGATTCTAGTGCAGAAATGAGAGAGCAGTTCAGAAACTGGCAATCTAGTGTTCTGAAGAAGGGTCTCGACTGGAAACGTCACCCATTCCTTTCCACCAGAGATGCTGCCTGTCCCACTGAGTCACTCCAGCTTTTTGTGTCTATCTTCGGTTTAAACCAGCATCTGCTGTTCCTTCTTACAAACTTTATTTCAAGCTCTTTTTTTGCTGCCTGCATTAGCCTTTTAAATTTCCATCATACTCTTAAAATCTTGCATTATCCTTTCTTAACTTTTCTTCAGAATTGTTATTCTGACACATTGTTTCCCTTTGCAGAATTCTGACACTTTGATTTTACCAGTGCACCACCTTGATTTATTTCTCTGTTGTCTTGCTTGGTCTGTTTATATTAACAGATTTACCCTGACATTGTCCATTAAGGAGTGAGATAAATACCAAAGTAATCTATATTTGCTGGTCAGAACACCTTAACTGACAACTGGCACCTTGTAATAATACAGGAAGCCCTTAAAAGAGCTGCCAAGTAGTACGGATTTTCCATATTTTGTACGGAAATGTGATCAGAATACGGATGTACGGATTTGCTTTGTAAAATCAGCCCAACTTCATGTTTCATCTTGCTGCTTAAAAAATGCAAGGACATAAAAAATCATACTGTAACTCTAAAAACTATAGCAGATGAAATCTATTAGTATTTTAAATTTCAAGATCTGGATGATTATTTTTATAAGCTTTGATCTGCCTGTCCCGCTCCAGGGTTAAACAGCACTGTCAGTTTAACGCGTGGGAATTTAAATGAACAGCACTATGGGTTCTAAAAATAGCGCTGCCAGTGCTGTGGGTCACAGACTGTTAGGGGAGGGAGAGAGGGAGAAGGAGGGAGGGAGTGGGAGGGAGGGAATGAGGGAGGGAGAAAAAAAGGAAGGAGAGAGGGAGGAAGAGAGAGGGAGGGTGGGAGGGAAAGAGGGAGGGGGAGGAAGTGAGAGAGAGAGAGAGAGAGGGAGGGAAAGAGGGAGGGAGAAAGGGAGGGTGGGAGGGAGAGGGGGGGAAAGAGAGGAAGGAGGGAAAGAGAGTGAGGGAGGGAGAGGGAGAGGGAGGCTTCCAAAATGGCTTCTACATCATCATCATCATCTGGTGCTAAAAGCAGGAAGCAGCCGTTCAAACAGCAGTATACAAAGAGATGGCACTGAATGCACTGTCAAGTAAGGTGCGTAGAAGACATGTCAATTGGTAGCAAAGTTTTGCATTCTTGTACTCTTATATGGGTATGACCGCTCATAAAAACAACACTTTTTTTCCGCAAAATGGCACCATGTAAAAATTCTGATTTCCTCAGCAAAATACTGATTTTCAGGTACTAGAATACTGAAATGCTCTGACAAAACTTGGCAGCTCTGCCTTAAGCAATGCACTGAACTTGGCCATATATCTTGGAATGGAAAAAACTAGAGATCTTTTGGCTGAGTTCCACCACTGAACTAGGGCTGATTGTTTAGAAGTGGGTTGCTGGGGTGTTTCAGTTGTTTGGATATGTTTGACTTCTCTCCAAGATTAAAATAAACCAATACAAGGTTACATTTTAAAAATGTATAACAACATATATCGATTGAATTGAGAATTCATATCAAAGCATGTAACAGTCTCCAATTAGTGTTAAGTATAGCATCTACTTGGAGGCTGTGCAAACAGTTTACATGGAAACAGGAAGCAAATGTAAGAATGGTAAGGTTTACAAATAATGGAGTGTTGAAAGTTAGGAGTAGGATAAGAAGACATACATAGGATGAGTGGACTTCGTATCTGAGAATAATATAAGAAGTAATCAATCGGAGCAGTAATCAATCTATGGGACCCCAGTGAAGATGGTTTACAGCAATGGTTTCTAGCAATGATTTCTCAACACAAAGATGGGACTGATGGGACTGATGTCTTGGTTGTTTAAAGTTTTGCGTTCTTACAAACATACAGCCTGTGTTTTAAACAATAAACTGTTCCTAGCTATTTGCTGGGGAAGCCTTGGGATGGCAAGGAAGTAAATGGTGGCTAAAGTGCATTTTTTATTTTATCAGCATCGTATATTGTGCCTAGCTATAGATAGAGCATAAAACAATACAGCACACGAACAGGCCCTTCAGCCTCCTATGCCCATGCCAAACATGATATCAATTTAAACTAATCTCCTCAACCTGCACGTGATCCATAGCCCTTCATTCCCTGCATATCCACATGAAATATTTAAATTATTTGGTCTGATATGTACAATATATTACACAACCATATTGCATTTTTTAATATAAAAAAGCAAAATGCTGAAATAAATGATTACGTTTCCTGCTTGAAATAACTGGTGTTTCTACATGTCGGATTGCTTGCCACTTTGTCGGTGCCCTTTATGTGGCGACACTTTGCATACCTTGGGTATGCAAAACAAAGAATCTCACTGTGACATGTCACATGTGATAATAATAACGTTTTCATTCATTCACCACCTTTTGTGGCATGTCATTTGGGGCTAATGTCGATTGAAAGATGTGCATCATCACCATACAGATGCATGGGGCTCGCAGAGTCTAAATAACACCTTCATTTGTTAATGCTTAGATTGGACTTGTCCTCCAAGCCAGCAGTTGTCTGGAGTAACACAGACTTGTGCTACCAAGGTCAATGATCAGGTAAGGAGGCTTTGATAAAGAAAAAATGAAAAAGCTAGAAATACTCAGCAGGTCTTGCTGCATCTGTGGGGAGAGGAACTGAGTTAACAACTTATTGAGGTATTAATGGATGTAACATTCAGTGGTATGGAAAATCTACCAAAGTTTTTCGGGTGCCAGATTATTCGATTTTGTTTTTCCTGTACTGTTAAAAAAAATCAATGAAGATACTTGTATATATTTTATTATCATATAGAGAAGGCAACAACCAATTTTATGCATAATTGGATTGCAATACAATACAATACAAATTTATTGTCATTTGAGCCCCAGTGAGACTCAAACTAAATTTTACTGTATAATCTAGTTTAATGTAATAATTACGCTCTATATATATAGGGTTTGCAGAACCTTCCTGTACTTTCAAATAGTATCTACCATACAACATAGTTTTATATCTCATTCAAAAGATGTTACTGGAATATCATACAAGATTCTGAACTCATGTCTCTGTAGAAGCTTTTGAATTCACAAGGCCAAAGTCAACAATTTAAATGCAGGCACAAGGAACTGCAGATTGTGGTTTGCAAAAAAAGATACAACATTCTGGAGTAACTTAGCTGGTCAGGCAGCATCTCTGGAGGACACGAATACCCTGAAGAAGGGTAATAAACTGAAATGTTCCCCATTCATGTCCTCTAGAAATGTTGAGTTACTCCAACACTTTGTGTCATGTTTTCTAATAACTTAAATGCCTAGGGGGAAAAAAACAACTATCCCTCTACTCCATCAGTCTGAAGTGTCCTGACCCAAAACGTCATCTGTCCGTTTCCCTTCCCAGATGCTGCCTGACCTGCTGAGTTCAGCCTGCAGTAAGTGTTTTGCTGAACCTCTAACACCTGCAGCTCTTGTGTTTGCAACTTAAATGTCTGGTCTGGAAAATGAGTTAATGAAACAAATCAATGCCATCCCTGGAAATTAGAAAATAAGCAAAGTTTCAGATTCCTTTATACTGGTACTTTATATTGGTTACACTGGTACCTTGCTGAGATTGCATTTCCAGGAACAGGAATGCTAAACAGGGCCTGTTTCCACGCTGTATGAGTCAGAGTCATAGGGACTAGTGGAATCAAGGGATATGGGGAGAAGGCAAGCACGGGTTATTGGTTGGGGACGATCAGCCATGATCACTATGAATGGCGGTGCTGGCTCGAAGGGATGAATGGCCTCCTCCTGCACCTATTTTCTATGTTTCTAAATGCTGCCTGATGCACTGCGTTAATCTATAGCATTGGTGTATTTTTTTAAAGTATGATTTTTAGTGTTTTTGCCCAGTTGTAATTGCTGTTATTATTTTAAATAGGAGGATGTAGCCTATTTTTCTCATCCATTCAATTTTGAAATGTCTATAAGAAGTGAAGATCAGCCTGAAGGTGAGTATCCATTTGTAAGCAACAGCATTATCTGCATATTCATAATATAAGCAAGAAGGGGGCATCTTTTTCTTGTTGCATTTTTACTTTGTGTATCTCCCTGGTCACAATCTCTGGGGCAATTACCTTCTGCATGTCTGTGTTCTTCAGTCCCTTGTGAAAAGAAAAGGCTTCCTTTTTTCTCATTGATATGCCAGTGACAATGAGTGTTATTCAAGCATTGTTCTTTGCTTTGGATTTGTAGGTTTTCTGCAATGGCCAATGCTTTATTTTGGGGTGTACTCTTGTGATTTCTGGCAGAGATATCGTATTGAGGGCTATGGCTACATTGACATTCCTGATCGTCCAGGTAAGGAAATGTATTAATCTCCCAAAATTAAAAACTTTGGCAATACTGAAATTAATCAGCAGCTGGTGAGATAACTATGCTGCTAAACGATTAATGCAGAAGTATTAACTGCTAACTATAAGGAAGTTAATTGTCCCCAACATTTTCTGCTTTGTTTCATTAGAAACATTTACTGTTTTATTTACCTATGAGTTATCCCTTCTCGAATAAACTGCTGCCAGAGTACTCCAATCCATGAATACCCAAAGTGCTATTTTATTGTAGGCCTCACAGTCATTCGAAATGTGAATCTGAACAGTGACTCCTATAGGACTACTTGAGGGTTTGGTGAGTGTTATTGCCGAGTTGATTTGGACTTCACATATCATCCATATGCAAAGGGTGTTAAGGCCTTTTTTCTTGCTCCAATTGGGATTGCCACATTGCAAATTAAATCTTGACTTGATTGAAAAATACAGCATGGAAACAGGTCCATCAGCCAACCGAGTCCATATTGACCATCGATCACCTGTCCACTCTAGTTCGATGTTATCATTCCCTGCACACTAAGTGCAAATTACAGAGGCCGCTTAATCGACAAACCTGCACACCTTTGGGATGTGGGAGGAAACTGAAGCACCCAGAGGAAATCCACACAGTCAAAGAGAGAATGTGCAAACTTCACACAGACAGTAGCCGAGGTCAGGATTGAATCCGGCTCACCGGTGCTGTGATGCAGCAGCTCTACCAGCTGTACCACTGTGCTGCTCAAATGACTTCTTCTGGTTAGAATGACCGAGTCGGTACTGGGCATGGATTTTATACCTTTGCTCTCCTCATTACATTGCACTTTCCTATTGTTATCCCCACCTAGAAGATTATATTTCTGTCTGTCTGTCTGCCAGAAATATTTGTAGAGTTATTTCGCAGGCAGGGCTCAAGGAAATCTCAAGTTTCTAAATTTCAACAAGTCCGTGCAGTCACTGGGTCCACATTCTGTGATTCCCACTGTTGAAGACATGATCTTGGAAAGCTACAAGGTATTGTTACAAAATAATAAAGAACAAGACACCAAGTGCTGGAGGAACTAAGTGTCTCTGGAGGGAATGGACAAATGATGCTTTGGGTCGGGACCCTTCTTCAGACTAATGGATTGGGAGGGGAGCGGGGGGGGGGGGGACGCTAGAAAGGAGGTGAAGTTGGGCCACATACTGGCAAATGATAGATAGATGTAAAGCCAGAGTATATGGGTGGAAGGGGACAGGGTGGAGGAAAAAAAGGGGATTGGAGATGAGCGTACAGAGGAGAAGAAACGAGCTAGGTGACTGGGATGGTGGGAGAAATGTGGTTGAACTATGGGTGCGGGGGCTGGAGTGAGGGGGAAGTTGCTGGAGAGGTTATTATAGTCTGATATTTCCCTTTTCATTCCCCCTTCTTTCCCCCCCCCCCCCCCCAACCCTATGCCTCCCTCCGGATTTACATTGTGCTCCTTTTATTTAACACCATTTTGTCTCACTTGACATCTCGAGCCTTTGTCATTTACTCCACCCAACTACCCTTTACCCCTCCCTTACCGTCCTCGACCTATCACTTGCCAGACCTTCCCACATCTCCACCACTCTTTTGCAGCTTTCTACCCTCTACCTCATCAGTTTGAAGAAGGGCCCTGATATCATCAGGACCCCAATACATCATGTTTCTTTTTGTTTAAAAAAAAAATTACTTTATTGTCATTGTAGTGGTGCGTACAACGAAATTCAGATTCACTTGATGTCGGGTTCTCTCATTCCATTTTGCTGTGTTACAATTGAATATAAATTCTAGGTTAGTTCCCAACCTTCTTTCTTCCTGTCCATGTTGCTTTTGTCTAATATACATTTTTGTTTTTGTTTTTTGGTCTAATATAGATTTTAAGGTGTAATATATTCATTGACAGGTAGCTATACGAAAACATGCAAAACATGGAGACCAATCTTGCCTGGAACATTAGCAGAAATGCGGCGATTCTTTGTTGGTGGTGCGCTTGAGCTTGAAGATACGACTTACATCCGGATCCCAAGCACATTCAAGGTAGAAATGTAAATGACTGCAGGGAATGTGAATTTCTCAAGGCATTAAGATACTGGAACTAGATCTGATTCCTAATTCACCAGTTCACCGATTCTCATATTGGTCCTCTATTCCCCAATGTCTAGCTGCTGGTTCTCAGTTTCTCTGCCCAGCAGCTCTACACTCTCATTACTTTCTTTCAAACTGCTTTGCAGTCCACATCTGAGCTTGGTGTGAACTATCCTTGTTTTAGTTTCTGTTTTATTTTGCTTCCAAAAAGGAGACAGTCTGCACAACACTTTGTTTGAAAAGAGTCAACAGAACAATGGGAAGGGAGCAGAATCTTGAAGTAATGGAGAAGTTGAGAATCTTAGTGAGTACAGTGTGGGGGCAGACCCTTCGGACCCCAAATCCATGCCATTGAGATAGCAGTGAACAATTTTTTTATGGATTTTGATTGATAGAAATTGTTCCAATTTGTGAAGGGGTCAAGGACCGGAGAAGACATTTAAAGTGACCTGTGGACCCAAGGTGTTGCAGGAAGAATTGGCTTATGTTTTATAATCTGGAATGTGGTGCCAGAAAGTGTTTGGTGAAAATTTAATTGTGGCATCCACACAGAATTGGGATAGTGAAGGTTTCAAAACAGAACTTAGCAGAGCAATAGGAAGTGGATCCCTCTACAAAGAGCGAGCACCATCTCAATGGCCAAATGGCTGTAACATTCCTGTGTAACCTTTCTGCCGGTGAGATCCACACCTAACACTATTTGTGATTTTTCTTTTTAATTTCCTCTTATCAAATCCTTCTATCAATTAGTGTAAACATGTGCTCTCTGGTTTTTGACAGCTCTGCTTGGAAGTGTGTACTTATTTTTTTCTGATCTGCAAGTGTTAATTAGTACTTCATCCCATTCCTGAATGTTGTGAGATTCTGGATGAGGGCAGTGAATGCCTCAATAATGACTAGGAGCTTGTCTATACAAATATTGCCTGTGTGCTGGAGGATCTTACAGTGATGTTGATTCTGGACTAGAGATAATAGGGGAGAGAGCAATATCCTCAATATGCTAACTTGTGTCACAATTTTTGACTTATCTTTTTTTTGTTGCTTGATACATTTGAAGTGTCTCGTTCTTTCTTTTGCATTAAAATAGCTATATAAAATAAATAGCTTAAGAGGGGAAGGGGAGGAAATGGATTTTAAGATATTGATGTATTGAGAAGATATAGAATGTGAAGGATTGATCTGATTAGGGGGTAGATTGTGATTATGTCCAAAGGATAGGTGAAGTAATTTAATTATTTTCCTTGCAATCAGGGAGAGAGGCTGAGTCGCTTCGGTTTCAGAACGGAAACCATAGGAACTGTGACCTTCAGGCTGCATTGCATGCAACAATGCAGGTGCGTAAACCCATGATTTAACTCTCATATAAGAACTATTAAACAAGGTAAGTGATGTTTATTGCAATGGGAGGTGGTCATAGGAATGACCTGCAAAGCTGCTGACCTAAGTGTACCCAAATGTAGTACACATCAGCTTGGGCAAGTGAATAACCAAGGGGTCATTCAGCAGAATATGGTTAATGAAGCGAGTGGATTGGAGGCAATGGTTATTTGGTGACTGTCGTTGGGAGTGAAGTGGTTCTCCCGTGTCTAAATAAATTAATTATGCAAACTTGATAAAAAAAGGTGGAAGCAAAACGTTTACCTCATCAAAATATTATTTTTTAAGTTTTCTGAACATTTCAGTTAAGTCAGGCACTGAACCTAGCTCATAAGTCAATACAATGGTGCAGCTAGTAAAGTTGATGCCAGAAACCAGGGCTCAAACCTAATCTTGGGTGCTGTCTATGTAGAGTTTGCACGCTCTCAGTGTTGAACATATGAGTTTTCTTGAGGTGCTCCGGTTTCCTCCCCATCACAAAGATGTGTGGTTTTGATTGGTTAATTGGTGACTGTAAATTGCCCTATTGTGCAGTGAATGATAGAATCTGAATAGAGTTGATGACAACGTGGGATGAACATAGGATTGGTATAAATGGATGGTTGAAGGTCGGTGTGGACTCAGTGGGCCAAAGGGCCTGTTTCTGTGCTGTATACTCTATACGGGGGTCATCTGTGTGCTGAGCTATCTCAATTCAGCTGTTACAGACTTTGGGCTTCAGCACACTTGGGTTGATAAAGGTTCAAGTGATCAACTGATGCTTGAGTGTTGAACTGTGCAGAGTAAATCTGTAATTTAAAAAAAACTGCAGATGCTGGAAATCTGAAATAAAAACCTCAACATAGGTAGAAAGAAGAACAGTATTAATGTTTCAGATTAAATACCTTTGCCACCGCCACAAATGTCTTTGACTTGCAACATTAACTCTGTTCCTCTATTGACAGATGCTGCTTACCCTGCTGAGTGTTTTCAAAACCTTTTACCTTCATCCCAGAATTCTATGCATTTATTAAGCAATTCAAGCTGGTGTGATTTAAAATAAAACAACTCACCCACATCAGTGCAGGAGAACTTGTCGTGACAAATGTGAAAGCATGCATGTAGATGCTAATCTTTCATTCTATTCCTGGGTTATTATCAATTACCCTCACCCCCATAGTTTAATGCATCTTGGTAATAACAGGAGATAAAAAAGTAATGTAACAAAGGAATAAATATATAGAGATGCATGTGTATTTAATATTTACTTGTGTAACCATTATTGAAGGTAGTCTGCTGAGGCACCAGATGGTAAACGTGAAACTTGGTTTTTACTTGCCATTTGTGCTGTGGTGTTTCTGTAGGACTTTTCTGGATTCAAGCATGGCAAGAAAGAAATCACAGAACGTTCTGGACCGAATGGGAGGACTTACTCACCAGGCTACCTTTCACTCTGTGCTGGGTAGGTAATAATTCAATTGTAATGTTACTAAAAGATTGCTCATTGACTAGGCTAGAATTGATGGTATTGTTTTATCTGTTTTACTACTTGTACATTGCCAACATTACTAATTTTTCCATTATCTTTGCACGGTGAGCGAATTCTGTGCTCAAAATGCAGAACTTCTGCATGTTACTTATTTTCTTACAGTAAAATACATCAAATATTCTGGGAGTCGAGAGATGGCAATGTGTTGGGAACTGCCTATCCCCTCCTACGTTTTATACTTAAATCCTGGCTCGATTTGATTGAATGTTTAAGAAGGAACTGTAGATGCTGGAAAATCACCCGCTGAGTTTCTCCAGCATTTTTGTCTACCTTCAATTTGATTGAAATTCCTTTCTGTCTATGGACTGTAAGGGGATCTAGTCGAATAGAGTTTGGCCATCCCAAACTCTTATCTGATAATTAATCACCTGAATGATATACTGCATTAATCTGACAATCTTACTGCAAGATTTAAGGATGATCGGTGTGAGAAATGTAATACTTCCTTGAGGCGGACACGTGTGGCAGTTTCCTTCCATTGAACTTATGGGTGCATTATTGTTGCTCCTCAGATGAATGAAAGCAGCTTTTAAGGGTATGTTTTGTCTTTTCTCTGTTCAGCGGCATTTGAGCATTCTCAACATCGCATGCATGAAGCACGAGAGAACCTACCAAAGGATCTGCTGCACACATCTGCTGTTCTGGACGTGTCAAGAATGTAATGAATCAACCCTGGCTGCACTGGCTTGAGGCATCAGAGCCCAGAAATTCAAGTGGTGGAACTTGCTTTGGATATAATTTGATGCTGGAACACCGTTTTGTTTGCTCCCAGTTAAGTCTAAAGTCATTGAGACAGTTTTAGAATCATGACGTCAAGAGTTCTGAACTGGCCAACATCTTTACCATAAAGGGTCATACCTACAAGCTATAGTAAGTAAGGATAAATAGGCTCAGGCTTGATCTTCATTAATCCCTGAAACACTGATATATATATATTGAAGACAATTATTTGTATGGCTTGTCCTGTAACAGACAGACCTGAAGATATTGGGTTGGATTCCCAAACAATGCTGGACGAACTGATGACATTAGCAACATTAATGGCACGACAGGTTATAAAGCAAGTGGGAGAGAAATGAAGTTTGAATGGTTTTCCACCTCCGCCTCGTGCCTCCTGATTGTAGATCCAAGAGCGCTGCATAGAGATGATCCCACGTTTGAATGTTGGAGAAGCACAAGATTAGTTTTGCCTTCTGTCAGTGTCAACCATCAAAGTTCACTCCTGAAGAACAGAAATATGAAAAAGATGACAATTGGCGGATGACACGAGAATAATTTATATTGTCTTTTCCATACAGATTCAATTCTTGCATTATCTTCATTTGGATTGCAGAGAGTTAGAATGGTGGTACAGAATCTTTTTCACACATATGAACTGCAAAAATAGGATTGACTATATAATAAGCAACTGACAGAAATAAACAGCACAATGAAACGTAAATTATTCAGCATAAACTCGGATATTCTGTAACCCGTACAACGCTCAAGTGCTTAATTTGCCAAATGAATCTTTGGACTTTCTGACTCTCCATAGAATAACTGAATTGTAGTTTTCAGGAGAACATAGATTGAATCAGAAATTGGAATCTGTTAAGCATCAGCATAAGTCACCCTCTTTTAATTAAAATAGAGTTTGATTTATTCACACTACATTTTGATGATCCTACTTTTTAATCTGATTGCTTTATGGATTTTTTTCAGTTTAGGTCTGGAGACAGCACTTTGAACTATATAAAAATAAGATGAAGCCACTTGGATTACTTTTCCATCTAGCTTTGCAGATCGGAGAAGTAAGCTACAAAATTAGTTTATTTTGAGTTGGTGACACAAGACATTGCAGATGATGAAATCTTGAGCAAAAAACAAAGTGCTGGAGGAACTCATTTGGTACGGCAGCATCTGTGGAGGAAATGGACCTTTCGGATTGATGCAATAATGGGAAGAAAGCTGGAGAGAGCTGTGAGTGTGGCAAAGCCTATTGAAGGGCCTGTCCCACTTAGGCGATTTTTTAGGCAACTGCTGGCGACTGTCAGCCGCAGCAGGTTGCCGAAAATCCGGCAACTGGACCCCCCCACGACAATGTCTACTACAATCAACAACAATCTACAACAACCTACCACCTAAGTCAGGCTACGGCAAACTACCGACAACCGGCGACCCATTAGGACGTCCACCTACGACCACACAGGCGACAACTGAAGTCAACCTACGTCCACCCGCAACAAGTAACGACCCTGTCGGCGACAACTGAAGACAATTCTGTCGCCAATGGAATTCACCAAAGTCAGCACTGGCGACAACCTGCATCACCTGGTGACAACCTACGACAGCACCTACGTCAGAAGTCAAGCTACGATCATTGGCGTCAACCCACTGTCGCCGACTGTTGCCAAAAATGTTTGAACATGCTGAAAATCCAGCAGCGACCAGAAACACGCTACGACTCTTTGGGCGACTGAGGAGACTATTCACGACCTTACAGGCGACACCCCAGCAACCATGTGGCGACAGCCTAGTCGCCTAAAAAATAGCCTAAGTGGGACAGGCCCTGAAGTGATTAGGAAAATGGTGAAGGGATTGTATGTAGATAATTGCTTGCTAGTTACAAAGACTAGAGGTGAATAAGAGACAAAAAGGTATCTGATAAGAGTGAGGTATAAAAGGCGGAGATATGGATGGGTGGACAGGATGAGAGAAAAGGTGGGTACAAAAGAGAAATACCATAGTCTAAAGAAGGATCCCGACCAAAAATGTTGTCTGTCTATTTCCTCCACAGTTGCTGCCTGACCTACTGAGTTCTCCCAGCACTTTGATTTTTGCTTATTTTGAGTTGACACTTTTGAAAAGCCTAGTCACTTATCCAGAGATGTGTAAAACTGCTATAATTAGTGATTATGCTTTTTATCCGCTCTTCATCTGAAAATGTATCTATATGGTGGTGGCATTGGATGGTGAAATGATTCCTTCACCTTGTTGATAATGAAGTACTCTTGAAAGCCACTTGCAGATCCAAAATGTTTAAGAAAGAACTGCAGATGCTGGAAAAATCAAAGGTAGACATACAGTGGCTTTCAAAAAATTTCATAACCGTTGAACTTTTCCACATTTTGTCACGTTACAACCACAAACGTAAATGTATTTTATTGGGATTTTATGTGATAGACCAACACAAAGTGGTGCATAATTGTGAAGTGGAAGGAAAATTATACATGGTTTTCATAAAATATGACTGAAAAGTCATAAAAAAACTGAAAAGTGTGGCGTGCAAAAGTATTCAGCCCCCCTGAGTCAATACTTTGTAGAACCACCTTTCGCTGCAATTACAGCTGCAAGTCTTTTGGGGTATGTCTCTACCAGCTTTGCACATCTAGAGACTGAAATTTTTGCCCATTCATCTTTGCAAAATAGCTCAAGCTCAGTCAGATTGGATGGAGAGCGTCTGTGAACAGCAATTTTCAAGTCTTGCCAGAGATTCTCAATTGGATTTAGGTCTGGACTTTGACTGGGCCATTCTAACACATGAATATGCTTTGATCTAAACCATTCCATTGTAGCTCTGGCTGTATGTTTAGGGTCGTTGTCCTGCTGGAAGGTGAACCTCCGGCTCAGTCTCAAGTCTTTTGCAGACTCTAACAGGTTTTCTTCCAAGATTGCCCTGTATTTGGCTCCATCCATCTTCCCATCAACTCTGACCAGCTTCCCTGTCCCTGCTGAAGAAAAGCATCCCCACAGCATGATGCTGCCACCACCATGTTTCACAGTGGGGATGGTGTGTTCAGGGTGATGTGCAGTGTTAGTTTTCCGCCACACATAGCGTTTTGCATTTAGGCCAAAAACTTCAATTTTGGTCTCATCTGACCAGAGCACCTTCCTCCACATGTTTGCTGTGTCCCCCACATGGCTTGTGGCAAACTGCAAACGGGACTTCTTATGGCTTTTTTTCAACAATGGCTTTCTTCTTGCCACTCTTCCATAAAGGCCCGATTTGTGGAGTGCACGACTAATAGTTGTCCTGTGGACAGATTCTCCCACCTGAGCTGTGGATCTCTGCAGCTCCTCCAGAGTTACCATGGGCCTCTTGGCTGCTTCTCTGATCAATGCTCTCCTTGCCCGACTTGTCAGTTTAGGTGGACGGCCATGTCTTGGTAGGTTTGCAGTTGTGCCATACTCTTTCCATTTTCGGATGATGGATTGAACAGTGCTCCATGAGATGTTCAAAGCTTGGGATATTTTTTTATAACCTAACCCTGCTTTAAACTTCTCCACAACTTTATCCCTGACCTGTCTGGTGTGTTCCTTGGGCTTCATGATGCTCTTTGTTCACTAATGTTCTTTAACAAACCTCTGAGGCCTTCACAGAACAGCTGTATTTATACTGAGATTAGATTACACACAAGTGGACTCTATTTACTAATTAGGTGACTTCTGAAGGCAATTGGTTGCACTGGATTTTATTTAGGGGTATCAGAGTAAAGGGGGCTGAATACTTTTGACGCCACACTTTTAAGTTTTTATTTGTAAAAAAATTTGAAAACCATGTATCATTTTCCTTCCACCTCACAATTATGCGCCACTTTGTGTTAGTCTATCACATAAAATCCCAATAAAATACATTTACGTTTGTGGTTGTAACGTGACAAAATGTGGAAAAGTTCAAGGGGTATGAATACTTTTGCAAGCCACTGTAAATGCTGGAGAAACTCAGCGGGTGAGGCAGCATCTATGGATTGAAGGAATAGGTGACGTTTTGGATCGAGACCCTTCCTCCCACAGCCTACTGTCTCTGCCTCTTCCTTTCTTCTCCCCCCCCCCCCCCCCCCCACCCCTACATCAGTCTGAGAAAGGGTCTCGAGTCAAAACGTCTCCTATTCCTTCGCTCTATAGATGCTGCCTCACCCGCTGAGTTTCTCCAGCATTTTGGTCTACCTGCACGTCCTAAATAGTAATTCTTATTCCACTGTACCTTAATTGGTACATGTGACAATAAACTGACCTTGAAACCTTGAAAAGATGATGTGTTTATAGAAAGTCAATTGAGAATTGAGAAACAAAAGCAAGTTACAGTGGAATCTAGAAATAAATGGCAGATCAGGCATCATCAGTGGGGAGTAAAACAAAATCAGAATTTTAGTTTTAACTAGACCAAGTGTTGGGTCTGCTCCCCCAACGCAAGATTCCACCACTCACACATAGTCCCCAACTGCGCAGGCGTGGCTTATTTCTCCTCATCCCCCAGCATTCCCTCGTCCTCTTCACCCTCCCTCTTCAATCCCTAGAGAGGGAGGGGGAGCAGAGAGGGAGGGGGAGCAGAGAGGGAGGGGGAGCAGAGAGGGAGGGGGAGCAGAGAGGGATGGGGATAGAGAGGGAGGGTGATAGAGAGGGAGGGGGTAGAGAGGGATGGGGAAGGCTAGAGGGAAAAGGTGGGGAGGAGAGAGGACGGGTAGAGAGAGGGGCAGAGAGGGGGGGGTAGAGGGAGAGTGGGGGGGAGGGAGGGTAGAGAGGGAGAGGGGGTGCTGGAGTGCCCCTCCCTCCTCGGAGTGTTCCATCCTGCCTTGCGAGTCCGAAATGGGTGCGTTTTAGGGGCCGTTTTTTAAATTTAAAGGATTAATATCATCGGAAATGTAGGTGGGAAAGCGACGGGAAGATGTTTATCGCCAGACTGGAAAAATGTGAGTAGGATATTGGAAATTGGGAAGGCTGTGGCCTAGCGTTTGGAAGAAGATAGGAAAAGCAGGTGACACAGATGGCACAAACAATAGGAAGAGTTTTAGTATTATAGAGATGAAAGATAATTGTTCTAAAAACATCTGTTTCTCTCGCCACAGAAATTGCCTGACTTTTTTTTTCTTTTTTAATTTATTAGAAGTACAATCCAGTGGTACCTTTTTTCAGGTGCCAAATATATGTTAACATGATACATTCTCTGTACAACTTCATTTTTTATTTTTTTTAAAGAGAGAAATAAGAAAGAAAGAGATAGTAGAGAGTAGAAAAACCTGTAGTGTGTATAAAAAAAGAGAGAGATAGTGAGGAAGAGAAATAAGAAAGAAGAGAGAGCAAGAGAGAGATTAGCAAATAGACGATAGGAGATGAGTTTTTATATTGTTGATCATCTTTCACCCAGACCTGAAACAATTGATTTTTACGATACTGTTGCACCACATGAATCCAAGAAGTCAATGAATGGAGACCAGCTCGTTAAGAATTGATCTTGTTTATCTATTAGGAGGAGTCTCATTTCTTCAAGGTGTGCTGTGTCCAACATATTTCTAATCCACATTTTGAGCGTTGGTATAGATGTATTTTTCCAAAATTTGAGTATGAGTTTTTTTGCTATTATTAACCCATAATTAAAAAATGAATTTTGGAATATGTTTAATTTGTTCCTGTCTCCCATTACTCCAAATATAATCATTTCAGTATTAGGTTCAGTATAGGAACGATCCTCTTCTCCCCGATAAAATTGAACAACACAATATACAAGAAGAATCCAATTATCCATAATACAATACGAATTTGGAAACAAATAAAATTAACTTTAAAATTAAGAAACCTATCAGTGCAAACACCAGTAGTGAATAATCCGGTATTTAAACCATCTAAAACATACAAACAATGGGAAAGACTGGGAATTAAAAAGGTAGGCGACATGTATGAAATGGGAAATCTGTTATCATTTCAACAATTAAAATTAAAATTTAAACTGAATAAAAACCAATATTTTAAATATCTACAGATATGTGATTTTATGAAGAAATATATACAAAGATTTCAAATTATAATTTTAGATCCACTGGAAGAAGCAATGAATATTAAGGCTGACTCACAAAAATTAATATCATATCTATATAACAGTATTTTAAATAGAAAATTACCATCAACAGAGGCACTTAGAGAAGATTGGGAACAAGAATGAATAATAAAAATCTCTTAAGAAATGTGGGAAAAGTATTTAATATGTATACATAAATGTTCGATTAATGCTAGACACAATTTAATTCAATTCAAAATACTACATAGACTATATTATTCAAAAATTATTCAAAAATTAGGCTGAATAAATTTTACCCAAATATTTCTCCCATCTGTGACAAATGTCTCTCTCAAAATGCCAATATTCTTTTGTTTCTTGTACAAAACGTCACAAATTTTGGTGTGATATTTTTGATATATTCACAAATTTATTGCCTGATTTGCTAAGAATTTCCAAGAATTTATAATTTCCCTCAAATTTTCAGCAACCACAATGTTTTGGTTTTGCATTTCCTGGTTCAGAGGCCGTATGCAGAATTACAGATGTCAGCTCAGCAGAGCCTTTCAAAATATATCTCATACTACAACCCCCTTCAACATCATATGCACCAATATTTAATTACTACTTTTTTACAATTTTTACATCTCAGACTACCATTTACATTATAGTCTGGATATTTAAACTCTGATTCAAAATCTGGGATAGCAGTGTTAAATGGAATAACCTTTTATCAATGTTGTATAAAAGCAATTTATTAGCAGCCAAAAATGCCAATAAATGAATCCAGCAACTCCAGTCCAATTTGATGAATCAATCTTCAGCGTAATCATTTTCACTGGTGATTTTAAGGAACGAATTAAGCAAAGATTTCTTGTTTATACATTTGTTATACACGTCTGGTGAAATGTAAAAGGAATTACAATTATTTTGTAGAAGATGTGGATGGCGAATGCAACAAAAAATTAAAATACAGTTTTGCAAAGAACGATTGCTGCATTGGGTAAGAAATGTTGCCAGAATAAATTATCATGATTAGCAGCTTCACATGGTAGAACGGGATTTCCCAGGAGGAAGAATGCCATGTGAGACGGTAACTAGTCCAAATACAAATTGAGATTTAATTCACCAGAAGGGTACTATTTGATCATATGCTTAATACAATAAGGTTACTAAAGAAGGATCATGCCAGAATAGTAATAGATATATATGATTATAGATTACTAGAGTCGCCATATTCTGGCGCCATTTACAAAAGGACCAGAGTCCAGTCCATGAGCTCAATGAACTGGATGTATTTTAATTTATCGAAAAAATAAAACATAATTTGGTGCATCAGTCAGTAAAACTACTACTGGATAAGAAGAGAAACCAAATGTTTTTTTGCAAAAGGAACTCATTCCTTTAAACCTCATCTCATAAGTTGATTTGACATAGGAAGGATATAAAATTGAATTCCGGTAACGGTATGCTTTACTTACAGATGTTATTAAACTGAATAACTGTATTTGCGGGAATGGGTCCAACAAGACAAAGTGTATAGCCATCTTATCATGACAGCATTAAATGCAAAATGTAAACTTAATGAAATGGAAGAAATTCACTCTTGCCATTTGAATTACTCTTACTGACGAAAAGGTTTTTCATTTTTATGAAATGGGGATGATTATAGTAATAAGAAAAAGAATAGAGGTGAATGACTAAAGAAGCATACAGTGGATTGGATTAAAATATCAATGGACATTCTTCACTGAAATGTGGTCTGTTATTCTTGATGGTAATTGGTACCAGGACTATTAATTAATGATTTGGACGAGTATACAGTTACAAATCTCAAATTGTGGAGTACAGAGGCAAATAGATAAATTATGTGTCTTTGTCCCAAACATTATGGAGGGCACAGTAGTTGGGGAAATATGTACAAAGTTCATTGAAAGACTAAAGCTGGTTGGAAAAAGTAGTGAGGAAATGATGTGGGATCCTGGGTTAACAAGGAAAACAAAGGCAAGGGGGTCATTATATCTTGTTTTAAACTGGTTTGGCCATATATTGTGTATTGTTCAGGGTGCAACAGTTTAGGGAAGATGTGAAAGCTTTGTAGAAAGTTTCGAGGAAAATTACCAACATTATTTCAGGTGTGAGGAACTTTCGTTTTTTGCAGATTGGAGAAATTGAGGTGAAGCTATTTAAAATTGTAAACGATATGGAAAGAAACTGGTTCCGTTAGCAATTGGGTCAAGAAAAAGAATGTGGGTGATTTGGCAAAAGAATAAAGTGACATGAAAACATATTTTGACACAGGACGGTTTGGTCTAGATTGCACTGGTGGGAATAGTAGTGAAGGCAGGGCCAATTGCAATTGTAAAGGAAGTTGGATGAGTATATGAAAAGATAGCATTTGCAGGGCTATCGTGAGAGGGTGGGAAATGGGACACTGGATTGCTCTGGCATCAACCCACTATGGACTTTAGCAGCAAATGGCCTCCAGTGCTGTAACCACTGTATTCTGTTTTCTCAGCAAAGTTTGTTCAGTTGCAAGCTGAACACATAGTAGAAGGGCTTGTGATATATTTCCCCAAGCATATAAAAAAAAGCTCCGGCCATCACCTTTCCTATGAAAGCCTAGTGAATGCCATTTGCTTGTATTATACTTTTTTTCAATGTAATAATCCCATTAATTATAGTACTTTGAGTGGGACATTGCAGTACACTTTAATCTATGATCCTCTTTAGTGCTGCCATGTTTTTTTCCATTTTTTTCCAATGAAGAGTAATTCTGAAACACTCTCAAACATTTCCAATCATTGTAAGATTTGGCACAATTCATGCATTTGCTTCCATTTAACCACAATTTGGAAAGTGTTTTAATTTCATTTCATAAGTAAATTTTACAAAAAGAAATATATATGAGTGATCAATTAAATCACAACAGATTATTTTGTGCTTAACTTCAGAGGTTATGGCATCAGATTAATTATGTAGTTTGGAGATCATGGAAGCTTGATCCATCGTAAACTGTTGGACAATTTATGAATACAGGATTAGTGTTTCTCAAAAGCAAACCTTTCCATTTAAAATTATGCTGCAGTATTTGGATCGAAATATACAGAGCGACCTCCAGGTTAGTAATGCGAGGATCCATCACTCTCTCACTCCATCTGAGAATGAAAATTACACCCATTTCTGGCTCTCCTGTTAACTTCGGCTCTTGCCAATTGCCACAGAAAGTAGAAATTTTGAACTGTCTCCATAATATGTAGGAACATGTTGCAAATATTTCAGTCAAATACATAATTTGCTTGTCGATTTAGATCAATTATGAAAATGTTTGAAGCTGGGATTCTAAGAAGTAATTGCTGTGACATTTTTTATTACAGTTTAAAACTAACTACAGATTTAATATTGAATTGTGCATACATTATTTCAATCTCTCAGATATCCAGATTTATGTGCTGTTTGCTTCTTAATGGTTCTTACATGAAAACCCTCTAATTTTCACAAGATAGTAACAAGTTCCTTCACAAATATGTGAATTTTTCTGGAGGAGGCTTTTGAACTAATTTGATATTCTAGGGTATAGTCAAAGTAATAGATATTCAACTAGCATAGAACATATTGAACCATGGAATACTAGCGATATGGTTCATTAGATGCAAGTATGAAGTTAAAGAGACAAATGGTGTACTGCCCTTTAATGCAATAAGATTGTAGTACAGTAATAAGTCATGATAAGATTATACGTGGCTTTAATGAAATTACATTTGAACTACTGTGTATGGTCAAGAGTCATAGAGTGATGCAGTGTGAAAACAGGCCCATCGGCCCAACTTGCCCACACTGGCCAACATATCCCAGCTACACTAGTCCCACTTGCCTGTGTTTGATCCATATCCCTCCAAACCTGTCGTATCCATGTACCAGTCTAACTGTTTCCTAAATGTTGTGATAGTCTCAGCCTCAACTACCTCTGGCAGCTTATTCCACACACTCACCACCCTTTGTGTGAAAATATTACCCCTCAGATTCCTACTAAATCTTCTCCACTTCACCTTAAACCTATGGTCCTCGATTCACCTACTCTGGGCAAAAGGCTCTGTGCATCTACACGATCTATTCCTCACATGATTTTATACACCTTTATAAGATAACCCCTCATCCTCCTGCACTCCAAGAAATAGAGTCACAGCCTATTTAACCTCTCCTAATAGCTCACACCCTCTAATCATGGCAACATCCTCGTAAATCTTCTCTGTACCCTTTCCAGCATGACAACATCTTTCCTATAACATGGTGCCTAGAACTGAACACAATACTTTAAATGCGGTCTCACCAATGTCTTATACAACTGCAACATGACCTCCCAACTTCTATACTTAATACTCGGACTAATGAAGGCCAAAGTGCCAAAAGCCTTTTTGACCACCTTATCTACCTGAGACTTGACCTTCAAGGCACTCCTAGATTCCTCTGCTCTACAACGTTCCCCAGAGCCCTACCATTCGCAGTGTAGGTCCGGCCCACGTTAGACTTCCCAAAATGCAACACCTCACATTTCTCTGAATTAAATTCCATCAACCATACCTCAGTCCACCGGGCCAATCGATCAAGATCCTGCTGTAATTTTTCACAACCATCTTCACTATCTGCAAAACCACCCACTTTTGTATCATCAGCAAACTTGCTAATCTTGCCATGTATGGTCTCATCCAAATCATTGATGTAGATGACAAACAGTTACGGGCCCAGCACCGAACCCTGAGGTACACCACTAATCACAGGCCTCCAGTCCGAGAAGCAACCTTCCACCATCACCCTCTGCTTCCTTTCCTGAAGCCAATTTTCTATCCATTCAGCTATCTCTCCTTGGATCCGATTCTAACCTTCCAGAGCAGTCTACCATGTGGAACCTTGTTGAATGCCTTACTGAAATCCATGTACACAACATCTACAGCTGCCCTCATCAACCTTTTTGGTCACGTCTTCAGAAAATAATCAGATTTGTGAGACGACCTCTCACGTACAAAACCATGCTGACAATCCATAATCAGCCCTTATTCATCCAAATGCCTGTGTATCTTCTCTCTCTAGTAACTAGATTACTCTCTAGTAACTTTCTGACTACAGATGTTCTCACTGGCCTATAGTTCCCAGCATTTTCCCTGCAGCCCTTCTTGAATAGAGGCACCCTACAGTCTTCCGGCACCTCTCCTATATTTAAAGATGACTCGTAAATTTCAACCAGGGTTCAGGCAATTTCTCTCGTTTCCTACAATGTCCTCTGATATATCTGATCAGGCCCTGGAGATTTGCCTACCTTCATACATGATAGTACCTTCAGCACTTTGACCGTAAAACTAACTGCTCTCAAGACACTTCCATTGACTGCCCCAAGTTCCTCCGTCCTCCTGTCTTTCTCCTCAGTAAATACAAATTAGAAATACTAGTTGAGGATGGTTTAGGCCACCATATCCAGAAAGGATGTATTGTCATTCAGTAAAATTTACTAGATTGATTTGGGGTCTGACAGAATTATCCTATGGAGCTAGGATAATAAGACTAGCCTACACCCAATGGAATTTAAAAGAATGAGATGCAATCACTAATAAATGCATGATTCTGAGAAATAGTTTCCTGGAGCTGGATAATCCTTATTTAAGAATATATGATAACCCCTCCATAATGAAGATCATCCTGATGGCCCATCTTTAAAATAGCCTTCAATTAAATATATTTTCTTAAATAGGACTAAAATTGACGTATCTTAGTATGCATCAGTAAGATTTCTTTATTTTTATACTGTAACTCTGTCCCCCCCCTTCAAACAAGAGCTTGTATTAGTGTCCCCCTATTATGTGTGCATTTTTGTACTGGCTGTCTGTATTTCAAGCCCCCTTCCAAATCCTGTCATGTGGAAGAACTCAAAATGTTTTTCTCAATTTAAATAATGCTCTTCTCTTCTGTTGTACCTTCTAAAACAAACAACTTAAAGTAGTAGAGGTTGAAGGAAAAATATGCCTGAAGGTGTTAAGGGAATGTCTCCAATCACATTTTAAATAGTAACTTATATGAGCACTTGAAGTAACTTGCAGTGCATTCAGAAAGTATTCAGACCCCTTCACTTTTTCCACATTTTGTTGCGTTACAGCCTTATTCTAAAATGGATTATATTCATATTTTTAATCATCAATCTACACACAATACCCATAATAAAAAAAACAAAAACGGGTGTTTAGACATTTTTGCAAAGTAATTAAAAAGAAATAACTGAAATATCAGATTTACATAAGTATTCGGACCCTTTATTCAGTACTTTGTTGAGGAACCTTTGACAGTGAGTACAGCCTCAAGTCTTATTGGGTTTGACGCTGCAACCTTGGCACACCTGTATTTGGTTAATGTCTCCCATTCTTCTCTGCAGATCCTCTCAAGCTCTGTCAGGTTGGATGGGGAGTGTCGATGCACAGCTATTTTCAGGTCCCGCCTGAGAAGTCCGGTCTCTGGCTGGGCCATTCAAGTATAGTCACAGACTTGTCATGAAGCCACTCCTGCGTTGTCTTGGCTGTGTGCTTAGGGTCATTGTCCTGTTGGAAGGTGAAACTCCGGTCCAGTCTGAGGTCCAGAACGCTCTGGAGCAGGTTGTCATCAAGGATCTCTCCGTTCATCTTTCCCTCAATCCTGACTAGTCTCCCAGTTCCTGCCACTGAAAAACATCCCCACAGCATGATGCTGCCACCACCAAGCTTCACCCCAATATTGGCCAGGTGATGAGCGGTGCCTGGTTTCCTCCAGATGTGATGCTTGGCATTCAGGCCAAAGAGTTCAGTATTGGTTTCATCAGACCAGAGAATCTTGTTTCTCATTCCTTTTGACAAACTACAAGCAGGCTGTCATGTGCCTTTTACTGAGGAGTGGCTTCTGTCTGGCCCCTCTACCATAAAGGCCTGATTGGTGTAGTGCTGCAGATATAGTTATCCTTCTGGAAAGTTCTCCCATCACCACAGAGGAACTCTGGAGCTCTGTCAGTGACCATCGAGTTCTTGGTCACCTCCCTGACCAAGGCCCTTCTCCCCCGATTGCTCAATTTGGCCGGGCGGCCAACTGCATGAAGAGTCCTGGTGGTTCCAATGTTCTTCCATTTAAGAACGACAAAGGCCACTGTGCTCTTCGGGACCTGCAATGCTGCAGAAATTGTTTTATACCCTTCCCCAGATCTGTGTCACGACACAATCCTATCGCGGAGGTCTACGGACAATTCCTTCGTCTTCATGGCTTGGTTTTTGTGTTGACATGCACTGTAAATAGACAATAGGTGCAGGAGTAGGCCATTCGGCCCTTTGAGCCAGCACTGCCATACACTGTGATCATGGCTCATCATCCACATTCAGTACCCCGTTCCTGCCTTCTCACCATATATCCTGACCGCTATCAACTGTGGGACCTTATATAGACAGGTGTGTGCCTTTCTAAATCATGTCCAATCAATTTAATTTACCACTGGTGGACCTAAGCTCAATTTTGAGTGTCATAGCAAAGGGTTTGAATACTTATGTGATATTTCAGTTATTTATTTTTAATTACTTTGCAAAAATTTCAAAACACCTGTTTTCGCTTCTTCATTCTGGGGTATTGTGTGGAGATTGATGATTTAAAAAAAAAAAGAATTTTATCCATTTTAAAATAAGGCTGTAAAGTTACAAAATTTACACCCATCCCAAGCATCGGTTTTATTTGTGTTCGACTATTCTATTGTTGAAGAAATTCAGTAAAAGGAGACCATATTTTGGAGAATTGGTCTGATTTATCAGCCAAAACAAGCCTTATTTTTTCTAAATGTAGTGTCTCGGTCATTTCTGTGATCCACATCTTCATTGTGGGAACTGTTATCTTTGCCTGACCTATTATTTGTCGCATCCTTCCATCCTAATAGTATGTTGCATCAGATGCCTGCCACCCTGGCCATTCTACCTTCTGCAGCTCTTTTATCCCTTCTACCTTCCACTGCTTCCCCTTGGTTATCAGACTGGTCAACCAATCACCTCCTGCAGCCACCAGGCTATTAAACACGACAACAAATAAGCTCTGAACTACAATCGACTATTATTATTGCACTATAATTGTCTGTTTATTGAGTATGTGTGTGTATATACACACTGAACTTTTTTTTCTCCCGTTATGTACTGTTTACATATTCTGTTGCGCTGCAAGTAAGAATTTCATTATTCTATTTGGGACGTATGAAATAAAACACACTTGATTCTTCCAGGGGGTGCTGTCATGTACTATTAGCTCCCCCTTATTCACTTATTCTGTTATTGCACTATAGTATGTTGCACCACTTCATTACACCTTTGCATCATTCTGCTATTTTGTATTTGTTGATGTATGTATTGTTTCAATCATCATCATGTATACTTTGTACAGTGACTTTATGTGAACGAGGAATGTCATTGCACCTCATGTATAAACAATAAACAAGTCTGAATCCGAAGATCATTTCAGGGTTTCAAACAATTCACTCGCGCGTTGGTAGTCAACAGAAATGTCGATCTTCCCCAGATCCAGGCAGAAGCTGTAGGATGGAATCTTGAGCAAAACACAAAGTGCTGGAGGAACTCAGCAGGTCAGGCAGCTTCTGTGCGGAGAATGGACAGTCTACGTTTCGTGTCGGGACTCTTCTTCAGACTGGAGCATTGTGAACATCCACTGAAGCGTCCTGCTTTACCCTGAGTCCAACTCCAGGATCCAGTGCGGCCTCGCCGGCCGCTATACATCAAAGATCCTATATCTTTGCTATACATCGCTGTAACCACACTTGCTAATAGGCTAGACGTTGGCCGCTGGCTTCCGAGATCAAAGGAGATGCAGGCATGGCCCATCAAGCCCAGTTCTGGGCACTGATAGACAGACGGAGGAACCAAACAGACCGCAGACTGATGCCATGACTCCCACCCTTCAGTCGCTGCCGTCCAATCCATCCGCCCGCCCTTCGGAATCGCGGAGGCTTCATTCGGTGCGTACATAAACAATCTTTCTTTCTAATTCAAAAAATCAAAACTTGTCGTCCACAGAAGCCACGACATATAATATGCAATATAATGCTATGGTCGATCCAAATCTAAATTGTTTTCTTCCTGTACGTCGCCGCTTAATCGATGGTCCCAACCTTTGACCTTCATCGCAAACCCGCGCTCGAGCCGCAGTTGAGGGTTTGATGGGCAGCGGCTCCACCCAATGAGAGGGCGGGGCGCGTTCATGGTGGGCGACGCGGGTGTCCGGGCGGCCAATGGGAGTGCGGGTGGGCGGGTGCTTCCGGCGGCGGGACGGGCTGCGCGGCGGCGGGAGACGAGCAGCTGCCGGTGTGGAGCGCGGCTGCCGTGGAATCCCGCCATTTTTGAACTCTCCAGTTGAAGCGAGCGACCAGTCTGCGCCCCCCCCCGGGTTGTTTTCATCACCGCAGTCCGGACGGCTGAGATCGGATAGACCCTTGACGCCCGGCCCCCGTCTTCCCCGGAGCCGGTCAGCCAGCCGGCCGGCGCCCACAGAGGACCATGGCGCCGCTGCTGGGCAGGAAGCCATTCCCGCTGGTGAAGCCGCTTACCGACATAACGTCAGAGGAGACCATCTACGTGATCGAGCACAGCGGCGAAGGGTTCAGGAGCAACGAGTATCCTTAAATCTGTTCCTGGCAACACAGGGTGTCGGCGTCGGGGGAAAGACGGCATCCACCTCCCCAGGGACTGTGGGCTCGGGGCAAGCGCCGGCGTTGATGCTTGTCTGCGCCGGGCAGGAGTTCCCACAGCTGTGGCGAAGCGGCCGTGATTGAGGGTCCTGTCATACCGCCTGTCAGTGATGGTGCATCAGCCCCGATCCGTTCTCTGGTCCCGTTCGGTGACAGGACTCTTGTGTTTTTAACTCTGCAATTTCGTCATTGGCGAGAAGCTCGGTCGGGCCAAGCTGGGCCTACTCGCCGATAGCTTTCCACGGAGATCCTAGAGGAGACGGTGTGTCAGGCTTCAATCATGTCGCAAAATTAGTGTGTGGGTGGCATGGAGTTAACTATTGAACTGATTTTAGCGCCGTTCCATTTCTTGCCGTTTGCGAATGTTATCCTTGCTTTTTCTGCTAAGCCAATGATCTTGATCTTTCCAACTTTCTTGCTCCGATATCAAAGATCATTTTGAATTTGTGCTGGAGTAATATACAACACGTAAACTGATAAAATTGCGATTCTGGAAATAAAGAAAATCAAAGCCAATTGCAAGTCATTCAAATCTGAAAACTTGAGGTTTATAATAGCTAATAAGCACAAATGCCTAGAAATATACTGATATGGGATTATTATTTACGTCTCCAGAGAATGCCTAGGAGAGGATTCCTGCTGAGAATTCCTAACACCTGGTGTATCTTTAGGATGTTTGTGGCCTTGTGAAGCAATTTATCTGCAGTATTTTCATATTGGCAACCTTTTCATATATTAAGAGAGTTTCAAAGCAAATGTTCAAGAATGCTATTAAATATTTCTGCAGTTTTTAACTTTGGCAGACTATTCCGAGTCTCTGTCGTTGAACCCTTTGTTGTGAATTTGATAATCTATTTAAATGTCTGCTGGATTTACCAATCCCATTAGTTTCTGAAGTCTTAGTAGCAACATCTCTTTTGTGATTGATCTGCTGGATGTTCAGGCCCTTTCTGATTGTGAAGGCCTTTTCTGATTGTGGACACAGAGTTTTGGAAGAGTAAGTAGAATAGAACTGAAATAAGTTTTTATCTTGTTACCTTACTTAATGTAGACTTTTCCTATTCTTTGTTGTTGAACCCTTTATAGTGAATTTGGTAATTAATTAAGTGAAAAGTTAATTTAGATGCTCTTGCAGCTGGTTACTATGGTTATGCTCAGTTTTTGTCTTCTAAGGGCTTAGGCCATTATAGGCTTTGTGCAATGTGCCCTAGAGAACACATTGTCATTACATAAGTTCAACCATTTATGTAACCTAGTGTAACAAAATCACGGTGACATCTGTTTACATATGCTGTTGTTAAAGATTTTTATGAAGTTTTTTAAATTTGAATACAAGTGTGCCTTCTAGAGATTGAATGGCAATGTGTAAGGACAGCATTGCAATTCTTCTTAAGTTCTGCCTTGTAAAGGCTGAGATAATTCGTATTGATTTCTTGTTCGCAGTTTGAGTTCCAGCATTTCATGTCGGAGATTACGCAGTAATGAATATACTTATGAATAGAATGTTAAGAAAGAACTGCAGATGCTGGTAAAATCAAAGATAGACACAAAATGCTGTAGAAACTCAGCGGGTGAGGCACATCTATGGAGAGAAGGAATTGCCGATGTTTCCAGTTGAGACCCTTCTTCAGACTTTTTAAAAGAGGGTAGAGAACCAATCGGGGGAGTCCAAGAGGTGGGGGTACGTTGGAGACGGGAGAAGGGGTCATCACTGGGTGGCGAGGACTCCTTCCCATTGGAAAAGGCATGGAGATGGAGGCGAAGGAAGAAGAGCTCCACATCGTGGCGGACCCAGAACTCGTTGAGGTGGGGGCGGAGGGGAACATAGGTGAGGCCTCTGCTGAGGACAGACTGTTCCATATCAGAAAGTGGAAGGTCAGGGGGGATGGTGAACACACGACCAGGATCAGGGTTGGGGTCGGAGGAAGGCAGGTGAGTGGAAGGAGGCCGAGGCGATGTCTGTTGGGGGGGATGGTGGGTGTTCAGAGAGGAAGGGGCATGGGGACTATTGTATGGGTGGAGAGTAGCTGGGGGTCTACCTCATGAATAGAATGACAGTTTGACATTTCTGCATTGGAGGAAGGAAATGTTTGCTGTGGTGAACTTATTTTAATTAATCAGTGTTTGTTTACAAATGGTCGTAACATGTTGTTTATCTTTAGATTTCTCACCTGAGATTTTCAGTGGTAGATTTCAGTAAACTATTAGCTCAGTTTGTTTTACAGAACAATAATTATTTTACTTGCGCTTTAATTGAAGCTTGTACCAACTTTGAGACCTCGTCTTTCTGAGCATTGCTATCTATGCTTGTGTGGGTGGCACAGTGGATGGTGCAGGAGGTCTCAAGACAGGAGTGAGGAAACATAGTTTTTTTTTTAAAGGGACATGTTACATGTGATCTTAGAATAAAAGGGAGGTCATTAAACCTGAGGTGAGCAAAAACTTTTTCACCCAGAGAGTTGTGAATTTATGGAATTCCTTGCCACTGAGGGCAGTGGAGGCCAAGTCACTGGATGGATTTAAGAGAGAGTTAGATAAAGCTCTAGGTGGCTAGTGGAGTCAAGGGATATGGGGAGAAGGCAGGCACGTGTTATTGATAGGGGACGATCAGCCATGATCACAATGAATGGCGATCCTGACTCGAAGGGCTGAATGGCCTCCCCCTGCACCTATTTTCTACGTTTCTATGATCAATGAAGGCCCATTCTTGTATTCGTCCAAATTTGAAACTACTAAATGTACAGTTTATTTGCTTCTGGAGATGTGCACAGATGGAATGGGACAGTGGGTTGGATTATATTGAATCTGTTCTGTCACCTGCACTACCTGTTCTGAACAACCATACTGTGCTTCTGTGCTAGGAGGAGTAACTCCATACTTTAAACAGCTTTGGTCATTGGATTCTGAATGCCTGCCCCCCATTAATGCCCTTATGGCTTTTGACACAGTCAGCCTTTAAAGTTGGTTTTAATTATCTTTTGAATGTCAAAGCCAGTTAGAACGTCAAATATATTTAACTAAAGTTAATTCTGCTAATTTATTTTAAAGCTTCATAAAGTAACATATTTAAAAACATTAAATAAAGCTAACCAGTTATTGGCATTTCCCATGTCCTCATAGGGGCTAACAGCTCCATTTAAATAAATGGGGTCCTGTCATCACTGACAATACTGTAAGGCCAGTTTCAACATGGTAATGTTCCACCACCTTGTGTCCAGCAGCAAAATGGGAAGTAATTTGTGCTGGTATTTAACCTCCAGCAAATCACAGACTTGTGTTTCTGTGAAAGCCCGAGACAAGCTGAACAACAATCAAAAGATAGCCGGCACTTCCCTGCAGAACTAGCATGAAGAGTTAAGTGTACACGGACACCTTTTTATCAAAAATGAAATAAACTTTGAAATATCCATGCCTAAAGAATTAGTCCAAACCTTAACAACATAACATATCTTTCAATGGTATTTGAAATAATGTCCTTGAATTTTGGAGAAAGTGACTTTGAATGTTTTGCTTAGTTTATTGTGTCTGGTTCTCCTTCTTGCCATCACTGGTAATGGATAGTACTTGCAGCTTACATGTTGTTTTCCAAATGATCAAAGTGGAATCTGTAGATTCATGTGTTCAGAACTCTAAAATCAATAATTCAATGAAGGACATTTTTATACCTATCTAAAAGCTTTATAAATTAATAGTTGTATTATTTTTTTTATGTGCTGTAGATTATGTCATTGCATCCCTTGCTTCATTGTTGAACTTTACGAAGGTTGATGAAAGTTACGTTGGCACTATCACAGAGCATATTTGGTATATTAACGAGATATATGCCAGTATATCTGGGGAAGTCCAGGACAAGGGGTCACAGCTTAAGGATAAGGGGGAAATCCTTTAAAACCGAGATGAGAAGAACTTTTTTCACACAGAGAGTGGTGAATCTCTGGAACTCCCTGCCACAGAGGGTAGTCGAGGCCAGTTCATTGGCTATATTTAAGAGGGAGTTAGATGTGGCCCTTGTGGCTAAGGGGATCAGAGGGTATGGAGAGAAGGCAGGTACGGGATACTGAGTTGGATGATCAGCCATGATCATATTGAATGGCGGTGCAGGCTCGAAGGGCCGAATGGCCTACTCCTGCACCTAATTTCTATGTTTCTATACTTTAAGAAAAACTATATCTAAAATCACAGCTTTCAAACTTGTATAATTGTTTCAGTATGTCAATTGTTTTGAATAAAATAGTAAAAGTAACCTGGATTTGCGAGTTTAAGGACTACAGCCAACTTGGGTGGGTTGTGCTGCCCAGGTCTCATCTCCCTTTCTTCACACCCAGGCAGATGTTGCAATCTGATGACTGCATGCCTGCAGTTGCTAGGGGTCGAAATGAGCCACAGGAGGTAAGAATCTAAACTATAGGGACATTATTTTTATACTTATTTTTGAAAACAAATAACATTGTGTCATTTCAATGTTGAAGTCAATATTTAAACTCAGTTTAAAAATTAAGTTAACTATAAACTCTCAAACTCTTTGGAGCAAATAAATAAACAAAAAATGAAGATAAAGTAACGCCTTCGCTGTCACTCCCTGTGGTGTATATTTCAGGCCTTTTTGTTCCCCAGCATAGTGCTGGAAATCCTAGCAAGGCTGGCGTGCAATGGGCATAAGAAGTTAGCAGAGCAAACTCAGATTCAGCCTCCTAAATTTTTCTGTATGTCCAAAGTTTCCACATTTGATGTGTTATTATGTATGTTCACTCAGTTTGAAAGCACACAATTCATGGGAAACCTCCAGCCACATCATTCATTCATTGTTGACCGAAACATCATTTGTCATTTATGTGTATTTTATTGTTGCATTTTATTAAATCTCCTATAGCCCTTCAGATTGTCAGAGCATTTCCTAATTTCTAATGTGATTCAATGGGTGGTGATAGTATTAACTAGCTTTTGAGTATCCTCCTCTGTGGGAAGGTTGCTGATGATGCTCATATAATGCCAAACTTTGGTGTTAATGCTACAGCCAACTGTTCAAAAATGTTTTAATGGATGGTGGGGAGCATTTCAAACAACTTCTAGATGTGTGATTTAAGAACATCACAAGTTTGAGTTTGTCACCAGTTCCAGTAAATCTCCTGAAACCCAAATGTCTGCTATTTTGCAAACATCCACATTTTAGGTTTAATTCAAATTTGGATTTGACCGGTTCCAGTTGTTGTCAGTATAATGGGTGCCACTCTTCTGGACACACTTTAATTCTTGTTACAGCACCACTCCACTTGCCTACATTCCTTAATTTTTTTTTGTCATTTCTGCACTGTGTTATTTTGTAAGTTCACCTGAACTACCTGTTCTGAACAGCAAAGTTGCACTGTCGCAGACTTGCTTAAAAACTGCTGTATCTTTATTTTTCCGGTTCTGATAAAAGGTAATTGAATGAAAATGTTTATTACTCACTCCCATATAGTCCAGGATAAGAATATTTAATTTCAGATTTTCAACATTTACTATAGTTAACTTTTGTGTTTGTCTTGTTTCTACCTTTGTGGGTACATATAAACTGGAACACTTTTTTGATTTAATGAGAAGTGAAAGTGACTGGTTAACTTCTAATCTCAAGAGAAGTTTGGATCTTTCATATCCTGTACAATCTTGCCATGTGATTTGATATCTAAGCAGGAAGTGGGAGCAAGGTTAGTTGAGATATTGGTTATTGCACAGATTAGACAAATGTGATGAAAGTGGGATATTTTGCTGTTCCAGTACAATTACTGTTTAAATTCTGCATTTTGGTGATGGTGAAATCTTTATCTGGAGGTCAATTTGCAATTGTCCCGGTAATCTGGTTTATACAGCAAGGGATCTGCTATTTTATATGCCTGGCGGTTGTGAAATAATTGTATTGATTATATTAATGATATAAAAATTGTACATCTGAATGTTTTAATAACAGCAAATTTCAAACCATAAGTTATGTATTTCTTTAGATGTGGTCCTCAGTGTTCTTTGATGCACATTTTGGGACGCACTAAAAGCTTGAATGTTCATGGCTAAGAACCATTTAAGATGATGTTAAGAAACTGGTGAGATTTGTGGTGTACAACTGTCTCAGAATGCACCTATTGTTAATAGTTCAAATCACTGTGCAATGAGCTGTGTTGGAGGCAACTAATTCATAGAATAATGTGGTGTATGTGATCAAGGTTTGTAGTTCGACCCTAAAATCACATCAGTAAAGAACAGCTTTATGTGGGATATTGCCGCAGTGTAAATAAATATGAACAGGAATTTATGTACGGGGTAATTTCCAGTTTTGACACATACAAAATGTTAACCAAATTTGACCTTTTTCCCCCTCTTTTTCTCATTGCTGGATTTTTTTTGATACCCACCTTGCTGCCAAACCAAAATAAATTGTAATTGTTGAAAATTATGTATTGCGTGGTACATCAGCATAATTAAATAGTCCACAGATACCTATGCGCTGATCATGCATAAGATTAGCTGAGGTTCGAAGATGCTTGAAGTGATTGTTTCTTGACTGGAGTCAGTACATTCAAAAATGTAGAAAGAATTGGGAAGATCAAAGGGAGATAAGGGGAAAAAAGCATGTTTATGAATTAAATAGTTTGGTGATGTTACGTAAGGAACAAATTTTCAGAGTGAGAAAGTGCTGTTTGTTAAACATAAATTTACCACTTAATTTTCCTGAGCTCTTAATCAGAGAATATGAAAGTCGTATGTCTAGATACGCTGAGCGAATCTGGACGTGTAAAAGCACAGGCAGCAATCAGCTCACTCACAAGGAGGCCTGGGAGGAGGAGCAAGAAGTAACTGAATTGTAAGTATATCGGAGATGTTTTTACACAAAATACTATTGATGACTGAAATTTGACTCCACCTGTTGCTGCAGTGAGATCTGTTAATCATGGTTACATTAAATAGTGGTTTATTAACTAGTAACATCCTTCTATGAATTGTATATGTTACATTGAAATAATGATAAATGGTAGGCAGGAGTCTATTTTAAATTGGATCAGCGGTCTAAATTGTCTCACAGTTTCTTACATTACCACCATGACTGCACAGGTAAAACGGTAGTTTCTAGATGTGAAGTAACTCTGAATATCCTGAGGTCATGAAACCCATGTAAAACTATTTATGTCGATTATGTGCACCTAATTCATCTATTAGGTGTATTATGGCTAAATCCTAATGTGACAGAGATCCTGTAAAATCAACATTTGGCAATTGGGAGATAAAATTATTGATGATTGAGCATAAGTTTTGACAGCTATTTTGACACAGTGTTGTATGGTACAACTTTTAACATCCTGTCTCCAGTGCCAGACAGGGTAGATGGTTGAAAAACAGAATTTTACCTCTCCTGAACATTCTACTATCATCTGTCATCTTTGTCATTGAAGGGTGAAAGGAAACTGTTTCTGCAGTACAGTATTACTAGGTTTACCTGGAAAAGGCGCTAATTTACAATCCCCTTCACTTAACTTTAGAGTGGTGTCTAATTTTAAGCAGTTTATCCCCTGAAAAGAAGAGATATGGACTCATGCTGTACCTTGGAAACCCCAAATTCTGCAATTCTATACTTTGTTTTACCTGAACTTTTCATGGGTTTTTTAAAACTCAAGTTTGGTGTCAGAAATTTTCAGTTCACCTTATTTCATCTGTTTAAGAAAGAACTGCAGATGCTGGAAAAATCAAAGGTAGCCAAAAGTGCTGGAGAAACTCAGCGGGTGAGGTAGCATCTATGGAGTGAAGGAATAGGTGGCGGTTCGGGTCGAGACCCTTCTTCAGACATTGGGGGAGGGGGGGGGTCGGGAAAAAGAAAAGAAGAGGCGGAGACAGTAGGCTGTGAGAGAGCTGGGAAGGGGAGGGGAAGGAGGGAGAAAGCAAGGGCTACCTGAAATTGGAGGTCAATGTTCATACCGCTGTGGTGTCAACTACCCAACCGAAATATGAGGTGCTGCTCCTCCAATTTACAGCTCGCCTACTGCCTCCGCCTCTTCCTTTCTTTCCCCCGCCCCCCCCCCCCACAAAAGTCTAAAGATGGGTCTCGACCCGAAACTTCGCCTATTCCTTCGGTCCATAGATGCTGCCTCACCCACTGAGTTTCTTATTCCATCTGTTAATTGTTTAGAACCAACTGAATACAAATCATAACACCGTAACACCATAGAAGATAACCCTGCAGATCATTTGAGCCGACATCCATAGCTGCAAGAGCTTTGCTTTAAGGCCCTCTCCCCTATCCTATTCATGCAAACTTACAATTATTTTCCTCTTGGATATTGATCCAATTCCATTTGGAAGCCACAATTGACACTGCATCCACTGCCCAGCCAAGCAATTAATTCTATTAAATATTTACATTTATCCATGCTCCACTTTCTAAAATAGAATGCTATTTGCCTCCTCAAAATAACCCCAAGCCATTCTGTGGGAATGTTGTTATGTTGCTAGATTAACTGCAATATGAGTATCCTTTAATGTATTCATTGCACTAAGATAGAATTGGCTTCTTGAACATTCTTACCATGGGCTGATTTTAAACCAAAAGTTCACAAGGAGGGATCAAAGGCAAAACAATACAATTACTTTTATGAGTAGAAGAAAATCTGGCTGAGGTACTGGAGCTGTGTCCCTAGATTGCCAACTTGAAAGCAATGAGGGAGGAGTTAGCGACGGGTAATGTCAGAGTAGTTAATTCCGGAGGGAAGTAGTTAATTCCGAAAAGTTACTACTTTTTAATCACCAGATACTCTTGCAGTTCCGAAAAGTAAGAATTCTTGCGATCATGGAGAGTAACTAGTTAAGGTGAATAACAATTAATTTAGGAAGGAGAACAATTGACCACATTGTTATTGTCAGTTTAGGAAAGAGTGATGACTGCTTTGGTGAAATGGGATGCAACTTTTTTCAGATTTAAAAAATAAATAAATAGGATACAATATAATAAACAAAATAGAAAATTACATTTGCTACTTTGTCCTAGTAGTGTATAGAGTTTGTACTTTGGGAGCTATAACCAAAGAAGCTTTGGTGAACTTCTGTGATACATTTTATAAATGTTTTTTTGTCCAGGCCATAGTGTGCTGCTTAGGGAAAGAGAAGTTATTATAGATGGTTTGACATTGAAGCTAAATAGCCAGGAGTTGCAGATGTTTAAGCAAGGTGAGGCTTTCTGTCACACCGGCATGCTGGAAAGGCTTGGTATGCGAGTCATTTGGTGCAGTATTCCCAGCTTCTGATCTAATTTTGTGGCTGCGGTATTTGTGTGGCTAGTCTATTTCAAATTCTTGTTAAGTAAACTACCTCGTCCATACTCTCACACTCAGCATATTAAAAGTGGAAAATTTGATAATGTCTTTGAGTTTTAAGGGTTGGAAAATGATTAGAGTCTCTTGTTGAAGATGGTCAATGCTTGGTAATTGGGTGCTAATAATGGTACTTACAGTTTAACGAGCAAACTTTAAAATAAGCTTTGAAGTGATGTTACATATATTAATTAATGTCTCACATGATAATATCTTTAACGTGTTCCATCAATTTGCTGATTGAGAGTAAACTAATAGTAATAGGATGACAATTTTCAATTTTTGTGGGAGAGGTGTTACAGAACCTTGGAGCAGCTTGACAAATGTCAGTCTGGATTGCAGCAATACCTGAAATATTAACTCTCTGTTCCTCTGCACAGATGCTGCCCTATCTGCTGAGTGATTTCAGTCTATTTTAATTTCATGATCAATCCTCTTCTTTACCCCATTAGATGAGCGTGTTTGCAAGCACTTCGGTTGTACCGTTTGCATTGACATTGTTTGCTATTATTTGACAATTATTTCTTGCACATGTTGAACTCTGGAATTAATCCATTCCCCAATCTGCTCAAATTTCTCAAATGTGTTACCTATATTCACAGTCAAAATTTCACAATTCTTTTACCAATGGTCTTTTAACTCTCAGTTTTGTTTAGAGATATAGCGCGGAAACAGGCCCCACGGCCCACCGATTCCGCACCAACCAGCGATCCCCACACATTAACATTATCCTATACACACTAGGGCCAATTTACGCATACACCAAGCCAATTAACCTACATAACTGTACGTCTTTGAAGTGTGGAAGATCTCGGAGAAAATCCACGTGTTCATGGGGAGAAGGTACAAACTCCGTATAGACAGCACCTGTAGTCGGGATCGAATCCGGGTCTCCGGCGCTTCAATCGCTATAAGGCAACAACTCTACCGCCACGTCACCATGGCCGCCTTAATTTGCTCTTGCCTATTATGTTTAATAGTGGCTTTTTGCCGTGTTCTGCTTTGTTACCATAGGCTAAAGGAGGAGTATCCAGTATGGTTTGAAAAACCTGTTTTGGAACTGGTTCATCATAATACGTTGTCCTTGGACAAACTAGTTGACAAAACCTGGATGGAAATTATGACAAAATATGCTATGGGGGAGCAGTGTGAATTTCAGGTTAGTTTTGGAAAACATTTTAGAAATGTGAAAAGTGTTCCCTAAATGACGACGTGTTGCATTTGTATAGTTTAGATTCAATAATCCTAGTGCTTGATATTTGTGCTTTGGTCCTTTAGCTAGAAATGAAAAATCAAAGGAGTAACTAGTAACAAATTGGTTTCTGTGCACAACTGGACATTGGGTGTAACGGAGATACTTCTACATCGGAACTCATGTAGAGCAGCTTCTTGGATGTAAAGCTGTATGTTGCTAGAAATCTATATTTTGGGTAGTTATAGATTTCACAAATCACTATTCAAAATTTTGAGATACTGAATAAGATTTGCTCCCATGGAATTTATGGGCCAGTGGGGGAGTAAATAAATCCAATATGTTTATTTTCAACTCTAATTTATTGATGCAACCTGCAAATCCAGATAACATGGCACAGTGTTGCGGAATATTGGAATGTAAAATATCCCTTCCCTCAGTGGAACTCAGGAGTCACCTGTTGCTCAGGTCTCAGTAGCAATCTTTTCTTTTATGCATAGATGGTATTAATACAGTTTAAAATTGAAAGGTTACCAAAGCTAAATAACTGACCTCTTGCCTGCTAGGTTGGGGAAAGCAAAATCCTTCCAGTCGTGGTGGTAAAGATACATCCTCTGGAGTTGAAACAGGAGTTGTCTTCTGAGAAGAAAACTGAAGGATCCTGCAATTCGCCTTCCAGTGACAAAGAGAACTCCAGTCAAGTGGCACAAGATAACCTTCGTACAGAAGTTTGCGTCAAAGTTGAGAGCAAGAGGGACAACAATATCAGTATGTGCTGCATAATTCTACGATGTATGGCGCAGGGACAGGCACACAGAATTGATGTGAATAATCAGTCTAGCTTTCTGTATTAATGTGAGAATTCCTAGGACATGATTCTGTCTTTCCCGTTGTTTCTTAAATTAACACTTTAAACATGCTCCATTTTATGAGTGATTCAATTCTACGTATGTTCAAGTTGTACGATTTACTCACAACCTGTAATTTTTCTAATGACAACTCAATCTTTGTACCTTATCCTTTCCCCATGCAATGAATATTCTGTTTCAGTTGTTCAAAGCCATAATTTCTCTCTTTTCTTTGCATACAAACATAAGCTGTCACAATGTAATACAAAACTCAAAATGCTGGTGGAATTCAATGGGTCAGTATATGTGGGAGAGAACGGACATAGGACATTTCAGGTTGGCACCCTGCAATCAGTCTGAAGAAGGATCCCAACTTGAAATGTCATCTGTCCATTCCCTCCACAGATACTACCTGCCCCATTTAATTTGTCCAGCGCTTAGTGTTTTGCTTAAGATTCTAGCATCAACTGTCACCACAACTTAATGTTTGGTCATAACATCCTTTATTGGTATAATCCCAAATCAAACTATGACAAATTTTCAAATAGATGCTGGGAAACTTCTTGTGTCAGGCCATTCAATGACTGAGTAGGAGCATTGTAGATCTTGAAAATAGGAAATATGTAAAGTATCTACTATCATGGTCTCTCCATTTTAATAAATATAAATATGGAGTATAAGAGGAGAACTGGTGCTGAATTGCTACGTTGTTAATTGATCGCTCGTTAGATTAAATGTCCAATTTGGGTTACTTGTGGGAATTATGTCATGAAGAGGACACAGAAGGTGTTACTGCATCTACACAAGTGATGTTTATTTTAGAGTTCTCTGGCGGGTCATGGGGGGGAGGAGAGGAGTAAAATATATTTAAGTAAGGATTTGTAATGGGATTTGATCAAAGTGAAACTAGAATGGTAGAGAATTATTACATGAAAAAGTAATGAGATTTGCAGAAGGAAGGTTTATTGTTTTAATTGTAAAATCCAAGGCTTGGGAAAACCACTGAACAGGGAGGTGGGCGAAAGTAAACTCAGATGTTCAAGGACCTTTGCTATTGTAATGGTATTAGTCAATATTATGAGTTAGTGTGGCCTCAACATTTAACGAGTTTCCTCCCAGAAATTGATTTTTTTTAATTTCCCAAAGTCTACCAAATCCATTGAAGGATTAAAAATTAGGTTGTAAGAAGGAATGGTGTTGAGCTTCTTTTAGGCACTTCATGGTGAACTACGGTTTGGTGCTTCTGCTTGATGACATATTTGTTTTTTTGGTCAGTGGAGCAGTTCTATTAGAGCTCTTGGCAGCTGACTGAGCATAGAGAAGAGTTATCATTCCATGTTTATCAACATGGTAGAATTTAACAGATAAGACTGCAATGCCTTTAATGCTTTTGGAGTGTATTTTCTCATTGTGAATCGGCTTATTGCATATAGTAATTGAAGTGTCAGTCTCCTTGTTTGCATTAAGATAGCAGAATTCTAAAATAAATGTGTTTTGCTCATCAGGTGACAGAGCTCGCCGATCACCACGGAAATTACCTACAAGCCTCAAGAAGGAAGAGAGGAAATGGGTTCACCCAAAATTTCTACCGTATAAATATGATGTAAAACTGCTGGAAGAGGACAAAGTAAGAAATAAAACAATCTTTTTAATAGGATTTGTTAGTCTGATCATTCTGTTTATAAAAATAAATGTAGTTATTAAAGATGGTCTCAGAAGATAAAATAGAACTGAGCAAGTAAGTAATCACTGAGCGTTTTGCATAATGCATCTTAGAAATGTGGGGTAAGCTTGCCAATGTTGGGATTATTAATATTAGTGAATGGAATGAATTCCATTCTGACTCCTTGTGCAAACATTGAGCATCTCCTTATCAACTGCAGCAGTTTAAAAACAGCCAAATTACGTGTCTCAAAATTGGATTCTTAGTCTACATTATAAAGGCTCCAATTTTTTTGTCTCAACAAATGGTACGCTATTCAGGAACTTTTCAATAAGAAATACATGTGAACTGTTAATTTATGCCTAAACTGTATTTGAAACTGAACTCATTCTTGTCTCATAGTTTTAAATTTTTTTTTAAATGAAGATTTTAAGGTTTACTGATGTCAAAATATGACTAAGACTATACATAATTGAAGGAGAGGGAAGAAACATAACTGTTTCAAGAAGATATAGATGGCATATGTTGTTGCCAACAGGGACATGAGCATCAATCTGGATAATTTCTGAAAGTACCAAGGGCAAATAGACATCAATAGTTCAATAGTTCTTCATTGTCACGTGTACCCTGAGGTACAGTGAAATTTGATTTTACCATACTGTCGTATCCAAAAAAGCAACAAGATACAAAATTACATAAAAATTAAACATAAACTGCCACCACAGCAGTGTTTAAGAAACCCTGGGCACACAGCAAAAGCGGAGACTCACAGCCATCAGTCCAATGGACGTGCCACACACACGCTCTTTACCGTGATGTGACCAGAGTTGCACCGACCACTTGTCGCTCTCTCTGCAGTCCCTGTCTGCCCGAACTGTCGGAGAGCCGTCCGCACTCGCACCAGACTCCAGGACGCTCATGTGGCGCGACGTTCCCGCAACACAGAGACCACCGCACTAACGTTAATCCCTCCGAGTCCCCGCCAGCGCAGGCAGCATCCATCTTGCTTTTGCAGACCTCGCACTCCTCACCGTGATGGAAGGCGAATAACTTTTACCTTCTTCCTCCTTTTCTCCCGCGGTCGGAGCGATCGAAACATCCGCAGTTGGGGCGATCGAAGCCCCTGCGATCGGGGTGATCGAAGCTCTTGCAGCTGGAGCTCTCGAAGCCGATCTCTAACAATAGGGACTGCCAGTTCCACGATGTTAGGCCGCAGTGCGGATGGAGATAGGACACAGAAAATGTTGCATCTCTGTCAAGGAAAGAGATTAAAACAAGTTTCGCCCCCAACATAATACAAAAACTAAAGATCAACTAAAACATACAAATAAAACAGACTAAAAACTACACAGAAGAAAGGGACAAGACAGGCTGTTGGCGAGGCTGCCTCTCATGGCGCCACCAGGTGGTGAGACATCTTAATTAACAGTAAAGGTTGGTTTGCAAATTGTACCACATCAGGTTGATCCACATGATCCCGTGTTAAACTGCTCCTGGATCCAGAATGCATCAAAAGGTATCATACTATTATTGGGATTGACACAATGCTGGAGTAACTTAGCGGGACAGGCAGCATCTCTGGAGAGAAGGAATGGGTGACGTTGGAATACATCACCCATTCATTCTTTCCAGAGATGCTGCCTGTCCCGCTGAGTTACTCCAGCATTTTGTGTCCACGGTTTAAACGAGCATCTGCAGTTCCTTCTACACATACTATTATTGGGTCCTACTTGTATCTTCCATTTGAACTCGGTGGTATTTGGTTTATAGCCTCTGCAACTTGCGTATTATCCCATCTGTGCTGGGTGTAATTTGTGAAGTCACTCTGTCACTTTTAGTGGCCCTATTCATACATGCTTGGTGGTTGACGGTTCATCTCATTTCGACCACAGATATTTCGTGAGTGTTTGTTTCAGCAGTGCATTTACATACCATTCCTATTTCCCCTTGCACAAGGTGAGCCACTGCCTTGACTGCTGCCGTTCTAATGAAGATATTCGGCAGTGCAAATGGGGAGGTTACGGTGAAGCACTGATGGTCGTGTGCGCCGAGGGGGGGGGGAGACCTGTAGAATGTGATGTTACTGTGTACCTTTACTCATTGATGGTAGTGATCACAGACTAGTGAACTCTGGTCAGTTTAGCCTAGGTAATGACAAGCTAAATATGAAATAAAGAATGTCTATTTGAGTGTTCATTAGGTGTCTTTTCTATTTTAAAATTAAATACGCAATTTTTACTCATGGATTATCTTGGATAAAGGTCAGTGGTTTGTTGCATTTCCCAGTTGACCATCATTGAGATGAGAGCTGGACACTGAGCGTAGAAGTTGCCATGATTGGTACTCAGTCACTTTTTAAATTTGAGAGTCTATGGATTGCTTTCATGAGTTAAGATATTGGTCAGCTGTTATATTCTTCAGCTTATCCCAAGATCGTGAGATTCTGTATCCCACGTGTTTTGACTGAGATGTTTGCTTAGACCCAAGACTCAAAATTCCTCATCTATATAATCTGACTTGGGTTAGTTTACATCCCCAAATTATTTTGAATTTGTCCAAAATGTTTATGCTTCTGTCAATTCTAAGATCTATTCACTCTACTCATCTTTCTGGTGCTCACAATTTGGAAAAAGCAATGTTTAAAATAATGTCCATGTATATTTCTGGCTGGTTGTGTGTCTCTAGTATTTCTTTACTTCATTGTTGGAGTTCAGGTTTTGGGCCCCAAACACTGGAAATCCTTCTCCAAACTGTTTAAATTTCCCCCGCACATCTAAATTTCCCTTAAAGGATTTTGCCAAGCATGTGGTTATCTATGCTAATTCTTCCTTAATGCTTGATGTTAAACTTTATTTGATGTTTTTATGAAGTGTGCCTTAGGTTATTATTACATTAATGATGTCATATAAATGCAAAACAATGCTGTAATAGTGCAACTTAATGCTTAAAATAAACAGTTGAATCTAATAATGCTGAAATGCTTGGTAGCTGAATAAAGCCACATTCTTCATGCTTTACGAATGTGGGAGGAAAACTTGGTCATTGGCACTCAGATACATGCCAATGGAACTAAATATATTGGAATGAATAGAGACAGTGTGCTTGCCCAGCTTTGATAACCAACAGGTGCAATTTTTCACTTTGCATATTCTATAAACCCTCTTGGGTAAACTTTTACAAGTTTTAATAAATTAAATGTTCTTTTTGGCACTCTAGATAATAAGTAATGTTCCAACTGAAAGTCTCATCCGCTCGGAGCGTCCACCAAACAAGGAAATCTTGCGATATTTCATCAGGCATAACTCGATGCGAATGGGGATGGGTGAAAATGCACCCTGGGTGGTCGAAGACAAGCTTGTGGATAAATATTCTCTGCCCAGTAAATTCAGTGACTTCCTGCTCTCTCCATACAAGGTAACAAGCTTTTATTTCTCAGAAACTAAAATGGGTGGGGTTTTTTGCGTGGAATGCTTGTTTATGACAAAAAAATGTTTTTGTTGTGCACATTTTGTTTCGCCCCGCGATTCAGATGTGCAGCAGGCAGATCGAACTAAAGTATGGCTTCTTGTTCTTTCTCAACAAAATACTTGAGCATAGCATATTTCATATCTAATCTTAATTGAGATTTAATATCTACTTTGTGTCTGAATTGTTTTAAGACCCTTCTCCCATCAAAGAAATCAGGTCAGAAAGTTAGCATGCGGGAAGTGTATGTAAGGGGAGTATATGACTAAAATTTTGCCTCAAATTTGGTGTGATCATATGGGATCCTTGTTCTTTAATATGCATAGTTTCCTCCCTTGCTGTCAAAGATGGATCTCTCATCTGTGTCTCCTCTGTGTCTAGTAGTTCTGCTATCAGCATCTGCACTGCCTTCCTATATTCGTTTTTGTGTTCTTTAATTATCCTCTTGGATTTAAAAAAATAGGGTCTTGGACTCTTAAATACTAATTCACTGAATGGACTGAATGCAATGGGTAAGATGTTAAATCAGCCAGATCTCTCTGGACTGTGGTGCTATTAGTGATGAAAATTTGCTAATCACTGCTAACAAAATAAGGAGATATTGTGTGGTTAAAAGACTTTAATTCCTTCATTATGGAAACAGTTTTGTGGTCATTTGACTATAATCTCAGGGGAGATGATGGTGTGACAAATGGCTCAGGAATAGAGCAGTGATTGATTAATGACATTTCCAGTTCCTGTTCGCTGGCACTGGAAAAATGTTACAAGTTGTGATGCGAAACAATACGTGTCTAAGTAAAACAACTTTTGTGTCTTTTTAAATATTGCTACCATTTTGTTGTTTGTTTTGTGAGGAAGACCAGAGAAAAACAGTCCAGGTTTTATGTTGCAAAATCAAATTAGTGTTGCCAGGTTAATATTTGCATAACAAAGCACAAATGTTTGAATTTTATGTTTAAAAACATTAGGCTGGAAATATCTGTGGCCTCCATTGGCTTGGCTGCTTAAAGTGGTTTGTCACTGAATCATACTATGAGTTATCTTCAGTTGGATTGGCAGGAGGGCTGTTGCTATTGGAAACTTCCCCACTTGTTAAGGAGAACAAACTTGTCATGCACAATCTTCTGCATGTTAAAATAACATGTTGAAGCAACATGCATATCCATAATAATTACCTGCTGATCTCGACTTTCACGATGGGTGCTCATTCAGGCGATGGAAGGAATGAAAATTGTGTAAAAAATTAAAATTATAGATTAATTAAAATGGATCTCAACCATAATGCACATTGTGTACATTTATATAAAAAGTATAAATAGCATCCATGCTCCTATTTGCCTTAAACAATTCGGAGTAGAAGTACAGTGCTCTCCATAATGTTTGGGACGAAGACCCATCATTTATTTATTCGTCTCTGTACTCCTCAATTTGAGATTTGTAATACAAAAAAAAATCACATGTGCTTAAAGTGAACATTGTCAGGTTTTAATAAAGGGTATTTTTATACATTTTGGTTTCACCATGTAGAAATTACAGCGGGGTTTATACATAGTCCCCCCCATTTCAGGGCACCATAATGTTTGGGACACAGCAATGTCATGTAAATGAAAGTAGTCATGTTTAGTATTTTGTTGCATATCCTTTGCATGCAATGACTGCTTGAAGTCTGTGATTCATGGACATCACCAGTTGATGGGTGTCTTCTCTGGTGATGCTCTGCCAGGCCTGTATTACAGCCATCTTTAGCTTATGCTTGTTTTGGGTGCTAGTCCCGTTCAGTTTTCTCTTCAGCATATAAAAGGCATGCTCAATTGGGTTCAGATCGGGTGATTGATTTGGCCACTCAAGAACTGACCATTTTTTAGCTTTGAAAAACTCCTTTGTTGCTTTAGCAGTATGTTTGGGATCATTGTCTTGCAGTAGAATGAACCACCGGCCAATGAGTTTTGAGGCATTTGTTTGAATTTGAGCAGATAGGATGTGTCTATACACTTCATATTTCATTATGCTACTACCATCAGCAGTTGTATCATCAATGAAGATAAATGAGCCAGTACCTTCAGCAGCCAAACGTGCCCAGGCCATAACAACCCCACCACCATGTTTCACAGGTCACCAGTGCTCTCTTTCTTCTTAATGATGTTCCAAACAGTTGATTTTGGTAAGCCTAAGGTTTGGCTGATGTCTCTAACAGTTTTATTCTTGTTTCTCAATCTCATAATGGCTTCTTTGACTTTCATTGGCACAACTTTGGTCCTCATGTTGATAAACAACAACAATAATAGTTTCCAAAGGTGATGGAAAGACTGGAGGAAATACTAGCTGTTGAGAGCTCTCTTATACCTGCATTAAGGCAGCATTTAAACACACGTGAGCAATTACAAACACCTGCCAAGCCATATGTCCCAAACATCATGATGCTCTGAAAAGGGGGGGGGGGGGGGGAGGGGGACTATGTATAAACACAGCTGTAATTTCTACATGGTGACACCAAAATGTATAAAAATACCCTTTAATAATATTTGACAACGTGCACTTTAACCACATGTGATTTTTTTCTATTACAAATCTCAAATCGCGGAGTACAGAGGGAAATAAATAAATGACAGGTCTTTGTCCCAAATATTATGGAGGGCACTGTAATAATGTTATCAGTATATATGATGGCGCCATCTTCATCTTATTATGTCGCTAGTTCCGTAATTCACTCCCACACACGTACTTCAGTTGCTGACCTGATAATAAAATATGCGTTTGTTGATGCAATTGTGAAGTCTTTTTTTTCTCTCCTCTAAGCCAGTTCCTCAGAGCTATTAAGAGAACAGAGGTTTTGATTTTATGCTAGTGATTCAAGAGGAGGGTTGCAAAATTATAGGAAATTGAAATGCATGGTTTTAGTTAAGAGCACTTGGGAGTTAATTAAATCTCCAAATTCATCTGCTGAAGGGAATGTTTGTGAGTATGTCTTTCTGTTCTTGAAAATATTTTGAGGTTGGCTTTGTAGTAGTAATAAAATCCCACATCTTTCTTCTGTTGAAAAACTGCTTTGAAGTGCTATGTGTGCCTGGCTGTTTTTTTATGTGCTTCTTGCTTGATTTTTCAATCTCTGCTGACATTTTACCTTCCAGAATGAGCTTAATGAGAATGTTTCTGCGTTTCTGTGTGCGTCAAGTGTTCTGTGTGGGAGGGCTATATTTATCTCCTAACCCAGTCATCTTCATCCCAGCAGTGCTTCTGCTTCATCATTAGTATGGGAGAAAAGGCATTGGAATAGATGGACAGTACATTTTGAAAGTTAAGGATATGGCATATTTTTAGAGTTCCTGCATACGGAGACCAAGATGTTTTTTTGCAAAGGTTGAAGTTGCCTATGCTAAATACGGTATAGAGTTTGAATGGCTCGCATTTGGGGTAAAATTATTGCAAGATTCTCTATGATCAGGAATAACCTTTATGAGTGGCGTGTCAGTTTGTGGAGAAGAAAAGTGTGGGGGGATTTCATTCCTGAATTTAAATAAAATGCTGTCATTGCTTTGGGAAAATGTGGAAATGATGCATAATGATAGTTCTTAAATATCTTAAAAGATTAGAAGCCAGATGATGCACTACAAGGTGTTAACAAAAAAAATATCTAAATTCAGGTCAAGCATTATGGTGACAAGTGGAGGAAGTATTTACATATCATTTTTAATTGTCTGTTAATTTGTAGTGGAATTATACATGAGTCAGGGAATATGTTGTTGTCATGTTTATCTTGCTCTTTTAAAGTTTGAAATAAAGCAGAAAATGCTGACTTGAGTACTACCAGTATTTTCTGTCTTATTTCTCTTTTTCTCTTCTCAGCTTCATAGGCTGCTTTTACATTTTGTGAAAGGTGGAGAGCAAGGCACAAATTATAGGAAATGAAGGCCCGAATAGCTTCAGACCATCTTTGTGGTATGGATTCTAAGAAAGGTAGCCCTTAGCTCTCCTGTCTTCCCTATCTGTTATCTTTTTGCCTTTCATCTGTCTACATTGCTCTTTGCCTTAGTTGTGCTGTCATCCTTAAGGAAAGATGCCAAAATCACTTGGCATAGATTCTGCTTTACTATTGATTTATTGTCCAGCCTCTACTTAATTTCAGGCCATAGAAAGCTAAGTCTAAGAAAATGTCAGATCGTTTAATGCTACCATTCTTCCGTGGGGAAATTAGCCTATTTTTATTGGTAGATGTTTTATTTTGTTCTGAGTTAATTGACCAGACTTGATCCATAACAATGAAGTGATGCATGTTGTCAGTGAATATCAGAAATGTATTACTGGCTATAAATCTCAAATGCTTATTTTTGAACTCTCAAACTTCGGTTCGCATTTGAAAGTATTTGAATTGGATTTGATCAGTGGGGTTAATGATACTTTCATGTCAACTGCTAATTCCCGTGCACAGGGCAGTTTATTATTCCCTAAATATAAGCATTTTGTTGGATTGCAAATAAATTTCTGAAGTAGATTACATTTGGTATTACTCAATCTTGCAGAAGCAGAACATTCATGATCTTTTTAAATTGGTTCTCAAATTCAGGAGGGCCTGACAAAATCTTTGAATATTTAGTTCCGGAAGACATGACCAAATCATGGAACTTTTAGAATTCAGAAGCATTCAAAAACTATTGAAAAACTAACCAAAAATTAAATTGACAAGATAATGAAAGCTTATTTTTCATTTTTCTTGACTTCAAAGAGTTTAGGCTGATTTAATTTGATCTCTTTTTGATAGAATAACCAGCTCATCCTGGAATTGAAACACGTCTTTTTTTTGTTTGGAGACCAAAAAAATAGTCTGGTCTCATTAAAAATAAAATAAGATTGGGGAAAATGTGGGCCAAATTTGGTAAGATTAACCCAAAGCCACAATTGCTTGGCTGGACTTTATGTGGCAAATTCTCAGCAGAATATGCAACACTTGTGAAGAGGGAAATCATTAATGTTTAAAGTCAATGAACTTCCATTAGAGCATTTTCTGTAGATTTTATTAAAGTCCAAGAGGTTCTCTTGTTGAAAGCAAGGGTGGAGGGGAAGAAGAATGGGATTGAAAGAGCATGATTTTAAAAATCCTGGTATAATGGGTGGTTTTAGAGGTAGCCTTGTGACATAATATGGTCCAGCCAATTCTGATAGTATCCAGTGCTCAATTCAGCAATTAAATATCGAACAGTACAGCACAAGAACAAGCCCATTGATCCACAATATAGGTGCCAATCATGATGTTGCATGTAGAGGTAAAGCTGTATCAACAAAAATAGAATACAATGTATATTTTCTGTGATCAGCAAAATGGAAGATATCCGGTTATCTTTTTTAACATGATGTTTTGGGAAAGATGACTTCTTTTTTGATAAATTTTAATGAGTACTGAGCTGATTTGTGTATGATATTGAACCCAGGTTCATGGGAAAAATATGCCTGAGTGATAGTAGTGGTGGTACTCTTGCTGTTCAAATATTCTCACCGTTGACATCTTAAGATAAGTAAGTTTAGCGATACAGCACATAAGCAGGCCCTTTGGTCCACCAAAGCCACATCGGTCACCCATTCACACCATCCCATTTTCTCATCCACTCCCGACACATTAGGAGTAATTTAGAAACCCATTAACCAAATATTCTGCATTTCTTTCGGGATGTGGGAGGAAAACGGAAGAGACTAACGTGGTCACGGGGAATCATGCAAACTGCACGCAGACAGCACTCAAGGTCAGGATTGATCCTGGGTCTCTGGCACTGTGAGGCAGCAACTCTATATCAACTGTGCCACTCTACTGCCCCTGATACGAAAATTGGTGGTGTAGTAGACACTGAAAAAAGTTGTATAAGGATCTAAATTAACTGGGAAAATGGACAAATGAATGTCCGATGGAATTTAAGTACAAAGTGATGTATTTTGAGAAGTTAAACCAGGACATACACAGATAAACCTTGGGGTACAAATACATGGTTCCCTGAAAATGGTGATACAGATAGAGAGGATTGTGAAGAAATTAAATGTCATACTCGTCTTCATTGGTCAGCATTGAATACAAATGTTGGGACATCATGTTACAGTTGTACAAGGCAGTGGTGAGACCACACTTGGATGTATTGTAGGAAGCTCACAATGGTTACCTAAAAAATATGTTGCTAGGACTGGAGTACTTAAGTAGTGAATGGATAGGCTGAGATTGTCTTCCCATGAGAAGTTGAAGGGTGACCTAAAAGATTTATCAAATTTTGAAAGGCTTAGTTAAGGCAAGATGGTCAGTCTTTTCCCCAGAGTATGCAGGTTAGACTAGCTAACATAGATTTAAGTGAGAGAAATATTTAATATGGAGCTGGCAGACAGGTTTCCCACGCACAGGATGGTGGGTGTATGAAATAAGATGCCAGAAGTGGTAGAGACAGCTAAAATTCCAACATTTAAAAAAGAAAGGGACAAACACAGGCAAATGGGTCCAGCTCAAGTAGGCACCGTGGCTGTCCTTGTCAAGTTGGGCCGAAAAGCATGTTTCTGTGCTATATGACTCTCTCAGAGAATGAAGGAATTTGTGGGAGAATTAGATAGTCGTGAAGAGAATATGTTGCCCTGTGTTGAGAATAATGAGATATGTTCTCAATGAACATGATGTTTTCCTTGGCTATGGTGTTTAACAATTATGATAACCGTCTCAAAATTAAGAGCTAGCCATGAAATACATTGATCAGAAGAAACCTTTTGGCAGTGAATTTTGGATCTTGTGATTGTATTGAATAGTGGAGGATGCACAAAGGGAAGAATGGCTGGCTGTTATTTTAACATTGTGCAATTTTCCAGCAATATGTAATTCCACCAATATTTAATTAGCTCACCACACTGAAGTATTTATGACATATTGTGTAATATTTCCAGTTTTGCATCCTTGCTGAAGACTAATGTACTCTTATATCTGTTTCAGTACATGATTCATAACCCTGTTGTGAATTTGGGGAAAAGAAAAAATTCTGGTTTGAATGAGGGAAAACCATCGAAAAAGGCCAGAGGAAATGGGGACCCAAACAAAGAGACAAACAAAAAACGGAAAATTAAAAATAAAGATAAGATTCCCTTAAGTCCACCTTTGAGCCCAACATTATGGGGACATGTACATGTGAAAAAGGCTATGAATGGTACTGAAATGGCATATAGTCCCAAAAGATCTCCAGAACAAGAACTGGAAGAAGTCATGAAGATAGTAACTCCAACCAAGCTGAACACCAATTTCCACATTCCCAAAAAAGGCTCCAATGCTGCCCGAAATTTAAAAAAGCTGCAAATCAAGGATAAAATTAACAAAAAGGAGAGGTCAAAGAATAAGAATAAGTTGGTTAATGGGCAGAAAACCCCAGGGAATAACAAATCTCCAAAAAAGGTTCTGAAAACACCAAAGAGAAAAATGAAGCAGATGACACTTTTTGAGATGGCAAAATCAAGTACTTCCAAGTCAGGAAAGATGCAGAAAGGTGTTGGAGGGGCATCAAGATCTGTGACTAAACCTCAGAAATACTTGCCACTCTTGGCTTTACAATTCCTTCGATATTTCAAAGAAAACAAAGGAAGGGAAGAGAGAAAGGGTGCAGTATCTGCATTTATCACTCGAGTAGCTAAAGTGCTTTCTGCTGAAGATCGTGCACGTTTACCAGACGAAGTCCGAGACCTTGTGCAGAAAAGATATGAGATGTTGGAACATAAGAGAAAGTGGGCATTGATGACCCTGGAAGAGCGAGAAGATTATCACAAGAAAAAACGTGAAGAGCTGAAGGTAAAGATGAAGGAAAAGGCCAAAGAACGGAGAGCAAAGGAAATGAAATTAAAATTGGAGAAACAGAAGAGATTCGAAGATCAGACTCTTACAGGGAAGAGTTTACCTGCGTTAAAGCTAGTTGATACTCCAGAAGGGCTCCCCAACACACTTTTTGGTGATGTTGCTATGGTAGTTGAGTTTCTCAGTTGTTATGCTGGTTTGCTAATGCCTGATGACCAATATCCAATCACAGCAGTTTCCTTGATGGAAGCATTGGCATCTGAAAAGGGAGGATTCCTCTATTTGAACAGAGTACTATTGATCCTCCTTCAAACTTTGCTACAGGATGAAATTGCGGAAGACTACCGAGAACTGGGGATGAAGCTGTCTGAGATCCCCCTCACTTTGCACTCTGCTTCGGAGCTTGTCCGGCTCTGCATGCGAAAGTCTGATGTACAAAATGAAAGTGAGGTGTCAGAAACTAATGAAGACTGTAAAGACTCTGTAGGGTTTGAAGACAATGAAGTTGCAGATGAATTTCTAGATAAGCTGGAAACTGCCGAGTTTTTCGAACTGACTCCAGAAGAGAAAGTGAAGATTTTAACAGCACTCTGCCATCGAATTTTGATGACCTATTCGGTTCAGGATCACATGGAGGATTCACAGCATAAATCTGCAGAGCTTTGGAAAGAGAGGCTAGCCATGCAAAAAGAAGAGAACGACCGGAAAAAGGCTGAAAAGCTGAAGAAAAAGGAAATGGAGGCAAAAAACAGAGAGCCAGAAAATGTAAAAATGAGTGACAAGAAAAAAGAGAAGAGGGAATTTGATAAAAAGCTAGAGGCAGACAAAGGTGTAAATGACTTATTGGTGGATGTCAACGGCAGTGAAGACCTCATTAGTGCCATTAAAAGCAGACGGCAAATGACAATGCAAGCAAAAAAGGAGAAAGAGGAACGGGAAAAGCATGAGAAAGAGAGGATGGAAAAAGAGGTCGAGGGAGAGAAGATTCGCAAACAAAAAGCAGCAGCTGAAAAGGCTTTCCAGGAAGGAATTGCAAAGTCCAAACTTGTCCTACATAGATCACCGATGGGCACAGACCGCAACCATAATAGGTATGTAGTTTCACTGCTGATCAATCATGATCAGAAATCCACACTCCAGTGCTATTTTATTGATACGAAAATACTATATTATTATGTTGATGCAATGTGAGATTTGTCAGTTCAGCAAAATGTTAAATTGGCCATTGATTGGATGGACATTTGCTAAGATGTGCAACCCGACACATTGTATGAGGACCAATTCAACTTCTGGTTTGCAAATTTTTTTGGACGGAAGTCAGTACTGGTGACCTAAAAATATTGTTAAAAAATGTTTTTTTGCAGTTAATTTGAACTTGTTGAACTAGATTGGTTTTCCTCATCATGGACAAATATAGTTTTTCGATCAACTGGGGAAATCTCTTCTGGTTTTTTTCTTCTGTGTATAAAATTGTGCAGTAATTTCTGATGTAATAATGCTTAACTGTGGTGAGATCTTTCTTAATAAATTAAGGACAATTACTTAAAGTTGAAATTTTGCCCGTGAAAATGATTGGATGTGTGATCATGCAGTAACAAAGCCTAACATTCCTTTTGCTGCAGGTTCTGGCTATTTTCTGACCTTGTACCTGGACTGTATGTAGAGAATGGCTGGGTACATGACAGTGTTGATTACAGCTTTACCCTTCCAGAAAAGTATACACGGCATGAAGAAGACCCAGACTCTAAAAGTAAGTCTTCAATCCATACCATTTCATAAGAATCCCACTTTAGCTTAAATACCTATTGTTTATTCAGCAGGCAAAACAATTATTGATAACATGGCAGAATACTTCGTATGGGCAATTCCTGCACTATGGGAGGGATAGGCTCCTAGATTTCCACATCTAGATTTTCTGTAAACCCACAATTTCTCTTTTGAATCCCATGTCCCATAGGCAGGGATTTGTTCCTGTAGATATGCTTTATCTCTCATTAAGCCATTTAAGACAATGACTATGTGATTCACTGCCACTATATAACAGTTGACACCAACAGTAGCCTGTGGTGGACAAGGCTTATGAATTGAGAAAGGGTATAAGAAGTGCCGATATCAGAAAAAGGAATGACATTCGATAATGGGAGTTCATGGTAGAAAGATTGTGTAGAAGTTCAGGTGGGTAAAGGGCTGTGAAAGTGGAGTAAAGTCTAATGGATTGGTTTAAGCGGATGCAGTTTTCCTGCAATGCAGCTGTCAGGGAGAATGCCTCGTGCATGAAGAGCATGGCAGTACTGCCTCTGATGTGTCCATTCACGTGCTCTCGAGATAAGAGGGGGTGTGACAAAGAAAGGACTCAGCTGTGACTGGCATGAATTGGTGGTTTTATAGGCATAGGAGGAAAGAATATTACAAAACTAGTAATTTGAAAAAATGGCATTGGTGGTGTGAACCTCTGGGTGGATTTGGAGTAATGGTATAGGCGAGCAATAGTGAAATTACTGCTTTTATATAGAAGGTAGCAACATCTTCAGCATGTCAATATTCCTGTTGTGTTTAAGAAGGAACTGCAGATGTTGGAAAATCGAAGGATTTTCTGAAATCGAAGCAGTCTGAAGAAGGGTTTCGCCCCGAAAAGTTGCCTATTTCCTTCGCTCCATAGATGCGGTTGCACCCGTTGAGTTTCTCCAGCATTTTTGTGTACCTTCCTGTTGTGTTTGTCTTGTCTGACTTTGTCAGCCCTGTTTATCTGCTTTGAATATTTGTGAAGATTGCTGCGATGAATAGATGGACATTTCCGGTCAAGAGACACAATACATGTTACATTTAAAATTGTTTACCTTTTTGAATTCTATAAATCTATATTTATAGTATTTATTTTTCAGTCTAGTCTCTTATTTCGGAACGGAGATCAAAGTATGATCCTTGTTCTTTGCTTTGGGGAAAGAGAATGAGAGGGAATTGGGGCAAAATGGTGTGTGTGTAATGGTAATCTCATTTTTGACGGTCAAGGGATAGGCAAAGAAAGAAAAGAAAAACATCACACTGTTGTTGTGGGGATGCAAAGACCTTTGTTTTGCATGTTCCAGTGCTGAAGTAACTGACATTGAAATTGCTTTTGGACAGAGGCTTCTATGATTTGTAATAATCGGGGTTAATTATGGATAAACTGGAAATATTTTAGGATGATGCATCTTGTAACGAGTTAATAGTATTAATATTCAAAAATTAAGGTGGATAACGTAATTCATCTTTCAGGCAATGATGACGACAGCATCGCTGAGAGCAGCTATAATGATGGTGGCCACCAGGGGTCCTCCTACGCAGCAGATATTTGCTTTGGAACCACTGTGCCTAAACAAGGACAAAATCTATGGTACATTCAGGTTTTACATTTATTTCGTATTATCAGAAAATTTTAATCTTAAATTCTGTGTTTTCATTTTAAATGAAATGATCACTTTGATCATTTTGAATAAACTTTCCTCTTGTACTCTCCCACACGGATTTATAATTTCTCCGTTGCTGTTAAATTATATCTCATGAGCTGTGCGTTGTTTACTTGCTTAATACATTTTAATTAGCAAACTTTAATTGTATTTTGGTATTCAGTTGCTGCGTTATTTTTCCATCACCTCTGCAATCCTTAAGCCACCCTATCACCTTTCATGAGGTAGGCCTGCATGTCCCAGGCTCTGACTGATTGAGGTGTTTTAAAAATCATATTTGTTGCAGCTTTTTGAGTGCTTTTTTGTTTGATTTTTACAATCTTGTCAGCTTTCTTCTATGGAGTATTCGTCCATTTATTTTAAAGTATTTTTGCACTATTTCTGATGTGTATATGTTTACTCTCCTCCTTTGGAAATAACAGTTAATGGGACTTTGATATATCCATAGGTTTGTGTGTGACACCCAGAAGGAGCTTGATGAACTTATGAACTGCCTTCATCTGCAAGGTGCCAGAGAAAGTGCACTAAAAGAACGACTTGAGAAAAAGTAAGCTGTAGCACATGGAAGTGTAGATGCTGGTTTACAAAAAAACTGTTAGAGTAACTCAGTGGGTCAGAGTCTGTGGAAGGATCCTGACCGAAATGTCGCTTTTCCATGTTCTTCAGAGATGCTTCCTGACCTGCTGAGTTACTCCAGCACATTGTCTTTTTTTGAGAAAAAATGTTCTCTTTAAAGTTCTCAGAAAACAATTTTGTGTTTTTGAAAGAAAGACTTGGTTTCAGCTTAATGATAGAATAAACCTTTGTATTTTATATATTTTACCAGTAAATTGGAAGGTTATTAATTTCCATAAGATGATGGTAATACATTTTTTAATATGATTAGAAGCTAAGGGTCATGCAAATCTGCAAGTTAAAAATGCAGGTGCCTTTAAACAGTTATTTAATATGTTATCCTATTAGAAGCTGTGAACCTTAAAGAACATGGCTGGAGTACTGAGCGAATTATTTGGTCTCTGTCTAAAGGAAGTGGTTGCCTTGGAGGAGATGCATTGTTGACTTACTAGATTGATTCCCAGAACAAGGGAGTTTGAGGAGAGTAAGATTGGCTTTTATAATTGATTTGGACAAAATTCCAAAGGGGATTGATGGGGTATGTATGAAGAAGCTCTTTCTTCTGGCTGGCAAACATAGAGCCAGCCTAGCTTCAGACAGAGAAATGTCTACTCAGAGTTGAAAAACTTTACAATTCTTTACAGTCAAGGTTATCACTAAGGGAATCTGAGGGAATGGGAGCCACACAAGATGGTCTAAGATTAACTAGGAACTCTGAATGGCAGAAGAGACTCGACTGGCTGATGGTCTTCGGTATTCCTTATCATCTGGCAGGTCAATCTGAAACTATCTGAACTATAGCATTTCGGTTAGTTTAGTAACTCCATAGTATGGTAATGGTGTGTTAGCTTGGACTTTTGTGATCAACCCTCTGAAAAGGCATTTGTGACAGACCAGAAGGCAACACGTGCAGGGCAAAAACAGTGAGGAACTATGCCTCAGTTCTGTCGCATTCTTCAAATACAACCTATTTGGTTTTATTGCTTTAATTAAAAATACATGTATATTTTGAAAGATTCTCTGTGATTTCCACGCTCCTGCTGACATCCAGACATCATATGGAGACCGCCGTTGTTTGCTTGAAAGACATGTTATGGTCTAATGATGTAATTGACATTGCAATTTTTAATTATTTTAATTTATAGATATCAAGATATTCTTCATTCACTTCATTTTGCACGGAAACCTAACTTAGGCCTAAAGTCTTGTGATGGCCATCAGGAGCTCCTCAACTATCTCCGAACAGACCTGATTGAGGTGGCAACCCGATTGCAAAAGGGAGGGCTGGGGTACATGGACAAATGTGATGAATTTGAGGAGGGGGTGAGTAACCACATAGACATACGTGTACTCTTCTAGCGGTGTTTGTAGCACCAGCAGCTATTGTATATGGATGTTAGCACACTGTTAAAAATCAATAATTCAACGTCATTTGAAATGTTTCCCAGCAAATTATGACGAATAAAATTGCTGGATCTTTTTCCCGTTTAATGTTGTAACAAATGTTTTCTTTGCTCTACCAAAAAGAAAGAATAAAACTGACTAGTCTCAAGCCATGAATATTCAGGTTTTGAAAACCACAAATGTGTATTTTCATGCCTTGTTAAAAATATTTAATCAGATTTTAAAGTAACTTATTTTTTATTTTTAAATTCAGGTGAATAAGCCCATCAACCTTGTCAAAGTTATTTTTCTTCTCCAAGAATTGTATCTGGAAGAAGTTTCAGCTATTATTCAGGAAGATTGTTGGAATCAAATGCAGAACATTGAATTACTATTAAGACAAATAAACCCTACAAAAAAAGAATGGCTAGCAAAATTTAAATAACCCTGGAACAGATGAAAGTTAATCAATTGACTGGGGCAGGATATTAGCTTCAAAGACAGACAGGGGAATCAATGTGAAGCCAGAAGAGTGGCCAAACTATCAATGGGGTATTTTATCGTACTGAGGATAAGAATGGGATTAACAGAAAACGTAGAAATTCTCAGCAGGTGAGGCAGCTTCTTTAAAGACCGAAACAAGTTAATGTTTCTTGTTAAAGGCATTTGGTAAGTCATAGTCCTGAACCATTAACTCTCTTTTTCTCTTTGCAGATGCTGCCTGACTTGAGAAGTTCAGTAGTTTGAATTTTTATTTTCCGTTTCCAGCATTTGGATTATTTTGCGTTTGTTGGATAAAATGGAGCTTGGATCAAATAACCCCATATTGGAATACTCTGTAGTACCTGTTATAGGGCTTCCCATGAAAATGGTCAAAGGAGATATAGGCAATGGTTAGTCAACTGCCTGTACCTGTTATGATCATTTTCATAAAAAGTTACCTTTGAATTATGCTTTTTGGGTGGGTAGGGAAGGGTGAAGGTGAAGAAAGAAAATGATTGTTTTTATAACGTTTCTGATGTAATAGTAAGGAAGAGCACAGTTAATGCTTATATTTATATCCCCATTGTTTCAAATAACAGTGCCATGTGGATCTATTTCTGAAGCCAGGCAATTGGTAATATTCCTTTGTGGTGGCATCATTTCAGGACCAATTTATTAATCAGAACATTTTCAGAATTTATTAATCAGAACCAGAAAAAAATCTTTATGTCAAGCTATATGGGCAATAATTTCAAATTTGGCTTTGTTGATCTTTTTACACCTCTGGAGAACTACATCACATAATGTTTGTTATCGTGCATTTGAATGATGAGCATTTGAAGTTTGTGCCATTTAAGTAATACTGCTGTTGAGCTAAATTGAGGAGGCAAAAATAATTGCATGTTCCGATTGGTTGCTAATCTTGTATGATTTGCCAGGTGCGCTCGATGGACGATCTGAAGGATTTGGGCGAGTGCGTGATCACACTTCAGGAGTGTGTAATAAAGAAATTTCTGCAAGGATTTATGGCCCCCAAGCAGAAGAAGAAGAAGGCAGGTGAGGAAGCAAAAGTGGAAGAAGTAGATGAGGAAAAGAAGATGGCTGAAGAAGCAAAGGTAAGTTATGAAGTTCAATGGTCCTTTATTGTCACATGTACAATTTAAGGTACAGTGAAATTTGATTTACCATAGTCGTACCAGAAAAAAGCAACAAGACCCACAACTACATAAAAGTTAACATAAACATCCAACACAGCGGCTCCCCCACACTCCTCACTGTGATGCAAGACAATAAACTCTTATCTTCTTTTCTCCTGCGGACGGGGCAGTCAAACTACCCGCAGTCAGGGCGATCGAATCTCCCGCAGTCGGGGTGGTCGAAGCTCCTGCGGCTTGGAGCACCCGGTCGGTCCCTAACCAAAGGACCACGAGCTCCGCGATGTTAAGTCCGCAGGCTCCCGCGGTTGGAGCTCCGAGGTCGATCCCCAGCAAGAGGCTACCAGCTCCTCGATGTTAGGCCACAGCGCGGACGGAGATACGATACGGAAAACAATTGCATCTCTGTCGAGGAAAGAGATTAAAAAAATGTTTTCCCCAACCCCACCCCCCACATAAGACAAAACTAAAGATACATCAAACATACATTTAATAACATATTAAAAACAACAAAGAAAGAAAAGGACGAGACAGACTGATGGCGAGGCTGCCATTGTACAGCTGCCATTGTACGGCGCAAGCTACACTCTTGGTTAAGAAACGGTGGTTGATAGTGTATCAGTCACGCATACTGCTTTGTCGCGGTGGGGTTGAACTTTCTGAGAGTTGTTAAAGTTGTATTTATAGAGGCAAGTGGAGAGTATTTGATCACGCTCCTGACTTCTGCCTATGTAAATGGTAGAAAGGCCCTGGGACTGGGAGTTATACCATTCATCGTAGTATGTCTGGCCTTTCACCTGTTCTTATAGCAGAATATTAATTTAGCTGGTCCAGTTGAGTGTTTGTAATATAGTAAGCCAGTCCCAATCTTGAAATGGCAGAGTGAGAGGTGTGTTTAACGGAGTATTCTCATTAAACTTCTTGTATTTCTCATTTAAATTGCACCAAGAACAATATGCTTGATCTATCTTATTATCTCACATTGTTTCCACTACCACTATTTCATCTTAATTTCAAAATGCTTTCACCACTTCAAGATTAGCCATTGGCGTGTTGTTCAAATAAACAGTTGAAAATATCATATTCTCCACTAAATCACCAAAATTCCAATGAGGCAGAGAGCAGATGAATAGCACAAATAATCTTGACAATTCTGCACACCTATGTTTACTGCAGTTGCACTGCAGCATGCTGAAATGGCCAGCAGGGGTCAATATTAGTTTAACAAAGATAGCATATCATGTCAGTCTCTCCTCTCAGGCAGTCCTTTAGAAAAATAGGTGTAGGAGTAGGCCATCCGGCCCTTCGAGCCAGCACCTCCATTCAATAAGATCATGGCTGATCATCGAAGATCAGTACCCCGTTCCTGCTTTCCCCCCCACATCCCTTGATTCCTTTAGCCCCAAGAACTAAATCTAACTATCGCTTGAAAACATCCAGTAAATTAGCCTCCATTGCCTTCTGTGGCCGATAATTCTACAGATTCAAAACTGGGTGAAAAAATGTTTCCTCATCTCAGTCCTAAATGACCTACCCCTTATTCTTAAACTGTGAGCCCTGGTTCTGGACTCCCCCAACATTGGGAACATTTTTCCTGCATTAGGGCTGTCCAATATAAATAATTTTATATGTTTCTATAAGATCTCCTCTCATCTTTCTAAGTTCCAGAGAATACAAGTCCATTCGACCCATTCTTTCATCATATTGATGATCCCATTCTTTAGGATCAAGTATGACTTGTTTCTACTCTAACCTCAGAATCCACAAAACCAACATGGGAGTCGCAGGCTCTTCCAAAGATGGTCCTGATGTACTGATGGGGTAGTGATGTAGGGTGGGTAAGTGGTTATGCAGGACCTCGTAGTGCACTCCATATGTGGACTGTAGAGTGATCTCAAGATCATCCTAAAGGATATATTTCAATTTTCAGCAGTCATAGGCCAGGTATCGCCAAGATTTTATTTTTTTTTACTCTTTTGCACATCCTTGAATCTCTCTTTCCCTGACACAGCTTGGTGCCTTTTCTGGGAGTCTAGTGTCAGGTATACACAAGACATTGGCTGCTGTTTGTAACCAACTTATAGGGTATCAGTGCTCGGGGCAATACCCTTCTATTAAATTTGGAAGATTTGGCAAAAAGTATGTTGGTGGTATTTATCCAGTGCCTGGTATAACTAAATCAAGCCCCAGGAATTACCACTTTTCATTGAAGTGCATCAGGAAGTTTCTTCCTAAATATCATTGCTAGACAGGGCTACCTTCTCCAATATAAAAGTCTAATACAAGAAAATGTACTTGTGGCAAGAGTATTGTAAACAGAGAGTAATCAGTGGCTAATGTGAACAGTGATATTACATCACTAGTTTTCAATATATCTCCCACAAATATATAGTGCAAGTTACACCATTCACTGACCTGCTAATGCTGCTGCCTTGTGCATTGCATTCACTCTACATGAGTGGGCTAAGCAGGTGAATCTTGAGTCAGTCAAGAGTGCAAAGCACCATCTCCATTTTAAGGAGTCATGAATAATTGACAGGCAATTGCAAATTGCTTCGCAATGTATTTGAGTAAGTTACAGATTTGCCTTTTCAGCTGGAAAGAATCGTTGAATTTGAGTTTCTGGAGGACACTCAGACCTATTTCTCTGGTGACAATTTAATCAGCAGTTCAGTACAACAGGGAGAATGAGAAGGAGGCGTGTAGAGCAGTCAACCTGCCAAATGAGAACGAGGCGCTATTCAGGAAGAGTATTAGGTGAAACATGAGAAAGTAGTCATGCCACTTTTGTTTTGTGCCAGTATGTAGTCTTTAAGCCATCAAGCTAAACCCAGTTTTGTGACGGGAAGACGGCTAATCTTTGTGCAAGTATCCCCTAAACTCAAGCATGAGCAAATGAGTCCACAGCAAGAGTCATGTTGTGTTCTGCAATACCATTAAGCAAATTATTGGCATATTAACACTTCTTCAGCTGTCTTGATTATTCAGACGGTAGAGGCATTTTTGGGATTGGGTGCCTGCAGCTAAAGGTGTTCCACAGGGATTGGTGCAGGGATCTTTTCTGTTTCTATTACATGTGAATAAAGTGGATGTTGGAGGCATGATCAGCAAATTTGCGGATGACACAAAGATTAGCGGCAGTGTGGATGGTAAACTTAGGTTGCTGTGATGTTGGTGAAATGGGCTGAAAAATGGCAGGTAGAGTTTAATCCTGATAAATGTAAACTGATACATTTTGGGAGTACTAATGAGGGAAGGACATACACTATATATGGTAAGATCCTAGAGAGTATTGAGGACGGGGAACTTGGCCTGCAAGACCAAAGATCCTCGAAGGTGATACTGTGCGGGAGGTAATGTGGTTAAGAAGGTATACAGATGCTGGTCTTTGTTAGTTGGGGTATTGAATACAAGAGCAGAAAAGGGGGGGGGGGGATAGAAGGCTGTCAAATGGGATGTAAAACTGGTTGTCTTAGATCAGGCACTTTCAACAATTTCCATTTGGCTCTTGAAGTTCCATCCATGGATTAAAATAGCTTGTTATCTCTTTATTGCATGCTTTTTCTCATTTCAACTTTGATCTTTTGCCCAACCATTTGCCTATCAAAGCTGTGTGTGTCTCCCCCCCCCCCCCCCACCCCCCCCACCTGCATCCACCTATCACTTGCCAGGCATTGTCCTGCCCCCACATCTCTTCCAGCTTTCATCCCCAATTACAATCAGTTAGAAGAAGAGGCTTGACAAAATATTACCCGTCCATGCTCTCCAGTAATGCTTCCTGACTCGCTGAGTCACTCCAGCATTTTGTGTCTTTTTTTTAAACTAGCATTTGTAGTTCCTTGTGTCCACTTGTTAAAGTGACTATTCTCAATGAGTGAACCTGATCACTGAAAGCAGCCTGGTTGCAAAATAATTCCCATTAGACGTGATCCTTGTCGTATTCCTGAAGTCGCCTAAATAATTTACGCAATCTTATTTTCATCCTACACCTTCTCAAAGCCAGGGATGTTAAAGTGATTTGCAATTACCAACTGTTATCGTTATGAGATCAGGTAATACAAAAGAGACTCAAATTGTCCCTGGGAACTTGCAGTCCGGTGTACTTCAGTGGCTATCATTTGAATCCTTTGATGTTACCAACCTACAATCAAACTCCAGTATGTTTTGGTTTAATGTATACCAGGCATTTTTCTGGATAATTATTTTATTTATGGGTAAAACTAGAAGTGATTAATCCACTTGTGTCCAGGTCATTGCACATCAAAAAGCAAATAAAACCTGAACGTAAAATTGATACTGTTTGGCATTACAAAGCTGTAATCTAATTCTAGAATTCTTTAAATCAGACAAATTTCAATACCTTCTGGACCCGTCAATTATTTCTCAGCCTTGTAATCACTTCCATGTCTGCAATTTTTTTTCATGCAATCAAAGCAAAATGTATTACCTTTACACCTAGTTGAGGGAGTGTGTGGGTGCAGTGTTGAGTAGAGTGGGTGCAGCTGTTCAGCTGCTGTTGAATGACAAAATGCCTGTTGAATGGCAGTTCGGTGTGACTGCTCACTGTAATATGAGAAAAATAGACTCTTAAAATGAGTTGTTGCTTTGTTCAAAATTGGCAATAACAATTTTAAAGTTTGCAAAGGATTACTGTGAGCCAGAGAGTGAAGATATTCCTCAGTACTTAACTTAAATTAGATTGCCACTGATTCTTTTGTCTGTTCAGGTTTTGCTTTTATGGTTAATGAGCATAGAAAACATTTGGTTCCTTAGTAACCACATGCACTGAAGTGTGCTCATTTCTGTCTGTATTTGTTAAAACCAAGAGTCTTTGCTTCCGCTCTAATTCATGTTTTCATAGGCTGTCAAAACTTTAAAACGTCTGTCTTATTTGAAGAACGATAAAAAGATTTTTAAGTCATGTTCAACATCTCTTAATTAACTGATGTTTATTACTTTACCCTTTGTTCTTTTTAATCAAACTTAATTGTGTCTATTCATCTTAGATTGTCAGTCAAGGAAAATGATCCTTAATGTTAGTTATCGTGTAATGTTATCAACTAGCATATTGAACTATATATTTCAGTTTGTAAACTGTAATTAACTGAACATTACAGAGCAGATGGGAGATTCAATTCTGCTAACTGACCATTTGGCCTATAAGAAGAGGTACTAAAATTGAACAGTAATTGTTTAGAATATCAGGCTCCTTTGAAATAAGAACAATCCAAACAAGATTAACTGGATTCCAGTTGACTATTGGCTAATTGAGTTTTGTAGAAATGGCTAAGAAGTGAGACATGCTGCTTTGTAAGAGTTGTGTGTTGGCTCTTTTCCAATTCTTTGTTTGCTTCAAGTTAAAGGTGGAAATAATTCCCAGAAGGGATAAGTTTCTACATTGATTATGTCTTCTCTATAGTTTGTAAAAAAGAATATTTTTCAGGCCCAGCACGTTATAAGCATTACAGACACTTGAACTGTGATTTAGCAACCATTCTGTACAAAATAATTACCTTTTGTTGTGCCTAAATGCTTCATTTTCTTTCAAAGTGAACAAAAAATAATGATAAGATGATGGCAGGTGTAAACCATTTATGCTGCTTATTTTCACTTTGGGTGAACATACATAGTAACAGTTAGTACTGGATGCATTTTGTCAGAGCATCCAATCTTTGTATAATGCAAAATAATGAGTGTGAAATATTTCTTTACATTTTAACAAAAGCTTGTCTTTCAATAATTATTGTAAATGTATGTTCTTGAGTGAAAGGCAAGTCAGGTGGGCGTTAGGAAGCTTGGATGATGAGAGAAAGGCTGTGGTCAAGAATAAGAAGGAGGCATAGGGCAGGTATTTGCAGCTGGGATCAAGTCGGAGGATTTTCGGGAAACGAGGGGCACGCTAAAAAAGGGGACAGGAGATTGCTTTGACTAATAATAAGGATAATCCCCAAAAATGTTAAGTACATTAAGGAAAAAAGGGTAACCAAATTGTAATTAATTAATTTACCTACAGGTTGCTTCTGCACTGGAGCTATGGAAAAGTGCTATCAGAGAGGCTCAGACCTTCTCCCGCATGCATGTGTTACTGGGAATGCTGGATGCCTGTATTAAATGGGACATGTCAACTGAAAATGCCAGATGTAAAGTGTGCCGCAAGAAGGGTAAGCACTACAGTCATCAGCTGTCTGATTGTGGGGAAATCTTCAAGTCGTGAATAGTTGTACAAAACAAGTTCGTATTTGAAGAAGGAAACTTAACTTCATGATGCAGTTCAAGACGACCTGCAATTTCTAGTATTTTGACTATTACTCGTTCCTCTCTGGTGTTGATGCTGATATATGGTTTACCATCAGATTTTTATGTGCATGCTGCTCAAAACCCCACTGTTCGTGCACAGTTCAGGACTGCTATTACATTGACTCTACCCATCCCTTCCTACAAAATGTGCTTCAGTATTAAATTCTGCTGCTGCTTGTTTGATTATTTTGTTGGACTATATATGTCCTAATGCACACGATTTACATTATTCTTGCATGTCTGCCAGATCTTCACTTTTGGTATCTATGGAATTTGACTCCTGAGAAATGGCATTACGGTTCATCATTTTCAATTCAGCGTATCTTGCTGCTGGTTGTACCCTAGCTGGCCCTAGCTCCTACTCCATGAGCCTTAATTTTGATAAATAGACATTTATTGCCACTTTGACAAATACTTCCTTAAACAAACTTCTGATGTCTGAATTTTATCTCATTTACTCTGTCCTGGATGTACCTATTTGGTTATTCCCTACCCTTACCTGGTATCAGTATCCCAACCCATAACCACACACATATCTTGTCCAATCTATAACAAACATTTACTGCTCACTGTTCCACCACCCCCACTCAACCCATCCCATACATCAGGGGTCGGCAACCTTGTTCTGCATAGGGACCAGGAGGCATGTCTGAGCGGATGGTGGGCCACATCTATCACCTGTACACATGATCCCACCTTCATCCCGCGCAGGGTGGCAGGCAACAAATCACGTAGATCCCGCCCCTTCGAGGACGCCACCCAGAGCACTGGCGCCTAGTTATGGGCGCTCACGAACATGGCACACCTACGGTCCATTGCATTGGCTCTGTCCTGAAGGTGGTGGTTCATATACTCACACTCACTCGTCCCCGGCGTATTGACAACCACGATCCCGACAGTGATGCCCAGACACAGAAGGTGCGCGACCGAGCCGGCGGCTTTGCGCAGGATGCGGTACAGCCAGAACTCGGCGCTGCTCGGTGGCGCTTGCCGGCTCCGCCATGGCGGCCGCCAGCGCAAGTCTCCTTGCGTCACTGCGCCTGAGCGCCGCGGCCTCGGGCCCGGGGGGGGGAGGGGGTTACCGGAGATGATGGAAGTCTGCGGGCCGGATAATTACTGGGAAATAAATACCCCTGCGGGCCGAATGATTTCGGGTTACGGGCTGCATTCAGCCGGGGGCCGTAAGTTGCTGACCCCTGCCATACATACACATATAAGCACTTGTTCACAAGCATGCTTTTCTCCATAGTTTTAAAGTTGGTTAGTTTGAAGGATGATAATTGTGAAATGTTAACTCTTTCCTTCTATCCATAAATGCTGTCAGCTGCTGAGTGTTCACAATCTTTTTGTATTTTTGTCTTCGATGTTTAGCATCTGCAGTAGTCTGCATTTGTGAACTGGGCCTTTTGTTCTCTGCAAAAATGGACAATCTTTACTTTGTCTACTGTATTTATGTATACCCAGCAAATATATTCTTATTGGAATCCCCAAAATTATGAACAATTATGAAATGTTATTTCAAAATCTTTCATAGTTTTGGGGGATTCCAAGGAGAGTTTATTTAATTATTCTAATGTATCCTAACAGGTTTCAGAAACATTCTATTTAGTCTTTTAAATCTTGCTCAGATTGATCCATCTCCATGACTTAAACTTATATTTGTCATTTTATCTCCCCAGGTGAAGATGACAAGCTGATCCTGTGTGATGAATGTAATAAGGCTTTCCACTTGTTCTGTTTGAGGCCAGCCCTGTATGTAATACCAGATGGAGAGTGGCTCTGTCCGGCCTGCCAACCACCCACAGCTAGGCGAGGAACACGAGATAGGTAAATTCTACAGTCTGCTTACTGTTCCACTTGTCTCATGGAGTCGTACATCACGGAAAGCTCATTCATGTTGTTCACAATGCTGCATCTTAGCTAGTCTCCATTTGGCTCCTCTCCCTTTAAGCTTTTCTATGCATTACCTATCCATGTGTCTCTTATCACCTGTAGTTTTTATTTCATATGAAACCATACATGAAATAGATTCTAGCAGACATAATAGTAGGCTCAGTGAACATAATTGGCCTATTTTCATTGTCTTGAATTTTCTTCAATAATCTGGAGTATTGCGTACACCTGGAGTATTGCGTACAGTTTTGGTCTCCAAATCTGAGGAAGGACATTATTGCCATAGAGGGAGTGCAGAGAAGGTTCACTAGACTGATTCCTGGGATGTCAGGACTGTCTTATGAAGAAAGACTGGATAGACTTGGTTTATACTCTCTAGAATTTAGGAGATTGAGAGGGGATCTTATAGAAACTTATAAAATTCTTAAGGGGTTGGACAGGCTAGATGCAGGAAGATTGCTCCCGATGTTGGGGAAGTCCAGGACAAGGGGTCACAGCTTAAGGATTATGGGGAAATCCTTTAAAACCGAGATGAGAAGAACTTTTTTCACACAGAGTGGTGAATCTCTGGAACTCTCTGTCACAGAGGGTAGTCGAGGCCAGTTCATTGGCTATATTTAAGAGGGAGTTAGATGTGGCTAAGGGGATCAGAGGGTATGGAGAGAAGGCAGGTACGGGATACTGAGTTGGATGATCAGCCATGATCATATTGAATGGCGGTGCAGGCTCGAAGGGCCGAATGGCCTACTCCTGCACCTAATTTCTATGTTTCTAATCAATTGTCACTGGATGTTTTCCTGACAACGAGTCACTTTCATCTAGATCTACTCAAAGGTTGTTCAGCTAAATAAAAGATCTGATGTTCATTGTCTTTCCTCTTCTGCTTGTGCCATTTTCCTTTGTTCTGCCCACATTATAGAGCTACAAAATTGAGTTCCGGAGATCCACATTCAACACGATGTTTGAATCTTAGGCCATTTTGAAAATACAGGTGCCATTGTGCCCAGAATCTATGCTTATCATCAGTCAAACTGAAAATTAAAGGCATTGACACTGAGTGGAACTTGTGTCTTTGTAAAGTTATTTTATTGTATGCCTTTTGACTGCATCTCCACACAGAGTTCAACAATTTCAGATAATATTTTTCAACATTTTTTACTTTGTGTTTTCAGCATTAACTGCAATTTGTCTGTATATTCAAGGAGTGATTCTATTTCTCCCATTGACACCACATACTAAATATAGTTTTCCCTTCTGAATTACACCCTAACATAGAGTACCTCCTTCCCTGTATTCTCTCCACTGTATAATCTATATAACTCCAATCTTTCTTACTCCTAACAGCATGTAATGGACATGAAACTTCTAATTTGATTTCCCTCCACGGATGTTGTTTGATTTGCTGAATGTTTCCAAATTCCATTTTTATTCACCATTTATGAAAGTCACTATAATTTGCATTTGCAATAAAGATTGTAAGCCAAAAGTCATCCTTGCATGTGAATAAAAAAATCTCTCTCAATTACGTCCTTTTAGAAATTATGCTGAAGAGGAAGATGAAGCCAATGAGGAAGAGGAAGAGGAAGTAGAAGAAGAGGAGGAAGAGGAAGAAGAGGAAGAAGACGATGATTATGAGGAGCGAGAAGGGCCTAGACTTAGATGTAAGATGCGTTTCTAAGCAATAATGTTCAACATTTAGTATCTTGTATTATTTTTGATTTATAATTGTCATGTATACAGTGAAAAGCATTGTGTACGCTATTCAGTCAAATGTACTAGGCAATCTCTAGGGCCTAAAGGCTGATAGGTTTCCTGAACTGATAGCTTACATCTTGGGCTCTTCTGGGGAGAAAAAAATGGCTGTTGAATTGGTGCAATTTAACAATGAAGCTTGATTACCACTTTGATTGGATAGAAAATACAATTGGCAGATTTTTATGAAAGGATACAGTTTTTGAAAAAAATTTGTGGGACTCTGGGGATGTAATGAGGGGACTCATGTAATGAGGGGATGCATTTGGATTTCCAAAAACTATTCAATAGGATGTTGCATTCAATGTCAATGCACTAACTAAGAACATACATGGTTATACATTAACATCAATAGAGGTTTGGCTAGCTAACAGAAAGCTGTGGTAAATGGATGATATTCTAACTGGCACACTGAAGCTAGTCAGGTGACACGGGGGTCAGTATTGGAAGTCAATTAGTTACAGTTTATACTAATTCGGGACTGCACTAACCACATTAGCTAGTCAGTTATCGGAACAATCTGGGAAAGAATGGTGATTAAGCAAGTGGATAACATTTGGTCGATGGCATGAGTATAATGTGAAGAAATGTGAGTTTATCCACTTTGGTTGGGAAAGTAGAAAAGCAGAATATTGTTTAAATGGAGAGAGAATACAGAGTAATCTGGTTATTATTAAAGCTAACCATCAAGTAATTAGGAAAGCAAATGGAATGTTCACTTTGTTAGGAAAGGATTGAACATTTCTTGCAACTTCTGAAACTTTAGTGCTTTTGATATATTATTTCTGTGCTTTATTTTTAGAAATATAGAAACATAAAAAAATAGATGCAGCAGTAGGCCTTTCGGCCCTTTGAACCAGCACCGCCATTCAACGTGATCATTCCTGCTTTTTCCCCATACCCCTTGATTCCCTTAGCCCTAAGAGTTAAATCTGACTCTCTTGAAAACATCCAGTGATTTGGCCTCCACTGCCTTCTGCGGCAGAGAATTCCACAGATTCACAACTCTCTGGGTGAAGAAGTTTTTCCTCATCTCAGTCCCAAATGGCCTACCCTTTATTCTTAAACTGTGATGACCCCTGGTTCTGGACTCCCCTACCATCGGGACCATTTTGCCTGCATCTAGCCTGTCCAATCCTTTAAGAATTTGATATGTTTCTATAAGATCCCCTCTCATCCTAAATTTCAGTGAATACAAGCCCAGTCGACCCATTCTTTCATCATATGTCAGTCCCGCCATCCCGGGATTAAACCTGGTGAACCTACGCTGCATTCCCTCAATAGCAATAATGTCCATCCACAAATTAGGAGACCAAAATTGCACACAACTCTCCAGGTGCGGTCTCACCAGGGCCCTGTACAACTGCAGTAGGACCTCCTTGCTCCTAACCTCAAATCTCACAACGAAGGCCAACATGCCATTAGGTTTCTTCACTGCCTGCTGTACCTGCATGCTTACTTTTAGTGACTGATCTACAAGCACACCCAGGTCCCGTTGCACCTCCCCTTTTCCTAATCTGACACCATTCAGATAATAATCTGCCTTCCTGTTCTTGCCACCAAAGTGGATAACCTCACATTTATCCACATTATACTGCAGCTGCCATGCATCTGCCCACTCACCCAACCTATCCAAGTCGCCCTGCAACCTCGTAGCATCCTCATCGCAGTTCACACTGCCGCCCAGCTTTATGTCATCTGCAAACTTGGAGATGTCACATTGAATTCCCTCTTCTAAATCGTTAATATATATTGTAAATAACTGGGGTCCCAGCACCGAGCCTTGCGCACCCCACTAGTCACTGCCGGCCTTTCTGAAAAGGACCCGTTAATTCATACTCTTTGCTTCCTGTCTGCCAACCAGTTCTCGATCCATGTCAATACCCTACCATGTGCTCTACTTTTGCACACTAATCTCTTGTGTGGGACCTTGTCAAAGGCTTGTTGGAAGGCCAGGTACACCCACTGGCTCTCCCTTATCCATTCTACTCGTTACATCCTCAAAAAATTCCAGAAGATTAGTCGAGCATGATTTCCCCTTCATAAATCCATGCTGACTTTGACCGATCCTGTCTCTGCTTTCCATATGCGCTGATATAACATCTTTAACAAATGACTCGAGCATCTTCCCCACTACCGATGTAAGGCTAACTGGTCTATAATTCCCCGTTTTCTGTCTCCCTCCTTTCTTAAAAATTGGCTACCCTCCAGTCCACAGGAACTGATCCAGAGTCGAGAGAACATTGGAAAATGATCACCAATGCATCCATAATTTCTAGGCCACCTCCTTGAGTACTCTGGGATGCAGACCATCATACCCTGGGGATTTATCTGCCTTCAGTCCCAACAGTTTACCTAACACCATTTCCTGACTAATGTGGATTCCCTTCAGTTCCTCCATTCCATTAGATCCTCAGTCCCCTCGTATTTTGGGGGGATTGTTTGTGTCTTCCTTGGTGAAGACAGAACCAAAGTACAGGTTTAACTGTTCTGCCATTTCCTTGTTTCCCATTTGCTCTATGTAAGGTGAGCAGAACAGCTGCCGTGACTTCTGTTCAGAAATGTGGTAGGGGGACTTGAGTTGCATGCCATTCTGTGGGCGCTGTTGCAGCTAATCTTAAACTGTACTAAGATTAATTTTAAATTGTTATTTTACGTATCGGCAAAAATGATAAATGGAGTTGAATAAGAATCATGGAATTAATCAGGAAAGGTTTAGAGATAAAATTAACATTGTGGTATTGAGCTCTTCCAGAATCTTCTGGGTTTAGACCCTATGTTGCACAGCTTCATTCTGAGGCCTTGATAACTCTTGTAACAAGGAAGGGAAAGAACGATCATACTCTCATGTCCTAATTACCTTGTAATCTAAGCGTCGGATTTTGTTCTGTGGAAAGTACTGATTTTCGGTTGTTAGGTTTTCGTAGAAAGACTAACATGAGACCTTGTCGTCAAGAAGAAGGACTAATGTGGGGAGGGTGTCCTTATAAATTGAAACTTGAGGACAGAGCATAATGGGGTGAGAGATGATGGAATGCAGCTTCAAACCAAACAAAAGCTTTGCTGGAATCCACTTGAATGGTGCGCATGAAAGGATCTGTGTGCCAGCAGAGTGATCACACGTGAATCTTGCTCTTTACAGCGAGACCCAAGAAAGTTGCCAAAAAAAAACCAGGCGTTCGGGGCCGTCCTCGGAAACATCCCAAACAGCCGGAGAAGAAACGGTCCCCGCACGGTCAAGGCAGAAATACTCGACGCAAGACATCGCCTGTCAACGGAGTGGACATTGATGAGCTGGTGAGTGCCAAGCTACCAATTTCAGAATTTCAAGTTGTGCAACAAGATAGTTATAAAATGAACAGGTGTTTGTCTGAAAATGCTTTAATGGTGTATTCTGAAATCCAAACTTGAGATAACAGATATTCGATTGCAAGGAGACAGACCATCGTATTTCTAGCTTTCGAGGAATCAATTTGTCAGTCACTGTGACTAATGACTTTCCCATTCTCCATTTGTTGCAATGTTGTTCCAAAACCAACACAAACCATCATTAGGTGTGGCATTTATACAAGTATCATTTAGATATATCATAATTTTATGCAACCAGAAAGCAAGAAATTCACACATTTTTCTTTTCCACATGCATTGTGGAAAAGAAAAATGTGTGAATTTCTTGCTTTCTGGTTGCATAAAATTATGATATATCTAAATGATACTTGTATAAATGCCACACCTAATGATGGTTTGTGTTGGTTTTGGAACAACATTGCAACAAATGGAGAATGGGAAAGTCATTAGTCACAGTGACTGACAAATTGTACAAGCCCCTAAAACATGCCTCCGTAAATCAACACTTCATGTAGTCGTAGCGATTGCCTATTATTATTCCTGGTCATGGATATAACATTTTTAAAACCTAACTTAGGTTTTAGGGTTAGAGATGATAATGCTAAATGCAGCACAGATTTTTTTTTAAAGCATTCCTTCTTTCCCCGTAGCCAAGTAGCTGAGTTGTACAAGCCAGCAAAGACTCCAGCTGATTTTTACTGAGAAATGGTAGAGTTGGCCTGGATTTGGTAGTTATTCCATATTCAGTGGGCAGTTCTCTTTCGGAAGTCTTATGTAAACATAATGTGAGGACAGATGAGGCAGCTGTGGTGACGCTCCTAATCGGATCATGTCCAGTGTAATACAAGCTACATGTTAGCCCAAGAGACACGCAGTGTCATCTGGGCATAAGAGTATCCAATCTCAATACAAATTAAATGGTAAATAACCTGATTTGAGATCAGTAATTTTTTCACAGTCATATAGACCATATTGTCTGTTGGCAGTGATGGCATTTCATATTGAAATTTTTTAAACATAAATAATTGTTGTTGGTAATTCAATCAGAACCAGCTCTGCCTGCATTGCCAAGACTTTGATGCTATATTAATTTCTCAAGCATCAATTGCAATACTTTCTTGAGATGCTTAAAAGCAATGATCAGCAGGAAGACTGCCAAAGATCGAAGATTCCATCAATTTACTATGAAGAGTCCAAATACTGTGAATGAAGGTCTAATGTTCTAATTTATTTGTTTGCTAACTAATGCAAGATCTGGTCGGGAGTGAAATTTTCAAGTAACATTCCTACACATCATTTACTATCCCATCAAAGTGGTAATCAAGCTTCATTATTAAATTGCAGATTTTTATTCAATTGCCGTGACTGCTTGATTATACAGAAAATTGACTTCCTATATTTCGTAGTATTAAAAAATAAAGTGTTAGAATCTGACCTTTTGATTGATAAGAACACTAAATCCTGCCATTTAATATTCTAAATGCCAGTTTAAATCATACCTTTGCAATTGGCTACCAAGAGGCCAATCAGGTCTGGGAAGTAGTTGTTGGGATCTGGAAGTAAGCTTTGGGAGAAGGGAAAATGAAAGTCTAGGAATAGGCCTCAACGCCATCAGGTACGGTGGAAAGTCAAAGATGTTGTACCTTTTCTTGGCCAGACGTACTTAACACACAAATTAAGTGTACTGTATACTTTTTGAGCTTAATCAATAATTAAGTGTTCTTCACAGATCATTCCAATCCCAAACGATTAACATTCAGAGGCAAATAATTTAGAAGTCTCAAGAATTCCTGTCCGTATTCTTCCCTTTAAAAAAAAATATTTCTTCTGATCAGGGTCATGAAATTCTTGTTTTTGAGAAATCATTGCTGGCATTCCAACTATGTTGTCGGGTCTTTTCTTCTCCTACTTTGAGTAGGTCAAGCTGGAGATGCCAGGAAATTATTCTGGTCTCAACTAAGGGAACAAAAAAAAATCAGTGGAAGATTTTTGATAAATATCTCGGCAAAGATGCTCTTGAACCCATACACTTCATGGATTATTGAGAGATGATTCATAGGTCGTTAAGAGGGTTTAAAATAGGACTACATGTATCTGTAGACTGGGGGGTCCAATTAGTATTAGAATCCCAATAATGCAGCCGCAATTCGGGCTGTTTGTACTGCTGACAGTTGTTTCTGGCCTGCTGGGGTTAGAGAGAGTCGTAGCACTCAGTCAGCTGTCCTGTTGTACTCCAGCCAAACAGAAGTGGGGTCGTCTTTCATGGGCAGCAATTATCAGGAGACCAAATAAACAGTATCTACGTACCCGACCTGATAATCCATCCTCATTTGTCACAGACAGATTCAGTAGGATAAACCAATCCAGAGTGTACTAGCATACGTGATCGTGCACACTTGTAAGGGGAAGCATGAGAAAAAAACATGTGGTAAGGATTGCGTGAGATGTGCAAGCTAAATTCTCATACTTTGTTGACTTGAACTATGGTGGAGTATCCAGTATTTTCATAAATGTTCTGTACTGTAGGTTTGGAATAGTACTAATGGTTATAATACTTAGCACTGGTGATGTCAATACAAACATACTGAAGATCAAATATCACTTAAAATACTTTCCTACAACATAGAATCTTTATTGGCTGAAATATCTTCAGTCAGAGGGTGGTGAATTTGTGGAATTCTTTGCCACAGAAGGCTGTGGATGCAAAGTCAGTTGATATATTTAAGGCAGAGACAGATAGATTCTTGATTAGTACGGGTGTCAGAGGTTATGGGGAGAAGGCAGGAGAATGGCATTAGAAGAGAGAGATGATTGAATGGCGCAGTAGACTTGATGGGCCGAATGGGCTAATTCTGGTCATATCACTTATGATCTTATGATCTGTTGTAATACATTTAAGTTTGCATGCTCCTGTGTTTTGATCATTAAGGATTACTTCACAGTCTTGCATTATTCAACCATATAATTTTAAAGTTATGTACTGTCAATGCTGTCAGGTAGAGGGTTGGCAAATATAGAGAATTAATAATATATTGTAAGAGTACGGGAGACTGGTGACTAAAATTGGTATTGGGGGTAGGGTGTTGACATGGATAGAAAATTGGTTTGCAGACCGGAAGCGTGACCGAATGAGTAGGAGTGAACGGGTCCTTTTCAGAATGGCAGGCAGTGGCGAATGGAGTGCCGCAAGGCTCGGTGTTGGGGCCGCAACTGTTTACCATATATATTAATGATTTGGAAGAGGGAATTAGGAGCAACACTAGCAAGTTTGCGTATGACACAAAGCTGGGTGGCAGTGTGAGCTGTGAAGAGGATGTTAGGAGGTTGCAGAGTGACCTGGACAGTTGAGTGAGTGGGCTGATGCGTGGCAGATGCAGTATAATATAGATAAATGTGAAGTTATCCACTTTGGCGGCAGAAATAAGGGGACAGATTATTATCTCAATGGGGTTAGGTTAGGTAAGGGGGAGGTGCAAAGAGACTTGGGCGTCCTTGTACACCGGTCACTGAAAGTTGGCTTACAGGTACAGCAGGCAGTGAAGAAAGCTAATGGAATGTTGGCCTTCATAACAAGAGGATTTCAGTATAGGAGTAAAGAGGTTCTTCTGCATGTGTATAGGGCTCTAGTGAGCCCACATCTGGAGTACTGTGTACAGTTTTGGTCTCCAAATTTGAGGAAGGACATCCTTGTGATTGAGGCAGAGCAGCGTAGGCTCACGAGATTGATCCCTGGGATGGCGGGACTGTCATATGAGGAAAGATCAAAGAGTAGGCTTGTATTCACTGGAGTTTAGAAGGATGAGGGAGGATCTTACAGAAACATATAAAATTTAAAAGGACTGGACAAGCTAGATGCAGGAAAAATGTTCCCAATGTTGGGCGAGTCCAGAACCAGGGGCCACAGTCTTAGAATAAAGGGGAGGTCATTTAAGACTGAGATGAGAAAAAACGTTTTCACCCAGAGAGTCGTGAATTTATGGAATTCCCTGCCATTAGGCAGTGGAGGCCAAGTCACTGGATGGATTTAAGAGCGCGTTAGATCTAGCTCTAGTGGCTAGTGGAGTCAAGGGATATGGGGAGAAGGCAAGCACGGGTTATTGATAGGGGACGATCAGCCATGTTCACAATGAATGGCGGTGCTGGCTCGAAGGGCCGAATGGCCTCCTCCTGCACCTATTTTCTATGTTCTATGTTTCTATGTTATACTACCTCACCTGTGAAACACAGTGGTGGGGGTGTTATTGCCTGGGCATGTATGGCTACTGAAGGAACTGGCTCACTTATCTTCATTGATGATACAACTGCTGAAGGTAGTAGCATAATGAATTCTGAAGTATATAGACACATCCTATCTGCTCAAGTTCAAACAAATGTCTCAAAACTCATTGGCCAGCGGTTCATTCTACAGCAAGCCAATTATCCCAAACATACTGCTAAAGCAACAAAGGAGTTTTTCAAAGCTAAAAAATGGTAAATTCTTGAGTGGCCAAGTCAATCACCAGATCTGAACCTAATTGAGCATGCCTTTATATGCTGAAGAGAAAACTGCAGGGGACTAGCCCCCAAAACAAGCATAAGCTAGAGATGGCTGCATTACAGGCCTGGCAGAGCATCATCAGAGGGAAGACTCCCAGCAACTGGTGATGTCCATGAATCACAGACTTCAAGCAGCCATTGCATGCAAAGGATATGCAACAAAATACTTAACATGACTACTTTCATTTACATGACATTGCTTTGTCCCAAACATGATGGTGCCCTGAAATGGGGAGACTGAGTATAAACACAGCTGTAATTTCCACATGGTGAAACCAAAATTTATTAAAATGTCCTTTATTAGAATCTGACAATGTGTACTTCAACCACATGTAATTTTTTCGATTACAAATCTCAAATTGTGGAGTACAGAGGCAAATAAATAAATGATGGGTCTTTGTCCCAAGCCTTATGGAGGGTACTGTATAGTGAAAAGGTTTGCTATGCACGTAATCCAATCAAGTCAGACAATACTATACATAAATGCAATCAAGTACAACAGGTAGAGCTAGCTAAGTCTAACCAAAAGCTGTCTAATCACCATCATTCACAGCTGGAAATGGCAGGAATGCAAAGCTTTGATTTGATCCATTGGTTGTGGGATCATTCAACTGTTTTATGTGTATTACTTTCATTGTTTGGCATGCAAGCGGTTCTGAGTAGCTTCAACATGTTGGTGCCACATTCTTTGGACATCTAGTATTTTTGTTGGATATTCCTCAGAGATTCCTGCTTGTGTTAAAGTACAATTCTCTAGCTGATGTTCTTTAGCATCTTACGAATGCCATGAGATATGTTTGTTGGTCAAATGTGATGAGTTGATTAGCTTTCTTCATTTGTCTTGCCATAGAGCAATATTTTAGAGTATTATTGAAAACCACAATTTGCTACTGAAGGAGGTCAAGTCAATGGATATTTTTACGGCAGGGATAGATAGATGCTTGATTAGTACGGGTGTTGGGTTATGGACAGAAGACAGGAGAATGGGGTTAGGAGGGAGAGATAGATCAGCCATGATTGAATGGTGGAGTAGACTTGATGGGCTGAATGGCCTAATTCTGCTCCTATTACTTATGGCCTTATGACCAATATGGAAGTATCTTCTTTCTCAGTTACAAATCTACCACAATCCTGTTACTGAAGCTAAATTGGTGGTAAATGTACATTGGGCAATGTCTGAGATTTTTCATTGCTGGGTATGTTGTTGAGAGCATACAATTTCAATGCTGTAGTCCCCAATCTTCCCCACCTCCCAAACCCACTCATCCGGAGATACATGGGTTTGAATCCTTAGCAGTTTAATGCAGTTACCATGAACAACAACACTTCTACTGGGGATATTATCACGTTTCAATTGCTATGTTTTTACTTGCGTAATTAGTATGTTTAATACAATCCTTTTGCCAAAGGACAATTGTTTCAAATTCTGTGTTTGCCTTCATTACCTTCTCTGGTTAATGTTAATTTACCACTAATCTGGATATTTTCAGTAGGAAATATTGGCAGTGGTAAGGCCTTCAACATTGAGCTGCAGTAGCGCTTAACCTCGACACTTGGTGGCATTTAACGGTGCCGCCTGGCCTGGGGAGGCATGGCTTTTAGCGGTCTGCAGACGCGGTAAAGATATTAGTTTCGCTTTGTGGGCTTATGAGCCTGTAAGCTACTCGTGGAGGAGGCCGCTTAGAGGCTGTCTTTGTCTCCTCCGCCATTCAATGTGATCATGGCTGATCACCCCCTGACTCTGCTATTTTTAAGAGCCCTTTCAAGAGAGAGCTAGATAGGGCTTTTAAAAATAGCGGAGCCAGGGGATATGGGGAGAAGGCAGGAATGGGGTACTGATTGTGGATGATCAGCCATTCAATGTGATCATGGCTGATCATCCACAATTAATACCCCGTTCCTGCCTAATCCCCATATCCCCTGACTCCGCTATTTTTAAAAGCCCTATCTAGCTCTCTCTTGAAAGCATCCAGAGAACCTGCCTCCACCGCCCTCTGAGGGAGAGAATTCCACAGACTCGCCACTCTGTGAGAAAAAGTGTTTCCTCGTCTCCGTTCTAAATGGCTTACTCCTTATTCTTAAACTGTGGCCCCTGGTTCTGGACTCCCCCAACTTCGGGAACATGTTTCCTGCCTCTAGTGTGTCCAACCCCTTAACAATCTTATATGTTTCAATGTGATAACCTCTCATCCTTCTAAGCTCCAGAGTGTACAAGCCCAGCTGCTCCATTCTCTCAGCATATGACAGTCCCGCCATCCCGGGAATTAACCTTGTAAACCTACGCTGCACTCCCTCAATAGCAAGAATGTCCTTCCTCAAATTAGGGGACCAAAACTGCACACAATACTCCAGGTGTGGTCTCACTAGGGCTCTGCACAAATGCAGAAGGACCTCTTTGCTCCTATATTCGATTCATCTTGTTATAAAGGCCAACATGTCATTTACTTTCTTCACTGTCTGCTGTACCTGCATGCTTACTTTCATAGACTGATTTACAAGGACCCCCCAGATCCCGTTGTACTTCCCCTTTTCCCAATTGACCATTTCAATTAACGGGTGAACTTCAGTTGGGTGAGATCTTACATGAATCACTAAGTTATTGTGTTTCTGTGAAAAGAACATTTGGCGTAACTATAATTTATGGAGACTAATTCTAGAAGTTTATCTTATACAAGGTGTCTGACTTTTCTCTTGTATTTTATGTTCTTTGGTTACCTTGAATCTTGACTGCCTCAAAGTATACACCTCTTTCTTCAAAGGCTTGTGTGAACTTTAAATCAATTCCAGGCATTAACAAAATTCATTTAGTATTGGCCCTGCTCAGTTTAAACAAATAGATTTTATGCAGTAGTACTGTTTGCAAATGATAACCAGAACATATTTCCCCGACTTCTTCACGGTCTAAGATGCTTTTCTTGACACAGTGCACTTGATGCTTTGAGTTAAACCATTTGAGAATAAATGATGCATTTTGTAGATATACAGTGTGCTGGAGGGAATGAACTTTTAATATAGTGAATGCGATACTAATCAAGTGGGAAGCTATATCTTGGATGGATTCATACATTTTGAGTCTTGTTGGAGCTGCTGTGTCCAGGTGTGTCATGTATTCCATTGCATCCATGACGTCTTTTGCAGATGGGGGAATAGCTTTAGAGTGTCACTTGATTTGCTGGAAATCGGATACCTCGCCTTAAACTATATGATGTGCTCTTGTAGCTACTGTTATTTATTCCTCCAGCAGGTCCAGTTGAGTTTATGGTCTGTGGTGTCCACCATCAGGACCTTGATGGGGGCTTTGGGACTGTTAATGTTGCATGCAGGGGGAACTACTTCAAGTGCTGAGCTGGAGGGAATGGAATTAAATTTGTAATAATAAACAAACATCTTTACTTCTTGAACTCAAGATGGGAGGAGGGTCATTAATGAAGAAACTGAAGATGATTGTGCCTAGAACGTAAACCTGAGGAACTCCTTGCTGTCATATATTGGGGTTAGGATAATTGACTTCTAGTAATGGTAAGAAGATTATCGATGTGTAACTGCGGCTTGATAGTAATGAGGACGGTTTCTGCAATTACTTTGAGAGAAGATCCATCAGGCTATACGTAGACAATAGGATTTTTTTGCAAACGGGGTGCATGGGTGATCTTCTCACGTTGTTGGATAGATGGCAGTGTTGTAATTATATTGGAACAATATGAGTAGAGATAAGGCTAGTTCTGAAGTGCAGGTCTTTCTTTAATGCAGCCAGAACGGTATCTAGTCTTATTCTTTTCCCTGTATTCATTGTTCCCAGCTATTCCTCGCCGTATAGAGCAAATTTGAATTGGCTGAAGAGTCCAATGGTGGGGATCTCAAGAAGGAAGTCCACACTCTTGGTCACAACCCTGGAAGAACGGTGTATGGATATCATGATATGATATGATTTGACTGAAATTCACGCACAAACAATAAATCCTTGCCAGGAGAAAGATGAATCTTGCATTCTGATTAATTTCACTTTTTGCTTGGTAGGAGAGAACGATTCATACACATTTGCCTTTCTAATTACTATTTACTTGTGCTGATAGGTGCGCAAAAGAACAAAATATAGATCACGAAGACTAACCCTGGAGCTGACAAAGTGTGAAGAAATCCTGAATAAATTAATCAGATCCAGATACAGCTGGCCCTTTAGGTAAGTGAATTACACTATGCTACAAGGAAAGATTACTAGTGTAGTAAAAAGGTTATAATCGACAAAGTCAGCAAGGTTTTGCAAAAGAGAATGTAATCACATTTAATGGTTTTGTACATTTTTAAGGTGAAAAAGTGAACCTAAGATGTCTTTGGATTTTCAGGAGACATTTCAGGAAGCATTCAAGAGGTTATTACTGAGAGTATGGTTCATTATATGGGGAAGATACATTAGCATTTTCCAATCGTTTTACAGAACAGAAAAGGTGGGAATATACAGTTAATTTTCAGAATAAGATTAGTTTATCAAATATACAACGGTGCAACAAAATTCCTTATTAACTTGAAGTTCACCAAGTAAACAGTATACATAAAATCATGATAAATATTGCAATTAATTCAATGTGGACCCATAAACCTATACTATAAAACAACAGATTGGTGCAAGATTGTTCTGGAATCTGAAGAATTGCATAAAAATGTAACAGTACAATAACCGAATGACGTTGAGTTAAGAGTACATAGCAGCACCTCTAAAAGGGGGTGTGAAAAGTGATTGGTTTAGAAGTCTGATAGCAATGGGGAAACAGCAGTTCTTATATCTGGATATCTAAGGTTTCAAGCTCCTGTATCTTCTCTCAGAAGGTAGATGGTAAAAAAGGGAATGGCCAGGGTGGTAGATGTCCTTGGTGATGCCGTGACATTGGTCGAGATGAAGGAAGTTATGAGCCAGTGATGGACTGGGCTGCATTCACCCCTCTCTGCATGTTCTGAGCTGAGCAGTTGCCATACCAGACTGGGATGCACCCCATCGCAATACTTTCTGTAGCACATCTGTAGACGTTAAAGATAATTCTTGAGGACATGCCGAATCTTCTCAGATGCCCAAGATAGTGGATACACTGATGCACTTTCTTGATCACCAAGGGACCAAGTTAGGTTGTGGGTGATATGGATGCCAATTAACACGAAGCTGTCAACCATCTCTACATCTGATGAGGGCAGACAAATTATTTTGTTTTGCTGACGTTAAGGGATAGGTTGCTGTCCTGACACTGTGACGAAGGTTCTTAATCTTTTTATTTTACTTTGTCTCATAATAGTTGGTGTTGATTTTGTGGGTGATAGTGAGTAACTAGTGGGTGTTGCAAAGATCTATACCTGGCTAGGATGAGCAGGTTCATATCACAATGTGTCAACTCCTGCAGTTTAACAGGAGTGTTGTCTGTTGTGCAAGTAAAAGCACATGAAAATGAGGCAATTGTTTGTTTCCGCTTTTTCTATATAAAGTTTACTGGGTTTTTTTTTCTCCTTCTTAGAGAGCCTGTGACAATTGAAGAAGCAGAAGATTATTTTGAAATAATCACTAAGCCTTTGGATTTGCAGACTATGCTGAGCAAATGTTCATGCAGCACCTACAGATCTGTAGAAGATTTTCTTGAGGATATAAAGTTGGTGTTTAACAATGCAGAATTGTATAATCAGGAAGGAAGCCAGGTCCTCACCTGTGTAGAAAAATCAGAACGATGCTTTGTTGAGATGTTGCAGAAACACCTCCCTAACTACAACTACAGAAGAGGCAAACCACGAAAGAGCATCCAGAAACGGACAAGGTTGGTGCAAGTTGTGATGGAGGATGTTGAGGAAGAGGATCTGGAAGAGGACGAGTACGTCGACAGTGATGCAGAATCAAGTGAACATTCCATCTCACCACGCAAGCGACGGAAGTGAACTGCAAATAGCCAAGATTTCTAAATGATGGATGTAGTAATTATTTTGGAAACTGCAGACATATTTGTACTTTAAATGTTTACGTTGACTGATTTAAAATACTGGATCAAAAATAAAACTTCAACCGTGGACACTTTCATAGGAATATAAAAAGGTTGAAACCAAAAGCTCTTATAGAATTTTGTACTCTTGTGCAGTTGGATGAATTTGTGAGGCTGAGGGCTAGAAGGTTCCTTGTTTTATTAAAAATGGTTGTGAAATTAAGATCATTGATTATAGCTCTATAGTTCTCATTACATTGACATCATACAGAATGTTTGCATTAATATTTCTGTCCCTTGTTTCAGCTTTCAGCATAGGCTCTTTCATATTTGTTCATCTTTAAGATGGAGGCGACAATACTGAGAATTAGACCTTAAACTGGTCAGTTCTTGGTTCATTCTAAAAATCGTATATTGCTGGAGGAAATGTATACAGGAGTGGCAAGTCCAGCGGATTGAGGGCCAAGGTTCTAATAGGCTGTGCCAAGTGCCACAAACAATGCATTACCAGCATCTCGTTCATCCAGCAGCATTTTTAAGTTTGACCATATATCAAAAAATGTGTAAAATTATCCTGCATTAATCGCAGAACAGTATTGTAAATGCAAGGCTGCTTTCTATTCTAACGAGGTCCTACAACTTGAGTGGAAATCCTGCCCCTGAAAGAAATCTGAAGCCCAGAATTTGAGCTTCATTTAACTTCCAACCATCTTTTGATTTAAGTTCTGTCATTGAATGACTGGTCGAGAAATGGCTATTGCTGTTGAACATGTCTGACCTGGTGAGATATGTTTAATTTTAGGCATTTCCACATCAAGACTGGTGAGTGATCGTTTCTGACCAGCATCTGTGATGACAAATTTGTATTTTAGTCATCTACCCTGAAATCTCTGGTGTAACCAAAGGGTGTTTTAATATGTTGAGTGTCTAGTTATGACAACTAGAGATTATGCTTACCGTACACGCTACAGTTGGTGAAAGCTAACAGCACCCAGTGATAGAACAATAGCGTTCTAAAACATCTAATGCTTGTTTGTTGCCAACAATGTTGCATTTAACAAGTAGGGTCATCTGGTCTTGTGATTACTGACCAAGTGGTTCTCCGGTGATGCAGTGGGATTTTTAAACTGAAGAATTGTAAAATACTCCTTTATGGAGATTTGTACAGTGCATACAGATGTGCAGACCTAACCAGATTAAGACTCTTGCACTTCAAGTTGTCAGGAAAGAAAAATCGCGTGGCACAACTTGAAATCATTTTCATCTGCCCCTTTACTGTAGTCTGTATAAATAACTGATTTTTTATTTGAGTATTTGTGAGCAACAAGACATTCATCTTCCTTTTCACATCACCAGTTTTTATTTCTTGGGAGAAAAAAGCACTGACTAAAATTTTCTTTTTTAAGTGGGTTTTCCCTGCTTCTCATTTGGCGTTTATCACCTTCTCCTGTCACAGTTGTGTAGGTAAGTGATGTAGAATAAAACTGTGGAATTTTGCATTGTATATTTTCCCAAGTGTCTGTGGTAGTTGTTTGAGGAGGGCTATACTTGTATTAAAAAACATTTTTGAAATTTAAAATAAAAGCAATTATGTTTAAAAATTTGAAAGAATGTTGTTTGTTCCTGTAACGTTATACACTTTAGTTCTTGAGCAATTATTTTAATCTTCTTGCAAATGAAACGTAAACCAAAGGAATAGTTAGATCTCAAACTGGGTGTTGAGCAGCCAGGTTGTTGTCTCTGCGTCAATGTCTGCCAGGTCCTGAGCTCCATTTGGTGGGTGGTAGAGCAGGCACCCAGAGATGACATGGTTTGTTCTGCTCCGCATTCACAGGCTGGGCTCTGGCGGAGCCCCCATCTCCACATGCTGGTATTGAAACGCCCAACTCCAGTACGAAGTCTGTTGAGCTTCACCCATGCTCATCTGGGGAGGTCAGACCCTGGACAGCTTTTATCTGGTGAAGAGATGTAGCTGTGTAATGGAGATGAGGTTGCCTTTCACTCCTGTGACCACTTGGTGGCTATCCAGTGTGCTTTTGTCTCAGTTAGCTGGATTGGATTGGATTCCTTTATTGTCATTCAGACATTTGGGTCTGAACGGAATTTCGTTGCCTGCAGTCATACATATAATAATAAATAACAAAACATACAATAAACACAAATTAACATCCACCACAGTGAGTTCACCAGGCACCTCCTCACTGTGATGGAGGCAAAAGTCTTAAAGTCTGTCTCTTCCCTCCTTGTTCTCCCTCTGCGCTGAGGCGATCCAGGCTTCCGTTGTTGTGACCCCGCCGGATGATGGTGAGTAAGTCCCGCGGCTCAACCGAGCTCCGCGAACGGGCCGGTTCAAGCTCCGCGGCCCAGGGTGGTAGAAGCTGCCGAAGATGCCGCCCTCCAGTCCAGCTGACGCAGCTGTAGTTGCGGGAGCTCCGGAAAAACAGGTCACCAACCTGTGACCTGCGAGCTCCCGACGATGTCGTCCACTGGGCCCGCAGCCGAGCCCCGAATTCAAGTCGCCGCCGCCGAAGCTGGGCCACCGCCACTGGCACGCCACCTCGGCTCCGAATTCGGCCAGCCTACCGTTGGTAAGTCCTGGCTGGCTCTGCCTCCGGAGCCTCGAGGTCGGTCGCAGTTGGAGGCCGCCAGCTCCGCCATTAGGCCTCAGCGCAGATGGAGGCAGAGAAGGGGGATAAGATGGATGCTAGAAGTTTTCCATGTGGAGCAAAACGGTGACGGGACTTCAGTCGGGGGTGGCCTCTGCTGTCTGCTAATAGCCTGATGGAGGAGGTGATCTGGGTCCATGTGTGAAAGTTAGTTTCTTAAAAAGCAGATAGCAACAAACGTTGAAGGTAGACCATGGCAATCTTTAATTAAATCGTCAAGACGGGAGTGGCAAAAGATCTACAATGAGCACAAACATTGCTCAGTGCTTCTCAGGCTCCCACAAACAGAACAATGGAGAGTTAGCACAATTATACATTTTTCCTATCAGTAAAACACTCCTACCAAGTCTGAATATGGCATGACAGAAAGATTCTGTAGCCTTTCACAATATAGGAAAGCTGGGTCCAAATCGAGCTCATCCAATAACAAGTTATTACTTATCTCTGAAGCGTCAGCTATTTTTTTTAAATCTTGACTTCTTTATGCCTTGAATAAGCACATGTTATTACTGCAGGCTGCCATCTTAATGTCTTTATTGAAAAGACAACCTGTCCTCCATATTGTGTTCCATATAATTTACAATGTCATTCAGACTTGGCACCAAGCCATTCCTTTGTTCTAGTCCATGCTTTTATACAAGAACGACTACATTTTGGATTTGACTATTAGCTCTTTCATTCCCTCCTTTTTATCAAACGTGATAACATTCACAGTCCTCGGTAGGTACACACAATGGTCGCAAGTATTAGAGCAATGATTAGCTGAACGATAGAGCCATAATGTATCACCAAAGTCCACCAAACCAAAGTTATGGCTACCAGTTCAATAGTACCCCAAAGTCCATCAAACCAATGGTATGGCAACCATTTCTCATTCTCTTCATTGACAACCATCAGCTTGTTTAGGGTCAATGGATCAGGTGCTACCTATAGGCGGTGTAAACCTTACAGCCGATATTGCGGTTGTGCCATAAAGTTCGCACCTGTCTGAGGGTGTTGCCAGTCTCTTCGTAGATCGTTGCATAGGTCGGGTGCTTTCCCCCACCCCCTCTCCCCCCTCTCGTCCTGTGGTGGGGTTCATCACCTTGATCTAGACGCTAGCATATCCGTGGGTTTGGACAGCTTCTCCCAGTAGGTTTGGGTGGCCTGCTTTCACAACCACGTAGAAGCTGCTGCTGGACTGGAAGCCAAAGACAAAGCCAGCGTAGATTGCAGTCTGTGTTGATGTAGAAGATGCCACTGAAGTTGATGGCATTGAACTCCTCAAATCTGTCAGCAAGGCCAGGATCAGAGTTGGCGGTCTGCAGTAACTCCCTGCCCTTGTTGCGCACTACCCAGTTAGGAACGATCTGCATCGTCCCGTTTGGAACTTCCTCAGGTCAGTCTCACTGTTCTCGGGGCACACGGGATGTTGTTGTCAAAGTCGTCCTTGCAGTTGTCTCCTCTGCTGTCACCATCGGCATTGATCTGGTCAGGGTTGGGAACAAAACAGCAATTGTTCTAATCAGAAACGCCATAATTGCCATCCTCATCAATGTCCTGATTGTCATCACAATGATTACCCACCAGGTCTCAGTCATTGTCTTCCTGGATAGGGTTAGGCATAATCTCTTTCAAGAGGTCCAGCTGTTTCAAAATGTTCAGCTTCTCTCTTTCTAGACCCTTGGTCATACGATAGAGCTCAAAATGCTTCAAGGTTGTTGATCAAATGTGGTTTGTCTTTCCGAAATTGTGACCAAAGGCTTTGCACTTCCTCCTGATCTGTAAAGATGTTCTTTCTTCCGTATGGATCAGCTTTACATGGCGCTGCTGGTAGTGATCAATCAGAAACACCTTGATACCTCCTGGGTGGGGCAAGGTCTTTCACGCACCCCTTCATGCTGCTCTTTTATGTGTTTAATAAGTCCGTCAACTCCTCTGTAAACAGCACAGCAACCCTTATACTGACATCGATACACGGTGGGGAAATCTTCCCTTTCCTAGGTTGACTTTGGTTTCCGGCCACCTTTTTGTGCAGATTGTTTCTTCACATCCTTAATATTGCACTTCTTAACTGGTAACTTACTCTTCTTCCAATTTGGTTGAAAAGACTCATCTGAAGAACCATTCTTAACTTTTATTTCCCTGTCATCTTCACTTAATAAATACCTTTCAGAAAGATCACTGGACTCCAATCCATCCACAACATAATTTCTTATAGAACAAGATGCTTCATTGCAGTTAACTTTTTTTCACATTTATACTGGTTGAGTTGCATCTTGTACCTGAACTTTTTCCCAAGAGAACTCTGTATATTCAGGATCTGAGCACAAGAACATATCCTTCTTCAATGGAAATTCCCAGTTGTCCACATCCACTGACCGCGAAGTGGCTCCATTGTATGTACAAGACTGAAAGTCTGCTAACACTGTGACAGGTTGATGCTTCGCAACATTATCACCCTCACCATTTTCAGTCACTGTTCCATTCCGAGGTGAAAGGGTTATTGAACCATCCAGAACTTCCTCCATTGAGCCCTTATTTCTACTGGATGGGCACAGTCCCTCATTCAAAACAACGCTGCGACTTGAATGCATGTCCAGGAAGTAACTGTGGCCCTCTTTTATCAGAGTTCTGAACAGTCCTTCCAATTGTTAGGATTCTGCCCAATTGACCTCTACCCCATTGCAGACATTGGATTTTGTCTTAACTGGGTTCCTGCTTAATTAATGTTTTCAAACTTAGCTGACTTGATTAAATTTCAATATGTTTGTTTTTATCTGAATTCTGGGCCAAAGAATGAACCATGGCCATATGAACATTCAAATTGTGAGCCTTCTCGAACCGCTACTCACATTGGTCACAAGCAAATTCAAGTTCAACTTCTGTCTTGTGCTTGGTCATATGGTATTTCAAGGATGCTCTCTGCCTGCACTGGAAACCACAAACTTCACACTGCAAAGGTTTTACTCCAGTGTGGCTCATTTGTTGAACTGACCATTTGAAAGTCAATCCACATTCATCACAAATGTAGTTTCTTTTCACAAATCAAGTCGTTCTTCCCCCCAAGTTGTCCATCAGCATGTGAAACCAGCATTCTTCTTCCTTATCCATCAATACCAACTGGTTGTCTGGTCCACCCCAACTCAGCTCCTCACTTTGATCCCGGCTGGGATTTACCTCAATCCAGTTCTGTAACTGAGTTGCACTTCAAAATCAAGGCTTTTCAAGTCAACAATTTGGTTGCTCTCCTTCAGCTGCTGTGTGATGGAAGCGAGATGGTCATTTTCAGACTGGGTATTGGTGAGCACATTTCAGGGGTGGAAGATTGCAACCTTCACGTGGTCCGCCCTGTTTCGACTAATGCAATCAACTCGACGTGCACAAACGGAAGATCAAATAGACCAAGTTGTCCAACAACTTTAGGCTGTGCACGCCACATGAAAGACGAAGAAGAAGCACATTTCACATGGCACGACGAGACAGTGCTAGAGTTGCTGCTTGCCTTTGTATCCCTGCGAGTATAGGGAGCTGCTCGACTGGAGTAGGTTGAAGGCACCCAATGATGGTTCGTAAGGTGCTGTTCAGGCTCGTGTCTACCAGGCTAGTATGTCTGCTTCTACTCCATAGGGGTGCACAGTACTCAGCTGGGGCATACACAAGAGCTAAGGCAGAGGTGCGAAGAGTTGATGGACTGGCTCGCCAACTTGTTCCTGCCAGGCGTCAGATGAGGCCGCTACGTGCCATGACCTTGTCGCGGAGACCAGCCAGGTGTTGACGAAATGTAAGTGACCTGTCCAGCTTTATGCAGAGGTAAGTGGGTGTTTGTTGGAAGTCCAAGCTCCTGTTGGTAACGAAGACTGCTAGCTCTCACTTGTTGTTTCTTGTTGTTTAGATGGAATGCTGTTGACACTGTTTTGCCTTCGCTCAGCTTTAGACGCCAATGTCGTAGGTATACTACCTCATGTCTTAATTTAGAGTTACTGATTTGAAATCCGACCTGTCTTCACTGCCTGGTAGGTGTGGATATTGTTTTTATTCCCCCAACTCTCAGAATTTCCTGGCAATATCTTACTCGCTGACAATTTACCTGTCTTCAAATAAATCTCAGTGTAACTTTTCTAGGCTTAGTTTTCTAAGCGATCTGGTTCACTATGTCTGCTCTGTACTCTTATCATTCACTTACTTTTGTCACTCTGTATGCCTGTTTCACTCTCAATTGAGTGTCTTTTGAAAAACCCCACATATTACTTCACCATTCACTGCACTTTTCTTTTTTTGTTAACAAGGTCAATTCCCGGGATGGCGGGACTGTCGTATGCTGAGAGAATGGAGCAGCTGGGCTTGTATACTCTCGAGTTTAAAAGGATGAGAGGAGATCTCATTGAAACATATAAGATTGTTACGGGTTTGGACACGCTCGAGGCAGGAAACATGTTCCCGATGTTGGGGGAGTCCAGAACCAGGGTCCACAGTTTAAGAATAAGGAGTAAGCCATTTAGAGCGGAGATTAGGAAACACTTTTTCTCACAGAGAGTGGTGAGTCTGTGGAATTCTCTGCTTCAGAGGGCAGTGGAGGCAGGTTCTCTGGATGCTTTCAAGAGAGAGCTAGATAGGGCTCTTAAAAATAGCGGAGTCAGGGGATATGGGGAGAAGGCAGGAATGGGGTACTGATTGGGGATGATCAGCCATGATCACATTGAATGGCGGTGCTGGCTCGAAAGGCCGAATGGCCTACTCCTGCACCTATTGTCTATTGTATCTGGCATGCGCAATTAACAGATTGCCCCAAGAGACCATAGTCATGGTCATAGAGCATGGAAACGGGCCCTTCAGCCCAACTAGCCTACGCCGACCAACTTGCCCCATCTACACTCGTCCCACCTGCTTGCGTTTTGCCCATATCTCTCCAAACCTTTTTTATCCATGTACCTGTCGAAATGTTTCTTTAATGTTATGATACCTTCCTCAACTGCCTACTTTTGCAGTCTGTTCCATATACTTACCACCATTTGTGTTAAAAAAAAAAAAAATGTTTCCCCTACTAAATCTTTCCCCCTAACCTTAAATCTATCTCCTCAAGCTCTTAATCCCCTGTATTTACCCTATCTTATCATCTAATGATCTTATACACCTCTATAAGATCACACCTCTTCCTCCTGCCCTCCAACGAATAAAGTCCTAGCCTACTCAGCTGTAATATGACCCCTCAACTTCTATACTCAATACCCTGACTGACGAAGGCCAATGTGCCAAAAGCCTTTATGACCACCCTATTTACCTGTGACGTAATTTTCAAGGAATGTACCTACACTCTAAGATCCTTCTGTTTTACAACACTCCCCAGAACCCTGCCATTCACGGTGAAGGTCCTGCCCTGGTTAGACATCCCAAAATGCAACACCTCGCACTTCTCCATATTAAACTCCATCCACCGTTCCTCTGCCCAAACCGATCAAGATCCTGCTGACATTTTTGACAACCATTTTCACTACCCTACCACCCACTTTAGTGTCCTTTGAGTCACCAGACCATTTTGGTTCTTCCATTCTACTTGTTGTTTACCACCCTTGTTAAATGTCATGCCATTAAATAGATTTCCTGAACACTAGCTTAATGGTAAATAGGATTCTAATAGATAAATACTTGATGGGCATCATGGATGTGATAGATCAAGGAGCCTATTCCTGTGCTGTACGACTACATTGGTCAGAAAGTAATTCATCGGAGATTAAAAGCTAAGAGTTTGTGAAAGGTAGCATGAATTTCAAAATTGAAGGGCAGACCTGGACATTCTTAATTATTTTGTTGTGAATCATGGATATAGAAACATAGAAACATAGAAATTAGGTGCAGGAGTAGGCCATTCGGCCCTTCGAGCCTGCACCGCCATTCAATATGATCATGGCTGATCATCCAACTCAGTATCCCGTACCTGCCTTCTCTCCATACCCTCTGATCCCCTTAGCCACAAGGGCCACATCTAACTCCCTCTTAAATATAGCCAATGAACTGGCCTCAACTACCCTCTGTGGCAGAGAGTTCCAGAGATTCACCACTCTCTGTGTGAAAAAAGTTCTTCTCATCTGGGTTTTAAAGGATTTCCCCCTTATCCTTAAGCTGTGACCCCTTGTCCTGGACTTCCCCAACATCGGGAGCAATCTTTCTGCATCTAGCCTGTCCAACCCCTTAAGAATTTTGTAAGTTTCTATAAGATCCCCTCTCAATCTCCTAAATTCTAGAGAGTATAAACCAAGTCTATCCAGTCTTTCTTCATAAGACAGTCCTGACATCCCAGGAATCAGTCTGGTGAACCTTCTCTGCACTCCCTCTATGGCAATAATGTCCTTCCTCAGATTTGGAGACCAAAACTGTACGCAATACTCCAGGTGTGGTCTCACCAAGACCCTGTACAACTGCAGTAGAACCTCCCTGCTCCTATACTCAAATCCTTTTGCTATGAAAGCTAACATACCATTCGCTTTCTTCACTGCCTGCTGCACCTGCATGCCTACTTTCAATGACTGGTATACCATGACACCCAGGTCTCGCTGCATCTCCCCTTTTCCTAGTCGACCACCATTTAGATAATAGTCTGCTTTCCTGTTTTTGCCACCAAAATGGATAACCTCACATTTATCCACATTATACTGCATCAGCCAAACATTTGCCCACTCACCCAGCCTATCCAAGTCACCTTGCAGTCTCCTAGCATCCTCCTCACAGCTAACCCTGCCCCCCAGCTTAGTGTCATCCGCAAACTTGGAGATATTGCCTTCAATTCCCTCATCCAGATCATTAATATATATTGTAAATAGCTGGGGTCCCAGCACTGAGCCTTGCGGTACCCCACTAGTCACTGCCTGCCATTGTGAAAAGGACCCGTTTACTCCTACTCTTTGCTTCCTGTTTGCCAGCCAGTTCTCTATCCACATCAATACTGAACCCCCAATGCCGTGTGCTTTAAGTTTGTATACTAATCTCTTATGTGGGACCTTGTCGAAAGCCTTCTGGAAGTCCAGATACACCACATCCACTGGTTCTCCCCTATCCACGCTACTAGTTACATCCTCGAAGAATTCTATAAGATTCGTCAGACATGATTTACCTTTTGTAAATCCATGCTGACTTTGTCCAATGATTTCACCATATAACTGGATTAATATTTATAAAGGCCATTAGAGTTGAGATAATAGCAAAACAGACACAGAGCGTGTAAGGGTTAAATATATTCACCCTGGCAAAAGTTGGATATTGGTATAATATTACTGGTCTGTGAAATAGAGCAAAGGGGAAGATAGAGAGCAGAAAATAGTTCCCAGCATAGCAGTGCATTATTTTAAATATATATATCAAATTCCCTTTCATGAAGTCCGTATACACTGCTTTATCAGGCAGTGCATTTCAAATCCCAGCCACTTGTTGCACAGATTTCTGTCATGTTTATGTGCCAAGTGCATCATTTCTTCTGCCTCTGGAAAGGTTTCTATTTATTTTACCTAATCCCTTCAGTTTTAAGCAACTCCCATCAAATCTCTGAGGCCATCTCTAAGGAACCTTAGGAAGCTGCTTCTGTACCTGTAATCCCTCATCCTTGGAATGGTTTCAATAAATCGCTTCTGTCCCCTTAATCTTATTTTACAGATGTATGTCCCCTGAATAGGACATAATACACCTGTCGGGACAAAAAATATATAGTTTTGTTTATATGTGGGTATAATTTGCCACCTGCATTATCCTGACTTTCTTTATAGATTTGTGCATATTCTCCACACCTGTTAGATATAATTTCTTAATCTCTTCAGTACATTGTGCTTACTATAGCGATCTACCACATGCATTTCTATATTAAATTTATTTTGTCATATATTTGGGCATTCCCTGCCTTTTCATAACTACTAGAAGTACATAAGATGGAATGGACCATCTGGCCCTTTTAAGTCTGCCTTGACATTAATCAACCATGTGACCTGATTTCGACATCAGTCCCGTTTGGCAGCACTATCCACATATCCCTGAATTTTCTTGAGGGCAGGAAATCAATCTGCCTGCCTCCAAGTTGATCAGAAATAAGTTGTGCATGACTTTTACGCTATTTACTTATTAGCTTAGTTGGTGATTTTGGTTGAAATAAATGAGTTGGGCTGATGGGCCTGTTGCCTTGCTAGATGACTCTATAACTTGTTTGTTTTGACCTGCAGTCTCAAGCAAAAGATTCGAGGCAAAACCTTCAACTTTGACATTCAGGCAAACCAATATATTTCTGACTTGGGAATGTAACCTCATTGTAATCCATTGGGAGGCTCCCGGGGGTTTTCAAGAAGTGAGGCATAAAGTGCTCTGTCCACTGACACACTGACAGACTACGGGCTGCTGTCCATGCTCTGCCCATTGTAACGTTTAAGCAAATTCCACAGAGAGCATGCAGTGTCCCAGTCCCTTTAGCCCTCATTTCCAATATTTCCTACTGAGGTCTCCATTGCAACAAAAATGTGTTTATCAGCAGAGAGGATTTTGAAGATTGTTTCCTCCTTCTGATGGTTTATGATGTGCCTTTCCTGTGTTTTTTGTTTTCTTAGGGAAATGTTGGTTTGGTGCTGTGTTGATGTTACCCGTGGTCCGGGGACACCCACACGTTTGAGTAACACTCCTGAACATGTTCGATAGCGAGCTGAAACAATACTTAAGGGTATATAACAAAAATAAACAGGAGCCTATCGTTACTGGCATAACAAGTGCTTGGTATTCAGAACTGAAAACAGCAGCCTGAACCTTCTAAGGCTGTAAAATGGCATGATGTCATTCTAACTTCTTTACGCCGTGATAAATGGTATATTATCTATTTGAAAAGCCTGTTTTATTAGCTTATCTTGGCCCTGGATTTGGAACCAGGGATTCACACACCTGTGGCCAGCTGTAAAGTTGTTAGTTAATTGCAGAACAACACCTTGCAGGTTAGGGGATGTTTTTCTGCACTATAATAAAAGTAACTGCACTTCCAAAAACATTTCTCTCTTAGCCCTTTGGATGATCTTAAAAGAAGTGGAGTTCATGCAAGTTATCTTTTATACCAGCTTCATATGCATATGAAGGATATCGAAAACGATGTGAGGATGCACGAGAAGTTTCAAAAGTCTATAAACAACTACAGGTGCACAACCTTTTATCCGAAGATCCAAATAACGAAAACCTCCGAATAGCGGCCATTTTTTCGGTCCTTGAAGAAAGGTCCTTGAAAACGTTCACCGAGGGCGGCCCGCAGAGGTGACAGCGGAACCTCCGGTCGGTCCTCGAAGAAAGGGGAACTAAATCCCCATTCATAAAAGAGAAGGTGAGGGTATATTGCACGGGAGGGTTAATAATTGACAATATGCTGCTGCCTGCCCGCTGAGTTAAAAAGTTCCCACGGTAGACTCACGATACACAGTGCAGATTGTCGCTCCCTTCAGTTTCACCCCACCTACACCCCTCTGCTTCCCGGCCATGTGTGTGACCCCTTCCCTCCCCTCTCCAGCTCCCCGCCCAATGCACCGGCGCGGGGGCTTTGCACTGTCTTCACGTCGGCCGTGCCAGTCACCGGAGACGTCAGGACCAATTGGACACCGACCACCAGGCCCACCGCAAGCACGGAGAACCCAGAGACCCACAGCCAACAGCAACTCCAGCCCAGCCCCACTCCAACTACAGAGGAACCTGGGTTGCGGATGACGGGGCGCAGCTCGGGGCGTCGTAGGGGCCCATCGGGGAGCGGGTTCCTGTTGGTCCTGACGTCTCCGGCCACCTGCCATCCTCCGGGAACTGTACCGCCCTTGCAGGAGAGTGGGGTTGTTTGCATTTGCAGAGGGAGAGGGCAATTCACATAAACATCCATCACAGTGAGTCTCCTCCTCACTATGATGGAAGGCAAAGACTTGTCTCTCCCCTGCTCTCCATTCCTCTCCCGAAGTCGAGGTCAAAGCCCCCGGCGGGCGCTAGCAAGTCCGCGGCCACTCAGCCACGCCGGACGTTGTAAGGCCCCCCTCCAGGTCATTCTCAACCCCGTAATTCGGGCGGGAGAAGTCGCCGCTGCCGGTGCCCCGCAAAACGGTCTCCCATCGGGGACCCGCAGGCTCCCGGTGTCACCATCCACCGGAGTCGGGTCGCAGCAGCTCGCCCCCGCAGCTCTCCACGCTCCGAAGCTGGCTAGCTCCACGGAGGTAGGTCCGTAGGTCCACAGCTCCCACCGCCGCCCACCGACCCCCAGGCCCACTGCAAGCACGGAGATCCCAGAGACCCACAGCCAGCAGCAACTCCAGCCCAGCCCCGCTCCAACTCCAGAGGAACACGTAGGGGCAGAAGCTGATGGTGTGCAATGTACGTCTTGTTCTTGGGGTGGCGGATGAGGGGGCGCAGCTCGGGCTGTGGGCAAACTGCCACTTGTCGCCGTAGCGGCCCATCGGGGAGCGGATTCCTCTGGAGTTGGAGGGGGAGGGGGGTATTGTGCTGTTTGATCGCCCCCTGCTATCCCAGGGACAGGGAGACACAGCGGCTTTTTAGACTGGTGGGCAATCACTTCCAAAGTTCTGCCCACACAGTCAGTACACCTCTACTACACTGCATTTCATATAAACATTTATTCTGCAAGAAAAAACGACATTGAAGACTCAAACTCGCGATCGAGTAACTGCCAGGATCAAGGCGCAAACTCGCGAACTAGCGGATATGAGCCGAGCACTCTACCACTGAGCCAGCCATTAAAATCTACGCAAAAATATTTCCATTCCGAAGACCGACAAATTCTGAATTACGAAAAGTGTCTGGTCCCAAGGCTTTCGGATAAAAGGTTGTGCACCTGTATAACCAAATGTATAAAAAGTAATTGTAACCAGCTTGTGTAACCCCATTATAGAATGAACAATGGAATCATGATTAAGTTGCAATGTAGATCCAAAATGGGAATGGAGAATTTATAGATATAACAATAAGCTTGGAAAAGTGTTTAAAACTAAAGAAGGCTAAAAGGATTCAAAGAAAGTGTTGAAAGTCTTCAGAGAGTCTCAGTTTACAGAGGGTAAAGTATTATGTTTGTTTACACTGAATCAATAACATGGAGCATTAACAAGTTTAGTGCTAAAAGCTGAAAGAATGAGGTCAGAAGAATTTTTTCATGCATATTTCATAGATCACAGAGTGTCAATTCAAGGTGACTTATTTTTGCATGGATTAGATAAAGGCTTGAAGGGAATATTATGAAATGTTGACAGCAAATGGGATTACTATGGCCTGCTCAGATGCCGAGTCTCTCTAAATGATTTAGCACTGTGCTGAGATTCCAACAACATGGTCACTGCTTCTGTTTGAATCAATTCTACATGATATAAACTTGCTGTAAATTGGTTGTGCTTTAAAATTTTGCATGAAGGTATGTGCCTACAGCTTTGTTCTTTTGTTGTTTCCCTCTGTTGCTGGCAGCGACTCGTTCCTCCACAGCAAACTGGGTATATGTCTGAAGAAGGGTTTCGGCCCGAAACGTCGCCTATTTCCTTCGCTCCATAGATGCTGCTGCACCCGCTGAGTTCCTCCTGCAATTTTGTGTACCTTCGATATTCCAGCATCTGCAGTTCCCTTTTGAACTCTTATATCTTGATGGACTCTGTCCTTGACCCAGGACCCCGACCATAGAATATTTTCTGTATTGTTGTTTCTGGTCCAGTTTAGTCTGAAGAAGGGTTTCGGCCCGAAACGTCGCCTATTTCCTTCGCTCCATAGATGCTGTTGCACCCGCTGAGTTTCCCCAGCAATTGTGTGTACCTTCGATATTCCAGCATCTGCAGTTCCCTTTTGAACACTTAGTCTACAGATTAAATTGTTTACCATTTTGACTTTGGCCCACCATACCTTATGATGTTCCATCCAATTCCAGTTGACGTTTCGAGGCCATCAGCCAAACCCAGTTCCAGCAGTGAAATTGGGACAAGCCCCTGAGTCTAAAAAACATTACTTTTCACATGTTTTCCCTGTTTTCATGCTTGGCAGGAGGTGACAGCTTGAGTTGGCATAGTCTGCCATTAGCTTAGGGCATTCATGTTCCCCATATGCATTGACTTGGTTCTCACAGTACCACCCTCCTCCTCTTTGAGAGTTCATAGGCCATAGATTCCCAGGAATAAGTAGAGATGTTAAGAAGGTTTGCATGATGTAGATTGGAAAATCATTTCTGCAGAGAGCACATCTGTAGGTCACATCTGTCTTATGTAAGTGGCACCAGATGAACATTTTCCTAAATTCTGTGGGATAGACTTTACAGAAAACACCCAATCAGAAGCTCAAAGAATCGCCAAATCAGGACCCCAGAGCTACGCAGAGAGGGGCCACAGTTCCCAGTACTCACCTATGTTGGGTTCTCTCAGGGCAGTACTGGCATTTTGATTACCGGACAGCTTTGCCTCACTTCCACAGTGCACAGGAAGGCGAGCTGGACAATTAAATGCTGACGGAGACTCAATCATTAGACACACCTCTATCTGAGCATCCCAGCTTCCACAATACCCCAGCCCAGGGGATGATGAGCAACCCTGCGTAGAAACGTGTGAATGAACCAGATTTCTCCCCACAATTCAGATTCAGATTCAGATTCAGATTCAATTTTAATTGTCATTGTCAGTGTACAGTACAGAGACAACGAAATGCATTTAGCATCTCCCTGGAAGAGCGACATAGCAAATGATTTGAATAAATAATAATAAGTGATAATAAGTGTCCGGGGGGTGGGGGGGTGATTGGCAGTCACCGAGGTACGTTGTTGAGTAGAGTGACAGCCGCCGGGAAGAAGCTGTTCCTGGACCTGCTGGTTTGGCAACGGAGAGACCTGTAGCGCCTCCCGGATGGTAGGAGGGTAAACAGTCCATGGTTGGGGTGAGAGCAGTCCTTCCGCACAATAACAAAGGTTGCTCGAAACAGGAGTCCAAACAAAATCGGAAGACAACCAAAAGTGACCGACGGATCACTGCAGCAGAAGTGCTGAGGAACGGCCTCACTAACCCCAGAGGAGTTACGGGGTGTGGGTGTGGGGGGAGTGAAGGCGCAAACCCAAATATGATCAAACACACCCACACTACAGTTCATGGCAGGTCATGATAGAGCAGGACATTTGGGATCGGAAGAACGGGTGCCACCTCAGAAGACCATGGAAAATGTTGACTCTCGCTGTGAGGACACCACACTTTAGAACACTGCCTCTGCAGAGTGATAACAACACAAGTCGACAACAAGCCTTGGGAGAACTGCAGTCAGTTAGGAGCAGATTAACAATGTCTGTCTTTGTACCCAATTATCTCAACAACATTAGGCCAGAATAAAGCACACGGAGACCGACTGTAACTTAAATCTTCTGCTTTTCTCTTGGTTCCCATTATTCAAGGAGCGAAGTAACATATGAGTCAAATGTAATATCTGCGATGGATGGATTATTCCTTTGATTATCGCACTGTCTGAAGAAGGGTCTCGACCCGAAACGTCACCCATTCCTTCTCTCCAGAGATGCTGCCTGTCTCGCTGAGTTGCTCCAGCATTTTGTGTCTATCATTGGTTTAAACCAGCATCTGCAGTTCCTTCCCACACATTATTCCTTTGATGCTGTCACCACTTTAAGGATTGTTTCATATGACTAAATGCTTCCAGTTTTTCAGTAGTGGAAGGGGTCAGAATAGTCCAAGAGAAGACGAAAGGAGCAAGAAATATGTCTAAGGTACACAAACATGCTGGAGAAACTCAGCGGGTGCAGCAGCATCTATGGAGCGAAGGAAATAGGCAACGTTTCGGCCCGAAACTTTGCCTATTTCCTTTGCTCCATAGATGCTACTGCACCCACTGAGTTTCTCCAGCATTTTTGTGTACCTTCTATTTTCCAGCATCTGCAGTTCCTTCTTAAACACAAGAAATATGTTTGTATTATGAACAAAGTCCTATGTTGATAGTTTAAAATGCCAACCAGCTCCAGTGTGTTGAAGGTGGTGACGCCACCTTCACTGAGAGTGATCGCTCCCCCTGGTCCGCACTGGTGCAGTCACTACTTGACCCAGGATCTCCGCCTCTTCTCAAAGCTTCACTCAGTGAGGGACTGCACCCGTCGCCTAATGAACTCCATGTGAGGCAGCATGTGTTCAGCATTACATGGCAACCGTAATTCCGGAACATTCCCACCAGATCCTCCAGGTGAAGCCAACATTGTCGTAAATCCTGGTTCAGCTCCCTGCCCTGCAGCCCATCCCCCGCCCGCTCTCTTGCTGTTAATGGCTCTACGAGCCCAGTCTGTGTGATTTATTTCTTCAGGTCACTGGCCTCCGGTCTGCTCCTCTAATCATTTCAACACACTGCAGATTTCAAGTGATCAGAACAATGGTGTTTTTCCCAGATACTTGGCGCAGGCGATGGTGGTCTGTAAATCCTGGATGCTGGGTGTGTGTGTGTGTGCGTGTGTGTGTGTGTGTGTGGATGACTCACTCTGTCTGCCAGTGGCCAACTAATGGGTGACGATGAATGTTTCTTTAATGTTCTGTAGATTGGGGACCCCTCCGTACCTTTTGTCTCCAAGGCACCATCTCACTAAGTCCTGAGTCAAACAGACATCAACAGCCAGTCTCTCGTTGTCAGGGGCACAGAGGCATGCTGTGGGCGGGCAAGGGTTGAGCATGGTAATTTTGAAGTGTGGCATTGATAGAAAATAGATATATTTTTAATCAGTGTTTTATAATTAGTGAGGAGAGGTGTCTCTCTATGGACACAGTTTAAAATAAAAGTGCTTGGGCCAATGCCCTCTTAGGGTGGCACAACGGTAGAGCAGCTGCCTTACATGCCACAGACTCAGGTTCGATCCCGACTATGGGTGCTGTCTGTATGGAGTTTGTACGTTCTCCCTGTGATCCCGTGAGTTTTCTCCGGGTGCCCCAGTTTCCTCTCACATTCCAAAGACGTCCAGGTTTGTAGGTTAATCTGCTTCGGTAAAATTGTAATTTGTCCCTAATGTGTAGGAAACTGTTAGTGTACGTGGTGATCACTGGTTAGCGCGGACTAAGTGGGCCGAAGGTCCTGTTTCCGCGCCATATCTCTAAAGTCTAAAGTCAATGCCTGGGTGATCCTTCAGTAAGTGTCTACTTCGGTGTCCCGCTACTCTGATGCCGTATAGACGGAAAATCCGTAATTCTATACCATTTCTCCTTTTACTATAGGGGGGTTGCACGTAAGGTCACTGGGTCATAGGGCTTGACGCACGGAGCCGCTCAATCCATCTGGAGGACATCCGTAACTTCCGGTATATGTTATTAATGCAAGAAACGCGTACTTTCCTACCCGTTAAAAAACGCCAAAATGTTGAATTTTTGCGCTGTAAAAATTGTGGAATTCAGGGTAAGTGTGAGAGACATGTCCCCAACTTCAGAATTCCAAAAGTGAAGCGAAATGAAGGTAAAGAGAAGCGAGAGCTGAAGGGACAACAGCAGCTAAAGTGCTTGGCGAACATTGGCCGTGCAGATATCGGAATTGAAAATATTGGGAATTATCGCGTTTGCTCTGCATTTCATCAACAGTAAAGACATTATTTGTGGTTTTTCTTGATTCCTTTGGTGTCTAAAAAGTCTCAGAAGTGATAAAATCTGGCTGTAAATTTTGCTTCAGAGTCGTTTTCATTTTGTATGTAAAAACCCACTTGAGAACCATGGGCGATTTTAAAATTTTACAGCCAGATTTATCACTTCTGAAACTTTTTAGATGCCAAAGGAATCAAGAAAAAACACAAATAGTGCCTTAGTTGATGAAATGCAGTGAGCAAACGGCCAATGTTCGCCAAGCACTCTGGCTGTTGTTGTCCCTTCAGCTCTCGCTTCTATCTGCCGTAATTTCTCCTCACTTTTGGAATTCTGAAGTAGGCTAAATGTCTCTCACGCTTATCCCGATTTCCATAATTATTTACAGCGCAAAAATGGACAATTTTGGCGGGTTTTAACGGGCCCGCTACGCTGGAAACAATGGTAAGTGCTTACCTGCAGTTCATCGCGTGTACTCCACTTGGCGTAGAGTGGCAACAGTACGGGTCATGGGTCGTGACCCGACTGCCGTGAAACCTCCCTATATCGTTAATAAACATAATCCTGATCAGTAAAGATGAAACCCTAGATGAATAAATTATATTTTAATTGTTTTTCCCGATTTTCGACCCCCCCCCCCCCCCCCGGAAAAGCGCATGTCCCGCTGGTTATTTGTAAAAATTCGCCATATTTATTTGATGGGGGATCTATCTTAAATGAAAATACTCTTAAATGGTAGGTATTCATCACTTAACTATTTTTCACCGTTCAAAATATGCCTCTATTCTTGATAAAATTATAAAACTCACAATTTTTATCGAAAATTTCTTGTCCCGACAATTGGAGTCAGATGCCGTCACGCACCTGTGTTGCGCCAACCCTCACGGGTATAAATGGAATGGACGCGCACTTCTGGTCTTAAAAGACCGCGGTATTCGAAAGGCACTTACCGTGTGAGTTTCTCCTAATTTGCGGGATGAGAAGCGTGTCAAAACTTCGGTTTTTGCAGCAATATTTAAGTGAGTGCCTTTAATCAGCTTCATACCCGAACGCTGTAGAACTAATAGAAAATCAAAAATGTTTGTACTTTTATGATTTGTAGTGTAGATAGGTTCGTGCCATATCGCCAGGCATCGCCTTCCAGCGAGGATGTGCTGGGCTAAAGCTTTGGGCCATCACATCCGTAACGCTCATCTCCGTCACTTAACCCCGGTCACCCAGACCAGGCATGTCCTTCTTTTGTTTATTTGTTTTATAGTTCCATCTCCAGCTCTAACTCCATCTCCATCTCCATCTCTATCTCTATCTCTATCTCCACCTCTATCTCTATCCCTAGCTGCAGCTCTATCTCCATCTCCAACTCCAACTATCTCTATTCCTATCTCTATCATCTCTGGCTAACCATTGTTTAGTCTTTTTTTCTGTATGCGTTACATACATTACTGAAACAAACAGGCCAAGCGACTTGGACCAAATCTAATTTCCATGCAATCATTCTGAATTTCAGTAAGTCTTGTTCATTTAATTCTAGCAAGTTATTAAAGTAAGTTTTCAATTTTCATATATTACAGAATGGCTCGTACACCAGCAGAAGGTGCCAAGAGCTATCGTGACCGTCAGAAGAGTGACCCAGCGCTGAGAGCGCAGTACCTGGAAAAGGAGCAGAATCGCAAGAAAGTGAGCAATGCTCCAGTTGCAGAGAGAAGTGTGCAGGAACAGAGAGAAATAAGAAGTTGGTGTGAAAGTTCGAAGATATATCGTGCTTTTCGCAGTGTCCAGTTTCCAGACAGTCCTCCAGTAACACTAGTGATTCAAATGTTGCAAATCTGCCTCCACCGACTCCCATGGCGACCAGTTGATCAGAGGACCAAAATGAGGCTATAAGCAGGTCAAGAAAGATCGAGCAAAAGCCTACACACAACTAGAGGCCATAAAGAGACAATTACAGGGACAAGAAAGACGGGTGGAGAAGTGGAAGAAGAGATACAACAGGGTGAAAGAACAGTTGCTTGAGAGTGATTCGCCATGCTCGAAAACGAGGAAGCTCCTAAGGCAGAAGATAAGACGAATCACCGCAAGCAACATCATAAGGAAATACAGGATGGTTAAACGCATGTCACCCTGTACTTCAAGACAATTGATATTGAAAATGCTGCTCTAGTGTGTGTTGCTCAGAAGGGTTAGCCGGGATCGCCATGTGTCCTTGCCCTGCTCCATTACCCCTGCAGTGACACCCTCCCACTGATGGGACCAACGTCTGGCTCATTTGCCCAACAGTCCTTTGTATATTGCACTGACAAAATCTTTAAAATCAGTTGCCTCCTTACAGTGCCGGAGACCTGGGTTCGATCTTGACTGTGGGTGCTGTTTATATGGAGTTTGTACTTTCTCTCCGTGACCTGTGTGGGTTTATATTTAGAACCCATAGCGCTGCAGCCGGCAGCTCTTTGTTTAAATTCCTACGCGTTAAACTGACAGTGCTCTGTTTAAACATTTGAGCGCCAAACTGGCAGTGCTGTGTGTATTACCTATACACCCCTTCACGCGCTGGATGCAGAAATTTCCCGAAATTATTCAATTTCCCTAAAATTAATAGCCCTTTAAAATTGCACTTTATCTGCTTATTTATGTGCGTATATATATATATTCAATGGTATATGGTCACACTGATCTGTTCTGTATTTATTTATGCCCATTATATTCTGTTGTGCTGAAGCAAAGCAAGAATTTCATTGTCCTATCTGGGACACATGACAATAAACTCTCTTGAATCTGGACAACCAGAATTTCCCGCATTTCGGGTAATTTCTTTCAAAGTGGAAACACTGAGTTGTACAATAAATCCCACTCATACCAAATGTGTCGGTTGACATGTGAAGACTGGTCACCTGCCTGAGCACAAGAGGAAGGTTTAGTAGAGAATGCTAACAGTGTCCCCCACAGAGAATGTCTGCTTTTTCTCGATTATCTAAGTATGCTCCAGCGAAACTAATGAGCGTTGCTTCTTGGTTGTTATTTAAATTGAATTCTGATCGCAGGTCGTCAGCAGATCTGTCAGCTGCGGTGCAGAGTGGGTGGTCACAAATGTCATGGACTGGTGCCCGGGATCAACTGCACTGGGAAATCTCCAACCTCTCCCTCTGAATCTCTTTCAGCTGCAAGCTGAGAGGATTTGCTACATGGGGGTGGGGGAGCGACAGGAGGTGTCATTCAGGTCCCAGGTGGCAACTGACAACTAGTTCCTGGCTGGAAATAGCAATATCAATTCCTCTACGCATTGTCTGGCTTCTGCCACCTGCAGATCGCCCACTGCTGAAATACACCCGCCTCTCTGCATCTTTAAGGCATTGGAAAGATCTCATGCTGTGAGCCCACAGATAATCGTCACTCGTTGACCTCGGAGGAAGCAGGGGAAATCTACGGCAGTCCCCGCTTTAGATGGCCCCCCACCCCTCACTCCCCAACCTCCAATCCTGCACCACTTTCCCCCGCATACTCATTAAACACAAAAGTAGAACAAACCAAGCTGGGTCCTCAGTAATTGATGGGGGGGGGGGGGGGGGGGGGGGGAAGCTTTTGCAAATCCCCCTCCAATTCTCGGAGGCAATTAAGCAAATTCCAAGATGCAAGGCATCCCTCCACCATTGTAAACTAATCCCCCAGGGTGTAACCGGATGCCTTAAACTGAACATTACCATTCCCTGGGGTATAACCTGCTGCCCTTGAGAATATCAGGAACAGATGGTTATCTGATCTGCTCAAAACACGTGTTAGTTATCCCATTAGATTAGTTACAAAAATATTAGATTTAGGGAGGATTTACACCCCAACACCCACTTTACACTAATGTTAAACTTGTGTAGTGTAACTCCAGAGTTTAGCTTAATCTGACCACAGGGCAAACCCGGTTGATAATGCATTCAATACACTCTTCTCTAGTGGCTGATTCTTTCCTGAGCTTGCATTACCGACAATATCAAATGCAACCCAGCTTATTTATCTTCTTTCAACATAAGAGGCTACTCAGCCCATTGAATCTATGCTGGCTCACAGAGAATTCCCATTGAAAGATGCAGCATGGACACAGATCCTCCGGCCCACCGTGTTCACGCCAACCTATTCATACTAGTTCTGTTATCCCAATTTATCATTCACTTCCTACACACTGGGGAAATTTACGGGGGCTAAGTAACCTTCAAAGCCGCATGTCTTTGGGATGTGGGAGGAAATTTAAGCACCCAGAGGAAACCCGCGCGATCACAGGGAGAACTTGTCCTTCTCATGTGACCTATAATTCTACACTGGGGCCATTTACAGTGGCCAATCTGTCTACAGACCTGTCTTCAGGATGTGGGAACAAACTGGAGCACCTGGAGAAAACTGACAGAGTCACTGGGAGAACATGCAAACTCCACAAGACAGCACCTGTGGTCAGGATTGAACCGAGGTCGTTGGATCTGTGAGGTAGCTTCTCTACCAGCTGTGCCATTGTGCTGCTCTCAGTTTCGGGAGGTATTTTCTCCAGTACAGGAAAGGAGACAGCTCTCACTTCCACCGGTCTCCGTGCTTAGTCTCTTGCTTTACATGGCCCAGGGCAACAATTTCGACAAAGTGCTGGAACCATGACCAAGAGATTTGATGATAATATCCAAGCTGTATGTACGCTTGGCAGAGAGGAAGAAAACAACAGATTGCAGGTAGATATCATCAAGTAGGCGGATACTAAAGTGGCAAATGGAATTCAATCTGAAAAAAATCTGGTGCAACGCGTCTGGGATGGGTTAATAACACTTGGTCAATAACGTGGTAGGATTCTGAGAAATGTAGAACAAGAGAGGGATCCTGGAGACCATCTCCACAAACCATTATCATTGGCAGGGTTGGTAAATAGGTGAACAAAGCTTATGGGGTTCTTGCTCTTATTGACAAACAGCACAAGGCAGGGAGGTCCCTCTGGAACTGTATAAAACACAGAAGATAGATACAAAATGCTGGAGTAACTCAGCGGGACAGGGGGCAGCATCTATGGAGAGAAGGAATGGTTGACGTTTTGGGTCGAGACCCTTCTTCAACATCGGCAGTTCCTTCCTACACTGTATAAAACATTGGTTGTGTACAGCTCTGGTCACTGTACTGCAGGTAAAATGTGATTATCAGATATTTACACAGATCTTGCCCTGGTTAGAAAATGTTATGAACATAAGAGTGTGAAAGGAGATTTAATCCAATAGCACTGAGGGTCTTCAGTGGATGCAATCAGGGAACAGTGTATCTGACTCATGGTCAGCCATGAAGGCAGCATTTCCAAAGACGGGTTGTGTGGACGGCTGGGGTCTGTAAACTGTTTGCAGACTGGCCACCTCTACGGAAGTCCGGTTTCACAATGTGCAGCGGGTTCATTTGGGATGTCAGGCAGAAAAAAAGGATGGGATTGGCTAGGTTCTCCTCTCTGTACACAGCCTGGATCGGGGTGGAGGGTGGTTTGTGGTCAAAGGCAGTGACTTTGTTGGGGAATTCGTAATTCGTGGGTCATTGGAGCGTGGCAGGTAGGACAGAGTGGGGACAGAGGAGTCGCTTTGCGTGTGGAGGGGGTGGGGTTTGTAGCTGCACCAAGCCGTGGTGAGAATTAGCGGTGGATGAGGGCCTCTAGCAATGTGGTGATCATATCTGTTCTCAATGGTGGATCTGTGAAGATACAACAGCCATAGATGTGAATTGTTTGTGCATAAGTTGCAAGGGGAATGATGAATTGTTCAGTGTGACTGCACTGGCGATCTGCATTACTGACCTGCGGACGTAATCGGGAAGGGCTGATGGATCCTGGTGACCGCTGAGTGTACAAGCAGGGAGAGGAATGACCGTGGCCAACTAGCTGAGACGCCCGATACTGATGGGGGAAGTCTGGTAATGCAGCCTTGGCTGGGCTGAGATCCAATGTTGGCAGGGAATCTGAGGACTTGCTCAATGCACCTGACTGGCTCAGTGACATTGCTGGCTGTATGGTCCACATCCTCCTTTGTTCAGGGGCCAAGCACATATATCTTCGGCTGAGCGCGGTTCCCTGTGCCTTTAAACTGCAGGTGGAGGAAACAGTGTGGAGATGGATTCCCCCCAGGCAGATGAAACGTGTGGCTTGTGTGGACTGCAAAATTACCCTGAACAGGACTGTTAATATTGTGGTGTTTCAACCTTGCAAGATTTATGTGTTGAGTTGGAAGGATCGTGACCTGTGCAGAACTGAATGAGGATCCAGGGAGTTGGAGACATGCACAGAATGTTGTACACCTATACTCCTCATAGTTAAGTCCGAAACAATTGTCAGACATGAAGAACTGTCAATGTGCGATGGATGGAAAGCTGCGAAGGTGCCTGAGATGTCCACACAGTCAGGATGATATCCTCAACGCCATTGAGACCAAACGAGAGTAGTTGAAGGTGCGAGGGGAGATGTTCTGCAGGGCCCAGTACCGCAGTACAACGTACAACTGAAATTGAACACGTGTACATTTGGTCAGCCTGATGTTCTCTTCTTTCAACATGGAATCGATAAGAAAGGGCAGAAATCTGACAGAAATAGCGATGTCTGTGATGAAAGCAAGAGAGTCTCTTAATGAGGACACAAAATGCTGGATTAACTCAGCGGGACAGGCAGCATCTCAGGAGAGAAGGAATGGGTGATGTTTCGGGTTGAGACATTTCTTCAGACGACCTGAAAAGTCACCCATTCCTTCTCTCCAGAGATACTGCCTGTCCCGCTGAGTTACTCCAGCATTTTGTGTCTATCTTCGGTGTAAACCAGCACCTGCAGTTCCTTAGGGAGATGCAAAATTGCGACGGAGCTGCTCTCCTTGCTCAGAATAATTCAGTCGGATGTGTTTCTTTCCCCACATTAGCCACCAGATTGAGTCCTCTTCACTTGTGTGGGCATCTACAACACTGCAATACACAATGGCAAAGTGGAACAAAGGTTTTTAGTGATTCTTTCCTCCTGCATTATGACCTGGGGAACCATTACAACCATTGTGTGTTCAACAATGTGTGTGGTCTTTGCCCATGTAATAGAATCTGACCATGAGCTACTGTCCTGCATCTTCGTCCAGTAAGGAAAGTTATGCACTGAATGAAAGAGGTTCTGATCTTCATTTTTTGAATAAATTGGTTTTGGAAGTTTCTTGTTGGCAGATGGACCTTAAACTGCAGCTGGTGATTTTTGGGCCAGACGGCTATTTTATCCACGGTGGCTATGCAACTGAAACAATGAACGTCCTGAGTATTGCGGTTCACTTTGATGTTGAATACGGCAATACGAGTAAGACAATAAAGGACATTCTGATTCTGATTCTGATTCTAACTGCATTGTCACAGCTGCTTTCCAGAGCAGGCAATGGTTATTTCAGAGTCCAGAGTTACCCAGTTCCAGATATTTGATGATTTTATGGTTACAGCTGTAGAAATTGCCAGGGCCACTTGTAATGATGTTCTCTTGAGGGAGATGCATGGGTGATGCATCCAGAAATGCTGCCTGACCTGCTGAGTCACTCCAGCATTTCAGATGTCTATCTTCGGTACCCTGAAGTCAGTTTTTGAGATACATGTGCGCCTTAGAAACTTAACAGCTGATAACGGTTCACATTTCAGGTTGCTTAGTCTGTCATATTCATGGTGTTATACAGCACGGAAACAGGCCCGTCAGACCAACTCATCCATGCCAAGATGTGCATCTGAGCTAGGCTAGTCCCAGGTACTTGTCCAAACAACTTTTAAATATTGCAATTGTACCCACCTCCACAGCTTCTTCTAGCAACCTTTCCCATATCTTCACTAAAAAATGGTCTCACATGTCCCATTTAAATCTTTTCCCTCTTACCTTAAATCTATGCCCTCTAGTGTCAGAATCCCTCACTGCAAGTAAAATACTTTAATCATTCATATTGTCTCTGCCCCTCAGGTCACCCCTCAGCCTCTCACATTCCAGGGAAAAAAGTCCTAACTGATCAAGCCTTTCTTTATACCTCAATCCACCAGTGTTGGAAACATTCTTGTGTATTTTTTCTGTACCCTTCCCAACGTAATGACATCCTTCCCATAGCTATGTAATCAGAACACCACACAGTACTTCAAGTGTGGTCTCAGTCAAGTCAAGAGAATTTATTGAAGGTACACAAAAATGCTGGAGAAACTCAGCGGGTGCAGCAGCATCTATGGAGCGAAGGAAATAGGCAAAGTTTCGGGCCGAAACCCTTCTTCTGAAGCCCGAAACGTTACCTATTTCCTTCGCTCCATAGATGCTGCTGCACCCGCTGAGTTTTTCCAGCATTTCTGTGTACCTTCGATTTTCCAGCATCTGCAGCTCATAGAAACATAGAAACATAGAAATTAGGTGCAGGAGTAGACCATTCGGCCCTTCGAGCCTGCACCGCCATTCAATATGATCATGGCTGATCATCCAACTCAGTATCCCGTACCTGCCTTCTCTCCATACCCTCTGATCCCCTTAGCCACAAGGGCCACATCTAACTCCCTCTTAAATATAGCCAATGAACTGGCCTCGACTACCCTCTGTGGCAGGGAGTTCCAGAGATTCACCACTCTCTGTGTGAAAAAAGTTCTTCTCATCTCGGTTTTAAAGGATTTCCCCCTTATCCTTAAGCTGTGACCCCTTGTCCTGGACTTCCCCAACATCGGGAGCAATCTTCCTGCATCTAGCCTGTCCAACCCCTTAAGAATTTTGTAAGTTTCTATAAGATCCCCTCTCAATCTCCTAAATTCTAGAGAGTATAAACCAAGTCTATCCAGTCTTTCTTCATAAGACAGTCCTGACATCCCAGGAATCAGTCTGGTGAACCTTCTCTGTACTCCCTCTATGGCAATAATGTCCTTCCTCAGATTTGGAGACCAAAACTGTACGCAATACTCCAGGTGTGGTCTCACCAAGACCCTGTACAACTGCAGTAGAACCTCCCTGCTCCTATACTCAAATCCTTTTGCTATGAAAGCTAACATACCATTCGCTTTCTTCACTGCCTGCTGCACCTGCATGCCCACTTTCAATGACTGGTGTACCATGACACCCAGGTCTCGCTGCATCTCCCCTTTTCCTAGTCGGCCACCATTTAGATAATAGTCTGCTTTCCTGTTTTTGCCACCAAAATGGATAACCTCACATTTATCCACATTATACTGCATCTGCCAAACATTTGCCCACTCACCCAACCTATCCAAGTCACCTTGCAGTCTCCTAGCATCCTCCTCACAGCTAACACTGCCCCCCAGCTTAGTGTCATCCGCAAACTTGGAGATATTGCCTTCAATTCCCTCATCCAGATCATTAATATATATTGTAAATAGCTGGGGTCCCAGCACTGAGCCTTGCGGTACCCCACTAGTCACTGCCTGCCATTGTGAAAAGGACCCGTTTACTCCTACTCTTTGCTTCCTGTTTGCCAGCCAGTTCTCTATCCACATCAATACTGAACCCCCAATGCCGTGTGCTTTAAGTTTGTAAACTAATCTCTTATGTGGGACCTTGTCGAAAGCCTTCTGGAAGTCCAGATACACCACATCCACTGGTTCTCCCCTATCCACGCTACTAGTTACATCCTCGAAAAATTCTATAAGATTCGTCAGACATGATTTACCTTTTGTAAATCCATGCTGACTTTGTCCAATGATTTCACCACTTTCCAAATGTGCTGCTATCCCATCTTTAATAACTGACTCTAGCAGTTTCCCCACTACCGATGTTAGACTAACTGGTCTGTAATTCCCCGTTTTCTCTCTCCCTCCCTTCTTAAAAAGTGGGGTTACGTTTGCTACCCGCCAATCCTCAGGAACTACTCCAGAATCTAAAGAGTTTTGAAAGATTATTACTAATGCATCCACTATTTCTGGAGCTACTTCCTTAAGTACTCTGGGATGCAGCCTATCTGGCCCTGGGGATTTATCGGCCTTTAATCCATTTAATTTACCCAACACCACTTCCCGGCTAACCTGGATTTCACTCAATTCCTCCAACTCCTTTGACCCGCGGTCCCCTGCTATTTCCGGCAGATTATTTATGTCTTCCTTAGTGAAGACGGAACCAAAGTAGTTATTCAATTGGTCCGCCATATCCTTGTTCCCCATGATCAACTCACCCGTTTCTGACTGCAAGGGACCTACATTTGTTTTAACTAATCTCTTCCTTTTCACATATCTATAAAAACTTTTGCAGTCAGTTTTTATGTTCCCTGCCAGTTTTCTTTCATAATCTATTTTTCCTTTCCTAATTAAGCCCTTTGTCCTCCTCTGCTGGTCTCTGAATTTCTCCCAGTCCTCCGGTATGCTGCTTTTTCTGGCTAATTTGTACGCATCATCCTTCGCTTTGATACTATCCCTGATTTCCCTTGTTATCCACGGATGCACTACCTTCCCTGATTTATTCTTTTGCCAAACTGGGATGAACAATTTTTGTAGTTCATCCATGCAGTCTTTAAATGTCTTCCATTGCATATCCACCGTCAACCCTTTTAGAATTAATTGCCAGTCAATCTTGGCCAATTCACATCTCATACCCTCAAAGTTACCTTTCTTTAAGTTCAGAACCATTGTTTCTGAATTAACAATGTCACTCTCCATCCTAATGAAGAACTCAACCATATTATGGTCACTCTTGCCCAAGGGGGCACGTACAACAAGACTGCTAACTAACCCTTCCTCATTACTCAATACCCAGTCTAAAATAGCCTGCTCTCTCGTTGGTTCCTCTACATGTTGATTTAGATAACTATCCCGCATACATTCCAAAAAATCCTCTTCCTCAGCACCCCTGCCAATTTGATTCACCCAATCTATATGTAGATTGAAGTCACCCATTATAACGGTTTTGCCTTTGTCGCACGCATTTCTAATTTCCTGTTTGATACCATCTCCAACTTCACTACTACTGTTAGGTGGCCTGTACACAACACCCACCAGCGTTTTCTGCCCCTTACTGTTTCACAGCTCTACCCATACCGATTCCACATCCTGCAAACTAATGTCCTTCCTTTCCATTGCGTTAATCTCCTCTCTAATTAGCAACGCTACCCCACCTCCTTTTCCTTTCTCTCTATCCCTCCTGAATATTGAATATCCCTGGATGTTCAGCTCCCAGCCTTGGTCACCCTGGAGCCATGTCTCCGTGATCCCAACTATATTAATAGCTCCTTCTTAAACTCACCAGCAATGAGCACTCATTCAGCTTATGTTGTTCATGTGCCTGACACCAGACTCCTTTTCATCTCTAGCCATTCTCCACCCATCTGCCCGTCGTAACCTTTCACACCTGTATCCACCCGACACTTTGTTAAAGAAGGAACTGCAGATGCTGGAAAATCGAAGGTACACAAAAATGCTGGAGAAACTCAGCGGGTGCAGCAGCATCTATGGAGCGAAGGAAATAGGTGAAACAGCAGCCCGAAACGTTGCATATCTCCTTCGCTCCATAGATGCTGCTGCACCCGCTGAGTTTCTCCAGCATTTTTGTGTACCTTCCACCCGACACTTGCCAGGCATTGACTCATCCCCACGTCTTTCCCAACTATGTTTACATAATCAGTTTTGCTGCTACAATTAAGAATGCCATTGTTCTATATGGGACATATGACAATAAAATACTCTTGACTCTTGACACTTCACTCTTGAAATGCCAGAAGCAACACCGCAAATTGAGAATAGATACAAAAAGCTGGAGTTACTCAGCGGGACAGGCAGCATCTCTGGAGAGAAGGAATGGGTGACGCTTCGGGCCGAGACCCTTTCTGCAAATTGAGAAGTGGTTTCATGTTCATCAGGGGCTGATAGAGTGAAAACTATGAGAAAATTATCTGGCAAATCTTTTGTATGAGTTTGAAAACTATCCCAGAAACCCAATGTACTGAATGTAATTTGTTAGTAAGAGCTATATAAAGACAGCAACATAAAAGAGCAGGTAGACATTTGGAATTGAATATGATTCTCAGTGGGATACCAACCTCCTGCTAAGTTTGAAGCTTGACTGTTTCGAGAGATGTTTTTTGGAGGGTGGATAATGAATTCATTGGTTGAAATCTAAGCCCTTGTTTATTCTACATCAAAGCAAGTGCCATGAATTGCATGCCTGTTCATATCATACATATTACATAAGACAGCTTATTAGTGCATCTTGTGAAGAATGGAGAGATATCCAAGAGCTGTGAGATTGTGATGCCTCGTTTGCATGAAGTGTTCATTGCCGGGCTCCCAGCCCTGCCCTCGCACAATTAGACCTTGCACAGTGAAGGTGGATTCTGAGCTGCAGGATTGAAGGATTGGGGGTACTATTTGACACATGTGTACCTCCAAAGTTGTGCCTGTGGGTGAGAACAAGAATGGCCTTCACACAGTGAAGGTGCCTTTTTGGCTGATTATTCTGGTGACGTTTCCAAGAATCTTGCAGAAACAAGGACGAGGTCATTAGCCCCTTGGCACACGGCCGATGCAACCTGTCACAGTGGTGTAGGATGGAACTGCAGACGCTGGTTTAAACCGAAGATAGGCACAAGAAACTGGAGTAACTCAGCGGGACAGGCAGCATCTCCGGAGAGAAGAAGTAGGTGACGTTTCGGGTCGAGTCCCTTCTTCAGACACAATGGTCCTTGGCTCCACGAGTTCAATTTCACAACAGAAAACTCACAGGTTAGATACATTTGTGGAAAGATAAATCCTCGGTAGATATTCCAGGGCAGGAGAGCACAATTGAGCTAAGACCATCACATCAATGGCAACACAGTGGCGCAGCTTTCGACACGGGTTCGATCCTGACTACGGGTGCTGTCTGTACAGAGTTTGTACATTCTTCCTGTGACCACGTGGGTCTTCTCCGAGTGCTCTGGTTTCCTCCCACACTACAAAGACGTCCAGGTTTGTAGGTAACTTGGCTTCTGTAAATGGTCAATTTCCCTTGTATGTAGGATAGTGCTAGTGTACTGGGTGATAGTTGGTCGGCATGGCCCCGTGGGGTCCAAAGGGTCTGTTTCCACACTGCATCTCTAAAGTCTAAATCAATGCACCACGAAGCATTGGCCAAACCTTTCAATGCAGATTTCCAGCATTTGCAGCTCATTGATATTTCTTCTATTTCCATTTATTTACAACATTCCAATCTATAGTTCACACTGCTCATAGGACTCACATGCAGCCAAAATCACTTGGACAATTCTTCAGCTAGGCCCAGGATGTGGGAGGTTAGAAGGCTGCAATCCGGCCACTCCCTCTTCTCCCTTCCCCCATCGGGCAATAGGTACAACTCCAGACTCAGGGATGGCTTCTTCCCAGCTGTTATCAGGCAACTGAGTGAACCATTCTAACAACAACAACTAGAGAGCAGTTATGATCTACTATCTATCTCATTGGAGACCTTGGACTATCGTTGACTGGTTTTATCTTGCAGCCAATGTCATTCACATTACTCCCTTCATCATGTACCTGCACACTGTGGATGGCTCGATTGGAATCATGTATTGTCTCTCCGTTCGTGGCTCTTGGTTTCTTGGTCCTCCAAAATATTCCAAATGGAATTTAAACTGGAGGTGGTGAAGGGAGGGCTTAAGCCAGAAAGGGTTATTGGGAAGAAAGAGCTACTTTAAATTTAGTTGCATCTGGTTGGGTAACTATAGTTGGGTGGAGATTATTCCATGCTTTAATTGTACGGGGGAAGAACGAATTGCTGTACACATCTGTCTTTGTAGCTGGGATCACAAATTGGATCGAATGCCCTCGTCTGCTCCTAATTGGTTTGGGTTTGGTGTAGGTCTTGTAGTCTATGTCGAGCTGACCATTTAACATTTTGTAATGGTTAGTATGTACCAGAGGCTTTTCACTGTACCTCGGTACACGTGACAATAGGCTAAACTAAACTCAACTCAGGTATTATCATTGCTAAATGTCAGCTCTCTTTTTCTGAGCAGCTGCTCCACATCTAAAGAAGGCTGTGCTCCCGACAACGGGTTTGTCACAATCACTGTTTATAACGTTCAGAATGGTGTGGGATTTAAAACATTAAGATGGAAGTTTGCTGCTTTGGAGTAAACAACCGGCAGACTGGAGAGATTAGCAGAGATTTACGGATCCGTTTGTTTGTTGCCGAAGTTGAGATGTTGATTTAACATGTCCTACCGACCGACTGTCTGACGGGAAACATCTGCTCAACACCAATTATCGCAGAGGTGAGGACACTTTCCCTGTCACCTGGCCACAATGTTATAGCCCCAGCAAATTACCCTGTTGGAGTTTACAACTATACTGCTGCTGCTGCTCGTGTGGAGAGGAGGGGAGAGGGAAAGGTCTGAGATTTGCTCAGGCAGTCTGCAATTTGGAAGAAGACAAATTATACATGGGTTGGAAACAAGGTTGTTTATAACAGAATGGCTAGATTTTTTTCTGGTTTCTATAGCTGCAAGGACAATGTGCATTTAGGTCAAGCTTCGTTGAATAAAAATGTCCCGTGACATTTCACAGAGGAAAGTACAAAGAATGGGGCTTTAAGAGAGGTGTCTGATTTCTGGCAGAGACCTGGAACTTTAGAGAGAAGGCTTACAAAGGGGGGGGGGGGGGACTCTGCTTGTTTCAGGCAGTGATTTCCAAGGCACTCTACACAGCAGGGGGAGGCCTGGAATTGTTTACAAACCTACTGAGTGCATTTTGTGGGGAGACCCTCTGTACAGTCTGTTTAGGGGGAATTGTGGGCTTCAGTAAGGGGGGTGGGGTGGGGGTGAATGTAGAGTGGAATCTGCCCCAAGTGTCTGTGCAGGGGTAAGAGCAAACCAATTTGTACATGTACAGGGTGGCACGGTGGCGCAGAAGTAGAGTTGCTGCCTTACAGCGCCAGAGTCCTGGGTTCGATCCTGACTGCAGGTGCTGTCTGTATGGAGTTTGTACGTTCTACTCGTGACCTGCGGGGGTTTTCTCCAGGTGCTCCGATTTCCTCCCACACGCCAAAGACGTGCAGGTTTGTAGGCTAATTGACCGGTAAAATTGTAAATTGCCCCCATTATGTGTAGGCTAGTGTTAGTGTGCGGGGATCACTTGATGGGGCGAAGGGCTTTTTTTTCCGCGCTGTATCTCTAAACCAAACCAAACTAAACTAATGCAGGATTTCCTTTGGTCGCAGTGGTTTATCTGGAACTGTGATCTTGTGATAAATTTGGCGTTGTTCGATGCTGACAACCACTAAATAGTTGGCTTCCCTCTCCTCTCCTGACTCGCAATCATTTCAGAATCGGCTTTTCAAATCCGATCCATCTGGGAAAGGCAACCTTGCCTATTGGGAAACGTGACTAGGAGATTACAGGAATGTTAATTGGCTCAAGGTAGGGATTCAATACATTTGGATCAATAATTGAGGGAGGATATGATGGGGGTGTAAGCTGTTTGTTAAAAGTTGTCTGCAGCGATGAGCGTCATGTCGTACGGTACTGGGCTGCTGGCCATGTTGCTCAGGATGAGTGAAGGGCCTGGTACCCTGGAGCTGGATGCTGACAGTGCTGCTGTTGTGCTGTTGGTGGAGCTGCATCAAAAGCACGGAAGTGACTCTGGCCTGGAGGGCAGTTTAATTGTTATGCATTGCCAAGAGCACAGCATAGCTGCCAAGGATAAATTTAAATGTACCTCCTGCAACACAACTAGCTCCAGGCCGATATCACATCTTCTCATTTAAGAGCAGATTATGCTGTGGGAAAGAGCATTGCTTGAGTTGGTCATTTGATTCTCCAGCTGAAACCTGCCCTGTTCCACGTTTGCAAGACGTGTCCCGCTTCCAGTCCAGCGTTCCTCTGCCAAGCCTACTTTCTCTGCTTCGTCATCTGTTTTCGCAAACCTTTCTCCCCTTGTCCCTGCTTGTGGCAGGTCAGAGCAAAGAGGGTGTGTAGGGAAATGGAACAAGGATTATGATGAAGTGACTAAGCATGTACCTGGGCCAGACCTGGGAATCAATGATCACAGCCAATCAACTACTTTTTATTAAGGCATACGTTCAGGGTTCATGAACAGCAGAATTCACACAATGTTAGTAAACTGAGCAGCTTACAGCCCAGTGGTATGAATATTGATTTCCCTCACTTAAGATAGCCCCAGCATTCCCTCTCTCTCTATTCCTCCCACACCCAAATCACACTGGTTTCTCATTTTCACCCCACCTACACCCCACCTACACCCCACCTACACCCCACCTACACCCCACCTACACCCCACCTACACCCCACCTACACCCCACCTACACCCCACCTACACCCCACCTACACCCTACCTACACCCCACCTACACCCTACCTACACCCTACCTACACCCCACCTACACCCCACCTACACCCCACCTACACCCCACCTACACCCTACAATGGCCTGTTTCCTTCATCATCGCTACTTTTTTGCATTTCTTTCATTCATTTCATTCTTTATCTCTCCACATCATCTTCTATATCTCTCGTTTCCCGTATCCCTAAGCAGTCTGAAGAAGGATCTCGACCCGAAACGGCACCCATTCCTCCTCTCCAGAGATGCTGCCTGTCCCGCTGAGTTATTCCAGCGTTTTGTGCCTATAATCTGTTAGTGATGTTAGTTGAGGGTTAATATTGGCCCAATTATTGCAAGCATTATCATTGGACTGAATTGTTGACAGGGCAGAGGGGCCTCGGTTTAATATCTGATTGAAGAGACAATACATCTAACAGAATGACACTCAACCATCAGTGGGATTTGAACCTGCAACCTTTTGACTATAAGACATGATTACTGCCTAGCAGCTTTACAATAGGCACCTTCAACTTGGCTTGGGTTGTTTAGAACTTTAGATGACAGACCATCAAATACCTCAATCCTTTCCCTCAAACTTCGACCTCCATTCCATCACTGGAATCTTCCTTACAATCTAGCACTTTCATCAAGCTTATGGCCCCGTCCCTTAACTTCCCAGTTAGTGAAAGTTATCTTGGACTTCCTTGTATCCATTTCTGACATATTGCATCATGTTTCTTTATAATACAGTCTCTATAAATGCAGGTTATGGTACACAGTTGTTTTAAAAAATACCTTTGGACACCTGAAGATGTTTTTAATATGGTTTTGATCTCTTTGTGAGATAATTTTTAAGATATCTTTGTGTTGGACATAGAAGAAATATGCCGATCAAGGAGAGTCATAGGGTTCAGACAGAGGCCCTTCAGCCCATCAAGTTCTTGCCAACCATCAAGCTCCCACTTACATGAATGTTACACTAATCGTATTTTTCACTCCCCACATTCCCAATAACTGCTCTCAGATTCTACCACTCATCTACAGACTCAGGGTGATTTACAGTAGCTAATTAACCTACCATTCTCACATCTTTGAGACATGGGACATCCCGAATCCCTAGGTCTCTAAAGTATCTATCTCTAAAGATAGACTAAAGTCTAAAGACATAACCAAATCCCATTGAGTAAATCCATAGGGTCACAGGGAGAACATGCAAACTTCGCACAGACAGCAGCAGATGCCAGGATTGAACCTGGGTTATTGAAGTTGTGAGGCAGCGCCTCTATTAGCTGTGCCGCCACAATGCCCAACACACCTTTAAGATTGCTTTACAATGAGACTATGCTTTAAAGTTCATTGTCCTGGCTTCTGTGGTCTCTCCATTTTTGTTGGCATGTCACATAGATTAATCATCTCAGTTGATTATCCAGCATAATTTTATTCCCTGCTGGCTGGCTCCAGTTGCTGGTAAATGTATCTCAGGCTCTATTTCATCTGTCAATACCATCTGCAGCCAAGGCAGGGATTATATCTCAGACCTCTGTGCGGTGTTACTTTGGGCTAAATGTTCAGGTGTACAGTGGGATTAAGGATGTATTATATACTGACATATCTGGAGAGGGTGCTATAATTATTTCTGGAGTGCATTATATTCTCGGTCCTGGAGTGAGTTATTGACGTTACTGTAGACTTTATAGATACAGCGGAGAAACAAGCCTTTCAGCTCACTGTGTCCGCGCCGAACCGTGGTCACCCCGTACACTAACACTATCCTCCATAATATTACAGTTTACCAAAGCCAATTATCCTGCAAATCTGTACGTCTTTGGAGTGTGGGAGGAAACCTGAGCACCCAGAGTAAACCCACACTGTCACAGGGGAAATGTACAAGCTCCGTACAGACAGCATCTCTGGCCAGGATCGAACCTGGGTCTCGGGCGCTGTAAGTCTGCCGCTGCACCACCATGTTGCCTCTGACGTCAAAGAATGGATTATATGGTGGCATATATATCTAGAGTGGTGCAGGCATGGATTATGTGGTCAGATTCAATGTGGGTGTGGACATGGATTAAATGGTCAAAGTGGAGGGGGTTTCAACATGGATTATGAGCTCAAATCTGGAGTGGATATGGACATAGATTATATGGTCAACGTGGAGTGGGTTTGAGTGCCGAAAATACTCGGCCAATTTGACTGTGCCTCTGGAGAGGAATAAACAGACATATCTCCGGAGCTGGTTGTGTGGTGTTATTTCCTCTGTGTGCTGTCGTAGTGATTAACGAGGCTTTGATCTGAAGCTGCTGACAACACCCGGCAGCAGATGAAAGCATTAGCAGCTCGCCACCCTCCTCCGGTGGAGGGGAACTGGCCCAGGCTTTTGTCTCTGTGTTGGAGCACAGAGACAGCCACTCCCCAGGCAGGCTCAGGCTCCTGCTGTTCCACCCTCAATCAGTCAGCTTTTACTAAAGGGGCAGTGCTTCACAATGAAATAATTTGCAAACTAATTTACTTTCATCAGGAAGTGTTGTTTTTTTTCCTGACAACAATGCCATTCGGCAAAACTGACACGATTACAAAGGGTGCTGTGAAGCAAATCATCATAATGTTCAGCAAGTTCTTCCAGGTTTCTAGAGCCGAATGTTTGGCATTTAATCATTGGGAAACCGAAGATTAAAATCTATATATGAATTAATGTTGGAAGGAACTGCAGATGCTGGTTTAAACCGAAGATAGACACAAGAAGTTGGAGTAACTCAGCGGGACTGGCAGCATCTCCGGAGAGAAGAAATGGGTGACGTTTCGGGTCGAGACAAAGGGTCTGGAATATATTACAGGTTTGAATACATTGAAGAGGTTTTTTTTCAAAACCTGCCCATTAAATCAGACCGTGGTCTTGTGTTCACACGGACAACAAATGGCCATCTGCTTTGCTCATTCATTCTCCAACACTCTTACGTATTGTCTTGCTTCTTGAGTCTAGATTCTCACATGCTAAGCCCAAGACAAATTGTCAGGTAGACATTAGATTTGGTCAGAGAGTATTACTGGCTCTGTGGCTACTGCCCTGCTCTAGCATGACTGCCCCAAGCATGACCACAGAGGCAAGATTAGTCCTAGCACAAATCATGTGTTCAGCTCATTCCATTCTAGACAGCGACTGGTGTAAACGATTAAATGTTCCCACATCAGGTTGAACGCTGGCCACTTTTCTAGGCAGGGACACAAGGAACTGCAGATGCTGAAGTCTGAAGAAGGGGCCCGACCCTAAACTTCCCCTATCTACGCCCTTTCTAGGTGGGGTTTGCTTTGGCTTCATGCTGTAGGATGCACGGTTGCCGTGTTGCAATTGATGGAGCCATTGTCAGCCTATAAGTTCTGGATCCTCCTTTGTACTGAAGATCATGCAACATTTTTCTCCAGCATTTTTGTCTACCTTTGATATTTCCAGCATCTGCAGTTCTTTCTTACACATGTAACATAAGGGAGTCAGTTTGCACTTTGCGTCCCATTGGAACCACTTCCCTTTTCTTACTTATCCTATATCCCTGCAAGTTATTCTCTCTAATACGTTCATAAAGTCCTCTTTTGATTCAATTTGCCATTCACCTACACTAAGGGTCAATTTACAATAGGCAATCTGGGCGGCAAGGTGGTCGCAGCAGTAGAGTTGCTACCTTAAGCGCCAGAGACCCGGGTTCGATCCTGACTATGGGTGCTATCTGTACGGAGTTTGAACATGACCATGACCTGGATGGGTTTTCTCCAGGATCTCAGGTTTTCCTTCCACACTCCAAAGACGTACAGGTTTGTAGGCTAATTGGCTTGGTAAGTTGTCCCTAGTGTGTGTAGGATAGTGTTAGTGAGCGGGGATTGCTGGTCGGAGCAGACTCGGTGGGCTTCAGGGCCTATTTCCGCGCTGTATCTCTAAACTAAACTAAACAATCTGCCACTCCCTTGCCTAGTTGCCTAGTTGATCTAGATCCTGTTGCAATCTTAGGTAACCTTCTTCATTGAACGCCATGCCACCAATTTTGAAGTTGTTATAATGAGCAGCAAGAGATCAAATATGGACAGTGATTTGGGCCTGGAGGATAATATCAGCTACATCCGCACTCAACATGTTTCTGCAGCAGAGCAGACACAGGGTGAGGTGTGGAACGGTAGTCCTGGTGTGATATCCTCTCTGGAACGGCAGTCTGAAGCATACAGTGTAAATGGGAAATAGATACAAGTACCATTGAATAAAAACTTCCAGAGCTAGAGAGGAAACATTCAGAGAGCGAGAGAGACAATGGAAATTTAATCCAGATAGAACCACTAGAAAATGCTCAGAGTGAAGGCATCTACCACAGACGGAGTTTTAATTGAGCTGTCGTTGTGCCAGAGGGCTCTTTAAAAGCCCCCATTAATTGGGACCATGAAAGTTGAGCCATCTAATGGCACATCAGTGGAGGAAATGAGCACTTATGGGATAGTGATACAAAGGTTTTGTCTGAATTTAAGGGACAATCAACAGAACAGCCCCCTAATAAAGTAGAAAAGGGCAGTTTTACAAGGGTTACGAAAGGTCTTTGTGTTGTTGGCTTGCACATGCATTCCTGGATGGAGTATTCGAAAAGGACCTCTCCGCAGTCTGAGACGGTGATCATCACTAACAATGATCAACGTTTCTATATATATATATATGTGTGATGGGTGATGGAAAGATGAATGATATATTTGAAAGCGTTAAAACAGGGGAAGATTGTGCATTAAGAGGGTATTAAAATTAAAACTACGATAGAACTTAATCCCAGGAGGGAAATTAATCCACCAATAGTCATAAAAACATAAAATACATGAAACATGAAATTAAAGCGACGAGTGCAAAGGATTGGGGATGTGCTATGATTGGGGGGGGGGGGGGAGGGGAGACAGTCTCAGTCTACTCCATGACAGAAGGGAGAGGAGTTTGATAGCCACAGGGAAGAAGGATCTCCTGTGGCATTCTGTCCAGCATCTTGGTGGAACCAGTCTGTTGCTGAAGGTACTCCTCAGGTTGACCAGCGTGTCATGGGGGAGGTGAGCTGTATCATCCAGGATGCTCCTTAGTTAGTTCTCCAATTCCTCCCATGAATCCAACTCCGGCCCCATGATGGATCCAGCCTTCCTGATGAGTTTGTTCATTCTATTGGAGACTGTTATAGGAGATGCTCATCCATTTTAATAGGAAAAGATATATCATTCGATAATAATCACATTTCAGTTTGAATGTGCAGGAAGGAACTGCAGATGCTGGTTTAAACCATAGACAGACACAAAAAGCTGGAGTAACTCAGTGGGACAGGCAGCATCTCTGGAGAGAAGGAATGGGTGACGTTTTGGGTCGAGACCCTTCTCACCCATTCCTCGTCTCCAGAGATGCTGCCTGTACCACTGAGTTACTCCAGCTTTTTGTGTCTATCCACATTTGAGTTTGACACAGATGGCATGATCTGGCTTAAAGAATTTTTATCTTTGCGGATGTAAAATCAGTCATGTTTCATCTGCTAGTTTTGAGGATTTTCCCTGACATTAAAGCAGAATTTGGAAGGGGCACCATTGCTGACCTCTGGGCATGTTGACTGTCACAGGTCTGACAGATGAGACTTTACTGCAAATGTTCTCTGCCTGCTGGATGGCTGATTACCTTCAACAAGGCCTTAAACAGACCCAAAGGCCCATTCTGCAATTAGCACAGTTCTCCTTCCTGTGCACATAATGTGGTCCATCCTTAATAGTTTCTTTCAACAGTAAACTCAAAGGCTCCTTTATAATTGAGGCTACACAGATTGTCGACTAAATATCTTCCAGATGTGGGATGCTGGTAGTTTGATTGAGACTGTATTAACAAGGCAAACTCTTTTGTGCAGTATACGGGTAGCTCTTCACTCAGGAGAATAAACTATAATTTTAATGCGCTTACACCAACACCCTGCTCCTGGCTGCTCATCATCTAGTAGCAGAAATATAACACAGAACTATAGCCATGGTAGGGAAGGTTTGATAAAGATCTGTAAGAGAAACTGGAGTTAAATATTACAAGACAAGCTGTTCTCATTCCCAGAGGGTGCATTGTCTATCCTCACAGTCTAACGGTAAATGTGCTGTCATCACCTTCACACTGTACATTATCTGGTCTTGACGGGAAAGTGTGTATCTTGCTCCCTCTCCCTCTCCCTCTCCCTCATTTTTCCCTCTCCCTCTCCCTCTCCCTCACCCTCATTTTTCCCTCTCCCTCTCCCTCTCCCTCTCCCTCTCCCTCTCCCTCTCCCTCTCCCTCTCCCTCTCCCTCTCCCTCATTTTTCCCTCTCCCTCTCCCTCTCCCTCTCCCTCTCCCTCTCCCTCTCCCTTCATTTTCCCTCTTCCTTCATTTTCCCTCTTCCCCACGCCTTTATCTCCTCCATCTGTCGCTTCACTCCCTGGATTTTTCCTCTCTGTCTCTGTTTCGCCGATTCCACAACACCATTTTGGAGTTGAGGGTGTGTGTGGTTCAGAAGCAGAACTCCTGTTATCAGCAAGGCAGGTTGAAGGCACCCAAGATGTCACGGAATATCAAAATGCTAGAGTAATTCAACGGCTCAGGCAGCATCTCTGGAGAGAAAGAATGGGTGACGTTTCGGGTCGAGACCCTTCTTCAGCCAGAGATTACATGCAGACTTGGGTGAAAAATAGACGGCCTGTTCCCTGATGCTGGTCTCCAGTTGCTCAATCAATGTGGACAGTCACAGTGGCGCAGCAGTAGAGTTGCTGCCTTACAGCGAATGCAGTGCCGGAGACCCGGGTTCGATCCCGAGTACGGGTGCTGTCGGTATGGAGTTTGTACGTTCTCCCCGTGACCTGCGTGGGTTTTCTCCGAGATCTTTGGTTTCCTCCCACATTCCAAAGACGTACAGGTTTGTAGACTAATTGGCATGGTAAATGTAAAAAAAATTGTGGATTGAAGTGAAAGATATGTGGGCACAAATCACTATTGACAGTACTATGGGTATGTTGAGGGTTTTATCTGCATGTTCAGTTGCACCTGAAGAGCTTGCTATGACAACAACATCAAATTTTGTTCTATTCTGTCAACAAGCCTCAAGAAGCAGGACAATATCAAGCATACGAAGCACAAATTATACGTTATTTTAAAGACCTATGTGTAACATATAATATGTATGCTGTTGTACTGCTGATAAATGATTGTCTGTCTTTAATAAGGTGTTGTGCCGCTATATCTGCCCACGTAGACAATAAATTGGTGCTGAATGTGAGATGTGGTGTTGATTAAGGGTATAGCCTAGTGCTAATCAAGGATGAGGTAACAGATGAAAGGTTTCTCCAGTAAGGTGGTGGTGATGAATACAGTAGTTACAGTGATCTTGTCAATGAAAAGGCTCAGCAATTTTCACTTAATATGGAAGAGGTGGAGCTGTTTCTGAGAGTGGATGATATTGTCAAAGTCTGAGGAAAGGCAGATAGCAGAGAATAGAGAATCATGACTTTGTGAAAAACATAGATTCAGCAATTTTTCAAGTGCCTTTGGTGTCAGGGAACAGAGAAAATGTCTGGTGAGTACATAGAATGGGTAGACACAGGTTGGTGCAATTTTCAGACCATTTTAGATCAGGCACTGAGGGACTCATTGGTGGATCAAAATAAACATTGGGCACAGGCACAGCCCTTACTGGCAGACACTGGGCCAGTCAGCAATGTACTGCTCAGCCATTGCAATTTGACTTTAATGAAATCTCATCTAAAGAAGGTGATGCCTGGGGTAAAATGAGAGCGGTACGGCTAAATGCAAGAAGACCTTGGGAAGAGGAAAGGCACATGTTGGGGCATTGCAGGCTAAAGTGGCTGACAAAGAGATTGCTAATAATTGAGTGATGTTGAGCTAAGGTTATGGTGGACATCATTAACTTAGCCATTGAGTTACCCACCTGACCTAGTCCCATTTGCCTGTGTTTGGAGACACAAGGAACTGCAGATACTGGAATCTTGAGTAAAACACAAAGTGCTGGAGGAACTCAGCAGGTCAAGAAGTATATGTGGAGGAAATGGACTGCTGACATTTTGGGATGGGATCCTTCTTTAGATGATGATTTTTGTGCGGTCAGTTTCAAGGGGTAGGTATGAGGAGGTGCCCGAGAGCCGATGAGCCAAAATGTCACCAGTCCATTCTCTCCACAGATACTGCCTGATCTGCTGAGTTCTTCCAGCAATTTGTGTTACACTTATGGTGAAGTTGTCAAGCAGTGATGGGAAAGGTAATGTAGAGGTGGGATTGTGGTGTGCGTTGGTACTTATTTTTTTGACCTACAGAGAACCTTGAGGGCAATGTTTGAAAGCCAAGTATTCGGTTTGTTCACAGGTTTAGTATGACTCCAGTGGGGAATCGAACTGGCGTCATAGGGCTGGTTGCTTCATCCTGAGCAGGCTATTTCTGATCGCACTCGCTAAACTCTCTTCGCCCTCGTACATAAAACTCTTTTATGTCTATTTTGCTGTGGGCAGCAAGAAGAGCACAGTTGTTAGCTGGTAGTGCTGCTGTCTCACAGTGCTAGAGACCCGGGTTCAATCCTGACCTCGGGTGCTGTCTGTATTAAGTGTGCACCTTTTCCCTGTGACCACGTGGGTCTCCTTGAGTCCTCTGGATTCCCCCCTCTCTCTCCCACATCCCAAAGATATGTGGGTTTGTAGATTAATTGGCCATTGTAAAATTGCCCCTTGGGGTATAAGGAATGGATGAAAACGTGGGATAACATATAACTAGTGTGAACTGGTGATCAATGGTCAGCGTGGACTTGGTGGGCCGAAGGGCCTGTTTCCATGCTGTATCTCTAAAACAAAAATACTCAAACTTTTAAAAAACATTAATAAACTCAAACAAATTATACTTGGGCAAGAAATGTCCACAACTGAAATGTCCATGGCGACAAATCTGTTGAGCAAAGTATTCGCAAGGCACAACGATGTGGAGGACAGCCCTATTGTAAGTCCAGAGTCTCATTTGGATAGTGATTTAGTGAAAATACTGTCCTTGATAGCAGAGAGTTTGGAGGAAGAATCGGGCGGTAATCTCAGGATGATGACTTTGGCATTGTCTGGATACGCAGGTAAGGAGCTGTGCAGGGGTGTTGCAAAGAGGTCAGATGATTGTGCAAGTATTGAGAAAGAATGTGATGGTTGCAGGGATTCATTTTGTTACGGAGTTAGTCAAAGGGCTGGATCAAACTTAAAAAAAAAAAAATTAAAAAAAAAAAAAATTTAGTTGAATGCAATTAAGGGAGCAATGCATTAAAATGCAGAGATAATTCAAGAGCACTGTAGATCCCCTGGAAGAAGTCACTCTTGGACCAGACTGACTCCTGTCAGTTCAATACAGCAGAGCCAAAGTGTGTGGAGCGTTACGGCTGAAGTCTGAGCATTGGACATAACTGAGAGAGGAATAGATGGGGTAGATGTACTTTAAAGTATTTTACCCAGGGGAAGAGAATCAAGAAGCAGAGGACACAGGTTTAAAATGAGAGGGGAAAGATTTAATAGAAACTTGAGGGGCAACTTCATCACCCAGAGGGTGGTGGGTAAATGGAACAAGCTGCCAGAAGAGGTAGTTGAGACAGGTACTATAACAACATTTAAAAGACATCTTGACAGGTGCATGGATAGGAAAGGTTTAGAGGGATATGGACCAAACATGGGCAGGTGGGACTATTGTGGATGGGGCATCTTGGTTGGCATGGGCCAGTTGAGCTACGGTGTTTGTTTCCAAACTGTATGACTCAATGACTCTAATATCGTCTCTATCCTGAACACTAAATGCCTTGGTGCACCCCTGCTGCCCGAAGGCCTCACTGTAGTTTGGCACAGATGTGGTGCAGTGCTGCTTGACATGTGGCTTCAGGCTTGCTTCAACACCTATGCCTCTGAATCTCAGCTCTCATAACTTCCAGTGGGAAATAATGCAAAAGCAATTCTCCACTTTCTGGTTCTGGGTGCTGGTTAAAATTGTGGAGGAAATTGATGAGCCTTGGTGGTTCGTTCTGCTCTCGGGCCAGTCATGGTGGTCTGTGAGAAATTGATGACTTGCACATGGACTCTGGGGTATTTCAGCTAAATTATCTTCTTACTATCTCAGGCTAATATCTCTTTAATTCAAACAGGGTAACTCTTCATGTCCAGAGCAGCCAGTAAGTCAGTACCCCTGCCAGGAAACACACTCAGAAAGAGCCTGTGGAATTTAAATGAACACTTAACTGCAGCGATTCCAACATACTACAACAATAGACAATAATGGATCAGGCTTCACAGGAACTAAAATATACACAAATGATTTTATACCCTCGCAAACCAGTGTACAAAGAAAGTATGCATTCACTCAGACTTAAATAGTTAGAGAAATTCTACACATCCAACCCTTACATTATTCACACACTGATTGATAAATGCATCCTCCTATGCTCAAAATAACAAACTTTGACGTACAATTAAAGCCACCAGCAAACAATCATCACTAACGGAAGCAACACATAATCCTAGTTCCACTCCATTCCAGTCCTCAATCCTGATCCTCAACCTAATTTTGACTGTGACATAATGCCTAATCCAAATTAATTTTAAATTCATTGAGCTTGTACCTGAAATATGTACAGGTGCTGGGCTGGTTCAGCTAAACCAGAATGGGGCAACGGTACTTACACAATGTTGTTCTCCCTAATCTTAGATGTTATTTAACAAATGGGTATTGGTAACAAAACCTGTGCGAAATCACACACGTACCATCTGGGAAGTGCAGCCAGGATGACATTAGGCATGGATAGGTAAAGGATAAAAACACGCTCACATGTACAGGATGGTCACTTTGGACAGTGGCTCAAATGGTAATTAATATCCATAAACAGTATCACAGCGTGTGTAGATCTTATTGTGATCTGATGTGTAGATCAGCATGAGGGATCTTATTGGCCAAAACACCAATTCACGAAACACAGTCTAATCAAGAAATCCGAAAACCATTAAATATCACACAAATAATCAGAATGTGGTCAGAGATTGCTCTACAGTATTAACTTCTGTGACTGAATTCTGGGAAATGAAATGAACTATGACTACGAAAGTGCACATCTGTACATCATTTACCGTTAATTGACAAGTAGTCTAAGGCCACGTTCTTTCTGCTGAAATACTTTATAAAAGCTGAATGCAGTGGGCCTCTAATTGGCTGTGGGTGACCTCCGGCATGGGCTTCCAGTGAACCAGCAACACATAGTCAAATACCAGAGTGACCAGGGGCTGCAACATAACAGGTTACCTGCTACAGTAGCAACCCTCGTGCCTTGGGCTGGGAGTTGGGGAGAGACAGTGGTTGGAGAAAGAATAAGAATCACAGACCAGGAAAATGGTGCTTAAAGTTTGGTGATGCACGGGTGTTTGTGAGAGACTACCCCGTGAGATCAGGTCCGATTCCAATCTGATAAACTACTTGCACGAAAGGTTCACCAGTTCATGAAGGCAGGCTAACACTTTCAATCAGTTAATTTTTGGCGTAACATTACAAATCAATCACACAAGGCAGTGGAGGCCAATTCGCTGGATGTTTTCAACCAATTTAGCTCTTAGGGCTAAGGGAATCAAGGGATATAGGGAGAAAGTTGTAACTGGGTACTGATTTTGGACGATCAGCCATGATCATATTGAAGGGCCGAATGGCCAACTCCTGCACCTATTTTCCATGTTTCTATGTTTCTATCAAGAAACATTTCTGGGGCTTGGCTGTAAACTGCACTTAACACAAAGATATTATTCTGCGATAAAAATAGCTTAGAGATTCTCTTTTGAGCGTTCTCTAATAGATTCCTTGAGGACGAGATACGAGCATCCCTCCTTCACACAGCACCTTATTGATCATCTCTTCATGCCACAAAGGAACTGTGAGCCTTGGCTGGTTGAGGTGATGACAGGTTCCCATCCTTGATACCCATTGATAAATACTGTGGATAGGAGGAGGGTGTGGGAGCTCAGAACAAGGGTTAAGTTTGGAATCAGGCCATTCAAGAAGCACTTCTTCTCAAAAACGAGAACTCCCCTTTCCCAAAATGTATCAGAAACTGCAGGTGCTGGAATCTTGAGCAACAGGCAAAGGTTTGGAGGAACTCAGCAGGTCAATCAGCATTTGTGGAAGGAATCTCCATCCCCACCTCTCTTTTCCAGCTTTCTCACCCCGACTCCATCAGTCGCCAGAAAAGTTCTTACCCTATATGCCAGACCCACTGAGTTCGACCAGCTTTGTGCCAACACAAAGGTAGATTTGTCACCATAATAATAATAATAATGGATGGGATTTATATAGCGCCTTTCTAATATTCAAGGCGCTTTACATCGCATTATTCATTCACTCCTCAGTCACACTCGGTGGTGGTAAGCTACTTCTGTAACCACAGCTGCCCTGGGGCAGACTGACGGAAGCGTGGCTGCCAATCTGCGCCTACGGCCCCTCCGACCACCACCAATCACTCACACCATCACTATTACTTATCAGAACCAGTCTGAAGAGGGTCTCAAACCGAAACGACACCTATTCACAGAGATGTTGCCTGACCTGCTGAGTTACTCCAGCATTTTGTTTCCTTCTTAGATTTATCAGAAATTTCAAAATCAATGACCGGCAAGTCTTGTTGAACCGGGGGAGACACGATTATAGAATCAAAGCTGGTGAGTGCATACAGATCAATCACAGTCTGAAAGTATGGTGGTACAGTACATGTTCATATAGATTGAATCCTTTGGATTTAACCCAACTCAATCAGTTTTGCTTTTCAACAATCAGACAGTTTTTAATGGATATATTATGCAGTGAATACTGATCAACTGGCCGGATTTACTGAACTGCAAAGCTAAAGGCATTTATTTTTGAATACTTTCTCCTTCCATGTAATTCAATATCAACACAAGGCTCAAAACTCAAAATTGTCTCTTCCGGCCAAACAGATTGTGAAGGATTATGTGCCCCAGTGCAAACTTGTCCACCCAGTGGTCAGGAAGATTATGGAAACCACAGCAAATGATTTCCTGCTTTTCTTTTTCACTGCTTGTTCTTTTTGTCTGCGGGATCTGATTTACAAAAACAAAGCAAGAAAAAATATCCAGATCAAAGGAAAGTACGAAATGTACTAACAGAACTAAAAGGCCTTTGAAGTGTAATTCCTATTGAAGCAGTGAAAAACAGCTTGTTAAAAAAAACCTCACCCAGAAGTCGGAGATTCCTCTTTCACTTCAGCTACACACTGAATCAGACCATTCAGCCCACTCATTGCTGGTATTTGTTACCTGCTTCATTTACTACATCTGACCTGATTAGTGGTTGTATTTCTTATCAGGATGGCCTGTGACTTATGCCCCTGTCCCACTTAGGAAACCTGAGCGGAAACCTCTGGAGACTTTGCGCCCCACCTAAGGTTTCCGTGCGGTTCCCGGAGGTTGCAGGTGGTTGCCGTAGGTTGCAGGTAGTGGAAACAGGTAGGGAGACTGACAAAAACCTCCGGGAACCTCACGGAAACCTTGGGTGGGGCGCAAAGTCTCCAGGGGTTTCCGTTCAGGTTTCCTAAGTGGGACAGGGGCATTAGAGAGGAACTCGCTGGTCGTGGTATTCCCGTGCACATCGTTTTGGTGCTAAAGGCTGTGGGCTTGGTGGGTGCTGTCGGATCAACTTAGAATGAGCTGCTTCCATGCATCTTGTAGATGGTACCAATACAGCATTGTTGGAGGATTAGAAGGTCATAAGGTCGTAAGGAATAGGAGTAGAATTTTGCCATTCTTTAAAATCTTCCCAATTCTCTGGCTTCCCACTAATCTGTGCTATGTCATACGCCTTCTCTTTTAGTGTGATACTGTCATTGACTTCTCTTGTAAGCTACGGTTGCCTCATTGGATGCAATGATTAGAGTGGTATCCAGTATCATCAAAGACCCACACCACTCTGGCCATCCTCTCATTTCACTCCTACCATTGGGATGAAGGTACAGGAGACACAAAATGCTGGAGGAACTCAGTGGGTCGGATAGCATTTCTGGAGAACGGGGATGTTTCAGGTTGGTACCTTTCTTCAGATTGTGGTGGAGGTGGGGGGGGGGGGGGGGGGGGGAGAAGGGTAGAAGTGAGGTGGGGGCAGGACAATGTCAGCACATTATAGGTGAATACAGGTGAGGGGGGGGGGTGGGACATTGATTGGCAGATGATTGGACAAAGGGCAGAAATGAAAAGACAAAAAGTGTGAGATAGAGAGATGACAGAAGAGGCTACCCAAGCTGAATATGAGGTGCTGTTACTCCAGTTTACACATGGCCTCAATGGAATAGACCCAGAAAGAAAGTGTGGGTAAGGGAAGGGCAGTAACAAGAGGAGTTAGAATGTGCTTGGGTGGCTTACAACCTAATGGTATGAACAATAAATTCCCCAATTTTAGGTAACTATCCTTCTAATAACCCCCTCCCTCTCCTCCATCATTTCTCCCACTCTTCCCTGTGTCCCACCTGGATATGCATCTATGTTTCCCTTTCCAATTCCCCCCAGCTAGTTGCCTGCAGTGATTCACATTAATCCTCACTGCTAGTTTTATTCCATTGGCATGCTCTATTGTTTATAATTCAATTGTGTGATGCACAAAATCATTCTTCATAGTAGAGCGTTTGCACATACACGTCTTAATTTTAAATGTAGGAGAGTGACCCCAGGATTTCTCTTGATATATGGTTTAATAAACAATAGTTTAGTCAAAGTTTTGTTCTACCTTTATTCCAGAAATCCAACAGCAATTGTAAATCTCACGCAAGTCCGCTATCCTGCCTGCACTGAGTTGGATTTCAGTTGAGTTGTTATCTCTCTTCAGTGTACTTCTCGCGGTGACCAGCGTTCACGGAAGGCCTCCAAAGTCCCCGTGGACACCGCGTGTTCCCTCTCCAGGGACACGTGGGCACAGACGTAGGCCCGGAAAGGGGGCAGGCAGTCAACCCCGGGATGGGATCTCATTTACATAAACTGCCCATCAGCAGTGTTCCACCCCACAATTACATCACAATGGGATCTCATTTACATTAAAAAAAAACTCAATTAAAAAAAACACAGCAGCGTTCCACCATTACATCACAATGGGATTTCATTTACTTTAAAAACATCAACAGCTTCCACCTCACAATGACATCAAGAGGGGTAGAGAGGGGAGAGGGAATAAGGAAGAAGGGAGGGAGTGACTGAGGGTAGGGGAAAGAAGATGGAGGGAGTGGGGGAGGGGAGGAGGAGAGGGGAAAGAATAGGGAGGGCGAAGAGGGGGGAGGAAGTGCTGGGGATGAGGGGGAATGGAGGAGGATAGGGGTAGGAAGAGGGATGGCGAGGCGCACTTGGGGAGACTCGCGTCACAACGGGGATCTCTGGCATCACAACGGGAACCTGTCAGCCACTCCTGCGCAGTTGGGGGCTATGGGTGAGTGGTGGAATATTGCTTTCGGGGACCATCCCTCCCGTGTGACAGGGACCCAACGTCTAGTACCCATTAAACCCCCAAATTCTGTGCTCTAGGTTTGGTATTAAATTCCGTATCCTCAGATCCCTTTAATCTCTAAAAAAATCTGGGGATCTCTGGTTGCAATGCCATCTCTAGTTGAATAGCATACTTTAGTTTTAAGATAGTTTAGTTTAGAGAAACAGTGTAGAATCGGGATCTTCGGCCCACCGAATCCACTCCGACCATCGATCACCCATGCACTAGTTATATGTTATCCCAGTTTTGCAACATACACACTAGGGACAATTTACAGAAGCCGATTAATGTACAAACCTGCATGTCTTTGGAATATGGGAGGAAACCGGAGGACCTGGAGAAAACCCATGTAGTTACAAACTCAGCACAGGCAGCATCCTTAGTCGATGATTGAACCCAGGACTCTGGTGCTGTGAGGCAGCAGCTCTACTGTTGTGCCAATGTGTTTTTTCTGAATGATGCACAATGAATGAGAACTTTGACAACAAGAAGAACACAAAGTTCTGGAGTAAGTCAACGGGTCAGGCAGCGTCTCTGGAGACACTTGGACACCTGGCTGTAGAAACAGAGTTTCGTTTGAGCCTCACTGAGGTTCAAATGACATTGAATAAATATTGTATTGTATATTGTATATTGTATATTGTATAACGTCCCCCTGGGTGACCTTCAGCAGGGTCCACTCCAGAACATAGGGCTAATGGTAGCGATGGTTGTTGAGGAGGGAGTGTAAGGAAGCAGTGGTAAATTTATTTCACAGCGGTCAATGATCACATGCAACTGAAGGTCATGAACAGCCCTTGGTGTTTGCAAAGAGTATTCTGGAGTTAAGCCCTGTGGACAACAGGAAATCTTGTAACCTTGTGCTATTGCATTTTGACTCTAACATATGAAATATAATTTTGAATATTTTTTACTTTGAGTGTGCTTCTGCTGCAAATGCTATTAGATGCATTAGACACAATCTGGGTGCAACACAAGGCATCATTGATAACTTGATTTTATGACCTTTGCGGACTTTATTTATATTTTTATATGTTTAGGCTTTGGATTAAAACAGATTCAGAGTTTCTGCTTACATTTTCACACATTCTTTCCATATCCTGTCTTGGGATTCAGGCACCAGAGGCTGAAGTTTTCACAGAGCTTTGTATTATTTAAAAGTTCTGTTTTTATTTTGCTGATAATTTGAACTATTCCAAAATAAATAGACGGAAAATCTCCCCTAATGTTTACTTTTTTAAATCACAGACCCTGGGTTGCTCAATGTGTAAATGTCTAGCTTCATTTCCATTTAATCAGAGGGTATCATGGATTACCTACTAACAAAAAAACACATTTATTTACGGCTCATTGTTCACAACCCAAGGCATCCCAGGTGCTTAAAAGTTAACAAGATTCTTTCAAGACAGAGGTAAAATTGAGTATTAGACACAGGCCCTTTACATTGACAAGTCAACCATGATATTCAAGGATCCATGTACACTAATCCCATTTCTAGTTTCGACACATCCTCATCATTTCCCCCCAAGGTTCCACCACTCACCTGCACACTAGGGGCAATATACAGTGGCTAATTCATATTTTTGGGATGTGGGAGGAAACAAGAGCATCCAGATGAAACCCTCGAATTCACAGTGAGAACATGCAAAGTCCACATTGCAAGCACCAGGGGTCAGAATTGAATTTAAGAAGATAGACACAACATGCTGGAGTCAGGCAGCATCTTTAGAGTAAAGGAATAAGTGGCGTCACCTATTCTTTCCATATCCTGTCTTGGGATTCAGGCACCAGAGGCTGAAGTTTTCACAGAGCTTTCTCCAGAAATGTTGCCAGACCCATTGAGTTACTCCAGCATTTTGTGTCTATCTTCAGTGTAAACCAATGTCTGCAGTTCCTTCATACACATTGAACGCAGGTTTGCTGGAGCTGTGAGACTGCAGCTTTACTGGCTGCACCACTCTGGTGCTGACTGCTAGTTGATTTGTTCACAATAAAATGCTGGGAATGACAATGAGATGAATTAATGTTTGGCACGGACATTGCGGGCTGAAGGGCTGATTTCTCTGCTGTACTGTTCTATTTTTTTATTGTTCTTACTCTATGGTCTGAGACAATCTGCTTTGGTGATGTTGTAACAGTTCCGCCATCTCTTCAAGATGCTTTCTAAAAGAGCTGTGGTTTGTCCCTCCAGGAACGTATAGTGTGTTGAACTGCATATCACGGCTGCGCTCCCTGTGGCTTGCAAGGTCCGGCCTCTAGCGCCCATTTGCTCAGGCTCAGCAAAGTTTGGATTGGTCTCCCAGTAAGAACCGCATGAAGAAGGAGGAATGCCTGATACTGTTGGAAACCTGGGCAGAACAACAGCAGAATTCTGAAGAGACAGAGACTTCTCAAAAGGGGCTGTGGATGAAGGAGTTATCTCTTTCCATCTCCATGCTGCATCAATGTTAAGTTATAGAAGCCAAGAAAGGGGCAGGAAGAGGAGTGGTTGAGTTTCCTTCGAGATAATTAATTGGCCTTCTTACCACTGCCCTACCATTCCTCTATGTGACCCTAGAGGATGTGACATCAGCAGCAAAGCAGCAAAAATTGCATCGATGCATTGTTACAAGCATTTACTTTGTAGTGGAGATGGAAAAGGGGACGTGTGGCCTTCAGGACTGAAGAGGAGCTTGGAGTGGGAATAGAGCATCAGCTGCCTTTTCTCCTAAAATGGGAAAGGATGAGACAGAAGCAGAAAGGTGAGGGGATGGGAGGGGGGTGAGAGGTGGAGACAAAGGATGGACGGTGATAATGGGGAACAAGAGGCCGCAGATGTTGGAATCTGATAAGTGAGGAAGGTGACAACCTGATGGAGGCTGGGACCAGTGGATGGTGCTGCTGGGGTAGGAGGTTAGGGGGGAGAGAAAGCAACCTATCGGGATGCATCACAGCTTGGTTTGATAACACCTCTCCTCAAGACTGCAGGACGTTGCAGACAGTTATAAATGTAGCCCAGTCCATCACACAAACCAGCCTCTCCCATTAACTCCATCCTGACTTCCTGCTGCCTCAGGAAAGCAGCCGACATAATCAAAGACCTTTCAAATCTGGTCTTTTCCTCTTCTCCCCCTCTCCCGTCGAGCTGAAGATACAAAAGCTTGAAAGCACACACCACTAGATTCAGGAACAGTTTCATCCCTGCTTTTAGCAGACTACTGAATGGTCCTCCCAGAAGCTAGGGTATCATTCCAATCCTCCAGCCTACCACATCGCAGTTCATGCAATTTTTAAAAATCTGAACGTTCTCTGTAATTATGAAGCTAGAATGCTGAAACATTCTGGTATTCTGGTATTTTTCTCTTTACGCTGTGTGTTATACTTGTGTATGACATGATTGTACACAAGTAAAGTACAATATGACTGGATAGTACGTAAAGCTTTTCACCGTAACTCAGTATATGTGACATAATAAACCTATACCAATACCAACCAATGCTGATGGGTAGTTTATAGTAGCTAATTTATCTGCTGACACATCTTGGGGAGGGGAAAATTGAACAACCGGAATTAGATGGAATAGCTTGAAGTCTCACCCCCCCCACCCCCACCCCTTCCCCCACCCCCCTCCCTCCAAGCTCAGGCTTCATCTTCTTTTCGGCCAGGAATCCATAATTTCACGTAGTCACAGGGAGGAGATGCAACCTCAGCACAGACAGCCCCCAAGGACAAGATCACAGGTGGGTCTCCGGAGCTGTGAGGCAGCAGCACTCCCATCTACGCCACTGAGCTGCACTGCCCTGGATTCTCCATCCACACTCTTTTACTCCATCTCTATTACTCCCTCATGCTTCACGTCATCAGTCCAGAAAGAAGTAAAGCTAGCACTCATACAGCTCCCTCCCTCCCTGCACAACCTTTCAATGTAGATGGGTTGGTTAGTTGGTTCGCAGATAACACCAAAAATTGTGGAGTTGCGGACAGTTGCTGCCAGATTCAGGGCCAGTTTCTTCCCAACAGTTATCACGGAACTGAACCATCCTACCGCAACTACTCGGGAGCAGTCCTGACCTACTATCAACCTCATTGGTGACCCTTGGGCTGTCTTTGATCAGATCTTATCTTGCACTAAACGTTGTCCCTTATCATGTATCTGTACACTGTGTACGGCTCGAATGTGATCATGTATTGTCATTCCGCTAGACACAAAATGCTGGAATAACTCAGCGGGTGAGGCAGCATCTCTGGAGAAAAGGAATGGGCGACGTTTCGGGTCGAGACCCTTCTTTCCGATGACTGGTGAGCACGCAACAACAGCATTTCACTGTACCTCGGTACACGTGACAATAAACTTAAACTGAACTGATATCCGTTTTTTGTGATATCTATGATATCATGACTTAGTGGTTGGTACGGTAATATTTGTCTCAACATTTTCGTAGCACACTGGAAAATGCGGAGCACTTCCCATAGCATAGGAGACACCTCTCAGCAAAAGTAGACATTGATAACGAAACTCACTATCACGTTCAGTGTGCCAGCACAGTCTATGTCCAGCTGAGGAAAAGTGTGTTTGAAGGTCAAGACCTGCAGCCAACACAAAACTCACGGACTACCGGACGGCAAATATTCTCAAACCTCCCCACCAACTTGTGAGAGTCTCATGTGATAGCTTATAGGTTGGTAGTGAGCACCTCAAGTCCGTTCATCAGAAGCCCAGCATACACAGCAGGAGTTGCTCACTTTGCAAACCACTTCTACCAGTTACACCAAGCACCTCCTGCCCCACCTGTGGCAAACTCTTTCAGCCCTTCATTAATTAGAGGTGGTGACTCTTACTGAGAGTCACCAATTCGATGACTGATGAACTTAGAAGCAAGTCATTCTCCATCCTGAATGACAAAGATGAAGACCTTTACAGAGAGGGGAAAATATTGAAGAGTTTCTCAAAGAATGTTCTTGGTTTGAATAAAAACATACATTGTCAGTCATCCTTGGCTCAAACCTTCTGCCCTGCTAGTGTCCTACACAACATCCCCCTTTAATTAACATACCTTCCCTGTCTGGCTGGTTCAGGTAGAGATAACGTCTTATTAAAACAGCTTACAGTTTGCCTATTTGACAGCTCATTCCGTGCTTTAGATCCTTGTGGATGTTCAACCACCAGACACTCGGGACATTGTTTCCCCCTTCAGTGCCTGAGGGGCACTATTTAATAACACAGACAGTGCATTCCTCTCCTCCGACCCATTATGAAACAGCCAGAGAATATTAAATAGCACACTTTTCACGATCAGTCAAAAGCTTTCATGTTTGTCCCATCTACCTGGATCAGACAGACGTGTAGAGCTCAAACTTAGGCTTCCTTCACCCTTGTCAGTTTTATGTTGGTAGAACCATTCTGTAGCCTGAGAGCTTAAAGAAGTGACGGCTTTGTAAATCACAGGCACAATTCTCAGGCCACGGCTAAAGTGGTGGAAGTGGTGGAAGTAGTGAGCACAGGGTTTGGCCGGGCAGCTGGCATTGGAGGTGGGCGGGCAAGCGTGTCAGGTATTGATCTTTGCCATGTTGAGTGCTTGTTGACCTTGGGTGGGTTTGATGTGGAGTTGATCCTACACAAGGGCGATAACATCCTAGTCAAATGTTAGCTACCTGTCGTGTTACTTACTCTCGCGGGATAATTGTGCGGGATTCAGCCTTAATTGATCGGAATTGGCCGCGATGCCTGTTATGGCTGAACACTGTCCTTGCCATGCTCTATGCAGGAAAGTTTGAATGCACTTGCCTAATGGACTGCTGACAATTTCCGGGTGGAATTGGGTCAAATTTGTGAAGGATTGAGATGTGTTTTGTGACAATGTAACACAGTGCAGGCCCACGCTGTTAAATACAACAGGCTGTTTGAGCAGCCTCACTCAGCCTGAAACTTGCAGTCATAATTCAGTGTGTGTTAAAACATCCAGTAGTCTCCTTATTTCCCCTCCTTCACTCGCTCGGCTGACTGGCCCTCACATCACACTTGCAGGTTTATAATGTGTCTTTGTAAACCGTTTCAGCCCCCATGAGTCCTTTGAAGACTGCAGCAGTGTTCATGCCCTGAGAAGAAACTTGTATAGTTAAGCAGCGTGGCGTCAGTTACCCAGACTCAATTACTGCCAATGTTTTTACATTTTCTTCTCTCTGTAGGTACTCAGCACCTCGCTTCATTTCTTGGCAATGTGGCTGGGAGAGAAGCAGTCTCCAGGCTCAGCTAAAAACTTGGAAGATATTTCACGTCATTTGCTATTTTTTATCCTTCCGTCCCCCCCCTCCCCCCTTGTGTTGTTGATGTGTGTATTAATATCGAAACTGGTTTCCTGGATAAGTGAATCATTTGATGTGAAATTAAATACGATGGAAGGGAAGACCCCCTACTCTTATAGTCTATGACTTGGGGAATGAAGGAAAGTATACTACATCCTGGGAATGTGAGGTAGATGGACCTTAGTGATGTGGTATATTGACTGGTGATGTGTATATTGGTCAGTGATACTTGGGACACGGGTGGTGATATTAGATTATATTAAATAGATGAATCTTCACATAGTTATTTAATCCTGGATGATGCCAGATATGGGGTTCTTGGTGACTTCAGGTACATAGACCAAGGTGATGGTAGGTATACGGGTCTAAAATATTTGGTATTGATTAGTACTCCTTTATGAATCGTAGAGTGTGAATGACTTTCTTTGGATGTTACTTATACATTATTTCAGCGTGGCAGCATCTAGAGACTGACTCCAGGGAAAAAATACTTGCTTGTGTCTTAGTAAGAGCAAAAAAGAGAAATCTGCTTTGCATAAATTAAGTACATTAATAAATAAAGTACTTTCAAATTATTGACTATCTTCATGTATCTTAGTAAGTTAATGAGAGAGAGAGAGATAGATAGAGAGAGAGAGAGATACTGAGATGGACACACAAAGCTGGAGTTACTCAGCGAGTCAGGCAGCATCTCTGGAGAAAAGGAATACATGCCAGTTCAGGTCGAGACTCTTCTTCAGATACTGACACCTTGGTATCAGATATGCAGACTTTGGTGGTAACAGATTTATGATTTTTGGGTGATGTCAAGCACCTGGTGATGTTATGGTATTTGATCCTTCATGGTATCAGGTGAAGGGAAATCAGATGATGTCAGATGTGCTCATTTTGTCAAAGGCAGGATATTGTGTATGATGCCGTGATATTGACCTTGGTGATGTTCAGTGCATGTGTCTTGAAGATGTTATGTACATTGGTTATGGCGATGTCAGGTATACGGAGATTGATGATGTCATCTATTTATGTTTTGGTAATAGCAGGTAATTGGAATTTGATGATGTCATCTATATAGGTTTGAGTGATGTCAGCCACATGGAGTTTGATATGATATCCACATATATACATGCCAGGTATATGGAACTTGGTGATGACATCTATGTAGGTCATGCTGATATCAGGCGCATTGAGTTTGGTAATACCATCCATGTAATTTTGCTGTTGTCAGATATATGGAATTTGATGATGCCTCTATGTAGGTTTTGGTGATGTCAGCTATACAGAGTTTGATGATGCCATCTATGTAGGTTTTGGTGATGTCAGCTATATGGGGTTTGGTGATGTCATCCATATAGGTTTTGGTGATGTTAGCTATGTGGAGTTTGATGATGCCATCTATGTAGGTCTTGGTGATGTCAGCTATACAGAGTTTGATGATGCCATCTATGTAGGTTTTGGTGATGTCAGCTATACAGTGTTTGATGATGTCATCTCTGTAGGGTTTGGTGATGTCAGCTATACAGAGTTTGACGATGCCATCTCTGTACGTTTTGGTGATGTCAGCTATACAGAGTTTGATGATGTAATCTCTGTCGGGTTTGGTGATGCCAGCTATACAGAGTTTGATGATGTAATCTCTGTCGGTTTTGGTGACTGGCGTATGGAACTTGCTGATGTCATGTATTTACATCCAAGTGTTATCAGAAACTTGGTAAAAACAGGTTTACATGCTTTGTCTTATGCTGTACATGGACCTTGGTACTGGCAGATATATGGGTCTTGATGTTTACTCAGTTAAACAGGGTTACCATAAGCAAAATTGGAAGTCATGACTGGTTGGTCGGGTATCACTGAAACCACAGACCGTGACCTAACTGGGAATATTCCCAGGCTGCCGTTGGCTTTCCACTTTGTGGAGATTTTTTCACTCATTGAGAGAGCATTGTTAAGAGTTTGTAATTCCTTTCAGATGTGAGCATGTCAAGTTCAGTAGCACCTCCGCAGTGAAATAAAATAAATTGAGACATGACTGACAATATTTTGTTTTATTTGCTGTGAGCTCTCATTGTGAGTAGAAACATGTCCTGTGGTGCCATCTATTACTCAAATTACACTCCGTATTCCGGGTTATAATCTCCGGCATAATAAACACATGGAATATTAACTCTGAAGCCACAATAAAATGGAAAACATATGATCTCAGTGGCTCCCACAGAACTGCCTTTGGCAGTAGGGACACAGTGCACTTTATGTATGAGAGGGAGAGTGTGTGTGTGTGAGAGAGGGAGAGAGAGAGAGAGAGAAAGGGAGAGAGGGAGGGAGAGAGGGAGGGAGAGAATGAATGAGAAAAACAGTTTGTGTAAGAGAGGGAGAGAGAGAGAGAGAGGGGGAGAGAGGGAGAGAGGGGGAGAGGGAGAGAGGGAGAGAATGAATGAGAAAAACAGTTTGAGTAAGAGAGGGAGCGAGAGAGAGAAACAAAACAAAAATAGAATAATTGAAGAGACCCAAACACATATACTGCAAATGAAAATAAGGCAACAAAGGCTTATAACTTGGGTATCAAATAAGAGCTCCAGGATCCCATGTTTGTCCAGCCATTGACAGGAAAGCTTAAAAGCCCTATCATGCCAGGGGAGTGGAAACAAGCCAGCCACACATAGAGAGAGACACAGAACCATACACTGTATTCAACTCAACCATCAACCACCCATTTATACTAATCCTACATTAATCCTGTATTTTATTCTCCATTCATTCTCATCAATTTCCTCAGATTCTACTCTCACTTACACACCTGCAGCAACATACAGTGGCCAAATAAACTACAAACCTGCACGCCTTTGGGATGTGGGAGGAAACCAGAGCACCCGGCAAAAACCGATGCGGTCACAGGGTGAAGTAGCAAACTCTGCACAGACAGCACCCGAGGTAAGGATTGAGCCCAAGTCTCTGCCTCTGTGAGGCAGCAGCACTATCAACTGTGCTACTACGCTGCTCTTTAAACTATGTCATTGTTTAAAGAGGAAAATAAGATAGACCGAGTGCAGGCAAGTGGGCATAATGTTAGCACGGAGAAAGCACTGGAAAAATATTCTGAAGGATTGCAAGAGTTAACATTTTAGACGGAAATTAATGAATGAAGAATAGTTATGGAGACAAAAGAAACTGCAGATACTGGAGTCTTGAGGAAAAGCAAAGTGCTGGCGGTTAGGCTGCACCTGTGGAGGGAATGGACAGACGATGTTTTGGGTCAGGACCCTTTTTCAGACTGATGGAGTGGGGGGAGAAAGCTGGTATGAACTCCTGTCCCCATCCCATTTCTCCCACCATCTCCCCAGTCATCCTGCAATGGTTGAATGCTTGAATGTTTTGAGAGATCAGTCCATTTTATGATCTTCCATTATTCTGGAGGTATCCTAAAGAAATGGATACTTCACCAGCTGGCACAGTGGATGGAACAAAAATAGGAACTGCCTATAATTGCTGCTTCAAATAATTGGATCTTGTTGTATAGGAAAGTAAAACTCAATTGCCCACATCCATACCTCAGATCAATGTTTTTTTAATCATGCCTGGATTAATGAGCCCTCAAGGTTGTGTATTTTCATTTAATGAGGAAGGAATTTGTGACAATTGGGAGTGCAGAGAAAACAGAAATGGAAGAAGGGTGTATGTTTTTCATTTAAGTTTTTAAATTGCTTGCTTCCTCCCTTCCTTAGCTGAAAGCCAGTGTTTTCCTTGATCCCAAAGGTCCCACCTCCTGCACTGTTCTGATGCAAGATAGGATTATTCTGGCTATCACTTTCATCTTCCTCCTCTGGGTTATAGTGTCTTTACGGTGGGGCAACAAGTGGCAGTAGTAGTAGACATTTTACCGTGGAGTTTCACAGTATTGCCGAAAGTAGAGCAGCAGCTACCTTTGTGTTCTAACTGCCCTTCTTGAATCCTCTAGTGTCAACAACAGAAACCAATCACCCTACCTTAAGCTGCCCAAGATCAGTTCTGCCAAAGCCAGTCTGGTCCCATGGATCTCATTATATTTGCGCTGCACTTTTTGACCCTGAGTCACATTTGTCTCTAATACACGGGACATTTTGTTTGTTGGATTCAAAAAATAATCGCATCTGCTTCCTGGAGGAGCTGGTAAGCGTTAAAGTAGAGGACAGGGTGAGTAAACCATATGCCAATGAAACTTTGTAAAAATTAAACCTTTCCTAAATTGATTGCCACAAGGGGGTTTCCCAGCTACAATATTCAGCAGTTGAAGCTTGCACCAGAGATAACCCTTCCCATAATTGTTGGCTGCTTTCCAAAGTAAATTGAGAATATAATCAGTTATGAGATCCTTGAGGTTCGAACCTCAGAAGAGACTCAAGGAGATCAGGGATTAGAAAAAGCAGGGGATAAAGATGTGAGCTAGGGATTAGAATGAAGGCGAGGTGGCTATTCAAGAGTGGAGATTAGGGTTGATTGCAACAAAAGCGATTAGAGATGAGATTAGGTCTGAAGAAAGTTTCTTGACCAGAAATGTCTCCCATTCCTTCTCTCAAGAGATGCTTCCTGCCCTGCTGAGTTACCCCAGCTTTTTGTGTCTGTCTTCGATTAGAGATGAGAGGCAAATTAGAGAAATAGAGGCGAAGATTTCTAAAAAGGTGATTGGAGAGGTGGAGAGGTAGAGATTGTGGAGGTCAAGAAACAAAGTAAAGCACAGAGAATGTAAAGGATTAGAGACATTGAGGAAGAGAGGAAGGAGAAGACGATTCTGCAGTGATTGGATACAATAGAAATGAGGGAATAGATGTGTGGTGTAGATCAGAAGGGACAGGTGGGAACTAAAGGGGATCTAAAGAGATAAGAAAATGAATAGTATGGATCTGAGGGGAAAACGGAGGGATTAGGGAGGAGGAACGGTTCAAAGAAGGATGGTTGGGATTAGAGAAGGGAGGGAGAGGTCCGATTTGAGTAGGAACGGTGGGAATTAAGAATGAGAGGAGAGACTGGAGTCGGGTCATACTACAGTGCTGATATAATTGTTATCAACATTGTGCAGTAAATTAAAAAGAAAAGCCTTATTTGACAGAGATAAAACATCCAATTTGTATTAGTTGATGCCTGCCTGCAATATGATTTTTGGGAGTCTGTCACTTGAGATGGTTTTTGCAGTAATATTCATAAGACTGATCACAGTTTGATGGGATGTTGCTCTGAGCTCCTGGCTTCCTTCTCCTGCTGTGCAACGATACCCTGTGGCATGAGTTTGAGAGAAGTGCAAACCTTCTCCTTATCATCTCAGCAATATTTATCCCTCCCACCCAACGTCACTTAAACTAGTCATTGTAAACATTAACAATTCTTGGAGCTTGCTGACGGCAAATATGCTGGCATGTTTGCGAAATTACACCAGGGACTGCGATTGGACGTACATTGGTGTATAAAGTGCTTCAACACTTTCTAAGGTGAGGAATGGCGTGATATAAATCCACCTGCTCCTGGTGTTATATCTTAACCATGCTTTTATCTTTTGGCTTCAGGCCATATCAGCTTTACAGGTCCTCTCCATCTTACAAATGCTTGATTTATGTACAGCCAGTAAATAAGAACAAGCGCTTGGGAAACGGGGGATGGATTAGTTAGCTGCTGTAAGGCTGCAGTCATCTTCTGCTGAGTGGGAGTTTAGATCACGGGCTGGATTTCCAAATTGCGAACCATTCGGGTTACAAACAGCTCACAGGACTGGAACCCTGTTGTAACTTGGGGAGGATGATGATGATGTTAGCGATGACAGCTTTTGTGTCTGTCTTCGGTTCAAACCAGCATCTGCAGTTCTTCCCTACGCATGAATTTAGACAGGGTTTGGCAGGTAGTGGCACCACGGAGGCCCACAGAGCTGAATCTTCCCCTGACATCAGCCCAGGATGGCAACCAGCAGTGGGGGTCTAGGCTTTCTCTTGCTTAATAGTAATGAGTAAAAGATGCAACAACGTTCCAGCAGAGCTTGTGTTGGTTTAGGGCACGCAGGGATCACTGGATGGTCGCTCCTGGCTGTGCGGCTCACTTACCTATTGCTTTATAAACAGAGGCTGTCAGGGGCCTTTTAAGTACGGCACCACCACCCTCCGCTCTTTTTGTTCTTCTAAATACACCAATTTTCCTTTTGGTACTGAAGGCGATGTCAATGATTGAAACATTACTCTGCCTTCAAAGGCAGGCAGTCCTGGTTTCAAGCGAGCTATCAATGTCTTGTGTGCCTAGACCTGATTTGTCTACAGCTTGTGAGATGAGTCCAGTGGAAGGTAGTAATTATCCTCTCAATAGATCCAGACTGACTGATGTCCCTGGGCAGACATGTATTATTTAGGTATGTGCAGTTGATTTGATCTACTAATTCAACACCCAAGGCTAGAACTTAATCATACAGTATGGTTTCACTCTGCCTGTTACCCACAGAGGGAGTAGGTTGGAAAGGCAATTCTAACCCTGACTGAAAAACTATTCTTGAAGCAATTGTTGGCTGCATCAGTAGTGTATATGCCGTGATTTTCCCAGTAGTGAGCTTGTGCAGTTTACCAAAGTCTGTTGCGGAATCCCAGATTAGTTTTAGTTTAGAGCTACAGCATGGAAACCAGGCCCTTTGGCCCACCGAACCCACGCCGACCAACAATTACTCCATACATTAGTTCTACCCTACAGACGAGGGACAATTTACTGTAGCCAATTAACCCACAAACCAGATGGGGGCAGTATGTGGAGGTGGGGGAGGGAGATTAGTCCAAAATGCCCATCCCTACAAGTCCTACTTGTCTGTGTTCGACCAATATCCCTCCACATCTTTCATATCCATGAACCTGTCCAAATGTTTTTTTTATGTTGTTGTTGTAGTGCCTGCCTCAGCCTCTTCCTCAAGCACAGTGATTCCCAACCTGGGGCCATATGGCCCCAAAGCGGCCATGGCAAATTTCAGGGGGGCCACAGAAACATTTTGGGATTTAGGGGGCCACAAGTTCAATGAAGGGGGCCACAGAGCTACCACCCTGTTGCCTCCTAAATTTCAGTTCTAATGGATTTAAATCTATGTAGTTGAAATATTTTTGATGTTTGTGGAATAGAATAAAAGAGAATATATGTGCAATTAATAGACACTGATATTTTTTATGGAAGGTATAATATTGAAGTACTTTTTTTCCGCTAATAATGTCAGGGGGGGGGCCACAGAAAAATTAAAAGATCCCAAGGGGCCATGAGCTAAAAAAGGTTGGGAACCACTGCTCCAGCAGATCATTCCACACACATACCATTCCTTGTGTGAAACATAGTCAAATGTTACAATAAAATTCCGATATTCTGCTGTTGATTATTTCAAAATCCTGATGGTTCGGCTTCTGGTTTAGTGAGGATTGGTTTCAACACGCCCTTGAAACTCACTGGGGACTCTTTTCCATGTTCCCTTGAAAGTCACCAAGGTCCTACTCCCTGCACTCCCTTTAAAATTAGTGGGATCATGTTTCCTGAGCTGGGCAATTCCCTGGGTTCAATGGAAATGATATTGTACTAAAATACAATATCTAAAAAGGTGCGTTAAAAGTATAGGAACAAGGAACTGCAGATGCTGGTTTACAAAAACAGCCTCAAAGTGCCGGAGTAACTGAGTGGGTTAGGTAGCATCCCTGGAGAACATGGACAGGTGATGTTTCGGGTTGGGAGCCTTCTTCAGTTAAACCTCTTCAGTTAAAAGTATGTTGGAGTTTTCTTTGGGAAATAGCATCAAATAATCCAGAAAGTCTATCGGTCCAGCACCACGAAGTTGTGAACATGCTGTGTTGATGGAGTTTACTGTATGTAGCACTTCAAGGCACTTCACAGGGGTACAATCCGCCATGTACTACTACCGAGCCAACGACAGTCTGAAGAAGGGTCTCGACCTGAAACATCACCCATTCCTTCTCTTGAGAGATGCTGCCTGTCCCGCTGAGTTACTCTAGCTTTTTGTGACTATCTTCAGAGAAATGCAAACAGTTTGCAAAAACTCACTCAAAACAATAGGCTTCAAGCAAGTTATTAAGGTAATACAGAGGACCCCTCCCTGAATCAATACTGCCAATGGTAAACGCTGCCACATCAGTGTCTTTGCAGTGTCTGTGCTGGAAGATGATCACTTTGCAAACAGCCCCTTCGCTATTTGTGTTCTGACCTAACTGATTCAATAGTACCATACTGTTTGTGAAATCCCTTATTAAAGGTATTGTAACCCGCATTTTTGGCTAGAATGACTCCAGTCACTCTGGGCTGTAGGAAATAATCGGGCTACATTTGGATTATTTTCTTTAATCACAGGCAATCACAGTAGCAGGTAACTCGACATGCAGTCTCCACATGTCCACCAGAGGACTTTCTGCGCCACACAAAATATGTCCCCAACACAATTGACGATAAGAATCAAAATTAATGTGGGGTGAAGGCAGACTCACCAATATCCCACCCAATAATAATAATAATATAATTAGTAGTCACATAATAATAACTATAGTTATAATATATTGCATTGTATTATTACAAACTTTACAAAAATAAATGCAATACAATAAACCAAGATTACAGTATATCCGCTGTTGCACGTCTCTGTCTATGGTTATTAAAATTTCAATGCACTATAAAAATAAATTGGAAGCTGTATGTTTGCACGGGAACTCTAACCCTGCTTGGAAGGGGGGGGGGGGATCTGTTCCCACTGAATTTGAGAGTTCTTTCTGCTAGCACTGAATGTTGGCAGATATTCATTCACTCGGGGATTGCACCAACACCCAGTCTTGTTAGCACCTAAAGCACACATGGGTTCTGCAGGAGAAGCAGGAAACTCCAACCAGCTCACACATCTGATCGCAGTCTAATGACTTTGTCTGGGAAAAGCAGATGCCTTTATTCCAGGGAAGGACTTGGTGACAACGCACAAGTCAATGTTGACTATGAAGAATGACTTGGAGAACAAATAAAGGAAGGAATGTGGAAAGCAGACAATTGTCCCCACATGAAGTCCTAGCAGAGATACAATAAGGTAAGGTGAATGCAAGGAGGAAGTTTCCTTTGGGTGGGAAATCTAGATCCTGAGGTAACAGTCTCAGAATGTGGGCTAACACCATAAGAAAAAATGTCTTCACTTGGAAGCTGGTAAACCTTCCTTTCCCTTCACAGAGGGCAGTGGAGGGCAAGATGCTGAACATATTAATAGATTTCTGGACACAAGCTTTAAGGGATAGAAACAAAGAACAGTCGATGCTGGCTTACACAGAAGGGCACAAAGTGCAGGAGTAACTGGGTCAGATAGCATCTCTGGTGAACATGGATAGGTGACGTTTTGGGTGGGGTTGCTCCTTCACACTGATTGTGGTGGAGGTTGGGAAGAAAACTGGAAGAGAAGAGGAGCAGGACGAAACCTGAAAAGTAGTAGATAGATAGTACTATTAGGTATGTAGTAGGGGGGAGAGTACAGGAAGTTAACTAAAATTGGAGAATTCAACGTTCATATCGTTTGTTTGCAAGCTACCTAAGCAGAATATGAGGTGCTATTCCCCCAGTTTGCATGTAGCCTTATGGGCCTGTCACACTTAGGCGATTTTTTCGGCGACTGCCGGTGGCTGTCAGAGTCGTAGCAGGTCGCCGAAAAGCCGGCAAATGGACCCCCCCCCCCCCTACGACAATGTCTACAACAATGTCTACAGCAACCTACCACCTAGTCGACATCAAGCTAAGGCAAGCTACCGACAACCGGCGACCCATTCGGACGTCCACCTACGAACACACCTACGACCACACCCACGTCCACCCGTGACAAGCTATGACCTGGTAAGACAATTCAGCCGCTGGTACCTGTTGCCGGTTGACGTAGGTAGTCGCCAATGGAATTCACCGAAGTCAGCACCGATGACAACGCACCTCATCCTGGCAACAATCTACGACAGCATCTATGTCAGAAGAAGTCAAGCTCCGCTCATTGGCATCAAGTCAACTGTTGCTGACTGTCGCCGAAAAGTTTTGAACATTTCAAAATCCAGCGGCGGCCAGAAAAACGCTACGATTCTGTGGGCGACTGAGGAGACAACTCATGATCATACAGGCGACACCCTGGCGACCATGTGGCGACAGCCTAGTCGCCTATAGTAACCTAAAAAATCGCCTAAGTGGGACAGGGGCATTATTCTGGCAATAGAGGCCTAGGACAGAAAAGTCGGCATGGGTCAGTAAACATTAAGGGTAACATGGCAAGAACAGTTATAAGGTGTTGATATTACAGGAGCAGCTACAATAATATATGCTGGCAGAGCAGGAGCTGAATGGCCTATTCCTACTCTTTTCCACGTTTTTGTGCATCTTATAGGATATTAAACTTTCAGCTGAATGAAGGAGATCTCTCCTGGGGAGAAGTGGAAGCCTTATTCCCAAGCCTTACTGCCAGCTTGGGAGAGTGAGTGGAGGATGGGAGTGTGTGTGTGAATGGAGAGCGTTGGACTCTCTGTCCCAGAGGGGGTGAATGGAGAATAGTGACCCAGGAGGGTTCTGCCCCAGCAGGGGTGCCCCGGCAGCACTGGGCCCAGTAATGCTCTGTCTCACCAGGGTGAATGAAAAGCAATGGATGCAGTCGAATTTGAAAACAGAAATTAATTCCCTTTATACTGTGGCTGTGGCTGGTCTGGAGGAATAATAATAATAATAATGGATGGGATTTATATAGCGCCTTTCTAATACTCAAGGCGCTTTACATCGCATTATTCATTCACTCCTCAGTCACACTCGGTGGTGGTAAGCTACTTCTGTAGCCACAGCTGCCCTGGGGCAGACTGACGGAAGAGTGGCTGCCATTCTGCGCCTACGGCCCCTCCGACCACCACCAATCACTCACACACATTCACACACAGGCAAAGGTGGGTGAAGTGCCTTGCCCAAGGACACAACGACAGTATGCACTCCAAGCGGGATTCGAACCGGCCACCTTCCGGTCGCCAGCCGAACACTTAGCCCATTGTGCCATCTGCCGTCCCGAGGAATGAGCAATAGTGGTTGGGGACCGATCCAAATGCCCAGACTGATGTGCACACCACCACCCAGCTCACACTCCAGCTGCTACTGGAAATGCCTGCTCCGCTTTTAACGGGTTAATGGACACCACAAATCATTTCTCAGTGACTATGCTGACACGGGTGCCATTAATCAGGCTTGGGAGCTAACCACAGCCTGCCTGCCGTATGTGCTTGAGCGGGATTGAAGGGGAGCAGGTAGGGCTGGAGTCACAGCTTGTCCTCATTAATGATTCTCAGGGAGATCTGAGGGTGGGGTTCGGGGCTCCTGCCTCTTGAAGGTCGGATTGTGTAAAGCCTCAGAAGTTTATTTGGTGGGAGACAGAAGATCCGTGTAATTCAACTCAATTTTGACTTACCCAAATATGTTATGGTTGAATAGGATTATGGCTTATTCAGGAGCTCTATAGACTGATTGTAAGTTTGATGTATATCAAATAAATGATTGCAGCAGCCTGTGTGTGCCAGTGCATTCATTCACTCTCGGAAGCTGAAGATAAATCCAGTCACTTTTTTTAACTTTTCACTGCTTTCATTCAGTTTTACTTTGTTCTGCCCTGAAAGGCTGTGACATTTGCTTGAATTTGTCTTCAATGCAGCAATTCTATAATTCTGGCTTCTTTCGTATCTCTGATCATCAGCCCTTGTCCCTTCATCTGCTTCTTCTTTAAACCCAAACATCCCTGAGAGAAAGTTCATGGCCCCTCTACATCTTCTTCTTTGGCTGTTTACATTCGTGCCACAAAGCCCCAATCTTTCCCAAGTGGGATGTCCATCCTTCCCTTACACCACTCTTCAGGCTCCCTAAATTCTCCTGATCTTGTGATCCAGTGAACTACTTGCATCAACTCTGCCAAGGAATGGCCTTTGTTTGTGCTGACATGCACAAGGACCATTGTGCACATTGGTAGAGTTAACATAACAATGTTTTTTTGCTGTTGTAAGTGAGGTTCCAATCTTTAAGCACACTACCCTTCCACTGACTCATCTAAAAAAGGTTCTCTTTATGAATGAGTGTAAACCTATATGTTAAGTAATTGAAGGAAGTCATTAAGCCCACACTTGTCCTTTTTCATCGTTAATTGACAAGAACTTAGGAGCAGCACAGTGGGCTAGTGGTAGAGCTCCTGCCTTACAACACCAGAGGCCCGGGTTTGATCCTAACTATGGGTGCTGTCTGTATGGAGTTTGTACTTTCTCCCGGTGACAACATGGCATTTCTCCGGGTTTCCTCCCACACTCCAAAGACGTACAGGTTTGTAGGATAATTGGCTACTGTAAAGTGAAATTGTCCCTAGTGTAGTGGCCATTTGGCTTGTTTTGTGTGTCATTAATGATGGCATGTGTCTTTAAATTTTAGACTGCCGTTATATTGTGGGTGGGATTTATGACGTATTTTAGGGCGTGTTTGGAGCTAAGTTTCTTGCGCAGAAGCTTAGTTTTTAGTTTAGTTTTGGACCAGCATGAGGAATGCATACCCTTTGACCATGCAAAGTGTAACGGAGGCACGAGGAGTTTTCTAACGTTTAATGCAATAAGCTGAAGTTCGATGAAGATTAATATAGTGTACGAGTCGGAAGAAGTTTGGATGTACCTTATTGTTTTTCATCAACAATAAAGAATTTATTAATCAAAAGACTGTGTTTTGAAAATTTATCTGTGAAGAAGCTCTGAAGGTCCCCGACTTAGAGCTTGCATGCGTATGAAGACATTCCCCTTAACCATGTAGTCCATTTAGCGGCTAGAGGGAGTAATCTCTTGAACGATATAAAATTCTGCCGCTACACCTAGTGCAGGATAGTGCTAGTGTACAGGGTGATCGCTGATTGGTGCTGACTCAGTGGGCCGAAGAGCCTGTTTCCACGTAGTATCTCTAAAAATCTAAACATTCCTACAGGACTCCTTGGATCAGGTGTGGCAACCTTGCATTGGTAATCCATGTATAATACTGGTCTGTAATGTAGGAATAGCTCATTCAAAGCACATCCAAACCTAAGCTCAGGAACCCTGGTCCCTGCGTCTCGACATTTCTGCAACAGATGGTGGCAAGAAATCTCAAACCTGCACTATTTCCCTCCTGACATACCTCCTTCCATTTTTACTTTTAATTAGCAGACAGGCGATTTGCTTTAATGTTTCAACAAAGGGAAATCGTATAGTGCTACGTTGTTTGCAAACCACATATTTGCACTAAAATATAGCAACAGTGAAGTCAATTGTGATGGGCGACAAACTTGCATCACTGCAGAAGAACCAGTGGCCACCATACACATGCACAATTTTCCAAAGACCACTACAGACACAAAGGGTTGGTAGTAAATGTGTTTAGGTTAAAAAAAACGATTGCATCCTGCATACAAATGTATGTCATAGCATGCCTTTACTTGTTTTTTCTTTCTTTAAACAAAGCTTTATTTCTTTCATCACGGACTGGCTGATTAATTCACCTCCCAAACACAAAATGAAGCTTTAAAAGTTTTTGAAGTTCACCAGCATTAGTCTCATCTCAACGCAGAGAGCTATTTTTAATAATCCATATACAATTTATCTCATCAGGCATTGAAAATCTCACCTCTTAATTCTCCAGTGCAATTGAATAAACTGAAGTGAAAGTCCAGAAACTAATGAAAAACTTCCCTTCAGAATACCAGCTGACTGGCATTGATTCATCCATTCATCCTGGGATGTGAGGTACACTGTGCATGTGCTATTGCATAGTCCAAATACTTTCCACAGAGCCACCTCAAGGGATAATTAAAGTCCAGGTGTATGAGAAGGGAGGAGATGTTCAAATAAAACATTAGCAGGCATTAAAAAAATCTCCCTGGTAATAAATCTGCAATTTAAAACAAAATGTCATTTTGAATATGTGACGGTTGCCAACATGACCAGGAAATCGTGTTGTTTCATCAAAACATGAACAGCCATAAAGGGGTGAAACTCACCCTGGACTTAATGCAGCCCATGTGATTCTGTGGCTACTGACCAATTAATATTCTGAGTGTGGGAAACCAGAATTTCTTGACTTTATCAATTTGTTTAGCTCAGATTTATAAAATATCCATTTGAGTTTGCATGTTTATTATAAACCTTAAATGTATCTTAAACATAAAAATTATTCCGACATAAATGTGTAATATATTAATTGATTTCTCTATTAATAATTCTCAAAATGCTTTAACTTATCGATTTATTTTTATTAAACTTTTTTGCAATTGATCTTTTATAGCTGAGTTGATGCTCCCAACAAATATTCCTTCATTTCTTAAGCGATTTAAATGCGTGCCTTAACCAACAAAAAAACCCAGAAGCAAAATTATCATTCCCAGGTTTTGCATTGTAAGTTGAAAAGGGATTTTGAGCAAAGGCGTGGGAGAAGAAAGAATAGGCAAGAATTCTTTGTTTGAGTCAAATCCTGTGTCTGTCAGATATGGGCCATGCTCATACGGAATTGACTGGAGCAGAACAGTGTTTTCAGAAGTTTGGCAATGCTTCAGCCTTGTAACAGTCCATTGTGCTTGTACAAAAGCATTGACTGCACGGATTTCAAGGTTGTTAAATACAGGGTAATGGAGAACTAGCAGTCCGTGACAAGCCTGCTGCACAATTAAGCAGTTGGCATTACTTCACCCACTTCAAGCTGGAGATCAATCATCTGTCTCCATCAATTGGATGCAGTTCCCTTGCCCTTGCTCTTGTAATTGTGCAAAACCCCCACCCTCCAGTTTTCCTATTTTTCTCTGGAGCTGATTCTTACAGTACTGTCCAGCCCCTTTTGGTACCTCACCAAAGTTGTTATTCTTAATGTGGGAATGTGGAGTGAACATTGGCAGGCTGCTCTATCACAATAGGCATCACAGCCAAGCGTAGACCTCTTGTTATGCACATGGAAACATGTCGATTTTACATCAGGAATGGCTGGATAACGATCGCTACTTTAAAACTGACTGATATAACCCCTCACCAATAACAAATGTCACCTTCTCTTGGTCAGATGAGACAATTCTTCCCACTTTAGATTTGACTTGAATTCAGTGCACCTGGTAATTAACACAATGGGCTATATTTTATCACCAAATTTAATAATTTTAAAATATACATTCAAATCTATAGTCAAATGTCAATAGTAAAGGTGATGAAGATCACCTTATTGGGTTTTCTTTATAGTAACGTGGAACTAATTATGAACAATATTGTGAGGAAAATACCTGTCAAACGTAAAAATAATGCCTTGATGAGGCATTTAATTGCAGCAGTTGGCCTTTTTGGACTGAGGAATAAACCTACTATTGTCAAATTGTGCATTGAAGATATGTGTTCTGAGTTGAGTATATTGAAGGAATGCATATTGAAAATGTGAATTTTGAATATATATGTATTAAAGAGGGCTGCAACAAAAATGTGTGCATTTAACATGTGTGTATTGAACATATATGTGCATTGACAATGGGTTTTGAAAATGTGTACATTGAAGATGTGCATATTTATGATGCATCTATTGAAGATGTGTTGTATTGAAGAAGTGCATTTTGAAGTTGTGTATATTGAGGATATGTGTTTCAAAGATATGCATTGCAGATGTGTATTTTGAAGATGGATGTACTGAAGATATATAATTTGAGCAATTGATTTGTTAGTGTGTGTATTAACAATTTGCGCATTGAAGAAATATATTTTGAAGATATAGATTAAAGATTGTGTATTGGATAAAGTGTATTCTATGAAAATGTGTACAACGAGGACTCACCCCTGTATTGAAAATGTGCACTTTGGATGTTTATTTAAATGTGCAGGTTGAAGACCTGTATATTGCAGAACATTGAGGATGTGTAAATTTTGTTGTGAAGAACTAGCACGAGGTTTACATAATCAAGATGAATGCATTGAAGTGCATGGGCAAATTATTTGAAACAGTAACCCGTTAGGAAATATCAAAAGCAACAAAGGCTTTCTTTTATCCAGCAGTCTCATTTTCATTCAGTTCTAAAAAAAATAAACTTATTGTTATCCCAGTTTGTTCCTATTAATAAAACGTTACCAACCTAATTACTATGAGCCAATGCTTTTATGGAAATTGAAAGAGTAAAAAGGATAGTGATGAGAGGGAGAGGGAGGGAGAGAGGGAGAAAGAGAAAACATCAGAGTGGGAGACAAAGAAAGGGAGAGGGCTGTGTTGAAACAGGCCTCATTTTGGCCTGTCTGTTCTTAGTCCTACTTCACTGCCTGAATTTGCACATCAAAACCTTGAAGGATAATGCCTGGGGGCAGGCAGATAATAATGAGCTTGCTTGAAAACAAGAGGAAATAAAATAAAGCAGCAATGATCCTTTCAATGGAAGTTCTTTGGATAATTTTCTTTTTTTACTCTGCCAACGTCATTGTCAGGAGTATTATTCTCTTGATTAATTTTGCAACCAGGATAACAAGATGTTATTTTCTTTACTTTTTCCCACTTTCAACGGTCCTTTTTGAATGTCCACGCTTCCCCATCATCCATCACCCTCCCCTCACCCACCCCCACGTTCTCTCCCTGACTCTTCCTGGGATATGGTTGAACCAACGACTCACCCAAACATGATTATGTGTGGTGTGGGGGCTCAATGTGCTACTCTTCCCAAGGAGAGCCAAGCCTGATCCCATTGTCATTTAATTCACTAACCTGCCTCCTCACTGTAGCTCTGTTGATAGCTGTTAATTGAATCCAATTTGCTATGGCCATTCATTCCAAATAAGTACCATGCATTCTGGGTTCTCAAGCATAGATTTACCCAATATAGATCAATCAAACGTCACTTGACTAAAAGGTCAATGTAGGCAAGTAATAAATAATTTATATATATTTTAAAATGCCATTAACTGTTAACCTATTTTAAAATGTTTGATTTATATAACATGTCTTTAGTGTTTTCTGAGTGAATTGTTTTATAAATTTAATTTATAAATGCTTATTACAAAAAAGCTGGCAAGCAGGGCCAACAGGCCCTTAAGAAGACATTTTGGCTTTTGTTGCAAAGAGGTTGGAATTGTAATAGTGAGCTTTTATTGTAATTGTACAGGGTGATGGTGAAGTTTCGCCTGGAATACTGTGAACAGTTTTGGTCTCCTTTCCTAAAAAAAAAATAATAAGATTCATTTCTTTACAAACCGGGTCACTCAATGTATTTAAAGTGGCAGGCTTGGCAGGGCTCTGAGGCCTACTCCTGCTCCTATTTTTGTTTTATTCTTTTATTCCTATTTTAAAAGTAATTGTTAATTTAAGATCATTGGAAGAGTACAGCGTAGGAACAGGTTCTTCAGCCCACAACGTCTGTGCCAAGTTACACTAATCTCCTCTGCTGGCACATGTTCCATATTCCTCCATATCCATGTGCCTATCCATGACAGAGGGTAGTTATAAAAGTCTCTTAAATAACTCTATTGTATCTGCTTCCAAACCACTCCTGGAAGTGTATTCCAAGCACCAACCATTTTGTGTGTAAAAAAAATTGCCCCCACACATCAACTTTAAATTACCTCCCATCTGACCATAAAGCTATGCCCTCACAAACACAGAGCACCTCTACTCACCAACCACCAGCCAGTACAACACCTTTCCATAACTACCCTCTGTCTTCTACAGGTAAGCCAATTCTGAATCCAAACTGCCAAACACTGTGGATCCCATGCATCTTAATCTTCTTGACCAGATTACCATGAGGGACTTTATCAAATACCTTCCTAAAATCCATGTAGACTTCATCCACTGCCCTACCCTCCGTCACTACCTCAAAAAACCCAAACAAGGTTGTCACAGAAAAGGCCATGCTGACTGTCCCTGATTAAGCCATTAGCTTCCAAATGGGAGTAAATCCTATCCAGACGAATCCTCTCCAATAACTTCCCTTCCACTGACATGAGGCTCACCGGCCGATAATTTCCTGGGTTATTTCCACTTCCCTTCTTAAACAAAGCAACAACTCTGGCTACTCTCAAATCCTCTGGTACCTTGCCTATGGCTAGAGAAGATACAAATATCTCTGTCAATGTCTCTGCAATCTCCTCTCGTTCCTCTCTATAACTTGAGGCCCTGGGGATTTATTCACCCTTTCAAGAGCTGCCACCACCACCTCCTAAGGTAGACACAAAAAGCTGGAGTAACTCAACGTGCCAGACAGACTCTCTGGAGAAAAGGAATAGGTGACGTTTTGGGTCGAGGCCCTTCTTCAGACCCACCTCCTCCTCCTTGGTCTCAAACTGGCCAAATATATACCTCACAGTGATTCCACTAACCCCTAATAGTAATTGTGAGAGAATTGTTATATAGTTTGATGTGTATGAAAAATATCTCTGAAATATTTTGAGAGCTGTTAAGGCCAGATGCGACATTCGTATCAAAGACTTTTGGACCGTTTAGGTAGCTGGGATGGTTGGAGGCTTGTTGGAGCTGCTCACCTCTCACCAAGATGAGCCAGTTGAAACAATTCCAAGACCGGATGTGGGCAGTGGGTTGCATGTTTTGCATCGTGGCCTTCAGTGCATCTATGCCATTTGTTCATGGGGCACTGAGCTCCTGCTGCCAAAGTAGAAAAGATTCTGCTGAATTCCCAATTGTGTTTATTGATCATCACTGTACATTTACGCCTCGTTTTTGTATCATTCTTTCTGTTTCCTCATAAAGCCCCTTTCGTTATCGTGGACATATTAATGTATGGTATGATTAATGGATAGCCTGCCGAACAAGCATTTCACTGTATCTCCATACACATGACAATAAAATACCCATTGAATCATTGAACATCTAGCAACATGCCTTTTGTGCTGCATTTTGTCTAGAATCAATACTGCTAGGTTTTAATCACTCAATAAACCAAACAGCTTGTAGGTCTTTCCTGCAATTTTTCTATTTATGTTGGTATTTATGATACATATCAGTATTGTGAACGTTATTCAGTGTTGACTTTTCTGCACATTTAACATTGCTTCTCATGTTTATTCTAGAGCTTTGATTGTTAACCTGGGACACCACTTTGTGCAATTTGTGCATATTCTACTGTTGGATCCTTTTGCTACAACACAACCTTTAGATTGACACATTCTTAGGAATTGAGAATGTGAATGGCCTCTCTTCCTACCAAATTAGACCACCTTAAAATCCAAATTGAAAAACATTTGTTCATCAAACATCTTTTCTGATTATTGTTTATGGCCACAGACATCCTTAAGCATTCTCTCCAGTTTGATGTAACATTATACTGTACTTCGACATTATGCATCCTACTTGAGTCTACAATATATATTTAGTTCACTTAAAATGCTTCAGTTTGGTTTAAAACGACAGAATGTAATACTTTAACTATTGCTCTTTGGCATGCTGTTTGGCCATCACAAATCATCACTGTGTGCCTCTATTGAAAGGAATAACCATTCAAACATCAGAAGCCTGTGACCAGTGTCAGGCCTGCAAACTCCTGGGTTGGTATGAACTGTAGTGTGTGTTGCCAGGCTCCAGTCATGATCTACCCCATGTATTTGCAACATTGTCTATGTGTGGTACTAGCACTTGGAGGTGATGGTTGAACCAGATAGGTCTGTGGCTCGAAGTGCCGAATGGCCTCCTCCTGCACCTTGTTTCTATGTTTCTATGTTTCTATGTGGCATTTAAAGACCTTTGGATAGGCATGTGGATATGGAGGGATATGTGATATGCGCAGGTACATAAGTGATGGTCTTAGCATCATGTTCAACACAGACATTATGGGCCAAAGGGCCTGTTCTTGTGCTAGACGGTTCTATATTTCATTCGGAGATTCGTGACTTTTAAACGTACTTACACTTTGGAAGATGCTGCAGAATTAACGTAGATCCACGCACGATGGAATTGACACAGGGGCCGGTAAAGAATATAGACCATTTGTTTCTATCTTCCTTTCCTTGACTTTGCCAGTTTAACTCCGAAAGGGAGGAAAGACATTGATGACCTATTACTGACCTTGAGCCACGGAGGAAAAGTAATCAACCACAATTCTCACTCATGGAACGATGGAGAACTCTGTAGGAGGCTGCTGATTACTTACTCTCTAAGCCTGCCTGAAGAATGGTCCTTGGCCAAGGCATTGTTCATGGGATATTGATGTTTCTATCAGCATTCTATGGATATTGTTTACTCTAAAACCTTCACATGAAGAATTTAATTGAACTAGTGTGTAAATAACAATAAATTGATTTGAGTCTGAATATCCCCAAGCATGAATCAGCTGGGATATCCCTATCCCCATCATGAGAAGAATAGATCGGGTGGATGCACAGAGTCTTTTGCCCAGAGTATGGGAATTGAGGACCAGAGGACATCGGTTTAAGGTGAAGGGGAAAAGATTTAATAGGAATCTGAAGGGTAACTTTTTCACACAAAGGGTGGGTGTATGGAACAAGCTGCCAGAGGAGGTAGTTGAGGCTGGGACTAGTTTGGAGGGATATTGACCAAGTGGAGGCAGGTGGGACTAGTTTAGCTGGGACATGTTGGCCGGTGTGGGCACGTTGAACAAAAGGGCCTGTTTCCACAATGAATCACTCTATCTCCCATTGATAATCTCAATATGTGTGACTGACTCTGGGAATGCAGGACCAAGGGAGGGACGTTACATTTGACACTCACCGTGCAGCCTACTCCCAGCATCCGCAATCTTGATCAAACTTGCTTGCATTCCCTTCTTCATGGGTTTGATATTTTGAAATTGTCAGTGTTAGGTTTTGCAATTGAGGCCCAATTTGTTTTGAATGCTTGCAAGATCCGACCTTCCTTCTCGAGTCCTTTCCAGTCACACATCTCAAAACATGAGGTCTAACCTTCCAACTTGGGTCTTGGGCCTCAACTTCCTGACCAGACGTTCTGTTCCTGTGGTCTCAGAGCACCTGCATCTTGCGTCTGAACTTTCCCCTTCTTCTGTGCCAATCAATCACCTCCTTAAATACCTCTGACTAGCTTTTACATGGTGACAGGTCACCCACTACAAGGAACATTTGTTTGGGTTGGGCACGGGAGGCGAATAGAATTTATGGTGATCCCTTTCCAAACATAAACCAGAGATCAATTTTAGGAACTGACATCTTACACTAATAATGTTTCATGCAAGATAAAGTCCACTAAAGTTAAATAAATAGTCTGAAGGTCTCCAATGAGGTGGATGGTAGGTCAGAACTTCTCTCCAGTTGGTGATAGGATGGTTCAGTTGTCTAATAACAGCTGGGAAGAAACTGTCCCTGAATCTGGAGTTATGCGTTTTCACACTTCTTACCTGATGGAAGTGGGAGTGACCGGGGTGAACCTCGTCCTCTATTATGCTGGCAAGGCAGCGTGAAGTGTACATGGTGTCAATGTAGGGAGGTTTGTGTCGCTTTGTGTTTTACTCAAGAAATAGGCGTTTGGTGGTTCCTGGAGCTCCTTTGAAATGTTGCAGTACCTTTGCCCCATGGGCCTTTAGTTCTAAATAATGCTTTATAGAGAGGAGTTGTAAGAAAGTAGGTGTGATGTAGGAATATCCAATTCTCCTGTGGACGCTTTATTTCACTTGGGCAGCTTTGAAATGAATGTCTTCTTAGGAAATGTGTGCTCCTACCTTTGGAACAGGCTTCGTTTTCAACCTAATTGAAACAAATCCATGCAAAATCTTTTGTTTTTGTTCAGTGTGTGAAACCAAGGTACCCTCTGTGAAAAAGATCCTTACAAGATCGCGTACGTGCTCCATAGGAGTGGAACATCTTCCGAGTGATGGATTTGCCTGTCTAAATATTTAGCCAAATTGCTGCCTTTTCTCATCTTATCTCAGCTGCCGTGAATCATTTCATTTTAAGCCTGTCCCTCACTGGGGGTCTGGAGAGCGTGATGCAGAAATAAAAAGCTGACAAGGTGTACAAAAAAACCCAAAAATATATATTTGCATTTAAACTATCATAAACATATACAAAAATGATATTCTATTGTTTGTCTTACCATAAATTAATAACTCTACAATCATCAAATGGACAGAGAGAAGTGAACTACAGGCAATTCAATCCATTTGCACAACCTTCACAAGAGGGTTGGCGAGCACAGACAGTGATCATGAAAGTGGAAATAGAGGAGAATACAGTGGCTACAGTCATAAGCCTACACCCATACTCATTCACCCATTCAACCTCTTACAGTCCCTATCTGTCTTCCCGAAATGCAGTCTCTTGAACCATGGGTGAAATGTTGGCTGGTGCCTGAGATTCACCTTCAGGGTACAAGGGGCGAAATTGAGAGAGGGCGTTTAAAAAAAAAAAAAACATTACCGGGCTACTCTTTGATCAGTTCCCCACTGCAGTGCCCTTTTTGTGAGTCAGAACCAATTCAGTGAGTAAGAGCTGTTTCAAGGCTTTCCAAAAACTTCCCAACCGAAGAGGAAATGGAAACAATTTCCCGTTTCACCATATCCGAGTGTCTTGAATTAACATCCCAATCAAAAGGCTGCATGATGGAGAATTACCACATTACTGCTAAATTCAGGTGTACATTTAGGTCTTGGAATGGGATTTCAACCTAAAACATCTGAATTATAATAAAATTTATAATTAATTCTTAGAATGGCAGGAGTAGCAGAGCTAACATTTCCTGTTCCATAAAGCTGTGTGGTGAAAACACTACCCTCAGAACCCCTTTAGAAAAATTATCTTATCTGAACTCGTATAATGGAGCCTTGAAATAAACAGTTTAAAGTCAAAAACCGGCAGCTTTTAAAATGATTTACAGAACATAATCACTGAGAAGGTATTTTACTTGGAGATATTGCTCCTGTATAAAACTTCTTTCCAAACTTGGGAAGCAGGTGAAATTAAATCTACTTAATACTTTTGAAAGAAGGGAAAGCTTTGATGACATTCTTTCTGAACAGAACAGAAAATACTGCTGAAAAGGTATATATATTTTTTGTAGATTCTAATTAAAAGAAATATTACAAATCATGGCTAATTGACCAATTTGCTTCCCTTTAGCTTGAAAGAGTTGACTCATTGGGGTTCAGACCTACAGCATTCTGCTACCGTGTTCTCAAGAACATTGCTCATTGACTGGACAAAGAAAACGCAATAGATTATTTACTTCACTAAACATCGCAGTCTAGTCTGAACATTTCTTCCCCCACGTGGATATGGCACCCAAGAAAAGTAAGCCTTTGGCTCCTCAAAGCATTTCTGTTACATATTATGATCATAGCTGACCTGTGAACCATCTCCATGTATCTCCATCTGCTCCATATCTCTTAACGCTTCCGTTAACAAAGAAATCTTTCACTCTCAAATTTTAATTTAACAGTCATCCCAGCATAAATTCCCACTTGCACAAGATTTCCAAATGTCTTATCAGCTTTTCTACACGGAAGTATCTCCTAAGTTTATTCACAGTCCTAGACAGATACGGCAGGGAAGTAGACACCGGCTCACCAAGTCTGTACTGACCATTAAATACTGATTCCATGTGATCCTCCCCCCATTCCTATTGATTCCTTCTGGTTTCCACCACTCATGTACACAACAGAGGCAACTTACGCTGGGCATTTAACGTACCAACCCGCACGATTTTTGCTGTGAGACATCAGCTCTATCAGTTGCGCCCCTGTGGCACCAAATGGCTCGGTACTAATTTTCCAATTAGTTGCTTTGGACAAGAAATTCCCAATTTTGGTGATCACCACCAACCTTGAAGCCTTTTTATTCACTGCAATATTCATCAAACTAATATTCACTGAACACCAGGAAGGTTTATTCATAAATATTAGTTATCAGCCTTGAAATGTAAATAGAGCAGCTGATCTCAGTAGCACTGATGAAGTAGCAATGATCAAGTGCTGGGTTGTTTAAAGAACAATGTTGATGCCTGCGCTGTTTAGAGCAGTGTAGATATTCTGGGTTGTTAAAAGGGGCAATATTGTGCAGTAGGCTATTAAAGGGGCCAATATTGATATTCTGGATTGTTAACATGCTGGGCTATTTAAAGGGGAAAAATTCATATTTTGAGTTGTTTACTGGGACCATGTTGATGTGTTGGGATTTTTTAAAGAGCCAATAAGCTGTTTTGGGCTATCTAACAGGACGTTTCTCATAACTTTAGGCGGGTGAATGAGACATTAACAATGAAGAGACATTTTAGCCAAGCTGGGAACAGAATCTGAAAGAAAAGCCTTGCGATTTTCTGCAGGGCTGATGCTATAAGGATTTATTTGAACTGTACCTGATGCTAGATCTGGCACAGCCACCACTTCCTTTGATGATAAGAAGGTAAAATATAAAAATATTAATGACCCGTGATACCCACTGTCCCTCTCCAAAGCCCCATCTGAACGCTATGACATCTTGTGAAAGAGCTTTGCTGGGAGGAAACTTTCATCGAGCAGCAGAATGACCCTGACAATAAGATGCATTGACACTGCCACAGACTCTCCCGAGCAATCTGACCACTCCCCCCCCCCCCCCCCCCCCCCCCCCCCCCCCCCCCCGCAGCTCAACTGTTCACCTTCCTCTTTAGCAAAGTGGGGAGGGGCAGGGGTAAGGGTGGGGAGGGGGCAGGAATGCAAAAGCACCACACAAAATAAAATTACAACTAACATACAAAGCATATATACACAAAAGAAAATACAAGACGCAATGAGTCACCTACACAAAGAATAGAAGTAAAGGAGAGGAGTTCCCACCCTTCTCATTTCCTTCATGAGGAATTATATTGCACAATAGGAAACTCAGGGGTTGGAGGATTAGGGTATAATTTAAGGCTGATAATTCCACCACTCTCTTTTACATGGAATGACCCCAGCTAAGCAGATGACATTGGCCATTATGAGCTGCCACTATATCCCCCCTCCCTCACTGTGAGAAGACCTATTAGTTGCGTCTTCACTAAACTCGCCAGCCACTTTAACACCTTACTTTCACCCCTCACCCATGTAACGAAGGCTTCACAATATTCCTTTTGCTCGCAACAGCTGAAATTAATAAACAGCTCAGGCGCCTGAACTTGTTGCAGTGAGACGCTGGTTGGCAGTGAGGAAGTTGCATTTATTAAGAACGGTTACGAACATTTACAAAATTACTAGGTGATAGATGGTGTATGGTTATTTTTTTTAAGCGCTTTTGAAAATGACTAGATAATCATTTTCTCAGCTTCATCTCTCATCAATTCTGCTGCCAGAGCATCGCTCCACGGCAGTCTTTATTTTGCTAAAGTTAGCCACACTCTAGGTCGAACGGCAAGTGAAGGTGAAATATTTGACTGCGAAGGGGAACATGGCTGAACCACCCAGTTCCTTATCTGATGATACTCCCCCAGTGGGCAGCTGGACATCATCAGCAACCGGGTCGCTGGTGTGTTGTATCTCGCTTCAGTCAGGCCAGTAGGGCTCAACTGTGCTGCACTGCTCTTGCTCTGGTTGAGTTCAGCCGTCAGCTCAGAGAGGGCAAACTTAAAACACCTTGCCCGGCCACGCTGGATAGCCCAGTGAAGAGAGATCATTAGCTGGGAAAGAAAAATTAGAAACACCTATCTACAAAAGAACTTCAGTAGTAACTGAACTTGGCTGATATTAAACGAGTCTGCCTTTACCCAGACACTGCAGAAACATTTTAATTTGGCCCATTAGTCTATTGCATTGTTTACCTGACACGTAAGCAGCTGCAAGCTAATTTTATTTTCTGCCCTGACAGGGTTAAAAAAAATGTTTTAAATGAGAGAAACTGAAAAGTGAAAACAGTCCCTTGTGCTGAAATGCGAACGCAAGTTTGAATATTTTTGTTGGAAGAATGAAGTGTTTATATGGAAAGTATTGAATGTAGCGAAAAGAAACATTTTTAAATTGAATATTTTACTTTGGGGCGGGTGTCAGCTGGACTGGAGACCCAAACAAGCCCTGGTAGGGAAATTATAAAGGTTCTCAGGTTAGTTTAGCGTATTGATTTTTCAATCTTTCTGCCCTCTGTGGTACAAATTAACCGTGGGTCTCTCTCTTGGTGTTGATCGCCAGTCTACTGCCACCCCTTCCCACATACTCAACAGGACAAACAGCCATTCCTCATGAGTTATTATCCTGAACAGTGAGTCAGGGTGTTACTGAAACACAAAGGGATATCACATTGGTCCATAGAAACAGTCACACCTCCAGGAGGAGCCAAGTGACTTGCGGTGCGAAGTGGCTTCCACACTCACAGGGGCGCTGAAACCAACTGCAGTCCTTCCCCAATCCTCACACCTGCTGCCCACAACTGACAGCACAGATTAGTAATTAAACCTGGGGCTTCTTGCCTCTCATCAGCTGCTCGCTGTTTTAATCTCCCCAAAAGGAGCCTTCAGTTTATTTGAAGAGAATTCTGCAGCAAAGTACCAGGGATTTGACAAAAATAATTATATATCTTTGGGAATGTGAACAACTATTGTATTTCAGGATTAAAAAATAACATTTAAAATGTGATCAATATTTACTATTTTTGTTACATTTTGACATTATACATGCCAGTAATTCCACTGTGTCGTTTTGGGAAATGAGAATGCACTCAAATGCAAGACTGATTACCTTTTCCCCCTTTCTACAGAGCCGGCACAGTTGAATTCAGTTGAGCTTACCACCACCACAAAAATCCATTTGCAGCCCACAATATATCCAAACTATCCCATCCGTCTCCTCGGAGTTGTGGACAGGTCACTCTTGGCCCACTTGGTTCGTGTGGAGACGTTGGATGGAAAACAGCCAGCATGTCTTTCTGAGCGACTGCTTCCCTCCAGAATGGGAACCTTTACATGGATTTTACAGGAGCCCCACACAAATCCTATAGGTTAGGAGGCATCAGTAATGTGACTAATAGAACTAGTAAACTGTGACCAGGGTGCTGGTCCCCGGGCTCTGTACTGGGCCCACTGCTCTGCTAGTGATTACTTTGCAACCTGGTATTAGTTACACGTGAGTTGGATTGTCCAGGTAAGGGTCTGTTTTGCTCATGTGGACCATGACAGAAGGTGCCTTGTAATGGCAATGGCTAGCCGAACAATTGACCCCACTGCAAGGCTTCCCTCGAGTCCTCACTGACAGCTTTCTGCTGCACAAACTCTGCCAAGTCTGCAGGGTCTTCGAGCTCCAGACCCATATCCCGCTGGTGATCCCCACCACCAACGACATGAAGATCTTCAGCATGAAGACTGCCACCGTCGGCACAGACTCGTCCAAAGTACAGTCCATAGTCCTTCTCCCGGGGTAGACCAGGCAAGGCTGCTCGGAGGCGAGCACTTTCCAATAATCCATGTTCAACCTCTCGTAGAAATAGCAGACAATGACGCAGGTGGCCGGCACGGTGTAAAGTATGGAGAAGACTCCGATCTTCACCATCAGCTTCTCCAGCTTCTCTGTGTTGGTGCCTCCGGTCTTCATGATCCTGCGGATGTGGAAGAGAGCCACGAAGCCGGTTAGAATGAAGGAGGTCCCAATCACCAGGTAACAGGACAAAGGGATGAGCACAAAGCCTGTCAGTGCGTTGACGTCCATGCTGCCCACATAACACAGGCCGGTCAACTCATCGCCTGCCACCTTCCTCATGGTCAGTATGATGATGGTCTTCATGGCTGGCACACCCCAGGCAGCCATGTGGAAGTAGCTGCTGTGAGCCTCGATGGCTTCGTGGCCCCATTTCTTGCCCGCAGCCAGGAACCAGGTTAAGGTCAGGATGACCCACCAGAGCGAGCTGGCCATACCAAAGTAAAACAGGATGAGGAAGACGATGGTGCAACCTGTGCTCTCCAGACCCTCTTGGATGACATAGAGCTCCCCATTCTCTCGGTCGCAAGCGATGTTCTCTGCCCCTGCCACCGAGCGGATGATGAACGCCACCGAGTACACGTTGTAGCACATGGACAAGAAGATGATGGGCCTCTCGGGGTACTGGAAGCGGTGGGGGTCTAGCAGGAAGGTGAGCACCGTGAAGGCCGTGGAGATGAAGCAGAGCGTGGACCACACGGCCATCCAGATGAAAGCAAAGTCTTTGTCCCCCTTGGACCAGTAGACGTCCACGCCCGGGGAGCACTTGGGTGCGCAGGTCAGACTCTTCTCCACGTACTGGAACTTGTCGGGGTTGTCACAGGAGCCGAGCGGAGCCTGGCTTCTCCCATCGGCTGCCCCGGGTGAGCGGGCTCGGGGCGCCACGGGCAGCATGCCGTGCCCCTTCTGGGGGTCTCCGGTGGCGTTCTCGGGGGCTTCCATGCACAGGGCGTTGGGGTCGTTCCTGGTGGGCAGCTTGGTGCAGTCCAGCGACTCGGGCCAGCCAAAGTTGAACTGAGCCATGATGGGGGCGCAGCGCTGGCGCGCCTGCTCGCACATGGGTCTGCAGGCGGGGATGGAGGTGGACACTTGGTCGGTACACATGGGGGCGTAGAGGGAGCACAGGAAGAGCCGGAGGTGAACGTGACAGCCGTACTCGACCAGCGGCGCAAACTCGTGCAGCTTGATGGCGGCTTCCCGCTGGTTCTGGTGGCCCATGTAGTTCGGCATCCTGGTCATGTTGTAGCCGATTCCCAGGCACATGGGGATCTCGATCGCCTCGCATTTGGCTTCCCTGCCTCTCTCGTGTTCGAGCGAGCCGATGGCCCAGCAGGTCCCGAGCATCAGCCACTGGGACAGGGCTGCGAGCGACACCAGGCGCACGGACCGCTCCATTCTCCGGGTGAAGTTTGCCCTGATGCTCACACCCACATATCCTTTTCCCCCCAAGACGGGAGTGCGAAGAAGGCAGGGTACCTGTGCCGACACACTACCGAGCCTCCCGTTTAAATACTTCCTCCAATCCTCTCAAGTCGGGGCTGTCAGACTTTGCAGTGAGCGTTCCCAGCGCCGGGAGAGTTGATCACAATTTACACCGCACAAACCAGGCGGGCGCTTTGATCCAAATCTTCAAAGGCTTGGAAATGAAATGACTTTTTTGTTGTTGTTTAGTAAACACAGGAGCGATTCCGCCGACACCTCGCCAGCTCTGCACTTCGCTGGTCTTTCTCTCTCTGTCTCTGTCTCCACTCTTTGTTGAAGGCAGCAGATGCTGGCGCCAGCTCTGGCTGGCCCGGGAGGTCGCAGGGAGATAGCTGTGCAGGCTGTGGAGGTGGCAAGGAGAAGAGGGGGGAATAAAGGGGGATAGAGTTGATGGACAGCCCCGCTTTGCCCGGCCACCTCTTGTTGCTGCCGAGGCTTTGTAGAAAGTGATCGGAAAGTGATCCTGGCCACAGCACCAGCCCCGGGGAGGTGTGCGGGCGGAGAACACACTGCACCACATTGGCTGGTGCGGCCCTCGCCGCCCCGGTGCCGCCGCGCTATTGCCTGCCACCGCCGCCACTCAAGCGGGGGCAGGGTCGGACTTAAACACGCCTTCACTCACATTCCCAGCCAGGGACTTTGGGTTGCAAAACAGAGGAGCCCTTTTCAATTGATGTCACCCCCTACTGAAGGGCTGAGCCCGGGATCACTATTCACTCCGCTTCTACTTTAGAAATTCACCGATGGCTGAAGTGATTTAAACATTTCGAACATTTTGATAAATGGCCAAGAAACGCGTGTTGATGCGATATTCGTCCTCACGTTCGCCTTGCTAACGAAAACCAACGTTTTCAAAACTCAGCCTGATTTCCCTTGAGGATATTCGGCTACGTTGAAGAGTGGAGCATTAATTGAATTAGTTGTCGCTTTCTTTTCATATTTCACTGTGGACAGAAAACGCGCTTCCTGGGATGTCGGAATTCGCCAGAGTTGTGTGTGTGTTTCAAACTATTTGTCTCTCGCATTAACTAACCTACAATCGCAAAGCCAACGAGTGTGTATATATTTATACAATGGTATATGGACACACTGATCTGTTCTGTATTTATGCCTTCTATATTCTGTTGTGCTGAAGCAAAGCAAGAATTTCATTGTCCTATCAGGGACACATGACAATAAACGCTCTTGAATCTTGAATCAATAAAACAGGTTTCCAACGCAGACATGATATCTCGGTTTCCGCCTCCACCGGAGCTGCCTGACCGCTCCTCTCTTTCCCCAGTCAAATTACACTGCATGGTTGAAATATTTAGCCAAATAATCACAATCCACGATAGATGAATGGATTAATTATTGTCACCTTCTCAATTAAAACAAAATGAGAATGGAGAGAGGGTGGCGCTTTTTTTGTTGGGTGTTTTGTTCAGAATTAAAACCGACTTGACAAGAAAACGAGACGCTACAATAAAACTAGAAGAAGCCCCGAAATTCTGGGCAACAATTTCCTTCCACAAAGAACGAAACACGAGAATGTATCGATGATGGAAATGTTCTCTCCACCAAACTTTCTCCTAGACTATCCCTTTCTCGGGAATAGACAGGGCCCTGAGTGATTAATTTGCCAACAAACATAAACAAATAAAGGCTATGTTAACGTTTCCACTCTGTAAATGTTAATAACTGCTATTTCTAGCATCTGTTTTTATTTTAGAATTTCCCCATTCACAGTTTCCCTTCCATACAGGAGTACCATTATTTAATGTTCTCAACGACACGGTGTTATTTCTGAATTTCAGTCCCACAGTACAGTTTATGTGGAAACAGACTTTTGTTTGTGCTGCTGTTTGTGCAGGCCGGCGGAGCTTTAAAAAAAAAAAACATATATATAAAGAAACGTGTCCATTCTCTCAGAATGGATCGGGTTCCTTTTAAATCTCCTTTGAAATGCTGTCACTGAGGAGACTGTCCTTAAAGAAGCGCCGAAGAATTAAAATGAAGGAGCTGTGAATGCCATTAGCTCGCTTTCCAAAAAGTCTTTTCACCTCAGCGAAGGGCACAACAAGAGGCCGCTGCGGACAATGACAAAAAGGGTGGAACCCCGGGGAGAGTGCGAGAGAAGGAGCCGGGATTTGGGGCAGATCTTTGCACGGCTTCTTCTGTGGCTCTCTCTCTTTCAAAGTGCTTCTGTTCTCTGCCCCTTTCACTCAAACAATGCTCAGTCCTTTCCGAGCTGTGAGTAGGAATACTGAAAACACAAGTTCTCAGCTTGCCGCCCGTCGCCCGTTACTGCCTGGCTTCTCCCTATCTGCCCACGTTTATTAATTCTATCTTTCAACGCATCACACTGTGTTCTGCTCAACTTGCCTTATCTCAACAAAGAAACCCGCCCCTTTTTCATGTCGCGCTTCTTTTTATTTCTGCTTTCTGTGTTTTTTTTCTCTCAGATTTTTTCTCTCCGCTCTCTAACTGTCCTTTCTCTATCCCCCCCCCCCCCCCCCCCCCCCCCCCCCACACTAGTTTTTTTCTTCTGGTTCTCTGCATCATTGCAGTTTTGGCTTTTCCTTCCTGCCGCAGAACTTTGTGGGCAGAAGATTGTCTTAAGATTTCATTAAGGGCACAATACAATTATGTCGATTCTAATGTGTCTATTATTTGCGCAAACGTTTACAGCGTGTGTGACATTGTCGGTGTGCCTCAGACTGTCTTTAATCGAACTTTACTGGCTTTACCTTGCACTAAACGTTATTCCCTTATCATGTTTCTATACATTGTAAATGGCTCGATTGTAACACGTATTGTCTTTCCACTGGCTGGTTAGTACGCAACAACAGCTTGTGACAATAAACTAGACTGAACTCCGTGTGTGTGTCGGACACACTGTGCGCGTGTGTGTGTGACACTGTGTGTGTGCGTGCACCCACTCACGGATCCCATGCATGTACAGATGTACACACCAGAGCAAAGACGGTCGGCATGGACGAAGTGGGCCGAATGGTCTTTTTCCGTGATGTATGAGCCTGTGACTCTACGGTTAAATGAGAGCTTTAAGCGTATGTGCTGTTTGATGGCGGAGCGCTTCGGGGCCCTGAAAACTCACAGGTCAAGATCGCACCTCGTCCTTCCAGTGGCGAATGTGACCGGGCTCGGGGTCACTTCAGCTTTGAGACTCACTACAGTGGAGATTGAGGGGGGATTGAGATTGAGGGGGGAATCTTATAGAAACTTACAAAATTCTTAAGGGGTTGGACAGGCTAGATGCAGGAAGATTGTTCCCGATGTTGGGGAAGTCCAGAACAAGGGGTCGCAGTTTAAGGATAAAGGGGAAATCTTTTAGGACTAAGATGAGAAAAACATTTTTCACATAGAGAGTGGTGAATCTCTGGAATTCTCTGCCACAGAATGTAGTTGAGGCCAGTTCATTGGCTATATTTAAGAGGGAGTTAGATGCGGCCCTTGTGGCTAAAGGGATCAGGGGGCATGGAGAGAAAGCAGGTACAGGATACTGAGTTGGATGATCAGCCATGATCATACTAAATGGCGGTGCAGGCTCGAAGGGCCGAATGGCCTACTCCTGCACCTATTTTCTATGTTTCTATGGAGTAGGGAGATGCAGTTACAAAACTCTCGGGCGAAATGTTCCACTTGCCATCCCAATAACGAGAGTGGACCTTCGCAGCACAACCTAGGCTCGTAAAAGTGAGAAACATGTATTTGTCAGCAGGAGAATGGGACTAGGAGGAGAGCGATAGATCAGCCATAATTAAATTATGTATTCAATTAAGACAACGCCCTTGAGAGGCGGTGGTATCTGACCCCGATGAGTAGTGTAGTTTATTTGACCAACAACTATGAGAATATAACGCCTGGCTGGAGGTCCAGAAAGCTTCTGACAGGATAAGAGGGTTTAACTGCATCGGAGAAGAAAGTAACTACTTTAGTGAATAGAGACACGGGGAACCATTTCTGAAGAAGAGTCCCGACCCGAAGCATCGTCTGGCCATTCCCTCCACAGATGTCACCCTTCTCGCTGAGTTATTCCCGCATTTTGTGTTTTTCTCAAACCACTCACTTGGTTTGGACGGAGCACAACTGGCGGGTGACCCCAGCGGCCCTTCGGCCCTTGCCCCGCGCATGTCGCTGCTGACCCAGGTTCGGTTCCCCAGGGGTCACGGCTCTGCATTCGGCCGCCCGGGATGTTAGATGATGCCAGCTACTTCTAATCTCCCCCCACATTGTTCCGCTGTGTTCCGGCGAAACCCTCTCACCCCCGCCCCCGACATGTCAGTGAAGCGTCAGGAGGGAGAGGTGTGTAGGAAGGAACTCAGTCTGAAGAAGGGTCTCGACCCGAAACGTCGCCTATTCCTTCTCTCTATAGATGCTGCCTCACCCGTTGAGTTCCTCCAGCATTTTTGTCTACCTTCGATTTTTCCAGCATTTGCAGTTTTTTCTTAAACAAGTAACTGCAGATGCTGGTTTACACCGAATATAGACACAGATACCGGAGCGGGACAGGCAACATCTTTGGCGAGAAGGAATGGGTAATGTTTTGGGTCGAGACCCTTCTTCAGACTGAAACGTCACCCATTCCTTCTCTCCAGAGATCCAGCCTGTCTCGCTGGCTCCAGCATTTTGTGTCTATTTTCGGCTGGAGGGAGATGCGGGGAGCAACACAACTCATCGCGACTATCTTTCAGGTTTGGTGCCATCCTGACTCTCGAGCACCAAATAAACACGGGATCCATTCACCCAACAGTTTTACAACGCGGGTAAGGTGATGGCCTTCGCCAGCAGCACGAGGTTTACATTGATTTCTTGATTAGTACCGGTAACTGGGGAGAAGGCAGGAGAATGGGGCTAGGAGGAGAGAGATAGATCAGCCACGATTGAATGGCAGAATAGACTTGATGGGCCGAATGGCCTAATTCTACTATTACTTGTGATCTTATGATTCAGAAAGGTAGACAGAAATGCTGGAGAAACTCAACGAGTGAGGCAGCATCTATGGAGCGAAGGAAATAGCATATCCATGTCCGCGCTGTGCAATGGGAACACAGGCAGGCAGGGCTCCCAGTTCTGACCTGAAACATGAACCGTGTTTCTCTTTCCCCATATACGGCGTGACCTGCAATTCAAACATTTTCTGTGTGTTTTTTGTTTTACTTTCACGAGTTTCGGACACTGCTTCCAACTTTCTCTGCCGCTGTATATTTAAGCAGAAAGGCGTTGCACTGCCCGATTAGCCGCACAGAGCGGCAGCTAGCATTAATATGTTTCGACCGCGAGATAGCAGGTATCCCAGTCAGAGAACTCCACCGCGGGGGAAATGGTGGGGGCTTCTTCATAGATCACTGCTTCATGCAAGTGGCTGGGTTAAGAAGAGGGACATCAGGCGGCGAGACTCACTGTATAAGACATATCAGCACGTGTAAAGGGAGATTTGCTCATCTATCAACAGTACATTTGGAGAAGCAAAAGAGAGGGTGAGAGTGTTTTATTGTCATATGTCCCGCAATGGAATAATGAAATTCTTACTTGCAGCAGAAGCGCAACAGGTTTGTAAACACAGTACCCAATAGACAACACCACAAGCAAACAACAAAAGTTCAATAAATAATTAAAAACCATATAGTGCAAAAGCCAAAACAAAGCCCAAAGTCCCTAGTGCAACCCAGGTAGTCCGTAGTTTAGTTGGAGTTCACTGTGTTCAATAGCCTGATGGTTGTTGGGGAAAAAAGCTGTTCCTGAACCTGGACGTTAGTTATCAGACTCCTATAGCTTCTTCCCGATGGCAGGAGTGAAATGAGAGAGTGGCCAGGGTGGTGTGGGTCATTGACAATGCTGGTTGCCCTTTTGAGACAGCGCCTCTTATAAATCCCCACGTTGATGGGGAGGTCAGTACCCGTGATGTACTGGGCAGTGTTCACCACCAGGACGCAGTGCAGAGCCACACCTTGAAAAAGCCACAGAGCAAAGATTCACAAGCCCACAAGTCATAGGAACAGAATTAGGCCATTCGGCCCGTCGAGTCTACTCTGCCATTCAATCATGACTGATCTATCACACCCCTCTTAAGATCCACATCTCTGCAGCAGGACACAGAGCAGTGATCCACACCTGGGCAGGACACAGAGCAGAGCTGAACATGTGGGCAAGTCACAGTGCAGGACCTCTTTGTGGGGTTGACACAGGAAGGAGCTCCAGTACAGGCAACCACTCTTCCATCAATCAAGACTCTTCCATGGTCTAAGAGAAATGAAATTAAATCGTTATTCCCTCATCATGTATCTATACACTGTAAATTGATTGATTGCAATCATGTATTGTCTTTCTGCTGACTGGTTAGCACACAACAAAAAGCTTTTCACTGTACCTCAGTATACATGATGATAAACTCAACTGAACTGATGATTGGCAGACTATGGTGAAGCATGTAGGCAAGCTACCTCTTTATTTTTGTTCAAATCCCTGCCTGGTCATGGTTTTCCCGTTAATTATTCAGTACAGGATGGCACAGTGGCACAACAGCAGAGATGCTTCCTCACAGCGCCAGTGACCTGGGTTTGGTCCTGACTACATTTGCTGTCTTTATGGAGTTTGTATATTCTCCCTGTGACCATGTGGGCTTTCTCCAGGTGCTCTGGTTTCCTCCCACTCTCCAAAGACTTCCAGCTTTGTAGGTTAATTGTTCAGTAAGTTGTAAAATTGTCCCTAGTGTGTGTAGGTTAGTGTACAGGGCGATTGCTAGTCGGTGTGTGACTCGGTGGGCTGAAGGGTCTGTTTCCGTGCTGTATCTCGAAAGTCTAAAGGACGATATGGAATGCAAAGAACATTACATGTTGTTGATTTCTCCAGAGAAACACAGGGAGTGGGGGATAATTACATGCAGTTTACCTGCAAAGTCAATCTGTCACTTGCTGCAGTGTGGTCACAAACAAGCTTGATTTTCGGAGAAATTGTCCAATCCTCCTTACTCTGGGTGCCACAGTGACACTATGATATGCGGGCGCAAATAAATAACTCTGCCTTAAGCAGACTCAACTATAAATTGGCCATATGGGAAGTGGGTTCAACATATGGTACCCTTGGATGTGAATACTGGGGGAACTGTCAGCAGGAGTGTAACTCCACAGCACAGTGAACAAAAGATTTTGGTTAGAAATTACCACCTGGTGCAGTGTGAAACCACAGAAAAACACCCAGAAAGAATTGCTTGCCTTTCTATTGCCCTGCTCCCTGCCTCATGATACAGTTGTATAGGTGTATCAAAGCAAGGGTCTGAAGGAGGGTCTTAACCCGAGACATCACCTATGCTTTTTTACCAGTGAGGCTGCGTGACCCGCTGAGTTACTCCAACTTTTTGTGTCAATATGTGATATTGTTCTTGGTTATGGTTATGTTGGTTCAGGGTTCAGTATTGGGCAGGTCAGCAGCACTTAAGTTGTACGGTGGAACTAATTATGCCCCATAAGAAGCAGTTTAACATCTGACTTGAGGATGCCACCTCAAATAGCATAGGGTGAAAGAGTCGGCAAGTGCTCAGACCCTTGAATGGGAGCTGGGATCCACAGAAGTAAAGCTTGCCCATGTGTCACAAGTTGGTTTGCCATCTATTTATAGATGGAAAGCACGGCTGGGGCATCAGGCATAGCTGCTGTATCTGACCTCCACCAATCTGAGGTAGTAAGAGGAAAATCGTACAGAATTCCACCTCTTGATCATCCCGAAAGATACCCTTTTGAATTCTCTCCATATATTGAGTTAATAGCAGGTTCAGGGCTTGGCAGAATGGCATTCTCACAAGTAGTTTTCACTGATGTATAAAGTGCAATTGCTTAGATCATAGGGCTGTACATCATAGAAACACGTCCTCCTGCCCCATTGTCACACTTATTTCCATTGATCCTACTAATCCAATATTTATTTACCCCATATGCCCATTGACGCCTTCTTCCCCTTCCCTCCCGTTCCATCTCTCCTGTAGATTCAACCACTCAACTTCATACTAAGGGTAATTTACAGTGGCAAACCAACCCACATGGCTTTGGGATGGGAAAGGTAACCAGGTCCCAAGGGAGAATCCCACAGGATAGCAGGGAGAAGGTGCAAACTCCACAGAGACAGCATCAACAATCAAGACTGGAGTTGCGGGGCAGTATCGCGACATTATGTCATCCGAGGTAGTTTCCAGACCTTTCCCTTGGCTTATGATAACCAGGTACTTGAGCATTCCTGGCAACTTCAATGGAGGAAATTAAAGACTGAGGAGGGATAGAGCAGTTGCCTTTAAGCACCTGCAAATAAGGAGAAGCAAACTGGGTTAGGAGGTGCAAGGGACACCAGGTGAGAGTTCTTCCATTAATGTTCAGCTGCAGTACAGCAAGAAAAAAGTTTATACCTTTTAGATAAGAGTTGATGTGGGACTGTAGCAGGTGGGAATCTCACTATAATAACACCTCCTGTTGCATCAATCATTAATTTTGTTCAATGGAAACATTTTTGAATCAGAAGAATAAAACAGTAAGGTGAAGGTGAATCTGAAGGGCAACCTTTTCACACAAAGGGTGGTGAATGTATGGAACAAGCTGCCAGAGGAGGTAGTTGAGGCTGGGACTATCCCAATGTTTAAAAAACAGGTAGACAGGTACATGGATAGGACAGATTTTGAACAATGTGGACCAAATGCAGGCAAGTGGAACTAGTGAAGCTGGGACATATTGGTCAGGGTGGTCAAGTTGGGCCGAAGGGCCTGTTTCCATACTGAATCATGCTATGACTCCAGGTCATTGCATCGGAGGTCACGGATTGAGGGGGCTGACGGTGAGGGGTTAAGAGAGTGAGAGTTCAGAGGTGAGAGGTCAAGGGGTGAGGGGTCAGAAGTTGAAAGTTGGGCCCGTCTGTATGCGAAGGTCAGTCCGATTCACCTCTACCCCATTGCGGACATTGGAGTGTTTTTTGGGACTTCTCGAAGATTTTGTTTTGTGAGACTGTTACAGAATCAGATTTGAACCTATAGGTACAGCCACAGATGAGTGCAGGTTCAGCACATATCCACAGACCACACACTGGCAGCAATTACTGCACATATTGTCTAAATATAACTGAACCAGTGCAGTTCCTGTGCACACCAACAGAGCTATACATTGAGGCCGCTTCCATACAAAGCACCGCATTCACTCACTGGTGAAATTACTGCAGATATAAATACAGCAGCACATTGATACATCTACTCTAAAATATACCACTACACCTACTGTATAAAGCAGTACAGTTGCAGAGTTAGTGTCATTAACTGTTCAGATACTGCCCATATCAATCAGCTACATACTGAGCTATTGCTGCCCCTATTAATATAGATACACAGTGGTTCAGTTACCACATTTATCAATAAAGTTGCACGCAAGTACAATTAGTGTACTTAACAGTCACCTATTAGAGGGTATATATCAATATAACCACACATTGCCTCCGTTACTGCAATACATATATGGCCACTAATTTTTCCAATTGCTTCTCATATCAACACGGCCACATATTCACTGCACCTATCCATACAGCGACACACTGGTCCCATTACTCATCGTACATTGGTTCACTTCTGCACCTAACCAAACAACCACACACTGCTACAGCCACTTCACAAATCAATACAGCTGCACACGAGTGTAGTTACACTACATATCAAGATATCAACACACTGTCCATTTACTTCACATATCAGTGCAGCACACAGTGGTGCAGTTGCAACCACCCTGTTATTCAGTTACTTCTGTGTACTGGCCTGTTAGTGCATGTAACTACATAGGCTGCTCCTGCACAGAGTAGAGCTGATACTGTTCCTGTGCATATCAATAAACTGCAGTGAGAGCATCTGCATTAGAGAAACACACTCCAATGTGTTTAGTTCGTGCTTATATAACAATAGTCACACACTGATACAGCTGCTGGATATTTCATACTGATGCCAGTTACTGAGCATATTAGTACATTCACACACTGTCCAGTCATCACACAATCTGTAGCAACACAGCCACACATCAGTGCTGTTCTGTGGTATATTTGTACAACCAGCCCGTATTGATGCACAATTGTAATTCACGAGAAAATTTTAGTTTTTTAGTTTTTAGTTTTAGAGATACAGAGCGGAAACCGTCCCCAGAGTCGGCGCCGACCAGCGATTCCCGCACATTAACGCTACCCTAAACACACCAGGGACAATTTACACTTATAACAAGCCAATTAACCTACAAACCTGTACGTCTTTGGAGTGTGGGAGGAAACCGAAGATCTCGGAGAAAACTCACGCCGTCACGGGGAAAACGTACAAACTCCGTACAGACAGCACGTAGTCGGGATCGAACCCGGGTCTCCAGCGCCACAAGCTCAGTAAGGCAACAACTCTACTACAGTGTTATGAGATGGAAGTTGTATATGTATTGATCATGTTGGGACTTGGCTATTGTATAGATTTGGAGAAGGCACAGTTAATAACTAGATTTTAGTGCCCCCAAGTGTTTGCCCGTCACACTACAACAAGGCTGAATGTTGGGCCATAGCGCGAATCTAATAATAGACCAAGAGATATTTAAAGTACTAGAGTCCTTAGAACATAGAACAGTACAGCACAAGAACAGGCTCTTCGGCCCACAATGTTTGTGCTGAACATGATGCGAAGACTATAACTTATTTATCTGAACATAACCCATATCCCTTCATTCCCTGCATGTCCATTTGCCCATCCAAACGTCTTTTAAATGCCACTGATGCATCTGCTTCAACCACCACCCCTGGCAGCGCGTTCCAGGCACCCATCACCCTCTGTGTAAAAGACCTGCCCCGCACATCTCCTTTAAACGTTGTCCCTCTCGCCTTAAAGTAGCACAGTGGCGCAGCAGTAGAGTTGCTGCCTTACTGTGCCAGAGAACCCAGGTTCAACCCTGACTTGGAGTGCTCTCTGTACGGAGCTTGTGCTTTCTCCCTGTGACCCCTTGGGATTTCTCCATGTGCTCCGGTTTCCTCCCATATTCCAAATTTGTGCAGGTTTGTTGGTTAATTGACTTCTGTAAATTGCCCCAAGTGTGATGGATGCAAAACAGGGATAGCATAGAACAAGCGTAGGGGTGATTGTTGGATCTCGTGGACTTAGTGGGCTGAAGGGCCTGGTTCAACACTGTATCTCTAAACTAAATTAAATTAAACTCTGCCTTTTAGTATTAAACTTTTCCATCCTGGGAAAAATATTCTGACTGTCTTCCCTATCTATGCATTTCAGAATTGTATATACTTCTTTCAGATCCTTGTGGCTGGGCTTATCAGCTGACGAAAAGTTATCCTGCCCAAAGCCACATCCCAGTTCTCATTTTGTATCCTTGTATGTCCTGGCCCATCATGCTATCCAAACACTATTGAAATTGGATGTGAGTTGCTGCCTCAAGCATCCTTTCTCACTGGGAGTTTTTGACCCACCTGTCTCTATATGAATTTTTTTAACTTCATCTGCATTCTAATATCTCCAATTATCCTAAATTAACCAGCATTTCAGTCATATACACCTCAAGTAAATATATACTCAATCCCGTACTTTTTTTGTAACAAAATGGTGCTGTTAGGCACGATTAATAAACGTAGGTGTTGCACAGGTGGAAAACAAAATAATGTTTAAATGTTCAGAGGTGCCATTTGACTCTACCGGCGTGTCCGTCGCCAAAAAAATATTGCCCCAGCCTCCCATTTTTCCAAACGATAAGTACTCAGGACTATCCAAACTTGTGGAATTCTTTGCCACAGAAGGCTGTATTGGAAATTTTTAAGGCATAGATAGATAGATTTTTGATTAGTACAGGTGTCAGAGGTTATGGGTAGAAGGCAGGAGAATGAGGTTATGAGGGAGAGATAGGTCAGCCATGAATGAATGGCAGAGTAGACTTTACTCCTTTCACTTATGACCATTCAAACTAATTGTTAATTGCTTGCAATGTCCTTGAAAATCTCTTGCACCCTCTGTGCTGCTACCACAGCCATTCAGTAAGATAATGACCAGAACTGTAGTTCTCCTGTGGCCTGACCAATACTTAATACATTTCTAACATGACCACCTGTCAATAAAGACACATACCCCATATATCTTCTTGAACCACCTTGTCCACCTGTTCTGTGACTTGCAAGAATCTGTGGGCATACACTTCTCCACTATGCTTTGTAAATACAACCATTTTACTTCGGAGTCACGTGAGTGACTACGTGAAGAAGCCCGCCAGGACGCATGCGTGTCATATCGCTACACGCATTGCGAAACGTCAGACGCGGTGGAACGACGTTCCCCCGCAGCGGCAAAGCAGCAACTTGCAGGTAAGAGTTTACTCTGCGGTCTTTTTTGTTTCCATTTCCAACTACAGGTGGGAACATGGACAAAACAAAGAAGACAAGGTCTGCGACAAAGCTGGTGAGGGAAGACCAGCAGCAGCCAGCGGCACTTGGATCACCGATAGTGGGATCAGCTGTGCCCGATGTCGCCTCCGCACCGGCCAGATCCACGCGGCCGGGCGGTAAGGCTAGACAAAAAACAAACAAGGTCGTGGACTCAGAGGAGTCTGACTTTGAACAACCGCGGGCGGCCAGCGACCGTGAGCGCTGGAGCCGGATGGAGCGGTGTGTGGAGCATTTGCTCCAACGTGACAGACTCCGGGAGATGGAGTCGGGTCACAGTGGGCCCTATGATAAACCCACAGCAGCACCTCTTGAAGGGCTGCACAGTGCTTCTACCTCATCAGAGGGGAGCACTGCGGGTCAGTTCTGGGCTGACCTGGAAGAGGGGTCCGCAGAAGGAAAGACAAGTGTGCAAGGGGTGCAAGAAAGAAAGAACCTACTGGACATGGTGTCCAATTTCATACAGCCAGACCAGACTGGTCAAAATCTGGAGCCAAAGCTAGCTGCCAGTATAGACTATATGTCTCTAAACCAGTTACAAGAACAGGCTGTAGTACTGGACACCACATCAAGACACCTGGCACCGGGCAACTACATATCCCTGAATGTTCCAATAGTAAACACCTGTATATGGAAACACATTGGAATAGGAGTCAGAAGAATGGACGTCAAATTACAAAAAGTATTGAAACTCCTAACAGCAGGGATAACAGCATTTGCCCGCACAGTGGCAGCCAAAGACAGCACCCCTACGCACCCACCAGCAGAACAAGAATGACTGGTGGAACGTGTTTCTAGCTTCAGGTTCCTGGGAGTCAACATCTCCGATGATCTCTCTTGGACCCACAATACCTCAACTCTGATCAAGAAGGCTCAGCAGCGTCTCTTCTTCCTGAGGAGACTGAAGAAGGTCCATCTGTCTCCTCAGATCCTGGTGAACTTCTACCGCTGCACCATCGAGAGCATCCTTACCAACTGTATCACAGTATGGTATGGCAACTGCTCTGTCTCCGACCGGAAGGCATTGCAGAGGGTGGTGAAAATTGCCCAACGCATCACCGGTTCCTCGCTCCCCTCCATTGAGTCTGTCCAAAGCAAGCGTTGTCTGCGGAGGGCGCTCAGCATCGCCAAGGACTGCTCTCACCCCAACCATGGACTGTTTACCCTCCTACCATCCGGGAGGCGCTACAGGTCTCTCCGTTGCCGAACCAGCAGGTCCAGGAACAGCTTCTTCCCGGCGGCTGTCACTCTACTCAACAACGTACCTCGGTGACTGCCAATCACCCCCCCCCCCCCCCCCGGACACTTATTATTATTTATTCAAATCATTTGTTATGTCGCTCTTCCAGGGAGATGCTAAATGCATTTCGTTGTCTCTGTACTGTACACTGACAATGACAATTAAAATTGAATCTGAATCTGAATCTGAATCTGGTGAAAGCTCGAAGGCCCGGTACTCAAAACATGAGTCATTTTTAGGCCATGGCCCAGGCCGGCCTTCTTGGAAGATGCGCGGACCTCCAACGCCAACCAAACCACAAATCCAGACACCAGCGCAACAACAGCAGCGAAGAACCTACAAAAAGAAGTAAACCTGCCACTGGTAACTATGGAGGTAGGTGGGTCTGGTTCCCTACAAAATACAGGGAACATGGAGGTTGGTGGGAGATTACACTCTTTTCTGAATGCATGGAGCATGTTAACAACCGATACTTACATCTTAAGCAGTATCCAGGGGTATACAATAGAGTTTATACACAAGTACAGCCCTCCAGTTCAACATATACCGAACCGAATGTTCGTGCTTTCTGATAAACAAAAATCAGATGCGGAAGCTGAACTGGAGCGGCTTTACGTAAAAGGTGTAATTGAGCAAACTCAACACGAACCATTAGAATTCGTGTCCAATATATTTACCAAAAACAAAAAAGATGGTGGTTGTCGCATCATCATACATTTGACAAAATTGAATACATTTGTACAATATATTCACTTCAAAATGGAAACCTTTGTTACTGCTAAACAATTAATTTCCAAAGGTTACTTCATGGCCAGCATCGATTTAAAAGATGCTTACTATTCAGTGCATATACGAGGTGACCACAGATGTTACTTAAAATTCAACTGGATGGGACAACGTTGGCAGTATAAAGCACTGCCAAATGGATTATCATCAGCCCCCAGGCTGTACACAAAAATTTTGAAACCAGCCCAGGCGTTTCTACGGAAACGAAAACACATGGTCATGGCATATTTAGATGACATACTCATTGTAGGCAAAACTTTGGAATTGGCCAAACAAACCGTAACAGCCACAAAACAGTTCTTTGAAAAACTGGGATTTATTATCCATCCAGTTAAATCTAAACTAACGCCTTCCACTACTATGGACTATTTGGGGGTTTCACCATTGACTCAGTTCACATGTCGGTGACTCTGCCTAAGGGAGAGGCTAGAGATTTAATAGAGGCTTGCAATAACCTCATTGACATCAGCAAACCATCCATCAGATTGGTAGCAAAAGTAATTGGCAAAATGGTGGCTGCCTTTCCAGCCACACAATTTGGACCTCTACATTACCAAAACTTACAGAGAGCAAAAATACAAGCACTCAAAATCAATGCAGGTCACTTTGACAGACCTATGAAACTACCAATCAAAGCTAAAATGGAACTAAAATGGTGGATAGATAACATCTGGCTTTGTTCCAATCCAATCATTGTCAGTAACCCTTCCATGTACTACAAACTGATGCCAGTGCACTTGGGTGGGGAGCCACCAATACCATCACCAGCTGTGGAGGTAGATGGACTGCTCAGGAGGCATCATTATTACTCACACTGGGCATAAACTACCTGGAAATGTTGGGTGCATTCCATGGCCTAAAGTCATATTGTACTGGATCATATCACCAGCATGTTAGACTACAGATAGGCAATACCACCGTGGTAGCATACATTAACCACATGGGTAGAAACAAATCGAAATCATGTGACAATCTGGCTAATACAATTTGGCAATGGTGTATCCAGAGAGATATTTGGATATCAGCCACTTACCTACCAGGAAGACTAAATTTAGTGGCAGACACCAGGTCACGCAAATTTAATGAAAAAACCGAATGGATGTTGAATAAAAAAGTATTTGCTGATATTACAGCAAGATATGGAACACCAGATATCGATCTATTCGCATCCAGACTTAACCACCAGTTAGCAAATTATGTTTCATGGGAACCAGACGCTGGGGCAGCGGCGACAGATGCATTTTCGCTGCATTGGGGGAAATTGTTTATTTACGCATTCCCTCCTTTCTGCCTCATCAGTCGGGTATTAAGGAAAATACAACAAGACTCTGCATCTGGTATTTTGGTAGTACCCGATTGGCCTACTCAACCATGGTTCCCAGTGGTACTAAACATGGTATTAGAACCATGTATCACCATCCCACATAGACCAGATTTATTGCTACATCCTGTAACAAGGGATAGCCACCCATGCCATAACCATTTGAACTTATTAATTTGTAGAGTTTAAAAACACCTCTACTACAACTGGGACTGACGGACCGAACAGTGAACATGATCTCGGCGGCCCAAAGACAGTCAACCAAAAAACAGTATCTGGTCTATATCAGGAAGTGGGAGATGCATTGTCACAAAAACAACATCACCCACAGAGACATGAACATCCCGTCTGTTCTGGAATATCTGGCAGGCCTCCACTATGACGAGGGGCTCAGTTACAGTGCCATCAACTGCGCCAGAAGTGCCCTATCGACTTACCTATGGCAGGGGACAGAGCGTTACTCTGTTGGGACTCACCCACTGGTAACAAAACTTATGAGGGGAATTTTTAATAGAAATCCCCCAAGAACCAGGTACTCCCAAATATGGGATGTAAGTATTGTCTTGAAGATGCTCAGGAATTGGTCTCCAGCAACAGCTCTGTCCCTACACAGACTGACATTAAAAACAGTCATGCTAATGGCATTGGTCACGGCACAGAGGGTACAGTCACTGCATAAACTAAGACTGGACAACATGACTTCCTCAACTGAAAATATTACATTTCATATCTATGAATTAGTAAAGCAGAACAGACAGGGATCAGCAGGTCTCAATATACAATTTAGGTCATACCCAACAGATGACCGTCTCTGTATAGTAAGACATTTGTCGTTATACATGGAGAAAACGAAAATCATAAGAGGCAATGAGAAGGCACTTCTGGTCAGCCACAAGCAACCACACAGAAGAGTGATGGTCCAGACCATCTCAAGATGGCTGAAACAGGTGCTAACACAGGCTGGGGTGGATACTAATATTTTAAAATCTCATTCCACCAGGGCTGCAGCTACATCGGCAGCGATACAGTTGGATGTACCAATGGACCAAATCCTCAAGGCAGCAGGATGGTCAGGGGGAAAAAAAACACAAAAAAACATTCCAACTATTTTACAACAAACCAGTAATGAAACCTGGAACTTTTGCTGAAACAATTTAAGTTCTGTAAATTAATTTAAACCCATAAAAAGGGGTTATAATTTTGTGTTAATAAATTTTATGATTTCAATGTCGAATTCATGTCCAAATTATGTTAACACAATTCCTCCTACAGTCATCAAGGCAGACGTGATGCATGGACTCGTTTCCACGGCATGAAATCACAGAGCTTTAAAATCTTCACGTAGTCACTCACGTGACTCCGAAGTAAAATAGTAAGATTAAACGAGAACTTACCAGTTTGAAGTTTGATCTGTATTTTATGAGGAGTTACGATGAGGGATTACGTGCCCTCCGCTCCCACCCTTGATCATATACTCAACTGGTATCTCTTCTCTAATCTTACTATGTTTAGTCATTAAAGTTGTCTGTGATTTCACACCGCTGCTTTGAAGAATGACACGCATGCGTCCTGGCGGGCTTCTTCACGTAATCCCTCATCGTAACTCCTCATAAAATACAGATCAAACTTCAAACTGGTAAGTTCTCGTTTAATCTTACTATTTATCTGCACAACTGTATTTTGTAGGCCTTCTCCAAATCCATTTCCTCAGAGTTCTCCGGGAAGAATTTTATTTGCCACTTTGCTTAAATTGACCAGTCCACTACTTCAGACGTGTCTCTGTACCGTTAATGTAAAAATAAATGGCCTTCTAATTTTTTGTCAAAATGCCATCTCTTGGTGGGATAGTGAGGAAAATAGTACATCTGGGATTTGAGTGAAACAGGACAAGCAACTGGATAAATTATCAACCAGGGTGGCTAAAGGACTGGCAGGCAGGACAGGAATACTTTGTAAATTGGTTGGATAGTTTCCATGTGAAAACAGGTACAAACTAAAATTAGAGGAAAAAATATGATTGATTTACGAAGGCAAAGAAAGGAAGAAATAATATTTACAAAAAAAAGACACATAGCAATTCACAACCTGAAAGAAGGAATGTTGTAATGTTATTAGTAATATAATAATTCTAAATAATTAGTTAAATATAGCAGTTAGTATATTAGTTAATATCATTAGTCCAATATAGTAGTTTGGTCAGAGAGGCCAAAGTTAATAACTAACATGCTGTTCATACTAATTACTAGCCCCAAATATCTATGGCGTGTTTATTTTACGTCTACCACAGAAACACTGCAACTTTAGACCATTGAATACACTTAGTGGTGGGCCAGGCAGTGAAATGGCGCTTTTGTGAACTCAACCACATCCAGCAGCAAACTTTGGATGTTTCGTATTTAACCTGGCATCCGACGCGCTCTGGGAATTGCCATGCCATTTATCCTTAAAGAACAGTGAGCACTATTCGTCTCCTGGTTATTTTGATAGCAAATTCCAGTCCAGTAAGGAACAGGACTGCAAGTGAGGAGCTTTGACCATTTGGTGGATGAAGGTTGGCTGGAAGGTTCTCTCTGTGTTATTTCGAGACCATGCATTTCACTTGCAAGCTGACCAAAAACCCCAGCTGAAGAAAAATGCATGGATTCCTGATGGTAACTTGAAAGCAGCATTGCAGAGTGGGGAGTAGGAACTGGACGATGAGCAGGTGAGGATAATGCTCTCAAGCATCAAAAAGCAACACAAAATGTAATACGAAGGAACTGCAGATGCTGGTTTAAACCAAAGATAGACACAGAATGCTGGAGAAGGGTCTCAACACGAAGCATCTCCGATTCCTTCTCTCCAGAGATGCTGCCTGTCCCGCTGAGTTACTCCAGCATTTTGTGTCTATCTTCGAAAAGCAACAAAAGCTTTTCACTGTACCTCGGTCCATGTGGCAATAAACTAAATTTGAACTCAAAGTAAACACAGGAGAGGATCATGAATACATTTCAGATCCTCCAGTACTTGACTATTCATGACCTAGCAGGGTCAGTATATGGTGTGATTCCATCACACCTTCTCGTGCAGGCATCATTAAAGATTGGTGTATACATTCAGTGATCTCTACAGTATCTTCCAGCTGATGTGACAGTGACAGTCACTGCCGTGCAGCCTTTGGTCTCAACTATGCTGTAAATGGATCTGGAAGAGGAGATAGCTATTGTTGGGTCGTTACAATCAAGTTGACTGCTTTGCTTACGTTACCTGTTGCCAAGTCAGTCAGCTCTATCCAGTGCTCAAAGTCAGGTAAATCACTGCGGCATCAGTCATTTTGCCTTCCTCACTTGTCTTGGTGACGTCTAACCCACTTGTTAATTCATTTCCCAACTTTCCCATTGGACAACTATGAAGAATGCTATGGTCTGCTCTCTCCCCTGCGACCATTTGTGTGAATGAACAAGAGCGAGGCTGATCTGAACGTTGATCTGTACTTGTCGGCCAAGTGACGGCTAAGTCACAAATTCACATTGCTTGCTAAGTCTGCTCAATATATACTGTAGATGTTCCACCACACAATATACAAAGGTGTCAATGAGCAAACCTCTCCCCTTTATTTCAGCTTTATTTCTTAATAAATAAGTGAATAGGGCATCTTATTTTTTACAAAATTCTATGCTGTATGTCAATGCATACTCATGCATTACCTGATGTGGTGCAATGGTCCCTATGAGAGACTCTTGGTTCTTAATCTTTATGGGCTTGTTCATTATTGGTGGCTGAGTCTTTGAGTGGCTAGACTCTAAATACTCTGCCTCTGTTTCATCCTTTAAAATGTACCTACATACATTGTGCGATGGAACCATCTAATAAGCCTAGTTTGGTGTGTGTATTAGTGACACTAGACTGCAATTGAGTTTGGCTTTGACTTCCCCTCGGGATGGAGAGCAAAGTGGAACTCACGGTAGGGACTCACCTTGCCTGGTTCCACATTACTGGGCAATTAACTTGATGCTTCCAGTGGATTGGGAGAGAAGGAGCTGGGAATTGAGTTGGGCAGTTGAATTACTAGCTCAAATATCACAGCATCATGCAGAGACAAAATGTCTGTTGCACCTCTGGGGGTTCTTTGAAGAAACTATCAAATTAGTTCTGTCTTTACTCTTCATTCTTAGAGCTGAAAAACTTGCCCTATCAAGACTATATCCGATTCCCTTGGGAACATTACTATGAAACTACTTCTGCCACCCCTTCAGGCAGTGCAGTCTAGATTGTAACAACTTTCAGCATAAAAAAAAAACGACCTCTTGTTCTGTTGCCAAATCTCCTGAATTTGTGTTCTTTGATTTCTGACTCTCCCACAGGTGGAAATAATTTTACTTTATTCACTCTATCTAAATGGCGTATGAGTTTGAACTCTGTCCTCAGCTTCAGACATCTAAGGAGAACAATCCCTCCCCTTCCATCCCTTCAGGCCTTTCTGCCTGCATCTTAAAACAAACTGTTGTCTGCAAAAGGCTCACAGGAAGTGAAGCTGAGGAAAAGATGGTAAAAGTGGTCAGAAAGAATTTGCTTGAAGTAAGAATTCAATCGGGACGTTTTAGTTCCCAAGAATGAAGGTAAAGGGTCAACGTTCATAGCCAGCTTGGTTTCCAGAAAAACAGCCTCCTTGAAGCCGCATGACAGAATTGTGTTGAAGTCTTCGTGAAATTGGGCGATGCCCGAGAGACACAAAGAACCACTACATCCTCTCACAGCTTTACTTACTCCACACACATCGAGCAAATTGGGCATTGACTGCAGTTTCTGAAAGTGTACACATTGAGATAGATTTCATGGTCCAAGTAGCAGTGCTTAGAAATTAGGGCCTGGAGTTTAGCAGAAATCACATGATCCTCTATTGAAGATAGACACAAAACGCTGGAGTAACTCAGCGGGACAAGCAGAATCCCCGGAGAAAAGTAATAGGTGATGTTTCGGGTTGAGAGCCTTCTTCAGACCCAGATCCTCTTTACGCAGGGATAAAGGGTGGTCTAATTGACACCAGGCAGGGAGAAGATATTTTCGCCATCAAGCCAAACAATCGTCTGGCAAGCTGTGGGAGATGTTACTGGTTAAGCTTCTACAATAACTCTCATGTAATTGGATTTGAAACCAGCCAAAATATGTCACATCATCTCCAGACCCCATCAGTCTGGGAGGCTCGGAATCCAAGTGTAAGATCTACTTAAAAGCCAAAAGACTAATGCCATAAATCATTCCAGATCCATCAAGGGCTTTCGTTCATGTTGCTAATTCTCAGATTCTCCTTTGCTGTGGTGTTTAGATTCATTTTCAATATGGCACGAATCAGGAGATAGCTTGCCATAAACATCATCCTATTTTCTATCCATTGGCCTTGAGGGTAAAATAAATCAGACAGTTTGTGTGAGAGGCTCTTACTTAGAACATAGAACAGTTTTGCACAGGAACAGGCCTTTTGGCCCACAATGCATGTGTTGAACATGATGCCCAGTTGAACTAATCTCCTCTGTCTGTGGTGATTCACATCCCTCCATTCCCTGCACATCTATGTTTCTATCCAAAGGCTTTTTAAATGCCACAGTCATATCAGCTTCTTCCTCCACCCCCGGCAGCAAGTTCTGGGCACCCACCATACTCTGTAAAAAAAAACATTTCCTTTAAACTTTCTCCTTCTGACATTTAAGCTATGACTAGTCTTTGACATTTCCACCCTGGGAGAAAGTTTCTGACTGTCTGGTCTCAACATGCTTCTCATAATGTTTATGTATAACATAAACATATAGTTTATTGGATCTCTCCTCAACCTCTGACACTCCAGAGAAAACAATCTTTGTTTTTCCAACCACCCTTTATGCCTAATACCATCTAATCCAGGCAGGATTCTGATAAGCCTCTATTACATCCTCTCCAAAGCCTCCACATCTTTTCTGTACTGGGGCAACCAGGACTGAACACAATATTCCAAATGCAGCCTAACCAAGGTTTTATAAATCTGCAACATAACTTCTTGATCCCTATACTCAATTCCCCGACTGATGAAGAAACACATACCATATGCCTTACAAACCACCACTGTTCCGCTACGGCTCCTCCCAAATTTGATAATCCTTTGTGCGACATAAATGTCAAAGGGTTTTGTGTTTCTGAACACAAATATTCCACGCCTTGATAAGGATAAAGCTATTGCAAGAGGTAATTTTCAGCAATTCTGTCAATTTTTAGTGCTGAGACTCCTCTCCATCCCTGTGCAGAAGCTGCCATGATTTTACCTCAAATCCCATCTTACCCACAGAGATCACTCTGATCCGCAAAGATCGCTTGTCTGAAGAAGGGTCTCGACCTGAAACGTCACCAATTCCTTCTCTCTGGAGATGCTGCCTGTCCCGCTGTGTTACTCCAGCTTTTTGTGTCTTTGTCTTTGTCTTTCCTTTTCTCCGTGATCTATCGCAGACATTTCAGGGGCTGACCTCGCCGCCAAATGGCGTTGGCTTCACATTGCTGGATTCATGCCCTCAGGGCCATTTTCCAAGCTTAGTTGCCAGCAGGGAATCTTGGCTGCATGTTGCCCCAAATCGGCCGACATCAACTTTTTATGGAGCAAATGGTGTGGCTGAAATGAGTGCTACTGACAGAACCATTCCCCTGACTGGTCATGATCACGTGAAATTACCTATTAAGCAGGTGGCTGCATAGCTGGTGTTTTGCTAAGGAGTTAGTCGTTAATACAAATGATCAGCTAGACACTACACGAGTCGAGAACGGTTGTTGGCACGGTAAGAAAACCTGAACAAATGAGAATCCCATGAGGGACATAATCAAATGCATATTTTTTACTTTTCTTCCATAAACTCCAGGAGTAGTTCATCAGACCCCCCGTCTCCTGTGTGAGAGGTGGAGGGGGCTGCTGTGAATGCAGTACCAGTTTCAGGCTTTCATGCCAATCCAGGCCATCACATCCACTCACACAAGAGTTTTGGATGCAGGCCAACAAGCAAGTGCAAGTGCAGATCAGCTGTTGATTCCACAAACAAAATCTCACAAAACCAGCCTGGTCCACAAGTTGGCCAAAGCCAGACAAGTCATCCATAGGAGACAAGTTGTCTGCTCCTCAAAATGCCCCTGGAGGATGTGCATATCTTCCCACCCATAGGTTTCTGTGCAATGGGCAGGTCCAACTGTTATAGGATATTGAGCTCTGCTGCTGGACAGCACACATGGAGCTGGTGCTCCACAAAACAAGTTTTATTGGGAGGAATTTGTAACTTTGTAAGCGCCCTTTATGGGCGACTATTTGCATACCTCGGGAATGCAAGCAAAGAATTTCACTGTGACTTGTCACATGTGACAATAAAGTATTCAATTTGATTCAATTCAATTCCATTCAACAAAACCCAGCGACGGAGTCCTTTTTCATGGGAAGGTACGCAGCTTTCAGAAGGAAACCAAAGGATCAACCCTTCACCAACCTATCACCATGGGTGAGCATCAACCTCCGGGACCTATCACTTTAATCCCCCATCTCCATGGACTCCTCCCGCTCATCATGTATCCATGAGCTCATCTCAGTGCTCGGTACCTGTCTGCCATGTCTATGGGTTGCTGTCATGTTCCAGTGGCTATTCACTGTGATATCAGTTGTAATACCTTGTATAGGATCAGAGGCCATCAGTGAGCGGGCCACTGAGCTGCCACAAACTGATGTTCGCTGCAAATATTCATGATGGATGCACTTGTATTGGACACAATCAACAAATCGACGTTTATTACCACTTTCTTTAAGTGCTGATTAAAAGTAGGTGTGCTACCAAAGCTAGTGAAAGCTGGCCCATTTGTCACTTTTACTGAGCAGAAAACAAACTGCTGGAGGAACTCAACTGGTCAGAGAATAACTGATGACAATTCGGGTCGGGACCCTTTTCCAGTTTGAAGAAAAGTCCCAACCCGAAATGTTATTTTTCCATTTCCCTCGCAGGTGCTGTCTTACTCCAGCCGTTTGTTCTTTGCCTAAGATTGCAGCATCTGCAATCTGTTGTTTTTTTTTACTGGATTTGCTGGCAATGCTGCCATTATAAAGCCATGATAACTTTAAGGAAAGCAGTGAAAAGCTAACGAACATAGGTGCACACCACCACTTCTGCGCAAAAGAATTAGAGATAAGTTTAAGGATAAAACTCTATGCCATTGGTGGTCGGAGTGTACATCACTGGTCCTAGATACGCCCTCCATGTCGAGATGTATCTGGGCATTATACCCTGACTAATCTCTCTGGTGACTTGAGGTGATCCGAAAGCATGCAAAAAATACGTGTTTGGTCCATATCCAGGAAAAATGGTCCTGATGTTGGGGGAGTCCAGAACCAGGGTCACATTTTAAGAATAAGGGATAGGCCATTAAAGACTGAGATGAGGACAAACGTTTTCACCCAGAGAGTTGTGAATCTGTGGAATTTTCTGCCACAGAAGGCAGTGGAGGCCAATTCACTGGATGTTTTCAAGAGGGAGTTAGATTTAACTCTTAGGGCTAAAGGAATCTAGGGATATGGGGAAAAAATATGGGGGGGTACTGATTTTGGATGATCAGCTATGATCATATTGAGTGGCGGTGCTGTCTCGAAGGGCTTGTTTGTTCTATGTTTTCTACGTTTCCGTATTGTCTCCAGGGGTACTTGGCGAGATGTATAAGATGACACCTGCTCCCACATGCAAACGACTTTGAAATAAATGATCTGACACTACCTAATGAATATGTTCTTAAAAGGATTCTGCTGCAGCATTTTCGACTTTAATGTAAATTGTCCGGAATTAACAAAGACAGACTCTTCTGCATGAGTGTTACTGTTACTGATATATCAACTTTCCTACGTCTAATCCTGGGGTGCTGAATGTTGGAGGTTATCTGTCACTCAACAGTTGACTGTGTCCGTTCCATTTTCACATCAAACGGATCATTATCCTAGTACTGAAGGTGAAACGGAGTAGACAAAGAGGGCAAAACGCAACACATCAAACCCTTCACCTTAGGGCCCAGACTGTTCATATAAATTGTATCCTGAGACAGAAGTCGATTCAGACCACTCTACAGAGATCATAGCTAATCTCTGTATTTTCAAACACATTTGAAAGTCTTTTTAGTACAAACTTAGTTTCATGATTGTGTTTTAAACGTAATTTAAGAGACAAACTGACGATATGAAGGCAAGTGTTAGCAAACAGATCGTTAGAAAGGTTAGCTTTTAGTTTAAGAAGGAACTGCAGATGCTGGAAAATCGAAGGTACACAAAAATGCTGGAGAAACTCAGCGGGTGCAGCAGCATCAATGGAGCGAGGGAAATAGGCAACGTTTCGGATCGAAACGTTGCCTATTTCCTTCGCTCCATAGATGCTGCTGCACCCGCTGAGTTTATCCAGCATTTTTGTGTACCTTAGCTTCTAGTTTAGTTTAGTTTAGACCTACAGCGTGGAAACAGGCCCTTTGCCCCACTGGGTCCGCGCCGACCAGCGATCCCTGCACATTAACAGCGTCCTACACCCACTAGGGACAATGTTTACATTTACCAAGTGACTTAACCTACAAACCTGTACATCTTTGGAGTGTGGGAGGAAACCGAAGATCCCGGAGAAAACCCACGCAGATCACGGGGAGAATGCACAAACTCCGTGCAGACAGCGCCAGTAGTCAGGATCGAACCGGGGTCTCCGGTGCTGCATTCGCTGTAAGGCAGCAACTCTAACGCTGTGCTGCCATGACAAAGTATTTATTTGAACCATTTTGTTCTGGCTCCTGATACACCCTCAGCTAAAAGAAGCCATGTAGATGTGGATGGAAGCTCACAATATACCCATTAGTTACCATTGCCACACTCTTCTTTCATCTGCCCAGTAGACTCTCTCATTGCACTCTACAATCTCAGGTGTTTGTGCTTCATTCAACTGATAATTTTCACGTATACAGTAGTTCATGTTGGCAAGATATTTGATTGTGGAAGCCACTAGAGTTGGCATCGGTAAGATCAATCATATCAATGCTCAGAGACATATTGACACCGATCATATTGCATGGTGTTTGGCTTCAGTGCAGTGTGCCCAGAATTGGTTGCAATAGGTCTGTGTTCAAATGCTGGGGTTTAAATTGCCTCTGCACTGTGTAAGTAAATAAGCATCCTCCAATTAGGTCTAATATTCCCATTGGATGATGCACTCAGGAATAGTCAATGCATGTGTTTAACTTCATGTGTCCTGCAAGTCACAAAATATCTGAACTATGTGATATATGCCAGTAGTTCTGTGTAATTCAGGCTGCTTCATCTACCCTGAATCCTCCAAACGTTCCCTTCTACGACCTTGCTTATGTGTGGACAAAACCACAGTCTGGGAGCCACTATCCTCTGTCCTCTGAACAGCTTGTTAGAACTTGTGGGTTTCTGGAGCTCAGACAAGACTGTGAACATGCTGGCAACATTTTGGCCATGAGATGAAGAAAAGACATTCTTTTGGCAAAATAATTGAAGCTTTAGCCCTCCAATGTATTCAAGAGTGAGTTGGATATAGTTCTTAGGGCTAATGGAATCTAGGGATATGGGGAGAAAGCAGGAACGGGGTACTGATTATGGATGGTCATATTGAATGGCGGCGCTGGCTTGAAGGGCTGAATGGCCAACTCCTGCACCTATTTTCTATGTTTCTATGTTTCTAATATAATAAAAAAAGAAGTTACTACACTACAATCAATTCTTAATGTTCAGCACGTTCTGGAAGTTCTCATTAAATCACATGCTTCATCCATTCATGACAAGCTCTTATAATTTTGTGATAATGTGTGAAGAGTGTAATTACTCCTTCTCTTTGAATCTCAATCATATTTGAACATTCAAAGCAGAGAGGTATTTGGCACAACAACTCTGCCCTTTGGTTTGTTTAATCTGGCGGAGAAATCATGAAATATTCTGTAAAAAAGAGCTGGCATTGGCAGCACAATGCTGTAGGCAGTACCAATCGGCTATGATATTCCTTCTCCGCATTCCTTTCGGACATTTGATTCTCATTAATATGTAGGAAGGAACTGCAGATGCCGGTTTACTCCAAAGATAGACACAATATGCTGGAGTAGCTCAATGGGACAGGCAGCATCCCTGGAGAGAAGGAATAGGTGACATTTTGGATCAAGACCCTTATTCTTATTAATGTTCGGAGTGCTTTTGATGATTTCCACATCCTCCATTATAAGAATAGGTCAGGTCAGCAATGACATTTATTACATTCAGTGTAAAGCTTCTTTTGCACCATCCCTTCAGATGCTCCATGGTCATGGAGAGCATAGGTTAGATACCAAGTATTGCTCATCCAAGATTCCCATGGCAGTAAACAGTAAAGCATTCACTACAAACCACTGACCCAGGTAAGGTACACCAGACGTTACATATCAGGTATATGTAACGACATGTACTGCTTATTTTAAAGCTCCATCAAACACTGCCAAAGCAAGTACAAATTGAACAGCAGCAAGACCGGCTTGTCGCATATTCTATTTGTTAGATGGAAATTATACATCTTCAACTCTATCCCTTTAAGCACTTGCAGGCCTAATGTAGAATAGACCAGCTCCTGGTTAAGGCAGGGTCTAGAGTCTAGACCACCTCATTAATCTCACACAAACACATTAGATGCAGCATAAGGACCCTTCTAAAGTGTCCCAGAAAAGTGCTCCCTACTGAAGCTTTGGATGGGATTGAGGAGGTGGTGCAGATTCAACACAGGGGGAGCTAATGGGATTAATGGGAAATCTCCAATTTGATCTCCGGAACCCATGGCCTTGTCTCACTGCTTTTTTTAAATGCCAAGCCTCTTCTCCAACCATTTCTACAACCCGACTTTCTGCCTCCGTTGGTAGAAGAATCTTCAGATATCTGGGCCCTAAGGTCTCCACATCTTCATTCCTCCATCCCCTGTTTCCTAAAACATATCTCTTTGACTAAACATTGGTCATCAGATCCACCAATCTCCACGTATCATCAAGCTGTTGGATGGTGTCTGGGCTAAATGCTGGTTCCTATGGGATTGAAAGATACGTGTTGCAAATGGAATTGTTCAATGACATATTCCACTTCAATTATATTAGCCAGGAGTTAGGCTGATTGGTATTTGAAAGGAGTTAGGCAGTTGGGGCAATAGGATTATCAGGCAATTGGGGTCTCACAGGGAAGTCAAGAGAATGGGTATTAAAGAGAAAGTCAGGCATCCAGGATAAATAGGGGCAGTGGGGCATTGTAGGGGAATCAGACAGCTGGGAACACAGAGGAGCCAAGCAGGTGAGGCCTGAGAGAGGCTGCTGGATACTGGAAGTGAGTCAAGGTGTGGGTTTCCAGAGGCAACCAGGCCCAGGGTTATTAAATGAGAGGATTTAGGGAAATAATCAAGGAGACAGAGGAAAGGGTAAATCATAACTCTTCCTCAACACAACATGATATATGAAAGGAATTAGGAATTTTTATTTGGGAAATCCAGATTACTGAGGCAAATAATGCTTCTCGCCTTATGTGGTGTTAAACGGGCTCGATTTTCACCACATCCTCACACCATAGCGCATCTGGTATTGATTTGGTTGTCAAAGTATTTGGGAACGATTTTACAATGGAAGCAAATTTTACACATAGTTTAGAAATGGGTGGTTTGCTCATTTGCCAAAACAATCTTTTCACATTTTAATAATTTCATTCATTCAACAAATTAGTAAGTGCTCAGTTATATAACCCTCACTGATGACCTAGCAAAAGACATGCACTAATACGACTAGTAAACAGGGCAAATTAAACAGGCGAATGATGGTAAGTCCTGAAACGTATCCCTCAAGCACATTCTTGTGAAGGATGTGTTAATCTATTTGTATTGATTAAGGAAATTTATTAGAAAGCGTATTCTCCATATTGCAATTATACTGGTGCCTGGTAAGACCTGATCTGAAATATTGTACAGGGCTGGGCTCCTTATGATGAAGCATCACCAAATTGAAATTTCTTCACACAAAGGGTAGCGAATTGCTGTGGTATGATATCCAAACGCATGTTGAATAGTGTAGGGTGCAATTGTGCAAGGCCAGGTGCCTGCACGAGTCAACGTGCCATACACAAGAGTGAACTGTGAAGAATTTTGCATTGCATTCTACGAGAAGTGCAGCAATAGTTGTGTCACATGATAGAGCTTACAGGGCTTTGCCATCGAGTCATAGAGTGTGGAATCAGGCCCTTCAGCACAACTTGCCCACACCGACCAACCTGTCCCACCTATACTAGTCTCTTCTGCCTGTGTTTCGCCCCTATCCCTCTAAACCTGTCCTATCCATGTACCTGCCTAAATGCTTCTTAAACATTGCGATAGTACCTGCCTCAACTACCTCTTCCGGCGACTTGTTCCAAACACCCACCATGCTTTGCTTGAAAAAGTTACCCCTCAGGTTCCTATTAAATCTCCCCCCCCCCCCCCCCCCTCCCCCCCCACCTTAAACCTATGCCCTCTGGTCCTCGATTCTCCTACTCTGGGCAAGAGACTGTGCATCTATCCAATCTATTCCTCTCATAATTTCGTACACTTTGTGCCCTCTGTTTCCTACCAGAGAAATAGTTTCACCAAATCTACCCGTTCAATGCTTTTACTTTACGAATGTTCTTCTCGATCATCCTTAACCTTCCAAACGCAAAGCAATAAACAGCTATTTTATACATCCTGTTCTTTCAATTTTACCCCTGAAGCCTTGGGATAATTCTGGCAAATCTCTGCTACCCTTAAGTGTATGATTATTTATCGAGTTGCATCACCATGCTATATTTGCACACCTATATTTCCCAGCATAAGATCACAGGATAGCGGTAAACAGCATGAACCTAGACCAACTTCATTCCTCCTTAGTCGGAGGTCTTGGTAAAGTCATGCATCCTGCTGTATATTTATATTGTTGTGAAGTTAGACGAGCAAACAGACGTAAAAGCCGGACCTCCCAATTGGAATCATTCATCGATACGTCTGGAGATGTGGTCCTTGGGCACACCATGTTCCACAGTGTTGACGTCTGACCATCGGCTTTCCGTCATGAAGGACCAGGTGATAGATTTTGAAACTGCTAACTTGCATCCTGCCCTGAACTTGCCAATAGCCCGATGCAACTTACCTCCTGCACGAAAATCACTGTGCTATTGGCCCTCGCTAAAACGTAGAAAATTCCAGAAAAAGTTCAACGAGGCAGAAAGCACAATGGCTTCTCTGTTCTGCCAAAGGGATTCCACACTCCCCTTTTTCCTGTTATTACTCTTGAAGGCCCAGTGCTTCCCTTGTTCCAGCTTAAATCTCCACTGAAAACATTTCCCATTGACTGTAGGTTGAACATTCCGTCAATAATAGAGAGTTATAATAAAAGATTAGAAACTTTCCCCCTGAAGTTCTGGTTCACAATCCTGATGTCAAGCCCCTTCAAGAAGAATGGAAAGTTAGTGAGTTCCTAAATATTACAATTATTCCTACAGTTGCCCTTGGCAGAAATGCCTTTTGCTGAATACAATGCCTTTTCATTCCCAGTGTTAGTTTAGCAGTGCGTCCCTTATGTTACTCGGTTCATTCTCCTTCACTGGGTGATCATTGTTCTCTCCAGTTTTAGCTGTGCAACGATATAAGCTGCAAGAACTGTGTAATACGAGCTGGCCATTATCGACCAACCGCAAACTACACATTTAATCCAAGAAGTAAATTGCTTCTAACTTGGAACTACTTGGCACAAAATTCAACTTTATGATTTTCCACCGCCAAAATATTTTCCTGGTAGCCAATCTCTCCACCTTCCGCTCCAGCATTCCTGAACTAATTTCAAGTCAGATTCCTAACCTACAGAAAATGCTTATGGCTGTTGTATTTCTGACAAAGTCATGGCTTATAAATCAGTGTTTTGAACAGGTCAGATAGTGAGATTAGTCTTTTGCTCAGGAAAGAGATGATGGCATTTCCAGCAGTGGACCAGGTGACTAAGTAACATCATTTAGCATTTTCAGAGATGCTGTACATGATAAAAGTATCAATCCCAGCTCAGTGTCACCAGCTCAGCTAATGTTGCTGTCAATGGATTGGTGCCAGGAAGTTCTCCTTCGGATTGATAAGCTCCTCTGTAGTTCCATACAACATCAACGTTGAGGGGATTTCATTTTCATCCTCAACTCGCACTTAGTGACATATGGGTTAGTGTGGCCCTCAGTGCTTCCTCAACAGGGAATGAGACCTGGATAGTCAACAGTAGTTCATAGTTTAGTTTAGTTTAGAGATACAGTGCGGAAACAGGCCCTTCAGCCCAACGAGTCCGCAATGTCCAGCAACCCCTGTACATTAACAATATCTTACACGCACTAGGGACAATTTACATTTTTTTATACCAAGCCAATTAACCTACAAACTTGTAGGAAGGAACTGCAGATACTAGTTTAAACCGAAGATGGACACAAAAAGCTGGAGTAACTCAGCGGGACTGGCAGCATCTCTGGAGAGAAGGAATGGGTGACGTTTCAGGTCGAGACCCTTCTTCAGGGATAAGGGAAACGAGAGATATAGATGGTGATGTGGAGAGATCAAGAACATTGAATGAAAGATATGCAAAAAAAGTAACGATGATGAAGGAAAGAAGCTGTTTGTAGGGTGAAAATTAGAAGCTAGTGTGACTTGGGTGGGGGAGGGATAGAGAGAGAGAGAGAATGCTGGGGCTACCTTAAGTGAGAGAAATCAATATTCATACTACTGGGCTGTAAGCTGCCCAAGCAAAATATGAGATGCTGTTCCTCCAATTTGGGTTTCACTCTGACAATGGAGGAGACCAAGGACACAAAGGTCTGCGTAGGAATGGGAAGGAGAAATAAAGTATCCAGCAACCGGGAGATCAGGTTGGTTCACGCGGGCTGAGTGAAGGTGTTCCGTGAAACGATCGCCCAGTCTGCGTTTGGTTTTGCCAATGTATAAGAGTACACTTCTTGAACAACGGATAGAGTAGATGAGGTGGAGAAGTGCAAGTGAACCTCTGCCTAACCTGAAAGGAATGTCAGGGTCCCTGGACAGAGTCGAAGGAGGAGGTATAGCGATTGGGAATGGGGGATCGAGTCTTTGCAGGAAGCAGGGTGGGAAGAAGTGTAGTCGAGATAGTTGTGGAAGTCAGTGGGTTTGTAATGGACATCAGTCTATAGTCTATTTCTTGTGATGTAGACTGTGAGATCAAGAAAGGGGAGGGAGGTGTTGGAGATGGTCCAGGTAAATTTTAGTGCAGGATGAAAATTGGTGGTGAAGTTGATGAAGTCCATGAGTTCTGCATGGGTGCAGGAGGTAGCACTGATGCAGTCATCAATGTAACGGAGATGGAGTTCGGGGATAGGGCCAGTGTACGCCTGGAACAGGTATTGTTCAACGTACCCTACAAAGAGGCAGGCATAGCTGGGACCCATGCGAGTGCCCATAGCTATGCCCTGGACACCTACAAACTTGTATGTATTTGGAATGTGGGAGGAAACCGAAGATCTTGGACGAAACCCACACGGTCACAGGGAGAAGGTACAAAGTCCGTCCAGACGGCACCCGTAGTTGGTATTGAGCCCGGGTCTCTGGAGCTGTGAGCGCTGTAGGGCAGCAAGTCTACCGCTGTGACATCATGCCGGCCCGGTTTTCCCTCGGATGTGCAGTCCTTCGGGTGATGCTCTGAATAAGATCAGCAAGTAAGCCCCATATTACGAGGTATTCCCAGGCTTGTTGAGTGCTGTCTATTTGTAGAGGAGAAGTCTGAAGAAGGATCTCGACCCGAAACGTCACCCATTCCTTGTCTCCAGAGATGCTGCCTGTCCCGCCGAGTTACTCCAGCATTTTGTGTCTATCTTCGATTTAAACCAGCGACTGCAGTTCTTTCCTGCACATTATAATGCATCGGTTCAACTCCCGTTCCTTTCATTTGCTTTCATAGTATCCCAAGAAAACATAATCGTTGGAGGCAAAATGTATAATTAAAAGTAACTCATTGGAGGCAACCATGAATAGCTGGAATCTTTCACACTGGAGATTTCAACTTTTATACATCTGTCCATGGTTTGTCTGTTCTTATTCTTATGGGGTTGGACAGGCTAGATGCAGGAAGATTGTTCCCGATGTTGGGGAAGTCCAGAACAAGGGGTCACAGCTTAAGGATAAGGGGGAAATCCTTTAGGACCGAGATGAGAATAAACTTTTTCACACAGAGAGTGGTGAATCTCTGGAACTCTCTGCCACAGAGGGTAGTTGAGGCCAGTTCATTGGCTATATTTAAGAGGGAGTTAGATGTGGCCCTTGTGGCTAAAGGGATCAGGGGGTATGGAGAGAAGGCAGGTACGGGATACTGAGTTGGATGATCAGCCATGATCATATTGAATGGTGGTGCAGGCTCGAAGGGCCGAATGGCCTACTCCTGCACCTATTTTCTATGTATCTATGTATCTATGTTCCGGGCTAGGTCTCTCTGTTCTACAATAGTTCATTAGAATAACCTCTGCTAATGTCGCAACTGGATGAGAAGAGAGTTGATGACCATGCTGAATGATTACAGTGAGACTGGGAGCTCACATCTCGAGCTGTCCCTCAGCCAATTCTCATCAGAAGGACAGGGAAATAATATCCCTGTCCTCTGGATGGCCACTATAGTGATTCCTTTGCAGCTTCGATGGTGTGCATAGGCTGTGTGATGCTGATTGATGCTGTGATAAGAACACCAACAGAAGTAAAACTATTACAATAATCTTATTAAAAAGTCTATAATTTTCATCTCAACAGGGTTTCCAGTAAAACAAAGTATCAATGTGTGTACCACGCAGCAAATTGAATTCTCTTGTACTCTTACATTTATATGCATTTTACACATTATGTATATTTCATTAGTACGGGTGTCATGGGTTATGAGGAAAAGGTAGGGGAATGAATGGGGTTGAGAGGGAAAGATAGATCATGGTCAAATTCTGCTCCCAGAACTTATGAACTATGAATAATATAAACAATACACATATTGTTTCCTCTTTTAAAAAAATAAGTAAATCCACGCTAATAATCTTTATACTGTATACATAAAACTGTGCTCCCAACGTGTAGATCAATACACATTTGTAAATTCAGTGGAGTAGGTTCAATCAATCTTTCACATTGTGCACTGGCCTTTTCACTGCAAGCTGCACTTGGCATGTGTAACAGGCATGAGTAATTCTAGTAGACATCTTTGCCATTTGACCTTGTGCATCTCTTGTCTTACATTAAATGCTGCCTCAACGTAATTGTCCTGATGCTTTTGATTACATTGTGTTACGATCCCTGGGGAACAATCTTCTTGTTCCACCGTGTACACTGAACTCTTTACACAAAACAAAATGAGTCCAATAACATGTCAAACACTACAGTATTTATAATTATGCATTAAATTTGGCACACTAATGGATATCGCGAACTCAGCTGCAATAGTGTTTACTGATTGTCCTTAAAGCTCTTCATCCTTGTGGCTCTATCACACTGTCTGGTGTCCTGACTCCCACTCCTCCCCGCAGTGCATCCCTGACCTTTTCTCTTTCCTGCTGTCCTTCGAGGATCTTGTCCAATTCTCCCTTTCTAGATTGCGTTCAAGAATGTCAACTTTGACACAATCTGTCTTGGTTTGTTTTGTCTCATTCAGGCTATGATGTATCGAGCTGACATCAATTAAATGTCGATACCTGCTGCAGCGGCCTTCAGAAGATTTCAGGACTTGAACGCACCTCCACTTTGCAATGCAATCTTCTCTTACAGCATGACACTCGGTCTGTGCACCATTCGGAACATTCAGCAATTCTATAAATCAGTGATTCTTGTGGAACCTGAGCTTGCAAAGTCACTCTGCCTGTGCTGTCTTTTCTAGATCCATTTCTTGAACATTTCTCTGCATCACTGAATGAAGAGCCTGTTGCTTTTTACATGGTATTGATGTGGATGTTACCTTGAGACTTGTTGTTCTCTCCTGCTGTTCTAACATATCACAGACAATATTTTCTGAATTACCTGCCCCTGCAGTTCAAGAGTCCAATCCATCTCAAATTGCAGCATCACTGGAAAAGTGGTGTCTTTGACTTACGCCGTTTATTATGGGCTAACTTCCACTGGCCCTGCAGAGCACACATTCTCCCATGGGACTCCTCATGTAATTGTCTGCCCAGCTTGCTATTTTGATCTGCAGGTTGTTTCTCAACTGCTCTAGGTGACTCTGAGATCAGCAGCAGTTTGCTGCCTTCTTGACAAAATACCTCCTTCAACTGCTGATCAGCTGTGGTAATGTGATTGAGGTCGGTCACCTGAACATTCAAACTATCTCAAAGAAGGCCTTCATTAAAATCCTTGTACATCCAAAGGAATATCTGTTGCAATACTTATCCATCCCAATGCAAGCCCACATGTGGAGACACCACATTCCCAATCACTGCCATCGCTGCCTCACCACATCCCTTGGCTCAATGCCTCAGTACTTTTCTTTGTTGTTTTTTAGTATGCAATACAGGCATGATTCAGCCAAACCACTGACCTTCCTCCTCTCAGGAAGGTGTTCGTTTAACTGCTGGGCATTCTGTGAGAGCCCAGATTTCACATTCTCCATTGGAGGGAGAGCATTGATGCAGGTGTATTCCTTCCTGTATTTTACTCACCTTGTGTGCCTTCATGGGAAACTGTCAGTATTTTCATCCTAGGATGTATTTTCTCTCTCAGTTGCATAGTAGCCATTGAATTACCGATGTTTTATTGTTATCTTCTTGTAGCTCTAATCAGCTTGTGTGTGCTGGATGAGGACTTCGCAATTTCCCAGCCCACCTGAGGTCCACATGACTCAATACACTCTCTCTGACATCTGAAACCCCAGGTTAAATAACGCAGCTGTGAACCATATCCGTGAATAGAACTTGTGATGTCCCGAGCTGTGACTGCAGGAGTGTGGCACAAAAAGCTGGAGTGACTCAGCGGGACAGGCAGCATCTCTGGAGAGAAGGAATGGGTGACGTTCTGGGTCGAGACCCTTCTTCAGACTAAGAGTCAGGGGAGAAGGAGTCTAGAGATATTAAAGGGCAAGGTGTGTCTTCGGTGTAAACCAGCATCTGCAGTTCCTTCCCACACACGGCAGGAGTGTCACTGTGTTAGTGCTAACTATCAAGAATGCTGATCAGACAAGAATATTTTATTAATTCTGGCCGACGATATAAACGCAGGTAGTTGTGAAGAGAACATTAAGTGTCTGTAAGAGATATAAATAGACGGAGGAAGTGGAGAAAGCCACAGCAGAAGTATAATACAGGGAAATGTGAGGTTGGTCACTTCCGCAGGAAGAACAGAAAGATGGAATAGAATTCAAATGATGGAAGGCTAATTCATGTTGGTATCAATCAATCAACCTTTATTGTCATCTTGCAAAGCACCAGTTGTACAGTACAAAATGAGAAGACGTTTCCCAGGGAATACCGGAGCATCGCACATAAAACTTAAACATTTCACACATAAAATAAAAACAATAAAAACAATCCAGTCCCTGATAAAACAGTATGAATAGTTAAAAAGTGCAGGTAAAAACAGCAACATTAATAAACAAGTAAAAACAGTCATAAATTGTCCAGGGCAGCTGATTTAAGCGGCCAGTGCCAGAGTATTCAGAGTAATCTGCATGTCCTTAACCAAATAATGCCGAGAGGATGCAGTTTTATTTTCAAACGAGATAGAGATAGGGGAAATAGAAGAGTATCTATTGTATCTATCTATGATTATGGGACCTTGGTTAGATCACACACAAAGTATTACATACAGTTTCGATCTTTGTATATGCAAAAGGAATATAGTTGTCCTGGAGGCAGCTTCGAGGAGATTGATCCCAAACCCAAAAGGGTTGTCTATGAAGTAAGATATAGTATTTCAGTCTAATTATTTTGTAGTTTGGGAGAATGACGGGTGATCTTATTGAAATATATAAGGTCACAGCAGGTCTTGTCAGTGTAGATGTTGTGATAGCATAGAACAGTGCAGCACAAGAGCTGGCCTATCACACACGATGTCTGTGCCAGATATACTGCCAAGACCATCACATATCTACCTGCACTAACCCATATCCCTCCATTCCCTGCCTATCCAAAAGTATTTTCAATGTCTTTAATGTATCTACTTCAACCATTACCCCAGCAGTTCATTCCAGGCACTCACCAACCCTCTCACCTTAAAGCTATGCCCTCAACAAATTTGGTGTTTACATCCTAGGAAAAGGATTCTGACTGTCTACCCTATCTATGCCTCTCATAATTTTATATGTTTCTATCAGATATCCCCACAACCTCCGTTGTTCCAGTGAAAACAATCAAAGTCTGTCCAACCTCCCCCATCGCTAATATCCCCTCATCCAGGCTTCCTTCTGGTAAACCATCTTTCCATCCTTTCCAAAGCCTTCACACCCTTCCTTTAATGGGGAGACTAGAACTGTACACAATATTCCAAATGTGGCCCAATCAAAGTCCTATAAAGTTACATCAAGACCTCTTGACACTTATACTCAATGGCCCGACCTATAAAAACAAGCATGCCATATGCTTTCTTTACCACGCTATCTACTTGTGAGTCACGTTCAGGGAGTTATGGACTTAGATCTCTCTGTTCATCAATGCTATAAAGGTCAAGCCATTCATTTATCTTCCTCCTTACATTTGACCTCCCAAATTACAACAGCTCACACTTGCTCGGATTAATCTCCATCTGCCATTTCTCTGCCCATTTCTATAGCTGATCTATATCCCGCTGTACAATTTGACAGCCAGTCCACGACCCCAGTAACCTTTGTGTCATCTACAAACTCACTAACCAACCCATCCACGTTTACATTCAAGTCATTTATATGTATCACAAATAGCAGTGGTCCCAGCACAGATCCCTGCAGAGCTCCACTGGTCACATACCTCCAGCCTGAATATTGTCCTTCCTCCACAACCCTCTGTCTGCCTTCAGTAAACCAGTTCCGAATCCATACGACCAAATCACGATGAATCCTGTGCATCTTATTCTTCTCGATCAGTCTAGCATGGGGGACTTTATCAAATATCTCACTAAAATCTACGTAGATAACCACTAGTGCCCCACCCCCAGGGATCACCTTCGGCACCACCTCAAAACAACATCTCCTTTGGTGGGGAGTCGAAACCTAGGAACATAGTCACAGGATCGGGGCGTCACCTGTTTAAGTCAGAAATTAGGGAAAAAATATTTTCTTAAAGCCTTATGAATCTTTGCAAATGAAATGTATCTAATACAGAGAAACACCATGTATAGTGGTCAATGCTACTCCCTAGTCCACATCCTGGATTCCATCAGTGGTATCATCTTCAACCTTATTTACAATGTGTAAAGTCCTGAGAGACATGTCCATGCTTTTGCTAGATGGAAATTGCTCACACCTCCAGTATTTACAAGATACAAGTATTCACAGCCCTGAGAGAGGTAGCTGTATTTTCAAGATGCTATCCATATAGCACTGAAACACATGTCATGTCCTGTCTTTACACAAAGGCGATTATCTTGTTAAACCCCATGGTTTAATTTATAAATTAAGTCTGTCCACCAAACAGGCAGGAATTTGGCATGAAAGGGAAACACAGTTTAATCCTCAAGGTAATGTTGGAAAAAGTAGAATTAGTTTTATGCAATAAAAGCCTCTGATGCACAGATAAACATCAGTGAGATTTTCATTCAAACAAATTATCATGTGTCAGGGTTGAGAGGTAACAGCATGGAAAAGAAAAGAAGAACTTGGAAGGAATAGCATTGGATCCAGCATCCCTTGCCATGCCCGCATGTGGTTGTAACTTAATCCCTTCCAGTTCTACGAATTTACAGTGAAAGCTGTTCACTGAAAGAGACAGATTGTTCAGGGGCTAAGGAAGGAAAGCTGGACTGAGAACAGCAGCTCTGGTAAAACTTCAGAGTTATTCATTTCACTGTGAACAGTTTGCAGAAGCTCTCCCCTCACGATATATTCCTTCTTACATAGAAGTTTAGACTTAAGCAGTTCATCTCATGATGTTGGAGCAGCCTCATATTTCCAAGTTTTTAATCAGAACCTTCAATTCCTTCAACCTCCATATATTTCAGGCTCGAATTTCAACCTTACTATAAATAATGAAGCACCGTTTTAAACCACTTTCAATTTTCAAGCCCATTGGACATGTACATGTAGAATCAGATTCTGTCCCCCAACCTCTGGACATTTATCTGACCTGCTTAAGTATCACTGTCATTTCTGGTGTTTACTCTGCTACTCTTAATGTAAAACTAATCCCACTGCATCCTGGCTGCGTAATTTTCATTTCATCGATTAGAATGTGTCTAGGTTAGTTTTGGCAATCTCCAGAACTACCTACCTTTCCACAAGGAAATCAGACCCTACTTTCTTAACCTTAAGTTGCTGATTAGTTTTAGAAATCATTTTTAGCGTTCCCTCCAAACCTTCTCATGAGAGGCGAGACCTTTGTTGTCGTGGGGTGACAGTAATATCAGCTTGTGTCCCTCTGTGTGTAGGGAGAATGTCAGGGCATTAGTTGACTGTAGAATGATGAGAGTTATTGTACGCTGAGTTCACCCATGACATTGTTCTTAGGTAGTCTCTCAGGATTGACGAGGACTTATTCCCCCTTTGGCTGAATGGTTCCTGAGGTAACCCATGAGGCCAATGTAGGAACCACAGCACATCAGTTGATAACTTCCATTCTCCCTCCTCCAAATTAGGATTGAACATTCAAAAGAGGCGAGTTTCACACTTTCCAGTCTATTGCCGAATGTACAGCATGGCAGATGCAAAAACAATTGTAATATTTGAAGTGCAAAATGCACACATATATAAAGATGCTGCAGAGACCTCTTACGTTGATGAGGACATTTACCAGGCGCTAACTAGGGAGAAGAGGGGGGAAGAAGTACAAAAAAATCTGATGCCTCTAAAAAGATGAGGCGTGATCTTATAGAGGTGTATAAAATCATGAGAGGAATAGATCGGATAGATGCACAGAGTCTCTTGCCCAGGGTAGGTGAAGTGAGAACCAGAGGACATAGGTTTAAGGTGAAGGGGAAAAGATTTAATAGGAATTTGGAGGGCAACTTTTACACACAAAGGGTGATGGGTGTATGGAACAAGCTGCCAGACGAGTTAGTTGAGGCAGGGACTATCCTAACATTTAAGGAAGAGTTAGACAGGTACATGGATAGGACAGTTGGAGGGAAATGCTCCAAACGCAGGCAGGTGAGACTAGTGCACATTGGCCGGTGTGGGCAACTTGGGCTGAAGGGACTATTTCCGCACTATGACTCTTTGAATGCAAGAGCCTCCATCATGAGATAAAACCATTTCTAGTGAGGTGACCTTGTCCTACAGAAGGACAAGGTCAGTAGCCATTACTATTCCTGATAGCGGTGGATTGATGTTTTATCCTGGTCTGCTGACTGAATGTCCTGGAGCAAGTTGTCAATAGCTCCTAGCACCTGCCCAAAGTTGGTGGGGATGATGGAGGAACAGGCTTAAAATATATTTCCCAGTAAGCAAGCCAGCAGATGCTGGTTCTGGTTCAAATTTCTGTTCAAACAATGCTTCTAAAGTAAATAATTGGTTATTTTAGAAACTAGCTGGGCAAAATTGGATGCTGTACTTCAGCAGAAAGAACTATAAAGTGAATTATTGCTGTTTAGAGTTTAGAGTTCTGAGATCAAGAAAACTCAATAAATGTTATTCTACCACGGCATGTGATCTGAACAGGAGTCTCCAGCGCACTTTTTCAGGAAATTCATTAGCACCAGGGAACAATATAGTACTAGCCAGTCACACTATATTGCATCACTTTCACAGCTCGGTGCAATTGTGGAGAAACTTGGTGCAGTCACTGCTCAGCATACGACAGCACTCAGGAATCAGTAGAACACAAAATAGAACAGCACAGTAACAGGCCCGTTGGCCCACAATGTTTGTCCCAAGCTAAACTGATCTCATCTGCCTGTACATGGTCCATATCCATGGCACGGTGGTGCAGCGGTAGAGTTGCTGCCTTATGCCCCTGTCCCACTTAGGAAACCTGAACGGAAACCTCTGGAGACTTTGCGCCCCACCCAAGGTTGCAGGTGGTTGCCGGAGGTTGCAGGTAGTGGAAGCAGGTAGAGAGACTGACAAAAAACTTCCGGGAACCGCACAGAAACCTTGGGTGGGGCGCAAAGTCTGCAGAGGTTTCCGTTCAGGTTTCCTAAGTGGGACAGGGGCATTACAGCGCTTGCAGCGGCAGAGACCCAGGTTCAAATTGACTCAGGTTGGATCCCGACAACAAGTGTCGTCTGTACAGAGTTTGTGTGACCTACATGGGTTTTCTCCGAGATCTTTGGTTTCCTCCCACACTCCAAAGATGTGCAGGTTTATAGGTTAATTGGCTTGGTGCAAGTGTAAGTTGTCCCTAGTGTGTGCAGGATAGCGTTAATGCGCGGCGATTGCTGGTCAGTACGGGCTCGGTGGGCAGCATAGCCTGTTTCCGCACTGTATCTCTAAACTAAACTAAAATACCCCTCTATTCCCTGCACTTCCTTGTGCCTATCTAAATGCCTCTTAAACGCCACTTTCATATCTGCAACAGTTAAACCATCCTTGGTGACTCTTGCATGCTGCAGTTCAGAACTCCGCTCACTCTCGCCAAAGGCCACACAGGCAGCAACAGGGGTCAGATTGATCCCCAGTCACCGAGGGGATCGTGGGCCGCTGGCACAGTGATCACAGTGATCACAGGGATCACGCTTGCCACAGGAATTCCAGCAAGGAAGTGGGTAGAGTGAGTGAGATAGCAATGGGAGCAAATGCTAAAGAAAATAGTTATACCTCCCTTGATTTGAACATACTCGTTCCACTTTCTTCACATACATGTTTCTTACACAGTAACCTTTCTTGATGGACACAAAGGGTCATTGGTGAGACCATATGTTGACTTGAGCTTCTTGAAGAGACCCAAACCAATTTTACACATAGGGCCTCAAACAGTTGTTAGACACTTTATTTGTTAGACTCTAAAACAGTAGCAAACAGAGCATAACTTACAGGCTATTTAATCTTGAGGTTTTTTGTGTGGTTTTCAGGAGCAGCTGAATAGCACAGTAAAGATCCAGTCTTGTTAGTCACTCCCACCCACCTACCATATGTACTGGATAAATAACAGATTCAACACATTACTCAGTAACTGTCCCACAAATAGAAAATGCTTACCTTTGTTGATCCTCTTATGACCCATCACCTGTGGGATTGTACATACTGTGCCCTGCCATATTTTGAACCAATTCCTGCATTTAGGCCTCATTTTGTGGGAGCAACGAGTTGTCTCATGTACCTATCTCTCACCGTGTTCTGCTGTGAGCTCGAGTAGAGGACAAATCTTTAGATCCACATTAATCGGGACCAGCCATTGAATAACTCCAGTGATTTGAACGACTGGCAACAGGTCCCTGTTAAAATGAGCCGGCTGCATTGCCTGGATAAGATTCAAGATTCAAGATTCAAGAGGGTTTATTGTCATTACAGTACACAGTCCAATGAGATAGCGTTTCCCTAGAACCTCGGTGCTACATAGAGCACAATTGGACAACATGCTACATATATAGATATACTACGCTGTACACATGGTGCAAAACCTTCCTTACTAAAGTGCAACAAAGTAAATAGAAAATGTACAAAACAGCAATGCAGCAACAATGTAAATACAAAATATACAAAACAGTAATAATAATAATAATACATTTTATTTATGGGCGCCTTTCAAGAGTCTCAAGGACACCTTACAAACATTTAGCAAGTAGAGGAAAAACATGTAAGCGGAATGAAATAAATAGTAGAGACATGACTAGTACACAAATTAAAGACAGAATTAAATTCAAAACACAATATGAGGCAATTCACGCACAGATGACAAGGGAGGGGGACGTGGGGCTAAGGATAGGCAGAGGTGAAGGGATGGGCCTTGAGACGGGACTGGAAGATGGTGAGGGACACGGAATTGCGGATCAGTTGGGGGAGGGAGTTCCAGAGCCTGGGAGCTGCCCTGGAGAAGGCTCTGTCCCCAAAACTGCGGAGGTTGGACTTGTGGAGGTTGGACTTGTGGATGGAGAGGAGACCGGTTGATGTGGATCTGAGGGACCGTAAGGGTTGGTAGGGGGAGAGGAGGTCAGTGAGATATGGGGGGGCCAGATGGTGGAGAGCTTTGTAGGTGAGGACCAGGATTTTGTAGGTGATCCGGTGGGAGATGGGAAGCCAGTGAAGTTGTTTGAGGACTGGAGTGATGTGATGCCAGGATTTGGTCTGGGTGATGAGTCGGGCGGCTGCGTTCTGGACCAGTTGGAGTCGGTTGATGTAGGTGGAGCTGATGCCAAGGGGAAGTGAGTTGCAGTAGTCCAGTCGGGAGGAGATGAAGGCATGGATGGGTCTTTCAGCAGCGGGAGGTGTGAGAGAGTGTCTGAGTTTGGCGATGTTGCGGAGGTGAAAGAAGGAGGTTTTAATGACATGGCGGATGTGAGGCTCAAGGGAGAGGGTGGAATCAAAGATCACGCCAAGGTTGCGGGCCTGGGGAGATGGGGAGACAGTGGTGGCGTCGATGGTGTGAGTGGGGTTATTGATTTTGCTGAGTGTGGATTTGGAGCCTATGAGGAGGAATTCTGTTTTATCGCTGTTGAGTTTGAGGAAGTTATGTTGCATCCAGGTTTTTATAGCTGACAAACAGGAGTTGATATGGGAGAGGGGGGGGGGGGGGTTGTGGGGGGATTTGGTGCCGAGGTAGATCTGGGTGTCATCGGCGTAACAGTGGAAGTCCAGGTTGAAGTGGCAGAGTATCTGACCAAGGGGGAGGATGTAGATGATGAAGAGGAGGGGGCCGAGTACGGAGCCTTGGGGAACGCCTTGAGTGACTGTGGCTGTAGCAGAGGTGTGGTTGTGGGGAGAGATGAAGTGGGATCTGTTGGAAAGGTAGGAACAGAGCCAGCTGAGTGCAGAACCTTCAATGCCAAGGTCCCCAAGTCTGGTAAGCAGGATGTTATGGTTCACTGTATCGAAGGCTGCACTCAGGTCGAGGAGGATGAGGATGTTGAGGGAACCAGTGTCAGCAGAGGTCAGGAGGTCGTTGAGGACTTTGAGGAGAGCAGTGTCTGTGCTATGGAGGGGGCGAAAGCCAGATTGGAGGGGTTCAAATAGGTTATATGCAAGGAGGTGGGAATGAAGTTGTGACGCAACGATACGCTCCAGGGTTTTTGAAAGAAAGGGGAGGTTTGAGATTGGGCGGTAGTTAATGAGAGAGGAGGGATCAAGACCAGGTTTCTTTAAAATAGGTGTGACAGCAGCAGTTTTGAAAGTGGAGGGGACAATTCCTTGGGACAATGAGGAGTTGAAGAGATTAGTGAGGTAGGGGCAGAGAACGGGGAGGCAGGACTTCAGCAGGGAATTAAGCAGGCAATATCATTGCCATTGTGATCAGGTGAAGGTAATCTTATACCACCATACCTCAACGAGATGGAATCTGCCAAAGCATCACCCGAAACATCACCTATTCCTTCGCTCCATAGATGCTGCCTCACCCGCTGAGTTCCTCCAGCATTTTTGTCTACCTCTCTCAACAATGGCCAAATGTTGGTCCTCTCATACAGGGTTATGTGATATATGAACGAGGAGGTTTCACCATGAGGGTCTGAACCTGGCAATATTTGACAGACCTCATAGTAAGCACGGGGCGAAGGGAAACCATTAAAGCCTTAATTATCAGTGCCGTATTTCCTTTTGTGGGAACACTAAGTTGTCTCATTTAGTCCGGTAGGCGGCGCGACTCTCGTCTGCAGCGGCCTCTGCAGTCCGTCTGCGTTTTTATTATTTTATGTCTATGTTTTTATGTAGTTTTTGTTATTTTTGTTGGGGTATGTGTGTGGGGGGGTGGGGGTGGTGTGGGGGGGTTGGGGGTAACTTTTAAATCTCTCCCTGCATGGGAGACCCGACCTTTTCTTTGTCGGGTCTCCGTTGTCGTTGGGGCTGCAACGAGGAGCGGCCTCCAACAGGAAGACCGGGGGCTGTGGTGCCGACTACTCACCTCACCGTCGCGGAGCTGGCCGAGTCCAGAGCGGGTGGAGCTGTGGTGGACGCTGCTGCGACCCGACCCCCGGAGATTCGGTGGCTGCAACTGCGGGTTTGGCGGACGGTAACACCGGGTGCCCGCGGGTCCCTGGGGGGAGACCGCTTTTCGGGGCTTCCGCAGCGGCGACTTCTCCCGCCCGAGTTGCGGGGTTGAAGAGCTCCTGGAGCGGGGCCTTACAGCACCGCCCCGCGCGGCTTGGAATGGCTGCGGGTCTCTGCGAGCGCGCGCCGGGGGCTCTAACACCAAGACCCGGTGCGCGACCTTGCATACCCGGCGTGGCTTTAATGGCCACGGGACAATTGCCATCGCCCGCCGGGGGCTTTGACTTTGACTCTGACATCGGGGGGGGGGGGAGAGTGCAGTGGAGAGAGAAGTTTTTTTGGCCTTCCATCACAGCAATGTGATGGATGTTTATGTAAATTATGTTGTGTCTTGGGTCTATTTGTTTGTAATGTATGGCTGCAGAAACGGCATTTCGTTTGGACCTCAAGGGGTCCAAATGACAATAAATTGAATTGTATTGTATTGTATTTACCTCCATGTTACTAAGAGTTCTGTTGTGAGCTGGAATGGAGGACGGGTGGAAATAAAGCTCCCTCTCCTGCTGGTGTTTTGTGTTCATTGTGGAGGCTCATCGATCGTAGTGAGTATCCCGTTATATCCAGTGAACCCATTGTCTGGGCTTGGTGGTGCCCAGTGAATGTAATATTGGTCTGTGAGCATGGAAACCAGTGCACATTAGAACACAGAGAACATTATGATCGAAACAACAGATTGAGTAAGTTCTGAATGGTGCTGCTATTGATCCGTTCCTGGCAGTGTTACCCTCCCTAGGATGAGCAGAAGGTAAAGCCCAGTTACTAAACACTTTCTCCTTCCCATTCCCAGACCTTTCTGTCCTAGGTCTCCTCCATTGTCAGAGTGAGGCTAAACGGAAATTGGAGGAACAGCATCTCATATTTCGCTTGGACTTTCTATTGATTTCTCCAACTTCAAGTAACCCCGGCATTCCCTCCCTCTCTATCCCTCCCCGACCCAAGTCGCACCAGCTTCTCGATTTCACTCAACACATAGCTAACTATTGTCTAATTTCCTTTATCATTGTTGCTTTTTTGCATATCTTTCATTCATTGTTCTTTATCTCTCTACATCATTGTCTATATCTCTAGTTTCCCTTTCCCATAATCAGCCTGAAGAAGGGTCTCGACCAGAAACGTCACCCATTCCTTCCTTCCAGAGATGCTGCCTGTCACGTTGAGTTACTCCAGCTTTTTGTGTCTATCTTAGCTTAATCTCTCTGTTTAAAGATACTGGGTTAGAGGGGTAGCTGCTTTTGAAGAAGTGGCATAGAAAAATCCCTTTATTGGAATTATATTAATGAAATGGTATTTTAGTGTTTAGGTATGCTTGCATTTATAGCATCAGCTCCTACTGAATAATTAAAAACACGGTGAGACCACCAGAGACTAATAATACGTATTTACTGGAGTACTGCAATAATTTACTAGGAATAAACACATGGTATGGTAACGATGTTCAGTTAGGAATGGAATACCAGAAATTCCCGAATCACAAGTCTGGTATCCCCAGAGAGTGGATGCTGGAAAGATAGTGACGTTAGATGTGCAGTAGTGGTTGTGATGCAATAAAATATCTCTTTACTTGCAGACCACTTGAAAACAGAATGCTATAGTTTGCCAATCGATTCAATGTTACCAGAATTTGCTTGTTATTTAGCGTTGACACCTCTGTCATAAATACACAGAATGTCGAATATAAGAAACAGTAACAGAAGTAGCTGTTAGTTCCTCATGTCTGCTCCGCCATTCAATAAAGTCATCACTGAACTTTAACCTTAAAACCAATTTTCTGCACTCACCCATATCCCCTAATTTCCCTAATGTGTAAAAAACATATATTTCTGTCTCAGTGACTGAACCCCCTCAACCTTCCGCTGGGTGAAGACATTCCTTCTCATCTAAGTTTTGAGTGGGTTGACTCCTTATTTTGAGACTGCGACCCCCTGGCTCTTGATATTCCCAACAGGGGAATTATCAATTTTTACAAGCTATTCTTACAAGCCTATTAAAAAAGTTGCATGTTTCACTGAGGTCACCTCTCATTCATTCAAGCTCAAGAGGATATGCTGCATCTGTATAATCTCTCCTCATATAATAAATCTGCCACTTCAGGAATCAACCTGGTGAACCTTTGCTGCACTCCCTCAATTTCAAATATATTTTTCCTTACAGCCCAGCTGTTGGTATTAGTATTGGTATGGGTAGGAAGGAACTGCAGATGCTGGTTTAAATCGGATAGACACTAAAAGCTGGAGTAACTCAGCAGGTCAGGCAGCATCTCTGGAGGAAAGGAAATAGATGATGTTTCGGGTCAAGACCCTTCCGACTTCAGAGATGTTGTCTGACCCGTTGAGTTACCCCAGCTTTTTGTGTCTTTCTCTAGTATTGCTATGGGACTGTGAATGCTGTTGGTGTGAAGAATGTCTGTGTGTGGTTGATTGTAGAGTAGGGCTGGGAATATTAACAGTGCAAAGTGAGTCTGTGAGTGATGCTGATGCATACATTTGTGAATGGGGCTTTTTTGTTACAGATCAATTACAAACAAGTTGTGCAAGTTGTCAGAGTGCATCCATGCAGGCAGATTCCAACCACCATCTGGATGAAAAAGTTCTTCCTCAGATCCCTCTAAACCTTTCACCTCTTCCCCTAAATCTACTCCCACTAGTTTTGAGGAAAGTTTTCAGCTATTTGCCCTATCGATGGCCATAATGATTTGGCATCCCTCTATCAGGTTCAGCCTCCTTACACCAAGGAAAACAAGCCCAGCCTCTCTTGTCTCTGCTCACTTGTGTGCTGTGGGTCTGTCACTGGTGCCAGTGCACAATGAACATATAAGTAGTGCTGGTGTGGGTACATGGACATTGGCAGTCTCCAGGGTACCTAGGAATGGCATTTGGGTACAAAGTGCCTTCTAAACGTACTGGGTCATAGTCAACCTTGTGAGTGGTATTGGTGCAGTGTGAGTGTGAATTACACTGATTTGCGCAGAGTCTTTGATAGTGTCTGTGAATGATATTGATGTACAGATTATCAGTGAATAATATTACATAGAGTATCTTTGCATTATGCTGATGTAGATAATGGTAATGAAAGATGCTGGTGTACAGTGAATCTGTCATTGGTACTGGCATTTAGTGCATCTGTGACTGGTGCTTGTATACAGGGGACGAATAAAGAATGTTGCTTCAGAGTGTTTAGTTTAGTGTAGTTTATTGTCACGTGTACCAAGGTACAGTGCAACGCTTTTTCTGTTGTGAGCTATCCAGGCAGCAGAAAGACTACACATGATTACAATCAGGCCATCAACAGTGTACAGATGCATAAAAAAGGGAATAAACTTTAATGCAAGATAAAGTCCAGAAAAGTCAAATTAAAGATAGACTGAGGGTCTCCAATGAGGTAAATGGTATGGCAGGACCACTCTCTAGTTGGTGATAGGATGGTTCAGTTGCCTGAAATTAACTGGGGAGGAAGTGTCTCTGATATACATACATACAATACAATACAATACAATTTATTGTCATTTGAGCCTCAGTGATTCTGGAGGTGTGCGTTTTCACACTTATGAACCCTTTGCCTGATGGGAGAGGAGAGAAGAGGGAACTGTAATAATAATAATAATAATAATGGATGGGATTTATATAGCGCCTTTCTAATACTCAAGGCGCTTTACATCGCATTATTCATTCACTCCTCAGTCACACTCGGTGGTGGTAAGCTACTTCTGTAGCCACAGCTGCCCTGGGGCAGACTGACGGAAGCGTGGCTGCCAATCTGCGCCTACGGCCCCTCCGACCACCATCAATCACTCACACACATTCACACACAGGCAAAGGTGGGTGAAGTGTCTTGCCCAAGGACACAACGACAGTATGCACTCCAAGCGGGATTCGAACCGGCTACCTTCCGGTTGCCAGCCGAACACTTAGCCCATTGTGCCATCTGTCGTCCCGTACTGTACACTGTACACTGTACAACTGTACACTGATTATGTCCTTGATTATGCTGGTGGCCTTGCCGAGGCAGCATGAAGTGTGGACAGAATTAATGGAAAGGAGGTTGGTTTGTGTGATGGTCTGGGCTGCTGCCCATAATTCTCTGCAATTTCTTGCGAACTTGGATGGAGCTGTTCCCACACCATGCTGTGATGAGAGATGCTCGTTTATTGTGAGTTTCTGAATGATGTGAGTTTACAGAGCATATGTGAATGGTACCTGGGCACAGAATACCTTTATGTAATGCTGCTGCACAGTGAAACTGAATGGTGCTTTTGTTCAAATCATCTGAATGGCGTTGGTGTGCAATGAGCAGAAGCCATCTACACTATGTCCATGAATGGTACTGATGTACACAGCGTCTGTTAATAATATGTGTGTATATCAAGTCAGTAAATACTTGTACACAGTGTACTGTGAATCTGTTAACAGTACTTGTGCATAGTGAGACCATAAACTGCACTGGGCAGCGAGAGTTCCTGAATGTTCTGGTCTGCTGATTGTAGATGGTATTCGTGTATACAAAGCCTATGAGAATGACTGGTGCACTTCATGTCTGTGAGCCTCCGAATCATGCTACTATACATAGAGTCTTTGGAGCACAGAGTGTCTGAATGGTGTTAGTTTACATTGTGTTTATGAACTGGGCTGGGCTTCAGAGTGTCTGTGAATGGTGCAGTTGTACAGGGTGTCTGAATAGTGTCTGTATACAGTGAGTGTTTGTTTGAATGATGCCGGAGTACAGTGAGTCTGTAACAGGCCTTTGTGTACAATGTGTCCGTGGAAGATGCAGGTGTACAGAGACACATATGGTGTGAGTCTGTAGATAATCTATGATTTTTACCAGTACTCTTGTGCATGGAGCTTATAAATGGTGTTAGAACATAGAAGTTTAGAATGTTGTTAGACCACATTGCGTCTATATTAATGCTAGTGTTCAGTGTGTCTGATAATGAGGTTGTACAATGTGAATAGTGTCACTAAGAATATCTGTGTGTAGTGTTGGTGTGTAGTGTGTCTGTGAATGGTGCTGGTGTAGGGTGTGTCTGCATATAGTGCTGGTGTGTAGTGTGTCTGTGAATGGTGCTGGTGTAGGGTATGTCTGCGTATTGTGCTGGTGTGCGGTGTGTCTGTGTAAGGTGCTGGTGTGTAGTGTATTTGCCTATAGTGCTGGTGTGTTGTATGTTCTGTGTATAGTACTGATGTGTAGTGCATCTTGTACAGTGCTAGAGTGCAGTGTGTCTGTGTTTAGTGCTGGTGTGTATTGTGTCTGTGTAAGGTCCTGGTGTTTCACGAGTTTTCAATGGGCTTGATTTATAGTGTATTTAATGGCATTCACTTAAACAGAGTTTGTGACATTTCAAAACTCTATGTAAAGTTGTGGTAAAGATAAAGTCTATGAAAGATGCTCTTGTACAGTGAGTCTCTGAATGATGCTGTAATATATATTGTCCGGTGTCACGAGTATCTGAGAATAGTGAAGATATATACAGTGAGGATATAGGATGCTAAAGAAGGGTCTTGACTTGAAACATCACCTATCCATGTTCTCTAGAGATGCTGCGTGACCTGCTGAGTTACTGCAGCACTTTGTGTCTTTTCGTGTATTAACTAGCAACTGCAGTTCCTTGTTTCTACAAGATATGCAGTGATTCTGACAATGGTGCTGTTTGACAGAAGGTCAACAATCATCTTGGTTTACACTGAGCCTGGTGTTGGTGTACAATGTGTCAGTGAATGGAATTTATATATAGGCATGAAACGGGGCTGGTGTAAAGTGTGTTTATAAAATCCTGGAGTAAAGAGTCCAATTGGCATGTGTCTACATCTATGGTCTGTGCTTGTTTTCAGAGGGTCTGTAAATGGTGCTGGTATACTGTGAATATGAGAATAATGGAGGAGGCCAAGAGTGTACAAGGTGTCTTTGAATAGTACTTGTGTACACTGCCTTTGAACGCCTGCATGTAGTGAATCTAGACAATATATTGCATCCGGTGAGACACAAGGAACTGAAGATAGTAGAATCTTGAGCAAAACACAAAGTGCTGGAGTATTATGGGATGTTTGGCCTCGTCAGTGGTGGCACAGAATATATGCTGGAATATCATGTTACAACATGCTACAAGTCACACTGGAGTATTGTGTGCAGTTCTGGTCATGCAGGAAGGCTGTGATTGTACAAGAGAGAATGCAGAGAGTGACTGGAATCTAGCAGAGGAAGCAGGGCAATTATTGAACTAATTGTTGGTTCAGCTTCTCTCCACTTGAAGGTAAACTTTATCACAGGGGGCAGAAAACAACTTCCTCTGGATCTGGATCATTGACTACACCAAGTTTTTGCTAAAAGAAGAATTAAATACAAATGGAGAAAGTAAATGAATTCCATTCAATCTGATGGTAAATTCAGACTGGCCACATGGCATGGCCATGAACCATCTGAGCTTGTGCCCGAGGCAGTGGGGGGCTCTCCTGTCAAATGGATAATAAATAGACATGGGAGTAAACCATCTGCGACACATCTGGAGGTGAATTCAGGCAATCAATCCACAGTCCCTGCTGATAACACGGTTAAAATTGAGTAATATTTGAATAGCGCTCAATCAACAAATGACAAAAACAGGCCAGGGTCCAGTCACCAAGGACACAACAATCACCCTTCGATCACTCCTATCACTCTCCTGGATCCACAGCAGCAGCGTTCTGCTCCAGTCACATTCCCCTCTCCTTGTCTCATATCTTTACACATTCTTCCTCTTCAAATATTTACCCAATTCCATTTTAAACATTGTTACAGTTCTGCCTCTGTATGTCTGCTACCGGTCGGAAACACCGTTCGAGGTGTGGCTGGGAATGTATAAAACCTGCACCTCGTGTCCGGGTCACGGAACTATGACTTATCTCCCTGTGAACGCGGGGAAGAACAGCAATAAATAAGCTCACTGACCAGTCAGGGCTGGGTGGCACGTTATACACACTTACACATTTGTACACAGTCACCGATTTGCAATTTGCACTTTTAATTTGCAATTGATCAAACACATTTTTGAAAGTCTAAACTCTCTGATGTTTGTGTTAACTTTCAGCAGCTTAGCAATTTACATGAAGTCGACACCTTTTCAATCCATTCCTTAAGAATAAGATCCCAGTAGCTGCCCAGATGTGGAATGATACAGTGCAGTGTCCACAATATACATGAGAGGCAATTTATTCACTCAGAGAGTGGTGGGTATATGGAATGAGCAACAAGTGGAAATACATGCAAACACATTTTGTTACTTCCTTGAATGTAATTACAATTTCATTTACAGCTGGAGTTACTGGAGCCGGAGTCACAGGCAAGGCCAGCGTCTATTGTCTATTCCCAACATGAGAGAATGGCATCTTGAACCATTGCAGTCCTTCTGATGAAGCTACTTTCATGGTGTTGTGAATTCCACAATTTAGATGCAACAATAAATCCCGTTAAACTTTTTTCCCTCTCTCCTTAAACCTATCGTCTCCAGTATTTGATAGTTCCACTCTGGGAAAAAGACTGTTATCTATCCAATTCTCTGACTACATTTTGTGGAGGGTTATGCTGGGGGTGAATGTTTTGGCTAGTGGCTGAGGCACCATTCAAGTGGGCAGCTTTGTCCTGGATGGTGTGGAGTTATTGACTTTTATTGGAAGTGCACATATCCAGCAGGCCGTGAGTATTCTGTTCTGACCTCTGCCTGAGAGCTTGTGGAAAGGCTATCAGGTGTCATGAACTGACTCACTCCAACAACTTCCAGTAACCACAGCCATCTTCCTCTGTGTAAGTATGACTCCAACCATTGAAGTGTTTTCCTGGTGATTTCCATTATCTCAGATTTCATCCTTGAAGCAAATTTAGTTTAGTTTAGAGATACAGCATGGATACAGGCCCTTCAGCCCACCGAGCCCACACCAACCAGCGATCCATGCACATTAACACTATCCTATACCAGGGACAATTTTTACACTTACAATTACCAATTAACCTACAAACCTGTACATCTTTGGAGTGTGGGAGAAAACCAAAGTTCTCGGAGAAAACCCACGCAGGTCGCGGGGAGAACATACAAACTCTGTAGAGACAAGCACCCGATGCCAGGATCAAACCTGGATCTCTGGCGCTGTAAGGCAGCAACTCTACTGCTGTGACACTGTGCCACCCATTATGCTGTCTATATGTTGAGTGCAGTCATTCTCTTCACACGTCTGGAACTAAACCCTTTGGTCCATGTTTGGACCAAGGCTGTCAAGAGCTCTGGAGGTGAGCGATCACTGTGATACCAAACTGGGCATCAATGATCAGGTTAGACACAAAATGCTGGAGTAACTCAGCGGGACAGGCAGCATCTCTGGAGAGAAGGAATGGGTGACATTTCGGGTCGAGAGACTCAGTCTGAAGAAGGGTCTCGATCCGAAACGTCACCCATTGCTTCTCTCCAGTGATGCTGGCTGTCCCGCTGAGTTACTCTAGCATTTTGTGTCTATTGTCGGTTTAAACCAACATCTGCAGTTCCTTCCCACACATCGACGATCAGGTGCAGCATGATAACACTTCTGAGATATTTTTCCATCACGTTAATCATGTTGTTAGATTGATTAAATCCTATTTTTTTGTGGACAGTTGTGTTGTGTAAACCTGTGTATGGTGTTATTCCTATGTGACACAAAAAAAGGATACCTTTCCAAGAACAGATTTTAATAGCCACACTGCTTGATTTCCCTCTGATGAGTTGAGATTACATGGCTGAAGCTAACTACTAGCCGACTGGTATCCATTTGCACTTCTATTTCTCCTCAGATCTTTACACTTGAGGTGACAGTTTTGGTCACGTTATCACCTATTTCTACACATCGTCGTTGCAAGCTCCTCCACAAGGTGCACAACTACACTGACAAAAGCACTGATTCTAACAAATGGCAGCAGGTCAGGAGAAGAGTAGGTGCTCTTGGATACTCCACACTGATGAGAATCACAAGAGCAAAGCCAAGAGGTGCTGTGACGCTGGTTATTAAAGGAGTGGAAGTCTGAAGTAATTCAGCAGTATCTGGCTATTTAACTGGAATCAGGTGCACTGTGATCTACGGTTTTGTGTAGAACCAGAACGTTAAAAGGCAGGAAATGAATCCTTCATCGGAATTCACTAATTGGACCTTGCCCTAACCAGTCCCAATAAAACTACCTCACGTTAGATTCCTACAGTGTGCACTTTCCCCAAATGTTTATTATCTGACTGAGGAATGCGCTTTGCAAAGGAAGCTAGTCACTTCTAGCTGCAAATGCTGTCAAAAGTCTTATTCATATCTCTAAATTAACAAAATCAATGCTTATTTAAAAACATTTCCTTTATTTTATTAATGCAACATAAATGTTTTGAACCACATGAACTCAGTGAATCGATTATTCATCTTCTTTTCTGTGCTGCATGTCTACGTGTGTCTTGCTTGCAATTGATTAGACATCGCTGAGCGTCAGTAGGGTCAAATATCGCCTCATCTCCTCCCCAGAGAGAATCTCATTGCAGTAGCTGCATCTTCATTCTCAGCTTACGGTGTTAAAATTTGCGGCCTTGACACTAACTTGTTTTAAGGAGAATCTCACCATCATTATCCAATATGCAGAGGTTTACAACATTGAATTTGGCCAATCATTTTTCAAGAATAATACAACATAGACTCCTTTGCCCCTGCTCCAACAAAGATTCTCTAATTTTGTGAGCCTCATGTATTCCTTTCATATTCTCTGTCTCTACTTTTCTTTTGCAAATCATCTCAGAAGAAACACTTTCTCCTCATTCTCTCAGTGATATCATTCATTTGAAGCATTTGACGATCCCCTCCAAACTGAAGAAGTTGTTTCATAGATTGTTATGCAGGATGGAAACAGGCTCTTCGGTCCAACTCATCCATGGTGACCAGGATACCAATCTATGATCATTCCATTTGCCTGTGTTTGGCCTATTTCCTGCCAAGCCTTTCCTATCCATGTAACTTGTCCAAATGTTTTTTAAATGTTGTAATTATACGTGCTTCCAGCACCTCCACTGGCAGCTGATTTCAACATTCACCCTGGGGGATAAGGGATGCTCTACTCAAGCTAAGGTTGCAAGTTAAGTTAAGGTTAAGATTTAAGACCAGCTGGCAATGAAGCTGCACTTTGTATTCTGGTCCAATTTTACAAAGTTTATCATGGCACTGTTTATAGAACAGCACAGCTAGTAGAGCCGTTGCCTCAGCTCCGGTGTCCCAAGCTCATCCCTGACCTCTGCTGCTGTCTCTGTGGAGTTTGCACATTCTCCCTTTAACTGGATTTCTTCAGGGTTCTTTGGTTTACTCCCACACCCCAAAGATGTGCACATTAAGATGTGCACATTAAGGCTGCACAGTGGCACAGCGGTAGAGTAGCTGCCTTACAGCTCTTGCAATGGCGGAGATGCGGGTTCGATCCTGACTACGGGTGCTGTGCGCACAGAGTTTGTACATTCTCCATGTGGCCTCTGTGGGGGTTTTCTCCAAGATCTTCGGTTTCCTCCCACACTCCAACGATTTACAGGTTTGTAGGTTAATTGGCTTAGTATATGTGTAAATTGTCCCTAGTGTGTGTAGGATAGTGTTAATGTGCAGGGATCGCTTGTCGGTGTGGACTCAGTGGGCCGAAGGGCCTGTTTTTGCACTGTATCTGCAAACAGAAATTGGTAGATTAAATGGCCACTGTAAATGTATCCTGTTGTGCAGACCAGGGGTACAATCTGGGGGAAGTTAACAGGAAAATGGAAGAATAAAACATGGGTTAAAGGTAGGATTCTTGTAAAAATGAGCCCTTGGTGCACGAGGCTCAAGGGATTAAGGGGCCTATATCGATGTTCGATCTTTCTATGATAATTTGATATTATTGGCAAAAATGTTATGGCTATAACAGGCTACTTTATGTAGGTTGGATATTTGACACGGCTCCCTAATACCCCTGTCCCACTTAGGAAACTTGAACGGAAAACTCTGGAGACTTTGCGCCCCACCCAAGGTTTCCGTGGGGGTTCCCGGAGGTTGTGGGTGGTTGCCGGAGGTTGCAGGTAGTGGAAGCAGGTCGGGAGACTGACAAAAACCTCTGGGAACCTCCGGGATCCGCACGGAAACATTGGGTGGGGCGCAAAGTCTCCAGAGGTTTCCGTTCAGGTTTCCTAAGATGGACATGGGGCATTACCCTCACTAGGCCAGTCTTTCCATTTTCCTGTTTTCCACGCAAAGTATCAACGGGATAGTTCCTATACCCAATCATGACCAGCATGAATATCTGTGTGTGTGCAGGAGTTACTGCTGCAACACTGGGGGTGTTGGTATGATTAATTTATTGTATCTTCTCATTTGTATGATTTGTGTTTTATTTCTCATGACCCGCGACAAAATGGAACCTGTATTAGGTTTTATTGAAGGATGTCACTCGGGAAAACAGTGTGTTCTTAAAGGGTTAAAGGGTTTGAAGAGTTCATAGATCTCTCATGGTTCCCCCGACTGCATTTTGTGCGGCAGTTTCATTCAGACAACGGTCTCAGTTTGAACTTCATGCTCCCTGTTCTGGAGTTAACTGGTCTTGACTGTGATAACATGCTGTAAGGGGGTTGCAGTTCCTTCTGGACTATAGGTAAATCATGCCTAATTGCTACCCAGTGTCCCTGCAGGAAATGTTACTGCTTCCAGCAGTTAGTTGTGAGCATGGTTGGATTAGGTGGTGTCATCACTCAGAATCGGGAATCTGCTGATGCATACAGCCATATCATGAAGGATTGCGTGCGAGGAGGTGTTGGATTGGAATTGTAACAGAGTGACCCAGTGCGACACCATCTACCAAAGGGTGGGGAGGAGGAAATAGAGGAGCGAAAGGAGATGGGGAGCTTTTCACTTTGCGTTTAATTCAACCCAAAAAACAAATCTTAAATTTCAAGACCTTTTGTTGTTACAAGTAAAAGAGCTGAACAACGTCAAGTTCTTTTCATAACGTTTTTGGAAAATCGACCCCAGTAACGTTATCCCATTTTGAAGAACAAGGAGCTATATTGTATCCACATACGAACATGGGCAGCCAAAATGCCATTTCATATGTTTTTTTTTTGACGAATTAATACATTATATAGCTGCTTGTTGGGCCAAAGAGAAATCTGTTCAAGCACTAACGGGCCTTGAAATTCAGTTTTGTAGTAAATTGCTGCAATTTAATCATTCGCACAAGCTGGGCTCTATACAGGGAACTAAATAAAAAAGGCTTTTGAAATGACACAGAATGAGGTCTGAACCATACTGGAGATCAGGAGGCCAAAAATAACAGGGACTGAAGCAGGAGTCTGGCTCCACTGAAAGAATTCCTTTATTTCTCATCAGGAGTCTGGAAAATTATCCCAGAGCCAATCTGCTCGTGTTTATCAGATGTGAGAATCGCTGAAGGTGCCTGGAGCCTGGAAAAGCAGCTCGGTGAGTGCCACAGGGAAGTGTCAACAAGGGCCACAGATGACTGGTTGGGTCATATTTGAAATTGCTCCACGTCTGGCCCTTTTCCGTGTATCTCCTGACATCATTTGGCCATCCAGAACCTGCAGCGTTGAGTGCTGCCTCCTGAGAGGCAACGTTGACAAGCATCAGCTCACAGACGATTAGTTCTGAGCACGTTGGCGGCTTATTTTCTTTGGCACTCAGCGCCGACATGTGGCAAATAACATTGCGCCACGGGAGAAGGTATCCTGGCGGATTTCTATACCCAACCGCCAGAGAGCATGGAAATCCCCACGGGGTTCACAGCCAAGGAATCCCTCAAAGTCTGAAGTTGATATGATGCTGCCCACTTGGTAATATCTCAGACATTGACAATAATTGACAATCATTTCATCTGAGTTTTTGCTAAAGGATCCCTTGAGAACAGGACATTACCTAACGTATTAGGAGTGATTTCAAGTGGTCCCATTTCCTGTTTGCAGGATTTTCAGGTTGTGAAACTGTCAAATAAAGCCACAAGGGTTTTAAATTGCGTTCAGTTCTATAACCAGGTTACCAAGCAGTGGAAGGTCCATTATGCTCTCTGGTTAGAGCACATCTAGAGTATGGTGCTCAGTCTGATACCGCCCCTGATGAAGGATATATTGGCCTCGTAAATTCGTCAGACTGATACATAAACATAAGCAATGCATATATGTGGCATAAATAGGGTGAATGCATGCAGTCTTTTTCCAAGGGTTGGGGAATCAAGAATTAGAGGTCATAGGTTTAGAGGGGAGAGATTAAACAGAAACTGGAGAGGTAACGTTTTCACACAGAGAAAGGTCATCAATGTGAAACACAAACACAGTTTCTCTCTCCACTGAAACTGTGACCTGCAGTATTTACAGCGTTATATGTTTTTTAATTTTAATTTCTAGGATCTGCATTGTTGCTTTTGTTGTCACTTTGAATCTGGGGCTAAATAGGAAGTGGTGTCTGGATTTAAGGAATGAATCAATTGAGATGTTAGTTAATTATAGGTATTGACCGGGGCAGGGAGTACAGAGTAGGTGAGATTCTGAAGAAAGCAGGCTTGAGGGGCTGAATGGTCCACACATTCTGAGGTTCCTTTGGGCAAAAGAAGGGCAGAGCAAGGCTAGCACCCAATGTGGTGAAGTGTACTCGACATCACTGTAACCGTTTTTTCTCTGTTTTTTGTATAAACATTACAAGAATATTGGCATTCGAGTCCAACGCAATAAAATGAGCTTTATTATACCATAGTTTCCATTATCGTGCAGGGATTACCATGATCCCCAAGATGGTGTGTATTTTTATTCCTGGTTTACGGGGAGAAAGTAATATTCTCAGAAGAATGTAATAGAGCCTTGATTGTGAAAGTTCCTCGAATAACGACAGCACTGAGGTGGGAGAAATCCATTCTGGAAAAGGATCAACAATCCAACACTGGAGACCTGTTCTACAAACTGTGGCTGTGGGACACAGCAATGGAGACTGAGTGGAGAGAAAGGGGGTAAGCATTGGGGAGGTCTAATCAAAGTGTCTGGGTATGTGTGCGTGTACTGTAGTAGGTGCATAAAAAAAAGACAAGGTCTGAAATTAGATAAATCTTACTTTCATCTATAATTGGGTTGTATATTATAGATATGTAATTATTTCAGAATTAGTTTTCAGGGACAGCTATAATATAAGTGCATAACTGTTCCTGAAACTAATATTGTGGGTGCATTGTGTTTTATCAGCACATGAATGAACAAGATATCTTGTACTCAGGATGTCACTGACATTAGGGTAAAGTTTAAGTAGTCACGCCTCACAATGCTGTTCCCGAGAAATGCAGAAATTGTTGCATATAATCAGGTTGGTTCAGTTCTATAATCTGAAATTATATTAAAGTAATAAAAAACAGAAGATCGCAGAGGATTATATCGTGATTTCTCGATATGCATTTGTAGCGGGCAGAGCTTCACCAAGATTCAAGATTCAAGATTCAATTTAATTGTCACATGTACCAATTAAGGTACAGTGAAATTTGAAAGGGAACATGGGCAATATGCACTCTGTGAGGGAATCTTCTTCACGTGCGGTGCCAGCGAGTGCCCATGGAACTGAGCCTGATAACGGACATCACCGTCAAGATGATGGTGAGAAAATTTAAAAAAAGGTCCTGGTTCTTGCAGTAAGTGGGAGGAATAATTTTGGTTTCAGCACTAACGGTGTTTCTCACCCTATTCCAGGATTCAGATAGATAACGCTACAATGCAACAGTCTACTTGTCTGGAAACGTGCTGGCACAGAAATCACCATGGGTACATAAACAAGTTAGGAGTATGGCTCCTGTACTGATCTGGAGATTGGCCACCACCATAACCAATGGTGTCATCCATTATTTCAATCACCTTGGCCATTTCAGCTGCTTTCTGACCCAAGCTGAATCTATACTTCACTTCCCCTGCCAGCCTTGTTTTCTTCCCCATTGTTGAGATGGGGGTGAAATGGGTAGTGAGTGAGGGGGGTATGTGGAGACTTGCCTGTACTTAACACCATACTCCAATGTAAATATGAATGCAAGATTTTCTAATATAACAAACATAACCCAACTTATAGGTAACCTTTCATCTTGTTTGCAACCTGTGAGTTGGGACCCAGTTACGTTGAAAACAATAAACTTGATGAATAGGATGTGTACAGTTTAATGAAGGGGCTCACGGTCGCTGAGAATGAGATGGGTCGTGCTCTCCAACTGGTAACACCAGCAATGATGAGGCTGATTTCACCGGGATCTGCCTGGATTCACGAGTTGTTATTTTTCCCATTTCAGTTCTTCATGATGTAACTCTCCAGTGAAGTCGTTACGGGGTCCCATCTGATCAGCCACTGCTTCCATTAGCATGAAATGCCAGATAAAGTGAGTCAGAGTCTGAGGGAGAACACACAGCATGGAAATACAGCCCTGATGTGCAACTCAAAAAGAGTCTGTGACGGAACAAATATTCACCATTAACTCTTATTGTACGAGCAATCTCCCCAAATCTTCTTCTAACCAGTGTGTAGAAAAGAACTGCAGATGCTGCTATACATCGAAGAAGGGTCCTGATCCACAATGTCACCCATCCTTTATCTAAAGCCATACTGCCCGACCTGCTGAATTACTCCAGCTCTTTGTGTCTATCTCTTTCTAACAAGTCTTTGTTTCAAAGGCAGGATCTCTTGTAAAGATACTAATTGGCAGGATCCTTCCTATATAAAAACTTGCACTTTTACAGCACTCTTAACAATGTGCTTCACAGAAGCATCATAGAACAGAAATTTGATAAGGGGCTATCGTGGCAGGTGGCAGTTCCAACTGGGGTAAGGTTAAAGGAGGAGAGAAAGTTAAAGAGCAGATTGGCTGAGGAATGGAATTCCAGCATGCAACAAGCTAAAAGCACAGTTGCTGATGGAAACTGATGGAAGCAGAAGATCAGTTTATTTTACTGTATCCGCTGTTCCAGGTGTCAACTCCTGTAAATCGGTGAGATCAAGCGCAGGCTGGGCGATCATTTCGCTGAACATCTCCGCTCAGTCCGCCTACACCTACCTGATCTCCTGGTTGCTCAGCACTTTAATTGCCCCTCCCATTCCCAATCCGACCTTTCCGTCCTGGGCCTCCTCCATTGTCAGAGTGAGGCCCAGCGCAAATTGGAGGAACAGCACCTCGTATTTCGCTTGGGCAGCTTAGACCTCAGCGGTATGAACATTGACTTCTCTAACTTCAAATAGCCCTTACTTTCCCTCTCTCTCCATCCCCTCCCCACTCCCAGTTCTACTACCAATCTTACTGTTTCCGACTACATTTTATCTCTGTACCGCCCACTCCCCTGACTTCAGTCTGAAGAAGGGTCTCGACCCGAAACGTCACCCATTCTTTCTCTCCAGAGATGCTGCCTGTCCCGCTGAGTTGCTCCAGCATTTTGTGTCTACCTTCGATTTAAAACAGCATCTGCAGCTCTTTCCTACATGTTTTATTGTCACATGTACCGAGGCACATTGAACAGCTTTAAGAGTGTGTTCCCTGATGGGGAATTGAACCCAGGCCGCCGTGGTAAGAGCCTAGAATTGACAGAGAGTTCTCCTTTGGAAAAGTAACTCACTCAGGGCACTCAAATTAGTATTTAAAATTATTAAAAAATAAGCTTTGACTTTCGAGACAGTGCACAAAAAGCACATTTTATGACAATACAACTGGCCAAGTACTTATTACTAATCCATGGATTAGATTAGATTAGATTAGATTAGATTAGATTATTTAATGACCACACAGTCAAGCTGGTGGAATTCAGGTTCAGTACAGGATGTTACAAGGTAGGCTGATTCCCGTCAAACATAACATAAAACACAACATCATACAATATACAGTACATGCATGGGGAGGATATGTGCTGTTGTCATAGTGTGTTCAGAATTCGGATTGCGTGTGGGTAAAAACTGTTTTTAAATCGAGATGTCTTGGCGGGCAGTGAGCTGTAGCGCCTTCCTGATGGCAGCAGGTGGAAGATGTGGTGAGCTGGGTGGGAGGGATCAGAGATGATTTTCTTCACCCTTGACACGGACCGTTTGTGATGGAGTGATTCTATTGATGGAAGGGGAGTGCTGATGATTTTGGATGCTTTGTTAACTATGCGCTGTAATTTATTACGGGAGTGAGTGTCTAAACTGCTGAACCAGACTGTAATTGATGAAGTGAGCATGCTTTGGATGATGGCTGTGTAGAATCGGATTAGGAGGTGTTTCCTCACTCTAAACTTCACAGCACTGCCCTCCAATGCAGGATCTCTACCCTACCTTTGCTCCCCCTCACTTGTGAGGTGCATGTCCCCAGTCAAAAAGCCAACTTTCCACCCTATTAGCCCCACTAGAGAGTGAGTATCTGAGCTGCTTTTCTGTTGATGATGGTGCGCCATCACAAGGACTCAGCTCATCTGAAGAACAATCATCAACTGATGAACTCAAGAATATCTTGTGGGAAGTAGGAGATGGCATGCTTTCCATGTGTCTAACATGTACATGTACAGAGGACATAGGAGGTGGCACCCAATGACATTGGACACATGCCTGATTTGTGTGTGTCCCACATGGTTTAGAGATTACTCCTACAGAAATAGCCTTTGCCAGCAGCCTGATGCCTGCGGTTGCTTGGTTTATGGAAGAGCAGTGGCAGAATGGACCTGTGAGTTTGATTAAGGTCCCCATTTAGGAAGGTGGTTACCTGGTAACCATGTGTTACCTCTATCCTGGTCCTTGTCAAGTGAAAGCTCTGCTGGCATTTTTCAGATCTGCAAAACCTTCCCTTAGTACTTTGTGGCAGAGTAATAGACTCAGACAGCACAGATACTGGCTCTCCAGCCCTCTGGGGCTATGTCAACAATCTAGCACCTAATCACACTAATCTTACACCATTCTCAGTTTATTCCCACCAACAACCACTCTACCACTCTACCGCACATTGAAGACAATACACTGAGGCCAATTCATCTACCAACTCGCCCCCTTTGTAGGGCTGTAGAAGAAAGCTGGAGAGCTAAAGACTACTCGACTAATCACAGGGAGAACATGCAAATTCCCCACCGGAGGTCAGGGTTGAATTTGGGTCACTGGAGCGGTGAGAAGTCCGATCCACTGGCAGCAACACTGTGCCTCTCTCTACGCTACCCTCGCCTTCTGATCGCACCATGCCACCTCCACACCTGTCACCTCAGAAAAGAAGCTCTCTGAAGCCTGTCCTAATGTAAATGTACACACAGCTGCACTCATTCAAAGTCATGGCTCAAACTATCTGCGCTGATGCATCTACCCAGCCCACAAGGCGCTGGAACACACAGGCACACAGACCTGTTCCACTGTATCAAAGAGAGGATCCATTGCCCTAGGTGTAAAACCAATAAAGACAGCCAGACTCACACAGAAAGCTCCCGATCCCGCATTGCTGCTGCTCTTTAGTGACTGAGATCAAAATCAATTGGTCTTTTCAAGTTATCTTTCAGCCTGCCCGTGAGAAGTTTAGACTCTGCATCTAGTGAACCGGCGCATCTGTGTGCTTGGAATGTGAGTAGAAGGGAGATGGGGGTGGCGTCTGCCAAGTGGGCATGGTACCAGGACTGGATGCAGGAGACTGCGGCTCACTCAGGCTGTTTTCAGACATGCGTATCTGTCGACAGCAGGGCTCTGAGGGCTGACACTTGATCCTGATGGTTCAAAGTCTCAGTCGATGAAAAGAGTCTCACAGTTTTAAACCAAAGCACCGTCTGAACTGAAGATCCTATGCATCCTAATGCAGCTCTGCAGGGGGACCCTGTGAAAGGCAAAGGGGAGGGGTTGCAGGGGGGCAAAGTGAATTTGGTTTCCTTTGGAAGCAAGGGATGGATTTGGGTGAAATTGCTTGCTGCATTCGCCATTGAAGGCAAGAAAATTGGGATCAGGTGTGTCTTGAAACTGTTTCATACAGATGGCAAGGACCAGTCTGGCTTCCAACAAACATTTGCATTGCCTTGCTCTTCACTTTACAATATACATCTCAAAAATCCATAGAAATTACTCACCCACGATACTCCTAAAGCACCTCCCAAATCCAGGGGCAGCACAGTGATTCAGAAGGGAACGACACAGTGGTGGAGTTGCTGCCTTACAGCGGCAGAGACGTGGGTTCGATCCTGACCCATGGGTGCTGCCTGCATGGGGTTCATAAGATCTACCTGTGACCACATGGCTTTTCTCCGGGAGCTCCGGTTTCCACACACATTTTTAAAGATGTGCAGGTTTGTAGGGCAATTGGCTTCTGTAAATTGCCCCTGGTATGTTGGATGTGAAACAGGAATAATATAGAACTGGTGTATGGGTGATCGTCGGTTGGCATGGACTCAGGGGGCCACTGGGCCTGTTTCCACACTGTATCTCTAATCTAAGCCCACCACTTCAATGATCGAGAAGGACAAAGGCAGCCTGTGCATGGGAACACCATCAATGGCAGATGCTGCATATCACCTAGATCTGGAAATATAACATTGTCACTGGGTCTAAATCCTGGAACTCTCTTCCCAACAGCGCCTACACCAGAAGATCTGCATTGGCTCACCACTGCCCTCTCAAGGACAATTAGGGAAGGGCAATAAATACTGCCCTTGCCAACAATGGTCATATCCCTAAAATGAACAACAAAAATAGTCCCACAAAAAGTTAGTCAAGTCAATGCAGTAATTCCCACTACTCAATATGATACCGTTTTGTAGTCCCAGAGCTGACTTAGTGGATCTAGCTGGGTTTGCAGTACTTCACTTGGCCTCTATGAGCCCAGTTAGCGAGCGCAAGGCTATGGCTTCACTCTTGCCCCTGGTCAGAATGGGCATGTAGATATTGGTATGTGGCTAGCTCAGGGGCAGCTGCTGGCTCGTTAGTTCATGAGCTATAGGAGCAGAGTTAGGCCATTCGGCCCATCAAGTCCACTCCGCTATTCAATCATGGCTGATTTATCTTTCCTTCTCAACCCCATTCTCCTGCCCTTTTCCTCGTAACCCCTGACACCATTATTAATCAAGAATCAAGAACCTATCAATCTCCGTAGTGGTGCCTATTTCTGGTGGTGAGGATTGTGTGAAGGGCTCAGGGCTCACTTGCTCTTCAGGCTCCCTCGGATTAGTTTAATTTAGTTGAGATACAGCGCGGAAACAGGCCCTTCAGCCCACCGGGTCCGCGCCGACCAGCGATCCCCGCACATTAACATTATCCTACACACACTAGGGACCAAAATGTTATAACCTTTACCAAGCCAATTAACCTACAAACCTGTATGTCGTTGGATTGTGTGGGGGGGGGGGGGGGAAACTGAAGATGTCGGAGAAAACCAACGGGGAGAACGTACAAACTCCGTACAGACTGCACCCGTAGTCTGGATTGAACCCGGGTCTCCGGCGCAGCAAGCGCTGTAAGGCAGCAACTCTACCGCTGCGCCACCGTGCCGCCCTTAAGGGTGCAGCCTTATATGTGTGCCTGGGCTTTATATTCAGGCCTGGGCCTTATCTGGTTTTCAAGCAGAACTGGGCCTTATACAGGCTCCTTCACAGTTAAATCACCCTGTGGGCACACGGCCTGCTCTCTTATTTCGAGCGACTTGGGGCACAGACGGCAGCTTTTCAGTTCACTGTTGACTGCGCTGCCTCGTTGATATTGCGGTGTTGTTTTTCCCATAGCCCGCGTTTCGTCTCCGATCCTCCGTGTTCTTCATCTTTGCACACACATCCAAATGCCTTCTGAAATTATGTATGGAATCAGCATACTGAGGTTTGCGGTGCAGTGCTGATTGTATGTTTGCTTTTTTGAGACATTGAATATGCTGTTGGTAATATTATTGGAGTCAATTTTCCACTGTAAATTAATCCCAGGCATTAAACATTAGTAGCCAAGTAGAAAATCGGCAACTAAACCAACAATTAGACCCACTAACGATGGCTTTGGACACTGAACATGTCTCCATGCGTTGAGGTTGGATTCCTTCTCTGTCAAATAGAGAACCTTGGTCACTGCATCTGCCAGGTACATTCTGCCGCAGAGGAATTCACGTTTGGCAGTGTTCTGCAAAGACCAGCACATCATTCAGCAGCAAGTCATGTGCCTTGTTCCCAACATATCAACGTGCCGGCAAACTGGCTCTGGCACAGGGTGGCAGCACACAGCCACATGGCACCCGTGTACTCCACACTCACCACTCTCCATCTCTTCCGCTCCCTTTGTCCCAACATTACAGCTCACTGACCTGTCTTTAATCACACAACACCTTTCACATACACAAGGTGAGAGCAACTCAGCAGATTCTGTTACCATGAGAGAGCCTTGGTCATTACATCTGCCAGGTACATTCTGCTACATAGGAATGAAGTAGCAATGGTTGCCAACCGTTTGCAGTGTACACAGTATGGCTTTTCCAGCACTTTGCTGAAACTGTACTCACTTTCTCAGTAATGGCTCAATAGCAGGGGTGAAATTTCCTGTGGTGTGGTCAATACACCAGCATCTCCATTTAACCCATTTGTACAGATTGGTCAGCCATTTCCTTACTTAGATGCCATACCAGCCCATACTGGCTTACTTTCACCGTTGCTCAATAGAGAAATTCGGTGTGGCGGTACCTTGTTGCAGCGGCTCGACTGCAGACCGTCCGTCTTTTCGTTCTTTTTGTCCAATTAGATGTATGTTTTTGGTTTTATTTTTTAGATGTGTACATGTGGGAAGGTGGGGGGATGGAGGGGGGGAACTTTTTAATCTCTTCCCTGTACGGGGACCCGACCTTTTCCCTGTCAGGTTTCCGTTGTCGTTGGGGCCTAACATCGTGGAGCCGGCGGCCTCCAAACGGAACCATCCTGAGGGCTCCAGTCGCGGAGCCTGCGGACTCACCATCGCGGAGCTGGCCGAATTCGGAGTGTGGAGAGCTGTGGTGGCGCGCGGCTGCGACCCGACTTCAGAGCTCGGAGGCTCCGGCTGCAGGCCCTGTGGACGGTAACATCGGGAGCTCGCAGGTCCCTTGTGGGAGACCGCTTTTCGGAGCTCCCGCAAGGGCAACTCCTCCCGCTTGAATCGCGGGGTTAAAATGACCCGGAACAGGGTCTTCCATCGCCCAGCGCGGCTTTAACGGCCGAGGGACTTACCATCGCCCGCCGGGGGCTCTAACATCAAGACCCGGAGCAGGGCCTTACATCGCCCGGCACAGCCTTTACGGCCGTGGGCAATGTAAACCCTTTTTCAGACAGGTAGGATGTTAGGTAGATTGTCAAGTCTGAAGAAGGGTCTCGACCCGAAACATCACCCATTCCTTAAATAAATTTAAATTTCTTTATTTATATAGCACATTTTTAGTCAACTTGCATTGACCCCAAAGTGCTTCACATAATTACATCCACACACACAGGCAAAGGTGGGTGAAGTGTCTTGCCCAAGGACACACACAGGCAAAGGTGGGTGAAGTGTCTTGCCCAAGGACACAACGACAGTATGCACTCCAAGCGGGATTCGAACCAGCTACCTTCCGGTTGCCAGCCGAACACTTAGCCCATTGTGCCATCTGTCCTTCTCTCCAGATATGCTGCTTGTCCTGCTGGGTTACTCCAGCTTTTTGTGTCTACCTTCGAATTAAACCAGCATCTGCAGTTCCTTCCTACACGTTCCAGTGATGGGGCGCTGCATGAGAGATACTCACTTTCAGATGAAACCAGAAAACACCAGGTTCTTTTTGTTAACTCAGGCAAACATAAAAAAGATCCTGTTGCATTGTCTTGAAGAATATGTGTTTCGCAGGCAAGTCTCCTGAAGGTTAACGAACGACCTCTTTAATGAGGGGTTCCCATCTAGCGAGTAGAATCTTGACATTTATGATATCTACCTTTAAGAAACAGTTAGACAGGTACATGGATAGGACAAGTTTGGAGGGATATGGACAAAATGCTGGCAGTTGGGACTAGTGTAGCTGGGACATGTTGGCCGGTGTGAGCAAGTTGGGCCGAAGGGCCTGTTTTAACACTGTATCACTCTGTGACTTTAATATCAGAGTTACTTTTGATTTTCTGGCTAATATCTATCTCTCAGCAGGCATATAAAAACAGGTTTATTCGGTTATTATCACCTCATAGTTAGTGGAATCTTGCCACATTTCTCAACGTACAACAGTGACTATGCTTCAAAAACACCTTGGATGCAAAACACTTTTGGATGTTCTGATTTTATAAATGCCTATTTACAAATGCAAGTCATTCATTTTGTTCACTGAATATTAGAGAAATATTCCTGAAGAGCCTTCATTCTAGAATCAAGCCCAGTTGGTCTGTTGTGTGATGGTATCCATTAGAATGAGTGGGAACAAGGAGGAAGTCAGGTGGGTTGTCAACAGTAATCAACCCACAAATGGTTCTGTCTCTAAGATTTGAGAATGTTATTGCGAGGGAGAAACTGGGTAAATGTGGTGTGAAAGGCGCTGAAGTTCTTCTGTCACCAGTGAGAATATTATTTTTAAAGTAAATGATCATGCAAGGATAGATAGGGTCCATGCACAGAGTCTTTGACTCAGAGTAGGGAAATCAAGAACAGAGGACATCGATATAAGGTGAGAGGGAAAATATTTAATTGGAACCTGAGGGACAACAGAGGGTGGGGGTAAATGGATCGAGTTCCCAGAAGAGGCAGTTGAGGCAGGCACTATAACACCATTTAAAAGACATTTGGATAAGTACATAGATGGCTGCCTCGCCAACAGTCTGTCTGCCCCTTTCTTCTTTGTTGTTTTTTTAGTATGTGTGTTTTTAGTGTTCTTTAGCTTGTTTTTATGTGGGGGTGGGGGAGGGGGTTGGGGGAACCTTTGTCCAATCTCACCTCGACGGAGATGCGATTTTTCCCCCATATCTGCCGCCTAACATCGAGATATCGAGGAGTTGGCGGTCTTTCCTGGAGAACGACTTCGAGAGCTCCACCTGTGGAAGTTGTGATACTTAACATCACGGAGTTCACGACCCCTTTGCCAGGGATCGACCTCTGAGCTCTACCGCGGGTGCCTGCGGACTTTAACATCGCGGAGCTCGCGGTTTCTGATCAGTGACCGACTTCGGGATCTCCAAGCCGCAGGAGCGTCGATCGCCCCGACGCGGAACTTCGATCGCCCCGACCGCAGGAGAAAAATGAGGGACGAAGATTAGACTTTATTTCCTTCCATCACAGTGAGGAACGTGGGGAATCTGCTGTGGTGGATGTTTATGTTAACTTTTATGTAGTTGTGTATCTTGTTGCTTTTTTTAGTATAGCTGCATGGTAATTCGCATATCGCTGTACCTTAATTGGTACACGTGACAATAAAAGACATTTAAAACCTTTGAAACCTTTGAGATGGGAAGTTTACGGATAGAGGCCAAAAACAGACAGGGGGGACTAGTGCAGATGGGTCATCATGAGGCCTATAAAGGCCTATGACCACGTTCCCGGTCCACAGCTGCGGATCGATCGGGAAGGATTCTGCTGCGCGGCTCGGCAGGAAGCCGCACTGATCTTATCTGCCTGTACATGGTACATATCCCTCTCTTCACTGCATTCACATGTGCCTATCTAAAAACGTCTAAAACGTTACTATCGTATCTGCCTCCACCACCACCCCTGGCAATGCGTTCCAAGCCCCCACCATTCACCGTGTTAACAACCTGCCCCGCACATCTCAATTAATCTTTCTGCTCTCACCCCAAAACTATGCACTCTAGTCTTTGACATTTCCACCCTGGGAAAAAGATTTTAACTGTCTACCCTATCTATGCCTCTCATCATTTTATATACTTCTATCAGGTCTTCCCTCTGCTTCTGACATTCCAGAGAAAATAATCCAAGTTTGTCCAAACTCTTCCGAATGCTAATACTCTCTAATCCAGGGAGCATCCTGGAAAACGCCTAATGCACCCTCTCCAAAGTTTCCACATTCCTTCCTATAATGGGGCAACAAACCCGCACACGGTGCTCCATATGTGGCTTAACCAAGGTATTTTTAAAGCTGTAAAATGATTTTTATACTCAATTGTAAGGCAAGCATAACATATACATTCTTTACTAATCTATATTGCTACTTCCAGTGAGCACAGGACTTGGACCCCAAGATCCTTCCGTACATCGAGCATAATGTACACCGTACATTAAGGGTCCTGCCATTAACTATATAGTTTTCCCTTATTGTGCCAATCGATGACTCATGTGCAGTTTTGATTTGTCTTTACACTCTGCTTGAAACAGTCAGAATCAACTTTGAGTCCAGACATCAGATCGATCTGCCTCTGGTTAGTGAGTGGGTGTCCGCTGGCTTTCCGCCAAGTGACCCCAATTGTATGAGTTGAGTGAGATTGAATTTCTCCTTGGTGTCTCTATGAAGCCGCATGAAGACGCACTGGCAGCGCCTGTCGGCAGCGTGTCCGTCTTTTTTTCAACTTTTTTTATTTTTTTAGTATGTTCAAAAGTCAGTTTTTAATGTTTCTTTGTGTGTTAAGTGTGGGGGGTGGTGTGGGGGGGTAAGGGGGAAACCGTTTCGGCCGCCTCTTCCATGGAGAGGCGACTTTTTCAGGTCGCCTCCCCCGTGGCCTAACAGCAGGGATCGGCGCCGACTTTCCCGGAGACGCGCCTGGAGCTTCAGCGGCGGGCACAGCATGGACTCTCGGCGCGGAGCGGGTGAGCCCTCGCTGGAGGGGAGCGCTCCGTTACGCTGGCCCGCGGCAGCCGGCAGCCTGAAGCAGCGGTCTGCAGAACTCCAGCTGGTGCGGCGTCTAGAGCCCGGGATCTCACGTGGAGGACCCGGGGGGAAGAAGCTTCCACCGCCGGCCCGTGGCCGTCTTCTACCGCGGGTGCGGTATGGACTTATCATCTCCCCTGGAGGGGAGCTTCGACCGCCGGCCCTGCAGACTGCGTTGCTTCCGGCTGCGGCACGGCAGGTACCTTAAAACTTTGACCGCCGGCCTGCGGCCTACACCAGCCTGAAGCCGCGGTCTCTGGTTGGGAAGAGCCGATCCTGGACTCACCTTGACTTTGACTTTGTCCCTTACCATCTGGACGCCCGCAGCAACGGCTGTGGAAGGTGGTGGTCCCGACCACGGGGGAAAATGGAGGAGGACTGGCCAAGCTCTGTGCCTTCCACCACAGTGATGAATGCTGTGGTGGATGTTTGTGTAAAATTTTTATTGTGGTTGTGTTCTTTATTATTGTACCGCTGCTGGCAACCCAAATACCACCGACCTTGGTTGTGTGGCAATTAAATTATTTCATTCATTCATTCATTCATTTCATTCATTATTTCATTCATTCACAGTGGGGAGTTTAAAGAAATGCTGTTGTCCATGCATGCTGATCTCCGGCTTCCTAGGTGCAAATTTCAAGTCAATACAGAAAGATCTGTATATTAAACAAAACAGTTAAATAGAAAGAAGAAAAATGTTTGTGAATAGATTGAACCACTAATAAAAATCCAGAGCTGGTGCTCACTATGAATGGCACACAAAGTGATGCCCTTCACAGTTGTTCACACATTTGAGTTAAAATCAACTCAAACAGTTTTGGACAGACTTGAGACAACTTGACATGAAACTGAAGCCTTTGTTGAATGATCAAAACCTCTACAGACTATCAGCTGGCTTCATTCCCGTTTCTCGTAGATTTGCTGTTGGCACAATGGACGTTGTGTGTGGGTCTCTTGAGTTTCACTCCACACGGTCTCTGTGCGGTGATGCTGGTGAAATATGTGGTTTAGATATCGTTAACTCCCTCCGGGGAATAAATTGATATTTTCACAATATCTTGGCCAATACCCACTTGGGTACCATTTGGCAGCTCTACCAGAAGCCAGTGTGTCAAACAGTGGCCATGATGAAAGCGTCACGCAGAGGATTCTGACAGGAGATGTTGAGTATTTGCATCATCACGTTTACTACAGTGGTTATGCTTCAAAAGTGCTCCACTGAATGAAACGACAAGGAGAATGCTGATGCAAGTGTAAGATGCTGGAGGCTGCTTCATTGGCTTTTCTGTTCCAATGAATAGCTTGCCCCTTGCTCACTTCATGAAGATCAAAGATTTAAGCCTTTATCGCTTGTGAAACTATTGGAAAAAGAAGTGGTGATTCAAATTAACAAATAAAAGGAGGTGCATAGAATAAGGGTCAGTGCACTCATTGTGACTCACTCCCAATCAGATTGATTCTCCTCTGAAATATTTGTATTATTAACATTGGTCACATGCCACCAATTTAAAATGAACTATATATTGTACCCCTTCTTTAATGGTGTTAAAAAGCATGAAAGACAAGATAAAAAAGCAGAGCCAAACAACCTATTTTCTATGTGCTTTATTATAAACCTTGGGTCAAACAACTGATATGTTCCTGACCTGTCCCTGGGCTTGAGCTATGGTGCACAATCTGCAGGACACAGTGGTTCAAACATTGTGGTCTCCACATTAACTTCTGTCAATCAGCCTTTTCCATGGTCTTCCCGAGGTGGCAGCTGCCCTTCCGATCCGGAATGCCCTCCTCCACCTTGACCTGTTATGATCTAGGGTGTGGGCATCTAGTCACCATTGCCTCTGCCACCACCCCACCCCTCCCCCACCCCGCCCCATAACTCTTGCTCTTACCAACTTTCTCACTCCCAAATAAGGGACAAAAGGTCAAAATAAGGGACAAATTCCCGACGGCAATTCGTTGACTGACTCGGCCATGGCTGGGTGAATGATTAGTTGGCTCGGGTGCTGGACTGCACACAAAGCCCAGCCGGCAGGCCAGTTGAGGTGTTTTGGCCCAGGTGCCCGACCTTTGCGCGCGATGTCGAGCGCAAAGTCTGGCACCCCATCCAACTCATGAATAGATGATCAGCCATGAGAAGGAGGGGGTGGTATTGTCGGCAGTAAGCGAAGGTCCGAAGTCGGACAGCTGGCCGGGCTACCGACCAATGGGCCACGGGCGAGGAGCTGCTGCTGCACTCCATGGGCTGCACTACGTTGGGACGTGTGAGGCGGGGCCGGACACGGCGCTCCAACCCGACAGTCCCCTTGACCTAAGTAGTCGCGGGTACGTCGGAGCTCGTGGATGTCTCGTAGCGGCTTGTAATGCTAACGGTAGGTACTCAGGAAACGCGGAAAGAAGTACTCGTGATGAAGTACCACAAGAACTCGTGATGAAGTACCACAAGTTTAATTTTTTTTTAACTCGGGGGAGCTCTTGGGTAAACTCGCATCATGGGGCAGTGGCTTTAAGGACCTGTTCCACTGTACGAGGTAATTCACGAGTTCTCCCGAGTTTTCCCTGATTCGAACTCGGAGAATTACGGTAATAGCCGCTCATAGGTACTCGGGGCTCTCATGGACATTTTTCAACATGTTGAAAATTCTTCACGAGCTTACCGCGTTTCCCGAGTACCTGCCGTTAGCGTTACGAGCCGCTAAGAGACGTCCCGAGCTCCGACGTACCCGCTATGTACATTCTACTTGGGAGTGCTCTTGAATTACCTTGTACAGTGGGACAGCCCCTTTAGTATTAAGAAAATATCAAAATAATCCTCCTGTTTCTGGTTGTGAGCAGGATACTTGCAGCCGTGCTCTAGGCTGGTTGCAATGTTCTTATAATTCATCTCCAAGGTCTCATATGAGGGCTTTATTTATGGTACGGTGCAGTTCTTTCCTTTTGTGCCAATGCAATGCAATAACATCTTAACTTTCACCTGTTCTTGTTTATCTGCTTTAGGTGATCAAAATATAGTACGACGTTATTTCTCCATTCCTTAGACAGATTTCTTCCCTGGAAATCCAAAACCTTGGGCATCTTTATTTGCTCCATCAAGCACTGTCTCAATTCAATGACACAGCTCACTGAGTATCTCAGTGCATGTTCATGCTGTCTCAGATGGGGCAGATCACTCCTGGTGCTTGGTATTCAGACTCAAGTGAACTCTAAGTTGGTTACATTAACCAGCTCCTCTGACACCATATCACGTATCAATCCTAAGATACAGTAAAATAGATAGTCAGTCAAATTAAAAATAAGTGTAACTTATAGAACAAGAGGAAGATCTTACTATGAGTGGCAGAATCCTTACTGCGGCGTACTTCCAAACAGGAACACCAATTCTCCAGTGAAACACTGAAACAACAAAACAGCACAGAGAATGATTGATTACATTCAGATTCAGATTCAATTTTAATTGTCATTGTCAGTGTACAGTACAGAGACAACGAAATGCATTTAGCATCTCCCTGGAAGAGCGACATAGCAAATGATTTAAATAAATAATAATAAGTGATAATAAGTGTCCGGGGGGTGGGGGGGTGATTGGCAGTCACCGAGGTACGTTGTTGAGTAGAGTGACAGCCGCCGGGAAGAAGCTGTTCCTGGACCTGCTGGTTCGGCAACGGAGAGACCTGTAGCGCCTCCCGGATGGTAGGAGGGTAAACAGTCCATGGTTGGGGTGAGAGCAGTCCTTGGCGATGCTGAGCGCCCTCCGCAGATAACGCTTGCTTTGGACAGACTCAATGGAGGGGAGCGAGGAACCGGTGATGCGTTGGGCAATTTTCACCACCCTCTGCAATGCCTTCCGGTCGGAGACAGAGCAGTTGCCATACCATACTGTGATGCAGTTGGTAAGGATGCTCTCGATGGTGCAGCGGTAGAAGTTCACCAGGATCTGAGGAGACAGATGGACCTTCTTCAGTCTCCTCAGGAAGAAGAGACGCTGGTGAGCCTTCTTGATCAGAGTTGAGGTATTGTGGGTCCAAGAGAGGTCATCGGAGATGTTGACTCCCAGGAACCTGAAGCTAGAAACACGTTCCACCTCCGTCCCGTTAATGTGGATGGGGGTGTGCGTGCCGCCCCTGGACTTCCTGAAGTCTACAATGAGCTCCTTGGTCTTCTTGGAGTTAAGGGCCAGGTTGTTGTCAGCGCAGCATGCTGCTAAGTGCTGGACCTCCTCCCTGTAGGCCGACTCATCGTTGTTGCTGATGAGGCCAATCACCGTTGTATCATCTGCATACTTGATGATGGTGTTAGTACCATGTACAGGTGTGCAGTCATAGGTGAAGAGGGAGTAGAGGAGGGGGCTCAGCACACAGCCCTGTGGAACGCCGGTGTTCAGGGTGAGGGTTGAAGAGGTGTGCTTGTCTAACCTAACAGACTGGGGTCTGTTGGTTAGAAAGTCCAGTATCCAGTTGCAGAGGGAGGGGTCGATGCCCAGGTTACCGAGTTTGGTGATCAGTTTTGATGGTATAATGGTGTTGAATGCTGAGCTGTAATCGATGAACAGCATTCTTACGTAAGTGTCTCTGTTGTCGAGGTGGGAGAGGGCGGAGTGAAGTGCCGTTGAGATGGCATCCTCCGTACTCCTGTTCTTGCGGTAGGCAAACTGATAGGGATCCAGTGTGGGGGGTAGGCAGCTTTTGAGGTGTGCCAGGACCAGCCTCTCGAAGCACTTGGTGATGATGGGGGTAAGTGCAACTGGGCGGAAGTCGTTGAGGCTTGCCGCAGTGGAGTGTTTTGGCACTGGCACGATGGAGGTGGTTTTAAGGCACGTGGGGACAACTGCTTGGGCAAGTGACAGGTTGAAGATGTCAGTCCAGACGTCTGTCAGCTGCGCAGCACAGGCCCTGAGCACGCGCCCGGGGATGCCGTCAGGGCCAGCAGCTTTACGTGCATTAGTCCTACTCAGTGCCACAAATACGTCGTAGGGGGTGAGTGTGAGGGGTTGGTGATCGGCAGGTAGCACAGCCTTGATGGCTGTCTCTAGATTGTCCCTGTCGAAGCGGCCATAGAAGTGGTTAAGCTCCTCAAGAAAGGAGGCGTCGCTGGATGTGGGGGTGGTGTTGGAGGGTCTGTAGTCCGTGATGGCCTGGATGCCTTGCCACATGCGTCGGGGGTCGGAGTTGTTGTTGAAGTGCTCCTCAATCCTGAGCTTATGGCAGTGCTTGGCCTTCTTGATGCCCCTCTTCAGGTTAGCCCTGGCTGAACTGTAGGCTCGAGCATCGCCTGACCTGAAAGCGGTGTCCCGTGCTTTCAGCAGTAGCCTGACCTCGCTGTTCATCCATGGCTTCTGATTCGGGAATATGGTCACCTGTTTGAGGGAGGTGACACTATTGATGGTGGAGTTTATAAAGTCCAGAACAGAGGATGTGTAGGAATCAATGTCCGTGTGGGAGTCAAGGGTGGCCTGGGCTGCAAACGCCTTCCAGTCAGTGTTTCCAAAACACTGCTGAAGTGTGAAGTCCGCTTCCTCTGACCAGACTTTAACTGTCCTCACAGTTGGTTTAACCCGTCTGATGAGTGGGGAGTACTTAGGGAGCAGGAACAATGAGACGTGATCAGACTGACCAAGGTGGGGGAGGGGGATGGCTTTGTAAGCTTCAGCCATGTTGGTGTAGACTTTGTCCAGTGTCTTGTCTACTCTAGTGGGGAAGGAGACATGTTGGTGGAATTTGGGGAGTACAGTCTTCAGGTTAGAGTGATTGAAGTCCCCCGCAACAATGAAGGCTGCCTCGGGGTTGTGCGTCTGTTGATTGCTAATGGCAGTATGCAGCTCTTTCATTGCAAGCTTGGCATTAGCATCAGGAGGGATATAGGCTGCAGTCACAACAGTGGAGGTGAACTCTCTGGGCAGATAGAACGGTCTGCATCTAACCAAGAGGAACTCAAGGTTAGCTGAGCAGTGACTCTCGATGATGGTGGAGTCCGTGCACCATGCTTTATTTACATAAATGCACAGACCCCCACCTCTGGTCTTACCGGAGTCTGATGTCCTGTCCGCTCGGAGTAAATGACGCCCCGATAGCTGGATGGCGCTGTCAGGAACGTCAATGTTGAGCCAAGTTACACTTTACAAAGGGACACATGTCCAATATTATAGATTTCATTATGTTATGAAATACAAAACAAATACATCGTCTGCCTGATTTAAGCCCAGCATTCAGACAACTATTGAGGAATCCTCATGGAAGGAAGAACAAGACTTGAAGGTGTTCATGTAACAATACTCCCATACAAATGCCAGATCCTAAATTCCCTTAATATCCAAAAGTTAATGTCTGAATCTGCAAGGGTCCCGACCTGAAATGTCATCCATCCTTTTTCTCTAGAGATGCTGCCTGACCCGCTGAGTTCCTCCAGCACTTTGTATCTATCTGCGTTACATTGGGTTTCTTCAACCAAATCCTTAATGTAGACTGTTTGCATTCTGCTGCAATGATGGGATTGTGACCAGTTCTCTACTTTGCAATTTGTGGGAAGTTCTACAGCCTTTGGTATTTTGCAAGGGCATCCATTGCCTCTGTAAAAACATCGGGACACTGGTCATCAAGTCCTGCTGACCTATCCGCATCCACTACTTTCAGATGTCCAGTAATACTTTTTGCAGTTCGTCATTAATCTTAGATGTGTTGCTTCTTCTATTTCCAAAAGGTTTTCTGTGTGTTCCGTGAAACAAATACAAAATATTTGCAGTAAAACCTACATCAGGATGTAGGTGATGATAACCTTTCCTGGTTTACCGTGGAGGGCATTATAATGTTTAGAGCATTTAGGGCCACACTCAAGCTGTTGATTTTTGTAGCTCCTTCCAGCCTGTTCTATGTACTTGCTGAAGACTTTCTCCTCCTTCCTGTGGAAGATGATGTCCTTGTCGGCATATAAAAGACACCAGGATGAACTCACCAAAATATCTGGGAACAACACTGGTGCATTCCTGCTCCATTTTGCTCTCATTCTGTTCAGACCTTGTAATGCTCCATTGTGGCTTTAAATAGCTGAGCTGAAAGGGTGCAGCTTTACCAGGATGCTGCCTGAATTAAAGGTCATTGGCTAAAGGAGAGCTTGGGCAAACTTGGATTGTTTTCTCTGGACTGGTGGAGGACAAGGCGAGATCCTTTTCCAGGGAGGAAATATTAAAGAATACAGGGCATAGTTTTGAGGTGAGAGTGGCAACAAGTTTTGTACACAGATGGGTGCCTGAAAGGCGCTGACAGGGTGGTTGAGGAGGCATTTACGATGGTGGCATTTAAGAGACTTTTAGATAGGCACATGGACACACAGGGAATGGGGGAATGTGAATCATGTGCAGGCAGAGAAGATCAATTAACCTGATATCATGTTTGGCATGGAGATTGTGGGCTGAAGGGCCTGTTTCTGTGCTGAACTGTTCTATGTTTTAGGTGCTGTATGATCACACTCCCGTGTCATCAATATGCCCATTTGGCTTGTTGGTGAAAGACAAATGGCTTTGGGAGCAACAGCGTTATAGCTGCACGGCCGGAAATTCAGGCCTCCCCGCTATGAGGATGCCCCCACCCATCAACCCCTCGAACCCCAGGCACCAGGTATTGCTCTCTGAGATTGACTGAATGAGATGGCCGGCTGAGATGGGTAGGTATTTGTTGCATGAGTTTAGTTTAGTTCAGTTTAGTTTAGAGTAGAAACAGGCCTTTTTGCCCACCGAGTCCGTGCGGACCAGCAATCTCCGCACGCTAACACTATCCTACACACAGTAAGGACAATTTAACCAAAGACAAATCTATCTTCTATATAGTATTAAAACTCTGTGGCTGGCTGGCTGTGTGTGTGTGTGTGTGTTTCTGCCTGACGTGTGGGTGCCAGCCTTTGATTCATTGCTACGCCAACACCAGACCCAGAAACGCAGAGATTTTTTCCATTTCAGTAGAGATTTCACTTTTCATTCCAAGTATCCACTCCTCATTAAATTTCATCGTGTTTATGTACACATTTTAAATAAAATCCTTCTCCCCCCGCCACTCACTCATTTTGTCGCCTCCTGCTGGCCAGCGACCATAACGGCTGCTGGCGCCTGCCTCTCGCCTCAAAGGCGCCATTTAAAAACAGCCGCACTGCTGAGTGCTGGAATCTTATGTTCGGGAACGGCTTGAGTTGGAGGACCACGTCTCCCGTGGGGGCTACGGGTAGGGAACGGCTGCGTTGGGGGAGCAGACCCAACCGGTCTGCACTTGGTCTAGTAACCTACAAACTTGTACATCTTTGGAGTGTGGGAGGAAAGCGGAGCACCCGGAGAAAACCCACAGGGTCACAGGGAAAACATACAAACTCCGTACAGACTGCCCCCATGGTCGGGATCGAACCCAGATCTCTGGAGCTGTACAGCAGCCACTACCGCTGCACCACCATGCCTTTAAAGTTTTGAAATAGCTCAAAGCAAAGGCTATAAAATGGAGCTGACCAGCTAAGCAGCTGCATTGCCTCTTCCAGTTTCAGAGTTGCGATCAATCAAAGTCATCTATCCGATTGCTGTAACGGGTGCATTTTCCAATGGAGCAATCTTGGCGTAAAGCCTTGCCCACATGCAGTGCCACAAGTTTCCCTTCATTAACTTTGGAAAAATAAAAGCATCAATCTCCACGCCATCTCCACTGCTCATGGACCCCAGCTCAAATCTAACAATCTCTTTATTCAAACCACAGAACTGAGAGGGAAAGAGCTGGAAAAAAGATGTCACACCACTGCATTGTGAATTGGAGAGAGGTTACAGAGGGCATATGGTCATAATGGTGCTTTTCCACATTAGGGCTGCTACTTATTCCTATGTAGCAAACAGGGAGTTTTACCCTTTTTTAAAATCCAGCTGGTGCCCGACTCTAAAGTCAATGATTTAAAATGCTTAGGATGTGTACGAAGGAACCGCAGATGTGGTTCAAATCGAAGATAGACACAAAATGCTGGAGTAACTCAGCGGAACAGGCAGCATCACTGGAGAGAAGGAATGCTTATTGCATTTAGATGGCACCTTTCACAATTTCAGGATGCACCAAAACATCTATTAGCTTTTTTCAAGTCACTGGTGAAATGTACAAATTGGCCTTTCTCATCATTCAGTTTTGGGGATGTGTGGTTTGCTTACAAGGCAGCATTTATCACCCATTCATATTCACTCCTGTGAAGGTAGTGCGAGCTGCCTTCTTGAAAGTACTCCCACGATGTTATTGAGTGGGCAGTTCCGGGACTTCGACCCAGCTACAATGAAGAACCAGAGATGGCGTGGGGGGCAACTTCTAGAGGTGGCGCTGTTCACTGGCACCTGACACTCTTGTCTTTCTTGGTGGCAAATGTTGTGGGTTGGGGCACAAATGGACACAAAGTGCATGAGTAATTCAGTTACAGCGCCAGAGCCCCGGGTTCGATCCGGGCTATGGGTGCTGTGTGTAGCACTGGGCAGCATCTTTGGAAAACATTGAAGGATGACGTTTCGGATCGGGACCCTCCTTCAGACTCTTTGGGAACAGCTGCTGGAGTAGGTTGGTGATTAATTGCAGCGCATTTGGCAAACTCTGCAGCTACGGGGTGCTGGTGATGAAATGAATGAACATTTGGGTTGGTGGTTGGAGTACCAAACACGCAGGCTCCACGGTGCCAGGCTGTCTGAGTTACTGCACTCATGCAGGCAAATTGAAAGCATTCCATCACACTCCTGACCTGTGCATTGTAGTTGATGTAAAGACTTCATGGTACCAGGAAGTGAGACACTTTACTGTTGCCCATGCGGCTTCTGAAGCCATAATAAGGTGGTTGATTCAGCCGAATCTTTGGTCAGTGGTGATGTCTTTGGCACATGTTGAAGATGAGGGATTCATGATGGTAACGCCATTGAAAGTCAAGGGTAAGTGATTAGACTCCCTCTTGTTGGCGATGTCATTGCCTGGCACTTTTAGACTTCAGAGATACAGTGCAGAAGCAGGCTCATCAGCCCACCGAGTCAGATCTGACCAGTGATCACTCTGTACATACAACGCACACCTCCAGATTCAAGGACAATTTTGTTCCCAGCTGTTATTATGGAACTGAACCATACGACCACAACCAGAGAGGAGTCCTGACCTTCTACTATCTACCTCATCGGGGACCATCGGACTATCTTTGATCGTGACTTTACTGGCTTTACCTTCCACTAAACATTATTCCCTTATCATGTATCTGTACACAGTGAATGGCTCAATTGTAATCATGAATTGTCCTACCGCTGGCTGGTTTGCACGCAACAAACGTTTTTCACTGTACTTCGGTACACGTGACAATAAACTAAACTAAGCTATCCTACACACGAGGGACAATTTACAATTTTACCAAAGCCAATTAAACTACAAATCTGTATGTCTTTGGAGTGTGGGAGGAAACCAGAGCTCCCAGAGAAAACCCATGCGGTCACAGAGAGAACATACAAAACTCCGTACACACAGCACCCATAGCCCGGATCGAACCCGGGTCTCTGGCGCTGTATGGCAGCAGCACTACCGTTACGCCACACTGCCAGCCTTTTGTGGCATGTTGCCTGCCACTTGTCATCCATCCATTCAAGTGCAATGAGGGCCTGAGTTCCTCACTCCACAACCTCCAGTTGAGATGATAATGGCTGGAGTTATTTTCAGATATAATAGTGGCATGCAAGAAGCTTTTGGATAGACACATGGAAATGTAGGGGATTGTGGGATATGGATCACATGCAGGCAGAGATAATTAGTTTAACTTGGCATCATGTTCAGCACAGGCCTTTTGGACAGAAGGACCTGTTCCTGTACTGCACTGCTCACTGTTCTGTGTTAGATTGAAAATGATGCATACCTCTCTGCTATTTGAGAGAATGTGGCAAATTTCTAAAGACTTACCAAAAATCTACTGAGAGGAAATTCTTAAAATCTCTCTTTCAGAGGAGAGTGACTTCATAACTTCACAATTTTGAGAAAGCCAATATCAATTATTAAAGGGTGGACATAGCTTAAGAAGCCTGATTGAATATTTTGAAGAGAAGATTAAAACAATGTATAGGAACAATGTTATCTTTGCGTACTTTCAGAGCTATTAAATCAAGTCTCTCTCAAGAGAAACAAGATTTTTAACCTCATGGAATTGAAGGCAAATATTGTGCTTATTTTGGAATTTGGCTGGGTGGCAGGAGGCTGTAAGGGTGCTCTGGTTGATAAGAAATGATTGGAAGCATCCTGCAAGATATGTGATATAAAGCTATATTCCTCAGTTGTCAATGACATTTTGCTGGGCTGCTTTACAAATTGTACTGAGAGAAGCATAAACTAACAAAGAGATTGAAATAGGTTAAAAAGAAATGTCCAAAAAAATGTACCAACTGGATTTCAATACTGGAAAATGTGAAGTCATCCGAATTGGACAAGAAAAGGGCAGAATAGGATACTTTGTAAATGGTGAAAGACTAGAAGCAGTCGAGGGCCAGAGAGACTTAGAAAACTATGTGGATTGATCATTAAAGGACAGGGACAGGAAATAATCAGCAGAGACTAATAGAATGATGCCAAAGTATCCACTGGGTTAGAATACACGCTATGCTACAGCTCAGCAAAGCTCTGTTTAAATCACTTTGAGATTACAGTGAGCAGTTCTACTTTAGGTAGATCTGAGGCTTTAGGTAGGTCTGAGGCAGCTTCTAAAAATTTGAGGGTTTTCAAGAGTCAGAGTATAGAGTTACACAGCACAGAAACAGGCCCTTCGGCCCAACTTGTCCATGCTGACCAAGGTGCCCATCCTAGGATCATTGGGACAGAGCTACCAGCCTTGGAGGGCATCTACCACACACGGTGCCTCAGGAAGGCCGTCAACATCCATAAAGACTCATCACACCCCTGTAACGGACTGTTTGAACTACTTCCCTCCGGCAGACGTTACAAGGCCTTCTACGCCCGTACCTCCAGACTCAGAAACAGCTTTATTCCAAGAGCTATAGCGGCACTGAACCGGCCCTGCTGAGTGCCCCCCATCCCCCCTGGACTGTCTCCCTCGGATGGTCACGACACACAGCTTATTTATTTATTTATTTATTTTACTTTTCTTTTTCATCGGTTGGAGCTGCATACTAAATCTCGTTGCACTGACGTGCAATGACAATAAAAGATATTATTATTATTAAACTAGTCCCATTTGCCCACGCTTGGCCCATATCCCTCTCACCTTTCCTATCCATGTATCAGTCCAAGTGATTTTATATTACCTGACTCAACTGCTTCCTCTGACAAAGTGGGTTTAGGAAATCTTTGTGGAGGTAGTTCTCCAATTTGAGTTGATGAAAGGCCAATTGTTAACTTTAAACCTGAGATAGATTTTTATACACTAAAGGAACAGAGAGAAATGGGCACGTAATGTTTAATCTGCTCTTTCTTCTCTTGCTGGAATATCCACTTTCAGGATGTGTAAGAAGGAACTGCAGATGCTGGTTTAAACCAAAGATAGACACAGTCTGAAGAAGGGTCTCGACCCGAAACGTCACCCTTTCCTTCGCTCCAGAGATGCTGCCTGTCCCGCTGTTACTCCAGCCTTTTGTGTCCATCTCCACTTTCAGGATGTTCTGAATGTTTTTCTGATATTTCCATTTCTCTCCTTTCCCTTCTTCAATTTTGTTTTCTAATCCTTGGGGTTTTTTAATCAGACATCTCCCAATCCCCCCTCACACCCATTTCACTATCAGAGGATTGTTTTACATTTTCATCTTCTCCAGGCTTTTGTCATCTTGAACCTTCTCCCTTAAATCATTGAATCTCTCCAGCTTTCTACCCTATCACCACTTCCACTTTGCTCTCCCAGTTGTCTCCGTCGTTTCCTCCATCTTCCAACCTGTCCTTGTCTCATTATTCCAAGTTCTGATAACTAGATCTTTAACCTGAATGTTGGCTGTTCCTCTGATGTATTTGTATGTATTTATATAAATGTCACGTCATCTTAATAATAATAAATTTTATTTATGGGCGCCTTTCAAGAGTCTCAAGGACACCTAAAGGACATCTTAGGACGTAGCATCGCCATCAAGTGTATATAAATATGTGCGCACAATGTGTGGAGAATTTGTTGCTGTTTGTATAGAATGAGCTATGTTGTTTGAAGCTCCTATAACCGTCTTATTGTAAGTGAAACCTACTAAATACCATATTTGGCTCGATTACAATGTCTCCCTTCATATATGCTGCCAAATCTTCTAAGTATTTCCAGCACTTTATATTTCCATTTGTATGGCTGGTACATACCATTAGGCCAGAGGTGGACAATGAACTAAAAGTACATAACTGCAGGTGTGGACATTTGAAACAAAACTTGTGAATGGTGGACACATTCGGCAGGTCGGACAGTGCCTTTGGAGAGAGAAACAGGGTAAACAGTTCAGGACAATGAAGTATGAGTTTGAGTTTGAGTTCAGTTTGAGAGGTACATGTCCGAATGAAAGCGGCCCATGATCTCCACGATTGGCAAAGACCTAAGGAAGGGAAGAGCCTCTTGCTTCAATGTTCCTTTGTAAATGGAAAATGCTTTATTCATCATAACTGGCATTAAACTCAGATGAAAGACGTTTGTGGAAGCAGTTGAAACATAGGTCAGCCATGATCTAATTAAATGGCTGAAAATCTTTAGGAATCGAACAGACTGCTCTTGTACCTTTGGAAAAATAATAAAGGACAAAAATGAGCCTCACTTCCTCCAACAGACCTAAACGCCCTCATGTAAAGATAACATTAGAGACTCACTGTTCAAATGCACCGTTAATGTCTTGTTGACCTGCTCTGGATCGAGTTCCTAAGCAGTACCATTGCTCATATTAATTCAGGCATTTGGTTCGGACTCTCTGTCTAATCATGTTCATTGTTTTTCACCAAAGGAATGTGCACTACATGTTTAACATTGGTCTTCAATGAAGGGCTGTTGTGGTCCAAAGTCAATTTCTGAATTAAAGAAAGTGTTTTTAACTTTAGCAGCTTTGGGTTGTCGCCTACACACTGGCCTCTTGCGGTGCCGTGTCCAGATAGTGTTTAAGTAAATTCTAACGGGAATTACTTCCAATCTGATTATATTGCTTCCGACTTGGCAGACGCCATTGTTATACTTAGCCTATAGCAAAATAAAGGAGAAATTTAGAAAAAATGGAAAGGATGTGTTTTTGCTTTGGAAGGACTTAATAGGGAAGAAATGTGCCACCGGATCCACCATGAAATTCAAAACAGATTTTAGGCCTACAATTACTCCAAGGTAGAATGTTTTCAAAAACATTCCAAAAGAAAGTATTTGTGGGTTGATCGAAAGCTACAACTGAGAAGAAAGGGTAAAGAGTTGGTTTTTTTTCACTCTCTGGTATCTGGAGGTCTGCAATGAGGATGTAATGATGAGTTTATTCACTAGATTAGATAAATGCAGCCTGATTGGAGTAACAGAGACATTACTTGCCCTTCATCTTCTATGCTGCACTGTGGAAGAAGGAGTCATAGGACTGTAGAAGGTTTATGACAAAGAAGAAGGCCATTTGACCCATTGTGTCCATGCTAGTTATACAAGTTACCTCACACTCCTGCTTTTGGTCCAAAGCCCCAGTAGTCATAGCTCTCCAAGTGCACTTCCAGACACGGTTTGAATGAGATGATGGTGTCTGTCTCCATCACCCCTTCATGCAGGGAGTGAGTTGCTGATTCCTCCCATCTTCTGAAAAAGTTTCGTCATTTTTCCTCAAATTGTATGCCAATTGTTTTAAATCCATGCCCCCTAATTTTGCCTCTCAGCTGAAAAATATGTATTTTTTATTTAATATACCTTGGATCTATATAGTTTTATGCATCTTGATTTAGTGTCCCATCAACTTAACAAACGATGACGCTTCTGATATAATGTTGGTGCTCTTATATTCCATGTCTCAACTAATATTGGAAAGCTGCCTGCACGCTTATTTTATAAATAGACCGAGTGGGCAAAATTCTGGCAGAGTTTAATGTGGGGACGTGTGAAATTATGCACCTCATTAAGAATCTGAAGGCAGATTATTATCTAAATGGAGAGCCACTGCAAATGAGAGAAGTTCAGAAGGAACTAACTGTTCTAGTGCATGACTCACAAAATCTTAGCTGGCAGACGCACCTAGCAATTAGCAGGACAGATGACATCTCGGTCTTTATTGCATAGGGGTTGGAGTTTTGAAATAGGGCTTATTTATCATGACTGTATAGGGTATCGTATATTCACCAGGCTATCTCAAATGAGGTCTGTGTTCTTCAGAGTTTAGAAGAGTGAGGGGTTATCTTATTGAAACCACATAAGGTCCTAAGGGGAGTTGACAAAGGAGGATACCAAGATGCACTGCACTACTGCTGCTGCTATTAAATTTAATTATTTTGTTCAGTTTAGTACAGTGAAGTTTAGTTTACGTACCGAAGTACAGTGAAAAGCTTTTGTTGCGTGCTAACCAGTCAGCAGAAAGACAATACATGATTACAAGCGAGCCATTCACAGTGTACAGATACATGATAAGGGAGTAACGTTTTGTGCAAGATAAAGTCAGTAAAAAGTCCGATCAGAGATAGTCCGAGATCACCAATGTAGTAGATGGTAATTCAGAACTGCTCTCTGGTTGCGGTGGGATAGTTCAGTTGCCTGATAACAGCTGGGAAGAAGATCTTTGAATCTGGAGGTGCATTATAGAATCAGTTAGTTGTACTTTCTTGCTATTTTCAACCTCTTAGACATTTTTTTAGCAAAGTCTTCAGGAAATCTGTGAAAATCTTAGGTTGATATTTTCCGCCAGTTTTACTCTTTGTCCGTGACCTTCCCTCTATCATAAGGATAAAAGTTGTGCTGTCATTGATGACTGCGCAGTTTTCAATTCCATTCAAGATTTTTCACCAAGCCCAGGCCAACATGTTCTAGATACATGCAAGCAAGGGCTGATAAATGGCAAGTAACTTTCATGCCAAACAAGTGTAAAGAAAAGAACAGTTCTAATATGTGATAGTCTCACCATATATCCCTGATATTGAATATTGCATCCTTGAGTCATCTACCAACAACATCCTGTGGATCACCATTGACCAGAAATTCAAGTCATTCAACCACATTAATAAGGTGGCTACAAGAGCAGGTCAGAGTCTGGGTATCTTACACTGAGAAGTTCACTTCCTGATGCTCCAAAGTCTTTCCATCATCTATAAGGCACAATCAGCAGAGCTATAGGATTCTATCCCCATACCTGGATGAGTGCAGCTCTGGTATGCCAAAAGCACAACACTGTCTCAGACAAAGACTGGTTAATAGATATTCCAGCCACCTCGGTAAACATTTCATTCCCTCTACCACACAAAATGTACCACGTACAACATGCTCTGCAGTTGGATGTAGAGAGCACGTTAACGTCATCTTCCTAACCTCTACAACCAAGAAGGGCGAGGGCAGCAGGTGTAGGGGACATCCTAGGACATCCCAGGCTGCAAATAATCACAGAATTATACAGCTCGTCTATGCCGACCAAGATGGCCTCTTAAGTTTGTTCCATTTGCCTGTGCTTTGCCTCTAAACTTTTCCTATCCATGTACCTGCGCAAATGTCAATTCGGTCATTATTATTGTACCAAATATATTGTACTTTCATTGTCATGGGTTTAAATCCTGGAGCTCCCACACCTTTCCAAAGAGCACTGATGGAACGCATTCACTAGAAGAACTGCAGCAGCTCAAGAAGACGGCTAACAACCATCTTCTTCAGGGCAGTTAGAAATAAGTGAAGAAAAAGTAACTCTTCCTGCGCCCTTGTGTGGTTGGTTTGGTGAGTATGTGGGCTCCATGGCTTCTTTGCTCTATAATTTGAAGTGTAAATTTGTTGAGAGGCGAACGTGGATGATTGCTGGCTGTAGGATCGTAGACATCAGGCAGGCAGCTGCACCAATAGACACTACGTTTGTTTTTAGTTAATTTATAGATTGGCATAAAATGTTAGGACTTCCTGTGTTCAAGTGATCCATTGGTCCCATCTCTACGCTGTCCACTCTTCCCTTAATGTACAGCATGTTGTTAAATCCCAATGTTAAAAAGAGCATGTTTAAAAGGTATCCGTTGGTACTCAAGAACATTGATAGCCATGAGATAATTGCTTTGGAGGTGTCATCCATCAACAATGTTTGGTACAAATGAGCAATACAAAGCACATGCAGTGCTTGACATTCCCAATGCTTTGTAATGTTGAAAGAACAACCAGCTTTGAAAACTGGTACAGGGTACTAGATTTTATTATAGTTATAAATTAATTTTAACACTAACCAATTCTGAGATGTTTGCATTTCAAATTGTTAAGGAATGATTTAAGTTTTCTGGGACGTAACGGCCTTGATGTCTTGCCAGTGTTCTAAAATGTACAGATAGCAGAGTCACTTTATAACGCAATTCTCCTGCTTGTTGATGCTGGAAAACAGCCCCTAAAATACTGAACCATGTACAACCTTCAGATCGTAAAGAGGGAAGTGGGGGGGGGGGAGGGGGTGAAGCCTACTCCTGAGAATTCCTGCAAAACATCTGAGATGAGAAGCAGTATTTTACAAAGCTGTGCCAGAACAATCCCCCCCAAAACACTACATAGTGTTCCACTGACATGATGTTATATACATTATATGTTATGACTGGCATCAATGGTAACAGGCAAACAAATCTCCCAGATGTGGAGTCTGACTTTATTTCGTGCAGAACATGGAACTGTTAAATATAGATTTATTTTTCTCCAACCTCTCCCAGTGTGGCTGACCTGTTCTGCAGCAAAGATATAGGGAGGGCCTCATCTAATCCCTTCTCCAGCATCTAATTGTGCAAAGGTAAACTCGGATAATGGAAGAACTAGGGGCTATTTGACTGCATGGCATCATTTCAGAATCTGATGAACTCCAGGTACAGAATATCAGACATCAATGGGGAGATAAATAGACCTTTAGAGACTAGAGAAGTCAACTAACGTACCTCCTTCATCTCAATGCAAGCGTATAATGTGAAATTGAAAAACAAATTGCCTGAGCTATAATGATTACAAAATTACCAGATTGTCGTTAAGACATCTTGTTTACTGAAATCTTATAGGGTGAGGGAGTCTGCTGACCTTTTCCTGTCTGACCACCAGCCCCACAATAATGTGGTTGACTCCAAAAGGGCCCAGCAAGCTACAGGGGCAATTAGATATGGATAATAAATGCTTCCCTGCCAGCGTGCCCACGTTCTGAAAAATAAATAATTAAAAACGGAAAGGTGAGTACTTGGGTACGTTCCACTGATTGAGAGTCTGCTGCTGTTTTCCCCATTCATTGGTCTTCCCAATGTGCATTCACTGCACTGGAGAGGACAGAAGAAACCTTTGCAGTACCTTCCACAATGTCAGGGTATCCTAGAGTGTGTTTGTGTCAATGAAATATTTCTAAAATTAGCCAAGCTATTCTGTTGTAAGGTAGAATAAAATGACCGATTTATTGCAAACAAGCTCTTTGAAACAATAACATGATCAATAATTTTTGGTGATAACAAGGAACTGCAGATGCTGGTTTACAAAAAAAAAAGACACAAAGCGCTGAAGTAACTCAATGGGGCAAGCAGCATCTCTGGAGAATATGGGTAGGTGACGTTTCAGGTCGGGACCCTTCTTCAGATTGATCGGTGTTGGTGAATGTGGAAGAAATGTTGTCTAGGCTGCCAGAGGTAACGTCTGTTGTTTTTCCACGTAGCTGCGTACAAAGGAGCAGACTACATCTTACTATACCCGTTACCAAAGTTAATCCCTCCCTCAACGCTCCCTGAAATAGCAGCCTGCTCCAGAAATGTGACTTGAACTCATAAACGTCCACTCAGAGTGCTACCAGCAGAGTTTCAGCTGACTGCACTGTGATTAATGTGTCTCCCTGGGTCCCTCTGTTCATCACTTGCCCACAGTCACAGGACTGAAGTCAGAATTAAGAGCTTCATAAGAACTGTTTGTGTCTTTGCGTGGGTGTTACCCTGGACGTGCCAGTAACCACTGAGCAAGAACATTGCTCCGCTGTTCAGTCAACACAGTGGGGCGAATCTGTCAATTAATATGAATTTAATTCATTCAGAAATCATCCGCTGGTGATAATAGCTTGCGGTGATTTATGACATTAGTTTTGAAGCTCCTGTCTACATTTCGGGCAGTGCTTATACATTCCTGCAGCCCTACAGCTTTTCTTCAGACGTTCAACTCGCCAATGCGAATTCAACAATCAAAGCCAATCTCCAGTCCCTGAAATCAAATATCAACCCAGAGACACAGGCAGACACTTGAATGGCAGCTACCTTTGTGGCAGGGCTCACTCATAGCTACGTACATTAGTACTTAACCATCCGAGCAGAATTGTTTGAAGTTACTGTGGAGCATTGGTGGAGATATTCGCAATGGAGCAGACAGCCTCCGTTTGAAACTAAACTGGCTCCATTAGAAAAACAAAACTGCAGCCAGCTTCTTCATCAAAGGAGAAGCTTTCTCTATAAACATCATAGCTTTAGGTTTTTACAAAAATATAGTTAAACAAATATCAACGGTCCTGGCATCAAAAATATTAATCCCACTCGGCTCGAGAGGTAATGATCCTGCTTAATGTTCAGTGGGTTCAAAGTTCACAGTCTCCTCAGGTCCTTCACAGTAGTTAGATTTAGATAGAAGGCCCATCAAAGTCCTGATGAAGAGCTGCTACCTCCTTGCAGAAGTCAAATACTCGGATTCCCCAAGTGCAAACAAAAGATTCCGGGGTTGTTCTGCTTGATATTTATCAGTCACTGTGGCTGAAAACAGATTACCTGGACATTGCTATTCATGGAAGCTGGGTTCAGTAGCCTCCTATGATTTCTGCCTGGTAACTGAACTTCAAAGATAGAACCTGGAACGACTGCTTGGGACCTTGAATGGAGTCGAGGGGGGAGGTGAAGGGACAGGTGTTGCATTTCTTGCGGTTGCAACGGAAAGTGCCCGGGGAGGGGGTGGTGCGGGAGGGAAGGGAAGAATTGACGAGGGAGTTGCGGAGGGAGCGGTCTTTGCGGAAGGCAGACATGGGGGGAGATGGGAAGATGTGGCGAGTGGTGGGGTCACGTTGGAGGTGGCGGAAATGGCGGAGGATTATGTGTTGTATTTGCCGGCTGGTGGGGTGAAAGGTGAGGACCAGAGGGACTCTGCCCTTGTTGCGTGTGCGGGGATGGGGAGAGAGAGCAGTGTTACGGGGTATGGATGAGACCCTGGTGTGAGCCTCATCTATGGTGGCGGAGGGGAATCCCCGTTCCCTGAAGAACGAGGACATTTCCGATGCCCTGGTATGAAATGTCTCATCCTGGGAACAGATGCGGCGTAGGCGGAGGAATTGGGAGTAGGGGATGGAGTCTTTACAGGGGGCAGGGTGGGAAGACGTGTAGTCCAGATAGCCATGTGAGTCAGTGGGTTTGTAATGTATGTCGGTCAGGAGTCTGTCCCCTGCGATGGAGATGGTGAGGTCAAGGAATGGTAGGGAAGTGTCGGAAATCGTCCAGGTGTATTGGAGTGCCGGATGGAAGTTGGTGGTGAAGTGGATGAAGTCAGTCAGTTGTGTGTGGGTGCAGGAGGTGGCACCAAAGCAGTCGTCAATGTAGCGGAGGTAGAGGTCGGGGATGGGGCCCTGGTACGCATCGAACAAGGATTGTTCAACGTACCCGACAAAGAGGCAGGCGTAGCTGGGGCCCATGCGTGTGCCCATAGCTACGCCTTGTGTTTGGAGGAAATGGGAGGAGTCAAATGTAAAGTTATTGAGGGTGAGGACCAACTCCGCTAAGCGGAGGAGAGTGTCAGTGGCTGGGTAAAGGTTGCTCCTCTGGTCGAGGAAGAACCGGAGGGCTCTGAGGCCATCCTGGTGGGGGATGGAGGTGTAGAGTGACCGGACATCCATGGTGAAGATGAGGGGGTGAGGGCCCAGAGAGTGGAATGCGTGGAGGCGGCCGAGAGTGTCTGAGGTGTCTAGAACATAGGTGGGGAGGGATTTGACCAAGGGGGATAGGATGGAGTCAAGGTATGTGGAGATGAGTTCGGTGGGGCACGAACACGCAGAGACAATGGGTCTGCCGGGAGAGCCGGGTTTGTGGATTTTGGGGAGAAGGTACCTCCGCTTCATTGACGACTGCTTTGGTGCCACCTCCTGCACCCACACACAACTGACTGACTTCATCCACTTCACCACCAACTTCCATCCGGCACTCCAATACACCTGGACGATTTCCGACACTTCCCTACCATTCCTTGACTTCACCATCTCCATCGCAGGGGACAGACTCCTGACCGACATACATTACAAACCCACTGACTCACATGGCTATCTGGACTACACGTCTTCCCACCCTGCCCCCTGTAAAGACTCCATCCCCTACTCCCAATTCCTCCGCCTACGCCGCATCTGTTCCCAGGATGAGACATTTCATACCAGGGCATCGGAAATGTCCTCGTTCTTCAGGGAACGGGGATTCCCCTCTGCCACCATAGATGAGGCTCACACCAGGGTCTCATCCATACCCCGTAACACTGCTCTCTCTCCCCATCCCCGCACACGCAACAAGGGCAGAGTCCCTCTGGTCCTCACCTTTCACCCCACCAGCCGGCAAATACAACACATAATCCTCCGCCATTTCCGCCACCTCCAACGTGACCCCACCACTCGCCACATCTTCCCATCTCCCCCCATGTCTGCCTTCCGCAAAGACCGCTCCCTCCGCAACTCCCTCGTCAATTCTTCCCTTCCCTCCCGCACCACCCCCTCCCCGGGCACTTTCCGTTGCAACCGCAAGAAATGCAACACCTGTCCCTTCACCTCCCCCCTCGACTCCATTCAAGGTCCCAAGCAGTCGTTCCAGGTGCGACAAAGGTTCACCTGTATCTCCTCCAACCTCATCTACTGCATCCGCTGCTCTAGATGTCAGCTAATTTACATCGGTGAGACCAAGCGTAGGTTGGGCGACCGTTTCGCCGAACACCTCCGCTCAGTCCGCCTTAACCTACCTGACCTCCCGGTGGCTCAGCACTTCAACTCCCCCTCCCATTCCCAATCCGACCTCTCTGTCCTGGGTCTCCTCCATTGCCAGAGTGAGCAACAGCGGAAATTGGAGGAACAGCACCTCATATTCCGTCTGGGGTCCTTGCGCCCTTATGGCATCAACATTGAATTCCCCCAATTTGGCTAGCCTGTGCTGTCCCCTCCCCTTCCTTCACCCTCTAGCTGTCTCCTCCCACCCTCCCATCCGCCCGCCCTCGGGCTCCTCCTCCTCCCTTTTTCCTTCTTTCTTTCCCCACCCCCCAGCAGTCTGAAGAAGGGTTTCGGCCCGAAACGTCGCCTATTTCCTTCGCTCCATAGATGCTGCTGCACCCGCTGAGTTCCTCCAGCAATTTTGTGTACCTTCAAAGATAGATCACTGGTTTTGAAGAGGTTCAGAATGGTGTGAAGGGTGCACTATAAATGTAGCTTTTATATAAAAGGCAACAGAAGGACGATACCAGTACAGAGAGGCTTGAAGGAGAGGTCAGGAGGCTGGAGCAGGTACTCTGGGGGAACTATACCCATTTGAGTTCTCCTGAGCTGCACTGATCAAGGCTCCATGGTCGTTCTCATGTCCGTGTCGAACCACCGGATCTCGGACACAACTGCAATAATAGTTTGCTTCCAAAAAAAGTGCTGGAAATACCCGGAGAGTCTGGCAAGTGTTGAGAAAGGGACATATTTAACACTACAGGTTGATGAAGTTTGACAGGGTTTTATAACCCTTCTCACATGCAGAAACAATAGTGGTGTTTTGGTCTATTGTCTAACACAAAACGCGGCGCCACTGACATGCAAGCAAGCGCTCTCAATAATGGTGCAAAGCATCGACCTAAATGTTACTGCTCGAATCTCTGGATAGAGCTAAGGTTAGCTGCCAGTGCCCATGGCCAAGGGTAATGAACTGTCCTCCTTATACCTACGTCATCATTCCTGTTGAGGTGTAGGTTCATATACAGGTGGAGTGTGCATCTTGTTTAGTTTGGTTTATTTTCATGTGTACCGAGGTACAGTGAAAAGCCTTTTTGTAGCATGCTATCCAGTCAGTGGAAAGACTATTTATGATTACAATCTAGCCCTCCACAGTGCACAGATACAAGATAATGGGAATAACGTTTACTGCAAATTAAAGTCCAGTGAAGTTCAATTAAAAAGAGTCCGAGGGTCTCCAAGGAGGTTGATGGCACCTCAGGACAGCTCTCTAGTTGGTGAAAGGATGGTTCAAGTTGCCTGATAAACAGCTGAGCAGAAACTGTGTTGTTTTTTCACTGTGGTTGGGTTTAGGACAAAGGTTCTTGGTTGTCACGTGTCATGGAACTGTTCTCATCATCGAGCGAGATGTTGGAGGGCTGCCCGCACTCTGGGAATTACATCCCACCTTGAACTGGTCTCGGCAGCGTTGTATCCCAGCGTGGGTTACCTGCTGGAGAAGGACACCCTCCTGGAAACATTCTCCGGGGTTGGATTAAGCACTGGAGGACTGCCAGTACTCATAGTTATAGCCTGAGTCAGTGCCTCAGGGCAGACAGCAGAAAAATGGAAATGAGAGTGAAGGCCAGCTTGACAAGCTAGTGTTATAGGCATCTTCCTGTTTCTCACTCGTGTGTTTTCAAATTGTCTTTGTGTTACTGCTTGGTGCAATTTGTATCTAGAGATACGCAAGATGATGCCAGACCGTGGCAACTCTGACCATGTTCTTCCCAGAGAAACATGGAAAATAGATACAGGAGTAGGCCATTCGGCCCATTCGAGCCATTCAATATGATCATGGCTGATCATCCAAAATCAGTACCCCATTTCTGCTTTTTCCCCATATCCCTTACTTCCGTTAGTCCCAAGAGCTAAATCTAACTCTCCACTGGAAACACCCAGTGAATTAGCCTCCACTGCCTTCTGTGGCAGAGAATTCCACAGATACACAACTCTCTGGGTGAAAAGATCTTCAATCATTCAATACAATCACCCTGTTCTTTGAAATCTCTCTCCCCTTTGCTCTATCTATTGTATTTGAGTTTGACCCAATTGTATTAATGCAAGGTATATCTGATCTGTTTGGACAGCATGCACAACAAAAATTGTTCACTGCAGCTCAGGGCACATGGCAATAATAAACCTGAACTTTCTCTGATGTTAATGGTCAATATTGATTTTCCTCAGGGAAGTCGCATTGGACTCCTGGTTCCTTACAGGCTGATACTGGGTTAGAGGCAGACTGGATTCAACACAAGGCTGTGGTTGTGCTGGGTCTGGACTTGGCTCCAGTGTTGGCCACATGCATCCCATGGACTGAATGTTCTGACTCTCTGCACCCGTAGAGCATCCCATGGGTTGGACCCGGCACTGAGATATAACTGAGCCTCACGCACTGCATGGCAAAGTTCAGAGGCTGAGCCGACAGGCTTTGGAACCCCCAAGGAGGAGGGAGAAAGGGTCTTCTTGTTTGCAGACCTTATTTCTCAAGGCTGTTCGGGGAACCACAGCCATCTCAGGCTCTCAATATCCAGAGGCAGTCCATCAGACATATGCCCAGACTGTCCTGATTGTGGAATTTACAGTTGCTGCCATCTCAAGAATCCCAGTCTCTGAATCATTCCAGATGGTGGCAGCTGATCTGTTTAATTGCTGCTGTTCTTTTGCTGAGTAGATACCTCCTGAGAAACACCCTGCACCTTAACTGCTGTAGGCATCACCCACAATCATCCTGAATATTGAAACCCTAAACACACTTAGACAAAACAGTCCTTGAGCTCTTTAAGGGACAGCTGCCTGCACTCTGTGTACAAAGTGAGCATTTTATGTGTAACCTCATTTTGCAAAAAGGGTTTTCTGCTTCTAACAGCCAGTCATTCTCAAGAGCAACAAATTGCTCTATCATCACCAGCTGTGCTCATTCGTGTTCACAGAATGATCATTCTAGGTAATTAGATTAATTAAGGCTCCTTACAGAGGAGTGCCATGATTTACATGGACATACCTGAGAAATAAATCGGAAGCCATTCTAATGGTGCTGGGCTGGAAGGCTGAGAATTTGTCACTTAAGCTACATCAGAACATGGGTCGGTGGGGGCACTATGAGCCGCAGCCCCAAAGATCATAGCTCCTCTATGATCTTTGGGCAGCCCTGCCAGCAGCGTGTTTGTTTTTTCTACGTTTTTTGTTTTTTGAGTGTGTTTCAATATGTGTTTGTAATGTTTCTCGGTGTGTCCTGTGTGGGGGTGGTGTGGGGGGGGGTAAGAGGGAAACCGCTTCGGTCGCCTTCTCCACGGAGAGGCAACTTTTTCCATGTCGCCTCCCCCGTGGCCTAACATCGAGGATCGGTGGCGGCCTTTCCCGGAGATGCGCCCGGGGCTTCAGCTACGGGCGCAGCAAGAACTCTTTCGGCGCGGAGCGGGCGAGCCCTTGCCGGGGGTCGCCGGAGGGGAGCGCTCCATTCACTGGTCCGCGGCAGCCTGAAGCCGCAGTCTGCGGAGCTCCAGCTGACACGGCGTCCGGAGCCTGGGATCCCTCGTTGGGGACCCCGGAGGAGAAGAGCTCCGACCGCCGGCCCGCGGTCAACTTCCCACCGTGGGCGCGGCGGGGACTTACCATCCGGAGCGGGATCCCTCGCCGGGGATCCCTGGAGAGGAGCTCCGACCGCCGGCCCTGCAGTCTGCGGTGCTTCTGGCTGCGGCGCAGCATGGACTTTAGATCTTCGACCGCCGGCCTGCGGCCTACACCATTTTGAAGCCGCGGTCTCCAGTGGGGAAGCACCGATTCAGGACTTACCTGGACTTACCTTGTCTGCACATCTGGATGCATCTGAGGGTTGTAGTCCCGACCACGGGGGAAAATGGAGGAGGACTGACCAAACTTTGTGCCTTCCACCACAGTGATGATGTTTGTGTTAAATTTTTATTGTGTATTGTGTGTTCTTTTTTATTGTACCGCTGCTGGCAAATTCATTTCACTGCACTTTATGTGCAAGTGACGAATAAAACTTGACTTGACTAGTGGTGCTGCCTTGGCTGCTTATTTGACCATTTATTGGGGTGCAGCTCTGAGCCCAGAGGAACCTGTGAGTCCAGTGAGTTTGCATTGCATGGAGACCTTGGAAAATTAAGGATCACAGACCTTTACAGCACTTACAGCGCCAGAGACCCAAGTCCAATCCTGGCTACGGGTGCTTGTCTGTACGGAGTTTGGACATTCACCCCGTGACCTGCATGGGTTTTCTCCGAGATCTTCGCTTTCCTCCCTTACTCCAAAGACATACAGGTTTGTGGGTTAATTGGCTTGGTAAAATTGTAAATAGTCTTTAGTGTGTGTAGGTGGTGTGGACTCGGTGTGGACTCGATGGGCTGAAGGGCCTGTTTCCATGCTGTATCTCTAAACTAAAATATAAGCCATGGAGCAAGGATGCAGACAACGGGCAAGCAAGGGTATCACACATATTCATCTGCTTTGCAGTCAAATTTGTTTATATGGTGAGTTGAAGTAACATGACACAGTGTGCATCATGAAACCGATAAAGCCTTGAAATCAGCAAATTTTCACCTAAAGCATCAAATACAGTGATGTTATAAAAATAAAAAAAGGAAGACCTTTTGTGCCTATTCTCTTTTTCCTATATCCAATGGTGCCCCAGAATACATAATGTCTGAAGTACTTTATCTGTTGTAATAGGAATTTAGTTTGTGCGGAAATAGGCACTTTGGCCCACCGAGTCGGCACTGACCAGCGATCCCTGCAAATTAACACTACCCTACACACACTAGGGACAATTTATAATTTTACCAAGCTAATTAGCCTACAAAACCCGTACGTCTTTGGAGTGTGGGAGGAAAGCGAAGATCTCGGAGAAAACCCATGCAGGCCACAGGGAAAGCGTACATACTCTGTACAGACAAGCACCCATAGCCAGGATTGAACCCCGGGTCTCCGGCACTATAAGGCAGTAGCTCTACCACTACGCCACCGAGCCACCCAAGGAATGGAGAAAAGAGGAAAAGGGAATTTTGTAAATGTGCAATAATTACACAATGATTCCACAACACTATGATAGTGATAAATAATGACGCTAATTGAGAATAGAGGTTGCCCAGAAAAATAGGTAAAATTCTTCTCTGAGACTGTGCCATTGGAATATTTACATCTGCCAAAGAGGAAAGATGGCGCCTTGGTTTAAAACCTCCAAAAAATAACTGGGCAGCTCTCATTAACACTGGCATATCTGGCACATCCCTGGAATGGGCTATGAACCACAGCCTCCCAACACCAACAGGTCAATCATTGAGCACAGCTAACACATATTAACTCGGAATTTCTGGTGGAACTATTTCTGTAAGAGGGAGAACTTCCAGAACCCTTTCCCACCATTTCTTCTTTTTTAACTACTAAAGTTTGCATGAGTTGCAGGAAAAGTTGACTTGAGGATGTTTGGTTTAGTTTAGAGATACAGAGTGGAAACAGGCCCTTCGGCCCACCGTGTTCATGCCAACCAGTGATCCCCACATACTGACACTGTCCTGCACACTAGCCAATTAGCCTACAAACCTATACATCTTTGTAGTGTGGGAGGAAACCGGAGCTTCCGGAGAAAATCCACGTAGGTCATGGAGAGAATGTACAAACTCCGTACAGACAGCACCCTTAGTCATGATCGAACCCTTGTTTCTTGCGCAGTGAGGCAGCAACTCTACCACTGCGCCATGGTGCCGTGTGGGGACTGCATTTCATCCACCAGATGCAGTTGGTTCCTTCCTAACACTTCACAATGTAAATAAGACAAAGCCTTCCATGGAATACCACAACATGGCTAAAACCCAGCAAAAGGGTAACATCTTTAAGTAAAAGTAAGGAACAACGCCAGGCACGTTAGGATGAAGTTTGGCAAGTGGTCATGGATTTAAACACATGCCAGATATTCTTAGATTCGAATGTTCCCAATATAAATGATTGTTTTGGACATTTTCCCTTGGGGTCTCCCCTGCCCAGCTGCAGGCTGCAGCTCCTGAACTTTCTCGCAGTTACTATGCAGCTCCCTAGAACGTCTCAAGGTTTGCTGGATGACAAGAGCCCTGACAGAAAGATCAGGCATTGAAGAGGTCAGAGTAGCAGAACAAATCAGGAGAGCACTCTGCGCTAATTACTCTCGACATGCAGGATTGGAGAATGGCTGTAAGTATTCAACTGGGAAAAACTGGAGACCCCAGAAGAGTTTCCTTTTTGGCAGAAATACATAGACGGGCCTTTATACGTACAAAATAGACGTTTGTCTTCAGCAAACAAGAACCAGTTTTAACTCAACATCTGGAAAGCACTCGAGGATGGAACACATGAAGAATTCCCGCAACATCGCCATTTCACGGTAAGGAACGTTGAGGCCCCAGAGAAGGTCATCAAGAAGGGCCAAAGCCAAGGTCTTTTGGCGATGTCGTTGTTCAGTGAACTGAATCACCTTTAACCAGCAAGATGAACACTTAAGGATAATTATGGGTATGGAATTATGAGCTAGGTAAAGACATGAAGATTGAGGGTCCTCGTACAAAATCAGCAAAACTATAGTTTAAATAATCTAATTTTGTTTTGCAGTCCATTTCCTCTAGAATGGATTCCAAGCATAGCTTTGTATCCAGCAGGTCATGCCTTACTAGTTTGATCATGTTTTTCCAGGAAGTGACAAAGGTGATCGATGATGGTAGGGCAGCGGATGTTGTTTACATGGATTTTAGTAAAAGCATTTGAAATGATTTTCCATGGTAGGTTGATCCAGAATATTAAAATCCATCAGATTCACAGTGACTTGGTCGTATGTATTCGGAACTGGCTTACTGATTGAAGACAGAGGGTTGTGGTGGAATGGCATTATATTGGCCAGAGGCCTGTGACCAGTGGGGTTTCTCAGGGATCTGTGTTAGGGCCCCTGTTGTTTGTGACATATAAGCTGTTTTTGGAGTGTGGCATACAGTTCTGTCACCCCATTGTAAGAAAGGATGTTGAGGCTTTGGAGATGGTGCAGAAGAGGTTCTCTTGAATGCTGACTGGAGTAGGGGTTATTAGCTACAAGAAGGGGTTGACAACCTTGGGTTGTTTTCTGTGGAACACTATAGATTGAGGAGCAGCCTGATATAGTATATAAAGGTATGATAGACATAAATAGGGAAGGGAATCATTACAGTAGGCATTCTTTTTTTCACAGGGTGAAAATGTGAAGGACAAGAGGGTATAGCTTTAAAGTGAAAGGGTGGTGGGTGCCTGGAACATGCTGCAAAGGCGGTAGTGGAGTCAGATATGATAGCGGTGTTTTAGAGGATTTTAGATAGGCACATAAATGTGCAGGGAGGTATATGGATCATATGCAGGCAGATGGGATCTTGTTTGGTACAGACATTGTGGGCCGAAGGGGCTGTCGTGTGATGTATTTTTCTATATTCTATGCCCTAAGGCTCATGAATAATTTGTCATTAATCTTCAAAAGGAAGCTAGACAAGATGCATGGGTCAGTGGATGGGGCTAATATTCAGTCGCCATAGCAGGTACAGCAGTCCTCTAGGGTTGCATGTCTTTGTGAGTCAAAGGAGAGAGCTTCCAGAATACGTTTCCACTGTATCTCTTCTTAATTACATGTCCCAAGGGTTTGCATGGGTGTTGGGGGAGACTGTGGGTGTATGGAGACACATTTGTTCCACAGGATTTCGGTCCTAACACTTCCTATAACTTCATGTGTAAATCACTGACGAGTGACAGTATTCCTGGGTGATAATATATAAAGAACTGCAGTAGTATTAAAGCAAATGAAATGCTAAGAGATGCATGCACATAATGTAACTATGTCATCTTTACTCATCATAACAATTACCCCTAAGCATGTTTCCTCCTTGCTACACCATTCCATGCTTCATCTTTCGAAAGTGTTGAGATCTTGAAGGATTAGAGCTACACAGCTCATTGAAAAGTCTTCTGGTATTTCACCTAAAAAGGACTACCACTCTTGGTGAGGCTGAAATAGGAGACATCCAAATCTGGACTCAATATAGTCCATGTTTTCCTCAGATGTCTGGGGAACAAATGGCTGTCCGGTCAAGAGAAACTACAGCTAATTGCACTAACCTCACTTTTTGACAGAGCACTGTTCTCTTTGGTACTCTGCCAATTATTATCTCTCAATTGCCATAGTTGAAACAGATGATCTATTCAACTTAACGTAGCTTACTGTGCGCAAATGAAGCGGCCACACATTTATAGTGGAACAGTAACTACAGTTCACATTTACTTGGCCGTAAAACACTTAGGAAAATCTTGAGGTTATGAAAGGCCCTATATAAATACAATCCTTTCTTTTTTTTCCTGTCCCAGATGTAATTAGTAGACCCAGATTCCTGGGACCAAGTCCTTCCTGGTATAGTATTACATTGCCACTCTATAGATAAACTTTCCGAGCTACTTTGGGAGCCTTACGCTTGAATGATCCCTTGTCGGCCCAATTTTGATCCTAATCCTTCTTAATCTGTGTGGCCTGTTCCTCGTTATTTGTCTTAGGTCCTGCTCTGCTAAAGTTATTGAGATGGAGAATGTTGCTGGATTCGAAAGCAATGAGATGTGATCAAATGGAATGGGCGAGATTTGGAGAGAAGGAAGACAGACACGTGAAGATCAAACAAAGTATACAGAGCTTCTTTGAACCTAATATATGGTTCTTTATTTCAGAAAGTAAAAAGTAATAAAGTTTTTGGTTGTCTGAAAACAGAAGGTGAGCTTTGTTCAGCTAAACAGAATAATTCCAGAACAAAATATTGGGTTGTATCCCAGGATACCAAAGGCTGTTCTTTGTTATATGTACGTTGCTCTATTGGATTCTGGGTCTCCATCTATAGGACAATAAGGTGCATTTCTGCAATTAACTGAGAGACTTTGTCCAACAAGTACCTGGCAAATTATTTCAGTTCTCTTTAAAACAAACAGTACAAATGATTCCCCTGGCACTTTCTTGCACAAACTCCATCTCAAGAGAAAGAATACTACTAACCTGAAGGGAAGTTTCTAAGGCAGGCATGCTACCAATATAATTATGATCACATCCTCCTCTGTACAGATATGTTTTGGCAGGGTGTAAGCAATGTTTCACGGGAAATGCACTGTGTGCCAGTTTCATGTCTCCCCATGAACATCTGACTGTTACATATTGCAGATGTAAAAACTTCAAGCGGGGCAAACCTGGTCCGAGTAGCAGTGTCCACCTTCAGTCACACTTGGAGCCCCAACAATGAAGCCATACCCACCAAGGCACCACGGGCTTATGCTGCACTGCCCAGAGGAACTTTTGCTGAGAGGCACAGCGTAGAACTTCCATTGAGAAGGGCCGTTGGCTGAAATTTCTTCCTTGGCCCTAATTAAAATGTGAAGCAGGTTTGAGCCAGAATAGCCACCAGCAATAGACACTCAGAGTACACTTGGCAGTGCTACCTTGTCACTGCAGCCTGCAATCGGCAGGATAAGAATCTAAACTGAAGTGAGGCACGTAGGGCAGTAACACAAGTTTGAGCGGTTTTCCAGGATATTAACACAGGCTGAAGTGAGACAAGCAGTATTATAATGCAGGATGAAGTATATTATACACAAGATAGTCACACAGGATGGGTTGTGTTAGACAAAAATACAGACTTGTGCGGGGCACAGTATAGGAAAGCAGGGTGGTGTGTGTCATGCACAGGGGAGTACTGGAGTGGGGCGGGTAATGCAAGCTGGACTGTTAATACACCGTGCAGTAAGATGGACAGGAAAGTGAAATCAGACTAGCATGCGTTAAACTCAGCATGCCATATAGCTTGCAGGATTTCAACTGCAGCAAGGGTGATTTTAACATAGGAAATACTGTATGCAACAACAACTATTGCAATTTCATGTAAATACACCCCAGTCACTGACTTCCTACAACCCAACACAAAAATAGCAGCTTAATTTATGTTCAGGCAAGCAAATCTTTTGACATTGGAATGGAGTGTGCCGTGTAATGTTCTGAATGAAGTTTATTTTTATCATGTTGTCCTTCCCAAAACTTTCAAAAAACATTCACAGCTAACCATCAGATAAAAGAATCACTGCTATCTGGATTTGCATCTGCTTCTGCTGCTGTTCAACACCACAGAGTAACATGATTTGAGAAGGGCATATTTTACGAAAACAGGGACCATAAGATCAAAGCTTTGCCTTTGGGCAGGCACACTTCACCTCACACATTGTCTCACCCTTGTTTCTCTTGGCCCTCAATTTGCCAACACAGTCAGGGGGAGCACGTTTCTGCTGTGTTAGAGTCTCTCTTACACCTTAATTACACCAAACTTGCCATTTAAACCCTGGATAACATTAAAGTGTTCAGATCACATTTATGGATTGGCCTGCCATCCTTTTCAACTAGCCTATGACTTCACTTGCAGGAAATACAACTCTTAAGGGACTCAGAAGTTGAACTAAAATCACCAAAAAAAACACCTAAGGAATCCACACATAAAAATGCTGCTCACATATTTGAGTAAAGAATAAACTGCTGGAGGAACACAGTGGATCAACCAGCATCTGTGGGGAGAAAATACTTGTCACTATTTCAGGTAGAGACCCTGTATCAATGTAGGGTCTTGACTTGAATTATCGCCAATTCCTGACCCACTGAGTTCCTCCAGAAGTTTGGTTTTTGCTCCAGATTCCAGCATTTGCAATATCTTGTGGATTATCGTGCCAGTCTTACAATGGTTATAATCACCCATTCTTTTGTATTGATCCCTAAGTCACACCTCGTTGCCTTCACATATTTTATCTGCTGGTTATATCGCATCCTTCTCTGATTACATTAAACACAACTCATGCATTTCATTCCTTTGACATGGTACACGCTCCTCATGTTTCACCTCCTGGTTATATCAGATGTACCAGATACGTCAACCTCTGGGCATATTGCACACATTTCATATTTCTATCTTTATTAATAACACATGCATCCCGTACATTTCATCCCCTGGTCATACCGCAGGGGCGTCTTATTCAATTAACGTTATATAACACACTCATCACCTGGACTTCCATCACATGTTTCTTTCAATGGTTAGTCCTTAACGTCGTAATTTATAACATATTCTGCATACATCATATGCCACTCACATGCTTCATTCCCTGCTCATATCATAAACACTTCACATATTTCAACTTTTGGTGTTGTTACACACTCTACCTATGCTTCATCACACTTCCCTTGTAAAATATGTCCTCTTATTCCATCACACATTCCATTCGCTGGTCATCTCACATGCTCCTCAAGTACTTCATCACCTACTGAAATCAGAAGCACACTGGTAGTTTCATCCTTAGTTATATTGCAGGCAGATCCCGTTATCTCCGACTCACAGCACACACTCCTCATTTATTTAATTTTCTGGATATCTAAAACGTTCCTCATTTGTCTCATTACTGAATACGTCAAGTGCAGCTGAAGTGTTTCATTTTTTCATCATATTTCTTGTTCCATCACACATGCATCACTCATTCCATCCTCTGGTTCTCGTTCTCCTGAATTATTCCATCACCTGCTCACCACATACACCTCAAGAGCTATTATGGTTGGGCAATAACTGTTGGCCTTGCCAGTGATGGTCAGATCCCCAAAATGAATGAAAAATGTTATTACATTTCACCTTTCGGTCATATCCAACAGCTCGTATACTTTGTAGGTTCTATCGCAACGTTTAAGAAACTTTTAGATAGGTACATGGATAGGGTAGGTTTAGAGGAATATGGGGCAAACACAGGCAGGTGGGACTAGTGTAGATGGGACATGTTGGTCAATGTTGGCAAGTTGAGATGAAGGGCCTGTTTCCATGCTGTATGACTCAATGACTCTTTGACCTCATGCCTAGTTACATTGCAAGCTCCCAGTTAATTCCAGTCAATGGTACATCACATGTACCTCTGGTTTAATGCCCTGGTCATTTTACATCTTCAAAAGCATTTCAGTACCTGGCTATAAATGACATATGATGAAAGAATGGATCGACTGGGCTTATATTCACTGGAATTTAGGATGAGAGGGAATCTTATAGAAACATATTACATTATTAAGGGATGGACAGGCTAGATGCAGGAAAAATGTTCCCGATATTGGGAGTCCAGAACCAGGGGTCATAGTTTAAGAATAAGGGGTAGGCCATTGAGTACTGAGATGAGGAAAAACATTTTCACCCAGAGAGTTGTAAATCTGTGGAATTCTCTGCCACAAGATATATTCAAGGAAGGGTTGGATATAGCTTTAGGGGCTTACAGAATCAAGGGATATGGGGAGAAAGCAGGAACGGGGTATTGATTCTGGATGATCAGCCATGATCATATTAAATGACAGTGCTGGCAGGAAGGGCTGAATGGCCAACTCCTGCACTTATTTTCTATGTTTAACTCTGAATGTTTTCCTTTCTATGGTCACAGCTGTGATGGATATAATCTCTAGGTACATTGGATGTTCCTCGTTCAGTCTTCGATCACTTCGGAATAAAGACCATTAGACAATTCCTGAGGATAGATTCTGCAAAAAGACCTTGTGAATTGCCTGATAGACAGTAGCAGAGATACTGCTTCAGTTTTTAATCATTATCATTGCAACTGTCTCTCCTCAGAGGCTAAATAAATTATAGATGCTCTGGCTGAGACAGACTGGAATATGCAAACTGGAGCTGGCACAAAGTCAGTGAAGAACCATCTTTGATCAGTGTTTGAGGCTCATCATCCATTTCATGTTAAAAACACACTTCCAACTGATGACCCAGTTTCAATGCTGTGGATTTGAAAAGTTTTCAAAATAAGTGAGGAAGGGAAATTTAAATATATAACTCTTGAACTTTGAAAGAAGTGCTAATTAAATTCATACACAGAAAAAGACTGCATAGCTTACCTATGAATAGTGGGCTTTGCATGTCACTGCCCCCTGGAGAACCGATGTACACATTCCAGCTAAGTTTTTTGAATTAGCTGCAGATCTGCCCAAGAATTACACTTCTAATTACACGTGGCTGATTCAGTTGGTTGTTGCTGGTAGTATATGATCTCTTGGGAACATTTTCATGAAACACTAGGTTACCTATTAAAGACACTAACCAGGTGTATAACCTGTCATGTGAACTAGGCATGGCCAACACTGTACAACATCAGATGGGTTCTCTCTCTCTCTCCCTCTCCCCCCCTTCCCACTCTCTCTCCCTTCCCACTCTCTCTCCCTCCCTTCCCACTCTCTCTCCCTCCCTTCCCACTCTCTCTCCCTCCCTTCCCACTCTCTCCCTCCCTCCCTTCCCCCTCTCTCCCTCCGTCTCTCCCTCTCTACCCCTCTCCCTGAAATAGTCATGTGGCCCACATTATAAATATGCATTCCTCAAATTATTAATTTTTACCATTAACTCTTTGGTACCTGTCGTCAATTTACAAATTGTGCGGCATTCTGAATGCCCTGTTACAGGAAAGATGTACAGACGCATGTAAAACTATGGGAGGCATAGATAGGGTAGACGGTCAGAACCTTTTTCTCAGCGAGAAAATGTCAAGGATTAGAGGGCTTAAAGATGAGGGGTCAAAGCTTGAAGGAGATGTGTGGGGCAAGTTTTGTTTTTGCACAGAGAGTGGTGTGTGTCAGGAATATACTGCAAGCCGTGGTGGTGGAGGCAGAGATATTGTAATGGTTTCTAAGAGGCTATTAGATAGGCTCAGAGACATGCAGGGCATGAAGGGACATGGATCATGTGTTGTGCAGGCAGAGGAGATTTGTTTAACCTGGCATTATGTTCAGCATGTGCATTGTGGGCTGAAGAGCCTGTTCCTATGCTCTATTTTGTGTTCTGTTTTATGTTCAAATCTATTTTTTTCTCTGTGAAGAAAAGCATCACGTCGTCTGCCAAGAGAGACACACAATACCAAAGTACCCACAGTACATTCCATCCTCGACTTTCAAAATGGATGTACAACTGGAAAATAAGAAATAGCTGTGAGCAAAATGACAGATTGTGCTTGGCGATTGTGAAATCAGAGACAGCAGTACGGATAATGGTCAAAAGCATAGTAAGTTGTGCAGTGGGGCTATTTTCCCATTCATAGAACCTTTCTCAGTTTAACAGAGAGATCCGTACATGCTAAGAGTGTTGAGATACCCTTCATTTCAGTGTTCCTGTGGTAGAAATGGAATTTGATAGTACTTTGAAAAACCACTTGATGAGTGATTTAAAGGTACAATGAGTTCCCCGGTGAATGTTAGAGAGAGCTACCAATCTGTTTATAACAGTTCAAGTCTCTGTGGATGGACTGCGGCAAGGTCACAGACATTGTAGCTACTTGTGCCCAGTGCTTAAAGCTCAAAGAGCTTGGCAAGGGATGCTAAACACCAAAGATATTCTTGAGATCCTTTAGCAAATGGCAGTGGTTATTCAAGAAGATAAATCATATTAATACAAAGCCTTCTTCCATTCCTCCTGTACAAATGTCCAAATGGCTTTGCAGATGCTGGTTAAAACACAAAAGGACACAAAGTGCTGGAGTAACTCAGCAGGTAAGGCAGCATCTCTGGAGAAATTTAGATCATGTAGGTGATGTTTCGGGGCAAGACTCCTCTTTTGAATGTCTGGAGATGTATCTTGACTTGAAACATCACCCTATCCATATTCTCCAGAGGTGCATGCTGCCTGACCTGCTCAGGTCTTCTCGGGAAGGGAAGGAGTCTTCTGAAAGTCTTGTCATGTTGAACAAACGGCCTGAATACATGGGGGACTTATCTTGGGCACGAATTATCCAAGAAAATATCTGTAAATCCATAGAAAAGTAAATTCAATGAATTGTGGAACCTATTTATAAAAGACATCGGACAACAATGTGCTTTCATGAGAAACTGAGATGAAAGTATCCCCATTTATTAACTCAATAAATGTTGCAAGGGGTTTAAGTGGATATCAAATCAGTACTGAACTACAGAGGTGACTAAATCGCCAACTAGTTGTAAAGAACGAGAGCGGATTTGAAAACCAACGAGCAAGAAGGCGACCACATTTTCCACGAGGAGGGGGACTGCGTTTGCCAACTGTTGGGAGAAAAGGCCATTTGAGTGAGGAGAGCATAACTACTGATAGTTATTTAACAAGTGTCAGAAGTGAAGTACAACACATCCCAGCTGACATGTTAGGTTGGGAAAGCAATTAAAGAGGAGTTTACACCCACCAGTGGAATAATAGGGAGTGCTCATTCTTCTGATTGTTGACTTTTAATTACAAGCTTTACATTTTTTAATTGGTCAACAGTGGAGTAACTGAAGGATATAAACAGCCTTTATCAGCTGTGCATTCATTGTGCAAGAATCTCAAACATTTCTCAAGTGCATATTTCATATAAAATGCTGGGAACACTCAGCAGGACGAGCAACATCGGCAGAAAGAGAAACACAATTATTATTAAGGCTCTTGATTGTCATTATTCGGGACGACAGATGGCAAAATGGGCTAAGTGTTCGGCTGGCAACCAGAAGGTGGCCGGTTCGAATCCCGCTTGGAGTGCATACTGTCGTTGTGTCCTTGGGCAAGACACTTCACCCACCTTTGCCTGTGTGTGAATGTGTGTGAGTGTGTGTGAGTGATTGGTGGTGGTCGGAGGGGCCGTAGGCGCAGATTGGCAGCCACGCTTCCGTCAGTCTGCCCCAGGGCAGCTGTGGCTACAGAAGTAGCTTACCACCACCGAGTGTGACTGAGGAGTGAATGAATAATGCGATGTAAAGCGCCTTGAGTATTAGAAAGGCACTATATAAATCCCATCCATTATTATTATTATTTCAGATTTCCAATATTTGCAGTTTTCCTCATTGGTAGTGCACACATTTCACCTTGGACTCACTGAAATTAACATCATCATAAAAATATTGAAGTTATGATTGGGGATTTGTTGCATTCCATGCCATTGTTTTTGAGGCAATTACAGATGCTTTTCCTGTGAAGTGCCATCACTCTCAACTCACGACTCATCCTTTTAGACAAAAATCCTCAAATATAATACCGTGGAACTCCATTGATGGTTGGGATTTACTTTAATTTGACGCCAATGACATTCTTTGGTCCCATGTTGCCGTTCTAATTCCCTGCTTGACTTCTTTCCTGCTTTTTATATAATCCTCAAAGGCCCTGTCGGATTTCATCTTCCTAAACCTTACATATGCATCTTGTTTTCATTTTGACCAAACCTCTCTGGACATCCAAGGTTCCCTTACCTTGCCATCCTTTTACCTCCTCCTTGCTGGAATATGTTGGTCCTGAACTCTGATCAACTGATCTTTGAACATTTCCCATGTCTGATGTGGACTTGCCCGATAACAACAGCTCCCAACTTGCTCTCCTTAGCTCCTGTCTGATAATGTTTTAATCTGCGTTATCCCAATTTAGTACTTTCCCCCAAGATACCTTCTTCATAACGACCTTAAAACTGGTGACGTTTGGAGCAAAACTTATGGAGTTTTGATCACTACTCCCAAAATCCACTCCCACTGAAAAGCCTATCACCTGGCTGGGCTCATTTCCCATTAAAGGTCCCTATGGTCCCTCCCTGATTAGACTATCCACATATTCTCCACTGGATCATCCATTAAGTCTACATGGATGGTGCTGAGATATAAAGATGAGATGTTCAGCTTGTTGGAATTGTGCTATAGGCACCCAAATAGTCAATGAGAATTTGAGGAACAAATATGCCGGAAGTTTACAGGCAGCTGCAAGACTAATAATCTCCTGAAAGTGGTATCGCAGTTAGAGTTATGAAGAAGGCTTTTGGCATGTTGGCCATCATCAGTCCGGGAATTCAGTAAAAAAGATGCAGCATTATGTTACAGTTGTACAAGAGGTTGGTGAGGCTGCATTCGTAGTATTTTGAAAAGAGTGCAGAAAAGATTTACGAGGCTGTTGCCAGGACTTGAGGCCCTGAGGTAGCGAATTAGTTTGGGCAGGCTGTTACGTTATTTCTTCGAGTGCAGGAGGCTGAGGGGTGATATTATAGAGGTGCATAAAATCCTGAGGGGTATTGTTAAGATGATGTCTAGAACTAGAGGGCGTAGGTTCAAGATGATAGGGGAAAGATTTAATCGGAAACTAAGGCAGAACTTTCCACAGTGGGTTGTGGGTAAGTTGAATAAGATGCCAAAGAAGGTAGTTGAGGCAGGTACGAGAACAATATTTCAAAGATAATTGGACATGAACATGGATAGGAAAGATTTAGAGGGATATGGGCCATTTATGGGCAAGTGGGACTAGCTTAGATGAGGCATCTTGGAAGAACTGGACAAATTGGGCCAATGGGCCTGCTCCATGCTGCTTGACTCTATGACTTTAAGACTAACCCAGTTGCTATTACATCTTTTCATAATCTGTTTACATATCTGCTTATCTTATCAGTTTTGTCATGGTGGAGCGTAGCGTGAGCTGAATGGGGTGGCTGTTTGTTTGTTCCTCCTTTATTCACAGCCTGATTACAAGATGTCTATCACTGCAGAGAAATTCCTGAACGAGCTTCTTGGTTTTGGCTGCACAATAATGAGGTGTTCAGGAGCGTGAGATAAAAGAGCAGTCACTGATTGCGATTTGCGATTGGGAAATCTTTCCAAAGCCCACATCATGCTTATCACACGGTAGATACTTGCATGCAGCAGCTTTGAAGATAATGGTATTCACCAGTAGACATCATGGCTTGCATACATTCTGACCCCTGTTTTCTTTATTTTTTCATTTTCTCTCCTAAATGTATTGACTTATTATGAGTCCTGCATTTCTTTGATTACCCAGGCTAGGTGAATGTAACAGCACCACTCACTTCCCAAAATCCTTAATCAACATCAACACTTTCCAGAGTTTGAGCAACACTGGAAAAATTGCCAGCAGAAATGCAGGCCATAGGATTTCTTTCCCCTCATCTGGGGACTCTGTGTCCACTTGTTCCAACCCAACTCAAGCTATTTCCAGCAAAGGGGCTGACCTGATATGCCTACAGTGCATGTCTCTATACTCAACATTGTAACTGCATTAATTGTACTTAACTACAACTGTAGATTGGGAAGCCCCAGACTGATACATTTTCCTCATCCTACTACAAATAGCATGCGGCCTCCTCCAGTGAACATTGATCCTAATTACTCTCCTCTAGAAAGATTCTTCCAATTTCTCCTTGAATCTCAATTACAAATTAAGCAGAGCTCCATAGTATCCACCTAAGTTAATCGTACAGTATACAATTCTGCTATGTTTTCGATTCCATCTCTTCTCTCTCAACCTTCAAAATGTTTTGTAATGAAAGAGGTCTGCTTGTGTATTCCCTCTCCAGAGGTGGTTTCCCTGCTTTCCCATCTACAATGGTTCAAGAATATGGGGATGAGGTCTGAGGCAGATATGCCATGATTATAGTGAATGATGGAGCAACTTTGAGGGGATGAGTGGCCTACATCTATTTCCTGTTTCCCTTTTAGTTTATTTGTTTAAGAAAGAACTGCAGATGCTGGAAAAATCAAAGGTAGACAAAAAATGCTGGAGAAACTCAGTGGGTGAGGCAGAATCTATGGAGAGAAGGAATTGGCAACGTTACGGGTCGAGACCCTTCTTTTTCTTCAGAAGAAGGGTCTCGACCCAAAACGTCACCAATTCCTTCTCTCCATAGATGCTGCCTCACCCACTGAGTTTCTCCAGCATTTTTTGTCTATCTTCACTTTTAGTTTAGTTTAATTTAGAGATGCAGCGTGGAAACAGGTCCTTCAGCCCACCAAGTCCGCGCTGACCAGCTATCCCCACACATTAACACCACCCTACACACACTAGAGACAATTGTCTTTGGAATGTAGGAAGAAATCGAAGGTCTCGGAGAAAACCCACGTTGGTAGTTGCTTGTCACTATGTTGGGGAAACAAGGTGAAAAACGAAGGTAAACAGTAGAGATGGACTAAGAAGATGAAGGAAATGAAGAATGTGAACTGACCCATGTTTAGGTTACAATGGTACTGGGATTGTAAGAGGGAGAGAACATTGTTGCCAAGAAGTTTAAAGAGGAAACCTGCCCTGTGTTTCTTTGTGTGATTCAACAAGACCACTGATGGCATCCACAAAATAAAAGGAGGAAAAGCTGCCCCAGGATCCTGAGTTAGAGCTCGAGTGTTGACACTACCTGTCTTCTGCAGACTGGAAGAAATAGCAGAAAGATGCCAGAACTCGCTTGGCAGTAAAAAGACCGAGAGGCTGCAATTCAGATGCATTGTCAGGATAACGCAGAAGGAGCTCTGTACTGCGTCCAACAAATGCAACATCACATCTGATGGAAAATGTGACAGCTCTCTCTGGCAATTGTTAAGATCATTTTCCTTTGTTCCATCTTTAATTATCTTCTGTGATCTTTTCGCATGAAATGTGTACAGCAATGGTTTTCTACATGAGGTTGTCACGATGATCCACTGTTCCTGACATGCCAGGTTCCAGGTTATGTACTGTGCCGCTCGGGAAGGCAGGGGAAAATGAATATTTTTCATGGTGCGGCTACAATATGGAATTACCTGCCACAGCCATGGTTGAAGTAGAGTCCATTCATAAACCTATACTAGATAAATGCTCAGGGATAAGTTCTGACAAAGGATCTTCAATAACTGTTTCTCTTTCCACAAGCAACCTGATCTGCAGAGGATGTCGTGTTTTCTGAGAGTAAAAGGATATGATTGTGTGTGTATGTATGTGTGTGTGTGTGTGTGTATATATGTGTGTGTGTGTGTATGTATGTGTGTGTGTGTGTGTGTGTGTGTATATATGTGTGTGTGTATGTGTATATGTGTGTATGTATATATGTGTGTGTGTGTGTATGTGTGTGTATGTATATATGTGTGTGTGTGTGTATATGTGTGTATGTATTTTTGTGTGTGTGTGTGTGTGTGTGTGTGTGTGTGTGTGTGTGTGTGTGTATGTGTGTGAGAGAGAGTTAAGAAAATATTCATTTTTCTGGACCCATCCTTAATTGATCTTAAGAAGGTAGGTGGTAATCTGCCTTCTTGAATCACTATAGCTCCTCTGGTGAAGCTAGTAATCACACAGTACTGTTCAGTAGGAACATGGAGAAAATCGATATCCACTACCTATTTGATCCATTAACCAAACAGGAGGTTTTGATGGTTTCAAAAGTGGATTAATGAGGATAAATTCCCAGAGCCCGACCAAGTATATCCTCTGACCTTGTGGGAAACTGGGGAATAAATTGCAGATACCCTTGCTGAGATATTTGCTTCATCTTTAGCCACAGATAAAATTCTGGAAGACTGGAGTCAGTAGTCGGAATGTTGTTGGTGTAGATTCTGAGGGACAGGATCTACCAGCATTTGGATAGGCAAGCACTGATTGATGATAGTTTGCAGGTCTTTGTGCGTGGGAGATCACGTACCATGAATCTGACAGGGTTTTTGACGAGATCACCAGAGGATTGATGAGGGCTGGACAGTGGACATTATTTCTATGGATCTTAGCAAAGCCTTTGACAAGGTCCTGCAAGGTACATTAGTATGGATCACATGGAATCCAAGGTGAGCTAACCAATTAGATTCTAAGGTAGACAAAAATGCTGGAGAAACTCAGCGGGTGAGGCAGCATCTATGGAGCGAAGGAAATAGGCAACGTTTCGGGCCGAAACCCTTCTTCAGACTGAATTGGCTTGGAGGAAGGAGTCAAAGGGTAGCTGTGGAGGGTTATTCTTCCCTCCAATAGGTCAGAGTGGGAGATTGGTGGACACAGACACAGGTAACTTATTAAAGACACAGGTAACGGGAGAGTCAGGATCACCCCTACAGACTGAACACAAGTGCAATCATTCAACCTGCGTTTGGTCTCTACACTATAGATGAGACGGCATTGTTGGTACGGAATGCAATTAGAAAAGATTAAAGCTTGTCTCAGTCGAGTCCTTACAGGCCGAAAGGTTGCAGAAAAGAACCACCGTCATACACCGGTGATTGACATTACATTGGCAGTTTCACACAAAGCGTCTACAAGGAAAGCAGGAAATGGAAATTATTCACCGTTGTATAGCCAGGATGTTTATCTGAGGTTGGGATGAAGACACATAAACAACATGGAACAATCGTGGCTTATCACTGAATTTAACTCACACTGCACCTGGCTAGCGTGTGGTTAAATGGGTGAGGTAGAGGAAACTATACTCTGCTTTGAAACCATATTACACGGATCTAGTCCAGATAATACCATGAGGTCTAAAATCTGCACCAAACCTGTCGTGTACCAGACTCTGTGAATTACATGATGGGACAGAATCTAACGTTTCCTTTGCACCTAATCCCTGGGCTATAGCTGCCATGAAGGCAAAAATAAAATAATGTATTTCATGACCAGAAATGGTAATCATTTTTTGAACACGAAAGATGCATACAATGAATTAGAATGAGCCCACTAAAGTCAGATTCCCTACCCCACCCTGGTTATCAATTGTTTCCCAGTAGTCCTGCCTCCTGCTGAAACTGCCACTATGGCTAAGTCAAGTGGTAGCATTCTTACCGGTGTCAGAGGTCCTGTGATCTAAGTTCATTACTGAGGCTGAAACATTCCTGAAACAAGGTGTTAAACCAACATGTTGTTTGCATGCTGGGTTAAATGTAAAACAACCCTTAAGGCAGAGAAATAGATTAACTGATCATTTGCCCCATTTGCTAATTGGAACCACACTGCATTATCCCAAAGAGTATGACGCAGCTTCATAGGAAAACATTTCACCACCTGCATGTTGATATTACAGGTCCTGCCCAGGTTACAAACTCCTGAGTTGTGCATCCGAGGCATATGATGAGCATTTGAGTGATCAGAGGCATAAATTTGCCTTCTGCTGTGGGGATGTAGGCATCTTCCGCTGTGTGGGAACTCAGTTTAGGACAGTATATGAATGGTTGATTTAAACACCCTGGTTTAAATGCCTGAAAGATCACAAAGTGCTCAAGTAACTCAGCAGATCAGGCAGCATATCTGCAGAACATGGATGGATGATGTATCGGGTCGAGACCCTTCTTCTTCAGACTCAACCCAGAATCACTCCTGTTAATGTTCTCCAGAGATGCTGCCTGACCTGCTGAGTTACTCCAGCACTTTGTGTCCTTTTGTGTATTAACCAGCATCTGCAGCTCCTTGCTGGTTTAAATGGCTGTTGCCCGATGTTTTTATTTAAATATATCACTGAGGTCACATTTCCAACTTGTGGACTGTTTGGGGGTACAAACAGTTCTCAGGAACGAAACCCTGCCAAAACCTGGCATGGACCTGTATTTGGTGCAGGCGGATTTTGTATTTTAAGAACCAGTGTTTCATGAGTTTATGCTATTAATAAGCAGATGGAGCATAGTGCATATTATTCACAACAAGATTTGCCTTGGCCACCGAGGTCACACCAGTGGATGTTTAGTTTATATTTGACTCTTCCCTCCCCTTTCTTGACATCTCAGGGGATGCCATGGATGGTAACATTGCTTAAAAGGATTGTTGAATGAAGTTAGCCCATGGAAGCAAGTTTGTGTCCTTTCTTGTATTAACCAGCATCTGCAATTCTCGTGCTGTGAGTAACCCCATCCTGTTCCAGGCTGCTGTAGTGGCCAGAGAGATGGTTGAAAAAAAGAACAGACTGAGTTCTTTCCTTGAGTTTAACTTAGTGACATATAAATGTTTGTGATCTTGAAATGGACAATCTTTTGTAATTGTGAATATTACAGATACAGGAACCTTTGCTGCACTTCTCATGAAGCGCCCGACAGATTAATTGCAATTCCTGAAAATTAACAGGTTTCACATATTCCGATGTGCTTGTTCCGAACAATTTGAGAAATCTTAGTGGTTCGCCAGGATAATGACAACTGTTCACTTCATCACACTTTGTAGGAAGAGCTGTTGCACAGCCCCTCAGACTGGTGTGAACTGCAAGAGTGATTGTCAATAATATTAGCAAATTGTATGTCTGAAGGAGCATCTTGACCATACATGGTTCCTATCCACATTCTTCAGAGATGCTGCCTGACCTGGTGAGTTACTCCAGTAGTTTGTGTCCTTTCTTGTATTAACCAGCATCTGCAATTCCTTGTTTCTATGTATTAGTAAATTGGCTGGGATTGAAGATCCATCCATTTTTCTTTATTCACTTCATTGATAAATTATTGCACAAAGGTGTACTTTGGGAAATAGCAATCTGATGGCTAATTCTCCTGATAATGTGATCAGGAGCTGAATAAATCGAAACTCGTTCCTTGAGATTATAGTAGTAGATCAAGGGAGATATAGTGTGGGTTTCTGCATATTGCAATGTATCGCAAGGCTTTAGCAAGCTGTGAAAGGTCATTAAAATGTCTTTTTTCCCCCCGACAATTATGGGTCTTGAATGCAGCATTTTTGATATCTTCAATAGTCAGTGTTATGAGTTTTCCACATTAGATAACGTATTCCAAATAGGCACAGTTTATGCTCCGTGAATGCATGACCAGTGTACCAAGAAATGTTGTGTTTGGACCAGTTTCCTTTGATTCCTGGAAACGACCTGTTTGTATAAACTGCCTCAGACTATTTAATCAGCCATTTTGTGACTGGCTTAAAATTCAAGACAATATAGTCCATTTTGTGGAAGGAACATGCTGCTTTCTCTACTCCCAGAAGGCACTGCCTCTTGCGGAGTTGTTTCTCTCACCTTGTCTGACTGCCCATCATTCATGTGTGGACATGGGCACAGGCTGTTGGCGGGCTACACTACCATTGGCACTGCATCACACATCTGTCCTAACCTGACCTTCTGCTACTAAGAGGTCAAGAGCTGGGCTAATTTGATTCCACCACATTTCACTTAATTATTTTCTTCCGAGCTGTCAACATGTCAAGCTCTTTAAAAAGTAAATAAATCACCGGGCGACTCACTACCTCCACACTTAGTTCAGGTATTGGCTTGCAATCCATTCAGTTAGTATAAAACACCATTGTCCTCTTGATTGTGTGTTAACTGACTGCCTGTGGATCGGTTGAACCATTTGAAAACTGCACCAGTTCGACAGAATTAGCAGCTTAGCAACCTGGAGCTGAACCAAAGACTTTTCACACACATCACCTTCAACTTGGGGAAATAAGGTGATGGGAGCCGAGGGGCAGCAAAACTTGTGTTACTTTCTGAAGTATAATTTGTTGAGAAGTTTAATTACAACAGCAGGGCAAAGGGCCACAGTGCCCCTGAACCTAATGCCTGAAGGGCCTTGTAAGTCTGGAGCAAAGCTACACAGAGTAGAAAGCTTCACTCAGGCAGTCTCTTGCTCTGTTTAACCTATTTTGTCCTCGCTAACGTTCTATCCTGCATGATTTGCCCTGAAAGATTTACCTTCCATGGCTTTGTACGATAGGCTGGGAGTGAGCAGCTCTGTTAAGAAACCCAATTTTTCTGGGTAACCATTTTCTTACCCAGTTATCAGCGAAGCAACTTGTAAATTACATCTGACATATTTTCCACTCTTCCCCTTCCATGTACTTTTACATTATAAACCACTTTTGTTTTGCCGAACAACTATTTTTAGCCAGCTAGGTTTGATGTTAACCATCCACTTCCAGTGTAGGTATTAAATTTACAGTCTCTATTATTTAAAGCATTCCTTTTTTATTTGATGGTTTTCCCTTCTCGTGTATTTTTCTAATATATTTGCACTGTTTTAACTCCCATGGTTTTAAAACAAGCTTTCCTGAAAGCTGCTCTGTTCATTGTGTTCTCTTTATTAACGCTGTTCAGTTCTGGAGTTTTTCTAAGGTTTCGTTACCACAGGATGACCTCAACTGGTAATCTCTGTGCGAATCTCCACACAATGATCCTACCACTGACAGGACTAAGCATGCAGTGTTGATAACATTTCAGCACTGCAATTTCCTGAGATAAATGAATCACCAAAGCCATATTCACACAAAGTTAGGTTGCTGGTTTTAGACTGCCTTATCTTGCCAAACTAAACACAGTCAACCTGCAATAGTACACAGTTCACTTCCCCTGGTTGAGGTGTTTAGAGCCAGGGGTCACAGTCACAAGATAAAGGACTGCCATTCAGGACAGAGGTGAGGGCAAGGTTTTACCCAGATGATGGTGAAGTTCGGAATTGTCTACTAAAAGCTGGTAAGGAGGATTAGTTACATTTTAGTTTAGTTTAAGAGATACAGCGTGGAAACAGGCCCTTCAGCCCACCGAGTCTGTGCCAACCAGAGACCATCCGACACCCACCACAGACAATTTTTACATTTACCAAGCCATTTAACCTACAAACCTGTACGTCTTTGGAGTGTGGGAGGAAACCGAAGATCTCGGAGAAAACCCACGCACGTCACGGGGAGAACGTACAAACTCCGTACAGACAGCACCCGTAGTCGGGATCGAACCTGGGTCTCTGGCACTGCAAGAGCTGTAAGGTGGCAATTCTACCGCTGCACCACCGTGATCACCCAAATTCAGGCACAAAATCAAAGACATTTTTAGTACAAGGGTATTGAAGTGGTATGGGACTAAAGCAGGCACACCATTCTTCGAGTTATTACCTTAACTCTGAAATACCTCCCAGCGCAAGAATGGATTCAAATGCAAGGTCTTTTGCTCATTCCTACCCTCCAGATAGATTCGGTCATTCAATCCTTTATTTAACCTTTACGGCCGACCTTGCTACTTTTCAACAAACTGTCTCCTAATCTGCAGCTTCATTGCCTCCCCTCTGCGAGCTCACTACATCCTCTGCTGTGTGACCTCCTTTAGGTCAGTTGAGGCTCCTTCTGCTTGGCAAGTCTACAACCAGGAGTCTGAATCTCAAAGTAATGGGACATTACTCATGACTGAGATGAGAAGAAATCGTTGCCCAGAACTTCTGGGCCAGAAGGTGGTGAATCGTTGAAGTTCTCCTCCCATCTAGGCTCATTCATTCTTAAACCATTCCTCTGGAGCACTCACTCACCTTATGTTTCTTATGACTATTTTAGCACAACTCCATGCAGCCAAAAGCAGCTTTTTTGAAGGTTCATTTGCAAACAAGGCATTTAATCGAAAGGGCACAAAATGCTGGAGTAACTCAATGGGCCAGACAACATCTCTGGGGAACATCGATAGGCGACTTTTTGGATCCCTTCTTCAGACGGTCATTTAATTGGTCGGTCGAGCAACTTTATAGAGCAACTGAACCAGAGGAGAAAAGGTTTCAAGGAAGATAGAATAATTCTGATGTATCTGCATCAGCCAAGGAACAACGGTTTCAACAACATGCATCACTTGTGCATGCCCAAGTCATTTATTAATAGAAACTATGCATTTTCCAACTGTTCCAAAGATACACACAAAATGCTGGAGTAACTCAGTGGAACAGGCAGCATCTCTGGAGAGAAGGAATGGGTGACGTTTCAGGTCGAGACCCTTCTTCAGTCTTTCTTCGGTTTAAACCAGCATCTGCAGTTCCTTCTTGCACATTCCAACTGTTCCACATTGATACAGGAAGAGGGTCTAAATTAAAAATATTTACTGCATACGTAATATAAAGATGCGTCAAACTACTTAAATGAACCAACGTGCGGGTTTTTAAGAAGAATGCCCTGGGCTTCCCGGCAAGTATGCTTTCTTTGATGTGAAGGTGCAGACAGAGGGTATGCAGGATGCAGCCAGTGGGTTTATCAAGCTTACTTTGGCTAATGCACAAAGGCCTTCAAAAATTAAAGGCAACTAATGAAAACAACATAAGTGGGGAGAGTAAACTGAGAAAGAATATTTAAAATAACATCAGGGTAGGCAGCTTGGGTGTTCCTGCTATTTTTAACATCCAGTATCTGAATTGTCCTCACATTCAGCTCCCACGAGAAGGCTGAAAGTAATTAAACATTGCTGATGGACTAATAGGTTTATTCTGAAATATTACATAGAGCCAGTCATGGAGCAAGGAAACAGGCCATTTGGCCCACTATTGAAATGCCAACCAGTGAACATCCATCCGTATTAATCTAATCATCCAGGACTCCACTGCGATATCTCCTCAAGGTATGCCTACTTTGAAGAAGTTCTCCTCCTCTCTCCGGAGACAGTTTCACCTTCGATCATCCAGGACTTATTCAGTCTTTAATTCCCAGGTGATTCAAGTGTTTGTCAAAACCCTTCTTCAATGTTGTCAGTGACTCTGCTTGCATCACTCTTTTGGTCGTCTTCCAGGTACTCATCCTTTTCTGGGTGAGAAAAGCCCTCCTGAGATCCCCTTGAAACCTCTCACCCCTCACCCTAGAACCTATTGCATGTCTTCTAGTTTTATCTACCTATGATATGGGAAAGAATTTCCTGCATTCTGCCCATGCTATACAGTTCATCATTTTATATACTTGAGTCATTTTACTTCTTAACCTTCTCTCTCCAGGAAAAAAAACAGACATAGCCTCTCCAGTCTCTCCTCATAAGTGAAGCATTTCATCCCAAGCAACATCCTGGTGAATCTCCTCCCTTGCCATAGTGTGCTGACAAGAACTGAATGAAGTACCTGAGCTGAGGTCTGACCAATGTTTTATAAAGTCGGAGTATAACCTACTTGCTCTTGTGATTAATGCAATCACAAACTAGGTTCAGTTTGAACCAGGTTCAGTGTTGGAATGTAGGAAGCAGAGCAACCAATTCATGCACATAGTGCCATGTAAGAACAGTGCAACCGACCATGGGCTTTGGGGAGCCAGGACATTTATATGCAGAGAATCATAAAGTTAAACAGCACAGAAAATGTGTCCTTCTCACCAACTCATCCATGCCGACCAATTTGTCTACTTGAGCTAGTTCGATTTGCCAGCATTTGACCCATAACCATCTGAACCTTTCCTACCCATGCACCTGTCCAAATGTCTTTCAAATACTGTAATTGTACCCACTTTTATCATTTCCTCAGCAGCTCACTCCATATACATACTACCTACCCTCTGTGTGAAAAGTTGTCCCTCAGGTCCTCTTCGGATCTTTACCCTAAATCTACTTCCTTTAGTTTTAGATACCCTTACCCAGGGAAAAACACTGTGATCATTCATCTTATCTATGCCCCTCATTATTTGATATATCATCTAAAAGGACACTCCTCAGCATCCTACGTTCCAGGGGGAAAAAAGTACCAGCCTATGCAATCTCTTTATATAACTCAAGCCATCCAGTCTCAGTACCATCCTTGTGAATCTCTTCTGCACCATTTCCATCTTAATGCTATCCTTCCTGTAGCTGGATGACCAGAACTGCACACAATGTCTCGTACAGTTGTAACATGACATCCCAAGACTTGTGCTCAAAGCCCTGACCAATCAAGGCAAGTACGCCAAATGCTTTCTTTACCATCCTGTTTACCTGTGTTGTAACTTTGGGGAAAATATGTACCACTACCCCAAAGTATTTCTGTGCTCCAATACCCTCCAGAGCCCTACTATTTACTGATGCATCCTGCCCTGGTTTAACGTACCAAAATGCATAATTCTGTACTTACCCGAGTTAAATTCTATCTGCTATTTTCTTGGCCATCTTTCCAAATCGATCTAATCCTGTTGTAATCTTAGAGAACCATCTTTAGTATCCACTATACCACCAATTTTGGTGTTATCCACAAATGTACTCAGCACGATAACTATATTTTCATCCAGATCATTAACATAGATGAGGAACAAGAGTGAATCCAGCTCTGATATCTGTGGCACTTTCTAATCACAGGCCTCCAACTTGAAAACAAATCCTTTACTACCACTCTCCGACTACCTCCACCAAGCCAATTTTGCATCCAATTGCCAAGCTCACCCTGCATCCCATGTAAACTAATCCAGGTAATCTACATGGGATTTTGTCAAAGGATTTGCTAAAGTCCATATAGACAACGTCCAGCAACCTGCGTCTGTCAATCCTAAATTTAATTAAATAAAACCGGAATGCTGCCTGAATTAGAGATCATTGGCTATAGGGAGAGGTTGGACAGACTTGGATCTTGTTCTCCGGAATGCCGGGGGTTGAGGGGAAACCTGACAGAGGTATATAACATAATGAGAGGCATAGATAGAGCAGACAGTCAGAATCTTTTTTCCCCCAGACTAAAATAACAAATACTAGAGGATAAAGCTTTAAGGTGAGACAGGCAAAGTTTAAAGGAGACGTGCGGGACAAGTTTTTTTACACAGTGGATGGCGAGCGACTGGAATGCGTTGCCAGGGGTGGTAGAGGAGGCAGATACAATAATGGCATTTTAAAAGACTTTTGGATAGGCATACAGATATGCAGGTAAAGGAGGGATATGAATTATGTGCAGGCAGATAAGTGTTGGCCTTGGCATCATGTTCAGCTCAGACATCATGGGGCAGAAGTCCTGCTCCTGCGCTCTATGTTCTAAATGAAGACAGGCATCCAGGACAGGTGATGTGTTGCAGCTGTATTAGGTGGGAGCTGGGGGAAACTTAATGAGCACAACTGTACTCCAAGAGTCTACAGATCAAGGAACTTCAACACCGAGTTGATGAGCTGGAGTCTGAGATTTTTATATTGTGATGCCACAGGAAAGGGGAAGGTACCTAGGGTTCCAAATGGATGTCATGTCATTACCTTGAATCGAGGACTCCTTTCGCTCTGTGGGATTGTCATCAGCAAAAGGACTGTGGAACGCTTCTTGTTGTCACCTGGTCAAGGGCAGCTTAGTTTTGTTTAGCGATTCGGCCCACTGACCAGTGACCCCCACACATTTACACTTTCCTGCACACACTAGGGACAATTTATATTTACTGTATGTCTTTGGAGTGTGGGAGGAAATCGAAGATCTCAGAGATAACCCACGCAGGTCACGGGGAGAACGTACAATCTCCATAGAGATAGCACCCATAGTCAGGATCGAAACCGGGTCTCTGGCGCTATAAGGCAGTAACTCTACCACGCACCACGGGCAGTTCTGAAAGGCAATAAATGCTGGTCATGTTAATTATGCTCAGATCCTCATAATAGATTTTAAATAAGGATTTTAAGGACACACGTGTATTTCTAAACCCTCCACTATTCAGCAGACGTATATTGACTACTCATCAGTCTCTTGATGATGAAGAGCACTGGGTTTATTCCCTGGATCTGAAGAAACCCATCAGTTCCCATTCAGAAATACCAAAGGTGGAGCAGTGTTCTTATTGCAGCCTTTCTTCCGCACCCAGAAATATCTTGGCTGCAAATAGAGCCAAGCTCTAAAAACAGCACTGGATGTACTCAAACCAAGACAAACTCAAATCTTCTCACATCATCGCTGCCATTAGATTACAGATTAAAGAAAATGTATACCTTCCATTACTGTTCCCAATTCTTCTCCTGTCACAATAGCAGTTCTGGCAGAAGATAAAAGCAAATCATTCATCTCTCAGTCGTGTACTCTTCATTCATCAGATGAAGCTGCCGTCTGCACAGTACAGCACCTGTCACCGACCCCTCTGTTGTGGTGAAGATTTACAGCAACTGGGAACCCCCTCTGGGAAACTGTCACAGCAAATAAGTTTGCATTTATATAGTTGCTTGACAGATTCCACTGAAACATGGCAAGGCAAAGGGTCTTCCAACTTCACAGAAGGTGACCCGAAAGTCTGCCTAAATATGTTAAAGATGAAATGGAGCAGGCTCCTGAGCTGCTCCATATCCCAGAGATTTGGTGCAGGGTCAGAAAAAGCTGAGCATTTGGCTTGTGGAAGACAGGGAGGAAGAAGTGGCGAGACCCTGGGAGCCTGATGAAAGGATGGAAGGTATCCCTCTCAGGTCAGGGTTTGCATCTCCCAATTTTCATAAGTTCATAAGTGATAGGAGCAGAATTAGGCCGTTCGGCCCATCAAGTCGACGCCATTCAATCATGGCTGATCTATCTCTCCCTCCTAACCCCATTCGCCTGCCTTCTCCCCATAAACCCTGACACCTGTACTAATCAAGAATCTATCTATCTCCTTAAAAATATCCATTGACTTGGCCTCCACAAAAGGCAGATAGATGTTTGATAAGCGAGGGGCTGGAAGGTTTTGAGGTGTAGAGAGTAGTACAGGGTTGATGTTACAATTAGTTCAATTGTGCAACAGACCCCAGGGGCCAAGTAGCCCAATCCTTCTCCTGTTTCATACGTTTGAACCTTCAAACTGGGGCATGCAAGATAAGTAGCCAGGTGATCTCAGTATAACAATATTACAATTCGTTCATTTGAATTACTCCACGGAGAATCTCCAGCGCATCGTGGTTTTCCCTTTAGCGCCGATGACTGATCCGCAGAAGCCTGCCAGGAAGGGCTCATCTCATCACTAGTCCAAGCAAGGTGTCACGAGGAGTTTCTCTGTGGCCTCTGACTCATTTACTCTGCTCCCGACCAGGGGGTGAGGCTGCTTGGCACTGGGATAGTCACCCCATGTCCTGCTTCTTCAGTGATTACTTTTGAAGTGCTGCTGCCTGTGCCAAGCTAAACTCCTGGGTCCAAAAAAGCATGCAACTTAAATTAAATTTGACACTGTTTGCAAAACTGGTTAGATTAACTGAAGTTTAAATCAGGGTACTCGCAGAAACTAACATTAATCAATGTACAAGGGCCCTTTATTTGTAAATAGTTCAAATTTCTAAAGATTTTTTCGTTGCAATGTTTATGATTAAAGATGTAAAAATCCTAAAGTCTAGTCAAAAAATTCTGGAAGAATATGCTGAGATGTTCAAAATACATCTAACCCTTTCAGGCCTCATTTATATTAACAATCTGTAGTTACAAAAAACATTCTGTATATTGATACTCTTTAAAGGCAGCAGCTCTCCAGATTTTGCACAAGATAAAAGCCTGTGTCAGGGTTAGTGCTTTGACTATCTTTCATGGTGAGCAACACTTCAAGCAGATGAAGCTTATTCCTTATCTCCAGTTCCTAGAACATTAGATTAGATTAGATTTACTTTATTAATCCCCTTATTCAGGGGAAATTCAGATATCCTTGCAGCACACTAATAAAAATACAACATAGCATTCAAGAAGTTCAACACCAAAACACAAAAACATCCCCACACAGTGGTTCCCACTGTGGGGGAAGGCACAAAGTCCAGTCCCCATCCTCTTGTCCACCCAGAGTCGGGCCTATTGAGGCCTCCACAGTCGCCTCCACGGCGCCCGATGTTCTCGTCGGGTGATGATGCTCCGGCGTCGGGAGAACCCTCAGCGGCTTGGGGTGCCAGGAACGGCCGCCTTCCCACCGGAGACTGCGGCTTCCAAGCCAACAGACCGCGCCGGACGGAGCTCCACACACTGGCGATCTCGGTGAGAGATCATAGGCTCTGGGATGTAAAGTTCAGCGCCGCAGCTGGCCGCTCCACAGAACCGCGGCTCCACAATGTTCTTATCGGCGGTCCCAGCATACTGGAGTTCCAGCGCGGCGACCCAGGAAAGGCATCGCCCGCTCCGCAACAGCGCACTAGCGCTGCGCCGCCGCCAAAGCCGAGGTTCTGGCCAGGTCCCCTCAGGGAAACGTCGCTCCAGGACCCGCTGGTAGGCCGCGAGGACAGGTCGAAGGCTCTGTTCGGAGGAAGGCAGCCCCTCTGACCAGGTAGGGACTTGAAAAGCAGTTTCCCCCTTCCCCCCCACCACCCCCCACACATAAAAAGATTAGACCCCCTGACTACACGCTTTGACATACTAAAAATAATAAAAAAGAAGTGAAAAAAAAACGGACAGCTGCAGGACAGGCAGCCGTTCAGGACAGCGCCTCCTCCGGGGGCATCAGAGTGTCATGTCACACAGCAAGTGGAGCCGAAATGGCCCTTTGAGGTCTTTCTGCCAGTCGACAACATCACAAATTATCTAGTGCCTCAGATCACAACCTACAATGCCATCTGATTCCTTAATGCCCAAAAATCAACTAGTCTTAATCTTGAATGTCTTGAATAGTTGAGCATGTAAAACCCTCTGAGGTAGAGAATGCCATTTCACATAAGGATATTTCTCACCCTTAATCCAGAGATCATATCCCTGATTTCCATACTCTCCAAAATGCCTAGCAGCATTCAGGCTCAAACACTCCCAAAGGAATTCTCTACTTTCATCTCCCACTTTAAAAAACATGTGCATGACTCCATTTGCTACCTTCCAGTCTGCAGGGACAATTCTTCACCTGAGGGAAGTTTAGCAGATGTGTTAAGGATCTTCTATTTCTACCAGCCATTCCTTTACCCCCTGAATATTTCAGCGATATTAAGTGAATTTTACAACAAAGACATATGGAGCGGTGGTTTCCCTGGCAGAGGACCCAAGAAGTGGTTGACTGAGAGGAGAAATGTCTTTAGTACTTCTTGGAATTCTCTACCCGGGAGAGCTGCGAAAGCTCAGATACCGTGCGCGCTCATTCAAAACAGATTTTCATACATTTCTGAATTTTAAGGTAACAAGGGATATGGGAACAGCGCTGAAAAAAATTGAGCCAAGGTAGAAAATCAGCAATGATCTTGATCAGCAGTGGCACGGACCAGAGGCGCAAATAGCTTCTGCTCCTATTTCTGAAGTTCTATTTTGCAATAAGGACTGGGAAGTGGGAAGTGGCTACGTGCAATAACAAGAGAGTGGCTTTCTATTTCTTGGGGCAGATGATTTGACCTACCCTCGTTACAGAAAATGCACAACTTGAAGTACTACCCGAGCAAACACGTTACGTTTCTGTCCCTTGGGGCATGATCATTAGTGTTAATGTTGCCATAACATGAATGGAGACACACAATGCATGGGGGGCAGGGGGGTAAAGGACTGATTACATATTGTTCAAGAAAGCAACTATTATTCTACAATAAAGGTACCATATCAATACAAATTTTTGGTCAACATGCTGGTAAATCCCTGCTTATTCCCTTCTTTTCTCAGGCATCTTCTTGCATTAAATTGATGCGGGCTGCAAAGGTAGCAAATTGAAAACGCAACCAACAAGAAAAATGTTGGGTTAACATTAAAAAGCAGACCAGAGAAACACGACAAACGGACATGGGACTAAACATAAAATTAAGGGGGAATCGCCAGCACAAAATGGTAAATTTTAAAGGGGGCCTCAACGGGAAAAACAGCAGAGAAGCAGGGAAAGTTCTGGAGGGAAATCCAGAGGTTTTGGTCGGCTGAAGCAAATGGGAGAGCACAGGGAATGATAAATGCTTTGGACGGCAGAGTTGAAGCAAAGCAGAGCTCAGAGAAGTGTAGCAGGTTTCAGAGTTAGCATAGGTCATGTCCATAAATAAGGAATGCAGGAATCTGCAATGAGCATAAACCTATAGAAAACATAAAACAGAACTGTACAAAGCCCTCATTTCATTCTCTTGCTGGAAGTACTGAAATTGTTCTAGATGGAACAAATGGAACACTGTAGAGACAAAATAGAAAAAACTTCCTTCATTTGACAACAAATAATCATCTAGGTTAGCACAGAAGTACAACCAGAGGAGGCAGAGTCCCACAGCACCAGAGACCCTGTTAGAATCCTGAACGTGGGTCTAGAAAGTATTCTAATGTGATGCATCTTAGCCAAGTATAGTAACTGCTTTACTCTCCATCACCTGAACCCGCAGACAGTGGTGAACAGAGATAATCACCTCCTGCCATCCAGTCCATCTTCATGCTGTGTTGCATCAGGAAGCCTGGAAGTATCATTAAGGATACTTGCAATGCTGGCCTTTCCCTTTTCTCTCTTCTACCTTCTGGGAGAAACTACAGGAGCTTGAAAGCCCGGATGGCCAGACTTAAAAATAGCTTCTTCCCCATTGCTAACCAATTCCGGAACCCATCACTTTACAAACACCCATGCCCAGACATGTTGCCACACACTCTTACTCTTAACTCCAGTTTAACGGTTATTCTATTATTTTATTTTAATATTCTTTTGCACTAATCAGTTTTTGCACTACAATCCTGCACATGCTGCTGTTTTGCACTTGCTATATTTAAGTTTCCATTTATCATTACTGCATATTTACTCTTTACTCTAGGAGCTTCACATGAACAAGGATTTTCATTGTAATATGATGTATATGACAAGAAATTGATCTGTAATCTGTCATTGTGGAGTCTGCATGTTCTCCCTGCGACTGTGTAGGTTTCTCTTAGGTGATCTGGCTTCTGCCCACACACCAAAGATGTGTGCATTGGTAGGTTAAGAGGCCACTGTAAATTTCCCCCTTTGTGTAGGTGAGTGCTTGAATCCGGGGGGGGGGGGGGGTTAATGGGAATATGGAGAGAACACAAACTAGGATCAGTGTAAGACGACTGTAGATGGGTGGTTGATGGCTGGTATGAAATTGGCATGCTGAGGGGTCCGTTTCTTCGCTATATTTCCCCATGACTCTTTAACCCAAAAGATTGAATAGCTAAATTGGACAACTTTCAATCAGCAGCTGGTGGCTCTGGTTCCATGACACTAGTGTGACAGTTTGCTCATTGATGTTGGAGGACTGATCGAGATAATGTCAGTCCTGCATCATTTTTGGAGTTGTGGGCAGGATTTGAGACAGTTGAACAGGCAGCTTACTCTACAGTAAAGAAGCCTGCACCCAACCTAATATGAGATGCTAACACGAGTCCTGAACATTCCATGCGATTTACAAAAAGCACCACAAAAATAAAAATAAATACTGATTTATGAGTACATCAGGTGACCTCAGAGATGTCAAGCGACATTTGTAACCCACCCGTCGCCCAGACTAGTCTCATGCTTCTCATTACCCCTCCACAAAACCTTCAGTAACATAGATGTCCAGCTTAACTAGGATATCCTGTTTAAATATCATACAGTAAATATAGCACAAAGATTACAGATCTGGCAGAAGGGAAGCATTTTATTTCACAACTGATTTATTGAAGTCTCTTACCCAAATTCCACTGACTTTTGTTTTATGTTTTACTTGAAGAAAGTCCTGTGGGAAATCTTTTTAAAAAAAAATCTCCAACGTCTTCTGTTCCAAACAGTTCAGTCTTTTCACTTCTCATGGCTGTCAGCTCCTCATTCTCCAGCGAACCCCACGGTTCTGAGTCCTTAGTCAACTAACTATTCTAAAAGGTACACAAAAATGCTGGAGAAACTCAGCGGGTGCAGCAGCATCTATGGAGCGAAGTAAATAGGCAACGTTTTGGGCCGAAATCCTTCTTCAGACTGATGGGGGGCAGCGGGGAGAAGAAAGGAAAACTATTCTAAAAGTCTGATCCCAGTCTTAATTGTTGATTGTTTAAGAAGGAACTGCAGATGCTGGAAAATCGAAGGTACACAAAAAAGCTGGAGAAACTCAGCAGGTGCAGCAGCATCTATGGAGTGAAGGAAAAAGGCAACGTTTCGGCCCGAAACGTTGCCTATCTCCTTCGCTCCATAGATGCTGCTGCACCCGCTGAGTTTCTCCAGCTTTTCTGTGTACCTTAATTGTTGATTGATTGGTCAACTCAACACTTCACGACCAAAGGCCTCATTGAGACATCTGCCACTCCTATTTCCCAGAATGGATCAGGGTCCATTCATGCTTGGTTCCTTGGAAGACAGGATCTGTCACAACACACAGCGGACCAGGGTAACACGGTGGGGAAAATACCAACTGAGAGAAAAAGGAGAGTAGAAACAAGGAACTGCAGATGCTGATTAATACTAAAAATTACTCAAAGTACTAGAGTAACTCAGCAGGTCAGGCAGCATTTCTGGAGAAAATGGATAGGTGATTTTTCGGGTTGCGACCCTTCATCACACTGATTGTAAAGGGGGGTGGGTGGTGGGATAAGGCACACACAGAGTGTTGAGAAAGAATCCTCTTTCTGGGGTATTGCTGCTGTGCAATTCCCAATGTGTTTCTAACTAGGAGCTATTGGCTTTGCTTCTCGAGTGACTTTCAAGCATATCAAGAGCTATTAATGGATGATTTCACACATCACTCACTTTGCAGGAGCCAACGGGCCAGAATTTACCGATGAAGTAACACCGACGCCAATGGTGATCCCCTTAGCATGTAAATGCTAAGTGAATCCAGGCAAGAACAAGGGTGAAGTGAGGCTAACACAGGAATTCAAGAGTCCCTACCCAAAATTGCTCAGTTAATTTCATCTGGTTGTACCTGCTTGGTGGGTGGCACCACATTCGCTGCAGAAAGTGTTCTTATTACAAGTGTATGCTTCCTTTAATATGAAATGTTATTCAATTTTAAAATATATTGCATGGATTCCACTTTCATTTAGTTTTAATTGTTGGAGATTTTAAGGTGTTTAAGCCCCTTGATCCGCTTCGTTAAAGCGATGTGCAATTTCCCATCCTTTCCACACAGGCCAGCGCCACTGTATTGTATTTAATATTTTATTCATCATTGTCATGTGCATTGTTTATTATATGAGCTACGAGCAAACAAGGAATTTCATTGCACTCTGGTATATATGACAATAAACTAATCTGAATTGGAATGTTCCACGCGATGATTCCTTCATTCTCTCCAGAGATGCTGCCTGTCCCGCTGAGTTACTCCAGCTTTGTGTGTCTATCTTCACTATAATTTTGGGAATCAGTTATTCTAGGGGTCACACTGGATACATTTTGTTTCTCGCTTTAAATTCAGCAAAAGTGGGCTGAGGTAGCAGGTCTCCGAATTAGTCACGATACTTGCAAACTGAGAGTTAACTAAAGTACATAGGCAGAGAATAGAAATATCCAGACGACTACTTTCAGTTGAGAAATGGTTGGGAGAATGTACAAGAGTGTACAAAAGGCACTGATAGCTTCTCCACTGGTCATCTGAGGTGGCAGGTAGATATTATAGCAGTGAGGTGGGAGAAGGTCATGACCAAGCCAAACATTCCGTTTCAAATGTTGCTTCTCATATAAAAATTAAACGGGTTAAAATATTTAAAAGTCTGGAAAATAAAAGGTTAGAATAAGGTCAGTTAAGTACCAAGCGCCGGAGTAACTCAGCAGGTCAGGCAGCATCTCTGGAGAACATGGATAGGAAGAAGAAGGATTTTGACCTGAAACATCACCTTCCATGTTCTTCAGAAATGTTGCCTGACCCGCTGAGTTACTCCAGCACTTTGTGTCCTTTTGTGTATTAACCGGCATCTGCAGTTCTTTGATTCTGCTTCTTTATAATGGGACCCACTTCACAGAGATGGCCCATGATATGAATTTGAAGCTGTGTGTAGTTTATCTATTCAATTGAAGCTTTGCAAAGGCCAGACAACTTTAAGTAACCGTACTGTTTATTTAAACCAAAATTAAACATACCTCTCCACAATAGAATATACACAGAAAAATGACTGCCAGCTTTCAGCTGATTCACTCCTTTGGGGTTACTGGTGCCTCTCTACCAGTGTGAGAGCAAATGTCCATTGCACTAGCAGCATATACGTACGCACTTAAAATCTAAACGATACCACCAACCAGTGGCTTTATTAAGAAAAAAAAATCAAATTATCCAAGGAGCTTGGTCCCCATCACAAAATATTGAACACTGCAGTTTCAATTGAGCAGCTCAGTTTTTCCACTTCACAATGATTGCTCAAGAAACTGACAGAGTGCATGTGCAGTGCTAGACGTCCAAAACTACATAGTTAGTTGACACTCTTTTAAATTGTCCCAACTATTTCTCAGGAACAGGAGAGGTGCCACCCGAAACATGCGGGTTGCCTAGAAAACAATTAACCAGCTTTGCCAAAATACGTTAACATATTGAATTATGCTTCCAATCGAAACATTTGTAGGTTTAATATTTACTGTACAAACAGATTCCATTCCTTCACTGGGCCTTCATCAGATTTGCTGGAGTCCTGTCAAGAAAGGAACAAGTATCAGCAATGTATAAATCACTGGAATATAATTTAACCCCAAGGATTTGTTCGAACCTAATCTGTCAGCAGGAATCTCACATGATCAAGTTGCTCTCCATCTGCTTCAGTGGCCGACAGAATGGGCAATCAACTGGGTCCCGTCAAGTATCCACCAGCCAGGTTAGGCTGAGACGACCCACCTCTAGATGTAACCGACCCTTCCTTTCCATCTCTCAGCTTCCTTCCTCTACAAGATCCCGTTCACAGTGGATGACTGTAATAGAGCTGGAGGGCCGATCCTTTTCCCCAAAAAAAAAAAAAAGCTTCTTCCAGCCCATTTCCACACACACAATATAAATGAGCTGAAACTGTTCAATGCTGAGAGAGAGCTAGCTGCTGGCAGATCACCGGGGGAATTTCCTGCTCATACTACGTCATTAGGTTTGCTTTTAGTAACATCCGTCAGGCGGGTGGGATCTCAACTTAATTCTCAGCTGAAAGATGATGGAGCAGCACCTCTGCATTGCATCAGGCTGTCAGTCCTTAAATTAGAACAGAATCTTAAATCCCTTTAATGGCCAAGAGCAGTAACAACCAAATATAAAGAACTACAGGGTCAAAGCAGTAGGGATTAAATAGCTTGGTGACATGTGAAAAATAATAAGGAAATGGCTAAAAGAGAAGGTGCTTGGCACAGCATCAAATCTGAGCACATTTCCCTTGTTATCAGTATCGAAGGCTCCAAACGCCTGATTTAGATAACAAATCTTGATACAAATGTTTTAATATTGATCATTCAGAAACAGACCAAAAATAAACACGTTTCTATCACATATATCCACAGTGCACGAAGGCATGTTGGAAACTGGGGAAGCGATTATTGGATGATTGTACAGGAAAAGCTTGGATGGCTTGTGATGATCCACTCAAGGAGACAGAGATAGGCGTAACTTGCACAACAGTAGGACCAGACCAAGACAAAAGTGGCGACAGATGCTGGAATGTGGAATAAAGACGGAACACTGGAAGAACTTAGCGCCTCAAGCATATTGTGGAAGCAAAAGGTGTAGATCGACATTTCGAGTCAAGACCCTGCATTAGGCCTGAGAGAGAGAAGACGAAAAACTGCAAGTATATAGCACTGCAAAGGGAGAGTCAATGATGAAGACACAAAGTAGAAATTGCAGAGGGAAGGAGCTGAAGAGGTGAAGAGTGATTGAAGGAATTAAGTTAGGCAATGGAAGATCCGAGGGATATGTGAAGAGGCAAGATGGGTGAAGATTAACAAGATAAGGCAAGCATGCCTCTACAATACAATACAATACAATTCAATTTATTGTCATTTGGACCCCTTGAGGTCCAAACGAAATGTCGTTTCTGCAGCCATACATTACAAACAAATAGACCCAAGACACAACATAATTTACATAAACATCCATCACATTGCTGTGATGGAAGGCCAAAAAAAATTATCTCTCCACTGCACTCTCCCCCCCGATGTCAGAGTCAAAGTCAAAGCCCCCGGCTGGCGATGGCGATTGTCCCGCGGCCATTAAAGCCACGCCGGGTGATGCAAGGTCGCGCACCGGGTTCTTGATGTTAGAGCCCCCAGCGTGCGCTCGCAGAGTCCCGCGGCCATTCCAAGCCGCGCGGGGCGATGATGTAAGGCCCCGCTCCAGGAGCTCTTCAACACCGCAACTCGGGCGGGAGAAGTCGCCGTTGCGGGAGCCCTGAAAAGCGGTCTCCCTCCATGGACCCGGGGGGTCCCGGTGTCACTGTCCGCCAAACCCGCAGTTGCAGCCTCTGAATCTCCGGAGGTCGGGCCGCAGCAGCGTCCACCACCGCTCCACCCGCTCCGGACTCGACCAGCTCCGCGACGGTGAGGTGAGTAGTCGGCACCAGAGCTCCCGGTCTTCCTGTTGGAGGCCGCTCCTCGTTGCAGCCCCAACGACAACGGAGACCCGACAAAGAAAAGGTCGGGTCTCCCGTGCAGGGAGAGATTAAAAGTTACCCCCACCCCCCCTCCCCCCACACCACCCCCACCCCCCGACACACATACCCCAACAAAAAATAACAAAAACTACATAAAAACATAGACATAAAATAATAAAAACGCAGACGGACTGCAGAGGCCGCTGCTGACGAGAGTCGCGCCGCCCACCGCCCGCCGCCCATCTAAAGGCATAGACGAGAATTCTATGGTCAACTGGATGGAACTCTGGGTTTGGAACAAGAATGGGGACTTTACACAGCTGTGTTAGTGGGAATGAGCGGCAAGGTGCAGAAGATAGAAGAAATAGGAAAAATTAATCCCGTTTCATGTTAAGCAATAACAGTAGCGCAAAAGGTCCAAGTGGAAAATGGGAATAAGGCACAGATGCTTAGCATGTGAACAGGGAGTTGAAACATTCAGCAAGCAATTGGATAGGAATTGGGAGCAGAAGGAGCTCATTGACATGTTGAGCCTCTTCTGCCAATTGTCGTTCACTTGATCCTCTGCCTCAGCACCGTTTTCCAGCCCTATCCCCACATCCCCCGATTACACTAATATCCAGAAATCTATCAATCTATTTTGAATGAACTCAATGACTGAGCCTCTACTGCCCGCTGGGTTAGAAAATTCCTAACATCCACCACCCAGTGTGAAGATATCTCTCCACACCTTTGTTCTAAACAACCTACCCTTTACTCTGAATTTGAGCCTCCCGATTCTGGACACTTTAGCCAATGAAAACATCCTCCCTGCAACCAGCTCGCAAGCCCTGCAAGAATTTTCTAGATTTCCGCTCATTCTTCTAAATTTCAGAAAATACTGACCACATCTACAGTAAGGCTCGTCTTTCAACAACCCACCATTCTTGGAACCAGACGAATTAAACTTTGCCACACTCCCTTCATTGAAATACATCAAATACATCCTTTTTTAAGTAAGGAGATCAAAAGTATACACAGAACTCCATGTGTGGTCCCACCAAGGCTCTATCCTATTGCAATAAGACTTCCTTCCTTCCTTTTACATTCAGATCCTCTGGTACTAAAGACTAATATACCAATTGCTTTCCTAACACAAGTCCTTAGGAGAGGTATGAGACTGGTAGATTTTCAAGACTATTGTTATTTAACTATTATCAATACCTAAATAGAGTTTTATTTCGCTTTCGTTGAGATGTCACACAATGCTATAATCATTTTTCCAGTGAATTTAGGGAGCAGGAAATATACAAGGTCCAGCTACCCATCATTCCGACCCTTGGTGTTCTGGACCCCGACCCCTGGGCAAATCCAGCCCACGGTTTGTACCTCCAATGCACGGCTGTTTGTGCTCAATTCACCAAAAGAATCAAAACCAAAACCGATGAGGAATTGAACACCCACAGGTAAGGAGAGGACGAGACGTAGTATGTTGATATCTATAGTTATAAGCAGCTCCAACAACAGGGCCGGTAGTTAACAAGCGATTGAATCTTAACGGACCAGGCAATCTTTGTTTCATAAATTTAAAATGTATTTAGCAAAGCAGGTTCAGTTACACTGACACGAGATCAGCGAGACAGTTCAAAATCCAAATTTAATTCAGCATGTCACGACAGCGAGAAGAATTCCTCCCCACCTCAGCACTCATCTTAACCAGGTATGAACTTTCTAATCTCAACACTCAATTCTACTTTTTAGATTTTTGTAGCATTTATCATGTAAAGTTTATGGTTCGATTGAGAAAATATTTCAAACCTGATCTGTAGGTGGTTTGCAGAGGTTGACTGATCGGGTATCCGAAAAACCTTATTAAACCCGAGCAGTTATACTGGATATCATAGTCCAGCTGCAAACATTCAAACCATGTCAACTGCAAGAGATTACTGGGATATTTCTGCAGGAAACAGAATCCGTTTCAGGAGTCAAAATTGATGGAGTGATAATCTGCTTCTTAAGTTAAGGCAGCCTGAATTTATGGGCAGTGTGTCCTCTCCCCTTTCTACTGTGTGAAAATTAGAAGCGCTCCAGTTTCCAGTTGATGTGTGAACATTCAGTCCCCAACCCTCAGTGGAGCTCCCTCACAATAGTCTCCACTGTGGTGGGCAACCCAACTGATGAATCCCTGCTGAATCACAAATAAAATTCACAGCCATGCCAATTTTAGGGAATGTAATGCACAATAATACTCAGACAAATCCTGCCACACTTCAAAGGTTCTCAAATGTCAGGAGCAGTCTAACGGCTGCAAAATCAAGGGCATATTTAGAAAAATTACTGCTCACTCACAAAGGTTCGTTTTCCAATTCAATTTAAAGTTAACTTTTTACTTGGTTTGCAAGCGACATATTTATTTTCTGCCTCTCAACAATAAACTTGGTTCAACAGTGCTTCAAAGCAGAACAAATCATATTCAATGAAATGCCTTGGAGTTGGGTTACTGCTCTGTAGGTGAAGCAGTTCAGCACAAACAGTGCTAAAAGGTGTATTAATAACTGCTTTGGGTGGTTGCGCTGGCTGAGGGCAGGACAAAAGTAGAACTTTCTGTGTTGAACACTCAAACTACACTGTTTAAACTCCCCCTCGATCAGAGCAGGCAGCTGTGAAGCCAATTTAACACAGTGTCTGAATGTGCCTTTTCTCCCCTCCAGCTACTTCTGACCGTGTGGGAGGAAGCCGAAGATCTCGGAGAAAACCCACGTGGTCATGGGGAGATCATACAAACTCCGTACAGACAGCACCCGAGGTCGGGATCAAACCTGGGTCTCCGACCGCAGTTGAGGGTACCATAAGGAATTTGTCCCTTTTAGCATTTATTGCGTGATGAAAGATTTATCAGGATTACGATAGAACTTTTCTTTGGATATTCAGCCAAAATAATCCTAGTTTGGTCCACTTTGCTTTATTCGTGCCCTGACTATTAATTTAACATTTGCTCCTGGGTCCATGTACCTGAAGTATGTTTAACAACCTCTCATGATGACTATTATAGATTTCTCTTTCTGCAACCTCTCACACTTGGAACCAACTACAAGATGTTCCAACATCCTTCATCGACACGCATTCTAAACTGCATTACTCCTTCATTACTGTGTCAACATCCTGCTATTACCCACATAAACACACTGCAGAGCAGAAATGTCACTGTGCTCCAAGGAAAAGGTCCATTACATTCTCAAAGCAACTGGGATAGGTATATGGTGTTACCATATCAATTCCAGCCATGTCCACTACAACCAAAAATAAAACAAAATAAAAGAGACCATATTCCACCTCCAGAGCATCCTAAATTGTTTTACAACCAAATACTTTTGAAGCAATCTTTATTACAATACAGATAAATTTGGTAGTTAACTTGCTCAGAACAGCCTCTATCCACAGCTATGAGATAATGACAGGAAAATCTAATTTAAAAAAAAGTGATGAGTTGAGTTATAAATATTTGTCAGGATACCAAGATGATCTTCTCTGTCCCTTTTCAGATTGTATTATGATATTTGTTCAGCCAAACAGGAGAGAGGGGTCTCAATTTGATCGTTCACTTAAAAGCCCTGTCCCACGATACGAGTTAATTCCAAGAGTTCTCCCGAGTTTGCCCTGATTCGAACTCGGAGATTTACGGTAATGGCCACTCGTCAGTATTCGGGGCTCTCGTGGACATTTTTCATCATGTTGAAAAATCTTCACGAGTCTTCCCGTGCTTACCTGTCGTTAGCGAGTCTTCCAGAGTACCTGCCGTTAACGCTAAGAGACGTCCCCGAGCTCCGACGTACCCGCTACGTTCATTCTCCGTGCTTACCACGAGTTTGATTTTTTTTTAAACTCGGGAGAGCTCTTGGAATGAACTCGTACCGTGGGACAGGGCTTTAAATGAAAGCACTACAGATGTGAAGTACTGTCACATAGCTGATATGTTTAAATAGCTCCAGATCATCAAATCACCGAGGTGCAGTTTGGATCCATGTCCTTCTGATAGAGGTGAGTGGGGAACCACTGAGCCACAACAGAAGAATGTTAAAAATGAAAGAAGGGACGCAGAGGTTAGACGTTTATAACCTCGTTAATTTCCCTCAAATGGCCTCAACATGCATCTTGACTCCGCGTCCCCCTCTTCAGCCTGAAAGGATATACATTACAGCTTTTTGTCAAGCTCTCTCCTGGAATTATTTACAAAATTCACAAAAGGTGAGATGATGATTAGTGCTGAGGCCCCAGAGACAGTACGCAGTGTACTTAGTGGCAAAAGCACTTTTTGCATTTGCTCCAAAACTATCGCTTTACACAAAACAGAGTTTGTTGAATCCATCAGAGCTGGCCAGCACAAACATGGAGCGGTGGTGAGGAGATGACCATGTGATGTGGGGCTAATGATCGGTGCCAGCAAATGAAGAGGACAAGAACAGGCAAGGGTTGTCTAAGAGTCATCACAAACTTCTCCTGGGCTGTCAGTAATGTCAGTGTGATGAGGTGACACACAGGCCAGTGTTTTAATGCCTCATGGATGGGATGGTTTATGATGAGCTAGGGCTTGTGAAATTATTGGCAGATTAAACCTGTGGACTGAATGAGACTTGGATGAAGAGGTGGAAGGTGGTGCTGAACGTAAATGTCTGAGGTGCGGGGGTAAATGACCAGAAAGATTTACAGGGGCCAGTTTGGGGCCTTCCACTGTGAACAAGAGAGATTAAAGCCAAATGAGCCTCAGGACCATAAGACCCAGGAGCAGAATTAACCCATTAAGCCCATCAATTCTCCTCTGTCATTCAATCATGCCTGATCTATTTTTCCCTTCTGAACCCCATTTTTTTTGGCTTCTCACAGTAACCTTTGACATCCTTATTAATAAGACCCTATTAATCTCTGTTTTAAAAATACCCAATGACTTGGCCTCCATAGCCATCTGTGGCAACGGGTTCTACAGATTCACCACCCTAAATAAATTCCTCCTTACCTCCATTCTAAAGGTACATCCTTTTATTCGGACCCCTGTGGAACACCACTAGTCACTGGCTTGTAAACCAGAAAAGCCCCCTTTTATTCCCACTCTTTGCCTTCTGCCATTCGACCAATCTTCTATCCATGCTAGTACCTTGCCTCTAATATCATGGGCTCCCATCTGGTTTAGCTGCCTCATGTGTGGCACCTTAACAAAGGCCTTCTGAAAATCCAAGTAAACACCATCCACTGACTCTTTTGTCTATCCCGCTTCTTACTGCCTCAAAAAGCTGCAAAAGATTTCTCAGGCAAGATCGCTCCTTCACAAAACCACGCTGACTTTGGCTTATTTTACCATTCACTTCCAAGTAGCCTGAAAACTCATCCTTAATAACGGACGTTAACATTTTACCGACCACAAATAATTTCCTTTCTGATGCCTCACTCCTTTTTCAAACAATGATAAAAGACGACATAGGAAAAGAGATTCCCTTCCTTTGAACCATGATTTGGATGCGAGGTATAGACAGAAAATTAATTGACTCAAGTAATTAATGGCCACAGGGATACGGATATTTGGAGCATTTCATATCGTCAAGAAGCGCCAAGACTTAATCAATACAAATAGTTTTTGTTTGATAATATGGTCAGTGGGGAGGCGGAAAGAGGGTAAACAGGCTAAAAAAAGAATGTTCCCTTCAAAGGAAAATACAGATGGGTGGCAAGTGTGGACATAATGATAGACAAGCAGACTATACATTGATTACACTTTGGTGTTAGTAGATTAAATGAGTGGGGAAAAGTCAATAATTAGGTACAGTGTGTGTCGTTTCCTATAAAAAAACAGTGTTCAGTGAACCAGTGTGAACTTGGGGAGATCCGAATGGAGGAAGAACAGCCATCTCACCCACGTTCAATGCTACCAGCATGCGAACAACTTTACAGGTTCACCCACAAAGCAGGATATAGAAGATGGGATTCTCCCCTCTGGATTGGAGTTGATTCACAAGATAAACTTCTTCCCTCTGGCACCAAAACAAAGCTCACTCCAACCTTAGTCAACTAGTTGTGATGCACAGATGATGCCTGTGTGTGAACACACTCAAGTTCCAAATCACCACTAACTCATTCACTGAAGGAACTAGAGAGAAGGGAGCTTACACTAAATGATTGCAAAACAAGGTCCTCAACCAACCTGCCCTGCTGCATAACAACACACCCCTGACTAAAAGTTACAAGAAGATATAAACTGGTTCCTCTATCTTGGTGGCTACCATCTAGTGACGGCAGACATCGACATTGAAATTCACTGTGCAGCAGATGTGTGAGCACAGCTTTTAGCCATCTTTGGAAAAAACATTTAAAATATCACAAACCCATCAGTAATGCTAATTTACAGAACAGCAATGGTCCTCGCCCTCCTGCACACGTCAGGGTCATGGACCACCTTCAGCAAGCACCTTCAGGCAATGGCAGGATACCTACCACCAACAAAATCACTGCAAACACCTCAAAATCCACAGGCAGCGTAAATGAAGCAACTTCTCTCAAGTTAACAATCCTGGCAGAAAATTACATGTGCAAGGATGTCCTCCAAGCCTACTTGAAGAAAAATATAACAACCTTTCTGAATCTTGACAATACCTGGCCCTTGAGCATTCAGGAGGGCATTGAGAACCTCGAGTCTCTGGTGGGGGCAAGCAAAAGCCCAGTGAAAAGAAGATAAACCATTCAAACTGCCCACCCATTCAGCCATCCAGTACCATCACCTTGTATGGCCCACATTGGGATGATCAGCCTTCAAAACTGGAGTGCAAGTAAGTCTGAAGAAGGGTCTTGACCCAAAACATCACCCATTCCTGCTGTTCAGAGATGCTGCCTGCCCTGCTGAGTTACTCCAGCTTTTTGTGTCTATCTTCTGAAAGTCATCCTTGATCCCAAGTCACTAAGGAAAGTGACTTTGTTTAAATAGAAAGTAGTCACTAATTGCTCACCTTAGTCTTTCACTGTCGCATGTTTCGAAGCAGCAAACATCCTGCTGCACATATCCTTCTCCTTCAAGTTCCACTCTCGAAAACAGCTGTGTGAAAAGCAAAATGATCAAATGGAGACATTTAGCAGCTGGAAACTCCATGCTTTCAGCATTAGTTATTTTAATTTAATTTTAATTTTTATTTATATAGCACATTTTAAGTCAACTTGCATTGACACCAAAGTGCTTTACATTAATTAAATAATAAATTTACATACAAACCATAGAAAAAGGTTAAAAATAAATAAAGAAAGAAAATGGACACAACACATTATAGAGTTCAACACAAACATCCCCCCACAACAGAATCAAAAATTTCCACTGTGGGGAAAGGCAGCAGAAAGTTAAGTCCTCTTCCTCTGAAACACCCGAGGTCGGGGCCCATTCGTGGCCTTGCAGCCAGTCCGATGATTTTCAGGGCCCTCTTGCCGTGAAGATGGAACACTGGCGTCGGGTGAAACAATTCCTCAGCGGCTTGGAAAGTCTGGAGCGGCTGCCTCCTCCCCGGAGACCGGGGCACTCGTAGACTTCAGGCCGCGCCGGCTGGAGCTCCGACCCCGGCGAACTCGATCCCTGGCTCCGCGGCGCTCCAAATCCAGTGCCGCCCGCGGCCGGACGGCCGCAGCCCCAGCTCCGCGATGTTTGGGTCGACGGCCACAGCGCTCCGGAGCTTACCGCACGGCGACCCGGCAAGGCATCGCCCGCTCCGTGGCTCCGCTCCGTGATGGTGTCCTTGCGCTGCGCCGCCGCCGAAGCTGTAGTCCCGGCCGGTCCCGACAGGAAACGCCGCTCCATTCTCGATGGTAGGCCGCGAGGACGGGGCGAAGAAGCAGCTTAGAGGGATGCTGCCTCTCCGACCAGGTAGGGGACTACGAATTAAAGTTTCCCCCTCCCCCCCCCCCACCCACCACATAAAAGACCTCCACTAACATTTTGGACAGGACTTAAAATAAAAAAAAGGTGAAGAGACGGACTGCGGGCAGGCTGCCATACACAGACGGCGCCCACTCCCGCACATCCGCCATCTTGATGACAGTTATGGAAACTTCTCCTTTCTATTGGCTACCACCTCTTTAATTCTCGGCTCATTTGCAGTTGACATATATGAAAAATAAAATCAATCCCATCCTGACTAGTTATCTGGTGAGATGCATGTGAGTGAGAGTGAGGCACCTTGCAGTTTCCTCACCACTCTCTTCTAGATTACAGCAGTAAAAAGTTCATAGCAGGTGGTTTTAAAATCAAGGTGTTAGATCCAAACTAGATCAACCCAAGTCAGTGTTGGTAATCCAATGCTTAATATAATTAAGTTTCCTGTACAAGTTTTTAAAACAGTGGCATAACAATAAAGATACTATCCACACTATGCAACATCACCGTCTCCACTCATATCCATCACAATGAAGTCCACTAGCCCCACCTAGTGCCAGAATCAGTATAATACAACGATACACAGCACATTGTTGTCCCTCAGGATGGAGGAGGTATTACTCATACATCCCTGATCTAATAGCAGTGTTGCTCAGCTATCCTCAGTGTTAACACTCTGCCCGTTTACCAAATTTTGGCTCTACCTGGATTTCAAATTCCAAAGCAAACACCAGAATTTCAGATGTTTCATTCTTTTCTGTTGAATATCCCATATACTGCTTTAATGTATTTTGTTCCAGAATTTGGTTTACAGAGAGAGAATCTTTATGACATTTTCATATTAACCTTGAAATGTCTCCTAATTTACTCAGAAAAATAGGAGGGCTGTTGCCCAGTTCCCACAAACCAATATTCCAGAACCCAGCCTCAACTCAAGCAAGACTTGATGCCACAAAGAAAATATTACTGCAATAATATAATTAAAACAACCATAACATAAAAAGTACAAATTGTGAATTATTTTTTATGATAACACGTACTGGGGACATTTTCTGGCTGTGTGGATTTGATGCAATCGGAAAATCATGTGCTCAGTTTACCAAAATACTTTCCACAGTGGGCAAGGCTTCCTTACCACGTGCAGTGTCTGAAAACGGTCCCTGCATTATTTCAAATATTACAATGATGTGCCTATACAATGATCTGCAGATCAGAGTTTTCCAGGAGAGACCATTCTCACCCGTCAAGCTTCACCAGGGCAGAGTTGATGTCCGGGTTGAACGGCTCCAGTTTCTGTGCTTTAATGAGGAAATCTTTGGCTTTGTCGTACTCCAGCAGCAGCATACAGGCCTGGCACAAGACGGACCACACAAGCAACTTGGTTAGCCACGAAGATTACGTACAAGCGGAGAGCGCATAAGATGGAAAGAGGACGTCATCTAAAGGTCAGGAAGTGCAGGATTATTTTTGAGTGTGTGCCTCTCTCAAACACATACTTGGCATCAAAGCCATGGGGGAATGGATCACAATAGATTGAGATAATTGAGAACATGACACTCTGCAATATGCAAAGTGGGGGGAGAAGAGACATGGATAGTAATCACAGCGGATTCCAAAGCAGGAGGGAGACAGGACTTTCTGCAACCTTCAATCAAGTTCCTCGTTCCTTTGCCTCTTGATCCCTACGGTGAAGATATCAAGGTGAATAATCTGTTCCAGGGGCATTGGCGAACACAGATGTTAGGAAATATTTTATACCACAACAAAGAGAGCACAACGATTGACCTAACACAGTCACTGTTTCAGATGCCAGCAAAGAAGTTGAAGCTCAGGTCCTCCATTAATCTCCTGTACTACCAGTGCCATGTTCTGGTGAGAAAAAGGCAAGGCAGATTAATGTGTGGCTACATACATGGCAGAGAAAAGAGAGGTTATAGGTCTGGTTACATCTCAACAGGGTTGTGCAGATTTGTATTGATATACAATGTTCACTGGAATTTAGAATGATGAGAGGAGATCTCATAGAAACATATAACATTCTTAAAGGATTGGACAGGCTAGATGTAGGAAACATTTTCCTGATGTTGGGGGGGTCCAGAACCAGGAGCCACAGTTTAAGAATAAGGGGTAGGCCATTTAGGCATGAGATGAGGAAAAACATTTTCACCCAGAGAGTTGTGAATCTGTGGAATTCTCTGCCACAGAAGGCGATGGAGGCCAATTCACTGAATGCTTTCAAGAGGGAGTTAGATACAGCTCTTTGGGCTAAAGGAATATGGGGAAAAAGCAGAAACGGGACACTGATTTTCGATAATCAGACATGATGATACTGAATGGCGATGCTGGCTCGAAGGGCCAAATGGCCTACTCCTGCACCTATTTTTCTATGTTTTCTATGTTCTATTGTTGTCGTGTGTACTGAGATACAGTGAAATGCTTTATTTGCATGCTATTAGTTTAGGATATTATTATTGTCATGTGTCCTGAGGTACAGTGAAAAGTTTGTTGCATGCTATCCAGTCAAAGAAAAGATTACAATCAAACTATTCACAGTGTACAGATAAAGGGTACAACATTTAGTGCAAGATAAAATCCGATTAAAGATTTCTCAAATGTCTTCAATCAGTTAGATGAGAGATAGATACAAAAAGCTAGATTAACAGCGGGACAGGTAGCATCTCTAGAGAAGGAATGGGTGATGTATTGGGTCGAGACCCTTCTTCAGACAGCTGTCGGGAGAGGGAGATACATAGATAAGGAAGTGTAACAGGACAAAGGAAATGGAGGTCAAAGAAAATGTAGAATAGATCATTATTAGCTGGGAGAAGGCAACAAAGCAAACAGATATAAAATGTAGTTGGAGTCAGTAAGACCGGCCGGAGAACTGGGAGGAAGGAGGGGGGTAGAGAGAGAGGGAAAGCAAGGGTTACTTGAAGCTAGAGAAGTCAATGTTCATACAGTGGGACAGGAGAGAAGGAATGGGTGTCGTTTCGGGTCAAGACCCTTCTTCAGACTGGTTAGGGATAAGGGAAACAAGAGATATAGACGATGATGTAGAAAGAATAATGAATGAAAGATATACAAAAAAGTTATGATGATAAAGGAAACATGCCATTGTTAGCTGTTTGTTGGGTGAAAACGAGAAGCTAGTGCGACTTGGGTGGGGGAGGGGAACTGCTGAGGCTACCTGAAGTTAGAGAAATCAATATTGATACCACCGAGCTATAAGCGAAATATGAGATGCTGTTCCTCCAATTTGCATTTAGCCTCACTCTGACAATGGAGGAGACCTAGGACAGAAAGGTCTGTGTGGGAATGGGAAGGAGAATTAAAGTGTTTAGCAACCAGGAGATCAGGTAGGTTTCATGCGGACTGAGTGAAGGTGTTCAGAGAAATGATCGCCCAGGTTACGTTTGATGTATAAGAGTCCACATCTTGAACAACGGATATAGATGAGGTTGGAGGAGCTGCAAGTGAACCTCTGCCTAACCTGAAAGGACTGTCGGGTTCCCTGGACAGAATCAAGGGAGGAGGTCTAGGGACAGGTGGTTGCATCTTCTGCGGTTGCAGGGGAAGGTATCTGGGGAGGGACCAGGAAGTTGCGGACGGAACTGTCTCTGCGGAAGGTGGAAAGGGGTGGAGATTGGAAGATGTGACTAGTGTTGGGATCCCGTTGGAGGTGGTGAAAATTTCAGTGGATTATGTGCTATATGCGACGGCTGATGGGGTGAAAGGTAAGGACTAGGGGGACTCTGTCTCTATTGCGACTAGGGTTAAGGGGAGCAAGGGCGGAGCTGCGGGGTACCAAGGAGACACGAGTGAGGGCTTCATCTATAATGGGAGAGGGGCACCCCCAAATCCCTAGAGAATTAGGACATCTCGGATGGAACACCTCATCTTGGGCGCAGATGCGGCGTAGACAGAGGAATTGGGAATAGGGGATAAAGTCTTGGTAGGAAGCAGGGTGAGAAGAAGAAGTCAAGATAGTTGTGGGAATCAGTGGGTTTGTAATAGACATCAGTCAATAGTCTATTTCCTGTGATGGAGACTGTGAGATCAAGAAAGGGGAGGAAGGTTTCGGAGATGGTCCAAGTAAATTTGAGTGCAGGATGGAAATTGGTGATGAAGTTGATGAAGTCCATGAGTTCTGCATGGGTGCAGGAGGTAGCATCGATGCAGTCGTCAATGTAACGGAGATAGAGTTTGGGGATAGGGCCAGTGTACGCCCAGAACAGGGATTGTTCAACGTACCCTACAAAGAGGCAGGCATAGCTGAGGCCCATTCGGGTGTCCATAGCTACGCCTTGGACTTGGAGGAAGTGAGAGGAGTCGAAGGAGATGTTAAGGGCGAGGATCAGCTCCGCTAGGCGTAGTTAGTAGAGGGGAAATTGGATGGTTCTGCAGTCCAGGAAGAAAGGGAGGGCTTTAAGGCCTTCCTGGTGGGGGATGGAAGTGTAGAGTGAATGAACGTCCATAGTAAAGATGAGAGAGTGGGGGCTCGGAGACGAAGGGCATGTGAGGTATCTTGGACATAGGTCGGGAGAGATTTGACCAGGGACGGGGGGGGGGGGGGGGGGGGGGGGGGGGAAGGATAGGATGGATTGGAGGTTTGTGGAAATCATTTCAGTGGAACAGGAGCAGGCAGAAACATTGGGTCTCCCAGGGCTGTTGTGTTTATGGATTTTGGGGAGATGGTAAAACCAGGCTGTGCGGGGCTGGGAAACAGTAAGGTTGGAGGCTGTGGAAGGCAGACAGCCAGAAGTGGTGAAATCAGAAATGGGGATGATGAAATCCAAGGAAAGATGTGCTGGCATTGGAGTGGGTCCAGAGGAGGTTTACAAGAAAGATCCCAGGAATGATTGGGTTAACTTATGATGAGCATTTGAAGGCACTGGGCCTGTGCTTGCTGGAGTTTGGAAGGATGAGGGGAGACCTCATTATAGGGTGCTATTTGTATCTGCTTTAGTGAAAATATGCAAAATACCTGTTTCGCACTTGGACCATTTCCTCATTTTCTTTAATTCCCTCATTTCATTTATTGAATGGCCAACCCACTGAGACTCACTTTAAATCCCCCCCCCCCCTCCCCTACACAAACAAGCCAAGGAAATTATGGTTTTAGATTTACAGCTAATATTGTCTTGTCCTTTAGTTTTTCTTTTCTAATTAATATTTATTATTTTTTTAATATGCAGTCAAATCTTTTGACTTGCCTCCCATATCCTTTGTGCAATTTTGTGTGTTTTCTTCAAGTCTGATACTTTCTTCATGTCATAACATTTTGATGAGTAAATAAAGCAGGGAGCAATCTCACGAGAACATATTAACCTGAGCAGGGTTTATTTCAATGAGACGAAGGAAACCGTCCAGGCTAAATGAGAACGAAGATTGGCAGATTCAAATATAATGGGACAACGGGTTAAAAAAATCTTTAGAGTGCAGGCTTTGTACAGTCACACAAGGGGGTGAAACCAGGGGAATAACCAAAAGTTGGACAGACACAGAGGGACAGTGAAACAAAAGAGGTGCAAGACACATACCAACGAAATAACTCAAAATAAGAACTGGGCTTTATATCGGAGTCTTGAAAGAACAGATAAAGAAGAAAACAAGTTGAATAAAGTGGGATAATCGTGTGCTAGGGAATCCAAAAGTCTTCAACTGGGTATGCAAATGGTAACCAGGAAAAAGGAGGAGTTGTGCAACTTCGTGACATAGAAGGAGAAACGAAGGCTGCGGTATAATTAATTTTCAAAAATCAGTTTTTAACCACAAAAGATGTTGTTGCCAAAACCTTAGCAGAAGAGACAATGGAAGAAGTGAAAAATTGATGAGGAATTGAGTTAATTGTAAAGTAAAAGGCACCCTCTGCAAATAAAATATATTCTAAGTTCCTATACGAGGTGGAGGTAGACAGGGTGGAATGGCTTTCATAGTTTTCCTAGATAAAGGAGAGCTTCTGGAGAAGTGGAAAATAGCAAAGCAATACCCTTGATCAGAGGAGATTTGCAAACACATTCTGGCAAACTTGGACTGGTCATTTTCAACTTGGTGGTGGGAAAACTTGCAGAAATAAAAACAGGAAAACCATGAATAGGTTCTGGCGAAGGGTTGCAGACCTGAAACGTTGACTGTTCTCTTTGCACAGATGTTGCCTTGTCCAGCTTTTCTATTTTTGATTCAGATTTCCACCAGCTGCAGTTATTTTTTTACATTTCAAACCATTTTGAAAGAGGGCCAGCACAGAATTGTTAAAATCAAAGAGCGTTCGACTGACCAAGAATGCTGGAGGAAATGCAGAGGATGTTGAAATGGAATTTCATAAAGAGTTTGACGAAAATCTCACATAAAGAGACTGGTTTACAAAAACTGAACTTGGGGAATAAAAGGATCAAATGGTAGCATGAACACCGGCTTAAGGGAGAAAAGCAAAGTTGTGATAAACTGTTCTTTTCCAGAATGGAGGTTTGCGTGCCTGAAGGATCGATGCTAGAATCACCTAATGAGGGTGCAGAAGAAATTCACAAGGATGTTGCTTGGATTTCGAGGGCTTTAGTTATCAGGAGAGGTTGGATGGGATCAGTCTGAGAGTTGATATGATAGGGGTAAAAAAAAAAAGATATGGAGACGGTAGATATGAAATGTCTGTATCTCATGGCATGTGCATCTCTCAACCTTGGGGCATAGGTTTACGATGAGAGGAAGGCATTTAAAAAAAAGATGACAACGAGAGTGGTTGGATAACTGATATGAGCAGCCAGTGGAGGTGATGGAACAATAACAATATTTAAGAGGCAACTTCACAGAAGGAGTTGGGCATAGAGGGATACGGAACGATACGCAAGTATCCTCTTTAGCTAAAGGCGAGGTTCCACTGGATTGGAGAATAGCTAATGTTGTTTCTTTCTTTAAGAAGGGGTATAGGACTAATCCAGTAAATTACAGGCTGGTGAGACACAATCTGTTGGTTATAGGTGGTTCTGTTCCATGACGATCCCTCCGTTTCAACACTGATTTCAGAAAGGTAAAATCAAATAATGAAAGGCTTAGTGGATGTGGAGAGAATGTTTCCAGTAGTGGGAGAATCTAGGATCAGTGGGCACAGCCTCAGAAAAAAAGAACATACCTTTAGACTGGAGATGAGGAGGAATTTCTTTAGCTAGATGGTGGTGAATCTGTGGAATTCATTCTCACAGATGGTGGGGCAGGCCAAGTCACTAGGTATTCATAAAGTGGAAATTGATAAGTTTGTGATTAGTATGGGCATCAAAGGTTACGGAAAGAGGGCAGGAGAATTGGGCTGAGAGGGAAAAATAGATCAGCCATGATCGAATGGCGGAGTAGAGTTGATGGGATGTGTGGCCTAATCCTGCTCCTATGTCTTATGGTAAAATGCGGGCTTACTCAGCTAGAAGCTGTACAGAGTGTAATCTACTCACCAGGCCGCACCTGAACAGTGCCTTGGGATGTTTGCTTTCAATCTGTAAAGCCCTCTCCCCATAAACCAGTGCACGGCTTGGTAAATCCAACTTCAAGTAGATTATGGAGAGGTTCAGGAACAGCAACAGTTTGGAGGAGTGAAATTTCTGGTTTTGGGCCTCATTAGCCGGTTGGCGGTTGGCAAACACGGACAGGGCCTGCAGAGAAACAATGAAAATAAGATGAAATGGAGAATACGTGGGGCACTTCTACCACTGCTCCTCCTCTCAGTCTGGCCTGCTGTGGCGAGCTGAGGTGTGGGGAAAACAGACGTGCAATTAAAACCCAGGGATTAGCAATTTAGATCCTGATTTCTTCACTCGTTTTGCCATAGATGCTACAATATAGCAACCCTAGAGCAAAGTAAGGAGCATCAAATATAATTCAGAATGGTCAGAGAGGATAAACAGGGGGAAAATGGGATTAAGTTCTGGTATTACATAGAAATATATTAATTAGACGACTGAAGATAACATTTCTAACTTGTCTGTTCCTTTAGGAAACCTCACCCAGCAACATATCAGAAGCAACAAACAATCTGCCGGAGGAACTCTGTGTGGGGGGTTCCATCTGTGAACAGACTTCATCTGTCCAGATTTAGTGGGTCCTGACCTTAAATATCAACCGCCACTTCCTACTCCAGATTCAGCATTTGCAGGCTCTTGAGTCAACATGTTGGAAGCACATGTTCCCAAATTTCAAATGAAATCAGAGTAACAATTTGAGGCAATTTTTAAACAATTACAGAGGCAATTTTGGAGCAGAAATGTCTTCACCACCCTCTGCAACCTAAAATACAATTATATTCCCATCACCTCTTTCTCCCCCCCCCCCCCCCCCCCCCTGCCAATTTCGATGAAGGATCATTCATCTGAACCAGTAACTGCTTCTCTCTCCATATATGCTGCCTGACAATTTATCATTTTCTATTCGTATTACCACCGGACACATTCTGCACATTCTATGTGTTATTGACAGAGGTTTCCTGAAATGTACCATTAAGCTGCTACTCCAATTGTTTCGTTAAAATTGCATGCTTTAAAGCCAAGTAGATTCTACATCACTTTTCACTGTACCTCAGTACATGTGACAATAATAAAATAAACTCCCACATCACCCATCACACAAAATCAAGAAAGTCACTCTGCTTGGCAGCTGTTCCAGGAAGTGTCTTTATTGGGGTGATCCTTGAGATGCATACTTGCATTGATACATATGAATCACTCAGCCAAAAAGGTGCACTAAGGATTAGAGGATGAGAAGCTTTTAAAAAGATTATTTATAGTTTGCAAGTGCTTGTGGCATGGCCAATATTTATTATCCATGTGGCTGTTCCATTTAAGGTCCAAGTCAAAAGGGACCTGCAGGATGATGATGGGAAAATGTAGAAATAAGGGACGGCAGATAGGACTTTTTACATAAAAAGACACAAAGTGCTGGGTTAAGTCAGACTCCAGGCTGAATTAGGATCCAGACCCAAAACCTCACCTATCTACGTTCTCCAGAGATGCTGCCTGACCCACTGACTTACTCCAGGACTTTGTGTCCTTTTGGATGATGTTTAGATTTGGGATATGGTTAGACCATCTACTGGGGGAATAGATCATTCCCTGGTGTTTGTGTGGTGAGAACGTTACTTGACTTTGATCTGCCAATGCTTGAATGTTGTCCAGGACTTGTTGAATGCAGACATAGCTTGCTTAAATTGTTTTTAAGAATTGCAAATGAACATCAGAGTGAGAACTTCTATGTCTTCCAGATGAAGCAGCTAAAGATGGTTGTGGCAAGGAGACTGCCCTTCAGTAACTCCCTCCGCAATAACCTTCAACAGAGATGACCGACCTCTAATAATCACAACCATCTTCCTTTGTGGGATGCACGACTTCAAACAACAGCGAGTCAGCGCTATTTCATGTTCAGTGCAGTCAGTCCCAGCTCACGGAGTCTGGAATTGTTTAGACTGAGGCTTGGAGCTGTGATGAGGCCTGGAGCTGGCGAGTTTTGCCAAAGCCAAAACATCAGAGGCAAGTCGCAGTCAAAATGTGGCTCATTCTGGAATGCAAGACTATCTACGCAGAAAGGTGACCAGAGATATAACTATTGAGTTTGAGATAAGTTTATTGTCACGTGTACCGAGGTATGCAAAAAGCTTTTTGTTGCGTGCTAACCAGTCAGCATTAATACAAAAGATGATTACAATCGAGCCATCCACAGTGTACAGATGCATGATAAAGGGAATAACGTTTAGTGCAAGATAAAGTCCAGTAAAGACCGATTAAGATAGTCCGAGGGTCACCAATGAGGTAGATAGTAGCACAGGACTAGTTGTTGGTAGGATGGTTCAGTTGCCTGATAATAGCTGGGACAAAACTGTCCCTGCATCTGGAGGTGTGCTAATCGCTGCAGCCTCTGGGTTGTTAGTCCTACATCCATACCAAGCTTTATATGTAAATCACGGTGTCAGTATGCAGTGTTATTTTTCCACACATTACTCTGTACCTTCTTGTACTGGTCCTTTGCATCCTCGTATCGTTTCTGGTGGAAGAAATGGTTCCCCAACTCCCTCTCTGTATTGGCCACAATCGACAGTTTGTCCAAAGGGTATTTAACCTGCTCTTCCTAAAGCGAAGGAACAAAACATAGTCAAAGGGATAGCAATAAATACTGTCAAAGGGAGGTCATACCCCGTCCTGATTTAGAAGACATCAGTTGCTTTGAATCAAGTCCTCATTCATAAATTGCCTTCTTAATCAGAGTGGATCCCACTGGATGAGAGAAAGTGCTAGCCCATTTTACATTTTCACCATTTATTGACATATTGTTGTGTCTTTGAAAAGAAGTTGTAACCACACCAGTGGTCTATTGTAAACAGATGAAATTACAGGGGTTTCCTCTGCAGAGCGCCAATATTCACAAGGTTTGTCCTTGGTGCACCGGTAGGCAGATGGGTGGCAGAGGTCCCCGTATCAGTATGCAGTTAGGTGGTTTAAAACAACACAGTGGAGGTTAAAAATAGGTAAGATGGGTAAAGGTGTGAGGAAAGCTTCTCCATGTCCAAGATTGTAACTAGGTTGCTCTCCCTGTCCCGTGTCATAGGAACAGGATTACTATCTGAAGAAGGGTCTCGACACGAAACGTCACCCATTCCTTCTCTCCAGAGATGCTGCCTGTCCCGCTGAGTTACTCCAACATTTTGTGTCTACCTTGGATTTAAACCAGCACCTGCAGTTCCTTCCTACGCAACAGATTACTATGTTCCCTTCAACCCAGCAAATCAAGCCTTTCTCTTTCTCTCCTTCACCACACTCACAACCAAATGGTCTCCAGCATTCTGTCCATAGTTGGCTTTCATCACTGGGTCACCACAGGAGGCATAAGGATTACTGGACTGCAGAGGATATCATAAAGGACAACAAATCAGTCATCACAACATATATCAACACTTTCCTGGTGTGGAGTTGAAATGATTGATACTTCAACCTTGTCCTTAAAAATAAAATTCCCCACATCCATTACTATGCCTCCTTCATAAATAACATCTCGCTTTTAAACGGCCCATTCTTTATCTATGCCCTTCTGGGATATACGTGTCTCAAAGATTCCCTGAAAATATTTCTCTTCTGGGCAGGTCTTAAAGACTCAAATTTCACTTCAACATTCAACCATTTCCCCTCAATTCTCAATCCGGAGGATAAGATTTACTGGCCACTATTCTTACTAGTTTCTCTTCGTTCAGATCACTCTCCGTTGATCCATTCCTGGGGAATATGCCCAACGTGGCCCATCTCACTCTGCACTCCACAGAAAGGTACACTCACTTGAGCTCCATTTCTCCTAACTATTGCTATTCTTCAATGTGCTCTTATGAACTTTTCACAAATGTGTGCCATCTGAACTAATTTCAGTGTTTTACACTTTATCAAGTTTAACTATTCAATGGATTCATTCTAATCCTCTCTAACTTTGCAAATATTTTCGCTGGTATTCATTTACCGGTAATCTACGTCAATTAAGCAAGTCAACCCACCAACTCTCATCAAATGGATAAGCATCAATTCTCAGTTCTCTCAGCTTTTTATTGGACAATTCTTTACACAAGGGATCACCTTAAGAAGGAACACCCTGATGTCTCTGCTCGCACCCTGGGGAAATAATGCTTCTTTGCCACAGTTAACATTCTATACGTGTAATAACATAGTCGGAGGGTGGAGAATCTGTGGAATTCACTGCCACAGAAGGCTGTGGAGGCCGTCCATGGAAAGTTTTAAAGCAGAGATAGATAGATTCTTAATTCGTACGGGTGTCAGGGGTTATGGGGAGAAGGCAGGAGAATGGAGTTAAAAGGGAAAGATAGATTAGCCATGATTGAATGGCAGAGTAGACTTGATGGGTCGAATGACCTGGTTCTGCTCCTATCACTTAAACAACATTAGCGATGCGAACCTGGCACAGGAGCACTCAGGATCCAGAGACTAGTTCACAAGGCCTAGTTATAGTCCATGTCCTGACGGTGCTGGGATGTGGTCAGAATAGAGTAGGTCTGCACAGAGCTTGAGGTGAGCTATTACAGCAAATGGGACAGACCACCCTTCAATGACATGAAAGATTTAATTAAAACATTACAAAGCCACTGGAAATAACGCAGAGACAATGAATAATAATCTCACAGTAAACAGTTCAGAGAAACTATAATTAATGGAGAGAAGAGCACAAAAAGGAAAAAGAGCTGAAGTCATTTAATCAGCAATTTGTATTTAATTCCAGAACATGACTTCACATTACTTCCCCATTCAGCTCAGAAAGTAGACAAGCAAAAAAGTGAAAGTGATGGGGAACATGCAAATCATACAGAATAAAGGGGTGGGAGATTGCAACTTTCACGTGGTCCACCCTGTTTCGACGAATGCAATCAACCTGGTGTGCACAATCAAATAAGATCAAATAGAACAAGTTGTCCGACAACTTTAGGCTGTGCATGCCATACGCAAGAAGAAGAAGATACAGAATAAAAACAGAAAATGCTAGAAAGACCTAGCAGGTCAGGCAGCACATTCACGACGAAACTTTAATGGTTTCCCTTCCCACAGATGCTGACCGACCAGCTAAAGATTTCCAGCATTTTCTGTTTATATTTCAGATGTAAGGCGTCTGCGTTTTTTACATTTTTTTCACAAATTATTTAGAGATAGAAGACAATGCAAGAGTTACAGGATCATAACATTTTACCATAAGAAGGCATGAACAGAAACTGGCGCAAAGCAAGTTCAATGAAAAATCTTCAAAAATGGTCCACTGTGTAATAAACATAGAAACAGTGACTGTGTTCAAAATACTTAACTCCTGCTACTGTGTGGGTGGGGTGTTGTGCTCCGATGCAGAGAGTTGATTTGCATTCCCTCCAACTCTGGATTTAAAACCGATGACAATCACATTCATCTATCTGAAAAGCTGTCATGTTAAAAGCAGTGCAGCTTAAATCTCCGGACCCAGAACATTCGACAGGAAATATAAACAAGTACAAGCACACATAGAACAGGACTGAATTGCAAGGACATGTGTCAGGCTGGTAGTTCAGGCAGCTTTAAATTAACAAGATAAGCAATCCACGTCCAAGACCGTCACAAACTACAACAGCAGAAATATCACCTACTCTGCCTGTTGCAGAATTGCTTACCTGTGACAAAGAGAAGTATTCATCGGACTCCAGTGTATCCAGAAAATCCAGGACCTCCATTTCAAACATTATAGTGGCGTTCGGTGGGATCCGCGGGGGACAGCCCATTACCCCATATGCATATTGTGGCTTAAAGAGAAAGCGGGAGAACTCGCCTTTTTTCATTGTAGGCATTGCTAGTTCCATACCAAGCAGCGTTATATCTGAAACACACCAGGCACCAGATTCTATGCTTGTTTTCAACAGCGGGGGGGGGGGGGGGGGGGCGGGAGAGGAACATCAGGTGCAGCTTTACCCTTCTTCAGTCTGAGCTCAGAAATCAGCTTCTGAACTTCAGACCTCAGTCTGAAGAAGGGTCTCGACCCAAAACATCACCTATTCCTTTTCTCCTGAGATGCTGCCTGACCTATTAGGTTACACCAGCATTTTGTGTTAATCTTCAGTGTAAACCAGCATCTGCAGTTCCTTCCTACACATTATGGTTGGCAGATTGACCTTCCTGAGAATAAATCCATGAAAAGCAACTGGCCCAGATGGAGTCTCTGGCCATGTCCTCTTGCAGGAGTATTTGCAGACATCTTTAACTTCTCCCAACACCAATCCGAGGTTCCTATCTGCTTTAAAAACGACCACTACCATCCCGGTGCCAAAGAAACGCAAGGTTACGTGCCTTAATGACTACTACCTTGCTGGCTCTGACATCCATCATGATGTGTTTAGAGAGGCTGGTCATGGCACAGATTAACTCCACTATCCCAGGCAGCCTAGTCCCACTTCATTTCACTTGATGCAGCAACAGGTCCATGACAGGCATTGTTGCCCTGGCCCTCCCTCCACTCATTCCTGGAAAATCTGGATAATACCCATGTCAGATAAAGTCAATAAATAGGAGTCTTCAATTCCAACCAAACGCATCTCCAAATTCCGAGACCTGGGACTCAGCAACCACTTCCTGACTCCGCAACACAGCAACCACGTGATCGCTGACTTCCTAAGCAGCAGAACGCAATCAGTAAGAATGGGCGACATGTCCTCCATGATAATTCCCAAAACTGGTGACCTGCAAGACTGCGTTCCCACCCCCTTGGTATTGTCCTTATACAATCTCGACGTTGACCAAATTCTACACCGATTCCATGTACAAATTTGCAGATGACGCCACCATAGTAGGGCAAATAGCACACCAATGCTTCCACTTCCTCAAGGAAACTCAGCCTATTCACAATCTCACTGATTTTTAGAAAGCATCATATCCCGATGCAACGCAGCTGGGTATGGCAAATGCTCTGCACAATACCACAAGAAATTACAGCGAGTTGTGAATGCCGACCAGTCCATCACATAGACTAGGGTACACAAAATTGCTGGGGAAACTCAGCGGGTGCAGCAGCATCTATGGAGCGAAGGAAATAGGCGACGTTTCGGGCCGAAACCCTTCTTCAGACCCCCACATAGACTAGCCTGCCGTCCATTGACCCCGTCTATACTTCACGGTGCCTCAAGGGGGCAGCCAACATAAGCAGAGACCAGTTACAAACCAGTCATTTTCACTATCTCAATTTCCAGCACTGTTGATTGTAGCTTCTAAAGGTTCTTCTTGTGTGAAAGATTGAGGTTTTGTGTGTTCAGTAATATGCTGACCTTACTGAGGGAAAGTGGACCACAAGCTTTTTCAAGCTTTGGAATCAAATGCTCCCAAGTCACTCCAATTTACAATGTCCCAAAATGTGGCCCCATTTCAAGTATGGCACAAGAGGCTGCAGTTACACCTCAAGGCAGCTGATAACTTCGTCCTAGACTGTAGAACCTCATTTCACAGTAGCCAACTTAAAATATTGTTAATTCACAATGTCCCAACCCACAAAACAATGGTCCTTAGGGTAACATTCCCTTTCATCACTAGCCTGCATTTGACCTACAAATGAAGCTAGCTGCCTATCCTGACAGAAGGTATTGGAAATGCAGGATCCCAGAGTTCATACACACAAACCATCTCTTATTGATAGCAGGAGCAGTTCAAATACTGTACGTGAAAGCCCAGGAGATGAAGTACTCAGGATTTGTGCCTAGATGGTGCTGGTGCACTGTGTTTCTCCAGGAGTAAACAGACTCAGTGGTGTGAATCCGTGCTCCATCTCATAAATAGCATTATTTCTCAACACCGGCTTGCTTCAAATTAACAGAGGTCACTTTGAGAGGCTGGGGTGCGTGGAAGAAATAAGAACTACACTTCAATAGCTTTAAGCAGCATGCAGGAGTGTTTATGAGAAACTGACCTCCGGATCGTTCCACGTCAGTCTGCGAGCGGAAGGAGAACTAAGCTTATTCCCTTGCTTTGAACTCTGTGCAACAGAACCCAGCCTCCACTTAAGACTTGTGTAGGAAGAAACTGCAGATGCTGGTTTAAACCAAAGATAGACACAAAAAGCTGGAGTAACTCAGTAGGTCATACAGCATCTCTGGAGAACAGGAATAGGTGATGTTTCGGGTCGACCCAGAGATGCTGTCTGACCAGATGCTGTCTGACCCGCTGAGTTACTCCAGTTTTTTGTGCCCATCTTCTCTATTTAGACTTTGCAGTTAGAGAAAGCACATGATAGACCCCAACTCGAGGGCCCTCGGTTCACACAGTAGTTTATATTAGAGAGAGACATGATTCATTGCAATCACTGCCAGAAGGCACCATTTACTGGTGTAGGATAACCCCCACCTTTGTCTGTAATCCCCATTAATCACTAGACTTTTGCCCACTGTCCTCAGTATCTTTACTCCTACCATCCAGTGTCACTGACTAATAGCGCACAGATCTACAGCCGCTACACTAAGTGGACAGATATGGATCTGAGGGAATCTGCAGGGTGTGGATACATGGTTTGTGATCACAACAAGAGCTCCTGATTTTGAATTACTGCTTGAAGGCTGGTTGGCTGCAAGCCGCAAGGTAGAAATCAGTCCACTGACAGTCCCTCATAGTTTCAGCCTTTCCACAAGGTGCACAAGACCGAGAGTAGTGGCACAGCCGTAGAGTTGCTGCCAAATGCCCCTGTCCCACTTAGGAAACCTGAACGGAAACCTCTGGAGACTTTGCGCCCCACCCAAGGTTTCCGTGCGGTTCCCAGAGGTTTTTTCTCAGTCTCCCTACCTGCTTCCACTACCTGCAACCTCCGGCAACCACATGCAACCTCTGGGAACCGAAAGGAAACCTTTGGTGGGGCACAAAGTCTCCAGCGGTTTCCGTTCAGGTTTCCTAAGTGGGACAGGGGCATTACAGCGCCAGAGACAGGGTTCAATCCTGACAACGGATGCTGTTTGTACAGTGTTTGTACATTCTCGCTGTGACCTAGTGGGTTTTCTCCAGGTGCTCCAGTTTCGTCCCACACTCCAAAGATGAACAGGTTTACAGGTTAATTGGCTTAGGTAAAAATTGCGAATTGTCCCTAGTGCGTAGGGTAGTGCTAGTGCACCAGGATGATCACTGGTCTGCGCGGACTCAGTGGGTTGAAAGGCATACTTTTTCATGCTGTATCTCTGAAGTCTAAAGAGCAAATTGGATTAGAATTACAATAACAATATTTTCAATAATCCATGTGGTGAATCATTTTACAACTTTAATAACCTATTTTTACTCGCTGTATGGAAGCTGATGCGTTATTGCAGCAAGGTGAGAACATGCAGCAACATTATAACCCCCTCAGATAAAGTTGTAAATGAGAGTGTGGTGGCAGGTAGAGAGCAGTTCTAACACGAGTTGGAGGGCTTTCATTCACTCTGTCCCAGCAACACCAGGTCTGCAGCTGAGTGTACAGGTGCAATGTCAACTCACAACACATCACTCCCAAAGCATCAGCAGCTTGTACGCACCGTGACCGATCTTCATGAACCTTGGCATATTCCTGTGCACATTGGAATCAAAGGGCTTGTCGGTGTATTCACTGTACGCACTGTAATGAACTGCAAGAAAGATGTGCAGAAAAATTAAGCTCAGCTGCAAACCCCAACAAGAAATTTGCCTAAACAGATTCAAAGAATTCAGATAGATGACCAATTCTGTCACTCAGTCGCTGTGGGCATTATGACCACAGCCATTTCTGCAAGCAAGTACAGACCAGTGATTCAGGGCAGAAATTCTTCCAGAGGCACTGAGGGGAACTAGAGAGTGGAGAAGTCTAGCCATTTCAGTGCTTTCCAAGAGCAAGCTGGGTGTGAAATCTGCTCAATTCATCTCCTTCACCATCTAATCCAAACATACATAAGATGGATTCATTGTTTGTTAAATATAATTTTCAACCAGTTAACCCATCCAAATTGAAGTTACTACTCCTGCATTGTAGATGGGCCGGCAAGGAAGGACATTAGAGAAGGAATTTCATCAATGATCCACTCTTGACACTCACAACCTGTCATATTTGTTTGCCTTACATAATTCTTACGTGGTTTGCCTTTATTACAGGAACTACCACTTTAAAAAGCCTGGCTGCTGTTCATTTACCGGGACCAACCTGAAACTGGAGTTCTTTTCCTTGCCATGACAGTCAATGAATGACTGGATAGGTCAACTGGTGGGGGATGGGGAAGGATAACAGAGGAAGACAAATGGAATACATTTTACCTTGCACTGCACTAAATTGCAAGGCAGAATCTAACAATATGTGATCACCCCTTTCTTGAAACTAACATCAGTTCAGAATACCCCATGATTGACTGTACCAGAGACTGATGCAGTAAGTGGGATAATTCTGCCCGATCCATGTCGGAGAACCTCCTTTAACACACCACCATCACCAGTGACATCTTGCATTCTCAGAGACATGTAGTAGAAAGGACTCTGAAAAGAGAAGTAATTGAACATCACTTACATGTGCCAAGTACAAAATATAATGAATCAGATATAGATTCTCCCTTAATATCACTCTTCCCTAATCCTCATGAAATCTCCTACCTTTTGGAGGAAGACTCATGTTGCCACATTGACTGATGAAGGGTTTCGGCCCGAAACGTTGCCTATCTCCTTCGCTCCATAGATGCTGCTGCACCCGCTGAGTTTCTCCAGCATTTTTGTGTACCTTGCCATATTGACTTCTCTGTACTACATTATCCACACGTGTCAGGTTACATACATTAATTTGGAAATGCTATTTACCCCAGTCCAATGCCACTTACCCCGGTCCGGTTCAATGTTATTTATTGGACCGGACTTTGGACATTCTGCCAAAACATGGCAGGGCCTGCATGTGTAAATATGCAAAAATAAATAAATAAATAATCACTGTGCAGTTGCAAGTGTCATTGAACCCCTGATAAGCCTCAGAGCCTAATCCATGTCAATGAAGCTTCTCACAAGCATTCATAATGTTGGATATCTCAGGATCAGAAGTCCACGTCAACATTTTCCTTTAGTTTGGGGTTGACAAAACCAATAATGCCTCCCAAGGATGATTGTCTAACAGAACAGAGGTTGGGAATAGAACAGTTTCACACCACAAGCTGCAGATCATACTGCTGAAGGGCAATCAATAAATAATTACTTTGCGTCTCCTCATGCCTTAATGGGGAGGGAGGAGAAATGCGTTATCAGAGAAAGACACAGTGCTGGAGTAACTCAGTGCCGGAGTAACTCAGCCAGTCAAGCAGCATCTCTGGAGGAAAAGGATGGGTGGCGTTTCGGGTCGGGACCCTTCTTCAGACTGAAAGTAGAGGGGAGGGAACTCGAGGTAAGAACAGGCCAGAACAAATCTGGGCTGGCAACAGATGACCAAGGAAGGATGGAGCCTAAAATGGCCCATTGTTGGCTGGGGAAGTGGCGATAACAGAGGGATACAAGGATGCAAACAGTGGAACTAGTTGGACGGCTTGCATGGGGAGGTGGCGGGGGGGGGGGGGGGGGGGGGAGGGTTTAAGAAGAGGGAGGGAATGCAAGGGTTACATAAAATCAGAGAATTCAATGTTCACACCACTGGCTTGTAAGCAAAATATGAGGTACTGTTCCTCTAATTTGCGAGGAGCATTCTCAGCACTGATCGGAGAATGATGTTGCAATACAGCAGCAGGAAAACAGCAGATCCCATACTCTTTAACCAGCAAACAAATTCCAGCTGTATTTGCAAGTAGATGTCTGGCCAGTCAGATATCTTGAAACAAAATTATAAAAACAATATCGTGAAGAGTTACCGGCTGGTCCACTGGATCTTCAGGTGCTCTGATCATTCTGAGATCCCAGTCGCAAGGTTGTATTTCCACCAAGAGTATTACAATGGAAGGGATTTGTCAAATGGAGCTCTAATGGATGAAAAGCCTCTGCAAAACAAACCAGAATTAGTACATGAATAGTACAGGATTTTCTTTGAAAGATGCCATGGTCATTTCTGCCTGGCGCAGTCCTCTTAGATCAGTGAAAATTGCATTCAACTGGTCTTACTCCAGCGATGATACAAACTCTGGTTGTTTTCACTCCCAGATTAGGATTGGTCAAAACTGAGACAGGATTCACCATTATAAATGTCTTGGACAGCTTTGCCCATTATTTAATAATCCGTGAGAGGCGAGTGTAGACACGGCTTTTAGTAAAACAAGCCAGTACAACAATCAAACATTAATCCTAACCTCTGTCTTTGTGTCAACGTCCCTCAGGTCCTTCTCTACGGAGGGACAAGCAAACATCTCATCTCAACAATTACGTAGCATGAGTCTTCAGGTTACTCTTTTCACAATGGAACCAAGGTTCTGGGGCAACTCAGGGAGTCACGCAGCATTTCTGGAGGATGTGGATAAGCAACATTTTGTCGGGAAGAAGGGTACCAACCCAAAATATCACCTATCCACACCCTTCAGAGATGCTGCTTGACCCACAACAATACTCCAGCACTTTGTATTCGACATAAGATTCCATCATCCGCAGTCCCTTGTGTCTCTGTTTTCACAACATGATTACCTATTTATCTTATTAGTGATTTTTAATTTCAAGCTTGTATTTAAACCTTTCAGAGTAAGCATGATGAACAATATTGAGTCTTTTCACTATCCCAAATAAAATCAGGATACGCCAACCTTATAGTCACAGCAGCTGAGGTGCGTTCATTGCTTTAGCTGCTTTTCATAAAGATTAATTTGTACAGTTCCTATCTCATGGTTAAGAAAATCTCCCTTTTAATCTCATTCAGTATGCCATTAATTTCTTCCAGTTAATAATTGACACAAAAATGAATTAAATTATACTGGCTGGAGTATATCACTGTCCTTTCTCCAGGCTGAACTGCAGGTATGTTATCAGATCTATGAAAATGCTACCGGGCTTTCCATCAACTGCAAAACTGGAATCTCTGATCCATAAAATATTTTATTATAGAGACAAGAGACACACAATCCTGCAATAACAAATTGACCATGTTTGGATTATTGATAGGATGTAACACAATAAACCCTGTCTTATCCTTTTAAAATCAAATTCCCATTTCCACTAACAAAAACTCACCATCGCAAAGTCTGTGATAATATTACTTCTTCTCTTAATCCCCAATCAATCAATTTTAGACTGCAGTTGCTTTCTATTTATGAGTTCCAATCTTAGTCTAGCTCTAGCATATCCACATGTAACACACTAGAGATGTTAATACAATGCTGCATTTAAAATGTATTTCAATATCAAAATCCAATCTGGCCCAAGGTCTGTTGATGTACATTGCTTTATTACTGATGCTTAATGGTTCATTTCTTACAGAAAGCGACCTTTCAACATTTTACTTTAGGGTATTTTTATAGCAGTAATCTCCATCTAAAAGCTAAATTACAAAGCACTCTCTGACCTGTCAGGTAATGACACTGGATGTGTTCTTCAACTTATTGCTTTTTATACATTAAACTTTCATTGAAAAGCAAATGAATGCACGATTATTGGCCATAACTATTTTCTGGAGAGCACAGGCAGCTTTTTAAGGAGTTGCCTACAAATGTCCTACAAGTGATTCATTACTTTCATGGTTTTTTGGGCAATATCCTTCCCATCTGTACCAGACTCCCCAATCTTCCAGCACATAGCCCCCCAAAGCTCTCCCAGAGCCACCTCGAGCTCTCAGCTTCAAATCTGCTCCTTGTGCTTCTCTACCTAAGTGAACACCTGGGGGCAATGACCAGTTGCAATTCAATGTTCTGCTCAGGCCATCTAATGAAAGTATTGTTCCTGGGAGCTAGTTTCCTGAAAGCAATTATGTTGACCCACTGTAATAGCTTTGAGGAGAAACTGGAAATAGAAGGGAACATTGAGACTGAAGAAGGATTCTGACCTGAAATGTCACCTATTCCTTTTCTCCAGAGGTGCTGCCTAACCCGCTGAGTTACTCCAGCTCATCTTAGCACTATCGTGCTGTAATCAATAAACTTTCTCACTTCTGATTTTGAAGCAGTTGAAGATGGTTGACCAGGGGTAATGCCCTGAGGGACCCTTACAATGATGTCCTGGATTTGAGAATAATAGGTTATAACCTTGATGTCTTTAAACCTCCATTGCTAGTGTTTCTTGATGCTATGTTCAGTCAAATGCTGTTTTGATATCAAATGCTTTTACTTTTACAGATACTGTTCAGCCCACTGAGTTCTTGCAGCAGTAAAATGGAAACATAACAGACTACAGATGAAAACATAGAAAATAGGTGCAGGAGTAGGCCATTCGGCCCTTCGAGCCTGCACTGCCATTCAATATGATCATGGCTGATCATCCAACTCACTATCCTGTACCTGCCTTCTCTCCATACCCCCTGATCCCTTTAGCCACAAGGGCCACATCTAACTCTCTCTTAAATATAGCCAATGAACAGGCCTCAACCACCCTCTGTGGCAGAGAGTTCCACAGATGCTGGAATCTGGAGCAGAAAACAAATTGCTGGAGGAACTCAACTGGGTCAGGCAGCACCTGCAGAGGGAAATGGACAGTTGATGTTTTGGGTTGAGCTCCCTCCTCTGGATGTGCCATTTCCCCATGTTGAATGCCCTTTCCCTTCACAAATGCTGCCTGTCCCAATGAGCTCCCCAAGCAGTTAGCTTTTTGTTCCAGATTCCAGTATCTTTATTTTCCTAATCCTCCAGAAGTTTATTTTTCTCCCCAGATTGCAGCACCCGTAATCTCCTGCATCTCTGCTGTTTTGACATCCACCTGTCAACATGACTTTCATTTGACAACAGCAGAAAAATGAATTGCAATTGACCAGTGTTTTTCGTACATGCCTGCAGGGAATACAAGCAATTCAACGTCCAGGCATACGCTGATAAGTGGCAAGTTCCAGGCATTAAGGGGCTGTCCCACTGTACGAGCTAATTCTCCCGAGTTTCCCCTGATTCGAACTCGGAGAATTACGGTAATAGCAGCTCGTAGGTACTCGTGGCTCTCGTGGACATTTTTCAACATGTTGAAAAATCTTCACGAGCTTACCGCATCTCCCGAGTACCTGCCGTTAGCGTTACGAGCTGCTAAGAGATGTCCCGAGCTCCGACGTACCCACTACGTACATTCTACATGCTTACCACGAGTTTGATTTTTTTTTTAAACTCGGGAGAGCTCTCGAATTAGCTCGTACAGTAAGACAGGCACTTTACTCATCTCAACAAGTGTCTAACCACCTGCTCTAACATTTCAATGGTATTCCTGTCACCATGCTCCCAAACAACATTCTTGGGGATGGTGGTGGGGAGGGGGGGGGGGGGACAAGAAAGAATGGGTCATCATTGAGTAGAAACGCAACTACACCAGCCACACATATGCACTGCAGGATGCAAAGATGACTCGCTGTAAAACCTACGAGGGCACGTCAGGAGCATTACAGAATCCTTCCCATTTGCTTGGATGCGTGCAACTCCAGAAACACCCATGCAGCCTGACACTACATAAAACAAAGTAGTCCACTATCCCAAACATCCATCTCTAAAAGTACAGCGCTTACTGTATACCATGCACAAAAATGGACTGCAGTTACTTTCCTTGGCAATTGTTCATACTACTGATATCTACAACAGAATTCAAGGGAAGCAGGTGCAGAGGAATGCCACAACCTACTGTCATCTCCCCATGTAGCATACCACTATCATCGATATACATTGCTATTCCTCCATCGTCATCACATCTAGGTCTTGGCTCTCCCTCTCCAGCAGGAATATCTTCATTGGAAGAATGCAGGTCAAGACTGCAGCTCACCACCAACTTTTCAAGGGCAATTAATGCCAATAGTCAAATCTCCATAAAATAACATTGAACTCAATTTCAAAAGGAACTGACTAATTGCTAAAAAATGAAGAAAATAAGTAGGAAAATGATAAGTTGCATTCCTCTGTAAAATAAAAAGGCCCAATCACAAGCTCTTCTGTCCTGCATTAGTTTGCTATTCTACTGCAGCACACTATTAACAAGCTACTTGGAGAGTAGTTCGTGGTTCATCTGTGTGCCAATCATCTGCACCTTCCAGCAGCAAAAGACTACTTTTCTCTAGCTCCCAGCAAACTCTGTCAGTGGAGTACTCGACAGCAAACTATCTGGACCAGTGAGGACAATTAACTAAATGTCAACCCAACTGAAAAATACAAATGCTGCAGCTAAGCATTTTCATCCTTGTCATTTTCAATGGAAATCAACCTCCATCCAGAAATGGTTCCACTTCAAAACAGCTTAGTCATTCAGTAGCATTTTTCACAGTAATCTGCCATCCCGATGTTCAAGAGCTCAGCCTCATCAATCACTTATTAATGACAAAGTCACAGCATCCAAGTTCTGAATGTATTAATAGCCTGATCTCAAAAGGTGAGACAAAGGGGTTGCCAGGCAAAGGAGGTCGCAATGCAATCAATTCTCAGCTCGACATTTGATCAATAGGGCATACAGACACAATGCCGCGCAAGGGAGCTATTCCCCTTTATTCTTTGTTCTCCTAGTGTACAACACTGCAGGGGGCAACCACCCTTGGGCAGATTGTGTGCTGCCTGTGACAATACGTATTAGGAGAGCAATGGGAGGGAGAAAAGAAAAGTGGAGAGATTATTTCTCCAGAGTTCAACGTTCACTAACATTTCCAGCAATAACAAACTATGATCAGAAATAATTTCAGTTTCTTGACTCAGAGGAACCGAGGGTTGTAAAAGCATCCAAAACAGAGCAGCAGCTCACTCAGCGTGGGTGGCGAATGTTCCCGAGAAATCCCCTCTGCCAGCATGTCTCATATCCTGAGCATGCAATTGTTTAGTCAACCAGCATGGAATGAGCTTTGGTGGAAGGAAATTATAAAGGTTTTGCTTCCACCTACAGCTCAACAACAGGTTCATTAGTTCAGTTTGTTCCCATATTAAGTACCAAGCACTGGTAAATATTGATTTTTGGTACATGAAATGCTCCACTGTCATCACAAAATCGCACGGTATTAAATTAAAATCACAAGTAAGAGAGATCCAGAGCAATCTCCCAGGGGCTGGGGATAAGCAGTTAATTTGAGTCCGCGTAGGAGTAGTGTGAATGCAATATTTGGAGTTGCTGTTCAGCAAGACAAGTAATAAGGATATTAGTAAGACATTTGGTAAAGTCCCTTATTGTAAACTGATCAGGAAGATTAAGATTCCTGGGATCTACAGTAACTTGGTAAATTGGATTCAGAACTGACTTACCTATCATTTCAGATAGTCTTTGCTTTCCCCATCCTTCCCCTCCCCTTTCCCAGCTCTCCCACAAGCCAACTGTTTCCGCCTCTTCCTTTCTTCCCCCACCCCCCCCCCCCCACCCAACATCAGTCTGAAGAAGGGTCCCAACCCAAAACATCCCCCATTCCTTCTCACCATAGATGCTGCCTGTCCCGATGAGTTAATCCAGGTTTTTGTGTCTATAATAGGAATGGCTGCTATTTCAAAATATTATTAATCATAAATAGGTACACAACTCTTGAACAAATTATTTATTTGGCATTTGAATCAAAGCACCATTGCCTCCATGTATACAACTATTTATATAATTCTACGTAACATTTGCATACAAATACAGTTATCAGCTATGATTTCAGTCAATCTGCTGAGTTTCTTAACATCTGAGATCTCCTCAATTAAAATAAGATCTTTTTGTTCTCCTTGTGGTGACCTTTACAGATGGCCTAAACTCTGAAGGATTACCTCCGCCAGGACCTGTATCATCTATTCAGTTTTGGGCTCTGCTGCCTTCAAGGCCCATGCCCTGTCCAGCAGTGGCTGTATCATGGAGTTGATGCTATAATCCAACCTGCACATCGTTCTAAAAATGTAAAAACACAAATCTTTTGATATTGGACATAGATACAAAAAGCTGGAGTAACTCAGCGGCTATTGATATTGGAGATTTGATATTGGAGATGCATATACATGTATTACCGGAGTCTTTCTACAATCTTCCCAAAACTGCATCTTGACTTGGTGGTCAGTGTACTCTGTGGCTCCCGCAAGGGAGACCATCTCTTTCCCACCATGCAACCTGTAAGCACCTATTCTCCTCCAGTGGTTTTCTCCCTTCCAATTTGGGCTACCCAAGTTTAAACATATCCATAATCATGGACCATCAGCATCTCATCCAGGGAGTTTTTGATGGTGTGAATGATATAAAGAGTGGCAGCTGATAATTGAATAATAATTTGGACCCTCTATCCAAAGGCTGTCACTTCAAAATTTCCTTCACCATGTGGACAGAACATTCCTCCTCCTCATCACTCAGAGAATGATATGGGGATGTTACAGTACATCAGCTTTCTTCAGAGTGAAACTGCTCTGACCTGAACTGGGGACCTGGTAATCCTGTAATGTACGGATAACGTGTCATGTAAGAACCCCAAGGGTCTAAGGTCCATACTATAGGGGATGCAGAATTGCAATAGCCACTTAGAGAGATTGGAAGCATTACTGTCGACCAGCACAAGAAAATAGTCCAATAACAATGAAAGAAGTCAACACACATGCTCAAGGAGAAGAACTGGCTGCAACATAGCTGCATCATTGTGGCCTGTACGTAGTCCAGGTTTTCAGGACATTCAAGATCTTGATCAACCTCTGGCCAACACCATCTTCTGAACAATTCCCAAATGCGGAGTGCTTGTACGTCAGATATCGGAACTAGGGTTTGCTTTAGGTAACGTTGACTCGCTAGCGGTCCACGTGGCCATCACCGGAAGGGTTTGGTCTCCTCAGTCACTATCAGGTGACCAGACAACCTTTCTATCAATTGTCCAATTATGTAGAGGGGTAATCCAAGTGCAACACTATTGTTATGGTCATGCTGCCTCCATAGTTGGAATAGACAATTTTGGTCCAGAAATCAGTTTTAAGGTCCATGACCAGAGAAAAATGCCTGCAAATGAGAACTTTCAATAACAGAGTAATCCCACCAATAATGGTCAGAACCTCTTTCAATCATGACATAACTATCCTTACTGGACTGGAGGGTGCAAGAGACAAATGCAAGTTAGTTGTTCATAGTCAGATTCTATAACACAAGTGATACCCACACCTACCCCAAAGTCAGATTCATTATATGACAGTTATACTGATTTCTGTACCGTCATGATGAACCCAAAAAGATTCACCAGTTAGTTCTACAAAACCAAGCTGCCTTTGATTATTCTTCACCCCATAGAAAAACCCTTATTTTTTGCAATAACCTGTGAAAGGTCTGAAAATAATTGCCAGGCCTGATAAATGAACAGCACAGCAAAATAACAGGCCCTTCGTCCCACAATGTCCATGATGCCAAGACCATCTCTAATGTACTTGCGCTTAATCAATATCCTTCCATTCCTTACATATCCATAGTGCTATTGAAATGTCTCTTAAATGCCACTGTCACACCTGCCTCAATCACCTACACTGGCAGCACCTTTCAGGTAATCTCCACCCAGTGTTAAAACATTTCTCCCACACATCTCTTTAAAATTTGCCCCACGCAACTTAAAGTGATGTCCTTTAGTATTTGATTTTTCCATTCTTGGAAAAAAGTTCTGACTGCCTCATAATTTTATATACTTCAGTTGAAACCCATCTAAGCTTGTCCAACGACTCCCTGCATTGACACTACCCGATTCAGGCATCCTTTCCCGTGACTTTCAGTCCGAAGGGTCTTGATCCGAAACGACACCCATTCCTTCTCTCCAGAGATGCTGCCTGTCCCACTGAGTTCCTCCAACATTTTGTGTCTATCATTTTAGCTAATCTCCTCTGCACTCTTTCCATAGCCTGCACATCCTTCTTGCAATAGGATCACCAGTACTTCATGCAAAAGTCCTATAAAGCTGCATCACCACTTCCTGACCCTTACACGCAATGCCCTGACCTATGAAAGTAAACGTGCCTTCCTCAGCACGCTATCTACTTGCATTGCCACTTTCAGAGAGTTATGGACTTGGATCCCAATCAATGCTATTAAGGATCATGCCATTAATTGTATATTTCCCCCTTACATTTGACCACCCCAAGTACACCACCTCAAGTTTTCTCTGATTAAACTCCATCTGCCATTTCTCCAAGCTCAGGTCCGCACAACTGGTAAATATTGCATCGCACTCGACACCATCAAGTGCTGCTTTCTGTCTCCAAGGCAACGAGGATAACATCTTGGTTGCATAAACACTTCAGGATTCCTTTCAGCTTTTCACCTATTACAAACCAAAAGATGTTTGGGGCCAACTTATTTCCCTATGATAACTTGGTGCAAGCATCCAACCCTTAGTGCATATTAATCATCAGTATAACTTCTTATGTATAACTTTCTTATTTCCATAAGAAAATGAAATGTCTTTACAAAGGTAGAATAATTAGTTATTTAAAGCTTCTTCCAACACATGATTGCAAATGAATCACAAAAAAATTTAGCTGAAATGAAGAGAATAGCCTTAGAAATCCTGCAAATGAACACAAGCTTCACCAAGCTTAATTTCAACATAGATTAAAAAACGTCCCATGTGGATTCTCATCAGCTCCATGAAACATAATTGACTGAAAGAAAAGGGGCAATATTAAAGTTGCTAAGATAACCAAGGATGAAGAGATCTCATTAAACTCAATGCTTAATGTGACCAAGCAGTAAAGAAAATTAAAAAGCGAATAGAACGTTGAAATGTTCAAAATAGTAGAAAATAAATTAATTACAAGCAAATTGAATGAACTGGTCTTCAGAGAAAACATTAGATAAAACATCCTGTGATAATTATATATAGGGGTTTGAAGGATATTATCAGGTGGTTTAAAGATAAAGCACGGACACAGGCCCTTCGGCCCACCGAGTCCGAACCGACCAGCGATCCCCGCACATTAACACTATCCTACACACGCTAGGGACAATTTACACATACACCAAGCCAATTAACCTACATACCTGTACGCCTTTGGAGTGTGGGAGGAAACTGAAGATCTCTGAGAAAACCCACCCTGCCACGGGGAGAACGTCCAAACTCCGTACAGACAGCACCCATAGTCGGGATCGAACCCGGGTCTCCAGCAGCAACTCTACCGCTGCACCACCATGGCCAAGTGGTGTAGGTAAGAATGCATTGCATCAAGAGCTGCATCTTGTAGATCTTCACTGGGCTGAAGAGAGTGCAACAGTAAAGCTGACATTGATAGCCACTGAACTCATCGTAATGGTTTCCTACCTACTAAATGATCAATGACCTTATATACGAGGGCTGGCAATAAGGGGGCTGTGTCATCCTGAGAGAATCATCGTCATTCTTATACACACCCAAAAGTTTGAAACATAATTCAGTTTTTCTCTCGACAGAGGCTGCCTAACCAAATATTTGTTTTTATTTCAATTTAGAGATTCATATATTTTTAATTGGCTTTAACATAAATATAACAATCTTTCACTGCTACATCACCATAGGTATATATTCATTTTAAACAAAGATTTTTGAGCGGGCTTTTGAAACCATTGTAGCCCATGCCGTTATCATGTCGATAGAAATTATGCAAAGACATTATTTATATTATAAATATTATTATATTATATTTTCTCTGAAGATGTGTGGTTTCCCTCCGTTTCAATTTCTAACAGCCAGTTGCTCTCTGTGGAGCAGACAATGGGTGGATTCAGCAGAGCTGTTTCTCAGGAATCCATCCCAAAAGCAACCATTTCCAATAGCCTGCATTTGTACTTCAATCAATATAGATTAGCTAGAAACCTTTTATTGAAGTGCAGTGAGTAGAAATTGGAGCAGAGGGAAACCTCTATATTGACGTTGACTCATAATTAAGTGATATTATTTGGCATCATTTGCTGGCACTGGACAATGAATAAATGATCAGCATTTATTTCCTGTAGGATTAGGATATTCTCTCAACCAATAAAATCTGATTAGCTCCTACCTACCTTTTAAATAATGCATTAGCAATGTTTTTTTGCTAATTGATGCTAATCCAGCAAGGAAGAAGGAATCCATTTTAATCACTACATTTAGTACTGTGACTGTTTTGATTAGATTCCCAAACCTAAAATGTTTTATCCACATTGGATTTTTCTGGGATATTATTTAATACGATCACCCCCAGTCCAACACAGCAAGAGCCAGTTAATTAGTCAAAAAAGCTGGAGAAACTCAGCGGGTGCAGGAGCATCTATGGAGCGAAGGAAATAGGCAACGTTTCGGGCCGAAGTCTGAAGAAAGGTTTCGGTCCGAAACTTTGCCTATTTCCTTTGCTCCATAGATGCTGCTGCACCCGCTGAGTTTCTCCAGCTTTTTTGTGTACCTTCGATTTTCCAGCATCTGCAGTTCCTTCTTAAACAGTTAATTAGTCAGTTTAGGGATACAGCATGGAAACAGACCTTTCAGCCCACCGAGTCTACACCGACCACCGATCCCTGCACACCAACACTATCCTACGCACACTAGGGACAATTTACAACTATACTAAGCCAATTAACCTACAAACCTGTATGGCTTTGGAACATGGGAGGAAACCGGAGCACCCAAAGAAACCCCACGCAGGTCACGGGGAGAATGTACTGAGAGCACCCATAGTCAGGATTGAACCAGGGTCTCTGGCACTGCAAGGCAGCAACTCCAACGCTGTGCCACTGTGTCGCCTTTGACTAAATTTGTACTCAAAAGTCCCAGAAAAGAAATCATTGCCATTCAGCATGTCCATTGAAATACAGAGATACAAAATACAGGTTGCATTTTCCATCCCTGGAAATGGAATTGTCAAGTGTTCAGGTTTGCCCGCAATAAAGGATCAATCTCCTAGTCGATGCCGTGGAGGACGCATGAAAGAAATCACTACGGGTAATAACATCAAATTTCGACGTCAAAAAATCTTGGAGCAGCAGTACTGGATGGTTTGATTGGCAGGGCGGTTGAGGCAGTAGGTCATGTTATTGAAAGCCTGAGAAAAATAAACCAAAGTTGGCAATTCAAAAATACCCGAAGCTTTAAGCTCTTCAGACTCTGCCATGACGTTTTCTGCTTTATTTCGCATTTCAAGCAGCATGGTTTTCAATCACTTTTCTAAAACTGAAATAAAAATCTCCCGGGCAGTGAAGAACAAAAACATTTCTAAAATTATATTTCCACTTCTGTCCTCTTGGACAGAGCCCCAAGTCTTTTGCCCAGAGTAGGGATAATCGAGAACCGGAGGATATAGGTTTAAGGCAAGGGGGAGAAAAGATTTAACAGGAACCTGAGGGGTAACTTTATTTTTACACAAAGGGTGGTGGGTGTATGAAACAAGCTGCAGGAGGAGGTAATTGAGGCAGGTACTATTGCAATATGTAAGAAACATTTAGACAGGTACATGGATAGGATAGGTTTAGAGGCCAAACACAGACAGGCGGGACTAGTGTGGATCTGACATGTTCGTCGGCGTGGGCAAATTGGGCTGAAGGGGTCTGTTTTCATTATGTATGACTATGACTAGTCAGGCACTGGGGAACCTGCTCAGTAGCACAGTGGTACGAGCTTCTGCCTCGCAGATCGGGGTTTAACCCTGACCACTGGTACTCTTTGTGTGGAATTTACACTTTCTCCATGACTGCACAAATTTCTTCTGGGTGCTCCTGTTTCCTCCCATATCCCCAAAACATTCACGTAGTGGGTTAAATGGCCACCAGACCTGGTAGAATCCAGTGGGGAGTGGGTGGTGGGGGATGGGGGCTGTGATTTGGCTGGGACATGGGGAACGTAAAATGAGATTCGTGTAATGGGTGAGTGATGGTTGGCATGGCTTAGTGACTAAAGGGATTGTTTCTGTGCTGCGTGCTACTTGACCATGCATTATTCCACAGATCAGCCCAAGCAAAATTGCTGAATGCAGACACTAGAAACTACAGATGCTGGAAATCTTCAGCAATAAAAAATGCTGGAGGAACTCAGCGAGTCAAGCAGCATCCGTGAAGGGAATGGACATAGGAGCCGAAGGTTGAAACAATTCTTGTAATTGGCCAATAAGAAATGTGAGAAAGGACGGCTAGCATTTCCCTCCGTTTTTGTACTCTGTTTGGGCTCGGTGGGACTTCATGTACACAAGCGGCTGTCAGGAACCTTGGGGCCATCAGTCCAGTCATCTCTACAAGTTTCCATTAATTGGCATTTCAGGGAAGCTTCAAATTTTATGCTGCACCTTCTGGACATAAAATAATATGCATTAATGTAATTGGAAAATGATTGTACACTTAAATGACTTTTATATTACGAGTTGGTGTATTGATATAGAATTAAAATGCTCGTTTTATTGTACAAGCAAAATCATTCCAAATTATCACACATTTAATAAAAGATTTAAAAAAAAAAAAGTAGACTGCAAACATTGACCGATTGCACTAGCTCAGAAAATATACAAATCTGAGATGACAGGGTAGGCAGTCACTGCCCAGGCTGGGGAACTGTGGGGTTATCACTGAAATTTTGGTTAGAACTAGCACGTCAAAATTGTTAAACGTGCTAAAAGCAGAAAGTCCAATCTAACATGTACTTGAAATCCATTGAAGATTTACTAATGATCATATTTTCTTCTGGGTGCTCCTTTTACCTTCCATATCCCTTGCTTGGCTGTCATTTCCGATCAAAGGACAAAGTGCACTTTGGTGCACTTTTCAAGTTCCAGAGCAGCAGCTCTGGCTGAGTCAAAGAGTTGTTAGCGATCGAGGACATGAGATAGGCTGCCATGTCAGTGCGAAGACTAAGGGAGTGCTTTGCTGACCAATGTACTACCTTTCTGCTGAGAACTTTCAGTCAGGTCTGATCCTTTGCAGACATGCAAAATGGCCCAAGGCACATTGTGAAGGGCAACCTTAATGGAGCCACATTTTAGATTCACACCTTTGATTTCTGAACCACTTTCCCAGCTCATATTTTCAAGAATTTATATTTTGTACTACTTTTACATATTGCATAGAATTCATTGATCAAAGGTATTTTCAGATGTTACTCAAAATGGAATCATTTTTCCAGTACACCCTGCTCTTCTCTCCATATTCTTAGAGAGAAATATGAGAAAGAGAGAGTGGGACAGGACCTTTAGATATAGCTCTTAGGGCTAACGGAATCAAGGGATTATGGGGAGAAAGCAGGAACGAGGTACTGATTTTGCATGACCATATTGAATGACAGTGCTGGCTCGAAGGGCTTACTCCTGCTCCTATTTTCTCTGCGCATGTGATTTGAATGCCAAGATCTTTGATTCATTTGTGACAAATTGTGGCCATATGGTATTTCAAACAAGGCTGGATGGAGTGCAAGCGCAGGCAGAATATACAACTGTGGGAATTGTGACAGCTTCAGATACCCTCAATGGCCAAGTGTGTTCATTTCCAGTTCAAGTGCAGAAGTCTTGGCTAAGTCAAAAAAACAATGCATGCACGAAAGAAAGATCTTTCTTCACACTTAATGTGGGTGCACTGTGGCACTAACAAGAAGCTTTCAGTTTGGCAGGTAACATTTATGAAGGTTTTATATTGGAGACCACTTATGCAAAAATCTCTAGTTAAGAACATACCAGCATGCTTAGATTGAATATAAAATGTCCATTGTTTTGTAACCATTGTCAACAAATTCAAACTAGAGATATTGCATGTTTATGTTACCAGACTACCTTAACCCTAAGTACTCTGTCATTCTTGCCGCTCACACTGGACTCGAGCTAATAATTTACTCTGAACCTTTGGGAATTTTAAGATGTAGCCCCTGATCAGACCAAGTCAAATATACTTTGCTTATTACTTAAGAAAAATCAAAGAGGAGAACTGAAGGCACAATCTGACTTTGAACAGAAGCATTAGCATCACCTATCCCATCCCATCTACAAATAGCTCCACAGAAGCTTCCAAACTGATGAAGCTACACAGATACACCCATCTGATTTAAGAGCTCTGTTCACTGAATGCATTATCTCTTTAAGAAAAAAATCCTTGCTACTTTCTCTTCCAGATTACTGAATAAAGATTCATTATAATCTAACAAGGCTATTAAAATCGCTTACATTCCTAAAGTCAAAATCGTCATTCTTTTACACTGGTCTTACACCAAGATAGTTTGGAAAAAAATGTCCAAATAGTGGAAACCAAAGATACTGCTCTATAATCTTTGGTGGAAACATTGCTGTACACACACAGGCCGCGTGAAACAACCCGCACCGACGGCAGGCAGTTCCAACATCTTTCTCCCCACTTGGTGACCAGGTCACACCAAAGGTACTAGAGGAGCTAATCTTTGGGTCACACCACTCGCCAACGAGTGCAAGAGGCTTCAACTTCACCCAAGAGTCTCTGCAACACTTCACAAGTTTCCATGTATGTCACCGAGGCCAGGGCTGCAACGAGGACACTTTATCTCCACTGGCCGGTGGCCGGAGCCCAACCCAACTCTGGTGGCCTCCAGTAGGGTGAAGACTGAAGAGCACGGGCAGAGGAGGACATCCTGCACTGGGATCCTCCAGCAACCCTTGTTGACACACCCTCCTCACCGTGCACAGCACAAAACAACACCACCGCGGCAATCGAAACACTCATTAAACCTAATAGGGAATACCGAGCTTTGCAAAGACTTCTCTCCTGCTGAGAATCGACTCCTCGATCTCCACCTTCATCCCACGGGGGTCGCGCACTGCATTTCAATTGGGATTGGGCAATTTGTATGGGATGTATTTTCACCCATACAAATGACACGCTGCAATATGACCGCAAACTATGTTCTGCAGCATCATGTTTTATGCAGAGGGAAGTTTCCAAAATTAACTTTAAAATGTGTTAAAATCACCTGACCTTTCACCCCGAGGTCAGAACAGTGCGACTAAAGAGCTTTATGTGTCTGCAAGGTGTAATATCTGTTAAATGCACTGTGGACGATTACTTACTTAAGCGACACCAACAGCACCGTTCAAACTGCAGTAGCAACGCCAGGGCGGGGGCACTGCCAAGTTGCACACCACCTTGACAAGGCCACTGAGTCCTGGAGCCTGCACTCCGACTTCACCACAGAAACTCTGCAGAAATCCAAGTAAGTCATTCACCACCGTTTTCTCAAGGACAACCGGATATAAGAAATAAATGCTATAATTTAAAAAAAAAATAAAAATATATATGTGTTCCAAATCTGAATTTTTTAAACAATGCTGAAAATGCTCAGCTGGTCAGGCAGCTTCTGTAGAGAGAGAGAGAAACAGAAGTTAAATATTAAAAAAATTCAGGATTGACAAAGTGAGAAAACAAGTTAGGTTCACTATTGCACGAAGGTAGGATTAAGTCAGGATTGTCAAGGTGATTCTGATGTTTGTGAAACCATCTGGTTAATAGTTTATTGATGGATGTCGCAGAGAAAGCGAGATAAAGTAAACAAAATGTTATATAAAAGCTGGGAATTGCACATCAGGGTTGTACAGGAAAAACCCAGCAGATAGGGGAGAGAGAACATGAATTATTATACAAATGGATAACCTCCCATTGAAATGAGCCAATTTGATTATAAACAAAAAATAGAAGTTACCTGAAACTGTTGAATTATATATTGAATCTGTAAGGTTGCCATGTGTGCAGGCAGACGATGAATTATTATTTCTCAACCTTACCAACTCTTTGAAATAGTGTTTAAGAAGGAACTGCAGATGCTGGAAAATCGAAGGTACACAAAAAAGCTGGAGAAACTCAGCGGGTGCAGCAGCGGGTGCAGCAGCATCTATGGAGCGAAGGAAATAGGTGCTCGGGGGTCGCGTAACTATTTAGCATGTGGGAGTCTCTGAACTGAACTGAACTTTATTTATAGAGCATTTAAAAAAAACAACCACTGTTGCAACAAAGTGCTGTACATGACTAATCATAAACATAAAACAAAACAATAAAAACATTAAAAGACAGTAAAAACAATAGAAACACTAAAACAGGAGCAAAGTCTCATGCAGGGTCGAAAGCCAAGGAATAGAAAAGGGTTTTAAGACTAGTTTTGAAAATGAACAGTGAAGGGGCCTGTCTAATGTGCAAAGGTAGAGTGTTCCATAATGTCGGAGCAGCAATAGATCCCCTTAGAGCTTCCGCTTAGACCTCGGTACCTCCAGGAGCAGCTGATCAGCTGACCTGAGGCACCGAGCAGGAGCGTAGGGATGAAGCAGCTCAGAAAGGTAAGGCGGGGCTAGACCATTTAAAGATTTAAAAACAAATAAAATAATCTTAAAATGAACTCTAAAGTACACAGGCAGCCAGTGGAGGGAGGCCAGAATAGGCGTTATGTGCTCCCTCTTACGTGTTCCGGTTAAAAGGCGAGCAGCAGCATTCTGAACCAACTGGAGATGTGCAAGGGAAGATTGGCTAACTCCAAAATAAAGTGCGTTACAGTGCGTCTCGTTCGTTATCGGAATTAACCAGACAAATCGCTCCACCAACTAAGAACGGCCATGCACCACCACCCACAGAATCGAGAAAGAGCTATCAATCTGTCAATCCTTTCCGTGTCCGGGCCGGGTGAGGTTTCCCGTGTTCCCACATGCTAAATAGTTACGCGACCCCCGAGCGCCTATTTCCTTCGTTCCATAGATGCTGCTGCACCTGCTGAGTTTCTCCAGCTTTTTTGTGTATCTTTGAAATAGTGTATGATTTCAGACAATAAACCCGTCTGAAGAAGGGTTTCGGCCCGAAACGTCGCCTATTTCCTTCGCTCCATAGATGCTGCTGCACCCGCTGAGTTTCCCCAGCAATTTTGTGTACCTATGATTTCAGACAAATAGGTCACAGTGAGAATAGGATGGAGAATCAAAGTTGTAGGTAACTGAAAGCTTAGAGAACTGAGAAGTGCTCCTTAAATGTTCCGATCACTCACTCTGCATGTGTGCTTTCCTGATGTTGAGGAGACCACATGGTGAACGCCATATGCAGCACACCAGATTGAAGAAGGTGCAAGTGTATCGCTGTATTGCTTGTAAGTATTTTTTGGGGATCCTAGATGGTGGAAAGGAATGAGGTAAAAGAGAAAGGGTTGCAGCTGTTATGGTTGCATCAGAAAGTACCATGAGAATGGGAGTGGTTGATAGTGATGAAAGGGTAGATGACAGATTTGTAAAGGGAATGGTTCCTTGAAAATGCCAAAAGGGTCGAGGAGTAGAATCGTATTGGATAATCTATTAAATATGAAGATTGGTGAAGTGGATTTGAGGCCTTGGAGAATTCCATACTTGCTTTGACTGGGAGAAGAGTGGTTCGGAGAAAAGATTCTGGCAATAGATGGAGCTCAGTCAGTTAAGAAAGGGTGGAAGCTGCAGCTAAGGAATAAGGACGATATCTCGAATGCACCTGTGTAGAAGGTTTTATAATTGGAGCAGATATGACAGAGTAACTGGGAGAATGGAATTTGGATTCAGTTCAATTTATTGTCATTGTCTTCAATTAAAGACAACAAAATACTATTTTCCTTAGTCATACAAATTTTTTAAAAAAACACAAAACACAGAATGCAGTAATCCACAACACAAATGTTGTTCTCATAGAAAGCAGAGAGGAATAAATGGCCTTTTCAGTGAATAAATAAATCTAGCCATGTAAATTGAAACCCAAAGGTACTAAAGTAGCAATGATTAGAAATGGTGGTCAGTGATAAACTCCAGGTTGTTGATTTTAGTGGAATTTAGGAATAGCAATGCCTTGGAATACTAGCGGACGGTGGTTAGCTTCCATTAAGATAGTAATTGTATGGCACTGCTGCAATGATTACTTGCCACTTCTCAACCTGTTGCTGAATGTAATCCAAGCCTTCTACATGCAGGCATTCACACTGGCAATTAGGCTCATCCCTTTCCACACTGAAATTGGAACATAATATGTTTCTTCCTGATATCACTAATTGAAAAGAAACCCACTAGCCACCATGTGTATGCCTCGAAAGGAGAAGTATTACTTCCCCACTCTCATGTTGTGCTTGATGATATTGCTTGTGGTGGCACGCCTGTCCTTGCAACGGCACTTGCTTATGGAATGTACACTAGTCTGTAAAGGAAAAATGCCCCACAGCTTATTTAGTTTCATTCTGTCTGTAAGTCTTTTATATTATATCATCAATTTATTTGTATCTACTTGACCTTTGGACAACTTTGCAACCAGCATGGTAGCTAACAGATTGGAAAGAGGTGTGATGAATTTATTCCACCACATCACTGAGGTATTGAGAGGTTGAAGTTTAGGCTGGAGTTCTCTTTCAAACATATTTGATGTTCTTGCTGCTGTGAAACATGCAGTTACCTTGATTCAAAAGGCACTTTCGGGAGTCATGGCTTTCTTTATGATTTTTATATTCTGCATTGAAAATAAATCCTTTGTGTTATATCCTTTCCCAGCATAAACCACAGAGACTGCGCTCAAAGCCCAGCTGCTCACTGCTGTGCCTTCCAGAATCAGTTACCTCTGAAAGCACCAAATTGGGTTTATTATTGATGTTTTCGGCATCCTGTCATCAACCTTCATGCGTTCAGATGGAGCTCCGTGCTTACCACAGAAATCCATTAAATATGTGAAAGTAATTGCAAAAAGCTCTTTCCTGCAGCAGGGGAGTGCATTAGAGCAAGAGTGGCTGAAGCATACTGTGTCCTCGTGTCTCAGAATTCAGTGACATTTGCTTTTTTCAATGTTTACATCAAAATGGTATTAATTCTTGGAGGGAAACATGATGATAACAATGTCACTCGACTGAAATTTGACCGGGCATTTCCTGGCATCAGTCATTCTTGCTCTCCTGACACATTGAGGTCTACTGATAATGTCTTTCCCAAAGCATTCTCCCAACGTTATCACCATCATCATGCCAATCTGCCCCCTTCCTTCCTTACTGCTACTTCTACTGCTAAGAGTTTCAAGTTTCAAGTCTTTTTCCCCTCCCACCACCAATTATCTCTCCCCCCCCCCCCCCCCCCGGCCCAACCCCCTGCCCTAACCCCTTGCCCCTCAACGAAACTGTGACGGTGTCCAATCTTAATCACAATCCACAGCAACGCTACCAAACATTAGTGCTCAATGACACCTGCCAGCAAAGATACTAGAGGAGCCTTTGCCTGCCAGCATCCTATCCACACCACAGGCCCACTCGGACTTGTTTGTCACTGACTCACCGTCCTGCCGAAAGATACTAGTATCTTTGCTCTTGCCGTCCAAACTTATTAATGATTGCGACATTTACACCTCAATGGTTCCCAGCTGCTGTGCCCTTATAGCACAACCATTAGGAACAATAGAACTTCTGGACAGCAGTTTCTGTCAACAACAAGGTAGGAATTTAAAAAAAAATACTTCTCAAACCTAATAATCCCTGTAAAAGGGTAGGTTACACAGGCTAAACAAAGCACTAATGCTTTGTGAAGAAAGGCATCGTGGTGGAAACTGGGAAAGAAAGCTGGCAGGTGGGAATGTTTACATACCCTGTACCTTGATTCCTTTAAACTGCATTAAACTCATTCAAAGAAGTAATGTTCTCACCAGATTGGAGCCAAAAGTGGCAGTCACTGAAGAACACATAAAGAAATGAGCGGTCTGTTCACATGGAGTCTGTGTGGCCAGTTTTGACAAATTTATTTCAATAATGACAGGGGGTGGTTTGCACTCCATAGAGTCATAGATACATGTGGCATGGTATCAGGCGCTGACTATCATACACCACATGCAATGACCCTACATTAATCTCATTTAATTCTCCCTACGTTCCCATCAACTCTCCCCAGATGCTAAAGGAGAATCGAAATGGGGATATAGTTTAACGATGAGCATAAAAATGCCGACCACATCAATTAATCTCTACTTGAGCTGATCTCAGATTGGCCTCCATTAGAAACCTAAAACTTGACGATAGCACAGTTCTAGGGAGGTTATTAGGGGCGGCGCAGTGGTAGAGTTGCTGCCTTACAGCGCTTGCAGCACCAGAGACCCTGGTTCCATCCCGCAAACGGGTGTTGTTTGTACGGAGTTCGTACATTTTCCCCGTGACCTGCGTGGGTTTTCTCCAAGATCTTCGGTTACCACCCACATTCCAAAGACATACAGGTTTGTAGGTTAATTGGCTTGATATAAGTGTAAATGTCTTTAGTGTGTGTTAATGTGCGGGGATCGTTGGTAGGTGTGGACTTGGTGTTCTGAAGGGCCTGTTTCTGCATTGTATCTCTAAATAAACTGAATTAGTGTCATAACAATGTTCCATTTCCACATCTCTGAATGTTATTGTGCATTATTCATTTGCCTGCTTAAAGTAGTCCACCTGCTGAATTTTGAACAAATCTCCAGTGGGAGAATACTGCTTTGGCACATACTGTAAGTCCTGGCATTTGCAAATCATCCATATGTTCTTCAAATGGCCCACTTAAGAGCAGTTGCACTCCAGTAGACAAATGGATAATTAGAATACATTTATGCAATGCAGGATGGCGACACAAAGAGCTTGCAAATAAGCAAATTTGCTACTTTATTTGTCTCATCTAGATTAAATGGAATGTTTGGGCATCATATACAAATGGTCATTAGTTTAGCTGCTTAAGGAATGCACTAAGTAAGCTTAACACATCATTTGGAGGAGAATACTCTCTTTGCAGCTCAATCTGTATCTTAAAAGGAGAAAGGTTACACATTACAAACACTCGCACTAGTCCTATTGTTGGAACACAGCTTCTGTGGTGAGAGACCATTGTAGTGCTGGAACAACATGCTTTAAGCCTCAAGCCTCCTGTGAGTCTTCTACCAAGAAGCAAATATGGTTGGCACGCATTTCTCAATGAGCAAGGCAGGGATTTCTCAACCAGCAAGGTATGAAGGATATACTAGCCCCCACACTATTCTTTTGATGTTTGATAATTTTGTAGTGTGCTGGGAGGGTAATGAAGATCTTCATTATACCTTTAAAAGCATCCGATCACTGGTGTACTTATGAGACCTGACTCGACTTAATCACGTTATGACATTGTTGGAATTTTGCTGTGTGAGCATTGTACCTTTTTATAATGTCTGCACTTGTTCACCTTTCTTTCTGATATTAAATAATAGTTCTGTAGGAGGCTGGCAATAGTGATCTGCTGCTCTGAGCATAGATCAGTCTTTAATACAGGACTCTTTCAACAGCTGTTGCTGACCTTAAATGGCCTTATGGACATGAAAGACTAGATGGGCCTCTTATAATAATCCTGACAGTGGAAACTTCTCATGAAACGTCTCACAGATATACACAAGTCTCTCACAAGTAGGGGATAATATACTTGTTCTGGAAGAGCACAGTTTCTTTCCCCTTTCCTCCTTGGGCGATCCCTTGGAGTTAAGGTGGGTGGGTGAAGAGGCCATTGTGAGCACCGCAATGTGCACCACAGGTGGAGCAGATGGGTGGGTGGGTGAATGATATTGCAGAGGTTTAGTAACATGATGTTTCTATGCATGTACGTAGGAATTAGCATTGTGTTTTGCTGTCTTTCTTACATAATATAATGCAACAAGTAGCACTTACGGTGTTTTGATGGCAATTGGTTGGTTTTGGAATCAGACATCGCACAAGCAAAGTCTTAATCAATGCATGCTTTATTGTGGACAAAGTATCCATACAAAACAACGCTTGGTGGAGCCCAGCCAGTCTCAGGCGGGTGTGTGTGCGGCAAGGCTTGTAGTTTTCCCTTGGCACCGGTCGTGACCCAGTCTGAGGGTAAAGTCCCAACCACCAAGTGTCCCCCAGGCTGTGTTATACCCTCTCCATATCAGCAACATTTCACAATCAACAATTCATAGTAAATACATTAAAATGCATCTGTCTGTTCACTCAAAGTTGCTGCTGAATGCGCCCATTCCTCCCTTTTGGCTCGAATCCCCTGTAGCTCCTTTGTCGTTCTCTTGTTGCCCTCTATTTCCCATGCCATCCCTTTAACCCTTTCCATCCAAGGAATCACTACGCAACATGTTACATCCTAACACTCCTTACACGTACGTATATCACTATAGTTGCCTGACTTGCATTTATTTGCTGAGACACGGAACAAGGGAACAGAAAGCATTAACATAATGCTAAGTAAGTTAAACTAAATATGCTGTACTCAGCATATCCCCAGGAAATGGAAATTATTGCACAACTGGATAAAATATTTTATCCGACATAACATTAATTCATAAAATTTAAGGTTAATACTCAAATTACCATTACCAATTCATTGTTAATCTTCCTTTTTTCATATTTTCAAATAATGTTTGTAACCTTGCCTCGCTTATGGGTGGCACATGGCTGCAGGAATGGACATTTCCAGGATAGGAGATGTGCTGTAGTGAAGCAGACAGCGAGCTCCTGCCCTTGGTGGGCTGAGCTGATAGCAAAATCCCAACTGATGAGTCTGCAATGAGGGAAACAGACTCTGGTACACTGCCTAGGACAAAGCTTGAGTTCCAGAAGCCACAGGAGCGTTCCTACTGTTTCTATGCATGTACATCGGAATTAGCTGTGTGCTTTGCAGTCTCTCTTGCAGAATGTAATGCAACCAGTCGCCCTTACTCTAGGTGTTTTGATCGCAACTGTTTGGTTTTGGAATCAGAGACCACACAAGCAAAATCTTAATCAATGCATGCTTTATTGTGGACAGAGGATCTATACATAACAACGCTTGGTGGACCCCTGCCAGTGACAGGCGGCTTTGTGCGCGGCACAGTTGCATAGGTACAGGAGGCTCTGTGCCGCTGGTGTGTAGAAGAATGACCGGGGATCTCATTGAAAAGTACAGAATGGTGAAAGGCTTGGATAGAATGGACGTGGAGAGGATGTTTCCACTAGTGGGAGAGTCTAGGACTAGGCATAGGCTCAGAAGTAAAGGATGCTACTTTAGGAAGGAGATGAGGAGGAATTTCTTTAGTCAGGGTGATGAATCTGTGGAATTCTTTGCCACAGAAGGCTGTGGAGGCCAAGTCAGTGGATATATTTAAGGCAGAGATAGATTACTACGGGTGTCAGAGGTTATGGGGAGAAAGCAGGGAAATGGGGTTAGCCGGAAGAGATAGATGAGCCATGATTGCATGGCAGAGTAGACTTGTTGGGCTGAATGGCTTAATTATACTGCTATCACATGATCTTTTGACAGCCTGACGGAGGACAGAAGTCTCGAGCGTTGCACTGACTTCCTTCTTTTGGACTATCTTTCTATCTCACGCACCACGTATGTCAATCTCTTCTTTTCTTCCTTATTCCTGTTTTGCTATTAAATTAAAAAATAAGAAGTTGTATATGAAATGTAATATGTCAACAAGTATTAGGTACTGAGGTACCACAGTATTGTACTTACTTCTAACAAAAATAAATAAATAAATTATTAAAAATAAAATTAAAAAATAAAATAAAAAATAAAAAAGACAACTGGACTCTCATGTGCTGAGAATGATGTTGGTATTCGCTGTTGCTCTGATCACACCACCTGCAGACCTCTGAAGAGCTTGGGAAATAACTCCTGGAACATAGCTACCGGCTCCTTGATTGAAGTCCATTGGGACATCTCAGTGTTCATAAAGAACTGAAATCTTCCTTTACTAGACGTCAACCTAGTTAAGTTCTGTTGTACTGAAATCGTGTGTCAAATGAGGCAGAAATCTGCACGGTCAGCTGTGTGTTTCTTAAGCATTGCAATTATACTGGTGAGGCAATTCCAGCTCTGTACAGGTTCCAAGAAAATCTGGAAATAGATTCCCCCATGATCCTACATCGTAAGAATCCCTTCTGACTGCACAAAGTAACTCAGAATAACGATCCAACAGTGTTCTCTAGAATAATTCCCTCATCCAGAGGTGAAGTATTTAGTATCGGATGTCTTCCTTCATGAGATACACCCATCTAACAGTACCAGTATTTGAGATGATGTTGGTCAGGACAGCATCATCTGCTTCTGATGGTAACTAACTCTTCCTGCTTCTGTATTCACCAAGGAGAAGGATATTGAATTATGTGAGGTAAGGGAAACAAGTAGAGTAGCTATGGAAACTATGAGATTCAAAGAAGAGGAAGTACTGACACTTTTGAGAAATATAAAAGTGGATAAGTCTCCAGGTCCGGACAGGATATTCCCTAGGACATTGAGGGAAGTTAGTGTAGAAATAGCAGGGGCTATGACAGAAATATTTCAAATGTCATTAGAAACGGGAATAGTGCCGGAGGATTGGCGTACTGCGCATGTTGTTCCATTGTTTAAAAAGGGGTCTAAGAGTAAACCTAGCAATTATAGACCTGTTAGTTTGACGTCAGTGGTGGGCAAATTAATGGAAAGGATATTTAGAGATAATATATATAAGCATCTGGATAAACAGGGTCTGATTAGGAACAGTCAACATGGATTTGTGCCTGGAAGGTCATGTTTGACATCTTCTTGAATTTTTTGAAGAGGTTACTCGGGAAATTGATGAGGGTAAAGCAGTGGATGTTGTATATATGGACTTCAGTAAGGCCTTTGACAAGGTTCCTCTTGGTTAAGAAGGTTCAATGGTTGGGTATTAATGGTGGAGTAGCAAGATGGATTCAACAGTGGCTGAATGGGAGATGCCAGAGAGTAATGGTGGATGGTTGTTTGTCAGGTTGGAGGCCAGTGACTAGTGGGGTGCCACAGGGATCTGTGTTGGGTCCACTGTTGTTTGTCATGTACATCAATGATCTGGATGATGGTGTGGTAAATTGGATTAGTAAGTATGCAGATGATACTAAGATAGGTGGGGTTGTGGATAATGAAGTAGATTTTCAAAGTCTACAGAGAGATTTATGCCAGTTGGAAGAGTGGGCTGAAAGATGGCAGATGGAGTTTAATGCTGATAAGTGTGAGGTGCTACATCTTGGCAAGACAAATCAAAATAGGACGTACATGGTAAATGGTAGGGAATTGAAGAATGCAGGTGAACAGAGGTATCTGGGAATAACTGTGCACAGTTCCCTGAAAGTGGAATCTCATGTAGATAGGGTGGTAAAGAAAGCTTTTGGTGTGCTGGCCTTTATAAATCAGAGCATTGAGTATAGAAGTTGGGATGTAATGTTAAAATTGTACAAGGCATTGGTGAGGCCAATTCTGGAGTATGGGGCACAATTTTGGTCGCCTAATTATAGGAAGGATGTCAACAAAATAGAGAGAGTACAGAGGAAATTTACTAGAATGTTGCCTGGGTTTCAGCAACTAAGTTACAGAGAGAGGTTGAACAAGTTAGGGCTTTATTCTTTGGAGCGCAGAAGGTTAAGGGGGGACTTGATAGAGGTCTTTAAAATGATGAGAGGGATAGACAGAGTTGACGTGGATAAGCTTTTCCCACTGAGAGTAGGGAAGATTCAAACAAGGGGACATGACTTGAGAATGAAGGGACAGAAGTTTAGGGGTAACATGAGGGGGAACTTCTTTACTCAGAGAGTGGTGGCTGTGTGGAATGAGCTTCCAGTGAAGGTGGTGGAGGCAGGTTCGTTTTTATCATTTAAAAATAAATTGGATAGTTATATGGACGGGAAAGGAATGGAGGGTTAAGGTCTGAGCGCAGGTATATGGGACTAGGGGAGAATACGTGTTCGGCACGGACTAGAAGGGTTGAGATGGCCTGTTTCCGTGCTGTAATTATATGGTTATATGGTTCTGTGATGACTGATAACAGGGTGGTGCAGTGGTAGAGTTGCTGCTTTACAGTGGCAGAGTTTCTGCTTTGCAGCACCTGGGTTCGATCCAGACCTCGGGTGTTGTCTGAACAGAGTTTGTACGTTCTTGCTGTGACCACGTGGGGTTTGTCTGGGTTATCTGGTTCCTTCCCAATTTCCAAAAAAATGCAGATTTGGAGTTTAATTGGCTTCTCTAAGTTGTCCCTAGTGTATAGGATGCGCTAGGATAACAACTAGGTTGTTGGTTGGTGCAGACTCCGTACACCAAAGGGCCTGTTTACAAGCTTATCACTAAAACGAAAAACAGGTTGGACATAATGACTATCAATTGAACAGCATTAAATGTGGAAAGATATGCGGGAACAAGGCTTCTTAATGATGGCTAAATTCATTTAATAATGGCACATTGTGAATAAATGTTCACCACAATGCAACCTTTTAACACTCACTAAATCACAGCCAATTAGGAAGACCTACAAATGTCTAATAACTCAAGCATGGTCTGAAACAAGATTTTGTTTTGATTATTATCCACCTTGGCTCACAAGGCCTATCAGTAGTCCAATTACAGTAGAGTCTTGAGTTGTTGTCTGGGTTACATATGAGTATATTTAAATAACATTTGAATAAAGGAGTTACATTTACCAACCCTTTGCATTTGAGAAGCTTCTATGAAGTCTGATGTGATAATTGGTTCATTGAGAGTTGATGTGCCATACCTCTGGCACGTTACTAAGGCCTTCAGAACATTATTATTCTCTCTTTTTGTTCTCCTTTTCTGTAAAGAAAATTAATTTGATTTGATGAATCTAATGTTGTTAAATATAGATGTATCTCTTGGATACAGTTGCCTGACCACTTGATCAAGAATTCTCAGAGTTTAAGAGCCTCCCCTTAACGTGATGTAACTCTTATAGTTTTAGTATGGAATTATAGTAATTGGGCTATAAAAGTCACTATTCTGGATTAGTTGTGCTTTAGCAGCTACCGCTTTAATTGCTCTCTTGTAACTTCAGCAAAAGTGACAGTGTGGTCGGCACTTTTCCATGTTTAAGCTCTTCCAATTATATCGATCTCTTGCATCTACTAGAAGAGGCAGGCAAGTTTGCTCATCTGAAAAGCCACGCTACCAAATATGGAGCATTGTGTCCTAGCACAATGGATCCTGGATTATCTCTGGGTTGTGACTTGAATTCTCATTTTCATCAGACTCCGAAACAACGGGGAAGTGAAAAAGTAAGGAAGGACTGATCTGAGCTTTACACTATATCCTATAAATGTTTTTCTCTCCAGAAATACATCCAACTACTCCTTTAATACTGTATTTAATAATCATTCATACTGTATGATTATATCTTTTGAGTTAATCCATACCTTTATGTTTCTCGATGAAGGACGCATCATAATTTCCCAACTTTTAACTCTGTTCTCCCATTTGATGTAGAGGCACGGTGGTACAGTGGTAGAGTTGCTGCCTTACAGCTCCAGAGACCTGTGTTCGATCCTGGCTATGGGTACTGTCTGTACGGAGTTTGCACATTCACCTTGTGACCTTGTGGGTTTTCTCCTGGTGCTCTGGTTTCCTCCCACACTCCAAAGCCATACAGGTTTGAAGGCTAATTAGCTTTGGTAAAAATTGTAAATTGTCCCTAGTGTGTAGGATAGTATTAATATACGGGTGGTTATTGCTGGTTGGTGTGGACTCTGTTAGCCGAAGGGCTTGTTTCCATGCTGGATTTCTAAATGTCTCAATGGTAGCACTCATAACTTTGAGTTAGAAGGTTTAAGTTTGTCCTACTGCAGGGAACTGAGCACAAATCCAGGCTGTTGCTCCAGAGTAATACAGAGGGAGGCTGTACTGTTGGAGTTCTGATGTTTGGTTACAGAATTAAATTAAGACTGTTTTGCGCAAGAAAAAATCTTTTTATGATACAACTTTAAAAACATGATCAGGCCTAAATATTAATGTGATTGCATCCATGTGTGGGATCCTGATTTGAGATGATTAGTCTAAGCGTATAGTCTTTTATGTTGCGACAGAGAGAGGGTGTCAACTGGCACCTGTTCTCAAGACCTTTCTCTCTCTTCTAGTGCAATTCAAAGATGATATGGGTGAATCAGAGCTCTGTAACAAGAGAGAGATGGTTATGAGGACTCCCACTTCCCTATTTTTAGATTTTAAATGAAGATGTTTAGATCTTTTATAAACACAAGAGAACAAGTCTTCCCAAGCCTCTTTATGATTCCAGTAGAAAGCATCTGAACTCGTGCTGTTCAGAATTATGATTTTTTCCCCCCCCCCCGACAATTCCCTTGAATCAGTTCTTTATCTCTTTAATAATTAATAGGTTTTCTTTTCATGTTCCCTGAACAACAGTTTCAGAACAGAATCAACTCCTACCAAATAAATCTTTAATACCTTTAGGTTTTGCTTTTTTTTTAATCCATAATCCCAGACAATGATTTACTATTAATATGTACATGATCATAAAAAAAAAAATTATTTCAACTATTCTTAATGTATTCCATTTATTCAGCTAGGTTTAAAAAAAAAGCAGTTGCTATTTGCTCAGATTTTCATCTACCTCGTCATCACATGGTTACCAGTGTATTGATCCCATGGTAAGCAGAATGTGCAGCTGGGAACTCCTAGATATCGTATTAATATTTAATTGAGCATATACTACATATGAATTTACAACAGTTACATAAAAGCTGTTTCTTCACTGGAGCAGATGTAAACCAGAGAACAAAAGAATTATCAGCCAAGATGACTCGCTTGCCGTCTCTAGAAATATGAATGCCCTTAATACTAACCCAACTAATTACAACAACGATACAGATGCCAGCTTAACGTATGCCACCTTTCTTGCGATTATAAAGTCTTAGAATAGATGTGCAGGTGATTCCTTCTCTGAGTCATGCATTGTCAATTCTTGCAAGTTTTTGCAGTACTTGTTTATGTCCTGTAATACTGCAATAGTCCCTGGACAAGACGAGATGAGCTTCAACCAATTTTACATGTAATGGTATGAGTGTTTATTAAGTATAAGATTCTGTACTGAGGATGGATGCTTGTTGACACAGACCAATGCCCAGACAGATACTGTTGTCTTCTGTTTATTCTCCTTTTACCTCTCTTCACACACAATCCATAAGCAGTGCTTTTGATTGATTCCTCTGTCCTCAAACAACACTCACTCTATCACCATCCAGGTATGGTTTTTATCAGAATCCACTTGATTTAATTAGCTTTGGTGGCATTTTTTTGGGCATGAATGTCGATACGAACTTGGTGGCCGAAAAGACTTGTTTCCCTGCTTCATTTCTCTTTGGCTATGACCTACTTCTTGTATCTGTTACCATAATGAACACATGGTTTTGTTTGGTGACAGATGGCTGATTCTTTTTGCTAAAATGTTTTATGGAGGAGGAGTTTTCCATTTCTCCAATTCTGCAGCTTTTTCTTAGGTGATTCAAAACCAGAAACAATTATGTCCAAAATGGGTTATTAACATTAGCGCAATGTCATAAGAATTGTTTGCCATTTGGAACTAGCATAGCACATGAAGTTTTGAAACAGAAATGCATAAACTATCGGTCACTGCAAGTAATTATGGTGATTTGGTTTTGATGAAGCATTTAATTAACAGTTTATTCCTACACATAGCAAAGGTGGAAATGACTTATTGAAGTGGATCCTGTACTTCGTCAAACTTGACTTGGTACTCTCCTTCAAAGTGTGTATCGTCCCATAACGGCAGAAGATGCACAAAATACTTAGTTGGTCAGGCAGCAGGAGAGAGAAAGAGTGACAATTACTAGATTGCCTTTTGCAAAATGCCACCTGTTCTGATGAAAGGTCATTGACCTGAAAAGTATTTCCGTCATTTTCATTTTTTTACGTTTCAGATAGCCAGCATCTGCTGTATCTTACCACTGAATTTCCAAGGATGATTTGCAATTAACACATGTTGATTACTGGCTTGCACTGATATGTGCAATGTTCCTTCATGTGGAACGTGTCTTCATCGTTATCATTGCGCTCAATGGTGTCCAAATTCAAGTTCGTTTTTCTGCCCAGCAGAGGTTGCACTTACAATGAGTTTATAATCCTGCTCACTCCTCCAGAGCTCACGTTGGGCCAATTCCAGCACGTGTCTCACAGTTATTCAAAACATGGGAGAAACTTCTTCTGACCTTGCTCTAGCAGCACGTCTTTGTGCAGGCAGTTTTTTCCATGACATTTTACAGTAAAATCATTACTTTTTCTACAGTAGCTGTAGGTCTTCCCAGTAGCTGCCAAAGCTCAGCCTAGTGCTTCCTCTCTCAGTTCCACGACAAGAGTTTTTGCTATTTTTTAGCCTTGTCCTACATCTTGCTTCGGGCGTGCCTTGGGAATTTCCTGACTTTAAGTACAGCTGGCATGTTTTGTACTCAAAACTCCCTGATGACTTTCTCTTGCTTCATCATGCGTGACAAGCCTCATCCATCTTCATCAAGGTTAGTTTAACCTTTTAGGCATCCGCTCTTGTACCCTCAAATTCATAATCCCAGCTTAGATTTCAGTGAATCTTTCCTGGCATAATGTTGTCACTTTCTCGGTAATTTATCTGCATTTCCCCAGTATCATGCATTCTCCTGTTGAACATATTCTCGAAGATTGTTCTTTAACTGGTTAGCAGCGCTGAGAAAATGCTATCAATGCCAGCCCTATCCTGTGATTGTCCCCACTCGTGTCAGTACAAATACAGGAGGTAGGTCGCATGTTTTTCTGCACTTACTGGAAGAAGTTGTATCACTGTTACTCGTTCCAACATTGGAAAAAAAACTCAATCACAAGGGCTTGCATGAGACCCATCCACCTTCCCACAGAGCTGAGGGTGTCAGGGGTGTTAGGGGGAGAAGGCAGGAAAATGGGGTTAGGAGGGAAAGATAGATCTGAATGGTGGAGTAGACTTGATGGGCCGAAAGGCCTAATTCTGCTCCTATCACATGAGCTTGCATCATGGAATAGCTGGTGGAAGAAAATCCTCCAAAACTACTGTTCAAACAATACAGCTTTTACATAACCTGTGAACTGTACCAGCCTCCATAATGTGACTTTTCACATGATCACTACCACCGCTCCCAGGAATAGTAGGTAGTTGTGTGATTTTTTTTTTCTTCAGCGCATTGATATTTTATTGAACAAATAGCATGTGATTTATTGTTGCTGCAACAGCTCGACAAGATGGTGGCGTTGGTGGGTCCAATATTTACAGGAGAACCTTAGAACAAAGGAATAGCCTGACCAGTCAAATGTTGACAGGTACGCACTGATACAGCCAAACAGTGTCATGTGTACGTTACAGTTTAAAACTAAAGATCAGCAGTGCAGTTCACAAGAGAAGACGTAAGGTTGGGGCTGGGGAAGATCAAGTAATGGAAGTAAAAACAATGTGTTTAATGCTTTAAATGTTAGACATTAACTTGGTTTCTCTTCCCACAGACGCTGCCTGACTTGCTGAGTGTTTCAAGAATTTCTGCATTAATTTCAGATTCTGGTGCCTGTGGATTTTTGATTTGGGTTTCGTCCAGGACCAGAGGGATAGGGATCAGTCAGGGACTGGGAATTTGGCACTCAGTCAGGATTGGGAAGTTGCAGGTCAGTCTGTAATCGGGAGCATAAAATGTGGTACAGGATCAGGAAGATAGAGGTAAGTTCAGAATTGGAAGGGTGGAGGTCATGCCAGGATGGGGAAGGATCAGGTCAGCCCAGTATTGGAATGGTGGCATTGAGAATGGGACTTTAGGTTCAGGCCATGATGGCGTGAGCCAGCCACAACTAGATGGATAGGGATAGAAACATAGAAACGTAGAAAATAGGTGCAGGAGTAGGCCATTTGGCCCTTCGAGCCTGCACCGCCATTCAATATGATCATGGCTGATCATCCAACTCGGTATCCTGTACCTGCCTTCTCTCCATATCCCCTGATCCCTTTAGTCACAAGGGCCACATCTAACTCCCTCTTAAATATAGCCAATGAACTGGCCTCAACTACCTTCTGTGGCAGAGAATTCCAGAGATTCACCACTCTCTGTGTGAAAAATGTTTTCCTCATCTCGGTCCTAAAAGATTTCCCCCTTATCCTTAAGCTGTGACCCCTTGTTCTGGACTTCCCCAACATCGGGAACAATCTTCCTGCATCTAGCCTGTCCAACCCCTTAAGAATTTTGTACGTTTCTATAAGATCCCCCCTCAAGCATCTGGCAAGGATTGGGAGTGTGAGTCAATAAAGCAAGGGGAGGGTGGTGTGGCAGCTCAGTAGATTAGTGGTTGGAGGGTGCTGCACAAGGACCACATACTTTGGGCAGAGGGACCAATATCAGAGGGAGGAGGGAAGTGGAAACAGGAGCTGAGGAAGGCCACGATATTACATTAAAGCACTCCATGGGCCATGCATCTGGGACTAAGTCCAAAACATATCCAAGTGTGCAACGAGATGAAGAAAACTCATAGACTCTGCAATTCAACGTCAATCTCGATTTTTCTTCACAGTTAGCTTCTCATTAGAATTAAATTGGCCCTGCACACAAAATGTCATGCTTTGTGATCTAATTTTTATGCAGGAGAATCCTAATCAAATTTGACACTTATGGAGGGTCTGATTCCTAACTCTAATGCTAACTTTATTTCCTAACCATCCATACCTGAAGGTCGTAATCAGCAGATCTTAAGTATGAGAAAGTGGAAAATCATTCCCCATTGTTCACTTACCATGAAAGCTTGTTCTTTGCAATGCAAAGCTTTATCCATCACTTCTGCTTTCAGTCCTTTGCTGCCGTAGTGTTGGTTGAACTTTGACTGGGGGACCAGTGCTGTGCAAACAAGCCATAAGTGACGAGGCCTGGCAATCTGAGGAAGGGTCACGACCAACAATATTCTAATGTTCAAAATATTGTACATTCCTTGATAGATGTACCTGATCCACTGAGTTCCTCTGGCACTTTATGTTTTGCTTAAGATTCCAGCATCTGCAGTTTCTTGTGCATCTAAATGCTGACGTTGTAATATTGACCAATGTTTATGATTATGCCTAATTCCATACATTCAAAATGTCACCTATCCAATTCTCCGGAGACCTGCGGAGTTACTCCAGCACTTTGTGTCTTTTTTCCATACATTCTGACCTAATATACAATGTGGTTTTACTTGTAAAATTCCACAATTACAGTAATTATTGTTTTTACTTGTAAAATTCCACAATTACAGTAACTACTTTGCGGAAGTTCATTGTGTCAAATAGTCTGAAGACAAGAGATTTCTTGATTATTGTAGTTTGTTGGACACAAAGCCTTTGATGGGTGTAAATACTATTCAATGGCAAACATAACAAACACCAGTATCTACATGTATCTGAAACCTCAAGCAACATATTCAAACAGCACCTCAGTGGGTTAACACAACGGTGTTTGCTCTGCTTGTCTTGAACTAGTGCTGACTGCAACTATTAATCAAATACAAGACAAATTGACAGTTATATTTGAATAATGAATGAGGACATTAAAAAATGAAATCGATTACATTTTGCAACATTTTCCATATACATTCACTCTTGCATTTCCTTCATAACAAAACACCGCATCTATTATGGGTCACGTAATAAATTAACATTATTCTGAGGCAGAGGAAAAGTAATTACCTGATTTACCCAACTGTTTTATCTGTACACTTTAGTGTATTTATTTTTTCACATTTATCTAAAGGCCATTATCAAGAAACATGCTTCACCAGATCTGTGAGGAATCTAGAGTGTTTAATTGTCACACGTACCAAAAATGGAACAGTGAAATTCTTACTTATAACAGCATAACATCTATATAAACACATTACTCGCACTTGGAAAAAGTTTGTCACTACACTATTGAGGAAGATACTTGTAAATCTGCAGAAATTGCTATTTTTCCCACATTAAATCTGATGCTTCTTTTAAAACGACACCCTTGACTGTAATTTGGGTTGTCCGGAGGTTATGAAATGGGTTACAATAAGGCAATCCTGGCATTTTTAAAATACTGGAATACCTGTGGTGTGCATTAATCTATAATGTTAGCTTATAAAAAGAAAGGTCCCGTTTTAAATCATGCTTACCTTGCTCTCGCTGTGTGAAAATATTGATTGCTAACACGTCTTTTAGTGAATAGGACCAAAGGCTAACTTCATGGGACTTGGCTTTCTTAATGGAGCAGTCACTTGAAACAGTCTATCACAGAGTGAATTCAATTGTATGCCTATCACTGACAAATGTAGGCTAGGTAAACCATGGAGAACCACCAAAGTTGCAGAAAATAATATTGGTACAGGTACCTGTACTATGATACTTGAATTTATTTGCACCAGATCACATCAAAACAACAAAGTAATTTAGACAGCAACTAAACTTGACATAAGCGGCATGCGTGTGAATTTTTAGGAGAAAGGGAAGATTAAACAAGAAGGAGCTGTATAGTCCAAGGATCTTTGAGAAAGATAACTGGAGCAAGATGGCTTTTCATCTCAGCACAGTGAGAATGTGGAAAGGAGGAGGAATTTGCCTAAAGTCTGAGTGGTGCTACTAACTGAAGAGATTCCAGAGGACATCTCCACGACAGTTATGAAGTTTTTGACAATAGTCGTGAAGTTTTTGAACCTAGATTGATCTTGTGCGTGCAGTGTAGATCATTATCAAATCTTTCTTCAGAAGCTCTTATACACGAGATCCTTGGCTTCTTATTTGCTTGTGTCTTGGGATCCTTTTTAGATCTACTTGTGTGATACGGGATCCGAACTCAGCAAACATTGTGGTCGCACGTACTTATTCAAAAGGTTGAACCATTGTAGATTGTTCTGTAATCAGCTCTTGATTAGTTTAGTTTATTGTCATGTGTACCGAGGTAGAGTGAAAAGCTTTTGTGTTCCATGCTATCCAGTCAGCGGAAAGACTATACATTATAATCAATGTACAGATACAGGATGAAGGCAATAGTGTTTAGTGCAAGATAAAGTCTGATTAAAGATAGTCCAAGGGTCTCCATTGAGGCAGATGGGAAGTCAGGACTACTTCCTTGCTGGAGATAAAATGGTTAATTTGCCTGATGACAGCTGTGAAGAAACTGTCGCTGAATCTGGAGGTATTAGTTTTCACACTTCTGTACCCTTTGCCCGATGGGAGAGGGGAGAGGAGGGAGTGTCCGGGGTGAGACTCGACTTTGATTATGCTGTTGGCCCAGCCGAGACAGTGTGAAGTGTAGATGGAGTCGTTAAAGCCAATTTTCTATACAGTTGGCTAGCTCTCCTTGGATCCTTCCAGAGCAGCCTACTATGTGGAACCTTGTCAAATGCCATACTGAAGTCCATATATACAATGACTACAGCCCAACCTTTTTGGTCACATCTTCAAGAAACTCAGTCAGATTTGTGAGACGCCATCTCCCACTTACAAAACCATGTAGACTATCTGTAATTAGCCCTTCCCCATCTAAATGCATGTATATCTCTTGGAATACTCTTTTTTATTGTACCGCTGCTGGCAAATTCATTTCACTGCACTTTAAGTGCAAGTGACGAATAAAACTTGACTTGACTTGACTCTAAGACAAAAAGCTCTCTGGGATAAGTTAAGTTATGGGAGACCAAATGGTTAGGAACATGAGTGCCAATTATGGGAGGCACACTTTAAGAAACAGGGGAAGAAAGAGACGCAAGCATGATATTGCTACATGCATCAATATTTACAGAGCTGTATCCCAGAATGGAAGGTTTATCAACCGAGAATCCTGGACCATTCAGATCTGCCACGATATTTTAAAAAGTTGGAGCAAGCTTGAGGGGTTAAATTTTGTATTCAGATATCTTTCGAGAATTTGGCAGCTGCATTGCTCAATGTTGGGATGCAAAGTAGAGATGAGTTAGGACTCCACCCAACGGCCGATCATTGTTCTGTTTATCAGAAAGGTTAAATGTCATTGACACAACAACTGTCAGAGACTGAAAACATCCTGTATTGCCAGGATAGTGAGCACTGACCCACACGAGTCGTCATCAGCCCGTCACCGAAGGACAGGATTCTTGTTGGTTGTGTTTATAGTGAAGAAATGACAAGTGGTGTCTGCAAAGTTGATTCTCTCAGTGGCACCCCATAACAGAATGAAGCCGGCAATCCCTGCAAAACTGGTCACTCTACTGGAGTTTCTGTAGGGGTGGTGATATGGCTGAGGAATCACCTTTGGCAAAACATCTGGACAGCTGCAGAGTTTAGTTTATTGTCATGTATACCAAGGTACAGCGGAAAGCTTTTGCTCCGTGCTAGCCACTTGCTTCACAGAAAGCTGTGGAGGCTAAGTCACATGATAATTTAAGGCGGAGATTGATAGATTCTTGATTACGGGTGCCAGGGGTTATGGGGTGAGGCAGGAGAATGAGGTTGAGAGGGAAAGATAGATCGGCCATGATTCAATGGCAGAATGTACTTGGTAGGCCGAAAGGCCTAATTCTGCTCCTGTACCTTATGAACTGATGAAAGCCATGTGCCATATATGTCTTGTAGTCTCTACTTCGTGGGAAAAGAAGCATCTCTCCCTGTAGTCCATCATTGAAAGACAAGAAACATTGTGGTCCAGACCTGATCTCTTCTGTTGCCGGCCCTGCTTTCTTCTGGCCTTTTCCTACCTCCAATTCCCTCTCCTCTACTTTCAGTCTGAAGAAGGGTCCCAACCCAAAACGTCACCCATCCCTTTTCTCCAGAGATGCTGTCTAACCCGCTGAGTTACTCCAGTACTTTGTGTTTTATCTTCGGTATAAACCAGCATCTGCACTTCCTTTCTACACATCTCTTCTTTGCCAGTTCCCCATGGACCCTAATGCTTCTCTTTAACTACCCCAGTGATCTTGCTTCCAAAGATCTACAGGTTTGTGGGCTAATTGGCTTGGTATAATTGTAAATTGTCCCTAGTGTTAGCTTGCGGGGATCGCTGGTCAGTGTGGACTCAGTGGGCCGAAAGGCCTGTTTATGCACTGTATCTCTAAAATCTAAACTAAACAAAACCCCCTAAGTAGAGGATTTCAGACATTCCCCATCTTTTAGCCTTAAAGCTTATTTAAGCTAAATTCTCTGGCTCTCATGAATTGTCATCGGACAAGAAGCCGAAAGGTATTGATCTTGCCTAATCTTGTTATACACGGGATTCCATCAAATTAGACATTGTGTATTAAAACTTCTGAATTGATCAGTTCCACATCCTGGTGTGGGATCATCTATATCTCTTGAACTGAGGAAATGTATTCCCACCAGCAGATGGCCCTTGCCATATAAAACCTCCGTTAGCTTTAACAGCTGAACAAAGTGTTTGTGAGTGAAACTAGAGTAGGAAGTATTGTACAAATGCTCAACAAAAATTTCTTAACGATATTATGATCAGAAAGGTAAATTTTTATTAAAATAAAATAAAAAATAAATAAAAAAAGAAAGGTAAATTTAAAAAAAATGAAATGATAAATGAGCCATGTTCTAGACATGGTAGCATCTTTAATGGCTTTGGCTGAGGAGAAATGGTACACAAGCTGTGCTGATTTCTTCATATTTAAGTGCTAATGAACTTCCCTTTGAGACCAGACATTACCATGAGACTGATACATAACTCATGGCACTTTCAGTACTTCATTGTTGTGTTTTGACAGCTGCCACTGCCGATTTATGTTGAAGCTCAGCCCACCAGTATCTTTCTGCCAGACCACCCTGGCAATCAGCAAGGGAGCCTGAGACACAGCCCCATCTCGGAAATTAGGTAATCATCGGCAATTCAGCATGTGCAAAATCTAATTGAATTTATGACATTGAATCTGGCATCCATTTATTATTATTGTATCTATGAAAGACCAGCTCCTCAACTTGTTTTAAATTTATTCTCAGAATGTAGGTGTTCAGATAAGGGCCTGTCCCACTTACTCGATTTTTTCAACATGTTGAAAATCCAGCGGCGACCAGAAAAAGGTACGACTCTTTGGGCGACCACTCACGACCATACAGGCGTCACCTTGCGACATGTACCTTTTTCTGGTCGGCGCTGGATTTTCAACATGTTGAAAATTTTCGGCAACCTGCTGCGACTATGGCGGGTGCCGACAAGTCGCCGAAAAAATCGCGTAAGTGAGACTTGCCCTTAAATCCAGTGACTTCCGCAGCCATCTAGATTAAACCCGATTTCCGACTATAACCTATCTATTCCCACAATTACCTCTATATCCGTTGCAACTGTTTTGACATTACCCTTGCCCATCCTAGTGTTGTATTCTATGTCGTTCTTTCTCCTCAGCCGAGGTTTTCTCCCTGCACTGGTTGTTTGGACAATTTTCTGTAATATTGGTCTTGCCCTGTCCCCTCTTCCTGACCCTTGACCTGAATCCTCTCAAACATGTGCTATCTTCTGCTCTCAGGAATCAGCGCATCACCCTTCTAACATGGTGCCAGCATCAAATACGTCTCCTCCTCCCCTTCCCCTCCTCCACCTCTCCTCCTCTCCACCTCTCCTCTTTCAGCATTCAGGCTGTCCCACTTACTCGATTTTTTCAACATGTTGAAAATCCAGCCTCTACTTCCTGAGAAGATTACGGAGAGTCGGTTTGTCAAGGAAGACTCTCTCTAACTTCTACAGGTGCACAGTCGAGAGCATGCTGACCGGTTGCATCGTGGCTTGGTTCGGCAATTTGAGCGCCCTGGAAAGGAAAAGACTACAAAAAGTAGTAAACACTGCCCAGTCCATCATCGGCTCTGACCTTCCTTCCATCGAGGGGATCTATCGCAGTCGCTGCCTCAAAAAGGCTGGCAGTATCATGAAAGACCCACACCATCCTGGCCACACACTCATCTCCCTGCTACCTTCAGGTAGAAGGTACAGGAGCCTGAAGACTGCAACAACCAGGTTCAGGAATAGTTACTTCCCCTCAGCCATCAGGCTATTAAACCTGGCTCGGACAAAACTCTGATTATTACCAACCACTTTCTGTTATTTGCACTATCAGTTTATTTATTCATGTGTGTATATATTTATATCATGGTATATGGACACATTTATCTGTTTTGTAGTAAATGCCTACTATTTTCTGTGTGCTTAAGCAAAGCAAGAATTTCATTGTCCTATACAGGGACACATGACAATAAACTAACTTGAACTTGAACTTGAACTGACTTCTTTTTATAGTTTTAGAATAGAAACAGGCCCTTCATAGTCCACAACTCACAACCTCCACCCTCTGCAAATGGGGGAGATCATCGAAGGAAGACCTGTGTGCACGTTTCCTCACACCAGACCTGTTGCTGTTGCACGAGACACCTCGCGCCTCATGTATGATGGATTATCAATGCCTGGGTCATTCACCCAAAACTAGCTTATCCTCACCCAGCACAATTTAATCTGTGTTTTCAGGAGTGTGGACAGATTTTTTTGCCTGTTTTTTGGCACCTGTTTTTGCCCAGTGACGCCCATTGTACCACGAATAAGGCTGAGTCAACTGGAGGGAGATCTCCTGTTTTCACTGAATGTGGTCACAGGTTCTGTTCCCTCCACTCGAGAGGGTAAATTAAGCCATGTTCTTTTCCTGAGATTAGCAGCCCTTGTGCAATGCATAACTGAATTTTACGGGATACTTACTTACTTGACAGGATTTGGCCCTTGAGGGTGTGTAGTATACTGCCAGAGCAGGGCGATTACGATGCACATCCTTGTGGGAGCAGCAAGCCTCTGCAGCAATCTTGCATTCCATTCCATTGCCTGTGGGGTAGAGGTAGGCCTCTTGTACTGAAGGGGCCTTCACTGAGAATTGAGACCGCCTTTAGCATTGGTTGAAGAAGACAAAATCGAACTCAGTCTGCTGTCGAGGAACATCTGTTGATTTTCATCCAATCTCTCCCTCGCCCTGAACAATATCAAAATGGCTTTTCATTTTACATATTCGCAGGTGCAATTTTACCAATGAAGTTAATGGGGTGTTTGCTCCTGTTACCTTCTGTTCCCTCTACCTCCCACATGGCTCATAAAGAATAGGAGTAGAATTAGGCCATTTGGCCCATTAAGTCTACTCTGCCATTCAATCATGGCTGATCTATCTCTCCCATCCAACCCCATTCTCCTGCCTTCTTCCCATAAACTCTGACCTGTACTAATCAAGAATCTATCTATCTCTGCCTTAAAAATAACCACTGACTTGGCCTTCACAGCCTTCTGTGGCAAAGAATTCCACAGATTCACCACCCTCTGATTAAAGAAATTTCTCCTCATCTTCCTAAAATAATTCTGAGGCTATGACCTCTAGTCCTAGACTCTCACACTTGTGGAAACATCCTCTCCACATCCACTCTATCCAAGCCTTTCACTATTCTGGTGCAGGCTACTCAGCACCTCTGATCTGTGTCATTTCATCAGATCATCCTGTTCCCCTTCTCCGGTATTAGCTGTCGTTGTGCCGCTAAGAGACGTTGGAAGCTCCGACGTACCCGCTACGTTCATTCTCTGTGCTTACCACTAGTTTGATTTTTTTAAACGAGAGAGCTCTTGGAATGAACTCGCACTGTGGGACAGGGCTATTACAGGTTTGTAATACCAGGTTTGATCCTGGCTATGGATGCTGTCTGTGCGGAGTTTGTACGTTCTCCCTGTGACTGCATGGGTTCTCTCCAGGTGCTCCGGTTTCGTCCAAACACTCCAAAAACGTACAGGTTTGTAGGTTACTTGGCTTCAGTAAAAAAGTTGTAAAATTGTCCCTAGTATGTAGGGTAGTGCTAGTGTACGGGATGATCTCTGGTCAGTGTAGACTCTGAGAGCCGAAGGGCCTGTTTCCGCACTCTTGTCTAACAGCTGAAGATAGACACAAAAAGCTGGAGTAACTCAGCTGGTCAGGCAGCATCTCTGAAGAGAATGAATTGGTGACGTTTTGGCTCGAGACCCTTCTTCAGCTGATGTTTTGGCTCCTGATTTTCATGCCCAAGGAACCTAACATCAGTTTTCAGAACCTAACACGCAGCCTGAGCATCCACAATAGTGTTTGATAAATTTACTGACAAATGTGTCTTGAATTCAGCCTCGATCCTTCCATTCTACATGCCCCAGTTGACATCAGATAGAGGATCCAAACTGTTATGAGTTTTGTGCGTTTCAAAAAGAAACTTGAAACTGCAGCAAGGCCCCCGGGGGGTAAAGTCGCACCATAGTTGAAAAGTGTTGAGCAGAACAGGATGCTACTCGGAGGGGAGTGTTTGGTGATGCTGAGCTCAGGTTTTAATAGCTTGCAGATTGTGATTAGAGAGGGACTCTAAGTCCTAGAAAACCTTGCCAAAGACTGAGTAAGTGTGATGGATTGATGAACTTGTATAGTATTCAACTTTTCACAAAGACAATTGAATATTATCACACAATGAGACAAAACACATGCTTAATTTAATTGCATCATCTGTACAATGTTTGAGTGTACTGCTAGTGACTTCACTAATAGTTAATAAATTATTCAGTGACTGACAGAACAATTGGTGAAAATCAAATTCAATTCCAAGCACTTGGCAACCTATAATTCCATTGAAATAAAAGTCCTTCAAAATAAGCGTGTTGGAATAGAATTGTTATGCTGATGAAATGCTCACAGCAAAGTATCAGGGTGGACTGTCACTCACTGCAGCCCGCATCAGGGAAGGAAACAAGCTGTTAGGAAATAACCAATTCAGTAAAGCCGTCATCATAACAAACCTTAATGCAGCAGGTATTGTTCATAAACCATCACTTACATGGAAACAGTCACTACATCGTAAAAGCGATACAACATCCTAAACTGATGAGAAAAAAAAGATTTGCATTTAGACAAGATCACAAACTCGGAACTTATTGAAGTGCTGTATCGCCAATTATGTACTTGGAAAGTCATGTCAATTTTGCAATCCAGGAAGCAAGGAAACGTATCTATGCAGAGCAAGATGATAAGGTATCGATGAGAGCATCTGTTTTAAGTATGATTGTGGGATAAATCCTAGCCAGGATTGCTTGCATATCAACCCTATATCTTCCCCCACCCTTTGTCACAGTTATCCCTTTCAATCTAAACTAATCGCCACAATCCAGAATGTTGTCACACTAATTTGGTTTGTCTTCCCACCTGTAAAAACAGGTGGGAAGTGTTCCTATAATCCTCATCTTTCACCCACCAGCCTCCACACCCAACACATCATTCTCCAACATTTCTATCATCTCCAACATGATCCCGTCAGCAGTCACATCTTTCCATCACCACCCCTGTGTCACAGTCTGCCCTCTCCTCATTCTCATCCACTTCACCTGCCTGCCTACCACTCCCCTCTCATCAGCCCAACTCTCCTCACCTGTTGCACTCAGTTGCCTCTGATCACCAATTAACCCGGTATATAGACTCTCCTCACCGTTCACACAGTGCCAGATTGTTCTCAGTATTCATGCAAGACTCCAGCGATTTCGCGCCTGGCTTCGACTCTCCTTTCGTCTGTCCCTCGCTGGTTTGTTTGCATCGTGTGTTGGATCTCCTGGTGACCGGACCTTCCGCTACCCCGACCACGTCTCCTGCCTGCCCCTCTTCGGAACCCTCGCTCAATCCTGAGCCTCTGTGTGAGTACGGTGTACCCATTCCTGTGTTACTACTCTGTGTTACAGTATCGTAATAAAGTTCGTTACCAACTATACCTGCCTGATTCTGTGCTGCTATTGGGTCCAAGCTATACCCGTTACATCCTGACCGCTTTGTGCAGAGACTGCTCCCTCCGCAACTTCTTCATTTCATCCCTTTAATTCATCCCTTCCCACCCAAACCACCACCTCCCCAGGTACATTCCCCTACAACCGCAGGAGATGTAACACCTGTCCTTGTACCTACTCCCTCACTTCCATCCAGGGACTCCGACAGTCATACCAGCTGAGACAGAGGTTCATGTGCAGCTCTAACCACATCTACTACATCAGGTGCTCCTGATATGGCCTTCTTCCATTATATCGGCAAGACTCGGTGACCATTTTGCCCCTCACTTGCGCAGGTTCTGCCAAGGCCCACTGGCTCTCCTGGTTGCTAACTATTTTAAATCCTCTTCCCATTCTCAATATTGACCTTTCTGCCCTGGGCCTCCTTCATTGCCAGAGTCAGGTCACATGCACACTGAGGGTCCAGTCCCTCATATTCCGCAAGGGCAGCTTACAATCCAACGGTATGAATATTGAATTATCCAATTTTAGGTCTACTAAAACCCCTACTCTCTCACCGTTGCCCAACTTGGATTCATGCCTATTTTTCCCCTCCTCCACCTACATTTCTTCCTCTGGCTTTACAATTTGCAACTTGTCAATCCTTTTGTCTCATACCTGCCACCTTTTCATCTTATCTGGTGTTTGTCAAAATTCCCCCTCACCTGTATCCACCTCTTCAGAGAAGTAATAGACTTTGCCTTGCCCCTATTCTCTTCCAGCTTTCTTCCCCCCCCCCCCACCCACAATCAATCTGAAGAAAGGTCCTGAAATGTCACCTATCCATGTTCTCCAGTGATGCTATTAACCTACTGAGTCACTCCAGCACTCTGTCTTTCTGTGTAAGCGAGCATCTGCAGTTCCTTGTTTCTTTCGCAAGCATCCTATTGGAATGCATCACAACCTGGTTTGGCAACAGCTCTGCCCAAGATTGCAAGAAATTGCAAAGACTTTTGAAGCAGCCTCCTCCCCCATCTACCCTTCAGGCTGCATCGGAAAAACAGGAAGGACCACTCGCATGCAGGCCATTCGCTCTCATCCCTTTATTTATCACGCAGAACATACCAAAAGATTGAAAGCACGTACCACCAGATGCAAGGGCAGCTTCTTATCGACTCTTGAACACACCTCCTCTGAGCTAAGGATGTATTTCTGATCCCCCCCCCCCCCAACTTACCTTGTTATGGCTCTTGTATTCTTTCTTGTATCTATAATTTGTAGCTGTAACACTATGTTCCGTTTTGACTGATTGTGTTCCTGTATGGATGTTTTACCTGGATAGCACGCAAAGCAAAGTATTTTACACAATTTCGGAACACTTTAGTAGGCTGCTGCCATAACAGCGCTTCTTGGTGATGTCTGTGCAGTGGGAATTTGTTACCGAGCTAGTGAGCCAGCTTGCAGTGTGAGCACTGAAGCAATGCAAATACTATTTTCAGATACCATTGTAGTATGTAAAACAAATCCTTCAGTATTCTACTACATGATTCCACTCTTCAGAGAGGAAAGGTTTGCAACTGTAATGATTTTGTGCAGAGATAATTTTATGCATCCGAAGTGGCAGCTTCTGTAACAAAATAATCCCCTACTAACAAATCACTGCACTTCAAAATGAACTGCAATATGAAGTGCTTTGGGACCTTGTTAACATGGTAAAGTTATATAAATCCACGGATTATAATCGTTTCATAGGAAACTGGACCCACGGGATTAAAATATTCCAAACGTGACAGAACATTCCAGAACATTCCAGACGTTGTTATAACCACACACAGGAGGGAGAGGAATCCTGTTCCTGTTAGAAGCATGCATGGAAAACAACATGGAGGACAGAAAAGAAAAGAGTTTGTGCGGCCCCGTTATTAGAAAGCAAGTCAAGTCAAGTCACATTTATTTATATAGCACATTTAAAAAACAACTCTCGTTGGCCAAAGTGCTTTACATTTGTTATAAGAATAGTATAGACAAACAAACGACATGCATATATACATATAACCCTCGCTCAGTGGACGTCAGGAAAGGCTTGGGAGTATAGATAAGATTTTAGTCTTGACTTAAAGGAGTCGATGGAGGGGGCAGTTCTGATGGGAAGGGGGATACTGTTCCACAGTCTAGGAGCTGCAACCGCAAAGGCACAGTCGCCCCTAAGCTTATGTCAAGACCGCGGGATATTCAGCAGCCCCAAGTCGGCCGATCTGAGGGACCTGGAGGTGGAGTGGTGGGTGAGAAGACTTTTAATGTAGGAGGGGGCAAGCCCATTGAGGGCTTTGTAGACATAGAGGAGGGTCTTGAAATGTATATGGAACCGCACAGGGAGCCAGTGGAGAGAGAGAGCTGGTATTAACCCCTTCTAGCTCAGTGGACAGATAGAAACCTCAAATTTGTAACTACTGCTCTGGTGGACACAAGTTAACTCAATACTGACAAGAAACGGCAGTGGTAGAGTTGCTGCTTTACAACAAATGCAGCGCCGGAGGCCCGGGTTCGATCCCGACTACGGGTGCTGTCTGTACGGAGCTTGTACGTTCTCCACATGAGAGTTCTCAGAGATCTTCGGTTTCCTCTCACACTCCAAAGATGTACAGACATAAGTGCATTGGCTTGGTAAATGTAAAAATTGTCCATAGTGTAGGTAGGATAGTGTTAACGTGTAGGGATCACTGGTCGACGTGGACTTGGTGGGCCGAAGGGCCTGTTTCCGTGCTGTATCTCTAACCTAACCTAAAAAAGGAATCTGAGAAGTGAGAAGCAAATGAGAAGTGAATAACTTTGGGTTCTCAAAATATTTTTAAAATCGAGTAACCATTTCATGTGCGATCGTTTTGGACTCCAGATTATTCGCTGCTTTTCAGGACCATTAATGAGCTTCACATGTTTAAAGTGAAAGGGCAGAAGAATCCTTTTGGATGTTCTGCCTTGAACATCCTGTAACCAACTAACGATTGCAGTGACGTCTTATTTGGTCAGTTGGCCATAATTGCGATAATCCTTGACCAGACCAGAATAGATGTAGAAAAGAACTTGGGACCATTCAGTCGACTAAAGGAATGTGGTTCAACAATTGGACTCGGCAGCTGCAAACATTGTGGCTGAAGTAACGAGATTGGCGACAGGTTTTAAACTGTAAAATAAACAGCAACATGTACTTTGGGTGGCGTGGTGGCGCAGCACATGTTTCATCTTCCTCACACCTCCAAGAATTTTGGTTCGACTCAGGCCTCAGGTTCTGTCTATGTGGGCTTTGCACATTTTCTCTGTGACTGGGCTTCCTCTGGATGTTCTGCCTTTCTTGTGCATCTGGACAATGTGCTTACTTGTTTATTGGTTACTGTAAATTACCCCTCAAGTGTAGGTTAAGAGACCAAAAACATCAAAAGGGAATTGATGGACATGTATGAGAGAGGATAAGTTGCAGGGAAATAAAAATAAGTGGAAATGGAAATGATAGGAATGTTCCCTTGGGGGTTCTGAATGGATCTGATGCTGTTATAAGATACTAGACCAAGTGCAGACGCATTGGGTCTGCTCCCCAGCGCCAGATTCCACCCGTCCCCCAACGTAGGCACGGAAATCGCTATCAAAACATGCGGGGGATTGCTGAAAACCCACTGATTGTTGAAATCGCCACGTGTTATCTGGTTAGCTATTCTTCTTGTTGTGTCGCTACACTTTTCCAAGCCACTGCATAACACAGGGTCTGGCACGTGGGTTGAAGACATTGAGATCTTCTGGTTTGCAGGGCTCTGGGAGGAGGGGGCAGGTAAGTAAGTGCTCCATAGTCACATTCGGTTGGGCCATCGTTGGTGTACCCCCAAATCTGCATGAGGGCTTTGCACCGTCTGACCCCTGTTCTGAGGCGGTTGAGGCAGGGCCAGACTGGCCATGTCTATAACTATTGATGAGGAAGCAACAACTATCTGGTAACTCGCCAAAGAAATCAATCAAACATTTTTTTTTTTCTCAAAGCCATCAGCGTACAATATTTCACATCATATTCCTATAAAAATAACACATTATGCAAATATAATATTCTTCAATAAATTATTAAACTAAAAATACAACAACCTTCCTTCATTCAGGCCCGATCTGCTACTTGGATCGAGGTAATTGTTTGGCTTTGATCCCAGAACTGGAAGTCTTCCTTGCTTGTGTTTGACAAGCACGCTGTATGCATGATCCGTGCCTCCATATCAACCACCAAGGCTCTTCGCTGCCACTTTGATTATGTGAAGCTTAGACAGTGAGTTGTCCACGTTGCCTTGGTCTGGCAATCACCTTTATTCTAACAGGTCCCTCAGTGTCCTTATTCACTCCATTCAACTTGTTTAAAATGCACAATAGCACAAAGCTCCCAGGTAAGCTAGTTTTTCAATAGCCATTTTAAGTAAGTTGGACAGCAGGCAGCAGATGCTCTTGGAATTACAATGAAAGCTGTGTTTGGGCTTTGCTTGCACAGTTATAGACCCATGCGTCAGACAACCTAGCAAACATGAAGGTAAATTAATCCTAACGGGTGACAGGAAATCTATTTCTAATGGTAGACTTGTAACCGTGGACGGGTGGCTCATATTCAGTCTGTATTAACTCTGCAACATTGAGGGTCTTGATTCGATGAACAGCAAGAACCCCCCCTGATGCTGTGTGCGGGAATGAACTGCAGATGCTGCTTTAAACTGAAGATATACACAAAATGCTGAAGTAACTCAGCCCCTGATGCTGATGCAGCTTGTAGGCCATGGAAGGATAAAATGTTTCCACAGTGAAGCTTAAATTGACATCAAAGCTTTCCCATTGAAAATTGTTTGCTGCTTAAAAGCAGTAAAGCTTACGAGAGAGTGACAACCAGCACTTCCAGCTGTTTATGGTGGATTATTAATGTTTGTTCCGGTATCAGAGTATGAGAATGTGAACATTTTCATTGTATTTACTTTCTTTTCAGTAATACTGTTTATTGCTGTGATATTAGATTTCAGATGTGTCCGTTGTCATATCCACCAGGGTGCAATGAAATCCCTTGTTCACATGTAAACAGTTTACACATAGTAATGATAAATTCACCACTAAATGTAACAACCAGTACGAAACAACAGAATGGTGCAAGATTATAATACAATCTGAAGTAGTGCAAAAAAATTGAAAGTACAATAACAGGATAACTAAATGAGGTATAGTTGAGTAAGAGGATGTGACAGTATGTCTGGAGAAGGGTTGTGAAAGATAATTAGTTTAGGAGTCTGATAGCAGTAAGGAAGTAGCTATTATTAAGATTAATGTAACTGTTTTAACAGGAGCCTTGCTGATTATCATTGTCTATTAATTTAATATTTGTTTCAGTGTATATATGAGCATAATAGCGTTTGTTTGATTATATGCATTGCAATAGTATTTGTATTGTATATTTCTATAGTGAAATTTACTGTGATGTGTAAATTACTGCAGTATTAGTGATTTCAGTTTTGCATTGTGTGTATTACTGAATAGTTTTTATTTCTGTGTTGTAATATTGCTTATTTCTGCACTGTCAGTGACAACCTCAGTATTGCATCTGTGACTATGTTTAATGATCATTAGTGGTTGCACAGAATAAGCTGACACTAAGAATGGTTTAAACAAGTAAGTGATTTGTTCTGCAGCTAGGTTGATAGCATCCTCAGTGATCATCGGAACAGAACCTCCAGTTCAGGTTTTAAGATCAAACTTAAGATTCTTCAACTCTGCACCATCACCAGAACTGGTCCTTAAGGCTTGATTGCACATTTCAGTCTTGGAGTGGAAGCCTGAATCCATTGCTTTCTGATGTACGAGTGCTCGCAGCAGCTCAAGTTGTATTGGTAACAACTTGTTTCAGAGTTTATGGTGCTAAATGGGAGTGAAGTTACTGACCTTCTACGGTGGGAGGTTTTAAATCTAGCAAAATCTCTCTCTGACTACCTGGTAAAAAGTCCTGAGAATGGGATGGGAGGATACGGTTTTGTCACGGCCGACATGAAAGAGTATAATTTGTACCCTGCATTCTTCCTACGTGCAGGAGACATGTAGTTCATTGGATTAGTCATGGGTCTTCCATGTTAGAAGGTGACGGTTGTCAGCAACACAGCCATGTTAACTGATACTACTCCTGCACCTATTGTCTATTGTCTATTGATATACAATGCATGTTTTCATGTACTGGCACAAAATTCATTTGCCATAGAGGGAGTACAGATAAGGTTCACCAGACTGAGTCCTGGGATGTCAGGACTTTCATATGAAGAAAGACTGGATAGACTCAGCTTGTACACGCTAGAATTTAGAAGATTGAGGGGGGATCTTATAGAAACTTACAAAATTCTTAAGGGGTTGGACAGGCTAGATGCAAGAAGATTATTCCCGATGTTGGGGAAGTCCAGAACTAGGGGTCACAGTTTAAGGATAAGAGGGAAGTCTTTTAGGACCGAGATGAGAAAATCATTTTTTACACAGAGAGTGGTGAATCTGTGGAATTCTCTGTCACAGAAGGTAGTTGAGGCCAGTTCATTGGCTATATTTAAGAGGGAGTTAGATGTGGCCCTTGTGGCTAAAGGGATCGAGGGTATGGAGAGAAGGCAGGGATGGAATACTGAGTTGGATGATCAGCCATGATCATATCGAATGGCGGTGCAGGCTCGAAGGGTCGAATGGCCTACTCCTGCACCTATTTTCTATGTTTCCATGTTTCTTTGTAGTTTCCCACTGTGCTGTCATGAAGCTCAAGACACCAAATGCATTGGGGTAGTCCACCTGTTCATTCATTCAAAGGCCGTTGTTTTGTAGTGAGAAGGTGGGGATCGGTTGAGGTGGAAATTTCAATGCCTCAATGGTGGGATGTGTAGTGATGTCAAAGGTCAGTTCAGGTCAGGGCAATGAGTAGTCACGATTGGCTGCCGGTTGCAGATTGTAACTGGAACTGCATGGAGAGTCGAGGACCAGAGGGCACAGCATCAGAATAAAAGGATATACCTTGAGAAAGGAGATGAGGCGGGAATTCTCAAGTCAGAGGGTGGTGAATCTGTGGAATTCATTGCCACAGATGGCTGTGGAAGCCAAGTCTTCGGGTATTTTTAAAGCGGAAAATGATGGTTCTTGATTAGTAAGTATAGAAAGAGGTTACGGGGAGAAGGCAGGAGAATGGGGCTGAGAGGAAAAAAATATAACAGCCATGATTGAATGGCGTTGTAGACTCGATGGGCCGATTGGCCTAAGTCTGCTCATGTGACATAAACTTATGAACCCTCACACACAGGATCTGGAATAAAAACTGCTGATTTTGAAATTCGTGCAACACTTTCCAATAAAATTCTAAGTTCTTCTCTTTGCTGGAGCTGTAAATTTGAGGAGGCTTTTGTTCAACATTGGGCTGTTTCTCCAATATATGATTCACAAAGGGTTTTGCTAATTTGTTCGTCAATTATTCTCCTTTTGAAGCCTTGACGTTTGAATTGGAATTGGACTCAAAGCAACCTAGCCGGAGGTCAAAGAATATACAGTATGTGAAGGATATAGGACTGCAATGGTTAATTGACTGAAAATGCATTAAGCCCAGGAATTTGGCTTGGTAGATCCATTGTTCATTTGGACTTTGTCTACTAGCTATAAACATTTGTAACTTTTGTTTACTGCCACTGCACTTTTATGCTGAAGTGCATAAAATCTTGATTAGCATTTTGTAGAATGAATGGGAGACTCAAGATTCATAGCGCTACAGGTATTCAGTAATTAGGGGAAACTTCAAAAAACAATCACCATTTAATAAATAAAACCAACTCTGAGCAAGGTCCAGGTGCCAATGCTGTCAAAAAGATAAAGGACAAGAATTCAATCTATGTTGTAACTGACTGCAGGCGGCTTGCTGGCTATAAATTTTAACATGCATGTTTGACATTTCTCCAATTTGGACTGACCAGGTTCTCACTTGTAAAGTTGTGCCATCACACAACAGGTTAAGGGAAATGTGTAAGATTTTCTTTCCTACATGGACTCCACAAAGGATCGCAAACTTGCTTGCCCCCAGACTGATCCTTCTACTGACACCCCTCGACTCGACCGTCCGCAGACCCAGGGCTCCACCGCTGACCCACGCCGCCTGCCCGAGCACCACGAGGCTCAGTCCCGCGACGCCATTGCTATCATGAGGAGCAGCACCAACACTCACCGCCTTCCTGGCCGATCTCGGGCCCGGACAACCGAAGATGCTGCCGTCGAAAAACCAGGTGTCAACCTCTACAACCGTGAGACCAAGCGAAGGCTCGGCGATTGTTTCGCTGAACACCTCCGCTCAGTCTGTCGTAACCTACCTGATATCCTGGTTGCCCAGCACTTCAACTCCCCCTCCCATTCCCAATCTGACTTTTCTGTCCTGGGCCTTCTCCATTGTCAGTGAGGCCCAGTGCAAATTGGAGGAACAGCACCTCATGTTTCACTTGGGTAGTTTATCTTCATTGCTGTAGGTGTTGATCTCTTGCTGGATCGCAATGTAGTCTTTCATTCCCTCACTCAAATGTTCATTCTTCCGATAAAAATATAGCAGGCAAGATAGTGGTTCCATAGTTCCTTTATTATCATGTGAGTAAACTATGAGATTCAAAGAAGAGGAAGTAATGACACTTTTGAAAAATATAAAAGTGGATAAGTCTCCAGGTCCGGACAGGATATTCCCTAGGACATTGAGGGAAGTTAGTGTAGAAATAGCAGGGGCTATGACAGAAATATTTCAAATGTCATTAGAAACGGGAATAGTGCCGGAGGATTGGCATACTGCGCATGTTGTTCCATTGTTTAAAAAGGGTTCTAAGAGTAAACCTAGCAATTATAGACCTGTTAGTTTGACGTCAGTGGTGGGCAAATTAATGGAAAGGATACTTAGAGATAATATATATAAGCATCTGGATAAACAGGGTCTGATTAGGAACAGTCAACATGGATTTGTGCCTGGAAGGTCATGTTTGACTAATCTTCTTGAATTTTTTGAAGAGGTTACTCGGGAAATTGATGAGGATAAAGGAGTGGATGTTGTATATATGGACTTCAGTAAGGCCTTTGACAAGGTTCCTCATGGAAGGTTGGTTAAGAAGGTTCAATTGTTGGGTATTAATGATGGAGTAGCAAGATGGATTCAACAGTGGCTGAATGGGAGATGCCAGAGAGTAATGGTGGATGGTTGTTTGTCAGGTGGTGTTGTGGATAATGAAGTAGATTTTCAAAGTCTACAGAGAGATTTAGGCCAGTTGGAAGAGTGGGCTGAAAGATGGCAGATGGAGTTTAATGCTGATAAGTGTGAGGTGCTACATCTTGGCAGAACAAATCAAAATAGGACATACATGGTAAATGGTAGTGAATTGAGGAATGCAGTTGAACAGAGGGATCTAGGAATGACTGTGCAGTCAAGATGGTGGAGGCAGGTTCGATTTTATCATTTAAAAATAAATTGTATAGTTATATGGACGGGAAAGGAATGGAGGGTAATGGTCTGAGTGCGGGTAGATGGAACTAGGGGAGAATACGTGTTCGGCACGGACTAGAAGAGCCGAGATGGCCTGTTTCCGTGCTGTAATTGTTATATGGTTATATGTGTACCAAGGTACTGTGAGATTCTTACAGATCAGTATAATTATTATCATACACAAGTACAATCCCTGGTTTGGTACAGAGCACATAGAAACAGCCCACTCAGTCGATAAGCAAGAGTCGCCTGGTATTGGCACCATTTTACTGTCCCAACTACATCTGGCCATAAAGGCCTGTTGCAGCCGTCGCCTCCATCTGGTTGTCCCGCGAATCGTTATCCGTCTCATTGCCTGGCCATCTTTACCCTTCCTTCATATATGGCCCCAGTAAGCATACACAGACAGATTGTTCACTGTTGAGTGAAGGAAAGAAAGACTCCCATTCATTGTACACTCTCACAACCGTAGGGTACCCAAAAACCTAGTAGGGGCATCGTGGTTGAGTTATACCGACCTAATGTTCATTACTGTGAAGATCCAGAAGGGTCAATGAATAGAAAGAAGGTACCAAAACCTTGGTCAACTTTTATTCTATTCAAAGATATTAAGACTGACCTGTGATACACCAGGGTTTCGGCCCGAAATGTTGCCTATTTCCTTCGCTCCATAGATGCTGCTGCACCCGCTGAGTTTCTCCAGCATTTTTGTGCACATTCGATTTTCCAGCATCTGCAGTTCCTTCTTAAACACCTGGTCAATTGTTTAATATCTTGTGTGGCTGAGTAAATCTATATCCAGCAAACAAGCATTCCAGTCTCCATCATTGTTCATTTCTTGCTCGGTTTCCAAATTAATGTTGAATTCCAATTGCAGTTTCTCACTTGTATGTTCATACCAGTCAGACTGACCCAGGTTATATTTTCCATCAATCTCCAATTTTCTCCCCCTTCATCGCATGAGAATTGCAGAGCGAAAATCTGTCAGCATTTGGAGAACAGAAAATGCAGGCCTGGTGTTTCCCTGAAGCTATTAGCAGGTACACCAGCGGAATGGTGTCTGAGCTGAACTGACATCTCGCAGCATGCCAAGTGCAGGTGAAGGACCTTTTTAATTACAAGGAGCACTTTGCTGATTTCCCTCCTGATTGAAAATCCCTCCGTTGATGTCAGTCTCAACTCTTCCCTTTCACCATCATTTACTGATTCCACCCTCTGCTCGTCGCATTGTCCACCTGCCACGTTGTCAGTTCCTGAAGGAGATACTGTAGATAGTGGTGCCCATTACGGGCAAGAAAATATATCAGTACAAAAATCTGAAACGGTGCAAATCACTCAAATTCTGTAACTGTAGTGAGTATGGTATGGATTTCTATGTTGGAAGGATAAGTGCACGATTAAGTAATGTCTTGGGGTTCCTTCCTGTATTCATCAAATTCAAGAGATCCACAGTGCACAGCTGGTAGTGCTGCTCCTTCACAGTGCCCGTGACTGTGGTTAATGTGAATATGGGGAGAATAGTTTAAAGGAAATTAGTGGTAAAATAGCACTTTCTACATCATGGAATATGGTGGAGAAGCAAAAGATCTAGATGAGTTGCAGGCAGAATCTCAATATCTCATATTTAACTAACATTAGTGGGGGTGGACACTGTACTATAAAGGCAGATGATGTGACCCTCACACAAAATTGATCAAGCTTTGTAGCTTTATATGTCGGCATGCTGCAAGTAACCATTGGAGATTTTAAAATGATTTTTACATTAACTTTTAAAAATCATGCTGTGTACTGAAATGGAATGTATTAGACATATCCATTGAGAGGCATGAAGATGATTGATATTAATCAAGGAGGCAGTAGGCTACACAATGACACGTTTTGTTCTAATCTTAAGTGTTCGTGATGTCCAAGAAATCTTGGTTGTCAGTCGATTGACAAGATTAGCAAAATAACACAATGGATAAACCCATGTCCCCGCAGTGTTGAACACGAGGAAAATTGAGACGTTAGTCAAAAACAAGAAGGGTGCATTGGACGGGTATAGGCAGCTGGGATTGAGTGCATCCCTGGAAGAGTTTCGGGAACAAAAGAGTAAACTAAAAAAGGAAATCAGATGGGCAAAAAGGGGCCAGGAGATAGCTTTTGCAGGTAGCATTAAGGACAATCCCAAAAGATTGTATAAATACATAAGGAGGAAAAGGGTAACTAGAGAGAGAGTGGGACCTCTCAGGAATCAAAGCAGTCACCTCTGTGTGGAGCCACAAGGGTTGGGCAAGGTACCAGATGAGTATTTCTCCCCTGTATTTACCGGGGAGAAAGACAGTAGGACGGAAGAAATTGGAACAGTCACTGGAAGTGGCTTGAGAGCGGTCAGTGTTACTGTCGAAGAAGTACTGAAGGTACTGTCGTGTTTGAAGGTAGACAAATCTCCAGGCCCTGATCTGATATATCTAAGTACATTGTGGGAAACTAGAGAGGAAATTGCGGGAGCCCTGGTTGAAATGTATGAGTCGTCCTTAAATACAGGAGAGATGCCGGAGGACTGGAGGGTGGCAAATGTTGTGTCTCTTTTCAAGAAGGGCTGCAGGGAAAATGCTGGGAACTATAAGCGGGTGAGCTTAACGTCTGTAGTTGGCAAGTTACTGGAGAGTATTCTGAGGGATAGGATATACAGGCATTTGGATGGGCAAGCGCTGATTAGGGATAGTCAGCATGGTTTTGTACGTGGGAGGTCGTGTTTCACAAATCTGATTTTTTTAAAAAGATGTGACCAAAAAGGTTGATGAGGGCAGAGCTGTAGATGTTGTGTACCTGGACTTCAATAAGGCGTTCCACATGTTTCTGCATGGTAGGCTGCTCTGGAAGGTTGCATGGGATCTGGAAGATTGCATGGGATCCAAGGAGAGATAGCTGAATGGATAGCAAATTGGCTCCATGGAAGGAAGTAGAGAGAAATGGTGGAAGGTTGCTTCTCAGACTGGATACCTGTGACTAGTGGTGTGCCTCAGGGTTCGGTGCTGGGTCCGTTACTGTTTGTCATCTACATCACTGATTTGGATGAGAACATACAGGGCAAGATTAGCAAGTTTGCTGATAATACAAAAGTTAGTGGTTTTGCACATAGTGAAGATGGTTGTGAATTATTGCAGCAGGATCTGGATCGATTGACCAGGTGGGCACAGGAATGGTTGATGGAATTTAATACAGAGAAGTGTGAGGTGTTGCATTTTGGGACGTCGAATAAGGGCAGGACCTACACAGTAAATGGTAGGCCTCTGGACAGTGTTGTAGAGCAGTGGGATCTAGGTGTACAGGTGCATGGCTCCTTGAAGGTCGAGTCGCAGGGAGATAAGATGGTCAAAAAGGCTTTTGGCACATTGACCTTCATCAGTCAGAGTATTGAGTATAGAAGTTGGGAGGTCATGTTGCTGTTGTATAAGATGTTGGTGAGACTGCATTTAGATATTATAGTGTTCAGTTCTGGGCACCATCATATAGGAAATATTGTCAAGCTTGAAAGGGTTCCGAAAAGATTTACGAGTATGTTGCCAGGACTAGAGGGTGTGAGCTATAGGGAGAGGTTGAGTAGGCTGGGTCTCCATTCCATGGAGCGCAGGAGGATGAGGGGAGATCTTATAGAGGTGTATAAAATCATGAGAGGAATAGATCGGGTAGATGCCAATATATTGCCACCTGCCCCTTTAAAGTAAGTCTTTTGCCCAGAGTAGGGGAATCGAGGGCCAGAGGACATAGGTTCAAGGTGAAGGGGGAAAGATTTAATAGGAATCCGAGGGGTAACTTTTTCACACAAAGGGTGGTGGGTGTATGAAACAAGCTGCCAGAGGGGATAGATGAGGCTGGGACTATCCCATCGTTTAAGAAACAGTTAGACAGGTACATGGATAGGACAGGTTTGGAGGGATATGGACCAAGAGCAGGCAAGTGGGACTAGTTTAACTAGGACATTGTTGGTGGCGTGGGCGAGTTGGGCCGAAGGGCCTGTCTCCACAATGCCTGTCTATGACTCTATGTTAATATCAAACTTGTGGTTAGTGTCAAATGCATAACTAACCTTTCAAAATGCCTTAAAAAAAACCAGAACATTTATCGAAACATCTTTGTGTGATAATGATTAAACTTCAAACAGAATGAAATTTTCTTTAGGTGCCAGTCGATGAGTGTGGTTACCCAGGAGTCAGAAGGAACCATACTAATCCACTTTATAGACCTACAACAACTTGACTAAGATAGTCCAGTTACAAGGGTGAGGTTGGAGCTGGTGATGGGGATCGTGAGAATCAGGTATAGACACCAAATGCTGGAGTAACTCAGCGGGACAGGCAGCATCTCTGGGAAGAAGGAATGGGCGTCGAGACCCATCTTCAGACTGAGAATCAGGTATTGCATGTATGATTTTTGAATCTAAAGTAGGGTGCATTAAATTAGCAGGTAAATCTTGTGATATGAGGGAAGTGCCGATGGGCTGATCACCTGCAGACAGCTGATCACAGCAACGAGTAGAAAGCTTTATATAATCACATATCAAAACCTTTTCTATTGGTAATTAGCATTATTGACACTAGGTCACAGGGTTTGGATTCACCAATTATCGCCTGTTTACAGATACCCAGCTCCAGCGAGTAGTGCTAAAGATACACAGTTCAATCTTGACCTCGGCTACTGTCTGTGTGGAGCGTGCATGTGACCATATGGATTTCCTCTGGGAACTCCATTTTTCTCTCCCATCCCAAAATTTGTCGATGGTTAATTGGCACCTGAAAACTGCCTGTTGTTTAAATGGATGGCAGGAAAATAAGAAGGGAGCTCGTGGATAAGTGAGAGAGAAGAGCTGCAAGGGAAATTAAATGGAAGAATGGGACTGATGAAAATGCTCTGAAAGCCAGCATAGACTCGAGTTAAATCACCTCCTTCTATGTCATAGAAAAATATGAGCAATAAAGTGGAAAAGTTTCTACCATGTTTGAGCATTTTCAAATAGGCTTTTGTCAATTGCAGAAGACTTTCCTGGTGCACTGAACCTTATTATCAATGTTCATTGTCACTGAGGGATAATTCTGAGAATTGGGAAGTGGTTCATGATCTGCAAGGTCTTGCTGTGAATTAATATTGTTGGATCACAGTGAGGGCAGGTCTGGATAGTTCTGACCTTATTGCTGTGCAATGTTTGATTCATCTGAACTGTGTCACAATACTGATTCTTTATGGAAATGTTTCTGCAGAGAAATGGTTCCATCCACCAGGCAGTGGTCAGCACTCAAGGTCTTGCAGGTCCTGCAGAAGAAGGACACGGTAAACCCAGTGGGATGGTTTCCTGAACAGAGTCTCAAGGTTATCTTGCAGAATATCATCGCCAGAACTTGGCTGGCAGCAAGAAGGGTCCTCCCCATTTGGTCTTTCACGCATAGTTAAGGGCCTGTCCCACTTGGGCATCATTTGCGCGTCACGCAGGTGGCGCGCGAGGATTTTGAGAATCCCGCATGCGTCGTGACGCGTAAATGATGTCGTGCAAATGACGCGCAAATAACGCCCAATTGGGACAGGCCCTTTAGAGGCTGAGTCTCACAACATGCAGTCCTTGGGATTACTGTGGTGTAATTAAGATGAATGTCCACCTCTTTATGGACTGCATTTTCCAAGAAAGAATATAGTTGTACTCATTGCGGTTTGTTCCAAGCAGGCATGGAACAGAGGATTGATTCTCTTTCCATGGAGACACATGGAAAAATATTATTATGTTGATGGTACCTGTATGTGTGTATGTGTATATATGTGGTGTGTGTGTGTGTATATGTATGTGTATATGTATATATATATATATATATATATATATATATATATATATATATATATATATATATATATATATATATATATAAATAATATTCCGGACAGTAGAATGAACAATAACTTACACGCAGGCTGGCTGGATCACAAGAGAGCTTTATTACCCAACATTCCCTACTTATATACAAGACCAACTCATTAGCATATAATGAATATGCATGAATACATTACACTGCTCTCCTTTTTTAAGTATTAAATCTAAGTACACAGTTACAATTTTCTTGTTATGATACTTGATTTAAACCAGTTTTCATTCAATTTTAAATGATAACACAATATATTTATTTTACATATTTACACATTTTCATTCTACCTAGACAGTGAGTTACTTAACTTAAAAACTTAATCTGACTACTGGTTTACGGATCCTGCCTGATCGTCTAACAGTAACAGGTGTAACAGGTTTAGGTGTTGACTCAACTGTAGACTTGTTTGGCTCTGTTTTAGTACTCTGACTTTGACCAGAGGAATCTGTTTCTTTGTCTGTACTAACTGAACTTTGTGTTTCAATCACAGTTGGCTCTTCCAACTCACTTTCTGATAAAGACTCAGGGATTAGGACTTCATGTTCAGTTTTTGGTTCATCTTTGGCTGGAATCATTTGATCAACATGAACACTTTTGATCCTATCTCCAACTTCTACTAAGTATCTTTTTGTTCCACACACTTCCACTATTTTCCCAACGTCCCATTTGTCTCTACTGGACTTGTTGGGAGGACTGAGAACACGAACCTGCTCATCTGGCTTGAAGTACCTCTCCTTTTTTTGGGAGTCGAATTGACGTTTTTGACTTAATTGTTTTTGTTCAACTCTCAAAGCCAAATTGGGTTGAACTAGACTTAGGCGTATTCTTAGCCTTCTCTTCATCAACAGTTCTGCAGGTGAGTAACCTGTTGTGTGTGGTGTGGTTCTGTACTTCAGCAAGAAACTAGCCAAACGATGTTTCATGCTGAGCTTTGAGCTACCCTGCAAAACCTGTTTCTTGAGAGCGTCTTTGACAACTCTAACAGACCTTTCCGCCGCCCCGTTAGAGGCTGGATGGTATGAGGGAACAAGTGTGTGTTTTACACCATTCCGCTGCATGAACTCTTTGAACTGTTCTGAACAAAACTGAGGCCCGTTGTCAGAAACAAGTTCTTCCGGTAAACCATGGCATGCAAAAATTGATCTCAACTCATCTATGGTACGCTCAGTAGTAGTGCTTGACCCCATATGTTTAACCTCAATCCATTTGGAATGACTATCTACCAGCACCAGAAAGTGATCATTACCCTTTTCGCAAAAATCTACATGAACTCTCTGAAAAGGTCTACTTGGCCATGACCAGGGTTGCAGTGGTGTTTGTGGTGGTTTACTCCGGCAATTTTGGCAGACGCTACATTTGCTCACCAGTGACTCAATGTCACTGTCAATACCAGGCCAATACACAAAACTTCTGGCAATTGATTTCATGCTTACTATGCCAGGATGTTCGGCATGAAGTTCGTTCATAATTTTGTTTCTCAAAGACTCTGGTACAACCACTCTGTAACCCCACTTAACACATCCCTGCTCACATGATCATTCATGGCGTCGATTATGGAAAGGCTTCAGCTCTGAGTTCAGAACTGAGTTCAATCCACTATCGATTTCAGTCCAACCATTCAATGTCTGTTCATAAACCCACTTCAGCACATTGCCTTTCTTTGTTTCTGCTGCAATTTCTGTTGCAGTCACTGGAAAGTCTTCATCTACCACTTGCATTGTGTAGATTGAGTTCTCGCTTCCCACGTCAGAGTTCTCATGGGGCAACCGAGACAACGCATCTGCAACTGCGTTGCACTTGGAGCTCCTGTACTCCACCTTGTAGTCATACTGGGACAGCAAAATTGCCCAGCGCTGCATCCTTGATGCTGCCATGGAAGGTATAGCTGACTTGGGACCCAGTATCACTAATAGTGGCTTGTGATCAGTTACCAGGGTGAATGGTCTGCCGAGAAGAAACTGATGGAATTTCTTGATTCCGAACATGATGCTGAGTGCTTCCTTTTCTATCTGCGCATAGTTGCGTTCACTCGATGACAGGGTGCGGGATGCAAAAGCAATAGGCTTTTCCTGTCCGTCATTCATTACGTGGGAGATCACTGCACCTACACCATAACTTGAAGCATCACATGCAAGTTTCATCTCACGTGTCGTATCGTAGTGAACAAGAAGTTTGTCACTTGTCATTACTCCATTACGCTCTAATCTGTCAAGTTCTACCTCTACTTGTTGCTTTAGTGCATATGGTACAGGTCTTGGTCGACAATACACAGGCCTCACATCTTCCTTAAGTCGAATGTGTGCAGAGTACCCTGTTATTCCCGTGTCACTGTCAGCAAAATGTTTGCATGTTTGCTTATGACTTTTTCAAGACGTGATTTGGACAAATTGACGCTGAAAATGTTCTTCCAGTCTAATTCTATTCTACTCAGCCAATCCTTTCCAAGGAGGGTTGGTTTATTTCTGTAGCTGGCTACTATGATGGGCAGTGTTATAGACTGACCATTATGCTGAACTTTACAGTTCATTTGTCCACAAGTCTCCAAAACTTCGCCCGAGTAGGTTCTCAGCTTGACCTTACTCTCAAACAATGGTATCTGTGGGAACTTTGTTTCATACAGGTCTTTGCTCATGACCGAACAATCTGCTGCCGTGTCAATACACATATCGATTAACTGTTTATTAATCAATAGTTTAGTTCGAAAGTCCTTGCCTTGGCTGGTTGTAGGCTTATCGATGTTGGTTGCATAAATGGTGTACAACCCAAGTTCATTTCCATCTGGGTTCATCTCCAAGTTGTGAACTCCTCTTCGGTGTTGTTGCTTGATTCCCGCAGATTGTTGGTTTCCTGTTTTATGCTTGGCCCGACATGCTGAGGCGATATGGCCTTTCTTCTGGCAGTTATAGCACTTGGCCATTTTGAACTGACAAAATTGGGATGAGTGATTACCGTTGCAACGATAACAACTGGCTAAACTTGGCTCCCCGCCATACTTTGGTTTTGGTTTAGCGCCTCTTGGTTTGGCCATAGGCACTGCCTTGTGACTGTAAACGGCCACTGCAGTTCGTGGTGGACGAAACTCCCGAGCATTCTTTGATGCCATCTCTATTGTGGTAGCAATCTTGCATGCCTTCTCGAATGTGAGATCTGGAGTGTTCATCAGTTTGGACTGAATTCGTTCATCCACTAGACCACAAACAAATCTGTCTCGTAGTGCTCGTCCAAGTAATGTTCCAAAGTTACAGTGTAGACTTAAGTTTTTCACGGCAACAATGTAATCATTGGAACATTTCTTGGACGAGCACTACGAGACAGATTTGTTTGTGGTCTAGTGGATGAACGAATTCAGTTTGCTCTCTCCATGTAGGAGCTAAATGGCTCTCTACATTTGTCAAAGGTTCCAAGGTTCCCAATGTAGCCTGTGGAAGCTGCCATCGTGTCGTTCTCCTTTTTTTAAAAATTAAATAAAAGGTCAGTTCAAAACCCCAAATTCCTGTCTGTTCTGGTGTAACAATTCATCTAAAACTTAGCTGTACACTCCCAAGGACGACGTCTTGCCACGTAGACACAACATAGAGATAGCCTGAGAAACTCTTGCCAATTTCTCCAGCTGCTGTTTTACTACAGCCCCCTGCCTAGAAGGATCTGCAGGCCTCCCGTGTCCAGCTCGCAAACAACTGCGACACAACTCCGTATTGACTGTTTAAACTGTTAAACAATCCTGCGTGTTGTAAAACAGTCCTGCACTGTATTTAAAGGATGAGTTCACAAACTCGATCCCATCCTCGTCGCCAATTTTGTTATATTCCGGACAGTAGAATGAACAATAACTTACACGCAGGCTGGCTGGATCACAAGAGAGCTTTATTACCCAACATTCCCTACTTGTATACAAGACCAACTCATTAGCATATAATGAATATGCATGAATACTTTACAATATATAACTACATTATATTTTTGATTTAGAGGAAAGGTGGGGGCAGGTTTGATAGTCTCATCTTCTACGAGGCAGCAGTGATTCTTGTCCTCCGATATGATTCTAAGTCCTAGAGTATCTACAGCAGACGCCGCAAGTCCTTGGAAAATTACCACCAATGCCTCCTCCATGGCAGTAAACCAGTGTCCTCTCCACTGCCAACATCCCCAGCATTGAAACCCTAGTTAGTGTCAATTGGCTTTGTTGGGCCAGCCACATCCGACACCAGACTCCTAAACAGAATCTGTTCTGAGCTCTGTCATGGGAAGAAAGGGATCAACATATGCTCAAAATTGATCTGAAGAAATGCATCACCCCCACAGTCCTCTCGCCGGCCAAAGTTCCCAGCACCTTGTCTGTGAATGCTAAAAATGGAAAAGGAGCATTCAGGAGAACCTCAGGTCCAGTCATCAGGAGCTCAGCAAAGCCCTGCAAAATGTTGCAAGGAGTGCACCACATAAATTACCTGCCCTGTCAGACACTTCCTGTTCCATCTGTGGAAAAGTGTAGGATTTCCACATTGGTCTCATCAGTCAACTCAGAGCAAAAAAAAAAGCAAAGTGGAAGCAAGTCATTGCTCAATTATAAGAGACTATTTCAAGAGAGCTAGATAGCGGAGTCAGGGGATATGGTGGGAAGGCAGGAAGGGGGTACTGATTGGGGATGATCACCCATGATCACATTGAATGGCGATGCTGGCTTGAAGGGCCGAATGGCCTACTCCTGCACCTATTATCTACTATCTAAGAAGAAGTGTCAGGACTAGGGTTAGCCTGTAAGGGCAATGGTAAAGACTAAGTGATTGGATTGGGACAGACTCTCAGTATTCATTATTCTTTGTGTAAACTATCTCAAAACAGACCCTTCGGCCTAACACCCATACTGGACAACATGTCCCAGCTACACTAGTCTCACCTGCCTGCCTCCATATCACTCCAAATCTGTCATATCCATGCACCTGTCTAACTGTTTCTTAAATCTTGGGATAGTCCCAGCCTCAACTACCTCCTCTGGCAGCTTGTTCCACACACCCACCACTCTTTGTGTGAAAAAGTTACCCCTCAGATTCCTATTAAATCTTTCCCCCTTCACCTTAAACCTATGTCCTCTGGTCCTCGATTCACCTACTCTGGCCAAGAGACTCTGTGTACCTACCGAATCTATTCCTCTCATGATTTTATGCAGTTCTTTCCTACATATACTATGCGTGGACAGGTGCACAGGCAGTCTGTCACAGTACACTTTTGTTTTTATATTATTCTGATGCAGAACAAAAATATAAAAATTATGCGAACTGAATATTTTAACCCACGTTCTGGAAAATCTTGCCTTTTCCTCTTGGTGATGCTAATTGGTGGAGGATGAATCTTTGGACATAAAAACATTGTAAATATTCACCCAAATAAATTATTCAATAGGTAAACTAGGTGGATTATACTGATTTTAAAGGGTTATGGGGATTGAGAAAGACTTTTGAAATGCAGGCTTTTCATCACAGCAGTTGGCATGGTAAGAGAGGCAGATTTCTGCAATATGAAACGCAATATGTTGTTATTGAGTCTAAATCAAAGAAGTTTCTCCAACAAAGCAACAGTGGAACCAAAGCGATGCTGGGATGTAGCAATGTGGTGTGGAATTTCCTCCTCTCTGCTTAGCGATCTGTTTGAAAAGTTAGGCAGTCATAGACTGCTAGATGTGTCGACTTCAACAAAGAACCGACCACAAAGATGCACTGACCTAGAAACTGAACCAAGTTGCACATTAACATTACTTTCCCTGTAATTGTACCAACTTGTTTCTGGGGTTTATTTTTCGATATAGAGATATTAACTGTCCAAGCATTTTACACAACCAAAATTATTTGATTTTTTAAAGTTTATTAGCAGATTAAAAACTTGTTAATGGATGTTTCTACTAATATTCACACCTGCAAACATGCCACAGTCATCTTGCTATCTTTCAATGGGTTGTAACTTAGATGACATTGTCACATTGCATGGGGGTTCAGATGAAAAGCATGTATTTTCAACAAAATAATACCTTTTAGTGGTCTGAGGAACGACAACTGGGGTTTTCAACAGATCTTTATTCAAAAGTTCGATTTCCAGCATACAGGTTCTTCAGACGCGTCTGCCCACAACGGTGGTCAATGCTGAACTAACGCTCGCAAGTAAAAAACCGCGGGAAACAAACGGCCCCTCCTGAGTGACATGACCGCAGCTTCTGAACGCCGGGTTCGATCTCTGCGTACGCCAGCAGGCGCCGCTACAACCTCAAGATTTCCTCTCCACTTTATAGTAGTTACAGTGGCATTCAGAAAGTATTCAGACCCCTTCACTTTTTCCACATTTTGTTACGTTACAGCCTTATTATAAAATGGATTAAATTCTTTTTTTTTTGTCATCAATCTACACACAATACCCCATAATAAAAAAGTGAAAACAGGTGTTTAGAAATGTTTGCAAAGTAATTAAAAAGAAATAACTGAAATATCACATTTACATAAGTATTCAGACCCTTTGCTATGACACTCAAAATTGAACAAAATTGTGCGCAGACCTCCGAGACGGGATTGTGTCGAGACATAGATCTGGGGAAGGGTATAAAACAATTTCTGCAGCATTACTGGTCCCGAAGAGCGCAGTGGCCTCCGTCATTCTTAAATGGAAGAACTTTGGAACCACTAGGACTCTTCACAGAGCTGGCCGCCCGGCCAAACTGAACAGTCGGGGGAGAAGGGCCTTGGTCAGAGGGGTGACAAAGAACCCGATGGTCACCCTGACAGAGCGCCAGAGTTCCTCTGTGGAGATGGGAGAACCTTCCAGAAGGATAACTATATCTGCAGCACTCCACCAATCAGGCCTTTATGGTAGAGTGGCCAGACGGAAGCCACTCCTCAGTAAAAGGCACATGACAGCCCGCTTGGAGTTTGCCAAAAGGCACCTAAAGGATGGTCAGACCATGAGAAACAGGATTCTCTGGTCTGATGAAACCAAGATTGAAATCTTTGGCCTGAATGCCAAGCGTCACGTCTGGAGGAAACCAGGCACTGCTCATCAGCTGGCCAATACCATTCCTATGGTGAAGCATGGTGGTGGTAGCATCATGCTGTGGGGATGTTTTTCAGCGGCAGGAACAGGGAGACTAGTCAGGATCGAGGGAAAGATGAACGGTGGAAAGTACAGAGAGATCCTTGATGAAAACCTGCTCCAGAGTGTTCTGGACCTCAGACTGGGGCAGAGGTTCACCTTCCAACAGGACGACGACCCTAAGCACACAGCCAAGACAACACAGGAGTGGCTTTGTGACGAGTCTGTGAATGTCCTTGAACCCAATCGAACATCTCTGGTGGGGCCTGAAAATAGCTGCCCATCCAACCTGACAGAGCTTGAGAGGATCTGCAGAGAATAATGAGAGAAATTACCCAAATTCAGGTGTATCAAGCTTGTAGCGTCATACCCAAGAAGACTTGAGGCTGTAATCGCTGCCAAAGGTGCCTCAACAAAGTATGGAGTAAAGGGTCTGAATACTAATGTAAATGTGATATTTCAGTTCTTTATTTTTAATTACTTTGCAAAAATTTCTAAACACCTGTTTTCGCTTTTTTATTATGGGGTATTGTGTGTAGATTGATGATAAAAAAATGAATTTAACCCATTTTAGAATAAGGCTGTAACGTAACAAAATGTGGAAAAAGTGAAGGGGTCTGAATACTTTCTGAATGTACTGTATGAAAGGTTCAGCTTAGACACTGTGGTCCCGTAGCATCTTGAAACAAGAATTTTAGTCAATCTTTCAGTTGATTTTTAATTCACCATGTTATGTATTCTTGCTGCAGGCATCCGATTACACCCTGCAGCAGATTCCTAGATACAAATCTCTACCAAGAGAGTACCCCGAGGGCAATCCATATTTTGTTGCGCGTCTCTGAATGCCTGATCCCTTCCACGTTCCTGTCTGTTTTGAAGCAACAATCTGTCCTTCAGCTTGTACATCCTAATTGGGAAATCATTCTCCCGAGTCAGCCTTCTCCTCCCTGTGAGTGCGGTCACAGTCAGAGAGCAGCTTCGTTCCCTCCTATCTCTCATTCCCTTCTCTAAGCAAACAAACTGCCGACAGGATTAGTTAGGTCCCACTTCTGTGCTGTGCGGAGGATTTAGTCAGAGGGCACAGAAGTAAAACCAGAAATAGTCATGATTAATGGACTACAGCTTTTGTTATATCCGAACATATTAAAAAAAGGTGGAGGTTGCAGAAGTATTTTTAGAACGACCCAGAAAGGTGGACTGTGGGGAGTCCTTGAATAACCTAGGCATGACTTGTTCCATGGACTAGAATGGGCTGGGCACTTCCCTTCCTGATTCACCCCCCATCATTTCTATGTCGTGACATTAATTTCTTCCATGTGAAAATGTTACCTGTGTATTTGATTTGCCGACTGAAATTAGATTGAAGTGTCAGAACCTACGACATTCGTTTTTCATTCACAGAGAAAGCTTCTCCTTGATCCCTGAGCTCCTTCATCCTGGTATCTGATACATTTCCAATTGTCACCGTGCCACCGTTGTCCTGCTTTCTGCTGCCTTGGCCAAGTGCTTCAGTATTCGCTCCCTGAAACTCTCCACCTCTCTTTATGTTACTGTTTGGACCCACATCTTTGGCCGAGTTTTTAATGTGGCTTGTGTCACATTATTCGCGGCAGCTTCTCTGAAACACCCACTGAGATATTGCATGTTGTTTAAACATAAGTTATGCTTTTATCTGCTGGTGATACATTTGCTGCTGAATGTAAAACACTCTCTAATGCCACGCCAAACTATTTTAAACGTTGTCCTGGACCCTTCGCCACAGCTACTTTTCCACCCAAGCTGTGAGCTTTTGTTCTGTAATGTCGGATGCTGGAATGTTTTATTGTGATCTGATCTACATAATCCTGTTAAACCGGATGACTGAGCAATGTGTTTTGTTTTGTTTAATACCAGCTTTCACGGAATGTGCTGTTAATGGCAAGCCATTAACCTGCGGCTTTTATCATTTAAGGAACAATTTCAGTGCAGGGATAAGTACAATGGAATCACCACCATCCACCATAATGGAGGAATCCTTGAGAGCATAATGGAAATTCAATATAAAAGCAGGGAATGCGGTGAAATGCCGCAGATTTAAATGGTAACTTGTAAGGTGTAACCTCCAAAGTGGAAGCTGGAGAGTTAAGGGCCTGTCCCATTTGGCCGTCATTTACGTGACAGGCTGGTAGTGACTGACGCGCGACATCATGCGTCCGCAGAGCTGTCTGGAGCGTGTGACGTCATTTGAAGATAGACACAAAATGCAGGAGTAACTCAGCGGGACCAGCAGCATCTCTGGAGAGAAGGAATGGATGATGTTTCGGGTCCAGACCCTTCTTTCAGACTAAAGAAGAGTCTCGACACGAAACATCACCCATTGCTTCTCTCCAGAGATGCTGCCAGTCCCGCTGAGTTACTCCTGCATTTTGTGTCTATCTCCAATCGTCTTAGCCCCGCTCTGGGAATAGGAGTGGGGACGGATCCGGATCCGCGACGGCCGTGAAGAAGGGTTTCGGACCGAAACGTTGCGTATTTCCTTCGCTCCATAGATGCTGCTGCACCCGCTGAGTTTCTCCAGCACTTTTGTCTACCTTACAGCAGCACCTGCTGCTTGTCTCGGTGTGCATCCCAAGGGACAGCCTGTCGGGGACTCTGGAGCCCTTCCGTGAATGCTGGTCGCCGCGGGAGGTCAAGTGTATTGTTGATAAAGTTGACAATATTTTAATTTGATAACTGTTTGTTTGTAAACTGCCAATATAGGCAGTCCTTGATCATATTACTACTCTGTATTTTTGTTTGTTTTAAATAAATGCATTTTGTATTATAAAGAAAAAAGGGCCAGCCTGTAGATCAGACGGTCCTCAGTTGCATAACTTCTCAGGATGGACCGTATCTTTTACCCTGGGTAGGGGATTTCACACGGAGACCCTGTATCTTTCTCCATATAGTCTTCATGAATACACAGTTCACAAAGAGGTGAGAGGTCCTCTGGTCGAGATTAAAAGCGGTCCAGAGGGTATCGTGCATTGGGAGTGAGATTCTGATGTGCAGAAAGGGTCTGACGGGCAGGCCCCTCTTGTTGCCAGCCAAGCAAGGTGTCAGTGAGTTCTGGCGATGAGGCATTCTGTCAAATGGTTTGACAGCACTGCCTTAATCCCACATGCTAATTGAATTAACATCACTTATGCTGTTATTGTACCAGCTCGCTTCCTGTTTATCCGATACAGGAATATTAACTGTCGAAGCATTTACACAACAAAAAAATGCTTTGATATTTTTTTGAGTTTATTAGCAGAATGAAAACTTGTTAATTAATGTTTCTACGAACATTCACACTTTTGAGAAGAGTATCTGAATCAGAATTTGATGTTTATCCTGCAATAATTACCTTCAAATCTTGCTGTGTGTTCCTTGTCCCTAACCTTGAATATATCCATGATGTCTACAATGTAAACAAGTGGCATCAAGTGCCAACGCCTGCTCCGTGGCTTTGTCTCAGTGCTGATTCTACAATCAGCTGCCAGCATTTGCAGTTTTGGGATTTTTACCTACAAATTCCCATTCTCCCTTTTCTTCCTGGGCACTTTGCTCAAATTCACCCATGGGCTAGCTGACTGTCTTAAAAACAAGCCTGACAATGCACCCCACCCAGTGCAAACTACAATGATTTGCAGTGTAAAACTTGATGCCAGGGCCTGTTGATCTTTCAGACAATTCACACCTTGTTGTCATTGAGATGACTGCTCAGGCAGCTGTTTTTGCCTTTCATTAACTGTTCTTTGTGAGCTACTTATTCCAATATCTTTATTTTCTTTATTTCAATACCTTTCTATTCTCTTTGGTTTGCCAGAGCATTTAGAAGTTTATCTAACTCTTTTTTTTACCCAAATCTGTCAGTAACCACCACCCCCCCCCCTCCCCCCACCCCCCACCTCTTCTTTCTAATTCCATCAGACATTGCTCTAATGACTGTGGCAAGAGTTCAGTTTCATTATAAAAACATAGAAACATAGAAAATAGATGCAGGAGTAGGCCATTCGTCCTTCGAGCCTGCACTGCCATTCAATATGATCATAGCTGATCATCCAACTCAGTATCCTGTACCTGCCTTCTCTCCATAACCCCTGATCCCTTTAGCCACAAGGGCCACATAATACTCCCTCTTAAATATAGCCAATGAACTGGCCTCAACTACCTTCTGTGGCAGAGAATTCCACAGATTCACCACTCTCTGTGTGAAAAATGTTTTTCTCATCTCAGTCCTAAAAGATTTCCCCCTTATCCTTAAACTGTGACCCCTTGTTCTGGACTTCCCCAACATCGGGAACAATCTAGCCTGTCCGACCCCTTCAGAATTTTGTAAGTTTCTATTTACTGTGATCTTGAACATATGTCTCAAAGATAATTCAGCATTGCAGTTTGTTTCTTGCTCAAGATTCTAGCATGATCTGCAATCTATTGTGTCTCCTGTAGATTTTTTTCGTGCAGTTCTATTCAGGAGTTGTCCGTCTCCATCCCCTGACTCCTTCCTCCTCTTCACCCACACATACAGTTTCCTGGTTCCTATTTGGAGTCAGGCAGAGGAACACTAACCAGGGTTTCTGGCCCTATTGTGCTCCTTGTCGCCACCTGTTGCCCACCCCAATGGCTTGTGAAATGCTACGGCTAAAGTCGTAGGACTTGTTGGTTAACCAGTAGGAAACAAGCTGAAGAATAACAAGACTGTCAGTATTGAGCTGTTATGTTGAACATATACACCAATGCCCACTGCTATCAAATGGAGACGTCATTTTGTCTTTGTGGCTGAATTGGCCAAGTGATGTTACTTGATTTGTGTTTGGTTTAAAACCAGCATCTATAGTTCCTTCCTACACATTGTTCAACATCAGGTTGGAGATAAGGACCAGCACTGGTGTGGCAAAGTGGCTTTCTGCTGTTGAATATCCCTGCAGCAGTCCACACACAAACTAATGAAAAGAACAAGGATCAAGATAGTGATGGCCAGCTATAGACCTGTACTTCAGCTCGATTGCCAATAAAATCTAGAATTCCTCCTAGGTTTTCTGCGAGGAGACGCAGCCTTCATTGTGGAAAAAGTTGTTTACCCAAGGGCATCATCAATGAGTCTACTGTGAAGACTGCTGTGAAGAAATAGTCATTGCAAAGAAGCTGGGAGGTCAGATAAACAAATGTGTCCTTTGTTCTGCTCAGCTTCCATTACTGACAGGGGTCAGGTCCTCTCGCTGGCGAGCAGCTGGCCAGCTCAATTAGTATTGCACAAAGCAACATTATAAAATCACTTTAGGGATATTCAGCTGCTCACCGACCCCTACCAGACTGCAGTGTGCTGCACACATCTGTTGATATTAAGTTTGAAAGGTGACTGGAGAGTCAAGCTTGGTGCAGTAGAACTGATGAGATTTCACAGCATTTTAAGATGTTTTACGGTATTAGTTATTGACCAAAACTTTCCTCGTAGATCCACTCCATACATCAGGAGCCAATCCCATCACTAATTGAACTTGCCCCAAGTCTCCACCAACTGGTTCGAGAGGCAAAGGGAGCAGGTGATGCTCAAATTTGGTTGGACCCTACTTCATTGGCATATGTGTGTGGCATGTGGGCATCTGGTAGATCATGTTGTTCAAATTTACTCTCGCCTCTTGTGTCCTCATACCTAGTTTTAGGCTTCGTGATGAGGAGAGCTAGCAGCTTACTTTTGATGACTTTGTAACAGTCTGGGAACAAGATTAGTATTGTGAATCACAGGAACAAAGCCAGTCTACATAGCCTTCCTCTCATTTTCTTATCTATATAATTGCATGAAATTTAAATTTATTCTGATGTCAGGTTCATATGTCCAGAAACTTTCAATACCTGCTGTAAATACCTGACAGCCATCCAATGTGTAGCTAGGAACTTTAAACGCCCAGATAATGGATATGATCAATCCCAGCAGTCTTTATATCAACAATACCACTACTGAATACAATGACCTGGAGTTAAATGTCAAGGAGCTGAGCCTAGTCCAGTGCTGTTCATCAATACAGCCGTGGAGACGCATGATGCTGCAATCTTGAGCAAAATACAAACCATGGGAAGAAATCCGGAGTAAAGCAGCATCTGTGGAGGGAAATGGATGGACGACTTTTTGGGTTGGGACCCTTCTTCAGATTGATGAAGAGAGAGATTACCCTTCTGCAAGAATCCCCAATCCATAGCATTGTCTGTCTATTTCCCTCCCCAGATGCTACCTGACCCACTGAGTTCCTCCAACATTTTGTTTTTTTGCTCAAAATTCCAGCACCTACAATCTCTTAGGTCAACATGTAAAATGGCCGTTAATGCACATCCATGTCTACCACAACCCCTTGGCACAGCTAGTAGAGCTGCTGCCGCACATCTCCAGTGACCTGGGTTCAATGCTAACCTCTGGTGCAGTCTGGGTGAGGTTTGCAGATCCCCCCTGTAGCCAGGTGGGAATTCTGACTGCTAACCTGCTCACCAAGGTAAATCAGCACCATGGTATCAGTCAAGGCAGGAATCCACTTGGTTGGTGCAATGAATATTTTTTCAGTCAATTAAGAGAGTTAGACTTTGGAGCAAATCTCTTCAGATTTAAACAACAATGCTTTGACTTCTGCAAATGTTTATTGATGACAGCAGGAAGACGTTGCTTTTTTATAGAAAATGAACACTGCTTCGGAAGGTCAGCATTTGCATTACTAATGAATATTTCAATGTATTGATGCAGTCACCCTTCTATGTCCTGTCTGCTCGATACAGCTGAGTACCAGTGATCCTCGCGCCCTCGACTTGCATTACTCAGCAGTGTTCGGGTAAAGATATAAAAGGCCAAATGCAAATAATTTGCTGAAATATTCATGAATCACTCGTGTGAGAAAGAATCAAAGCCACTTCCCAAACTTATTGCAGCAGGTTTCTGGAAGGATATCAAGCACCCACATACTGTCCCACTGTAAGTCCTGTCTGCCAATATTACCTGTTTAAGAAAGAACTGCAGATGCTGGTAAAATCAAAGGTAGACACAAAATGCTGGAGAAACTCAGCGGGTGAGGCAGCATCTATGGAGAGAAGGAATTGGCGACGTTTTGGCAACATCGCCAATTCCTTCTCTCCATAGATGTTGCCTCACCCACTGAGTTTCTCCAGCATTATTCTCCAGAATATGTGATTCTGTTTGTAGTTTGTTTGTTTGTTTGTCTTTTTGCACAAAGTCCGCGAGCATTGCCACTTTTCATTTCACTGCACAGCTTGTATGTGTATGTGACAAATAAACTTGACTTGACATTTAGTGTCTATCTGCCAATATTACCTGCCTTTGTCAAGCTGCATTACCTCCCCTTAATGGATTGGATTGCTTACTTTGTTTTTTAATCTCAGCACACCATTGATATTCGATGAATCTTCAATCCATTCCCTACATCTATCCTTCTGAACCATCAATAATAATTGTTTTGCACTTCAGAATTCTCCACCAAACAACAAAAAGTAACATTCATAAAGCACCTTTATCAATATAACATCCTAAGGCACACAATAGGGTTATTATCAAACAGAACTTGATAACTGAAGCTCTTTTATATATTTCTTCACCTTACTTTCCACAGAACCTTTCCTTGCAATTGTGCCTTTATCATCATCTCAGGAGGGGTAATGATGGTGGATGTGGGTGTCATCGACAAGATGAGTATTTATCGCCATCCCTGACGGCCCTTGAGAGGTAGGGGTTTTTAACTGCTCCAATCCGTGAAGATACCCCATCACGTTGCTGGGCAGGGGGTTCCAAGATTTTAATCCTGTCTTGGAGGAATAAAAGGCAGGCACGGGTTATTGATTGGGGACGATCAGCCATGATCACAATGAATGGCGGTGCTGGCTCGAAGGGCCGAATGGCCTCCTCCTGCACCTATTTTCTATGTTTTCTATGAGTACTGTGAGCAAATTTGGGCCTCATATCTGTGGAATGGTGTGCTGGCTCTGGAGAGGGTCCAGAGGAGGTTTACAAGAATGATTCCAGGAATGAGTGAGTTAGCATATGATGAGCGTTTGACAGCACTGGGACTCTACTCGCTGGAGTTTAGAAGGTTGAGGGGGGGACCTTATTGCAACTTACAGAATAATGAAAGGCATAGATAGAGTGGATGTGGAGAGGATGTTCCCACTGGTGGGAGAATTTAGGATCAGAGGTCATAGCCTCAGAATTAAAGGGCACTCTTTTCAAAAGGAGGTGAGGAGGAACTCCTTTAGTCAGAGGGTAGTTAATCTGTGGAACACGATGCCACAGAGGGCTGTGGAAGCCAAGTCAGTGGATATTTTTAAGGCAGAGATAGATAGACAAATTATTGATTAGAATGCGTATCAAAGATATGGGGCGAAGGCAGGAAAATGGGATTAGGAGGCAGATATCAGCCATGATTGAATGGTGGAGTAGACTCGATGGGCCGAATGACCTAATCCTACTCCTACAACTTGTGACATTTCCAAGGTCATCAAATTGGAAGTTTAAAGGAAGGAGGTGAAAGGAAGGAGAGTAATACCATCGAAGGGAACATTCGCAATATCAGTCAGTGTTGGGAAATAGGAAGAGGGTTGGGTCAGATGGGCAAGATAAGTCCACAAAAGGGCACAGGACTAAAGGAAGAAATGAGAACAGATACTACAATCAAAAGCAAAAAATAAACTGCTGGAGGGGTTAGGCAGCATCTGTGGAGGCAATGGGATGGTCGACATTTTGCCTCAAGATCCTGTATCAGGAATGAATTTCGGAGAGTGTGTTTTAAATACCTCCCCTGTCAGGTCGTTTCATATCCCCACTACCTTCTGAGTGAAAAGGTTGCCCCTCAAGTTCATATTAAATATTGTCCCCCTCACCTTAAAACTATGTCCTCTGGTTTTTGATTCCCCTTTCCTGGGTAAAAGACTCATTCACCCTATCTATTCCTCTCGTGGTTTTATATACCTCTTTAAGATCACCCCCTCATCCTCCTGTGATCCAAGGAAGAGAGATTGGGTAGTCGTGGATCAGGTGGCCCTGAAGGAGGAGCTGGGGACAGGCATGGTCGAGGCAAGAAGATGAAAGAAGGTGGGGAGGGAAGGCTTTGGAGGAATATACAGGCCTGGAAGGGGAGGCAGTGGATCATTGCATGGAGCGACTTGGGCAATCCGTCATAATGGAAGGGAGAATGTCGAGGGTGGGAGTAAGCAATTGTCCTCCGTTTATCCACAATTAATGCGGAAAATTGCTTCCCATTCCCAACCACCTCATTTCAGTTTGTAGTTCTCCCAAGACGCAGGGAATCTGTCTGGCTTTTGTTAAACCTGGAATCCAACCGATAGCAAGAGCAAAATACTGAGGCACAAGGAACTGCAGATGCTGAAATTGTGAGCTAAACACAAAATGCCGGAGCAACTTAACGAGTCAGGCAGCATCTGTGGAGGGAATGGGCAGCTGATGTTTCAGGTCAGGGCAAAATAATTGTGTGCAAGATGTCATTTGAGAACAATCTGGGTGCCCAGCTCCCATTCTACTTCTGATAACCCCAGTTTACACAAGCAAGAGATCTGTAGAGCTTTACATTTCAAACACAGCTCAATCCAAAACTCCCCTAGTTTGTGGTTGAAACTAATCGTGATGTTTGGGGTTGTGGGCTGGGGAGAATTGGGTTGAGAGGGAAAAATGGATCAGCCATGATCAAATGGCGGAGTAGACTCAATGGACTGAATGGCCTAATTCTGTTCCTATGTCTTATCGTCTAATAAATTGTTCCTAGTGGAATAATGGGAATAGAGTGATATGAAGCATGTGCAGGCCGAAGTGATTATTTTAATCTGATATCATACTCGACACGGTCATCGTGAGGTGAAGGTCATGTTCCTGTGCTGCACTGTTCCATGGTCGATGTCCTAATGTGAGAGTAATTGCAACTCCAGAACCATACAACCAGGGCTGGTTTTCTAGAGTTACATGCTGTGGGATTATAGCATTAACGGGGTGTAATCAGGATCAATTTTCTAGTGTGATGCTGCCAAATTATATGTGTGGGCATGTGTGGGCGTGTGTGTGCGTGTGTGTGCGTGTGTGTGTGTGTGTGTGTGTGTGTGTGTGTGTGTGTGTGTGGGCGTGTGTGTGTGTGTGTGTGTGTGCGCGTGCACGCAGGTGTAAATCCATGGTCTGGTGTGGAGTCTTTGTCATGACAGGTGGGGGCAGGGTCCTTGTTGTAGGGATGGGGAGTAGTTCTGTTATGGTCAGGATGCTCAGTGGGAAGCAGAGACTTCTTGGGCAGGGACCCAATGGTGGGGAGACCTCAGAAAACGGTCTCTTGATTTGAGGATGCAGTGAGACCATGCTGGTTGGGGGTTGATTTCTGGTTAGATTATCAGAATTGGATCCATTTTTTTTTGTGTGTTTGTTTTATTATGTTATCTATGAGTACTGTCTAAATAGAGCTTTTATGTTACTGCAAGTAAGAATTTAATGGTCCCCAGTTTTGGCACACAGCACAATTAAACACTCTTGACTCACTCTGAAGCCATTTACTTCATAGAATCAGCCCTGTCTCCTATCTTTGCCTGCCAGGTTTCTGGAGATCAGATAACACACTGATCTGAGGGTAATGAAAGAATCAATCAATTGAGGGTAATGAGAGAATCATTTAAAATATAGGAAGGCATCCCTATTAAAATATTTTAATGATTAACACATCCTCTGTGAATGGATTGATCACACGCTATAACATTAGAAATTGGTTTGTAAATGGTTTGTCTTGAGGAGGCTGGTGGGGTTGCTTTACCATATTTTTCTAATGTTATCCCATAACATGCATCAACTCACACATGCATGCAAGGGCGGCACAGTGGCACAGCGGTAGAGTTGCTGCTTTACAGTGCCAGAGACCCGGGTTCGATCCTGACTACGGGTGTTTGTCCGTATGGAGTTTGTGCGTTCTCACCGTGACCTGCGTGGGATTTCTCCGGGTTCCTCCCACACTCCAAAGACGGGCAGGTTTGTAGGTTAATTGGCTTGGTATAATTGTAAATTGACCCAAGTGTGTGTAGGATTGTGTTACGTGTGTGGGGGTCGCTGGTCAGCGTGGGCTCGGTGGGCCGAAGGGCCTGTTTCCGCATTGTATCTCTAAACTAAACTAAACTTAAAAAAGACTAAACTCTGCCTACCATAGGGATTTATAAAATGAAGCTCAATGTTGAACAATGCAATTTATCCTGCAACTCCATCCAATAACCTGTTTCAGGACCCCAGAAGACCTGACAATTGCACACGGCCAACTAGATGGCAATTTATTTCATCTGCTTCTCTGCTTTGTATTCTCAAGTGCCTGGGCATCACAGAGGTGAAGTTAAGACTGATTGATTGTGCTATTGGCTAAGACCAGTTAACAGCAAAGGCTTGATTTGGCAGATAACATGAACACTGAAGTCATCACAGTACCTGCATCTGCAGAGTTGGCAGAAAAGGCATACAAGCGTGCAGATAGAGATATAACGGCTGATGAGAAGGGTGCGTTCACAGATTAGCGTGGCTCCTCACTACACAGATTCTGGTAGCTATAAAAGAGATTAAGCAGTGTCAGGCTGATATGAAAGCAAATATGTATATTATTTACAGTCACATGAAGAAACGGGGGACAATTCAAGGGCAAATTAGTGTAATCTCAAAGAACTGAATCAGCAGTCTAAATGCAAACTGTGAATCTGCAGAGTATGTGTGAGCCACAGTTTCTGCAGTCTATGCACAAACACAAGGATGTACAAATTACAATTAATCAACCCACATTGGTCCTCATTGCCTCCTGTTACTGGGTTTCTGGCACTAGAAAGGGACAAACCCTGAGACCAGCAAAGTGTAAACTACAGAAGCTGCTCTCTGTCCAAACAGCCAAGTATGTAACCTATGGTTTCTGGAGGTACACAAAAATGCTGGAGAGACTCAGCGGGTGCAGCAGCATCTATGGAGCGAAGGAAATAGGCGAAGTTTCAGGCCGAAATCCTTCTTCAGGTTTCTGGAGGATGTGCGACATACAAACAGTATTGCCACTAAGGGAGTGCTGCAGTCAGTAGGGCCACGCTCGGTCCGTTCCGCCAAACACCTCCGCTTGGTCCGCATTAACCAACCTGACCTCCCGGTGGCTCAGCACTTCAACTCCCCCTCCCATTCCGTATCCGACCTCTCTGTCCAGGGCCTCCTCCATGGCCAGAGTGAGCACCACCGGAAATTGGAGGAGCAGCACCTCATATTCCGCTTGGGCAGTCTGCACCCTAGTGGCATAAACATTGAATTCTCCCAATTCCGTTAGCCCTTGCTGTCTCCTCCCCTTCTTAGCACTCCCTCAGCCCTCAGGCTACTCCTCCTCCTTTCCCCACCCTCCATCAGTCTGAAGAAGGGTTTTGGCTCGAAACGTTGCCTATTTCCATCGTTCCATAGATGCTGCTGCACCCGCTGAATTTTCCCAGCACTTTTGTCGACCTCTATTCACTCCTGGCCTCCAGTGCTGTCAGTATTGAGTTTGCATGTTCTCCCTTGGGCTACTGTTTCCTCACACACTGCAGGGGCATGTTGGTGATAGATTAACTGTCCACCATAAATTACCTCAAGTCTAAAGGTGAATAGTAGAATGTTATGGGAGGTGATGAGAATATGGGCACAGTAAAATGGGATTAATGTAAATAAGTGCTTTGGCATAGACATTGGGGGGACAAATGGCCTGTTTCTGTACTGTATAACTCTTTGACTCTATAACTCTTAAACTGCAGAGTGCAAAGTATATAGAGTAAAGGCAAACCTGAAGTACGTCCCTCAACAGAGCAGTCAGTAACCAGTGGATGTAGAATAAGCCAGTTCGGTCGCTCGGGATGAACACTTTCGGTGGCCGTTCCGCTGCATGGATGTAGACATGAGCCTCGTCCCTAACTAGCCGCTGCTGGGCCGTCCCCCGGGCGGGGAAAAGAAGCACCAACTGCAGCTCAATCCCGTCCATCCCGCCGGCGGGACAGGCAGAGTCGAGCTGGGGCCAGCGCCTCCACTCCGCGCTGGATGCGGACCTGGGCCGACACTTTCATCAATGAACCTCTAGATAGAAGATCCTCCTTCAGCCTTCCTACACATTAGACTTTTGTGCCGTAGTTGGGATGGATGGATGGATGGACGGACGGACGGACGGACGGACGGACGGACGGACGGACGGACGGAAGGAAGGAAGCGGGGATTGCCCATGTTGACATTTTTTCGGCGACAATTTTTGCTATCATTGGTTGACGTAGGTGTTGTCGTAGGTGATGTCATAGGTGATGTCGTAGGTTGTCGCCAGGTGAATTCCATTAAAATTAGTCCCTGGCAGTCACCCAAAGAGTCGCCTAAGTGGGACAGGCCCATTCAGGACCGGATGGCGGATGGGAGGTAACTGGGGCATCATTAGGTGCATGAAGGTTTGTCATCAAATGATATTTGGAAAACAAAACTGTGGCTCAGAGAGAGATTGACTAAATATTTCATACCGAGTTCCATTAATATTGGAGAGAAGCTCTGAATTTGATGTGGATGCCAAATCTGATTGCTTTAACTCTGGGAAGAGCTGATTAATTTTGAAGCTTTTGATATTGGTCATTGGGGCATGTTCGAGGAGCAGCTGGGAAAGGTAAGAGAAGGCACTTTCACCAGAATGATGAGATTAACAAAGTCCCCGTGGGGATGATCTGGTCGATGATCAAGTTGAATCAATCACCAATCACTCATCATAGCAACAAATTAACAAGCAACCATTATAGATTATAAAGGATGCTGTTGTATTTCATTATCGAGCAGTGGTGCTTGATAATGGAACATTTAATATTCTAAAACTCCATAAAGCCGTCTCTAGAAGATGATAGCATATCTTTTTTCGATATCAGGAATCTTTTGAATTTTTAAGTTAAATAGGTAACTCCGACCAAATCTCCAAACTGATCTCTCGATGACCCAGAGGCTTGTAAATCAATTGATATCACTGCCATGGGATTATTAACAGGAAACTGATTAGTTTTGGCACCCGACGACCCTCCACCCTCACATCAGATGGTAATAACTTAAGCATTTAGACTGCAATCACTTCCTTCATCAGTCTTGTCCAGTAATGGGCTGTGGCGACGGGTGAGCAGAGTCTGTTGGTGCAAATGTCCTGCCCTTGGTCCAGACTGACCAGAGTCTATCAGGTTTTAGGTCAGTTCCTATCTATGGCTATGAAAGGGTGGCACGGTGGCACAGCGATAGAGTTGCTGCCTTACAGCGGTAGAGATATGGGGTTGATCATGACCTCGGGTGCTGTCTACGTAGTTTGTGTGCACCGCGCCTTCACCGGAACAAATGAACAAACAAACACCGACTTATCGCCTGGGGAGAGGATTCTAAACCCACACCGGGTCTCCCTTCGCCCCGTCAGACCGGGTCCCCATTGACCCCCTCCCGCCCCCATCCACAGCGAGGCCCCACCACCGCCGCCGAGTCTCGGACAGGCCACGTGGCTTCACAGCAGTGAGTCCCCTGGGAGGCCTGGCTGTGGGGCGAGTCGGACCTACCGGGCGGGGCGCGCTCTGGTCCTCGGTCGTCATTCTGGTTGTCGGCGGCGCGGTTGTTCAGCGGGCGGATTGGGCCCGCGCGGCCCCCCCGGGACACTCCATCCGCTACCCCTCCCTCACAGAGAGTGATTGAAGTTGGATCGCCAGCACCATTTAGGAAGCGTCCACATGAACACTTTAACCACTTTACATTGAGCGCTCTGGACCAAGTGCTCGGCAATGGAATTATGGAATTCCCATGATGTGTGGCTCTATGAATGTTTGAACTGTCTAGTAAAGGAAGTGGGGCGTGGAAGCCTGCTATTTCTGTATGATTCTGAGCAAGTGTCGGCATTGAAGAACACAATATATAGTCTGAAGTCCGAAGAAAGGTCCCGACCCGAAATGACCCACTGAGTTACTCCAGCACTTTGTGTCTTTTTTTTGAAAACCAGCGGCTGCAGTTCCTTGTTTCTGCACATGTTTATTTAGTGCTGCAGTGATCACTTTGACCTACCTAGATGGTCACGATATATTTTTTCTGGCATTCCTGCTACATATCTCTTTCACCAGCACTGGTATCTCTTCTAGAGCAACTTGCTGCTGTCCTTCCTTCCCCAGCCTCTCTTAATTTGGGACATTTTACTTCAAAAGTAAACTTTTCAAAAAAATCATATATAAGAAACACAAAACAGTACACTGCATCTTTTACTTTCATGGCGTTGTTAAGTCTATACCTTTGCAGTATTAACAAGACTATAATTAATTAATCTGCCAACACTGCACATCTTTGGAAACTGACATGGTTGCAGGGAGAATGTGTGCTCGCACACTGCAGTGTATCCTAACATGTTAATTGGTGGTAGATCCCCACACACGCACCCCTGGCTTGTGTTGAGCTTTCTCGGCTGCACTACCTGCTTGGACCCAACCTCGCAACAATGTTAAGTTGTGCTCAACCTTTCCCCAAGCCCAGTCCAAGTGATTTAGAGCATCTGGGCCAACAAATGTAGTTGGAAAGCAGACCTCCCAGAACACAATACCAGTCAGATAGATATACAGTAATGAAACAGGTCCTTCAGTGTCGGGTCGGCACAAGGTTAAGGGGGGACTTGATAGAGGTCTTTAAAATGATGAGAGGGATAGACAGAGTTGACGTGGACAAGCTTTTCCCATTGAGAGTAGGGAAGATTCAAACAAGAGGACATGACTTCAGAATTAAGGGACAGAAGTTTAGGGGTAACATGAGTGGGAACTTCTTTACTCAGAGAGTGGTAGCTGTGTGGAATGAGCTTCCAGTGGAAGTGGTGGAGGCAGGTTCGAATTTATCATTTAAAAATAGATTGGATAGGTATATGGGCGGCGCGACTCTCGTCAGCAACGGCCTCTGCAGTCCGTCTGCGTTTTTATTATTTTATGTCTATGTTTTTATGTAGTTTTTGTTATTTTTTGTTGGGGTATGTGTGTGGGGGGGTGGGGGTGGGGTGGAGGGGGTAACTTTTAAATCTCTCCCTGCACGGGAGACCCGACCTTTTCTTTGTCGGGTCTCCGTTGTCGTTGGGGCTGCAACGAGGAGCGGCCTCCAACAGGAAGACCGGGGGCTCTGGTGCCGACTACTCACCTCACCGTCGCGGAGCTGGCCGAGTCCAGAGCGGGTGGAGCGGTGGTGGACGCTGCTGCGGCCCGACCTCCGGAGATTCGGAGGCTGCAACTGCGGGTCTGGCGGACGGCGGCACCGGGAGCCCGCGGGTCCCTGGAGGGAGACCGCTTTTCAGGGCTCCCGCAACGGCGACTTCTCTCGCCCGAGTTGCGGGGTTGAAGAGCTCCTGGAGCGGGGCCTTACATCATCGCCCCGCGCGGTTTGGAATGGCCGCGGGACTCTGCGAGCTCACGCCGGGGGCTCTAACATCAAGAACCCGGTGTGCGACCTTGCATCACCCGGCGTGGCTTTAATGGCCGCGGGACAATTCGCCATCGCCCGCCGGGGGCTTTGACTTTGACTCTGACATCGGGGGGGGGAAGAGTGCAGTGGAGAGATAAGTTTTTTTGGCCTTCCATCACAGCAATGTGATGGATGTTTATGTAAATTATGTTGTGTCTTGGGTCTATTTGTTTGTAATGTATGGCTGCAGAAACGTCATTTCGTTTGGACCTCAAGGGGTCCAAATGACAAATAAATTGTATCGTATCGTATGAGAAAGAAATGGAGGGTTATGGTCTGAGTGCAGGTAAATGGGACTAGGGGAGAATAAGTGTTCGGCACGGACTTGTAGGGCCGAGATGGCCTGTTTCCGTGCTGTAATTGTTATATGGTTATATGGGTCCATTGTTGCCCAGCTAACACCACAGATCAATTCCTAGTGGATCTCTAGATGTGGACTACTGTGTGCAGCTTTCCACAGGGAATGAACCTCGATCTTGGAAATGGCTGGGTGTGGTGTGAGGTGGGGAATAACAGAGGGTGGACTCCTGTGGAGGTAGTTCATTGGTCAGTTGACCATCGGGCTCACATGCAGGGAGAAAATTACGAAAACTGACAACAAAATAAATGTCGCAATGCCTGAAGATGGGTCCCGACCTGAAATGACACCTATCCATTTTCTCCAGAGATGCTACCTGACCAGCTGAGTTACTCCAGTACTCCGTGTCAATCTTTACCAAAATAAATGGTTGTGGCTTACGATAGTTTAAGTTCTAGAAACATAGAAAATAGGTGCAGGAGGAGGCCATTTGGCCCTTCGAGCCAGCACCCCCATTCATTGTGATCATGGCTGATCGTCCCCAATCAATAACCTATGCCTGCCTTCTCCCCATATCCCTTGATTCCACTAGCCCCTAGAGCTCTAACTCTCTTAAATCCATCCAGTGATTTGGCCTCCATCTGTGGCAGGGAATTCCATAAATTCACAACTCTCTGGGTGAAAAAGTTTTTGCTCACCTCAGTCATAAATGGCCTCCTCTTTATTCTAAGACTGTGGCCCCTGGTTCTGGACTCGCCCAACATTGGGAACATTTTTCCTGCATCTAGCTTGTCCAGTCCTTTTATAATTTTATATGTTTCTATAAGATCCCTCCTCATCCTTCTAAACTCCAGTGAATACAAGCCTAATCTTTCCAATTTTTCCTCGTATGACAGTCCCGCCATCCCAGGGATCAATCTCGTGAACCTACGCGGCAACTGCCTCAATCACAAGGATGTCCTTCCTCAAATTAGCGTTTGAAGCGTTTGTTTCATGATCTGCAGTAAGTAAGTTATCACAGGATTAAATATGGCTTTTGGTAATATTAGGCTCTGTTAATACGATCTGTTAATCCACACCTCAATTGAATCAATCAGGCCTACCAGGATGGCATAGCGGATGCAGGTTTGTGCAATGCTTCACTGGAACTGAGCTGCCCAAAATGGATTGAAAAAGTTATGGTTTGCAATATTACCCAAGAGTGTGGAAGTAACCCCAAGATCTTTTAAAGAGAAACTAAATGAGATTTTGGTGCTGGGCTGTATTGATTGCAATGAACTGTCTATCACCTAGGCTGGCACAAGAAGGCTTGGTGTAAGAGAGAGACACATTCTGATTGTGGAACTCTGACCGGATCTGTTTCCAAATGTGGTCATTACAGCGCAAAGGAGCAGACAGAATAGTAATTGGAGACATGGTCTGACAACAGAATTGAAAGTAGCTTTGCATCCCTTGGTGCTCAGTTTTCACTAGGACATAAGAATAGTCATTATGAAATACAATGGATTTATATATAGACTTTTAGAAGCCGACAGATTTGGGGTCGATAAGCACAGAAACTGGCCCTTCTGCTCGATGGCCATTTTCTCATTTTATTCACGAAAAGCAAGCAATTGGAAAAAAGTTAGTTTCTCCCCGAAAAGTAACTTAGAAAACGTCAACGTCGAGAGGAGGAATGACGACAAGGATTTCAACCATGTGGGCAGGATGTCAATTCCATGCTGCCAGTCATTTTAATGATCTTTGAACCAAGGTTCCTGCCCCAATACTGCACATCTCAACAGGAGGGCCAGTATTACATAGAACAGTACAGCGCAGCAATAGTCACAAAAAGCTGGAGTAACTCAGCGGGACAGGCAGCATCTCTGGAGAGAAGGAATGAGTGACGTTTCGGGTTGAGACCCTTCTTCAGACTGGTTAGGGATAAGGGAAACGGGAGACGGGAAACAATAGTTACTTCAGCCCACAATGTCTAGGTCGCACATGATGGCCACTTAATCTAATCCCTTCTGCCTGCATGAGCTCCATATCCCACTATTCCCTGCATACTCGCATGTCTGTATAAAAGCCTCGTAAATGCCACTTTTGTATCTCCTTTCAGCACCATCCCTGGCAGCACGTTGCAGGCACCTACTGCTCCGTAAAAAAACGCCCCACATGTCTACTTTAAACTATCCCTCTCTGACCTTGTAGTTAATCCCTCTATTATTTGACACTAAAGTTCTAAAGTATTATTTGATAAAAAGTTCTGACTGTCTCCTTGTCTATTGTGGGATTCTCTGCCTCAGAGGGCAGTAGAGGCAGGGTCTCTGGATGCTTTCAAGAGAGAGCTAGATAGGGCACTTAAAAATAGCGGAGTCAGGGGATATGGGGAGAAGGCAGGAACGGGGTACTGATTGTGGATGATCAGCCATGATCACATTGAATGGTGGTGCTGGCTCGAAGGGCCGAATGGCCTACTCCTGCATCTATTGTCTATTGTCTATTGTTAGCAACTTACGTTAGTTAACGTTAGCCAGTGTTGGGAGGTGCATCGTAGCTTCAGTCTAAACCTAACTTGGGAACCAATGAAAGATGATGGGAAAAAAATGAACTTGGCTGCTGGATTCAAGGCCTTGTTGGCAGAGGTGGATGGTTTAATTTAGTTTATTATCACGGTTACTGAGGCACCCTGGAAAGCTTTTTTGTTGCGTGCTATCCAGTCAGCGAAAAGACTAAAGATGATTGTAATCAAGCTGCCCACAGCGTACAGATGCAGAATCAAGGGTATAACGTTTAGTGCAAGGCAAATTCCGATTAAAGATCGTTTGAAGGTCTCCAGTGTGGTAGATGGGAGGTCTGGGCCGCTCTCTAGTTGGTGAGAGGATGGTTCAGTTGCCTGATAACAGCTTGAAGAAAATAGTTCTGTTTCTCCAGAAATACAGTCAGAAGGCATTGGAACCGCATAGCCCTGAATGTAGCAAAGAGGGCAGAAAATGCCGGGTAAACTCAGCAGGTCAGGCAGCATCTGCAAAAACAAGGGAAACAGTTAATGTTTCAAGTCTGAGACCCCTCTTCAGATGCAGTTTTCCAGCATTTCCTGTTCTTAATTCAGAGTTCTAGCATCTGCAGTGTTTTGCCACTGAGTGCTACTCAAAGGATGTTTCCCTATTGAACTTATGTTGATTAGTGGCTTGTAGTCACTGATCAGGTGCAATGTTCTTCAAAGGAAAAGTGTGCACGTCCCATTTCTTCAGTTTTTCTTTGATTTTCATGCACTTGTTAAGGCAACCATGGGGTTCTTTCTTGCAATAACTGAGACATGGAACATCAGGGAAGGAATATTATGTTTGAACTGTGTACAAAAAGCTGCAACACCAGTGGTTTTGGTCGGCATATTACAGGAAGTCTAGGAAAGAACTGCAGATGCCGGTTTAAAGGTAGACAAAATGCTGGAGTAACAGCGGGGCAGGCAACATCTCTGGAGAGAAGGAATGGGTGAGGTTTCGGGTCGAGACCCTTCTTCAGACTGATGTCAGGGGAGTGGGCGGGACGGAGATAGAATGTAGTCGGAGACAGTAAGACTGGTGGGAGAACTGGGAAGGGGAGGGGATGGAGAGAGAGGGAAAGCAAGGGCTATTTGAAGTTAGAGAAGTCAATGTTCATACCGCTGGGGTGTAAGCTACCCAAGCGAAATATGAGGTGCTGTTCCTCCAATTTGGGCTGGGCCTCACTCTGACAATGGAGGAGGCCCAGGACAGAAAGGTCAGATTGAGAATGGGAGGGGGGGGAAGTTAAAGTGCTGAGCAACTGGGAAGTATATGTTTGTAGTGGAGGAAACAATGAGAATAACGACTGGATTGCAGTATTTTTCCTGTGGGACTAGAGCAGGAAATGATTGGCAAGCTGATGGAAAAAGATATACAGTCGTCCAATCCTGTAGTGGACCTGCAGATGGTTTTTACATGTGTGGCTTCCAGAATCAGGGGCCAGTCAAAATGTCACAGAGAAAGGTGACCATTTTTCTCCGAATTACTGCAAATCCCAGCGCGTTACAAACACACCTCACTAGCGACCTGATCATTCCTGCAATGTGCTGACCAAAACTGTGTGCTTTCCTCTTGCTCTTGCTCTTGAAACAGTTGCCCAATCTACTGGGGAGATGTCACCTCCTGAACAAGGCAAGGACAGAGTTTGGGAGGAGGTCCCAAGTCATCACTGCCGACCTGCGGAGTTATCTGACATCTGAAAGAGGAGACAAGTAGTGCAATGAAATCTGACCAGAAATCAAATCTACACAATTAGATTTGAAGTTCAAGATGTGCAGTCAATAGCTGTAGTTCTTGGCACTGTCCGTTCACCAGTAAAAAGGCAGTAGTGATTTGAATGCACATTTCCACCCTGAACAGCACTCAGCGAAACAACCCACCTGAATACAAAACGCTGCAGTGACTGCGGAATTACTGAGCTGGGAAACCAAACTGAAGCTGACTCCCTCTTTCTCCCTTACCAATTAATAACGTCCAAGTCCATTCACGTTGCAGCACACCTCCGGAGAGTACAAGGTTTGCCTTATGAAGTGGAGATTATATTTAAAATACTTCTTAGACTATTTTATGTTTTGACTCCTCATGTTTTGACCCTGCCTCCACCTTCCTCCCCACACCCTTCTCTCCTCCTGCTGCAGTTGCTCCTTTGGGCATCTAGATCTGGAATTTCTTCCGTGACCAGTTCTACTCAAAACAGGGATTGATGGAATTTTCCACGAAGTTGGTCAAGGGATTCTAGGGCTAGCGCAGGGTAGTGATGTTGAAGTAAAAGATCAGCAATGTTGTTATTGATTCACAGAGCAGGTTGAAGTGCCAAACAGCATTGCCTTGCTACTACTTGTTTATCTTTTCTTTGACTTCCAATCTCATCTATATTGAAGACAGACACAAAATGCTGGACTAACTCAGTGGGTCAGGCAGCATCTCTGGAGAGAATGGATAGGTGACGTTTTGGGTTGGGACTTCTTCAGAGTCATCTATATTGAGTTTAGAATTTAGATACAGCATGGAAGCAGGTACACCAAGTCCACACTGACCATGGATCAGGGGGCTAGTGGAGTCAAGGGATATGGGGAGAAGGCAGACACGGGTTATTGATAGGGGACGATCAGCCATGATCACAATGAATGGCGGTGCTGGCTCGAAGGGCCGAATGGCCTCCTCCTGCACCTATTTTCTATGATCACCCGTTCACACAAGTTCTATGTTGTTCCACTTTTGCATCCATTCCCTGCACACTAGGGTCAACTTACAGAAGGCAATTAGCCTACAAACCCACACATCTTTGCAATGCCTCGACCTCTGCTTTCTCTTTGAAGTGTAATGGAAAAGGGAACAAATAAATGCAATGTATGCCTGCTTCTGAAAATGTTCAACCATAAACCTACTGAGAGCTACCCAATTCTGAAAGAGAGAAAGGGTTGCACTTATATAGCACGTCTAACAACCTCAACAAAGGTTGAGGTTTTGAGCTATGGTTACAATACAGAATATGCTGCAGGCAAACTGCGCATAGCAAACACCCACAAACAAACTGAAATGAACTAAATTATTTTTAGTTTTAATGATGTCAAGACATTAACCTGACCTGCACACTCGTGGTAGCTTCCCTCCTCTTTAAAGCGGTGTCACTGCGACTCACATGTTCCTGAAATTGCAGTGGGGTTTAATGCCCTATCTGTGACTTGACAACTTAGACACTGGAGCATCATCCCTAATTTCAGTGCTCAAGTCTGTGGAGTGGGACTTGACTCCCAACCTCTGACTCGGAGGACAAGCCATGAACTGGCGTTACAACTGGAGAAGTGTTCACTCCTGAAGGGAGAGGAAATGCTGAATGATGTTGTCACAGGAAGAGCAGACGGACATCCTCTCAGTATCTACTTTTTAAAGCCTCCTCAGAGTCTTATATTTCTCAGTTAAAGCAACCTTCACTCTGCCAAACTACAATGAGTATAAGCCCAACCTGTTCAGCATTTTTCATAAGGCTTCCCTTCATTTCAGGAATTAACCAGATGAGCGCAGCTGTAGAGCTGCTACCTTACAGCACCAGAAACCCTGGTTCGATCTTGACCTTGGGTGCTGTCTGTACAGAGTTTGTACGCTCTCCCTGTGAGCGAGTGGGTTTTCCCCTGGTCCTCCGGTTACCTCCCACATTCCAAAGACGTGCAGGTGTGTAGGTTAATTGGCTTCTGTATATTGTCCCGAGTGTGTTTCTCACTCCAGAATAAGGACAAAAGATCAAAATATGGGACAAATTCCCGACGGCAATACGTTGACCGATTCGGCCGTGGCTGGTTGAATGATGAGTTGGTCCGGGTGCTGAACTGCACACAAAGCCCACCCCGCACGGCGGGCCAGCTGAGGTGTTTGGCCGCGTGACATCGCGCGCAAAGTCCGGCGCCCCATTCAACTCATGAACCGATGATCGGCCATGAGAAGGAGGGGTGGTGGTGTCGGTGGTAAGCGAAGGTTCGGAGGTTGGACGGCTGGCCGGGCTGCCGACCGACGGTGCCACGGGTGAGGCGCTGCTGCTGCACTCCATGGGCTGCACTACGTCGGGACGGGTGAGGCAGGGCCGGACACGGTGCTCTGACCCAACAGTCCCCTTGACCCGAGTAGTAGCAGGCGAATATGGGACAAGTGCGGTCCCGTATGGGACAAACCAATTTAGCCCAATATAAAGGATGTCCCGGCCAGTACGGGACAGTTGGCAAGCCTACTCTAGTCGTTGGCTCGCAGGTAAGGCCATCTGGCAATTGGCCGCCCTCCGGCCAACATCTGGTGAGGTGGGATGAGACTCTGGCCCTGGCGGCTCCAGCCACCCGGCCGAGCTTGTGGTGGACGCCCTTCCCTTGTCCAACGACAAGGCTCCAGTTCTGGCCTCCTAATTTGACGATGGACATTCTTGCTATTGAGGGAGTGCAGCATAGGTTCACCAGGTTAATTACCTGGATGGCGGGACTGACATACATTGAAAGAATGGGTCGACTGGGCTTGTATTCGCTGCAATTTAGAAGGATGAGGGATCTTATAGAAACATCTAAACTTCTTAAGGGATTGGACAGGCTAGATGCAGGAAACATGTTCCCCATATTGGGAGAATCCAGAACCAGGGGCCACACACAGTTTAAGAATAAGGGGTCGGCCATTTAGGACTGAGATGAGGAGAAACCTTTCCACCCAGAGAATTGTGAATCAGTGGGATTCTCTGCCGCATCAAGCAAGAGTGAATCTGTGGGGTTCTCTGCCGCACCGAGCATGTTTTCAAGAGTTAGATTTAGCTCTTAGGGCTAATGGAATCAAGGGATATGGGGAGAAAGCAGGAACGGGGTACTGATTTTGGATGATCTGTCATGATCATATTGAATGGCGGTGCTGGCTCGAAGGGCTGAATGGCCTACTCCTGCACCTATTTTCTATGTTTCTCCCTCCTCCCCCCCCTCTCTCTCTCCCTCTGGAAGTTTTATCAATAGTTTATTCTCAGGAGTACCAAGGGACAGTGAAAAGCATTTTTATTGCATGCTATCCAGTCAGCGGAAAGACTATGCATGATTGCAATCGAGCCGTCCACAGTGTACAGATACAGGATAAAGGGAATAACGTTTAGTGCAAGTTGAAGTCCGATTAGAAACATAGAAAGTAGGTGCGAGAGTAGACCACCAGGTCCGTCGAGCCCGCACCGCCATTCGCTCATGGCTGAACACTAAACAGACACACTTACCCACAAACAGTAGACACAAGACACAGAACACAAGACACTACCCTCCCCTTTATACCGCTATCACCCCTCTCCACCCCAAGAACCGCGTGATCTCCTGGGGGAGGCAAAAAAACGGATAAAAACCCAGGTCCAATTCGGGAAAAAAATCCGGGAAATTCCTCTCCGACCCCAATCCAGGCGATCGACACTTGTCCAGGAGATCACTCAGGTCTTACTATACTAACCATACCTAGGATTAAAGATAGTCCGTGGGCCTCCAATAAGGTAGCTGGGAGGTCAGGACCGCTCTCTAGTTGGTGAGAGGACGGTTCAGTTCCTGATAACAGCCGGGAAGAAACTGTCTCTGAATCTGGAGGTGTGCGTTTTTACACTTCTGTACCTCTTGCTCGATGTGTGCGTGATGGTCTGAGCTGTGTCCACAACTCTCTGGGTGGAGATGGAGGCGATGGGAGGGAGAGATGGTGGGAGAGAGTGAGAGAAGGTGGGAGGGAGAGAAGGTGGGAGAGAGGAAGGTAGAGAGAGAGAGAGGGAGGTGGAAGAGAGGAAAGGAGAGATAGAGGGGGGTGGAGAAGGTGGGAGAGAGGGAGGGAGAGAAGGTGGGAAAGGGGGAGGGAGCGAGGGCGAGACTATTGGTCAGTATTGACCATTGAATGGAGTTCGGGAAGTCTGGAATTTTTCTTCCCGGATTCATAGATGCTCCAGAGGCGAGAGAGTTGGAAATGCCGGTCAGATTGCAGTGTTCCTAATGGTCCAGGATCTCTTATTCCCCCCCGTCTCTCCCTCTCTCTCTCCGCCCTCGCCCTCTAATCCCAGCGGCCAAGACCCGAAAACTTGCGACTCGAAAACCGGGAGAGAATCTCGGGAGGGGACAGAGGGGCGACGAGAGGGGAAGAGGGTGTACGTTTCTACATGCAGGTCCGACTTACCGGAGAGATGTTTGCGTCCGGATACATCTCCGGGATGGATGCGCGCCTGGACTCCCAATCCTAGCACCGACACCTCGATCCCGACTGTTCCCAGCCAGGTTTTCAAGTCGGGGCAATCTCCGGTGAACATGGATCTGCCGCAAATCTCCGCGCACGACCTCCGCAGCTCGAAGAAACTCATTCCATCCGGCATTCGATCCAGGAGCTCCAGGATCTCCTCACGAACCCTCCCTGGATTCTCCAAGACTTCCCCCCGACCCGGATCTGGAGGCGACGAGGATCGAGGGCCTTTGGAGAAAGGAGATCGTTGCAGAGACTTAGAAAGTGGGCGTAAAACTTCAAAGGTTTCAAATGGGGACGTGGAGTGTCGTGGAGCGGAGGGAACTGGGATCGCAGGTACACAATTCCCTGTAAGTGGCGCCACGGAAAACATTTTATCGGCATGAATCGCAGCACGGTTCAAGAACAGCTCCACCCAACACCAACCGCAAGAATTCCCCCGTTCACACACTAGTTTAGTTCAGAGATCCAGCGCGGAAACAGGCCCTTCGGCCCACCGAGTCTGCGCTGACCAGCGATCCCCGCACACTAACACATTCCTACACATACACTAGGGGACAATTTACAATCGTACACCGAAGCCAATTGACATACAAACCTGCACGTCTTTGGAGTGTGGGAGG